>NC_090451.1:183780120-185030120 GCF_031143425.1 Pleurodeles waltl | reverse complement strand
AATGCCATGAATTATCTAGTTATCTAAGACACTTTATTACATTGCAATGCCATGTGTGTGCCCCCAAGAAATTCAAGCTTGGGTATCTGGATAAATAAACAATGTGATCACAGGTGTGTTGAGAGGAAACATTTTTGTGGAAGCACACAGCCCATGCCCAATCACAACATGTACTCCTAGCTCCCAACATATGGGAGAAACCAAAACCCCTCTGCTGATGATACTCGGATAATTGTCTGGCACTTGACTGCACCTTCACTTGTAGATCTGTTCTTCTTCCTTAGAGCACAACCTATGAAATGTGGAATAAAGAGTTACTTTTAAACATTTATTTCAATCCACACCTCACATGCCTGAAGAGACTGCTTCCTTATTTTTAATATTTTTAGGTTTTATCATCTCATAGGTTGCAAAGCACAAACAGACTGCTTTTAAATATTGTTCCATGCAATACAAATGATCAGCCGTATACTGCATTGCAATTCGACCAGGGTAGTGCTTAATAGCATGGATGAATATTGTGTCACATGCTGTTTTTTTTTTTTACATTCGACCACGTAGAGCAAATAGTTAATCATTTCTTTTATTGTGACATTGCTACAGTCAGAATTATTTTTTTATTTACATTTCAACTTGGAAACCATCCTGATTCAATCTCATTTTGTCATGCACCATACAGGCACTGCCATTTTAATTTCCTCCCAACAATTGCCTGGGTACACACATAATTAAGACATGGACTATTTTAGCATCAGTTCACATTCATTCATGCATTCACGCATACCATTCAAGTTTGTCCTTTTCACTTCAGCCCTCTGCTTAATTTTATTCCTAGATAACCACAATATATGATGATGATGAATTGAGATTTGTAAAGCGCACAGGTACTCAAGGGAGTGTCCCGGCACAATGATCACAGGTAAAGGCAACTTAGCTTTGCGAAAAGAGCCATGTTTTCAGCCTCCTTTTAATGATGGATACAGATTTGACTAAGTGAAGGTCCAGAGGGAGCTTGTTCCAGGCTAAGGTACCCAGATAGAAACGTACCTTGAGTACCTTAGCTAACGCCCTATTTGAGGGATGCAAATTCCTAGCTGGAAGGTAGGATTGAATTCTGGAAACCAGATCACCAGGGCCAGTATACTGAAGTGCTTTGAGAGTATATACAAGTGCTTTAAACAAAATGTGTTTCTTCATCGGGAGCCAGAGCAGAGAGTAGAGATGAGGTGACATCTTGCCCTCTCAACTAAAGATTGAGGAGTACGTTAGCTGCAGCATTATGCACCACCTGGAGTCTGTTTATCAAGTAGTCAGTCAGACCAAGGTACAGGGCATTAGCATAGTCAAATCTAGACCTGATGAGTGCCTGAATGACTGTTTTCCTAAATGGGAGAGAAAGGAAATGAAGAAACATTTTCAATTTGGGAGGTGGCCAGAACAGGATCCTACCACCAAATTGACTTGTTGCTGGAAGGAAAGGAAATTGTCGAACTTGAGCCCCAGGTTCCTAACCACTCCAGGTTATAGGCCTGGAGGGGGAGCCTTCTCTGGCCTAAAGGTCTGCCGCCAGGGAACAGGTAGATTGCTGCAGAAGAACAAAACTTAATTCTTATTCGTGTTACACTTTTGTTGGTTGAGGACAATCCAAAGAAAAACAGCAGCTAGGCAAGAATTAATAAGGTCGGGTGCAATCTCTTCTTTTCTTGAACGAGAAAAGCAGCTGTGCCATTCACATAAGAAATTATATTTGCCCCACAGGATTCCACAAGATGTCCCAGTGGCATACAATAGATATTAAGCAGAGTGAGGCTCAGGGCCGAGCCCTGAGAAAACCCCACTGTAATTTTTTTTTTTTTTTTAAAAGAGTTGATCCATTTCAAGGCCTGACCCTCCATTCCCATTCCCATTCCCATTGACTAGAGACAGGCTAAGAGTCTGGACTGAGTACTGTGTCGAAGGCTGCTGACAGATCTAACAATTTCAGTATAGGCCCCCACCCAGTGGTGGAACAATAGCCCACGCAGTCCCTGCAGTGTGGGGGCTCCAAGCTCCTGGGGTGCCCCTCAGCACAGTAGACTGTGCATGGGTGGCGGGCCGCTGGCCTGAGAGCTCTTGACAGGGCTAAGGGGACCCTCTCCATGTACTTCAGAGGGGGGGTCCTCAAGTTTTGTTAGGCCACTGCTCCCCCTCCTATGTCGTGTGTCTCTCATCTACTCCGTTACCTTTCGCAGGGCCTTTTCAGTACTAAAATTAGTTCTGAAGCAAGACTGAATGGGGTTATCATACTCAAGGTAACATGAAAGTTGCTGGTTGACACATTTCTCCAACAGCTTAGACAAAGCAGGGAGCAGAGAAATTGGACTGTAGCTAGACAGTACTTTAGGGTCTGCTGAGGGTGTTTTTAGCAGAGGCAGAATTTTGACGTGTTTCCAGGTTGGCAGAATTCCTGCCATAGACAGCGAGTCGTTAAGCTAAAAGGTTAGGCGGATACAGATCAGAGGGTGATCACAACTTCAGACCTCGAATAGCTCCTAAGGAATCTTCCAAGGGAATAGGGTGAAATGATCAAAGCGAGCACCCCACAACTTCAGTCACCATCCTATCTGCCAAGACAGTAGACCACACATCATTTAACAAAGTTATGTTAAGACTAGATTGGCTGTTGGAAATTTTGCTCTGGAAAAAGAAGCCAGTTGTTAACACCATACATCTGACGGTTGTTGGCTTCTGGCACATGCAGTAGGTGCCATAAATGTTTTCACCACCTTAAAAAATTACCTGGATTTATTATCTGCTGCCTCAATCTTTTCTTCATAGTACAGCTTCTTCTGTCTTTTAACAGAGGACTAATATTTGCCTAATGCTGACTTATTTAAGGCTTTGTCCTCCTTCTTAGAGCATATACGCCAGCAAATCTCCAAACATTTACAGTATTTTGTCCTCCTCCAAGGCTTTCCATAAATGAAATCCCAAAAGGTTTACTTCTGTAAGGATTACGTACAGATAGGCACCAATTTTTCAGCCACTTTTTTGATCCAACCATAGATCCTAGTAGCAACTGTCTCAACAGATTCGGAGAGCAAGGGACAGTCTCCTTCAAAAAACAAAGAAGCTCAGCCTGTTTGATGTTACTAAGAGGTTTGAAGAATAAAAAGCTTTGGCGGGCTGTTTACTTGCTTTCGGTATAATAAGCCAGCAGAACTTGATTAAGAAGTGATTGGTCCATGTTAAGGGAATGGGATCATATGTTTGCAGCTTTACATTAGAAAACCCTCGGTCAAGCAAATGTCCTACCTGATGGGTAGCCTTAGAAACATGTTGAATGAGTTCAAAGAATGCCATTGTGTCCAGAAGCATAATCAAATCTTTTTCAGATGGACAATCAATGTGAATATTAAAATCTCCCAGCACAATAAAATGAGCCGACCTCTGGGCCAAATGAGACAATTGATCCCTAATTTGTTGTTATTTTCTAAATTACTTTCTTTATGTAGGCTTGTTTTATCAATTTATACTCACCAGAACAAGAATGCATCCTTTCTTCTCCATTGAATATGCACACATATACTTTCAAAGTACATTTAAACCATTATAGATTTTTGCCCTTTTAGGTCTATTGCCTTCTCACTTTCACACAAATTGATAGGTTAAGTGTTAGACCTGACAGCCTTAGGGTGGTCACCCCTAACTTTTTGCCTGCCTCCCTCCACTTGTTGGACACTGGTCTTGCTGGTTTTTAGACTCTGCACACTTTACCACTGCTAACCAGTGCTAAAGTGCATATGCTCTCTCCCTTCAAACATGGTAATCTTGGATCACACCAAATTGGACTATTTGATTTACTTATAAGTCCCTAGTAGAGTGCACTATATGTGCCCAGGGCCTATAGTTAAAATGCTACTAGTGGGCCTTCAGCACTGGTTGTGCCACCCACTTTAGTAGCTCCTTTACCTTGTATCAGGCCTGCCATTGCAAGGCCAGTGTGTAGTTTACATGTCCTGGTAGTGTAAAACTCCAAAATATGTTTTTAGACTACTGTGCGGCCTGCTCCCTTCATAGGCTAGCATTAGGGATGCCCTCATACATTGTTGAAGTGGCAGCTGCTGATCTGAAAGGAGTAGGAAGGTCATATTTAGTATGACCAGAATGGTAATTCAAAATCCTGCTGACTGGTGAAGTTGGATTTAATATTACTATTTTAGAAATGCCACTTTTAGAAAGTGAGCATTTCTCTGCACTTAAATCTTTCTGTGCCTTACAATCCACGTCTAGCTGGGTTTAGTTGACAGCTCCTTGTGCATTCACTCAGACACACCCCAAACACAGGGTACTCAGCCTCACTTGCATACATCTGCATTTTGAATGGGTCTTCCTGGGCTGGGAGGGTGGAGGGCCTGCTCTCACACAAAGGACTGCCACACCCCCTACTGGTACCCTGGCAGACAGGATTGAACTGAAAGGGGACCTGGTGCACTTCTAAGCCACTCTTTGAAGTCTCCCCCACTTCAAAGGCACATTTGGGTATAAAAATAGGGCCTCTGCCCTACCACCTCAGACACTTCCTGGAGAAGAAACCTGAACCAGAACCTGCACCCTGACAAGAAGAACTGCCTGGCTGCCTAAAGGACTCACCTGCCTGCTTTCTACAGAGGACTGCTGCCTTGCTGTTGCCCTGATGTCTTGCCGCTCTCTTGCTTTGCTGCAGAAGTGCTCTCCGAGGGCTTGGATAGAGCTTGCCTCCTGTTCCCTGAACTCTCAGGACCAAAAAGACTTCTCTCTTGCAACTGGACTCCTTATGCGGCGAAAAATTTGACGCACAGCTTGTTCCGCGGTGAAAAATTCACCGCTCGCCAAACCGGGGCGACGACGCTCGACTTCGCAAGGAAAAGATCGACGCGGTGCGACCGGAACTTCGACGCACGGCCCGCCTGGGACAACGCCGCCCGACTTCCAGAGGGGAAATCGACGCAGCGCCTGCCGTGAGGGAGAAATTTCCCGCATCACCCACCGGAACGACGTAGAGCTGGCCAACAAGCCCAGGATTCCACACACAGACCCCGGGGCATCTGAAAACCCTGCAACCCGAAGAGGAGACCCGTCCGTGCGCCGGGAATCGACGCAACGTCTTCCCCGTGTGGAAAATAACGACGCAAGTCAGTGTGTGAAGGGGCGAAACCTACGCACACACCATTTTCCACACATCTCCTCCTCTGCGGCCCTTTGCGGAGACTTTTCACTAAAAACAAGTTACTTTGTGCTTGAAAGAGACTTTGTTTGCTTTTAAAAGACTTAAGACACTTTATATCACTTTCCAGTGATAGCTTTACATTTTCTTATTGCATCTTTTATCGTTTTGACCTGCAAATATCCTGATAAATATTATATATTTTTCTAAACAGTGTGGTGTATTTTTGTGGTGCTATATTGTGTTATTGTATGATTTATTGCACAAATACTTTACACATTGCCTTCTAAGTTAAGCCTGACTGCTCAGTGCCAAGCTACCAGAGGGTGGGCACAGGATAACTTGGATTGTGTGTGACTTACCCTGACTAGAGTGAGGGTCCTTGCTTGGACTGGGGGTAACCTGACTGCCAACCAAAGACCCCATTTCTAACATCGGTGATCAGCGGTGAGGATAGGACTTGTATTTGTGCAGTGACATACAGTAGCTAAATATTTCACTACCTACCCACAGTTGAAGGTCAACTTGATTTTTATCTCTTTTTGCAAATTTGTTTTTCCTGACAATTTTCTAAACCTAAATCCTCACTCAACATGTCTCAGGCTGGGTCTCAAGCAGGCGATTTTTTACCTAGCCCTGTTGGAGACATATACTCTCAAACAGCTAAAAGGGTTCTGCAAGGAGATGAGTGTACCCACCCAAGGGGCCTCCAGAAAGGAGGACTTTCACGTGGCGCTGAGGGCCTGGGCAGAAGCCCATTTAGAGGAGGATGTTGAGGAGGAGGAGCCAGAAGATGGCCCCCCAGAGGATTTTTTGCCATCAGTGGGTGATGTTACCACTGCAATTGTGCCCCCTTCCAGACCAGGGAGCAGTGTCTCTGATCAAGGCCTGACCGCAGAGGAAAGGAGAGAGGAGAGGGAGTTCCAATTGCAAATGGCAAGACTGAAAATTGAGGCTCAACAGGAGGAAAGAAGGGCAGAGAGAGAAGCACAAGCAGCTGAGACAGCCTTGGCTGAAAAGAAACTTTTGTTGGCTCATGAACTGAGTCTCAAGGAGCTGGATCTCAAGGCAAAGCAGTCTGAATCCAGCAGTAATGGTGGTAGCATACAGACAGGACCTGCTGGAGAAAAGAAGGTTCGTATACCCAAAAATGTGGTGCCCAGTTTTGTGGTGGGAGATGACATAGATAAATGGCTAGCTGCTTATGAAGTTGCACTAAGGGCTCATGAGGTTCCTGAAGGGCAATGGGGTACAGCTATGTGGAGTTATGTGCCATAATTGAGGAGGGACACACTTCTCACATTGGACACAAAGGATCAAAACACATACCCACTTCAGAAAGCCATTTAACTTGCCAAGTTTGGGCTGACCCCTGAGAAATACCGCCAGAGGTTCAGGGACAGCACCAAACTGTCCACACAAAAATGGGTAGATTTCTTTGACTTTTCCAGTAAGGCACTGAATGGATGGGTGTGGGGCTGCAAAGTAGATGATTACACAGGATTGTATAATTTGATTCTGAGAGAGCATATGCTCAGTATTTGTTTTACAGAGTTGCGCCAGCACCTAGTAGACAGTAAGCTGACTGATCCCAGGAAGCTTGCTGAGGAGGTGGACCTCTGGACTAGTACCAGAGTGTCCATAAAGGTATCTGGGGGGGACACCCACAAAGGTGGTCAGGGTTCCCATCAGAAGAAAGAGGGGGGAGAAAAACTTAAAAACAAGGAGTCCTCAAAAGGCCCCCAAAATAGTTCCCAAGGGAGTAGTGGTAACCAGTCCCGGTCTGATTCCAAAAGGAGAGGTTTTACTGACCATAAGACAAGGAGGTTTGTATCCCAATGTGCAGAGTGCAGTAAGTATGGGCACTCTGAGGGCGACTCCAAGTGTCCCAAGAGGGCACAGCCCCCCAAAGGAGGGCAGACACCTGGGTTGGCTAGCGTAGTGCTCGGGGAGGAGATGGTCCCAGTCAGTTTTGGGTAGCAGACAGAGTTAACCCTAGTGTCCCTGGGGGATGCAGAGATGGTGCCAAAAACCCACATGCCTGCCAATACTTCCAAGTATAGGCAGTGGGTCACCATCAATGGGCAAAGGGTGGAGGCTCTGCGTGACACAGGAGCCAGCATGACTACTGTCAAGGGTCAGCTGGTGTCAGCAGAGCAGGTCATCCCAAATACATTCCACCAAGTGATAGTCGCCGACAATCGTGAGAGCCACCTACCGGTAGCTCTAGTTCCCTTTGAGGAGGGGGGGTCTCTGGTACTCTAAAAGTAGCTTTGAGTCCTGCCATGCCTGTAGATTGTCTGTTAGGCAACGACCTTGAGCACACTACCTGGAAGGAGGAGAGCTAAGGTCTCACTTGGAGATGTTAGGATTGCCTGAGTGGGTCTGCATGACCACAAGGTCCATGGCTGCCCGAGAGGGAAGTCAAGGGTGTCTGGAGCCTGGAACAATGGCCCAGACAACTGCCAAGAGGAGGGGGAAGGGGCGCGGGAAACAGGTCCCAGAAGTTCCCACAGTGGTTGACGGGGTTCCTGAGGAGGAGGCCCCCGAGCCAACTGGGAAAGACATTGCCGCCCTAGGTGACCTACCTGAGCTTGCTGGCTGGCAAGTTCCTGGTGGGCCCACCAGGGAGGAATTCTGCACGGCGCAGAAAGAATGTCCCACTCTAGAGGGCATGAGGAAGCAAGCCTCAGCCCAGGCAGCAGGTGAAGCCTCTGGTGATCACCACATATATTGGGAGAATGATCTCCTCTACAGTGAGCCTAAGGTTCCGGCCATTGGGGCAGCGGGTGCGCTGGTGGTCCCCCAGTGTTACCGGACCTTCCTACTGGGACTGGCTCACGACATTCCCCTGGCATGACATTTGGGGCAAGACAAGACCTTTGCCAGGCTTGTCACCCACTTCTATTGGCCCAGAATGAGGACAAACTCAGATACGTTCAGTAGGTCCTGTCCTACCTGCCAGGCCAGTCATAAAACAGGAAAAAGGGTTAAGGCCCCCCTGATTCCACTTCCTTTCGTTGGCACCCCCTTTGAAAGGGTGGGCATCGACATTGTTGGTCCATTGGACCCCAAAACTGCCCTAGGCAACAGGTTCATCCTGGTTTTGGTGGACCATGCCACCCGTTACCCAGAGGCAATCCCTCTGAGGACCGTAACTGCACCGGTGGTGACCAGAACTCTGATGGGGATATTTACCCGTGTGGTATTCCCAAAGGAGATAGTGTCTGACAGAGGCACCAACTTCATGTCTGCATACATTAAGTCTATGTGGGATGCGTGTGGTGTAACCTACAAGTTCACCACACTCTATCACCCCCAATCTAATGGTCTTGTGGAGAGATTCAACAAGACCTTAAAGGCATGATCACAGGCCTCCCTGAGGAGTAAGTGGGGCGTCCTCTTACCATGCCTTCTCTTTGCTTACAGAGAGGTACCCCGGATGGGGGTAGGGTTCAGTCCCTATGAGCTCCTCTATGGGTACCCTGTCAGGGGAACCTTAAGCATTGTCAATGAGGGGTTGGAGAAAGCTCTCAGGATGTGGTCAGCTACATGCTGGCCCTCCGCAACCAGATGCACCGTTTCTGGAAAGTGGCCAAAAGTAACCTTGAGGCCAGTCAAGAGGTAATGAAACTCTGGTATGACCAGAAGGCCACCCTGGTAGAGTTTCAACCTGGAGACAAAGTGTGGGTAATGGAGCCAGTAGAGCCTAGAGCTCTCCAGGACCGCTGGTCTGGCCCATTTGAAGTGAAGGAGCAGAAAGGGGAGGCCACTTACCTAGTGGACCTCAATCCCCTAGGAACCGCCTAAGGGTGCTACATGTCAACCGACTGAAGCCTCATTTTGAGAGATCTGAAGTCAACATCCTTCTGGTGACAGATAATGGGGTGGAGGAGGAGAGTGAACCTCTCCCCGACCTCCTCGCTGCCAAGGAAGGTGATGGGTCAGTGGAGGGTGTCATTCTCTCTGGCTCCCTGACCCTAGACCAGAGAGGGGGCTGCTGCCAGTTACTGGAACAGTACTCCTCCCTGTTTTCTCTCACCCATGGACGCACACACTTGTGTGTCCATGATATTGACACAGGAGACAGTCCCACTGTAAAGAACAAAATTTACAGGTTGTCAGACAAGGTGAAGGCCAGCATCAAAGAGGAAGTCTCCAAGATGTTGACTCTAGGGGTTATTGAGAAGTCTAGCAGTCCCTGGGCCAGCCCGGTGTTGCTGGTACCCAAGGCTGCTGCCCCAGTGCCAAGCCAGAACTTAGGTTCTGGCTGGACTACCGGGGTCTCAATTCAGTCACACGGACTGACGCTCACCCCATCGCCTGAGCTGATGAGCTCGTAGACAGGTTAGGCGCTGCCAAATTCCTTAGTACTTTTGATCTCACATCAGGGTACTGGCAGATCGCCTTGACTGAGGGGGCTAAAGAGAGATCAGCCTTTTCCACACCTGAGGGCCATTACCAAGTCCGGGTGATGCCCTTTAGGTTGAAAAATGCCCCCGCTACCTTCCAACGGTTGGTTAACGGGATCCTAGCTGGCAAGGATGCCTTCTGCGCAGCCTACCTGGACGACATTGCTGTCTACAGTGACAGCTGGGAGGGACACCTGCTCCACCTCAAGGAGGTGCTTCAGGCCCTGCAACAGGCAGGCCTGACCATCAAGGCCAGTAAGTGCCAGATTGGGGAGGGTTCCGTGGTGTACTTGGGACACCTAGTAGGTGGTGGCAAGATGCAGCCACTCCAGGCCAAGATTGAAACTGCCAAGGTCTGGCAACCACCTAGAACCCAAACAGAGGTGTGAGCCTTCTTAGGCCTCACCGGGTATTACTGCAGATTTGTCAAGGGCTATGGAACCATGGTGACACCCTTGATAGAACTCACATCCAAAAAGCAACCTAGGTTGGTGACTTGGACAGAGGCTTGTCAGAAAGAATTTGACCCCCTGAAGGAAGCCATGTGCACGGCCCCCGTGCACAAGGCCCCTGACTACTCCAAGGAATTTATTGTGCAGACAGACGCTTCAGAGCATGGCATAGGGGCGGTCCTAGCACAGCTAAACAAAGAGGGCCTAGACCAACCAGTAGTCTTTATTAGCAGAAGACTATTATCAAGGGAACAGAGGTGGAGTGCTATTGAAAGAGAAGCCTTTGCTGTGGTCTGGGCACTGAAGAAGCTGTGGCCATACCTGTTTGGGACTCACTTCCGGGTTCAGACAGACCACAGGCCCCTCAGATGGCTCATGCAGATAAGGGGAGAAAATCAAAAACTCTTGAGGTGGTCCATTTCCCTACAGGTGGAGCATCGCCCAGGGGTTGACCACGCCAATGCTGATGGTCTCTCCAGATACTTCTGCCTTAGCGATGAGAGCTCCCAGGAGGTTGGGTAGCTCTCCCCACTTTCAGCTGGGGGGGGACACATGTTAGACCTGACAGCCTTAGGGTGGTCACCCCTAACTTTTTGCCTGCCTCCCTCCACTTGTTGGACACTGTTTTTGCTGGTTTTTAGACTCTGCGTAGTTTACCACTGCTAACCAGTGCTAAAGTGCACATGCTCTCTCCCTTTAAACATGGTAATCTTGGATCACACCAAATTGGACTATTTGATTTACTTATAAGTCCCTAGTAGAGTGCACTATATGTGCCAGGGCCTGTAGATTAAATGCTACTAGTGGGCCTCCAGCACTGGTTGTGCCAACCACTTTAGTAGCCTTTTACCTTGTCTCAGGCCTGCCATTGCAAGGCCTGTGTGCGTAGTTTACATGTCCTGGTAGTGTAAAACTCCAAAATTCGTTTTTAGACTACTGTGCGGCCTGCTCCCTTCATAGGCTAGCATTGGGGCTGCCCTCATACATTGTTGAAGTGGTAGCTGCTGATCTAAAAGGAGTAGGAAGGTCATATTTAGTATGGCCAGAATGGTAATACAAAATCCTGCTGACTGGTGAAGTTGGATTTAATATTACTATTTTTTTAGAAATGCCACTTTTAGAAAGTGAGCATTTCTCTGCACTTAAATCTTTCTCTGCCTTACAATCCACGTCTAGCTGGGTTTAGTTGACAGCTCATTGTGCATTCACTCAGACACACTCCAAACACAGGGTACTCAGCCTCACTTGCATACATCTGCATTTTGAATGGGTCTTCCTGGGCTGGGAGGGTGGAGGGCCTGCTCTCACACAAAGGACTGCCACACCCCCTACTGGGACCCTGGCAGACAGGATTGAACTGAAAGGGGACCTGGTCCACTTCTAATCCACTCTTTGAAGTCTCCCCCACTTCAAAGGCACATTTGGGTATAAAAACAGAGCATCTGCCCTACCACCTCAGACACTTCCTGGAGAAGAAACCTGAACCAGAACCTGCACCCTGACAAGAAGAACTGCCTGGCTGCCTAAATGACTCACATGACTGCTTTCTACAGAGGACTGCTGCCTTGCTGTTGCCCTGATGTCTTGCTGCTCTCTTGCTTTGCTGGATAAGTGCTCTCCAAGGGCTTGGATAGAGCTTGCCTCCTGTTCCCTGAAGTCTCAGGGCCAAAAAGACTTCTCTCTTGCAACTGGACTCCTTGTGCGGCGAAAGATTTGACGCACAGCTTGTTCTGCGGAGAAAAATTCACCGCTCGCCAAACCGGGACGACGACGCTCGACTTCGCAAGGAAAAGATCGACGTGGCGCCTGCGGTGCGACCGGAACTTCGATGCACGGCCCACCTGGGACAACGCCGCCCAACTTCCAGAGGGGAAATCGACGCAGCGCCTGTGGTGAGGGAGAAATTTCCCCGCATCGCCCACCGGAACGACGCAGAGCTGGTCAACAAGCCCAGGATTCCACGCACAGACCCCTGGGCGTCTGAAAACCCCGCAACCCGAAGAGGAGACCCGTCCGCATGCCGGAAATCGTCGCAACGTCTTCCCCGCGTGGAAAATAACGGACCAAGTCCGTGTGTGAAGGGGCGAAACCGACACACACACCATTTTCCACGCATCTCCTCCTCTGCGGCCCTTTGCGGAGACTTTTCACTCAAACCAGGTACTTTGTGCTTGAAAGAGACTTTGTTTGCTTTTAAAAGACTTAAGACACTTTATATCACTTTCCAGTGATATCTTTACATTTTCTTGCTGCATCTTTATCGTTTTGACCTGCAAATGTCCAGATAAATATGATATATTTTTCTAAACACTGTGTGGTGTATTTTTGTGGTGCTATATTGTGTTAGCTTATGATTTATTGCACAAATACTTTACACATTGCCTTCTAAGTTAAGCCTGACTGCTCAGTGCCAAGCTACCAGAGGGTGGGCACAGGATAATTTGGATTGTGTGTGACTTACCCTGACTAGAGTGAGGGTCCTTGCTTGGACAGGGGGTAACCTGACTGCCAACCAAAGACCCCATTTCTAACATTAAGCCAAAGGAACTTAAATAGGACATGCTCACTTGAAAGATGACCGTGAGCTTTGTCTTTAATTACTTTTTTTATTTTTCAATCTCACTACATTCTTATGTTAAATTTTCAGATGTAGTAGGTATTTGGACTCATAATAATTATCTGCAAATGTCCTTTGTCTGTCATGAATGGCTGCTAAACAACCTGAATGGATACCAACAGGTAAAATGAGAAAAGTATCTCCAAATGGCTGTGCCCAAATACCGACTACATCTGAAAATGTCATGTCCTCGTGTAATATTCTCCCTAGTTAATTTTTCCCTAGTCGCAGAAGAAATATGTTTGAGCCTTTTATCCCTTCTGCAATGGTAACATTTTACATTTCTTGAAATTAGAGTGCACACAATTAGCAGTGACACACCATTCTAGAACACATAGTATCTTTGTGTTAATTTATTTCAGGTGCTTGCTAAGAATGTACTTGTCCTGATGATGACCCATTGTTGCTCAGCCCTTGGGCCAAAACGTTGATGTTTCCAAGTGGACAGATGAGCAACTGACTGTTTAACTATGACATATAGAAAGAATAAAGGCTCTCTGTACAAGTCCACCACAAAACCACTACTAATATATAGCACTATGTACATTACAATTATGTTTGACAGCACTAGAGCAGTGTGCCAAAAATTATTTTCAAGTCTTATGTTTCCAACCTGCAGGGGTAAATACAAGCTAATACTCCACAGTCTTGATAAAAAGATCATTTAATGAACTCGAGATGAGTTGCTTGTTTTCGACAGCCACATTTATGTACAATTCTGAAATTGATACAATGTACACACATTTCTACTATGTAGTTAAACTTAATTGTCTCCAGATGAACCATTGTCTTTGTTTTAAAAAGTTACAGTTTGAGGCCTGTTTCCCACTCTTCTCAGTTTGAGCAGTTCATGTGAGAAATTTATGTCACACACATCTTCTCTTCTTGTGCAGAAAATCATACTTTATCACTTTAAAGGAAATGCCTCAATTAGTTATCAATAATCATCCTTATTCAAATTCCAAGTCTTCTCGTTCACAGTCCAAATCGTGTGAGGGCGATCCGATAAGACTGACAATACACTTTACCTTCAAATTACTGTATGTATGTTGTTGGACCTGTCAGCCATAGGGTGGTCATCCCCCAAACTTTTTGCCCTACTCCTCCATTTTTAATGATCTCATTTTTGTTGGCCTTAGTACTCTATTCACTTTACCACTGCTAGCCAGTGCTAAAATGTTTGTACTCACCCCCTAAAACATGGTAAAATTGGCTGACGCCCAATTGGCACATTTAATTGATTTCTAAGTCCTGAGTAAAGTGGTTCTACATGTACTCAGGACAAGTAGATTAAATGTTGTTAGTGGGCCTGTAGCACTGGTTGTGCCGTCCACTTAGGTACCCCTTTTAAACATGTCTCAGGCTTGCTGCTGCACCATGGGCAGTTTAAAATTTACACTTCGACCTGGAAAAATAAACCTCTTGCCAGACCTAATCCTTACTTTTTAATATATGCAAGTCACCCGTAGGAAAGGCCCTAAGCAGCATAGAGGGCAGGGTGCAGTGAATTTAAAAGGTTGGACATGTACTTTTAAGTTTTACATGTCCGGGTAGTGGAAAACTCTTAAATCAATTTACTCACACCTGCAAGGCCTACCTCTCCCATGGGATAACATTGGGTTAACTTATTACATTTAAAAAGTAATAACTTTCCATTGGGAGCAAAAATGAATACCGAGTTTGGTGTCTGAAGAACTGTAATTTAAAACTCTCTTTAATGGTAAAGTTGGATTTAAGTCTCAATTTTGAAAACGTTCTTGCCTAAAACATTTGGTGCCTGCAGTTTGTATCCTGGGTCACATGACTAGGTGTAGTTGGCAGTTGGTCTTTATGAAGTGCTACTAAATTGTGAGACAAAGGGGGGATAGGTGTTACCAGGATACACCATCTCTGAAGTGATCTGGGGTGGGCAAGCTGTCACCTACCATACTTGCATATCACAAAGCCTCTGCCTGAGCACACTTACGAAGGTGTGACAGTAGTCGTTCATGCCTCCAGACAAGTTGGGGCCTGGGCAGGGGGACAAGAAATTTCAAACACCTCTGGGGTGGAACTCACCAGAACCTTCTCCTACTTCAAAGATGGCACCAGGTATAAATATTGGACCCTCAGACCCAACTCTTCAGTATGCCTCTGGACCTGTGGAAGACTCAGAAGGACAACTGGGCATCTGTGCAAAAAGGACTGCTACCCTGTTGTCCTACTGTCACACTCCCCTGGTGTCTGAATGAAAAGGACTGGGCCTGAATCTTGAACCCAGGACCACCAGAGTGACTTTAAAGTCTAGCTGGCTGGCTTCCTGATCAGAGCCTAGAGACAGGATAGACTCCATCCACCTTGAACCCATCACCTGGACTCTGTCTGCTGTAAGTATTGACACTGAGGTGGTGCCACCCTAGTACTGGACCCTTGAAAGTGGTCCTGAATGTGCTCTGCCAGACATGCTGTAGTCCTGTGAGCACAACCATCACAGCTCAACGCATCTTCTCACAGCTAAGGTTCAGAACTGCCAGTGCGCAACGCATCCTCTACACAGGGCCTCACATTGCAGCCTCCTCAGAACTGTTGCTATGTGACTCATGCTCAACACAGGCCTTCACATCACATCCTCGATGACAACGCAGAACTTCGCATTATAGCCCCGTAGCTTCATTGGAATCTCCGCTGTGCCATGTATCCTCGACGTGGGATCGCACAAAGCTCTACAACCAGGATTTAAGGTACTTTGTTAAGCAGGTTTAACATGGTCCCTGTATCAAGCCTGTGCACCATTGCAATTGACCTAAACTTATTACTTTGTCCTCGTCCAAAGTGACCAGATAACCACAGTTGGCGCTTTGTGTTTCTAGTCACTATTTTTACTCAAAATTGTAAAAACTGCATATCTTCTAATGTGTGAATTGGAGTTTGTGTTTTTAAGGTCTCAAGTTATCTGTTTGGTTTAACTCTATTTTTCTAAGTTGGTGTTGGGTTTTTCTGTGCTGTGTTTTAACTTTATTAACATTTAAAGTACTGCATAACAACCTTACAGATTGCCTCTAAGTTAAGTCTGAGAGCTTTGTGCCAAGCTACTAGAGAGCCAAGCACAGGTTCATTTACAATTTGCTTGCTTTTCACTCTGACTGAGCTTGTGGTTGATGCTTGAGTTGGGTTCCACCCCCCCTCAACCATTCACCCTATTTCCTACATATGTTTTTGCAATTTCTGCTTTTATATTAATGTACAAAGCACTTTTTCTATATTTAAGCCATAGTGGCTTCCCCTTTAGTACCCAAAATACACCCCACTGCCGATCAAAACAAATCAAGCCCAGACTGACAGCAGACAGAAATACGAGAGAGGTGGGTTGCTGGAGTGTAATGAGTAAGATGTGGGATTTGGCTAAAGAAGATCACAGTAAGCAACCAGGCATAACCTCCTTATACTGCCTTGCTCATCACAGACCTAACTCTTTGAGGGCATACAAAGCCAATCAGAGAAATGAAATGTCAGTCTCAACAATGCATTCGAAACTGAGCCAGCATAACATCAAAGCCCATATTTATACTTTTTTAGCGCCGCAATTGCGTCATTTTTTGACGCAAAATACAATTGTATTTTGTAAGTTTGCGCTGTTTTTGCGTCAAAAAGCGGCGCAAATGCGGCACTAAAAAAGTATAAATATGGACCCAAATGGCTGAAGAGGGAAGACCAAACAAGACACAGGACACAAGCAGGCTAGAGGACAACTCATAACAAGGCACAAAAAACACCCAGCAAAAGACATCAGGTCCAGCCGGAATTTCAATACAGTGGGCGCAAATGTGCCCCGGCAGATCCACCTGGATATCAAAAGAGCAAATGTCACGTAATCCTGGAAGCAGAGGCAGTCAGCCACTGCCAAGGGGAAATGAAGATGGGGCAGGCTTACTCTTCTATTACTGCCCTGCAGCCTCTTAAAATAAAGATCTATATCTTGCGTTGGTTATGGCAAGTGAAAAACACACTGGAACCAAGAAAATTCCAGAGGACCAGAAGGACTTATCACAAAGGTGACACCAAACCAAAACTGGGTCCAGAAAACATTAGATACCAGTCGAGAGAAAGGGTGACAAATCAAAAGACACACCAGGAGTCACAAGATTACCCAAAGATTACTGTCAATAGAAACTGAGAAAAGAATCACACTGTGCAGCAAAGACAACCCCAGAAAGACATGTATCCATAACAACCTGACAGGAAAAACACCTGAAGCAGCCACAGGGCCCTGGCGACAAAGGAAATGAAACACTTAACCAAAGCCCTAAAGCCAGAGACCCTAACCACCAAGCCACAATTAAAACCTACAAGGGAGGAAACCAGGGGCGTTGTGAACCCCCGCTTTAGCAGCTCCGGGGGTGGAGCTCTTTATGGGCCTCTTTTGTCTGCAACAGCAGACAAAAGCTCATTATTAACGCTGAAATATAGCATCAATAGAAGAGCAAACAGAAGCAAGGAAAAACAACCACTGGGTACATAGAAAGGGAAAGAAAGAAGGAATATTGGAAGGAATGGTGAAAAGAAGGAAGTATGGATGAATGAGTGGGTGGATGAATGAATATGTGGATAATGAGTGAGTGAAAGGATTAGTGAGGGAAATAGATAGGTGAAAGGATGACAAAGTAAATGGATGAGTGGATGGATGTGTGAGTGAATAGATATGTGGACGGACAGATGAAAGGGTGGCAGAGCAAAGGGAGAATGGATAGGTAGATGGATAGGTGAAAGGATGGCAGAGTAATAGGATGGATGGACCGCTGAAAGGATGGCAGAGCAAATGCATGGTTGGATGGATGGGAGTGAATGGATCGGTGAAAAGAAGGTGAAAAGATAGCAGAGTAAAAGAATGGATGGATTGATGAAGACATGGTAGAGAAAAAGGATGAATGAGTGGGTGAAAACATGAGTGGATGGATGGACAGCAGAGTGGCTGAATGGGTCGATGGATGGCAGAGTTGTTGAATGGATGGCAGAGTGGATGGATGGGTGGATGAATGGCAGAGTGGATGATGGTAGAGTGCATGGATGGCAGAGTGGACGGATAGATGAATGGATGGCAGAGTGGATGGATGGATGGAGGACAGAGTGTCCAGATGGATGGATTGATAGCAGAGTGTCTAGATCAGTGGTTCCCAACCTGGGGCCCCTGGAGGTCCGTGCAGCCTTCTCAGGGGGTCCCTGACTGCTTAGAAAATTAACTAATATTGATAGATTGATAAAGTGGATAAATGTACAATTGAAAAGTGTAAAACATACTGTAAATGTCTAGAAATTTGAAATTGGAAGCAAAAAATGAAATTACTATCCTCAGTTTGATTTGTGGGAGCAGTGCAGGTGCACCAGTTAGAATATAGTGTGGACAATGTGTTGGTTCAATTGAATTTAGGAAAGCTCCAACCTTCTTAATAAAATAATTTTTTCATTGTATTTGTTTGCAAAGTAAATCAAATGTGTTATCATTTGTGCATGTGTTTGATGAATGTTTGTTTCTGTATTTTTTGTGTATTGCTTTACGGTTCAAATAATCAATAACGCTTAGACCTGGGTCCCTGGCTTCTAGTAATGGCTCAGTGGGGGGTCCCAGATTCCAAATGTTTAATTGGGGGTCCCCGGGTTCCAGTAATGTTAAAGTGGGGGTCCACAGAAGTCATAAGGTTAGGAACCACTGGTCTAGGTGGATTGCAGATTGGATGGAAGGATGGATGAACTGATGGATGGAGGGCAATGTGGATGGATGGAAAAGTGGATGGATGGCAGAGCGGATGAATGGCTTGATGTATAGATTGACAGAATTATGAAGATTGAATAATGGATGAAAGAATGAATGGATGACAGAATTTGAAGTGAGATAGTGGCTATCAGCAGGTGGATGGAAGGATAAAATAAAGAATGGATAGATGCATTGATGGGAGAGGCGAGGAAGCTATTCTGAGGAGGGTTTGGCTCACTTGCTTCTGTTGATTTGTGCCATCAGTGCTTTAGTTCGAAGTTGGGGCTATTTACATTATCTGGCTACCCCCTTGGAGGAAACAAATGCTCCCCAGCTGAAATTTCCCAGACAGGAGACCTTGCTCTGCAGGTGTGACCCAAAGGAGTACTAACAATCACTGCAGACGGCAAGGAGGAGGCCAGGAACACAAAAAACTCAAGGGAAATGCCAAATCCCGCCAGATGAGCCCAGAGTGAGAAAAAGCTTCCCACTCATGTAAAGCAAGTGGCGCCCTCAAAGGATGCTGACCAGAGACACGAGCTCACAGGACCCAACATCTCCAAAAGAACTGCACAACAACAAAAAGGTGAAAGCCGACTAAGGGGACAGTCAGACTCAGTAGATGCGACATAACATCACACCAAAGGGTGGCCCAGACCCACGATAACCAATTTGGAAAAGTGGCACACACCTTCCCTATGAGCTCATCAAGGGAGATTTCAAAAGAGGGCCTAAAAGCCAAAGAAATGTCCTAGAGAAGGACAGACACTTCAGGCAATCTCTGATTAGATGTAACAACAGACCGCCCACCAATACCCAACCGGTCACTGGGAATAACACCATTGGAGAAGGATGTGTTCCCTGCTGAGCAGGAGGACACTTTACCAGGAACAGCAGGTCAGTGTAGGGGACAGTAAAAGACTGGGAAAGCTTCCCAGAGAAGAACTAAGGGCCAGCCAAGAGACGAGTAGGTACAGCCACCACAGAAGGGAACACATTTCATGAACAAGAGAAAAAGCTGAGACAGACAGCAGGTCCTACAATTCCCTCGTTCCCTTAAGAGAAATCCCAGAAAATCCCAAACTACTAAAGCAGAAGGGAAGAGACCCAAGCGGCCTGAAACTCATCATGGTGAGAAATTGAATGTGATTCAGCAGCTTCACCCTGTGAAATCAGCTGATGCCAGCATAATGGAGCAACAAGTCCCCAAAGACCAACTGGGTAGAGAAGATACAGGACTGCCACCGAAAGGGACATCCTGCTACTGCTGAGACGAAAGTGAAACGCCCAATAACAGGAAATACAACTTGCTAAATGCCCCATAAGGCAGACCTGGAAAAAGGAGGCTGAGAGATAGCAGCCCAACAGACAACTTCTCGGGCCAGCACACTAAGAGAGCATACAACATCAAAGCAGAGCAAACGGGGGCAGGAGCATCAGCGTAGTTTGCGCTCCTGTGGCAAAACTCCACAAAAACAAGATACTACTAAAGAGGAGCAAGACAGGGGGCCTAGAAAAGGGTCCCAGGAGAAATGGCTATCTGTAGATGAATGACGCAGTCAGAAAACAAAATAACTAACTCAAAGCAACCCGCTTCTACGAAACTCTTGATCCAATTGGATGTTTTATCTTAAGAAAATGACAGTTTTCGCAAAGTCCTATTTCCCCAATACTTAGAGATGCATCATAAGTGGACACTAACTTCCATCTTGTGCTGCTTCTGCCAAAGTGGCAGCACATTAAGAACCATGTGTTTCATGCTTCGGTTTAAGGCTTGTTTTAAAATTCTCTGACACAAAAACATCTTCTGAGGAGAACGTGAACATAACACGTTTTTTCGTGAATGACGCACAAAGAATAACTCCAAGGCTGGAAAATCGCCTAGGAGAGACAATGTGATGCATGGTGCACACATGCAGGTCATCTCCTGACCAGACTGCATGGGAAAAAGCTCCGCAAGCAGAAGAGTGCTTTAAGTGACTCTGTTCCCTCTACCCCGAAATGGCCCCATTCGCGGTTTGCTAATTGCCAAGAGGAACAGAAATCTGAAGAGCTGCTATTTAGCATGAGCAGTTTAACCGTTTTTTGGAAGTATGTGTCACTCTTTGCGAGGAGGAAAGTTTTTTTTACATTGTGGATCTCAAATCCCCCACCTACGTAAAAAAGCAGTGGCTTGCAGGGTGTAGGGGTGAAATGACGAAGGTTTGGGAAGGAATGTTTCCATGAACAACAGGGTCACTACTGATCTGCATAAGGTGCGTCTCTTTTTAGAGTGGCACAATGGACGAGAGGATGCGGTGTGATGCTACCCCGAGAACTTTCCACTGGTTAGTCTATTTGCAAGCATTCATATGATCACCTTTCGGGTGTTTGATTACTAGTAGTATTCTTAAAAACCTGAAAGTAGCACAACTTCCCAAGCCTACCACTGCCAATGCTTGCAGTTTCCAAAAACTAGTACATTTGCACCCATTCAAGGAGTATTTCTATGGGTGCAGGTTTACTACTTTTTTGGTAAACCGGTCACTATACATATTTAAGATGCAGACCCAAAACGATTAACTAGCTCAAACCTCTTAATGAAAAGAGAATGATGAGAGAAAGTCCACACAGACATTGCAGACCCCACTCAGGACACCGAGGGTCCACTACCCCTTCACAAATATATTTACCCCAAAGACCCTGCTGAAGATATGCCTCTGCCCATCCTACCTGGGCCTGGTAGTTCTCCCTGAGAACGTAGGACTATGGTCACGTACAACACAATGGCCCGGAGTCCTTGACATGGGATCATTCATTTTAAATGCATTTTTTTTCTGAATGCACACTTCTTTGTCATCTCTGACAACTCTCCCATCAAGGTTTCTTGTACCAAAGTTGTGCATGTGAGCCTTTTATAAATCATTTTATCAAGTGAGTGCCTGCGCCATGTACTAAGCACAAGGGGCAAATGAAGGAGTGCTCTCAGGCAAATTATTAGGGTGAGCAGATCCATGGGTCTGACTGGGCTCTAAGAGTCCATTCATGAGCAAAGTTATGCAATCTTTTGGCATGTATATCATGCAACAAACAATGTAAAAATATGATACAATCTCTTCAAATCTAAAAGGTTACAGGCAATTACATGAAACTAGAGCTGCTTGGGCAGTGCACATCCTGAACTCAAGTATTTTAAAGTTTGTTCCTAAGTGATAATACAGAAAAAGGAGTCTCTAAGAAGCAAACTATTTGACTAGGATCCCACAATTTGGAAAAACAGGGAAGCCAGTATTGATTACAGATTATCTGGTTTCACAATTTGAAATTCGGCCACTAGATCGGTATCTCTATTTATCTCTCTCTCTCCTGTTTACATCAAAGGTCACCACTTTGTCTTTCATTGTTGACCCAGAACGAGAAAACCAACAGAGATAACAGACCCAACTCAGGGACGCCAGACCCGATTACCAATTCAAGAATCAGTTATTTGGGGGGGGTGTCACACCCCAAGCACCTGATGTAGCAGAACATTTAGTACTGTCCCTTTGTCACATTGATCATCCAAACTTGACAATAGTTTGACTGTAGAATGATGCACTGAGAAGGCATTTTTAAATGTGCATTTGTTCAAATTACTGCTAGAGACATAGGTAGTATTGAAGTTTAATTAAATGTTTGAAGGATTAAAACTGATATTATGTTGTAATTTAGGCTCTAAACTCATAGACTGTTTTAAAACAATATTGCATTTCTAATGATTAATGTTTAAATAAGTGTGCAAAAATAGAGATATGCAGTTCCACGTTATACTGACTGAAATTTATTAACAGTCATTTCATTTAAAGTTAATATAACATGAATGCTAATGAAGAATTATCAATGCCGAATTTGTAGTTTGCATATTAAAATGTTGTTTATTTGAATGTGTTAATGTGCTGTACTAATGTACTTTCATTAGCCTAAGTGAGGTCTGCTAGGCCTTGTATTTGTGACTGTGCAGAAAATGCCAAGTCATTTTGTTAACATGATTTTTCCTTTCAGACTTGGTTCCCATGAGAAGACTAGTTTGGTAATAGAGGTCTATTGTTTTACACATAGAGAGTTGTAGGCATTCTACTTGGATGTGAAAACTCCTGTTCTACAGGCTATCAATTTAAACATTTGTTTGAGTCTTGTGTGGAGTAACATGGATGGATGCTGTTCTCATGACAGACTTGGAAAAACCGGAGAATGTTTTTCCTTAGAATCATATGATTGATTTCTATTGGAAGATGCCCCTTCACTGTCAAATGAACCGTTTTCCTGTCAAATCAGATTGCCGTATGAACTTTGATATGTCAATGCCCAGTTAGACTTTGGTCAGAAGGAGCCAGATTGTCTGCAGAGATCCAAAGATTCCCTAAGATGAGAAGCTAAACCCCTTTTGCCCTGTATCCTGAATGCTGAGCCCTTGGAGAGGTATCTTCCTCTCTGCCTTTTGCCTCTTTGAAATGCCTTGCTGAGACTTAAAGATTTTCTTACTCACCCTTACAGGAGACTCTTTACCAAACATCTAATATACTGACACTTTCCCTTTTTACCTACTTTTTGCCCATCTTAATAAGTAACCTGTTGCCTGAGATTACCTTTTTCCAAATTCTTTTTGTTCTTTTTGTCTTTTGCCCGCATGTGTTCCACCCTACACATGTTTTCCCCTGATTGGCTAATTGTAGCGTTTTCCATGTGCCCAGCTTAATTGAACTTTGATGATCTGAACTGCCTTAATGCTTAACAAAACTGAGCAACATTTACTTTCAGTACATCAGATTATCTTATTGATGTTTTGTATTATCTCTGTGGAGTGCTTAGTTCTTCTAGTGTTAGTCCGCCTAAACTTGTATCGTCGGGATTCTATATCTTTATACCTTTACTTTATGAATTGTCTACATGAATCTAAGCTTAAGTTTGTAATGAATTCCCTTAACTTTATTCCTGACTGGAGTTTTCCTTGTATGGCCAGATTGGTTATACTGTGTGACTTAATTGGTTTGTTTTGAAATTTTGTTGTATGGTTCTACCACATTCTATGCAGGGTACAATGATCCGTTGTCCTTCTTGAGCATTGGTTCCTGCGAAGGATGAAAATGCTCCAGCACACCCCTTCCTAACCCTACACCCCTGGGCACAAGGCCTTTAATCCTTAGAGGGTACCAATACACAAACAGGAAGATACCTTTACATCAACCTTCATCACAAATTGCCTAGTGCTAAAATGCTCTGTTACTCAAATAGGTTCCAGGTTTAGACTGGTGTGTGTTTGTGAAGTTGTTCTAAATTCCGGTTACGTGTATACCATGTGCTCATGGAGTTTCACACTTTTCCTACATTAATGCTGTTGCATATCCCTCTCACCTTGCTCCGCCCCCTAAACAAGCAGTATTTTACTCACAAGTGGTTTAAATCTCTGACAATGCAGCTGGTGCTATCTTGGCAGTTAACTTTATAATGTTTTCCCTTGTGGCTTTGAAACTAGATGGATTTTGGCAACCTTTCTTTTTCTCAAAACAACTAAAATGGGCTGTGTAGGCCCCAATTTCATGGTGAGCACATAATGTAGAAAAAATCCCAAACTGGGGGAGCACGCACAGCAATTACAGGAAGTTCACTAAAACGAATACTTTGAGAATTTGTACACCCGTAGGAGGTCTAAAATAAATTTGTATTTGAATTTTTGTGACTCTTACTTGTGTCAGTAGTTCTCTGTGGTTCTGCCTGACTAAAATACTGTCTCAATTCACTAAAGGCAAGATGACAAGTCACAAATATATACTCTAGGATCATTCCTATGTTTGCAGCAACTCTACAAACGTTTTGCAATTTTCCAGATAATGTAGTGAAAATAAAACAGTAGTAGTTATCCAGGAATACCGGTATGCTTTATGTTTCAGCATGGATAATTTTCACTAAGGAGGAAATTCTTGACATGCAATGTGATGCATATATGCATTTTCACATTTAACTATTTGTATGAATCTCCACAGGGACATTATTTTCCCTTGTGTAGAAACGTGTTCCTTCTACCCTAATTAAATATTGTTGAGTTGTCTTCACATTTCCACCCTATAAAGACACTCTCTCCTGTCAGTGATAGAGTGAATTTGCATTTTTTTAAAGTGGAAATTGAATGTAGAAAGGCATGCAAGTTTTGGGGTTTTCACTATTTTTACATGTATGACCTTCCTGGAAAGACTGTAAAACTGTAAACTTCGTACTTGTATAGCGCACTACTCACCCATTAAGGTCTCAAGGCGCTGTACGCATACCGCTGTGGAACCCCTCCTGGCTTTTCCCTGTGAGGTGCCCACTTCTGGGCAACCTCCAAGGTGAAGCCAGGCATCCCAGCGCTGTTGGGGCCGTTGTGGAGATTAAGCAAGCTATTGCCCAGAGTTACAGAGTGGGACCCATGAATTAGACTAGGCACCGATGCAAGAATTATCAGGTCCGAGGAAATTGAGCCCAAGACCCGCGGACGACAAACCTTACATTTCGGATATAGAATTTCCACCGAACACGCCCAATTTTGTGATCAGGCAACCTCAATTTTGTGAGTAAGAATTTTGAATTTGCAAGTTCAAATGAATTTTGTTCTCTCATCTTAGTTGAACATAGGTGCAGAAAAAGTTTGTGAGGTGCAAATAATGGTGCAGTTGGGCCCATAACAGAAGCCTCCTTGTTCAATAAAGAAGACAACATACTTTTCCTCTAGGTTGATAAGTCTAGGCAAAATATCTTCTGCTGGTCTCTAACTGAAGGTGTGTTTCAAGGAGCTTACATACTAACCAGTTTTAACCTTTGTTTGACCATTTATATAGTGCACTTGGACCTGTTGATATGTTGGCACTTTACATTGCAAAATAAATTAAAACAATTTTGGTTTACATAAAGAAAGGGAGATACTAAAGAAACACTGAGAAACATAGATTAGTGAACGTTCATGGTTACAATATATATATAACACAACATGAATACCGAAATCCCGAGGCTCAGTATGGTGGCAGTCCGAGCATGGACCTAGCAATCCACATATATACTACCACAGCTCCTCCGCAAGAAAGAAAACGTGCTCCAACACTTAATGTAGTTGCATATATTTAATAAAACAATGCCTCCACACAACGCGTTTCAATGACCACAAAAAAAAGCAATCTTTCATCCCCATTATGTGTCCTCATGGATTGATTATTAATAATTTAAAGGAGGTCGGTTGCATTTGGAGTCAGCCTGTGTGCAGTTGATAGTGCAGCAGGAATTCCGAATCTCATGCTCAGCACGCATGCGCTGGAGCGCTGGGGGGTGAATGTTGTAACTGCTCAAGTTGAAGAGGAATAGTTGTGTTCAGAGCAGCCACGCCAATTTCAATGAACGTTGGAGAGTGCTAATCGTTGATCACCATGAGCAGTAACAACAATTGTGTTTTGGAGCAGTCACGCTATGAGCAGCTAACGCTGGGATATTTAAGACGGAACTGTTCTAATTGGAGCAGAATTATTGCATTTAGGAGCAGCCACGATAATATCAACGGCTGTTGGAATGTGTAAGCCGTAGCTGTGTAAGCGGAATAGAAACAACGTGATTTGGAGCAGCTCCGTCATTATTATCGATTGATTAGGGTTGCAAGTCGCGTCAACATCAGCGTATGCTGGGATGTGTAAGCTGCAACTTGTTTAAGTAGATGAATAACAACTGTTTGGAGCATTATCTGTGAGAAGAAAATGAATGCTGAGGTAGGATTATTTTCCTTGAGCAGATATATTGCTGCTTGGATGAGAGAGTTATCAATTGACATGATTGTGAGGTACTAAGTACTTTCTATGTTATCACATGTGATTTCAATCTTATCCGGGTGAGGATCACAGCAATATATACTTTTAATATCTTTAATGAGATTACAGGATTTGGACCCGGTGGCACCGTTTGGTGTATGATAGGTTGAGACCATTGTTGACTGTCTCTTTTTTGGGCAAGTTATCAGCTTTTTTGCACGAGGATTATTTGTGGTGGTGGAGTGGGCTAGAGATTGTCAGTGACCACCTTTGTGAGATTACATTGGGAATATAAGTATATTTTATAACAATGTCTTGCTCATTAGAGGTTCGACGCAAAGAGAAATCTAGTAAACTTTTTTTTGTCCAGTCAGTAGACACCAGGGGGACAAATCAAAGAACATCAAGTGCGGGTGCCGCACTTAAGTTACAATTGCTATATGAGAAATTGGAGAAACTATCAAAGAAGGAACTCTATAAATGGTGGGAGATTGAATCTTTACAGCAGTATATTGATGTTGAAAGGGTGCCCAGAGGTTTACGTATTTACACTATTCTGACATATGAAGATCCTGATCCTGACATGCTGGAGGAATGGGCGGAGAATACTAATCAAGTATGCATCTAAAGACAGAACAAAAAGTTTGGAAGAAATTGATAAGCTAACTTCAGAGATACTGACATTAGTGTCGGAGGATGAATTGGATGAATTTAGAAGTAATTTAGAGAAGAAATTGATAAAATTTGAGAAGGATATTACATCAAAAAACAACGTACATTCATTTGAGATTTTAAGTACTATCAGTCAGGAAGGATTCTAACGTTTCATCGGAAATATGATTATATGTATACAGAGACTGAGAAAGATCCAACAGTGGCAACGACTGAGGTTAATAGTGGTGATGTTTCCGACAGCAGTCAATCGGATTTGTCAGATTCTACTTTGGCAAAGGGGTCTGGGGTTGACAAAAATGTTTATAGGTCTAATTTCTTAAAACAATTTCGCCTCCTGAATCAAGGAAGGACAGACCAAAGGAACGAATCATTCCCCCAGAGAAGGAAAGGTCGAGGAATGAGAGGCAGAGAAAAAGGAACCATGCAGCGAAGATACGAGAAAAGAAAAGAAGATCCCAGGCCAGCGGGAGTAATGACAAGAGCTCGGAAAGGAATATAATGACTGTGGTAAATCTATCGAGCAGGGTATCTTTTGAAGAAGAAACAAGTCTATTAGCATTAGGTTTATCATTTTGTCCAACTAATGATCTAGATTATGTACAAACAAGGATTGACCTTTCTCATTTTGTCAGAAAATTGAAGCTAAAAAAATGGTATCAGACTAGGGTGACAGAAGAACCACATGTTCTTGATAGAGGTGAAGTCAGTAGGTTATGTATCTCTGATATAGAATTATTACATACTCTGTCTATGTTACATGATTGTTTTGAGGCTCATGATGATCCAATTTTGAATTTGGATAATCTAGGAGTTGAGACAGATGCAGCATGCCATACTGTCTTTAGACCCAAATTGACGTTCGGACCAGCGGTACAGTGTGAGGCTATAGAGGTATTTGAGAGGGATGTCATTAAGCAATTGAAAAAAATCAGATGCGAATCGAGAAATACAAAATATGACAACCTCTCCAATGCCCAGAAAGTGGCTTTAAAAAGGTTGAAAAAAGATTCCAACATAGTGATTCGTCAATCTGATAAAGGAGGGAATGTAGTAATTCTAGACAAAAGTCAATATATAATGGAGGGTGAGAGTCAATGTGAAGTCAGCTAATATCTGTTATTATGAGCTATTGTCTGATTGGAGAGAAAGAGATTTACTGAATTGGGAGGAATTTTGTTTTTTGAAATGTGATCATCCCACGATCCCTGTACTGTACCTTCTACCTATGTTACACAAAAATAATAAAACCCCTCCGGATAAACCTATTGTGTCTGCTGTGGGTTCTTTACTTGAAAGCACCTAAGATATATAGATTATTTCCTCAGACCATTTGTGGAAGGTCTCCCGTAATATGTGAAGGATACAACACATTTTTTAAAACTGATTGATGGTATCCAATGGAAGGATGACTATATACTACTAACCATGGATGTTACAAGTCTTTATACATGCATCCAACATGATTTTGGGCTTATGGCTGTTCAACACTATATGAGAGCTAGATCAATATCATATTTATTACATACTGAGATGATATGTGATATGATTAGTTACTGTCTCAACAATAACTTTTTTCTGTTTAATGAACAGGTGTAAAGACAGGTACAGGGGACAGCGATGGGTACTTGCTTTGCGCCAAGTTATGCGAATCTGCTTACGAGTTGGTGGGAGGAGCAGGTATCCATCAATATACCAGAATAGGAGGATAAAGTAGTAATGTGGTGTCGATATATTGATGACATCTTTGTGATCTGGAATGGTGATGAATGGTCTGTATTAAGGTTTGTGGCAGCTTTGAATGAAAACAAATACAATCTGCAGCTCAGTGAGCAGCATAGTAACAAACACATCCAATTTTTGGATGTAGAAGTTACAATTCAGGACACAGACTTAAGTACCAGGTTACACAGGAGAGCCACTGCTGGGAACAGCTTATTGTATGCTACAAGTGCACATCCACCCAGGCTGATAGAGAGTATTCCATATGGGGAACTATTAAGAGCTCGGCAAATTTGTAGTACATGGGAGGATTACCAACATGAAAGATAGATAGATAATGTGCAGAAGATTCAGAGAAAGGGGTTATAAGAATAAGATCATACAACAAGCCATAAATAAAGTTGATAATATTAGGAGAGAGGATCTTCTATACATTAAAGCTGTTGAGCGGAAGTCAGAAGACTGTTTGAGATTTATCGCGACATATTCGAATCAGGCATATTCATTAAGACAGGTTCTTACCAAAAGTTGGCATATTTTACAGACTGATTCTACTTTAAATACTCATATTACTAATATGCCATTGGTGACCTTTCATAAGGGAAGGTCACTAAGTGACAATTTAAGCCATAATGTGGTAGCTTCTGTTCATGATGAAACTACCAGGAAGTCCGGCTGGATTTAACTGTTGTAATCGATGTAAAGCCTGTAAGTGCAGTGTTAAGTGTATGGAAGTGTCAAGTGATGAGGGATCTAGGTCCCATAAGATAAGGGGCCAGTATAATTGAAACACAGATTATTGTGTATATTGCTTAAAGTGCCCTTGCAACAAATTGTATGTGGGGAGTACAACACATAAGGCCAAAAAGAGATTTTTGGAACACATAAGAGCTATTTGTAACTGTGATTGCAATTACCCTGTGGCTAGACACTTTCATTTGACACATATTGGGGATGAAAGATTGCTGACTTTTGTGGTCATTGACCAGATTAAGCCAAATATACATGGGGGTAATGAAGAGAAAAAATTGTGGATTTTGGAATCTAAACCGATTATTAGATTAAATACTTTAAGTCCCTTGTGTGTGAACTCCAGTGAAGAAATGAATGTTCATTTGGGTTAAACAATCATAGGTAGTTGGACAGATATTGGACCTCTTATGGGTAATTTTTGTGATTTTTATAAGCACATTTGGTATGTTCATTACATTTGTTACTATGGTGTGGGTTGGTTTGATTTGGTGCAATGGCAGGGTGGAGTAAGGCAACTTTTGACCATTACATCTGACAGTACTGATATCAATACAGTTGGTGAACTTGGTTGTAAAACTATAAGAGAAATAGAGACTATTTATTTGAACATGTATTTATTATCAGATATATTGTTTTCATTGTATGAATAATTTACAAACCTGTTTAATTATTATGAGCAGTGGTTGTTATTTAGCCATTTTTCTTATATATATGCAACTTTTATAACTTTGGACACATATGATATATGATTATTTACAATTAAGGATGTAGATGGTATGATATTCCAAGATGGCGGCCACCTTGCAGTCTTTTGATATGTGTATGTTAGTCTGCTATCTATGTTTACAGTTTGAGGGTATTTAATTTGTAAAGTCAACAACTGCCCCATACGTGATCAAGGCTACGGCTGAAACGCGCTATGTGGGTGCATCGTTTTATTAAATATATGCAACTACGTTAAGTGTCTGAGCATGTTCTTCTTTCTTGCGTAGAAGCTGTGGTAGTGTATATATATATATATATATATATATATATATATATATATATATATAGAGTGCGTTTAGGTTAAGCATTTGAACAGCTTAAGAAAGACTGACAGTGGGGCCAGTGATCTGAGGTTAGGAGGCAGTGAACTTCAGACTGCAGTTACTGCTCCACACAAATGATTGTTTCAGTGCCATAGCTGTTCTGAAGTTTAGGGCTTTCTGTATTCTAAAGCCCTTTGAGCCACTGGAGATGATGACTGGATAAGCTGGATAGAAAGGGGTATTTTATGGAAAAACTTTATGCATGTGACAGCAAAGTTTGAAAATGATTCTGGCTGTGATGGGTAGCCAATCAAGTATGGGATTAATGTGTTCATATTTACCCACAGAACGCCTTGCAGCTGAGTTTAGAAAGGCTTTGAGTGGAAGGATAAATGCTTGTGGAATTCTTGCTATGGTGGCATTTCTGAAGTCGATTCCTGAAACAACATGAGAATGATCAGCAATTTTCAGGCGATCATGGGGAGGGAATGAGGTGTTAGAATTTGTTCAGGGTTTGTAGCTGGGAGATGATGGATTTGCCACATTGTTGAGGTGAGGGATTAATCTGAGGTTCAAGTCCAGGATAAAACCTAATGATTCAGGTGATGGGAAGAGGAAGAGGTATCCTATTTTCTATGTGTTTAATAGGAGGAAGTTCTCCTTCATCCATGTTTGCAAATAGAATGGGCAGTGTCCTATGGCGACAATGTCTTCATTTCTTGAGGTTTCTTATTCCAGAAAACTGGATCCATGCTAATCAGTTTTCCCCTACCACTGAGGTGTGCAGTTTGTTTCTCCAACAATTAGCTGAGTTCCTGATTCATCCCAGCAAAGTTTATTTTCTGTGTCACTATTTCTTAACTCTTAAATGGCCATGAGGCCATGAAAATTCCACACACTTTCATTTTTTAGTAAAATTGTTGAAAACGATTCAATAGTTCACAACTTGCTTTTTGCTTGCAGCATTTTATGAAATTCTTTCTTGCAAGGCATTGGGGGAATCATTTAGGAATTGACAGAGCAAGGGTTCTGCCTTAAATTGGACATGCTCTTGTACTGCCAGATCTGTGGTTCCAGTGCCCCATTTAGTGGAAGGGGAAATTCTAAGATTTGATGGCAAAACCTTTACATGCTTCTTCATTGAAAACCCTTGACTTGCTGTACCATCCGTCACAGGTCTGCTGGGTGTCAGTGATGAATGCTCTGCCCTATCGGGCGGGCATCCACCACCGGGTTTTACTGCCTGGAACCACCATGGAGGCATGGCATTCATGGCAGAAAAGTAGAAATAAATGCCCCCAACATGCAGGGAAAAAGGTAAGTGCACATTATGGACACAAACCGCCTGTTAGGGGGTTTGTTTCTGAAAAAGAAAAAAAGTAGAGGGACAATGTAACATCACAGCGGCCTGCTTAACATTGAAGTTTGTCAATCATGCCTCTACATGCATCTAAAGCACCTGCAGATCCTTGTTTGACAAAGGGATAACTGCCAGACAAGCAGGGACCCTTAAATATTGTGGGTGGTTGTGGGCGGAATCGAGGGCCTCAGATGACATGACAGGCTGGTGGATCACTCTTTGCCTTTAAATGGGGCTCTAAGAGTAAAATAAATTCTTATAAAGCATATATTTTTATTACACTAAAAAAGATTATAGAGATAGAGGAACACAAAAGATCACAGAGGGAAGTGGAAACAATCAGATGTCATCCTTTGTTTTGCAGTGTCTATCTCTCATTTATTTGATATTTATTTTTGACTTTTGTCATGCTAATGAGGGGATTAGTTAAGGCAGTGTAGCAAGCACATTATGGCCCTCATTACAACATTGGCGGTAAAAGCCGCTTACCGCCGTGCAGAAGACCGCCAACACACGGCTGCAGAAATCTGCCACAGCTATTATGACCCACAGCACGGAATCTGCCAAAGTTCAGACACCCAAGTCTGCCACACCAAAGGTCAGTGATAAACTGGCGAAAACAAATCCTCCACCATCACGCCAACAGAAATACGCCCACACTATCACGACACACGAATCCACGCGTCGGTCTTTCAACCGCGGTATTCCATTGGCGGTACACACCGCTGCGCTCCAAATACACACACTTTTACAAAACACAGCCACATTGGACAATTCAAAATACACACACCTGATACACATACACACACCACTCCCACACACCCAATACAATATAAAACACCCACCCACATCACCCACAAACCCCTACGACAACATTACCGAGAGAAGGCCAGAGAGAGACACTACAAACTACTACCAAGCATCCACAGGCACAAAATACCATCACCCACAGAACTTCCACGCACCTCACACAGCACACCACTACATAACAGCACACTTATCACCACACACACCACCCCACACATCACCCACACCACCCCATGGCACAGCAAAGACACCCCAGGTTCTCTGAGGACGAGCTCAGGGTCATGGTGGAGGAAATCTTCCGGGCAGAGCCACAGCTATTCGGATCACAGGTGCAGCACACATCCATAGCTAGGAAGATGGAGCTATGGCGAAGAATAGTGGACAGGGTCAACGCAGTGGGACAGCACCCAAGAAATAGGGATGACATCAGGAAGAGGTGGAACGACCTATGGGAGAAGGTGCGTTCTGTGGTCTCAAGACACCACCTTGTGGTTCAGCGGACTGGCGGCGGACCCCACCTCCTCCCCCACAACTAACAACATGGGAGGAGCAAGTCTTGGCGATTCTGCATTCTGAGGACCTCGCAGGAGTTGATGGAGGAATGGACTCTGGTAAGTAAATTCTTAACTATTACATCCCCCACCGTACTTGCATGCTATCACATACCCCCACCCTCACCTCCATCACTCCAACTCCTCACAAATGTCCCAACATCACAACCACACATCCTAACACCAAGCCCTGAATGCAGCAACAAAGCATGGACACCCATCACCAAAGCATGGCCACTGCACATACCCATACACCCCCCTAAACCACCATCACACAAGGTCCCACACAGGAATGAAAGCACTGGGGTACACGGTCACCCACCTATTGCACACCATAGCACACACAGATGTAATAAACATCCTTTTATACCCCTGCAGGACCCCTACCCAATGTCAGTGGACAGGAGGGTCCACACATGTCCACACCACCAACAGAAGAGGCCCACAGTGATTACAGCAGCTCTGTTCAACTGGATCTAGATGACCAGCCCGGCCCATCGGGGACCTCTGGACTGTCGGTTCCCCTCACACAGTCACAGGCCACCACAGAGCTTCCCCCCTCTGGAAAGACCAGCACAGCACCCACCCAGCGGGCCCATACCTCTGTCCCCAGGACACGTCAAGCAGCAGTATGTCCACCACTACAGGGAACCCAGGCTAACCCACCACCCCAACAACAACAGGGACTTGGGGGCAGTGGTAGTGGGCACAAGGTCCAGGGGACTGAGGCCCAGGAACACAGGGGAACTGGGAGGGCTGCTGTGCGACAGGGGGAGGACAGGCCAAGGGAGCCCACTCTCCATGAGGCCCTCTCCTCCATCATGGGAGCCTACCACTACTCCCAGGAGATTATGGCAACGGTACTGGCCAAGTTTCAGGAGACCCAGCGCCTGCAGGAGGAACAGTATTTGGCCTTGAGGGAGGAACTCAGAACCATCAATTCCACCCTGGGCACCATCGTAGGGGTGCTGAAGGAAGTGCTCAACACCAGGAGGGACACTGTGGCCCAACAAGGGGCCCCTGACACTAGCATGGACGATGAACTGCCCACCACCTCCGCCAGAGCTAGTGGACAGGACGCCCGCCACAGGACCACCACACCAGCACCCCACCCCCTGCAGAGGGAGAACCACCCCTCAAATGGTCCCTGAGATCCAGGACAAAGACAGAGAACGATGCGAAGACCCCCGCCAAGAAATGAGACCACCCTGAATGTCATCTTTCTGTCCCAATTTGTCACCCTGTCCATCCTCAAACTGCCCCAGCTGCACTTCCTCTGCCCATTTGGGCAATGCACCTGTGAGACTAATAGACTGGACTCTGCAATGGACATTCCTCCACCATCCCCCTTCACCATTTGACAACCCCCTCCAATATTGAGCACTTCAATAAACACCCTTGAAGCACAAAACAATCTGGAGTCAGTCTGTGATTTCGAAATAGTGTATTAGCAATTACAGTGATAAAATGCTCTTTCAATTCTAATGTCAACATACCTATGTCACACAGCTCTAATCCATGAGGAAACAAAGCAAATGTCACACAGTGGGACCCACATCTGTGAAATCGTAAGGGAAAGTGACAACTCAGTGACCATACACTGGGTGAAAACGACAGACAGTAGAGAGGTGGTAGTGTTAAAGTACATGCAGTAGGCAGGTCTGTACTCTTACCTGTGTCTCACTGGAAATATTGCAGGATCACCGAGTTCCTGTTGTCCATGTCCTCTTCTTCTGCTTCCTCATCTTCACTGCCCACAGGCTCCACAACTGCAACACCACCACCATCTGGACCATCCTCCTGCAGAAAAGGCACCTGTCGTCGCAAAGCTAAATTGTGAAGTATACAGCAGGCCACGATGATCTGGCACACCTTCTTTGGTGAGTAGAATAGGGATCCACCTGTCATATGGAGGCACCTGAACCTGGCCTTCAGGAGGCCGAAGGTCTGTTCTATAATCTGCCGAGTTCGCTCATGGGCCTCATTGTAGCGTTCCTCTGCCCTTGTCCTGGGATTCCTCACTGGGGTCAGTAGCCATGACAGGTTGGGGTAACCAGAGTCACCTGCAAATGGCGATGGACAACTGTTAGACACACACTAACCTGTAGGGATATCCCCAGACCCAGGCAACCATTCCCACTGTCTTGCTTCCAGGTGCTCACCTAATAGCCACACACGGTGCCTCTGTAGTTGACCCATCACATAAGGGATGCTGCTATTCCGCAGGATGTAGGTGTCATGCACTGAGCCAGGGAACTTGGCATTCACATGGGAGATGTACTGGTCTGCCAAACACACCGTCTGCACATTCATGGAATGATAACTCTTCCGGTTTCTGTACACCTGTTCACTCCTGCGGGGGGGACCAAATCCACAAGTGTCCCATCAATGGCACCTATGATGTTGGGGGTATGTCCCAGGGCATAGAAATCACCTTTCACTGTAGGCCAATCCTCCACCTGAGGGAAAATGATGTAGCTCTGCATGTGTTTCAGCAGGGCAGACAACACTCTGGACAACACGTTGGAAAACATAGGCTGGGACATCCCTGATGCTTTGGCCACTGTTGTTTGAAATGACCCACTTGCAAGGAAATGGAGTACTGACAGCACCTGCACTTGAGTGGGGATTCCTGTGGGATGGCGGATAGCTGACATCAGGTATGGCTCCAGCTGGGTACACAGTTCCTGGATTGTGGCACGGTCAAGCCTGTAGGTGATGATCACATGTCTTTTCTCCATTGTCGACAGGTCCACCAGTGGTCCGTACACCGGAGGATGCCGCCATCTCCTCACATGTCCCAGCGGACGGTACCTATGAAGGACAACAGCGAGCACAGAGTCAACCAACTCAGAGGTACGTACCCACAGCTTACACAGAACACGATTCATAATCCGAAAAGTGGCCTGTATGTGTGTTGAGGCTAAGCCTAGGTATGCGTGGCGCAGTTAAAAATTAAGCCATGTGGGCCCCTGAAATGGCGACTGCCTGACCTCTAAAGTGGGACAATAAGATGTGAGGTAACTGCGCTGGCATTGTACACCGTCGCGGTAGGCGGTCGAAGACTGTGGCGCAATGCTGCATTGGTTAACATTGGACCCTATGGGTCCCAGGAGCCAATGACTATGTACGCAGGCGGTGACGGTACACACCGCTGCGTACGTGACCACCATTTTCTCTCTGTTTAATCACTCAATACCTGATCTTCGACAGGAGAGGACCTACACTGCAAGTGCTGCTGTGACCTCGGTCTGGAAGAGACAATGGCTCGAGGGTCTGGGAAAAGGACCCCTTCCTTCACATCGGAGGAGTTGGAGAAACTAGTGGTTGGGGTCCTCCCCCAGTACACGCTACTCTACGGTCCTCCAGACAAACATGTAAGTACACTGGGAACATGCTGTATGGGCTATGCCTGTGTGGAGTGGGGTGGATGAAAGATGGGGGGGAGATTGAGGTGTGCATGAAACGACGATGAATGCATGTGCCACATGGCAAGGGCAGGGATGGGGGCCAATGACTGTGACGGTGCAGTTGGTAATAAAGATTCTCTTCCCCCTGTACAATTCATGTAAGTCAGCGCCCACCAGAAAAAAGATATTTGGCGTGCCATCGCCAAGGATGTCCGGACCCTGGGGGTCTACCACAGACGGAGCACTCACTTCCGGAAAAGATGGGAGGACATTCGCCGCTGGAGCAAGAAGACGACAGAGGCTCAGCTGGGGATGGCCTCCCAACGTGGTAGGGGTGTCCGTCGCACCATGACCCCCCTAATGTTCAGGATCCTGCCGGTGGCATACCCGGAGTTGGATGGGCGCTTGGGGACATCACAGCAGCCACAAGGGGGTGAGTACACTCTCATCCTGCTGATTTTGCGCACAGTGGAGGTTTCTGGGTGGGGGAGGTGGTCTGTGGGTTTCCCTAGGCCAGGACAAGTTTAGTAGGCAAGGTACCTCCGTAAGGCAGGCCATGTGGCACCCCACCCCACCTCTGTAGAGTGCCAAGTACACCTAGTCATGCCCCTGTGTCATCCATGTGTGCAGATGTCGTCCATAGCCTTCTAGGCCATGCCCCAGGGATTGAACAGTGTAGCCCAAGAGCGCGGCGTAGTGGAGGGGGCTTCTGTGTCTGTCGCGTCCGCCAACGGTAGCGGTAATGCATGCACTCAACATGTTTTTCTTCTGTCGTCGTCCCCCTTTTTGTGGTCTCCCTGTTCTTGTGTGCATTAGCATCATCAGGCGGAGGAGCAGTGGCACCGGAGCAGGAGGGAGCTGCATCCCACATGGCCCTAGAGGGCGACACTACAGAGTCGGATTTCACCAGTGGGACGGAGGGCGAGGGGAGCTCCACGGCGGGGACAGGAGCTGACACCAGTGACACGGACTCGTCCTCTGATGGGAGCTCCCTTGTGGTGGCAGCAACATCTGTGCCCCCGCATCTACAGGTATAGTCTCCACACCCCCTACCAGCACCGCCCTCCCAGCAGCCCCTCAGCGTTTGCCCCGTGCCCGCTCACCCAGGAGGGTGGGCATCACCTTCGCCCCAGACACCTCAGGCCCTGCCCCAGTCACCCCTGCTGCGCTCGGTGAGGAGGCCATTGACCGCCTCAGGTCCCTCACTGTTGGGCAGTCTACCATTTTGAATGCCATCCAGGGTGTAGAAAGGCAGTTGCAAGAAACAAATGCTTTCCTGGAGGGCATTCATTCTGGTCAGGCAGCCCTTCAGCGAGCTTTTCAGACTCTGGCCTCAGCACTGATGGCAGCCATTGTCCCCGTCTCTAGCCCCCCCCTCCAACTTCCTCCACCCAGACCCAATCCCCTGTACCCCAGCCTATCCCAAGCACACTTTCAGACCAGCATGCACACACGTCAACACACAAGGGAAGCTCTGGCAAACATAAGCACCACACATCCCACAGGCACTCACACAAGCATCACACACATGCAGACACACCAACATCCATTGCCTCCACTGTGTCCCCCTCCTCCTCATCTCCCTCCTCCCTCCCTGTGTTGTCTACACTCACACCTGCATGCACTACATCTACAGCCACTACTGCCATCACCAGCACACACACCACCACACCCCGCTCACGTGCAGTCACCACCCCACTACCATTCACACGTCCCCTTTGTCCTCTCCCAGTGTATCTGTGACGCCACTTCCCAAGATACACAAACGCAGGCACACACCCACCCAACAGCCATCCACCTCACGACAGCCTACAGCGCATGCACCTTCACCCAAAGTCACCAAACGTACACCTCCTACAACCACAACCTCTTCCTCCACTCCCAAACCCCCTCCAGCTACCCGTCCCAGTGTCTCCAAAAAGCTTTTCCTGTCCAACCTTGAACTCTTTCCCACACCTCCCCCACCCCGTCTGTCTCCTAGGGCCTGACTCTCCAGGTCCCAACCTAGCACCTCAGCCACAACATCTCCGGGACCAGCGGTGCCTGTAGTCACCGGAATCTGGAGTGCACCGGCCACCAGGGCAGCCAGTGTGGCACGGAGCCACAACACGGACAGTCCCCCACCTGTCAAGCATCAAAAGTTGGCCAGTGCCCGGCGGTGAGGGGGAAGACTTTAGCCACCAAAGCCACTCTCAGGGGTACAGGTGGGAGTGTGGAGTCAGCTGCGACACCTTCCAAGGTGGTGAAGGGCCACAAGAAACCAGGCAAGTCTGGGAAGAGCAGCACGGTGGAGAAGACTGCCATCATCCCCACTGCCCAGGAGGCCAGCACCAGCCCTGCTGCCCAAGAGGGCACCGCCATCATCCCCGCTGCCCAGGAGGCCACTGCCAGCACCTGCTCTGCTGCCCAAGAGGCCACAGCTATCATCCCCGCTGCCCAGGAGGCCACCGCCAGCACCTGCCCTGCTGCCCAAGAGGCCACCGCCATCATCCCCGCTGCCCAGGAAGCCACCGCCAGCACAAGCCCCAATGGGCTAGATAAGACCACCAGCACAAGCCCCGGTGGGCCAGAGAGGACCGCCAGCACAAGCCCCACTGGGCCAGAGAGGACCGTCAGCACAAGCCCCGCTGGGCTAAAGAGGACCGCCAGCACAAGCCCCGCTGAGCCAGAGAGGACCGCCAGCACAAGCCCCGCTGGGCCAGAGAGGACCGCAGGACAAGCCCCGCTGGGCTAGAGAGGACCGCCAGCACAAGCCCGGCTGGACCAGAGAGGACCGCCAGCACAAGCCCTGCTGGGCTAGAGAGGACAGCCAGCACAAGCCCCGCTGGGCTAGAGAGGACCACCAGCAGCTGAGTCACTGCAAAGGAGCCCGCCGCTACAAGCACCGCTGCCAAGGACACCGCCGCCTCAAGCACCGCTGAACAGGGCACTGCCGCTACAAGCACCGCTGCCAAGGACCGCCGCCTCAAGCAACGCTGAACAGGGCACCGCCGCTGCAAGCACCGCTGCCAAGGACACCCCGCCTCAAGCAATGTTGAACAGGGCACAGCCGCTGCAAGCACCGCTGCCAAGGACACCGCCGCCTCAAGCACCACTGAACAGGGCACCACCGCTACAAGCACCGCAGGCCCATGAGCGCCAAAAGCTCTGATGCTACTGAGGCCACCAGGAGCAGGATGAAGCACTCTGGCCACAAGGCCCCCTCCAGAACCAGTGGAGAGATACATCCACTACCTCTGTCCTTGGCAGGATGAAGCACTCTGGGCACAAGGCCCCCTCCAGAATCAGTGGAGATTGACATCCACTACCTCTGTCCTTGGCAGGATGAAGCAATCTGGGCACAAGGCCCCCTCCAGAACCAGTGGAGAGATACATCCACTACCTCTGTTCTTGACATGATGAAGCACTCTGGGCACGAGGCCCCCTCCATAACCAGTGGAGATTGACATCCACTACCTCTGTCCTTGGCAGGATGAAGCACCCTGGGCACAAGGCCCCCTCCAGAACCAGTGGAGACTGTTATCCACTTGAGAGACTGTGGCTTTGCACTCCCCAGGATGGAACAGTGGGCAAACCACCCACTGTATAGACTTGTGAGACTGTGGCTTTTCACTCCCCAGGATGGAACAGTGGGCAAACCACCCACTGTATAGACATGAGAGACTGTGGCTTTGCACTCACCAGGATGGAACAGTGGGCAAACCACCCACTGTATAGACTTGAGGGATTGTGGCTTTGCACTCCCCAGGATGGAACAGTGGGCATGTGGCCCCCTTGTGGATTTGGCGTTGTGTCCTCTCAAGCGGATGAGGTGCCCCCCCTTTCCCTCCTCCTGAGGTGCCTGTTTTATTGGTATCTGATGCCCCTGCAGTGTTCTCTCTGTCATGGTCGGGGGTCTTGTGTGAGCCTCGCCCATACCGTGTGTGGGCCCAGTGTTCCACAGACTTCAATGGAGCACTACCTGGACTACTATTGTTGATGTATATATTTGTCTATGGTGTGTATATATATTTTTGCGTACTGGATTTTAATATAGTACAATGGTTAGACTCATTTGCTTTTGTCTTTGCATTCTTCCTGGGGGGTGTACCTGTAATGTATCATGCTGTATTGGTGTGTGTGTTGTGGTGGGTGAGGGTGGGGATGGGGGTGTTGAGTGTTGCGTGTGTGTGTCCCTGTTCCCCCTGTGTCGTAGGTGCAGTACTCACCGTGGTCTTCGCCGCCGGCGTTCGTGCTCCTGGTAGAGGAGCAAGAAGATAAGGGCTGGCAGGATCTGCAGCTCTGGTCCCATGGCGTCCTGATTCCTCGTGGGGTGTGTAGAGGTGAGCGTTTTCCTTTCGAAGTCCTGTTTTCGCCGTGTTTTTGTCCGCGGTGAATCCGCCCCGGAAAAGGTGGCGGATTGGCCTGTTGTGATACTGTGGGCGGTACATTGTCCTCCGCTTGTCTGTTGGCGGTGACCGCCAAGCCGTTTGTTTGTGCCGCCTTGGCGGTCGGAGTATTAAAGTGGCTGTCTTTGTTGGCGGTTTCCGCCACGGTCGTAATTCCATTTTTTTTTACCACCGGCCTGTTGGCGGTCTTACCGCCGCTTTAACACCGTCCACCAGGGTTGTAATGACCATCTATGTTTTTCCATTTTGGGATTTTTCTGTAGTTGGTTACCCAAAGCAGTAAGAAAGTGCAGTACAATATTAGGCCACCCTTACAATTGACTTATGCTTTTGTGAAGAGGCTTGGCTGATTTATATGTTTTGTAATAATGTGATGCATGAGGAGTGCGTATCCAAAGAGTCGGATTATCGGGGCAATATATTTTAAAACATTTTCACAGGTAATGTGGATCTGGCAAGGTTAGCCCCCCTTTTAATACTTCATCATTTTTGGGGAGATATGATAAAGAGGCAGTGCTAGTCTGGCAGGGCTTGCAGGAGGAATGTTTTTGTTGGACCTTTGTTTTTGTTTTCTAGGGGATTAGCTGATCATTCTCGGCAAGACAGAACCTGGGCATGTAGGCCTACACCTTTTGGAGTAATGTATAACCAGCAATTTTTACCACTTTCGTGTATATTTGTAGATCTGCATTTTGAGATCACTCCCACGTTCTTCATTTTTAAGCCATTTTTTCCTATGGTGCAATGACATTGTATGCCTGTCTGTGGGTTGCCCAAAATGTTGCTCCATTCTTGTTGTACAGTTTCTGTACTTGGTGCTATCACGTAGGTGTAATGTGAGTCTGGCTGATTTTGTGGAAGGGTGGGTTAACTCTTAGAAACAAAGTCCTTGAAGGATCTGCACGCATTCTGGCAAAGAACTGTTGGACCATTAAGGTGAGCATTAATTTTGTAGACACTGTTCTCTTTGTGTGGCTCATTTTCATCGGAAATATTTGAATGGTGAAGGCAGATGTGGCGAGGAGTACACATTTTCTCATCATCTGCTAGTGAGCCCCTTGGTCAAGTTCAACAGCGAACAGCAATTCACTGCACAACTGGAACAGTTGATAAGTACTGCACAGATTTATTACTGCCTGTGGAATCGTTTTGCTATTCCATACATAGACCCGTACAGTAAAAGCACAATAAATAATAAAAATATATTGAAATTATGTCCAACCACAAAAAGAAGAAAGGAGATGTAGTGGATTTAATACAGTGTCACATTTCTCAGAATAGAGATCTAGGGGGCGATTACAAGTTTGGCGGTCACCACCACCAAGGAAATGGTGCCCCCGCTCTATTACAAGTTTTCCACCAGTCTGACCTTGCTGACTGGCAGAAACCTTGAAATAGAGCTTTCCTGCCGGTCAGACCGGTGGGAACAGTACTACAAGATACCACTTGGCTCTCTTAAAGGAGCCAAGTGCTATCTCGTAGCACAGAGGGGACCAACCAGCACCCTCAGAATGCGCACTGTCAGCAAAGGGGCGAAACTCCCATGAAAAGGCTGGCGGAGAACAAGGTTGTATTCAGCAGGGCAGTGCTGAGTTCAGAGCTGCCCTGGCTGATTACAACCAGGACCACTGTCAGCCCGTCGGGATCTTGGATCCTAACGGAGATGGCGGTCTGTAGCCGGGCCCGCCTGCCAAACTCACAATGTAGTGGTCAGACCACCACAGCCATGGCAGTCCGACCGCCACAGCAGGTCTGGCAGTCTTGTGAGTACCAAACACGTAATTAGGCCCATAAAGCCTAATCAAGAGGCTTAAGATAGTTGTTTAAAATTAAAGCACATTGGGATCTGGAAGGAGACTCTTAAAAGAATTGGCTGGCACCAGAATCCCACACAACAAACCCCACTCTGGACGGGAACATGTTTGCCAACATGGAAGAGATGTTAATTATTAACACAATCATTAAGACCTTTGCATCTCTCTAAGAGAAAATCAGACATTAGATCCAGTTCTTCCAAGACAAATTAAATCTATGATATACAAAATGTTGGATATACATACTCTTGACACAGTCCTACAGTTCAGATATATGTGGAAGATGACACCGGGGCAATCATGAATGACGACTGGTGAACAGCCGTGATGGCCACCAGATAACTCATTGTCCCGAATGGACTCTATGCTCCCACTTAGCCCTACCAGCAAACCTCCATTCTTGGGCTGATTCGAGCCCACTGAAGGAATTTGGCACTCATCCCTGGGACCCAGACCATAAATGAGTTTCCCACTGCGTGGCTGATTGGCGACCCCGATAGTATCCACCATATTTCCAGCTCAGGCCATTCTTGGCCACCCTGTTCCTGAGGCTTGTCACCAAGGACTCCCTACTTTAGCAACTGCAATACCTTTCATAATCTCTCCCTTGGGCTCACTGTTTCCCATGAGTCCTGATGATGATCCCGTCATTTTTATACAGCTATCACCTTTCAGATTATGAATGATATATTTCAAATAATACACTGCAAAAGTACTTTTTATAGAAATTCTGCTTCAATAGGAAGTGTTCTACATGCATTCTGCTGGTATCCAAAACATAAAATATCAGACTTTACCATGGAGTGTGCGTTTGAGAACAAAGAGATTATGACGTAGGAAAGAGATGTATAACAAGGAGGAAATAATTAGTGAGCAATACAGAGGATGCAATTTTTCTGCTAAAAGTATCAAGAATACAGAGAGGACAACCCTAAAGGAATGATCTACTGACTCCTAAGAATATGAATTATAATAAAAAATTGATTCACCAACAGTCAGATTTATGACCGCATAATCAGTGGAATGTTGTCAGATATGCAATATAGTATGTAAACACTGGCACCTCATTAAACTGGATCAACGTTTGAGGGAATATATCAAACACATATCCCAAATTACATTTATAAAAGGTAAAGCCATGAGAAATATATTTGGACACACTGATGCAATACATTATATGAAACAGGAGAAAAATCAAACGTGGCTTTTTCAGTCATTAAATTAATTTGTTTACTCTGGCGACTGTTGTCATTGTAGGTATACAGGAGGGACAACCTAAATGAATTATGGTAAGAGCAAAATTTATCAAATTCAAAGGTTTATTAATACTAAAGCTAGCTATCATGATTATACTAAAAAGTGTCAGTGAGAAGGTATATGTCGGATCTCCAAAATAATGCTATAAAAGAGTGGCGGGAACATTTAAGGTCCTCGAAACATGGAGATCGAAAATAATGTATGTGCATAAATATGGAGAAAGAACATTGTTGACAAATTGGAACATTTTAATTTGTGAAACACTACCTTGTTCCTAAATGCAGAAGAGAAGGAAATAAATATTATTCATTATGAAGATGCAAAACACACTGAACAATCCATTCAAAACAGTTGAGAGGGACTACATATAGACCCCTAGTTTTCAAATGTGTTTTACCGACTGGATGACACCTATTAACCAGTATCGGACACAACTTATTGACTGAACAGAATATTCTCAGTTTGGTCATTTTGGATTTTGATATGACAAGCAGTTTCGTACTAGAAAAGTAATAATATGATCAACTTGTAAGCACTTGCATTTATGCTAAAAACATAGTAATGATTACTGATTAGTCTAATATAATAGCAGATTATTAAAAAAGGAAATATGTGGTAATTGCTATTTTTTAAATTTCTATTTCACTATTAAAAAATCAGAAAGTGTTTAAAGCATGGATGGTGGCAATCATTTGTCATAAATCATAGAGTAAATCATAGAGTTGACTCTAAAAAAACAATAGACATGATCTGAAAGTTGCCTAAACGAAGTATAAATAATGGTAGCCATTTTATTTTGTACACATTCTTTCACTTAATAAAGAGAGGTTATTATACCTGGAGGCTAATGTTCATACTTAAAGGTATGTGTAAATATAGGAATCACATATTCTGCAATACTTTTGGTTAAAATATTAGATTCTTTAGTCCAATTTTAAAAGTAAGCAACGGGCACATAAATTCTACTTTTACCAACTTCAACTGAAATTCTCTTTGAATTGTGAATGCAAATTCAGTTGCAAAAGTACAAAAAATATAATAAATACGATTTTTAGTATTTAGGGGTATTTTTCCAATACCCCTCTAATTGAATGAATAAAGTGTAGTCTTGTACAACACTAAATGTAATATTCACAGTAGGAAAGCATGTCCCCACTATAAAATATACACTTTTTTTATCAAGGCATATAGTGAAATGACACTTGGTCTTCATGACATGTCATAATAAAACCGGTAACTTTTGTCATAATTTTTAACTTTGCCAAAGTCAAGGATGAATTTCAGACATATGTATTTAATTATGATATTTAGGTTAAGGGTTGCATTTTTTAAATTATGCAAAATTATATAAATAAAGTTATACTGATATTATTTTACTTTGTCATTCACAGTGAATTTTCATCTGCATGATTTGTATATACTATTGCTTTGCCCTAGTGATACGATTAAATAATGTCCAGAACCATGTTTTGGTAAGTCGGAGTACATTTATGACAGATCTGGAGATGGAGGTAACAAAGTTGTTTTAAAATAATATAAATAAGCAATTAAAGAACACAGTATTACATTTTTAAATGCTGATTTGCTTGAAATACGTTAAGAACAAACTTTCAACATTGACTACTAATTTGAGAGTGCACTCAAAAACAATTATCAAAGGTTGTATACTGAGACTACCATCTGAGTAAAAGAACTATTGAGTGACATAATAAATACAGATAATGTAACTCACCACAGTAGTATTAAATTGTGGCTACAGTAGCCCTTCAAACACTAGTGTAAGACTGTCCATACTATGTGAGTGATGAACTATACAAACTATGAGGGTTGCAGGACACATTTTCAAAATGAGAAATTGAGCTAAGGCCCGTCTTCAAAATCAATAAATGACTACCATGTGACTAACTGTTTTTTGCCCATTTGATTAATTATGCATCTATGATGAGCTGAACTCAGGTTGTGCTCTCTCTTTTGGATTTATCTATTTGTTTTAAGTAGAATTGTAAGAGGAAAACTTTCAAAAAAAGGCAGATGTCCCCTCCATCTTCCTCTTTATTCCTTCTTTTATCTAGAGGGCAGTGTAAGGTGTAGTTGCAGATGGTAGTGTGGCTGCCAGCTCTGCTTTTGAGAAGTCCCTTACAGTAAACCTCACACTGGCAAAATAGAATCACAGGTTTTGCCTAAATTAAGACAGCCTCTTCGGTGCAATTTCCTTCAGTATTTTTTCTTTCCAGGATCACTTGTAAATCATGGTAGTGCTGGAGAAAAACACCAATGAAGTGTCCCCCCACTCAGTGGGAGAAAACTACTAGCATACTGGGGACATTAGGCATTAAGAAAGACCTCTCTATCTTGAGGAATCACTTATATGACACCAAGTCCACCATGCTGTTATGCATGCTGATTTGCTGTCAGATATTTTTTCTCCCAAAAAGGCTTCCACCATGTATATGGCTGAGGTATTGGAGGAAAAATGTGCGCACGTACACTGAACATATTTATCTTTGACAGTCAGGAAAGGCCTCCACTTCGAGTAAAACAGAGGCTAGACTCATCGGAAATCCATCCACGTACTGCAAAGAGTACAGTGATGGCCAGGGAATAAGGGGCCAGGATTGGGAAACAGGCTTTGACCTGACACCACTTGCAGCGGCGGCTTCAACCACCCTGGCCTTGACAGGCGGCATCCATCAAACCTCCGGGGAACAAGCAACCTCCTAGCAGCCCCGTGGACGGGAATAACAGCGGGAAAGCTAATGCCAAGGAAAGACGGGCCCAAAGGAGAAAGGGACACAAGAAGGAATTCTCAGGAAATGGCAAGGACATTGCTTCCATACTTAACCTGGTAATTGGCCCTAAATCGGGATCCCCAGCAATTGAGACCTGCCATGAAGTGACAACTCTATCGACCGCAGATTCAAAGGGAAATACGGAGCATCTATGCTCGAATACAGTCATCCATTTGGGAAGCACAATTAAAACTGCTCCTGCTCCTGCACTTCTTGTAACAACAGTACAGGAGGCCTGTGCAAATTGGCCCATCAGGGAAGAGCAAGCACCCACCGGAAGCAACACTGGAGAAGGGGCGGCCACCACTAACATCGACACGGGTATAGCGATAACCGCACCCCCTGTACCAGTCACATGGTCAGAGAAACGGGTGGCCAACAATGCTGGACCCAAAACTGCACAGACCGTGCAAACTACGGTGCCCAACCCCAATAGACTTTTTTCACCTTAATAATGACCTAAGGTGGATCTCAAGAATGATCAACAATTGCAATAGAACTCAGTGACAAATACTAGATAAAAGTAGGGGCGTCTCACCAACAAAGGATGCTCTTCGCTTCTGCTCTAGGAAGGTGTATGGCCCCCTTGCAAAACCTCCTCCAGTACATCAGCACCTTTGACATTATACTGATGCAGGAAACATGGTTAGTCAAAGCGTTCCACCTGCATGGCTATATGTGCTTCTTCACACCAGCAACCAGGAAGGCGAGGTATGGTCACCCATAGGGTGGCCTTGCTACCTAGGTCTCCCCAGCCCTGTCAGTCAAAGCTACCACCCCTTGACTCCACCCTCCCCTTCATCAACACTGTGATAATCATCACGTCTGAGAATGTGCACACAGCGGAGATAGTCTTTGTAAATACTTACCTTTATCCTAAGCTTAAATCTAAAGACACTACCCAGCTGATGGAACAGCTTGAGAACTACATAAGCAGTGGAGAAATAGCCGAAACTGCTAACGTCATCGTCTCAGGCAACTTCAATTAGCATCTACTTTGAGCCTCCACGGGCGAAGCTGCAATCACTCTTTCCACCGCTTGGGGACTTCCAAACGCAGGGGACCAATAAACACGGGTGACCCACAACAACAAGCAGGACACTACTTAAAGGCCTGGAACAACTACAACTAAGAGCCTTGAATAGAAGATTCTGGGAAGATTCTCCAACAGCTGCGTCAAACTTTTCAACAAATGTTTCTACAACAATAGACTACACCTTTGTCACTTTTCCATTGTTTGAACTAGTAGCCACCTACCACCTAGAAGACAGGTGTAAGAGTGACCATTGCCCACAGGAATTAGCCCTCACTTTGACGATCTCCAAAATGGAAGGAACAACAGTCCCACTTGTCACTTCTTACACCACAAACTATAAATGAGTTAAATGTGCTCAATCAAACATAGAGCTTGTATCGCACGTAGCAATCGACCTGGCAGCTGAATTAGAAGCGACAAACAGCAGTGAGGTGGCGAAGTGGGAACTATTAATCACCAGGCTATGTAATAAATTTGCGGAACCTATCTCCGCCCATCCACCAACAGTCCTTTCAATGACAACACACTTGTGGCAGGAACAAAGAGTCAAGCTACGAGAACTCAAAAGGAAAATCAACTTCATCATAAGGCATCTCCGAAGCAGGCCTGGGAATATAGACCTGCTGGAAGCCCTAAAGCACCAAAAACAGACCCCAAACAAGCTTAAGTGGTCAATCAATAGGACTCGCAGTGAAGACCTTTGGGATAAGCTATACACAGATGCAAAGAGCAACAGCAGTGCGTGCTTCGGGTACACAATCTGCAATCTTTTACGCCCCTACACAGTGGCATTATATCGCACATACCAGAAGACATTTGGGTGCAATATCTTGGTGACCATTTCAACTGACAACATGCAGCCCCGGCACCACTTAATTTGTCTATACGAAGTCTGTCAAGTGAAGGAACTCCCCTTCTATACAAGTGCTCACAGGAGCCATCGCTCACAATAATGACTGAATCTGTCACGATAAGGGATCTAAAAGCCAAGGGCAGGAGGGAAGGAGACCCAGGGCCAAATAGCCTCCCCCCGCCAGTCTTTAAGCACAACAGGACTTTCTGGGGATCAATTCTAGAACCTCTTTACCTGGAAACTGGCCTTACTGGCACTAACCCACAGTCCTGGAAGGAGTCCATAATCTCACCCATTTTAAAAAGTGGGGATAGATCACTCCCAAAAAACGATTCTTTAATTTCGCTAATAGATAAAGAAGCAAAGTACGTTGCAGGACTCCTGCTGGAACACCTGTCTGCGTGGATTGCTGAAAAGAGAATAATTCCTAAGTCCCAAGCAGGGTTCGATAAACTAACCGGCACCAGAACGAACATCATGGCCATTGCACTCCTCATCAACAAAGCAAAGATATAGAAACAGCAGCTCCACCTATGTTTTGTCGATTTTAGGGCTGCCTTTGACCATGTGGAGAGGAACCTGCTTTGGAGGAAGTTGACAAGCTTGGGTATCCCCCAACCACTTTTAGATCTGATAATAGCCCTCCACACGGACACCTGGGTTCAGATCAAACTGGATACAGGTATGCATCTCTTGAGGATAGCAACCACCAAAGGACTGAAACAGGGCTGTGTCCTGGCCCCCACACTTTTTAATTTATACTTAGCATATCTGGCGGGGTCTCTCGCCTTCACAAACCCACACGCACTGAAAATCGGGAATCTGGAGCCACCGTGCCTTGTGCTGATCAGCGACACCCAGATAGGGCTCCAGCGACTGATAAACTCCACCCAGCAATACTCAGACTCCAACATCCTGTCTGCAAACTTTGAAAAAACACACACAATGTAAATTAGTAGCAAGGGGCTGCCCCCTCAGGCGTGGTACTGGGGCAAGACGCAGCTTCTGCAAGCCCATAAGTACCTCAGGATCACCATTGATAAGTCAGGTAACTTTGCACATCAAAGAGGTTGCATCATGGGGAAAGGCCTAGCCCTAGCACTATCTTTAAAAAGACAAAGCAGATTTGAATGGTCCATCACTCACCCCCATCTTACAGGTATTAAAAGCTAAGCTCCTGCCCACAAAAACCTATGGGGGCGAAATACAGAAGTTTTAAATCACACAGTAAGCATTCTTCAACATTCCGAAATACACTTCCCTTGCCAAACTCAGACTGAAATTCTGACTACTGAACCAGTCTTTCGCAGAGGGAGATACCCCCCCCTCCATGGGCCAACTGGACATGCAAAAGGCAACGCAACTTCAACTGAGCGAGACGCTACGCGCACACTCCCAGCAATTTGATAAAATTATGCAGGCAATTATGGAAACCAAAACTTCGCTAGAAGGGAAAATTGATGCCGCAGTGCTGGAGGTCTCCCTACTCCGAGCTGACCACCGCAAACTGTCTGACAGAGTGCATAATGCTGAACTGTCGCTAGAAACGGTTCACCCGGAAATGAAAGACATGAAAAGCAAATTCAAACAGATGGAAACTGAGTTGGCACAGCTACAACGCCGAGCTGAAGAAGCAGAGGGGCGCTCAAGACGTAACAATATCAGATTCATTGGCATCCCAGAACGATTGGAACTACCCAAAGCCGAGGATTTCTTAGAAAACTGGCTGAAAGAAATAATGAAAACTCAGGATGCCACAAAATCACCAATGATAGAGAGAGCCCACAGAATACCGGGCAGACCCCCTCGGCCTGGAGCGCCACCCCGACCCATGATAGCTAGATTTCTTAACCACAGAGAAAGAGATTCTGTTCTTCAACACTTTAGATCTTCCAGTCAAATCAGCTTGGAAAATAATAACATATCTGCATACCCGGACTATACGCTGGAAGTACAACGTAGAAGAGCAACCTTTGTAAAGATCAAACAAATCTTGCGACAAAATAATATAACTTATTCTCTCATGTTCCCAGCCCGCCTGTGTATCACCATAGATGAGAAAACGCTCATATTCCCTACCCCAGAGGATGCATGGACTTGGATTCACGCTAAAGGTTTGATCAGCCCGCCAACGGAAAAGACAACAACTGAGGACTGGATAACACCCAGCTCCAGGAGGAAAAAAAAACAAAGCAAGACCACATTGCGCCCAACGAAATCGCAAATGGAATCAGAGCAAGCTCAAATATTAAGGGAAACTAGCTCCTTCACTCGACCACAATCCAAAACCCGAAGTGACACAGATGCTACAGACAGCGGATCCCCAGGAGGGGAATCAAGTGCATCCTCCTCCTTCCTACTGGCCGGCCCTGACCTTACACCGCGCGTTGCGGATGATCTCTAGACCTCGTGAGGGAATATAAACTGCGCCACAGACACGAGTCCGGCGTTGGGACACGCGACCTTCCGCCCTTATGCGGCCTAGAGCGGTGCTTGGTGGTTTCTTTGGGATGGGATCTGGCCGCTAGCTTCCTTGACTGGGACTAACAGGGTAACCAAAGCGGTTGTACTTACAATTTGGACCGAGCAGGGACAAAATTATCCTGGAGACGGGTCGGTTCCCGCCCGGCTATACCAAAACCACGCTCTCCGACAACCAAGTCACTCCCGAATGGAACTTAACTTCGCAGTTTGCAGTTTAGGCACCAGTTGTGCCATTATGTTTATCTCCGGGCTTTACCCGAAATATCCTTTTGCCTATTATTTTTTTTGCTCTCATTTTTATTATTCTCTTATGATAATGTTGTTTTGTAGGACTGGGGGGGCTGGCGGGCGGGCGCTGGTGGCGGAGGGGAGACGTGGGTGGGCAGCGCGCACTAGACTAACAGCAGTCTCTGGACGCGTCACGGGATTGACCCAACTGTACAAAAAAATAGGTGTGCAACAACCTAACTTAACATGACAAAAAAGGAACCAACATATAATATAATGACGTGGAATGTTAAGGGTATGGCGGGCATAAGAAAGCGCAATAGGATACACGTGCACCTAAAGCGTCACAATATTCATATAGCCATTCTCCAAGAAACGCACATTACCCCTGTAGATATTCCCTGGTTGGAAAGAAAGTGGGGCGGGCAGGTCCACGGATCGGGAAATTCATCATACGCAAGAGGGGTTTTGATATGGATAGCCCCGGGGGTCCCGTACACTGTGCGGCGCGGCGTTTCTGACATAGAGGGCAGATACATACATTTAACAGGCCACTTAGATGGGGAACCAGTAACACTGAACGGACTGTACGTCCCGAACGTCGGACAAAGTGAATTCCTACACAAAACAATCTCACACTTCTCAAACGACCTACCCTCTACATGTATCTGGGGCGGGGATATGAACTGCGTTCCACATATAGATACGGATAGATCACACCCCCCCATAGCAGCCTCCCAAGCAATCAAAAATTTGCAGATGCTGCGTCAATGGATGGTAGACCACCGTCTCATAGATACCTGGAGGCATATACACCCCCATGATCGCGAATACTCATACTACTCCCCAGTACACCTCCTCCACACTCGCATAGACCTTATCCTCATCTCCCAAGACATCACCCACAAGATCACTAGCGCTGATTACACCGCTAGGGTAATCTCAGATCACTCCCCTCTCATCGCTCATTTCAGATGGGGCAGCCCGCGCGCATGCATCCCAACTTGGCGCCTCCAGTCCCGATTGCTACAAGACCCCCCTTTCCGAGATGAATTAGCCATACACATATCCTCTTACTTCATCCAAAACAAGGGGACAACGGGCTCTAGATCAACAGAATGGGACGCACATAAGGCAGTCATACGAGGAACATGCATCTCAGCAACAGTCGGCGCGCGTCAAACACTAGCACGTGAGCTTAGTAACTTAGAAAAGGAAGTACATTCTTTTGAGAAAGACTTCGCCAGGGGCGAGATTACACACACAGAACTAGCTGGAAAGCGCGCACAATGGCACGAAGCTGATAGACGACTAGGTCTGTTTGATCATCGACACTACATAGCTCGTAACCACGCAGAGGGTGACAGATCGGGTAAATTACTGTCATGGCTCATACACAATGGTGGCCGGAAATCCCCCATAGGAGCCATCCGATTAGAAACAGGACTAATAGTAAATGCACAGGCCGATATCAACCTAGCCTTTAAGGAGTATTACAGCACACTATACAAAGCTCCCGTCCCCCCACCCGAAACATCACTGAGCGAGTTTTTTACTGATATCGAGCTGAAACAACTAACGACCGCTCAGGTTGCAGACCTGGAAAGACCAATTGATATCAATGAGATACAGCAGGCCCTAAAACAATTGCCGCATGGCAAAGCACCAGGCAACGATGGACTGCCTATTGAATACTATAGCATGTTCCCGACTCAAACACTAACCCCATATCTAGAGATGCTGACGGAGGCGCTAGAGCGTGGACAACTACCAGACACATGCCGTGAAGCGCTGATAGCAGTGCTACCTAAGCCGGGGAGAGACCCATTGGATGTACGTTCATATAGACCACTATCACTACTGAACACAGACTGTAAGCTACTCGGTAAACTGCTAGCCAACCGTTTGCTCCCATGTATGCCGGACCTGATACATCACGACCAGGCTGGATTTATACCTGGCCGGAGCACATTTAGCAATATCCGAAACTTATTGCGCCTTATGGCGAACTCACGAACGGATGACTATGCTCAAGTGGCAGTATCACTGGACATAGAAAAAGCATTCGACACGCTGGGTTGGCCCTTCTTGATGGAGACGTTGCGCCGTATGGGCTTCGGTCGAACATTCATCAGATGGATAGAGGTACTCTACACTAACCCTTCTGCAAGAGTCAAAACGGGCGACACGATTTCGCAACCGTTTAAAATAGAGAGAGGAACCAGGCAGGGCTGCCCATTATCCCCGCTTTTATTCGCCCTCGCAATCGAACCCTTAGCAGCTCACCTACGAGCGGTAGCCCCTGCATGGGGCATCCGAGACGACCACACACACCGTATAGTGTCGCTATATGCAGACGATGCACTTATTTTCTTACGAGATCACCAAAAATCCCTACCTGAAGTGCTGAAGTTACTGCACAGGTTTGGCACGTTGGCCGGACTCAAGGTAAATTGGTCTAAGTCGTGCATATTCCCTATGTGTCCTGTCCCTGAAGCACACAGATTATCCTCCAACCCTGGCGAACTGAAATGGTGTTACACCACTTTCAAATACTTGGGTGTAAACATATATCACGACGCACGAGATCTCAGGGACGGCAACTTGGGGCAGGCGATTCGATCCATTAGAGGCTCCCTGCCCTTCTGGTGCTCTCTCCCTCTATCACCATTGGGCAGAGTAGCCATAGCGAAGATGGTGATCCTGCCCCGATTGTTGTACTTCTTCATGGCCCTCCCACTGACTCTCCCAGCCTCTTTCTTTAAACCTCTGAATAGCCTATTAATAAATCTCATATGGGGCAACGGCAGACGACGAGTGGCACTAACAAAATTACACCACCCACTAACAATGGGTGGAATGGGAGCGCCTAGTTTCGAAATGTACTACGCAGCTTCCCAGTTACAATGGATCTCATCCTGGCTAAGCCGTCCAGACGGAGCTGAATCACAGATGATCCACTCGTCTTTGGGGAACAGGGGCTTAATACAATACTTGATGAATCGCGAATCCCCCAAACACCCATGCAACATACTACTGAAAATTGCGCACTGGATATGGGGCCACCATGTGATCATGAACAATACAACACCACAATATTCCCCCAGGCTTCCATTTTTGGCCATCTCGAAAATAGCCAACATAGCAGCTAGAGTTGGCCTGAACAGTTGGTCAGAAAAGGGAATACGCACCATCGGCGACATCTATAGTGAAGGACGCCTCCTAACTTTCAATACACTAATTGATAAATATGAACTGGGGCGCGGAAGCTTTATAGCATATGGAGCTGTACGCCAGACACTAAGGTTTTGCTGGGGCAATGAAAACTCAGAACCAAATATCTCCCCTAGATTGCATGAGTTGCTAGGTAGCATAGAAGATTCAATAAATGTGTCAAGAGCATACATAATCTTAACTTCTTGCGCTGAAGATAAACAAGTACAATCAAAGAACAAGTGGGATGCAGTGCTAGCAGAGCCTCTACCACAACCCGCTTGGAATCAGGCGTTGACAATGACAAAAGAAGTATCACGCAACCCGCGTTTTCGCTATACCCAGTTTAATTATTTACATCAAACATATTTATCACCTCACCGAATAACCCGTATTTTCCCCCACTCAAAGCAAACATGCCCTAGATGCGCCACCCCCGAAGCCACCTTTTACCACATGACCTGGGAATGCCCCCCAATCCGGAAAGTATGGGAAGACATAATAGTACTGCTTGTTGATTGGACAGCTGTTGAAATGTCCCCCACCCCGGAGCTGTGTTTGCTGGGTGTAGGTCCAAGCCTTAAAAGACGGAAACAAACCCTAAGATGCATAGCGCTGGCACTGGTGTTGTACAGACGCCTCATAGCCATGCACTGGAAGGCACCAGTCGCGCCGAGCATTGAACAATGGCGATCGGAGCTGCGGCGTTGGGCCAGGGCCGAAGCCGACACGCTGCAGCTCCTATCAACAAAGGGTGTTCTGGTCAAAGGTCTTGACACCTGGAACTCTTTCGTAGCAATAATAGAAAGAAAAGATGACGAACGCCCGCCCTGAACGATCCCCCCAACGAACATTAAAATCTGCATTTTATAGTCCTAAATAGCTGTAACCCCCCAGTGATAGTGCGCAACCACCCTTCATCAGGCTCGAATCAGAATGTCAAATAGAGGAAGGCGGACAGGAGCTGGGGGAGACAACATGAAATTGTATAACCTAACAGGCGGCAACCAACTAGCAATAACACCAGCACACAAAGGGACGCATGACCCAATGCTCGCGCGCGTGTCTTCCTTTCCTCCTCTGCCCCCGTTTCCTCCGTCTTGGGGGCCCCCCCCGGCCTTTATCTCCCCCCCACAGTATTTCCCCTCTTTCTCTTTCTTTCTTTTCTCTTTTCTGTTTTTTTTTTTTTTTTTTTTTTCTTTTCAATGCAACAGGATGCTTTAATATGATGTCCAGTCAGGACTATTCCCCCCCCTGCTCCAGCCCGTGGCAACACGTTCTCTCTGGCAGTGGCGCGGAAGTGGGCGAAGTACAGCATAGCCCAGTCATAGTACATAAGCCGTCTAGGGTGATGTGATGAACGAACCTGTTGCAAATGTTATTCTTATTGACAGCTTTCACTTGTGTAATTTTGTTGTGTGATAATAAATAATAAAAACACATTTAAAAAAAAAAAAAAACAAAAAAAAAAAAAACAGTCTTTCGCAAGACGAGGTGCATACATAATCTTCTGGAGTAAAGTCCGGGGAGCCATCTCAGACTCCCTTAAACACCACCTATGGCATGAGCTTGGGCGCAAGAACGCCTTAGTGTCGAACGTTTACCTAGATGATTCACTCAGGAAGAGAGGGCTCATTGACCTATGGGGGAGCCCAACTTCACACAGCGTCTTCAATAAAGCAGCCTGTAGGTCAATTAGGCTTCAATCCTTGTTGGAGGACAAAGCAGCCTTTTCAAGGAACTTCCATGTCTGGATGACACTGAACACCTATATGACTCTGTCCCAAAGGCATACCTCGGCCACAGTTATTAAAGGTACACTAAAGAGCAATTTTTAGGTTAATGCACCTACTGGGATTTCTACCATGTGCTCTTAACACAGCCCCCTGGCTGAAAGATTTGGCGAATACTACCTGTCATTTTTGCAGCACGGCACACAAGATCTTCAACATCTGCTCTGCTCCTGCAAAAAACTTGCACTTAAAAGGAAAGCTCTATTACGAAACAAATGTAATGAAAGAGGCCTACAAACAAGGAGGCAAGCTGTGCTGGCATGCTTCACTCCAGGTGACCTGCAGTTGAAATCTCATCTGATCAAATTCTTATCCCTGGTAACAAAAGAAAAGCAGCAGGGGCCACCATGACAACACATTGAGGCAACCTCCTTTACGCACTATTTCACTCCAACCTCTCACAACATCTTCACGGCACAAGTTGCTTGTCACTAAGTCAGTCAGGATCCTTAGTCGACGAACATACCTAGAACAACCATGTAGCAAAAGATAACGGCCCTCATTACAACTTTGGCGGGCGGCAACCGCCGCCCGCCAAGTTGTATCCGCCGTGCGGCCGCCAATGCGGCCGCACTCCCGCGGTGGCCATAACAACATCCCCGCTGGGCCGGCGGGCGGAAACCAAGTTTGTGCCCGCCGGCCCAGCGGGGATGTCGGCCGCAACACAGGAGCCGGCTCCAAATGGAGCCGGCGGTGTTGCGGCAGTGCGACGGGTGCAGTTGCACCCGTCACGCAAAAGCTCCATGGGGCCGTGGCAGGGGGCCCCTGCACTGCCCATGCCAAAGGCCCCGCGACTCCCCTTTCTGCAAGCCTTTTTATGGCGGTTCCTACCGCCATGAAAAGGCTGGCGGGAGGGGGACTCCTAATCCCCCGGGCAGCGCTGCCCTGGGGGATTACAACCGCGGGGACCAATGTGGCGGGAAACCGCCGGTCCCGGCGGTGCGACCGCAGCGCTTCCGCCACGGTTGTAATCCCCGAGTTTGTACCGCCAGCCTTTTGGCGGTACAAACTCCAGAACAGGGTTGTAATGAGGGCCAATGTATCTTCTGAACCTATTTTGAACCTGAAGAGACTCCTTTTAAAACACGTGTACAAATGTGACTATGTTTTTAATTAACTATGCAAATAAAGTATCTCTCTATCTATATAGCCTGCAAAAAGTTCCTTCGTAGGTCATTTAGAAGTTGGTGGATGTCGGGCATCTCCTAAAAAGTTTCATGGCCATCCCGGGAGAGAAAAACTAAGGACCTGATTGAGAGTCTGGCGGTCACAAGACCGCCGACTCGCGGTGGCGATCGGACCTTGCGGCTGTGGCGGTCTAACTGCCACATTACAAGTTTGGCGGGCGGACCCGCCAACTGACCACTGTCTCACCAGGATCCAAGATCCCGACAGGCTGACAGCAGTCCTGGTTGTAATCAGCCAGGGTGGTGCTGAACTCAGCGCTGCCCAGCTGATTTCAACCTTGGTCTCCGCCAGCCTTTTCATGGCGGTTTCCACACTATGAAGGGCTGGCAGAGAACAAGTGCTGGGAGCCACAGGGGGGCCCCTGCACTGTCTATGGCCATGGAATGGGCAGTGCAGGGTCCCCCTGCCCCGCACCATCGGGTGCTGGTCGGCCCCCTCTCTACTACAGGATAGCACTCGGCTCCTTTAAGGGAGCCAAGTGCTATCTTGTAGCACAGTTCCTACTGGTCTGATCAGCGGGAACGCTCTATTTTAAGGTTTCTACCAGTCAGCCAGGTAAGGCTGATGGAAACCTTGTAATAGGGCAGGGGGAAGCCACCACCATGGCCGTGGCATCCCCTCCTCGAGTTTGGCAGTCCTGCGTTGGGACCCCCAAACTCGTAATGAGCACGTTAGTGGCCTTCATGCACTTGGATAAAAGCGCCTGTTTATCAGGGCCATTGATTTTTGTATTTCTGAAACAAGCCCTTGTTGTTTGTGCAATGCAAAAAAAGTAATGCTGAGTGGGCAAAAAGACTGCTTTAGATGCACCTGAAACACATGAGGAAATAGGTCCCTCCTATGTAGAGGAGGAACGTTTGACACAGAAGGCAGTCCTACAACTGGGGATGGAGACCAGATCTTGGCCAATCAGGTGGGATGCCCTTCATGGTTTAAGTGTTCCTGTTAATCTTCTGAAACGGGTTACATACTGCAATACATAATGACTGCAAATATATCTTTTCATTTTAGATCCTAAGTACCAAAACTGGGCGGTAAACCTGCCACAATCTCATAAAAGGTGTGTTTTATCACACACCGTTGCACTGGCATTAACAATAGCCCCCCCGCCTGAGCGCACCCTTAGCACAGTGCACTATGCACAGGTGGCTGGCCCCTGACCGGAGAGCTCCTGACTGGGTTGGCGGGGGAGCCCTTAAGTTTCGTTACGCCACTGCACTGTTGCACCCAAACCTAAACGAGATACATCATGTGATCGACAAAAACACATAATTCATGAATGGAACACAATGAAATGAAAATCAGGACAGTGAAAATGACAAAAAGAACCACGTTTAGCCAGCATATATTATTTTTCCAGCATAAATGAGGCCGCCACCTAGAAAAACGTTTGCAAAGCATTGAGCAACAGCTCTATTTATTACCATGACGTAGGAAGATCCGAGGAGTCTGCTTCTTGGGAATGTTCCAGCCCTCCTTGAGTTTTGGGAAACATCACAGCGAAATATGAACTCCAAATTACCCAAGCATCAGAAGGAGTGACCCGGACTTACCTAAGTGCTTGTATTCAGAATAACATCTGGTAAACTGGGCAAACGGAAACTCTTGCTGTGTCTGGGGAGGAGATGCTTGCTCGGTTTCCACTAATGTCGAGCAGTATCTTGTAATTAACAAGCAAATGCACATTTATTTCCCACACGTTCCACCTAAAAACCACAGGAACTATTACTGCTAAAATCGTTTGAAAGTGCACCAATTACCTGACTGTCCACCCCAAAGAGGTATGCAAAATAAGCATAAAATAGAAAAAAATAGAATTGAAAAGATTACAAAAGGATTTCCAGTTTGTACTATGAAAGCAAATGTGCTTTATCTGTGAATATCATGCACTTAAGCAGGATTCAGTTGAGTGGCTTAAGTAACATGTGCTTGAGGACAACAGTTTTGTGAGCACTCCAATTAAGTGTAGTTATATTTGCATAAGTTACATCTTTGTTCATAAATCTGACTCAGTAAGTGCTAATCACAATGGTAACTTATACCCATGAGTAATTTGTACATGTAAGTTTACTCTTAGTAACTTTACTACTTTTGGCTTTTCACTATTTCCGAGTTACTCAAAAGTGTAAACTTACTTCTCTCCACTCCCTCAGTTTAGGGGATGGAGTTAGAATAATCATGATTTATGATCGCATAGCTACTACCAGCAGCTTGCAACTGTTTTTGTACGTGTGGCAGGGCCTCTGCACATTGACTAATAGACTTCCACATTCAGAGACAAACCACTGCACTTGTGGTGGTGACCTCTGCACAGTACTGAATAGGAGACCTCCACAGGAAAGTAAATAGGATAATTATATACACCTGAAAGAAAACCAACACACCTGACAAACATTCCTTGCAACAACATAAGTATGCTCACACCATATGATCTGATTTCGGCTTCTTCAAGGTCTGGGTCCTGCAGCTCACATCTTCAGGCAGACCCAAGACGGACACAACTCATTTCAAGAGGGAAATACATTTTACTGAGGAGGGGACAAGCCCTTGCAGTAGTTTATGTGGGAGAATCCTACAAACAACTATGTGAACTGCTTCCATTCATCCACAGTGAAACCTAGGAGGCAACATTGTGGCAGGAGGTCACAGATGCTGTGAATGCATTGGAGTGAGAAAGCCTGCACCGTGGGGATATATATAAAAAAAGAAGTGGGAAGATGAGAGGAGGCAAGTGAAGGAGAAGTTGTCCAGGATTCAGCTGGCTGAAGTTATTCCAGGAGTTCCAATTGGATCCTGCCTCTGTCTCAACCCCCAGCCCCCAAACCCTCCCTCACCCAAGCAAATATAATGTGGTGCCAGGTAAGATTATACCTTTTCACCCCACCTCTCTCCTTCTCTCTGAAAAAAAACCTATGAACACTCATATTTATCTTTCACTCACACCTGCATTGCATACCCCTCCTAAATAACTTGTAACATAATCCCTCTAAATTCTACATGTTTTGTTAACGTTGACAGCATCTCTTTCAAGCAGATTGGTTGCTTCAGCTAGGGGCAGACGTCATTGCAACTGCAGCAGGGCAACACACATGGTGGTCTTGCAAAGTAATGCACCTAGACACTCAGTCGTCATGCTAACTATTTCACTAGCACACAATAGAGGATAAGTATCACTTTTCTTCTTAAATCCTAGCATTATATGTTGTTGTCCTATCCAACACTACCACAAAATCTGCTCCTAGCAGTGCACCAAAACTTAGGCTGGCACCACACAGCAGATGAATGGTACACACAAGTAAGTTAAGTGTTTGCTCATTTTCAAAGGATCTAACTTCTTTATTTTTTACTAACAGGGTTGCTTTATGGGTTTGGTGCATATTCTTGTTGGCAGCATGATCAATATATTACATTGTATTAAAAATTCATTCGACCTTAGATTTTGCAATAGAAGACCTTGTTTTAACTTGTAGGATAACAATATCTGTGACTCTCAAAATGGCTACCTAACTATTGAAAAAGCCTTCACTAGATCACAAGCTACCGAAAAACGATCGGACCATTTCCCTTTTGTCAGTCTTGATGAAAATATTAGACATTCATCAAAAGGCAATTGGTTAATTATCTGGAGGAACTATGCTTCTTGCGACCCTTTCACAGGCTATTGGGTGACTCATAGCACAATGACAGCCTTGCTCAAAGTTACTGATGAAACCTGTTATATTGTGGACAAAGGTCAATCAGTGGCTTTGATCCTGTTGGATCATAGTGCCACCTTTGGTACAGTACCCTACAAGGCTCTGCTAAACAGACTGAATAATTTGGTGTTGGTGGCAAGGCATTTCAAGTAATTTCTCCTTTGTTTTTTATTTGCAGCTTGAGTGTTGGGTTTCTCTTGGTTCTGCTGTGAGACCCACATGCTTTATTATTTATGTCTGTCAGTTGGCGAACAATGTCAAATTATTTGGTCTATTGTTGTGGTATGATGACATGCTACTGATATTATCACTGTCTGACAATGGAAATAGCAGCCCTCTTCATTTTGAAAACTGCATGGCATCCGTTGGTGATTGGATGAGTTTGAAATGTTTAAAACTTAAAGCCAATAAAACCAAGATGTTAATTATTGATAAACAGTCTTCCACCTGGGGCTCTCACTAGTGCCTGAAGACATTAGGGCCACCCTCTGGCCCCAAACTTGTTGTAAAGAATCTGGGAGTTTGGATCTACAACACGCTATCATTTGAATATCAAATCAAGGTTGTTACTTCCTGCTGCTTTGGCCTACTGAGGAGCTTAAAGAATTTCTTTGGGAATTTGCTCTAGCGATTCAAAAGACCATAGTTCAGGTCATGATTATCTCATGCCTTGATTAATCAAATATCCTCTATTTGGGCATTGCTAAGTATATCTAGAACATGTTGCAGATTATTCAAAATGTTGTAATGAGGTTGCTCTGTCATTTGCTTAAATCCCTCTGTTTCTAAGCAGCTTCGCTCTTTGCACTGGGTTCTTGTTGAAAAACGCATCCAGTTCAAGGTCTTGTAGACCACTCATCATGCCATGCTTAAAAGCACCACCCATTCTCAACTAACTCCACCATGGTTGGTCCCAAGCCCAGCTGTGAAAGTAGGAGGGTTATGCATAGGGTTAGCTACCCCACCATGTGAAAGAAATCCTAGCTAAAGAGGCAACAACCAGAAGACCAAAAGACATCCCAGCCTTTGGGAGAGAGGCATCTCCTTCATGGAGAGCTATGATGTCTTGTGGTGAAGCCAGAGAGCCCTGGAATCCACAAAAGGGACTCAAATGCATTTGAGCAAGACTATCACCTTCGGGACATGGAATGTAAGAACCATGTATGAGACAGGCAAGGCAGCCCAAGTAGAAGCAGAGATGGAAAAATTCAACCTTCCCCTGCTTGACAGCAGGAAGAGCAGATGGACACAGCCCACACAGAAAAGACTAGCTTCAGGAGGAATGCTGCGGTATTCTGGACCCATAGAAGAGAATGGCACACATACTCAGAGAAAGTCCATAGCTCCAGAACCATCACAGTGACGTTCCGCACAAAGAAAAGAGGATCAACATGAATGTAATCCAGTGCTATGTGCGTACATATGACAACAAAGAAATGGTAAAAAGTACAGTCTCACAACAGACTCCAGTCCATCCTATTGAAGCCCTTTGAGCGAGACATGACATACTCAGTGCCGAGATTGGAAGTGGCAACACTGGGTACAAAGAAGTCATGGGCAACCAAGGCCTTGGCGACATGAATGAGAATAGTGAAAAGCTCTCAGATCTCTGTGCCCTGAACAGTATGGCGATAGGCAGTAGCGTATTCCCACACAAAAGAATCACCACATTGTTCAACAGAGAATCAGGTTGACTATGTCTGCATAGCCAAGAAATTCTGGAGGCCCCTGCAGGATGTGAGAGTGGTGAGAGGAGCAGAGAAAACGTTAGGACCATTCACCTTAGTTAAGGCTGAAAAAAGCATGGGGCGAACTGACAAACCAATGCCAGCGATATAACACCACCATCCTCAAAAATACACAGTCACACTCAGTAACATGTTTCAAGTCTTGCAAGAACTAGAGAATGACAGAGACCCAATAGAAAGTCAGTGGGAGAAAATCAAAGACACAGTGACATCACCCTTGCAGGAGTTACTGGTTCCCAAGAAACACCAGCATAAAGAATGGATCTCCACTGAGACTGTCAACAAAATCCAAGAGAGAAAGGAAAATAAACTTGCAGCCTACACCAGCCGAACAAAAGCAGAAAAAACAAAAAGCTCAAGGTGAATACATCAAAACCAACAGGGAAGCAAAGAGAAGCTTAAGAGCGGACAAGCAAAGATTGTCTTGCTACAGAAGCACAGAAAGCAATAAGCCATAGAAACTTGAAAGAACTCTACAGCATAACAAGGAAACTCTCCAGCAGAAAAAGCAACCCAGAAAGACCTGTTAAGACAAAGCTGATTTTGTCACGCAGCCACGATTTTTTCTGGGGGTATAATGCTTTCGACCTGTTCTAGCGCAACATCAGGGGAGAAACCCATCCTAGACAACGTGTCTGCCTTTTGTTGTGTAGTACCGGGCCTATAGGTGTTTACGAAGTCATACTCATTAAAGAATAGAAGCCAGTATAATTGACGAGGTGTCAGGGCCTTGGTTGCTTAAAAAAACTGTAAATTACGGTGATCTGTGTAAATAGTTACAGTGTGTCTAGCTCCTAGTAGGTGGTGTCGCCATTCCTGGAAGCCAAGCTTGATGGCCAGAAGTTCCCGCACCACCACCGTGTAATTTTGCTCTGCGGGTAGCAATTTCTTTGAGAAGTAAGCTACTGGATGGAAATGCCCAGACTCAGGATCTCATTGGGACAAGACACCATCCACTGCCATTTGGGAAGCGTCTGCTTCCATGAAAAATGGCTGAGCCGGGTCGGGATGATGGAGAATGGGTGCTTCAGTGAATGCGTTTTTAAGATGTTGGAAGGCTTTCTCAGCTTCTGCATCCCAGAGGATCTCAACCCCCTTTCGTAGAAGACGAGTTATGGGAGATACCACAGTATAAAAGTGGGGTATAAATCTCCGATAAAAATTTGCGAAGCCCAAAAACTGTTGCACTTCCTTGATGGATCTTGGGGCTACCCAATCCAGGATGGCCTGTACCTTGGACCTATCCATGGAAATTCCATTGGGAGTGATCACATATCCCAGGAATTCTACAGTTGTAGCGTGAAAAAACATTTTTCTAGCTTGGCAAAGAGATGATGCTCACGAAGCCGTTGTAAAACTGCTCTTACATGCCCTATATGTTCTTCAGTGGAAGACGAATAGATCAAAATGTTGTCTATGTATACCACTACACAGATATCCAGCAACTCCTCCAGCACTTCATTGATGAAAAATTGAAACGCTGCAGGAGCGTTACACAACCCGAAGGGCATCACTGTGTACTTGAAGAGTCCGAATTTAGTTTGGAACGCTGTCTTCCACTCATCTCCCTTCATCACTTGGATCAAGTGGTAGGTGCCCAGGAGGTCGACTTTAGTATAAATGGTCAACTGATGTACCTGATCTAAAAGTACCAGGATCAACGGAAGTGGATACTGATTTGTTATGGTCACTTTGTTCACTGCGTGATAATCTATACAGGCGCGCAGCTTGCTATTTTTCTTGGGCACGAACAACAAAGACGACGATACTGGTGACGTTGAATGACCAATGAAACTCTTAGCCAATAGATCATCCAGGTAGTCTCGCAGGTATCGATTCTCAGGCTCAGAAAGAGCATACACCCTACTACATGGTAGCATTGTCCCTGGAATCAAGTCTATCGACAATCGTATGACCTATGTGGCGGAAGCTGGGTGGCCTTCTGTTCACTAAAGACATCATGGAAGTCTTCATATGGTGCAGGAATGTCCAGTGTGTCGTCCGGCTTGATATCTGTCCTATGTGTGGACCCGCAATGCAAGGGTATCACTAGTAATGGTTTGTCTTGGTAACAGGAGTGCCAGCAATGTTTAGAGTCTAATGTCACTGTCCTTGCTGCCCAGTCAATTTTGGTATTGTGTAACTGAAGCCAAGACATCCCCAAAATGGTCCCAAATACTGGGGTATCTATGAGGTAAAACTGTTTTTTTTTCACCAGCACTTGTCTTGAATAATAATAACTGTTGGCACAATTACTAACATTGCATTCCCAAAAACCCAAACTAAGTACCATAACAATAAGTACTGCGACACTAGGGCTGGCTTCGCAGAGATTCACTGTTGCACACTACATTAGAACCGTGGTTGCACTTATCATGCACAAGAAAGACAAACAAGGGCATTAATTATATCACATATAACTTTCCTGTATGTATAGGGTTAAACTAAAAGGAACAAAAACAATCCAAGAAATACAAATGTTCACTCTGGGTTCAAACAGTTAGGGTGGCACAGTTTGGTTTGGTTTCACTGTGTGTGTGAAAAACCCTTCAAAAAGCAAATTCCTAAAACTTGAAACACAGGCATGAATGACACAATTTTAAAATCCAAGAGTTATGCTATTAGAGAAAGAAAAGGCACGTAAATGCTCTTTATAAATTGCACTGTCACTTTTTGTAGTACTTGAGCTCAAGCAGATTTCCTGAAGCACATTTAGGCAAGTAACTACAATAGTAATGTAGAATGTTCAGAAATGCATTTGTCTCTTCAAGATAAGCACTCTGCCAAAATAAAAAGTCAGAAATACACCAGCTGTTCCACGAAAGCATTGTGGTCAAAGAACAAATTCCCTGGAGAATACTAGTCACTTAGCGGCAGTCTTTTCCGGAGTGCTGGAGGAATGCCTGGTGTCAGTTGGTACAGGAACAAAGAAAATAATTGCCTCAAAAGTCCTGAATACGAGGATGACAGCAGGGGCTGGACTGCCAAGTCAGATGCTGAGATCAGGAAGCACAACAAAGCCAAGCAGGGAGGCATGTTTCACTCTGCTATTTATAGCCAATCAGGAAAGCAGTTGAGTTTCCACATGTGGATGAGTCACCACACCCAATTAGAAGCACATGCCTACATCTGCTCACATTAGCAAACAAGCATTGGTAAAACAAGCACTGATAAAACCAATTGTGTAACACAGCACATTATGGGCCTGATTCTAACTTTGGAGGACGGTGTTAAACCGTCCCAAAAGTGGCGGATTTACCACCTACCGTATTACGAGTCCATTATATCCTATGGAACTCGTAATACAGTAGGTGGTATATCCGCCACTTTTGGGACGGTTTAACACCGTCCTCCAAAGTTAGAATCAGGCCCTATGTTTACAGAGATATGATTTAACCCTAATCCCTGGGGATGCTGACAGATAACGCAGGAGGCATCTTGGGGATTCCTGACAGGATAATTCAATGCTCAGTTGTGGGATCAGCAAGCTGGCTTCCACAAAGATAGATCCTGCACAGACCAGATTGTAACACTGCACATCAATATTGAGCAGTCAATTAAATGGAACTCCCCCACCATGCCAACTTCATCGACTATTAGAAGGCATTCAACAGCGTGATCAGAAAGAACCTTTGGAAATTCCTCTGCCACTACGATGTGCTAGATAACTCACAAGAATCTTCAGCAACTCTTACGAGGGAACAACCTGCAAGATAGTCCATTCAGGACAACTCACGGAAGCCTTCTAAGAGAGATCCATGGTCGGCAAGGGTTGTTTGCTCTCACCTTTTCTCTTCCTGCTGGCCATAGACTGGATCATGAAGATATCCAGGGCAAGGAGAAGTGGGATCCAGTGAATACATTGAACACAGTTCAACGACCTGGACTTTGCAGATGACCCTACTCTTACATTCCCATTTGCAGATGCAAGAGAAGACCGACAAGGTGGCAGCCACATCAGAGCAACTTGGCCTCAACATTCACAGGGGAAATACCAAGATCCTGAAGACTAACATGGCCAACTCAACTATAGTCACTTTCCCCGCAATTTACTGTAAGAGGTTGAGCCTCAACCAGAGGAGAGTTACCCTTAAAGCCAACAAGGGACAGGGTAAAATGCAACCAAATGAGAAAACATTCCCTCGTTGTTAGTGAATTTCTAATAAGCTACTCCCTACAGTTGTAACCCAAGGATTCACAACCAATATATAATTTTCACTTATTCATATATACTCTCAATCACATGTGTATTAGCAATTTATTCCTTTAAGAGAACAATATAACAGAAATAAAAATATAGACTTAATCAGAAAAACTCTGTTATGCTAGCATTCTAAAAATATATTCATTTATTCTTGTGTTTAGATGATATGATTAATGCCATGGTAAAACTTTATAAAACAAAATTACAACTGTTCTAGGATCTATTTTTATAGCGACATGGCTGACATCTAGTATTCGTAATAAAATTAAGAACTTAATAAACAGGAACTGGTCATTGTTAAAAGGACTCATTGGTGAATCTTTAGATAAGCCTCTATATGCATACAGAAGGAGTAAAACAATAAGGAACAATCTAGTACTTACATATAAAGAGCAGGGAGAAATACATCGAAGAAATGAAAAGTGATGGCACAAAATTAGTGGGGAATTTCTCATGTGGAATGTGCACCAACTGCAAAAATATCATGAAAAGTGAACAGGTAGAACTAAACAGAGTCAGGCATTATATCAGTAATATGGTTAATTGTAGAACCAAGAATGTGATTTATCTAATACTTTGCCCTTGCAATATACAACATATTGGTGAAAATAGCAGAGTGAAGTGGGTAAGGTTAAATGAACATAAACCCACAATTAGAACAGGAAGAAAAGACGCTTCCCTTGTAGAACATTGGTTGCAAAAAGGCCATAGAGAAGATGAGCATAAGTGGTTCATCTTAGAGACAATAATGGGCTTGGAAAGAGGAGGTGATTTGGATAACAAAAGAAAGAAGAGGGAACAATTTTATAAATCCATATTTAGCACATACAAATATGTTCTCAACAATAGGGAGAAATGGGAGAGATTAATTTGTTAATTTATGCTATTGTTGTATCATGCAGCTTTGAATGTATAGGGATATGAAATGAAGACACTTGTACCATACGTTATATCTACTGCCTGACCCAACGATGGTGGCCGTAGAGGACATCTAATACAACAACATAACAGGCTCAGCACATGACGATTACATTTTACATTCACAGTCTGACCCACAATTACAGCCTTGTAGGGTGGTCTGACCACCATATTATAACCGTGGTGGTTGGGCCACGGTCTGACCACCAGCACCGCCAGCACCGCCAGGTTCCCTCCACTGGAGGGACTGGGGGTCCTAATCCAGATGCATGCAGCATTGCCCTGGTGATTACCACTCCCCTCTCTGCCGGCTTTTACATGGCGGTTGCACCACCATGTAAAAGCTGCCAGAGACGGGATGCATGGAGTCATGGACAGCCCTGTCGCGCTTTTCATTGTCTGCATTGCTGACAGTGAAAAGCGTGCCCGGAGCTGTTGCACCCTACGCACTGCAACATTGTCGCCGGCTCAATTAAGAGCCAGCGTCAATGTTGTGGGCTGTTCCCCACTGGACCTGTGGGCGGAAACACTGTTAATGCCCGCTGACCCAGCGGGAAACTCCTAATGGGGCTCCCAGGAAGGCTGCTGCATTGGTGGCAACCTGACCGTGGGAGTTTGGCAGGCGGCCTTTTCCACCTGCCAAACGCCTAATGACTCCCATAGTCATTGAAGATAAGGTTTTGGATTTTGCAAGCCCTTATGAAATATATTTTAAAATAGCCACAACATGAGAACCTTACAATGCAATGGCTTCAGCTTTGTATGTTATGGAGGTACAGCTAGTAATATTGCAATAAAATTGGGGATTAGACAATATGGAGAGAGTGACACACTACACTTGTGTGTGTGTGTGTGTGTGTGTGTGGATATATACATATATACTGTATATAGCAAGATGTATAAAGTTAAGGATAATTTTTACAGGTTAAGGCAAACAATGGGATACATATCAATCATTAGCCGCCTCAAAATGGCCACCGGACATCATAAAATAAGCACAAACAAAGCAGGTGGCTGGTACATTGTATCTCGGCGAATACTATTGTGAATAAATAGAAGGAAGTCACCTGTAGTAAAAGAGGCAATACATAAGGTCTATTAATTTGCACCCAACAGATATATGCTTTTGAAGTATAAAGAAGTTGACATTCACCTGCTTGAACATGGGCCACCTGAATAGCAGAGGTGAAGAGGAGAAAGATTTTATTAAAAAACCTACTGATTACAGCACCATATATAAAAATTGGAGAGTGATATAATACATTTGTAATGGGTGAAAGGGATTAGTAGTCCTAAATAGGGTATTCAATATGACGTTTTGTGTCCTTCTTCCCTTAATATACCTGAAAGTGCCTCCTCCAACTCACAGTGGAGATTGAATGATACAAATACTAATAATACAACAGATGTAAAAAGTAAAGGAAACATTAATTAAGCTGAATGCTTTGTTTCTGTTCTAGATATGAACTCCTGTTGTTAATTTTTGTGTGGATAAGATCAGAGCCTGATGCGATTTACCTGTCTTTACAGTTTAACACGGCAGAGACAAACTTATTAGTGGTATGAAATTAAACCTAGACAATGTGGATATTAGAAGTAACCTCAATTAGATAAGAGGTACTGTTCTTAGTATAGTTTTCCCTTCTGATGTAACCCAGAAAATAATAGACTTAAAGTATTATAGCAATAATGTATTCCACAGTATAAGTGTTTGGTGTTTAATGAATACTTCTCTGTCTCAGAGAAATTGTGTTTCATGTGTATGTAGTATGTCCTGACGAAGGTGGGGTACACCAGTCCGAGAACCACCAAAACGCTGTGTCGACCGATAGTTTATTTTTGTAAGTATTATTTGTAGTCCTGTATTGTGTTAAAATATGTGATTTAAAAGTGTGGGTATGTGTTATGTACTTTAATGTTAGCCATGTCGCTCTAAAAACAGATCCAAGAATCATTTTAATTTAGTTTTATAAAGTTTTAATGTGGCATTAATCATATAATCTAAAAAGAAGAAAAAATTTAGATATTTTTACTATGCTAGCGAGACAGAGTTTTGATTATATGGTCTATATTGTTATTTCTTTTATACTGTACATTGGGTTACAACTGTAGTGAGTGGCATTTTAGATATTCACTAACCATGAGGGGACTTTTCTGATCTGGGAGAGATTGAGTCCTTCATCTACCTGAGCAGTGTCATAGACAAGGAGGGCAGCACAGACACTGACGTCAGGGCAAGAATCGGCAAAGCAGTGGCTGCCTTCATTCAGCTAAAGAATATATGTAGCTACGAGGGTCTACTGCTGCAAACAAAGATCAGGCTTTTCTTCAATTAAATTTGTTTATTAGCATTTTTAAACAACTGCATCCAAGAACAGGACGAAAACATAGGGAAAGGGGAGGGGGGAATTAGGGAGGACATGCCTCACATGTCAGGTGACCTCATACTACAGTATGAAGGAAGAACAAAGAGTCATGTTAAAGGAAAATGTGTGCATCATAGGTAACATCTCCCACCACGGAACGCAGGCCAGGGTGTGCACAAGGAACAAGTCGAGAGGGGCAGGTCATGCCCAAGGGTGGGGCCCCAGATTGGGTTACCCACATCAGAACGTAGCATCCAGGACCAGCAAGGCCTCCATATCGTCCGGGGCCCCACTCGCTCACCGCTGCCACAAGTGAGGACTAGAAGCCCCCCTATATCTTTTGGCCTGGATTGTATTGGCATAAGTTCCCAATATTGTGTGAGCTGTGCCCCACAGTATGCTGCATCTTGTAGACAATCCTCAATTTTTGGCACTGGGCATCTTCCCCAGTGGATAGCCACCCTCTGCTTGGCCAGAAGAAGCAACATGGCAATGAGCCTCCAAGACCCTTGGAGGGTAATCTTCGTTAAGTAACCCAGCAGAGCTACCTATGGTGTGTACTGCGGGAGATGGCCAGTGATCTTGGCCACCTCTCTGTAGATGCCAGCCCTTAAGCTCTTCACCCGGGGGCAGTCCCAGGCAAGGTGAAGAAATGTGGCCTCAGGAGCGGCACATCGCAGATAATGAGTGTCTTCTTTAAGCCCCATTCTGTGTAATTGAGCAGGCATGCGGTACAGTCTATGCAAGAACTTAAAATGAGTTGATAGTTTGGAGAGAGGACCTTAGATTGGGCGTAGCAGTATGTCTACTGCGCTTTTGAGATAGGGGGCTGTGTCCAATTCTCAGGCAGTCTGAGCCCCAGAGATGCACACAGGCGCCTTCCCTGCATCACACTATATAGCTGGGTTATAAGCCTATGAGGGGAGGGTGTAATGAGAACGTGGTCTAGGGCATGAAGTGTGGCGGGGCACTGGGAAAGTAGTATACAGCACACAGCATGTAGCGCAGAGCTGGTGATACAGAAGGGCATCAAGCGTGGTGGGCAGGGGGCAACTCTCTGTGCTTAAAAGTGGAATGAATTGCTTGTCAATGGAGAGTTCGCTGAACATGAGAAGCACCCTGCAGCGTCCACACTGACAGGCCCCCTCATCCTTCAACCAGGAGGCTGAGGGTTCTGAGCTAGTGGCACAGTGGGTGCATGGAGGCAGTGGAGCTGGGCCCATCTCCTCAGGCCATCCCAGGCCCAATGAGCACAGATCTCACCATGTCTATTTCAGAATGCATGGTTTCATATGGATAGTATAGCACAGTGGCCAGGGGACATGGATTTCCACTGCTGTGTGTTGCTGAAAGAGTGGGGTGGACATAGAATTGCACAAATTGGGCCTTTGCGCAATAGGCATAGAGGCGCATATTGGGAGCACTGAGGCCCCCCTTGCTGGATTGGCAATGTTAGTGTTTCCCATGCCATTCTCTGCTGTTTGCCTGCCCAGACCAAGGACACCAGGATAGAGTGAAGGCACTTCAAGAATTGTTCCGTAAAGGGGATCTGGAAATTTACAAATAAGTAGAAACTTGGGGATGAGAACCATCTTGGCTATGGCTATTCTGTCTGCCAGTGACAGGGGCAGCCTGGACCAGAGGGGTAAATGCTCTTTGAACCATGTCATGGCCCAACCATAGTTAGCTTTCCAAGCTCATAAAATCTCTGCTGATCCATATTCCTAAATATCTGACCAGTTCTGTTGCCCACTGTAGTGGGTACTCAGATTCGAACTGTTGTGTGATGTTGGTGAGGGTGAACAGTGTCACGCACTCACCTGGTTCCAACTGTGTGGGTGACACCGGGGCTGATGCTGAACCTCCACTCCCTCTCAGGAAGATGGGGACAGAGGGAAAGGGATGCCTAGATCTGTGAACTTCCAGAGGGGGAAGGGAAAAACCAATAAATTAACACTAGTGGTACAGGTTCTGCTCTGTGGTGGTACTGCTCTGCTTAACAGGACCAGCACTCCTGGAACCTTATGGGTATGCAAAGGTGGACATTTACGGGATCAGCACCACTGGTTTTGTGAAGACGTAATACACTGGGAATAACAAGAAGCGGCAATTACCATCAATACATCAACAGGCCGCTACACAATTTACAATGCAATGCTTCAATAATCAACACAGATTTCTTCATAAACACAGCATAAGAGTAGAATATCGAGGAAGAACATGAAATACTAATTAGTCTATGGCACTTCTGGGGTAAACCTCAGAACATAGATTGGAGTTACTGGTACTCCGAAGGTCATACTTGGTACATGAACTGGAGTCGGGGACACTCCTAAGGGATATAGAAACTAGGTTGGTCTAGTGATATAGGTTGGAATTTACACAAGCTCTCTAGGTATTCTAGAGACCAGGCTACTCTTGGAAATAGTTTACACTCAGTACATAGGTTATGCTAGGAACAAGGTTATACGTGGCACTAGGTTATACTTGGCACGAGGTTGGGGTTACAGACCTTCTCAAGGTTGTAGTTAGTACACATGTTACACTCAGAGCAAGGTTTTACTCGAAACAAGATCATATTCGAAGCAAAGTTACACTCGGAAAAAGGTTATATTTAGAACAAGGTTATACTCACAACAAGGTTACATCTGATATCTGCCAGTGCTAACTAGCCTAAACTTGCATAGCAACAGAACTGAAGGGCCAATGGTTCAGGCTTTCTCGGAGAGGAAGCCATTGAATATTCAAGAATAAAAGGCACCACATGGGGAGGAATGACCTGAGGCCAGCAAGTAATACCCACCACACATAGGTCGCAAGATAGAGCTGTGAAGAACAGTGTGGATTTTGACCAGTTGATGAGGATGCTAAATTAGCCGTCAAAGCGGATCACCTCTGAATGATGGGAGTGAGGTTTGTCCAGGGATCACAGACATACAGTGTGATGTTATCTGCATATATAGACACCAGTATCCTCCTCGCACTGAAGCTGAGTCCCCAACCAGCATGGTGTTGGTGTAGCCGGCCAGCCAAAGGCTCCATTTCTATCGCATACAGGATTAAAGATAGAGGACAGCCTTGCTTGGTGCTTTTGGTGACAGGGAACAGGTCTGAGGTGAAGCTGTTTAGGCAGAGGCGAGCCACAGGGGAGGTGTGCAGTAGGCTAAATAGGCTTAGAAACAGTCTTCCAGTGGTGGATATGAAGGTACATACAATGTGCACTGTATAGCCAAAGAAGTTGAAGAGTTTCACGAAAGGCATGCAGGGCTGCTGTGTCTGGGGCCACAGTGGTTTGATAGAGCTCGTTATGGGTATAGAAATCTAAGATGGCTGTCTGGATTTTGTCTTGGAAGACAGCATCACGGATGGCATGTGGGCTCAACCTCCAAGCACTGGACTGGGGGAGGGCGAGTGGAGGAATGAGCTCCAACAAGACAGAAGCATAATCATACAGAGGCCGAGGGAGGTGGATCACATCTGAGAGCCAGGTCAACATGTCTGCCATGAAAAGCCAATAATCAATTCTGGACCAATTTGGTAATTAGGCACCAGAGCTCTGCAAAGTATTCTGATCTGTCAGTGCTGAGGTCATAGACAGAGGCTAGGATTACAGAACAGTTATGTAGTGTTCCAGATATAATGATGTACCTACCATTAGCGTCACAGAGAATTTGGTGTGCTTGGCTATGTAATGCCTTAGGAAGGAGTATTGCAGTGCCCCAGGCATAGTTGGAGTAAAGGGAGGCGTGCGTCTCCGCGACCCACCTGGGTCGGAGTTGAGGGGCATTTGCCGGGGCAGATTTATCTGCTGGAGGGAGTAAATATCTAAGTGATGTCTGTTTATGTAGGTATGCACCAGGCACAGATATTCCACAAGATCCGGCTTTCTAACACCATTGTAAAATCAGTTCTTCTGTATGGAGCAGAAACTTGGAGGACAACAATGACCACCACCAACAAAGTTCAGATCTTCATCAACACCTGCCTGAGCAAAATCCTCCAAATCTGCTGGCTAAACTCAATCAGCAACAACGACTTATGGCAGCAGACTTTCCAACTCCTTTCTTATGAAGAAATCTAGTAAATACACTGGGGTTGGATCATCATACCCTCATCAAGCATAACCAGGCAAGCCCTGACCTGGAAACCTGGCCTGGAAACCTCAGGGTAAAAGGAAAAGAGGAAGGCTAAGAAACACATGGCATCGAGGCCTCGAGGCTAAGTCCAAGGAGATGTGTAACTCCTGGAGTCAGATTTGAAGAAAAGCCCAGGACAGTGGTGGCTGGAGAGTCCTGGCTTATGGCCTATACCCTGGGTGGGGTAGTAGGTGTAAGGAAGTACCCATTCTCAACTCATTCATTGTGCCTTATTGCCCCTCTAGATGTCTAAGATGAGCTGAGTTTAAGTAGGCAGCGATTCCGCACTTCAAATTAGCCAGTCAGGAAGGAAGATCCTTTTGCTTCCTGGGACTTAGGCTATGGAACAATCAGCTTTTTAGGATCCAGAATATTACAAACCACTAAACCTTTAGGAAACAGCTTAAGACTTGGCTGTTTGAATGATTCTTTTAAATCTCTCTCATTTCGGGAGAGCTGGGAAGCCCTAGTGTAGGACAGCCATGCATAGTATAAACTATTGTATCATAACTATTGAACCATATACCTAGAATTGTTTTGTATGGTTTAAATCATGTCTCCACTATGTATTACTTTCTCTCTCTCTCTCCCCTACAGCTAGTGCCAATCAACAGCAACTGGTGCCCACCTTAAGAACATCCACAATGATGACATCAGGGATTGGCCTGATAGCTGCTATTAGGTTCTTTACCATCTATCCATGTCGTATTTGGACTCTCGCTCCTAAGCTAGACTGCTGGTTCAGGGATGACAGCACTTTTGTTTGTAGGCTACTGAGTCACTCCTACAAGAAGTCACAATTGTTGGCCCAACCCTCCCGGCTCAGAAGCAGTACCTCACCAAAACCCAAACAGTAAAAGGTGATTTCTGGCAGCCTTACGCATGAACTCTAGATTGCAACATCTCAAGTGGGTCGTGGTGGAACCAAAGTTATCCTTTTCTCATGTTAGCAATAAGTCTCCATCACACACAGGCAATAAAGGAGGTGCAGGAGAGTTTCCAATATATTTATCGAAAAGACTGCAATCTACAGTAAAATGCATGAGCTGCCATGATTAGGATAACAAATAAAAGCAGAAGAATTGTGAAGATGAGAGTTGTGAATACAAAGACCCCACCATCTTGCAATAAACATGTGATGTAAAATCCCTAGCATAGAAAACCTAGGCCCATATTTATACTTTTTTAGCGCCACATTTGCGTCATGTTTTGACGCAAAAGCGTCTCAAAGTTACAAAACACAATTGTATTTTGTAAGTTTGCACGGTTTTGTGTCAAAAAGCAACACAAATGCGGCGCTAAAAAATTATAAATATGGGCCCTAATCTAATGAGAGTAAATTGGGATAAACCTAATCTGCCAGTACCATGTCAATTGGAAGCGTCCCCCAAGCCTTGTTACATTGGAATGAGGTCTCTAGGTCAGACTCTGTGCTGACAGAAAGGCTGAGTTCTGCAGCAAGGTGACATGCAGCATAGATGGCATTGATGGCACCTAGTAGGAATCCGTCTGATAACCTTGTCTGTGTGAGATGTATTTATACAGATCTTTTAGGTCCCCTGATGCAGGTAAGTACCCAAACGATTGATAAAGAGGCAGACTTGTGGCAGCAATTATGTAAATTATCCCCAGCAAGTGTACATTATGTTCCCATCACACGGAAATGATAGAGGGACATAATGTGAATGCCTATGTATAACACTTGATTATGATGCTGATAGTGATGCCTTTGCAGAGTGGCACTGAAAAGACAAACCTAAACATTTTTATAACTATAAACAATGGCAGCCATCTTAAAACAATAATAAAAAAAGTGGAGTAAAACAGAGCACACTAAGGCCCATATCTATACTTTTTTAGCTCCGCATTGGCGCCGCTTTTTGATGCAAAAACGGCGCAAACTTACAAAATACAATTGTATTTTGCAAGTTTGCGCCGCTTTTGCGCCAAAAATGACACAAATGCGGCGCTAAAAAGTATAAATATGGGCCTAAGTAGGTTAAAAGTCACTAGGTGACCGGGTCACAGGCCTGCAAGCCAAGAAGGCTAAACTGACCTCCTGAGTCCCAATTAGGCTAAATTGGTTTAACTACACTCTCCCCAATGACTATACAAGGATGCACCACATATGGTGCATGATTCCAGGTAAAATGCTCTGAGCTAAAACAGACTAAAAACGAACTAAAACCAAGATAAAAACATACAAAGAGATAAAATGTCGATCATGACTTGCACAACAGGCCAAATGCAAATCGAATTCTTAAGGCAAATTGGCATGACCTTTTTAAACTTTAAAATAAACCCACTGGTCAAATTATGAACAATAGTTGTGATCTTGAAGAATGTCTCTGAAGTCATCGAATGGGAGCGCATTCCAGGAATGACTCTACATCATCAGACGTCCGATCGATGACAGGATTGAAGGACAGATCCATGGAGCAGAAGTGCGCAGAAGCGTCAAATGCAGGATCACCAGCGTAGGCAGCACCATCCATAGTGCCTGGTGGAGCCAAATAGTTCACAAGTGGTGGCTCATAGGTGGCCTAGCGAATCAGCCTCAGTCTCATGGGGCACGGCAGTGAATGAACCTTCATCGGGAACATTAGGAGTTCCTTGTGCACAGGAAGCACTGGTGGAACAGCAAGACACACTGAAGGCAGACACTCTAAGAGGCACCAGGTGCAATGAAAGGCATGTTGCAAGCACCATAGGACTTGTTAGAATAACAGTGACCAATCATGCTCTAATTCCTCTAGCAACGGAGCAACAAAGAACTGTACCATGCGATCACGGCACAGCTGGAATGGTGTTAGTAGCTCCATCACTCCGCTTAGCTGAGAAGGCCGTATTAGGACCAACAGCAGGAGTATCCTGCCAACCAGTGCCAAAGTCACAGGAAAGCCGCCAAACACACTTGAGAAGAGTGAATGGATAGCTGATGGAATGACTTCGAAGACAGTCTGGAAGATGGAAACAAATCCATACCCAACAGCCTTAAAGAAGTGTGCTATCCCTATAGTGTTCAAGACGTTAAATATTCTGAAGACCAGCTCACCAAAGTGTTTGCGGAAGATAGTATTTAAAAGGGATTGTATCTTGGTTGATGATCTCGCTATCTGGAGAGAATACGTCTCTCTGGCTGATGTCAATGCCACTTGTTTTTGGAACAAAAGCAGCTTTAGTCAGCTCAGCTTGTCATAATTTACATTAGTAGTATCAATGTGAGGCCAGAGTTCTGCGATCCTTATCTCTTGTGTGTGTGGGGGGGAATATGTTCACAAAGTATATGAAATGCTGGATGAATCGAAGGGACAGAAGTACCCTTTAGAAAGCATGACAGGGTTTGCGATCCTCGCATTGCAAAAGCCGTGAAGTGACACCTATTTGCAAATCATGGAATGACTAAAAGTGGTCTCACATTCGCTTCCGCTCAGAAAGACCTGTTTTACTGTTCAGATATCTGAATTCGAAAGGCAACTCCCACTCTTTTTTTAATATAGCTATCTTCTATCCACTTGTATCTGCGCACAGCAAAATGTTACAAACATTTGGTAAACGAAAGGTGGAAATTGGCAGATTTATGACGCCATGTTCGAGCCATGCTGTTGAAGGACTTTCTGCTACTGTGGAAGGCAGTTTTTTCTAATTTTTCTTCCTTTTTAGCCGTTATCTGCTGCTTCCTGGACATATTAAAAGCAGCAAACAAGTCACTACTGTCAATGTATTTCCATGGGACACGGCCATTTTTCAGAATCTGTAACATCCAACCCAACTGCATGATGGAACGCAGCTGACTTTGCCCATGTTGTAAAAGGGCATGTCATTCTGTATGATATCAATTGCAGAAGACACTGTGTTATTAAATGTGTATATTCCGTTGGACAGAGTATTCATGCCATTATCAACAACAGCTAAAGCCTTTACCATATTTTCCTTATCTTCCTGCCTTAAATGTGCAGCTGCTTCAATTTGAGAAAGTTTTCATGTTTCATTGTATATAGCATACAGGAATCGTTTAGAGCGTGGCTTTCTTTAGCCTAGCAAGAAATCTTGCAAGTCTACTTCCTCTGATAGGAGACGTAGATGTTCTTTAACTGCTGCTAAGGTGTTAGTGCGTAACCATTGTTGGCACAGTTTACCCACACTGTATGTGGTAACTATACTGAGTGTTGACCCAAGAGTCCAGCCGGCTATTCTTGAAACCCTCTTAAGAATTCACAAACACGCCTGACACCCATTTGTGTCTACTGGCCACAATAACCACACACCAGGACTTGAAAGTGTAGAATTATAGGTACCCTCCTGAACCCAAGCATTTAGGCCCATATTTATATGACGTTATCCGGTTGGGGGTGGCGGTAGGGGTGAAGGGGTTGTAACAAGTTGGCTGTTACAGCCGGCCCCACTTCTCGAGTGGGCCAGATAGACGAGTGCCACAGGGGCACTTTGGAAAGCATCATCCGTTTTGTGGGACGCGCTAACCCAGAAGACGAGGTTTGCGACGGGACGCAGGGAGAGGAAAAAAGGACAAGGAAGACGCCAGCGCAGGAGGAAGACGAAAAGAAGTAGAGACTGGCATCCTATGATGAGGAGGACGCAAGTTGGCAGGCAAAGACATCTAACAACGCAAGGACAGAGGACAGCAGCGCGGAGTCAGAGGAGGTGGAAAGGGCTTGGGAAACAGATATCCCAGCCAAACCTGAGTCAATGGATGCCATAATTACGCACCATGTCCCAGGAGGGACATGGCTACTACATGTACCGGCTTATTTGCCAAACCTGTAGATGTATTTTAAATGTATGAATGAGAGGGAGGGAGGGAGAAACCTAACAGAAATATAGAGAGGAGTGGGGAAATATTCAACAACAATTTTTTTTCTTCTTTTTTCCTCCATACTCCATGAGCACTTGGGCACTTAAAAAGAACCAGGACCTACACTTTTAGGCACAGACCTCACCAACCCCACTCTTTTTTCCTTTTCCTCCTCCCACCGGGTACAATTAATTTATTATAAAAGAGATATTATATTTACCTACTCCTTGCTCTTGCCCTTTTTTTTCACCGCAGAAGTCCATGCTTCCGGGAATGGTACCTCTGAAACCGGAGATATCTACAAGAAAGAAGAGAGAAGAAAACAATAAAAAGTCCAGGAAGATATTCCCAGAGACAAGCTAACAGGAAAAGAAAAATAAACAGAATAAAATAAAAGAGAGAGAGAGGACAGAAGGACAAAAGAAAACAGAAATAATTAAACAATCTGTAGTCAATAAAAAGGAGATATTCCTATACTAAATAAAAGAATCGCATGATCTCTTTTCATTCCTACAACTATACTTGAAAAACGAAAACCCTATACATACACCCACGACATATTGGTGTGAGAAGTGGGATAAAATTCCCTGTAACGTGTGGGGGAATATGGAGACAAAACCTTCTCTTGAAGATATGATCCAACAACTTGCAGAAGGACAGAGACACCTTTAGATGGTATGGGAGGAACAAGTGCAAGAAGCCTGGAGTGACAGAGAGACCCTGCAAAACGCATTAAAGAGTCAAGCAACCATAATTGCTAATAATCAATTGGTACATGAGACCGCTCTGCGAAAACTAAAAGACACCATTGCTACCACTAGAGTACACCCTAACGTACCTAGTTCAGTATTACAAAACTTTCAAGAAGGGGAAGAGCCCGTTGCGTTTTTCCCGAATTTCGAAAGGGTTGCATCTTCGGCCAATTGGTCCCAAGACTGATGGGGTCAATTCATAGCCCCCCTATTGACAGGGACTTTACAATCCGCCTACCAGGCTGTAAATCCTGAAGGTACAAAATCCTATGTTGAAATAAAGAAGGCTATTTTATAACGAGTGGGCTATGATACGGAATGTTATCGAATAAAGTTCTAAAAAACGAAGTGGATTCCCATGGAGAAACCCAGAGCTCTTTATTATGGAGTGCAGGATTTAGGATTAAAATGGTTGCGTCCAATTGGGAAAAACAGACAGGAAATCATACAAATTATATTGTTAGAACAGTACTTAGAGGCTCTACCATTGAAAACTCGTAATTGGATAAAACAACACCCCAATGTCAATACATTCACACCCATAGACTTAGCTTGTGCATTTCATAGAGCTCCAGATTTTAGGGTAAGTCATCAAAAAGGACACTCCCCTGGAGGAAGGACCTCTTCCAATCCACGAAAGATGAGAGAGACGGAAGAGGGCCCCAGTTTTCATTTATCAGAGAGAACCTAACCAGACACCCCAATGTTATAGCTGTGCAGAATGGGGCCATGTTGCTCGTAATTGTTCCCACAAAGTATCCAAGCCCGAACTGATGGAAATAGGCGTTACCAGAGGAAGGGTATTATGTACAGCCCGAGGAATATCCCAATATATAAAAAAGATGTTAGTCAATCAGAAACCCACTACAGTACTAGTGGACTCTGGATGCAGTCAATCAGTAGTTAAGGCAGAGTTAGTAGCCCAGGAACAAATAAAAGCTGATACATTTGTCTCCATTTGCTGTATCCATGGAGACATGAGACAATACCCTGTAGCCGAAATTCAATTAGAATGGAGAGGAAAAGAAGAATTCCTCTTAGTAGGAGTAATACCACACCTCGTAGAAGAGGTTATCATAGGAACAGACTACAGTGCTTTTCCTGATTTATTAAATAACATAACACAATAAGAGATGCTGGATCTGTGGTTATCAGAAGCCCCATTCAGCCAGACACTTATTAGTACGGGTAAGGAAAAGGTGAAATTAAGTACTTCTGAAAAAAGGGAACAAAAGAGACTAAAGGGGTCATTACAACATTGGCGGTAAAAGGCGCTTACCGCCGTGCAGAAGACCGCCAACACACCGCCGCGGCCGCGGGAGCCCGCCACAGCTATTATGACACACATCACGGAATCCGCCGAAATTCAGACACCCACACAACACCGCCACACCAAAGGTCAGCGATAAACATGCGGAAACAAATCCTCCTCCTCCACGCCAACAGAAACACGCCCATGCCATTACGACCCACGAATCCACGCGGCGGTCTTTCAACCGCGGTATTCCATTGGCGGTACACACCGCCGCGCTCAAAATACACACACAGCTCCAAAACGCCGCCACATTGGACAATTCAAAATACACACACCTGATACACATACAAACAACACTCCCACACATCCAACACAATATAAAACACACACCCACATCACCCACAAACCCCTACGACCCAAAATTAGAGAGAACGCCATAGAGAGACAACACAGAATAGAGAACCCATCACACAGAGGCACACTACACCATCACCCACACAACATCCACGCACAAAACACCACATACCACTACACTCACCACACTCATCAACACAAACACCACCCCACACCTCACCCACACCACCCCATGTCACGCCAAAGACACCCCCGCTTCTCTGAGGAGGAGCTCAGGGTCATGGTGGAGGAAATCCTACGGGTAGGGCCACAGCTATTTGGCTCACAGGTACAGCACACATCCATAGCCAGGAAGATGGAGCTATGGCAAAGAATAGTGGACAGGGTTAACGCAGTGGGACAGCACCCAAGAAATAGGGAGGACATCAGGAAGAGGTGGAACGACCGACGGGGGAAGGTGCGTTCCACGGTATCCAGGCACCACATCGCGGTACAGCGGACTGGCGGCGGACCCCCACCTCCTCCCCCACAACTAACAACATGGGAGGAGCAAGTCTTGACCATCTTGCATCCTGAGGGCCTCGCAGGAGTCGTTGAAGGAACGGACACTGGTAAGTCAAATCTTAACTTTCATATCCCCCACCTTACCTGCATGCAATCACACACCCCCACCCTCACACCCTCCCCTATCACCCTAACTCCTCACTAATGTACCCATAACACCAACCACCCATCCCAACCCCAAGACCTGCATGACATAACTAAGTATGGATACCCATCACTAAAGCATGCCCACTGCACATACCCAGAACACCCCCCAACCATCAGCACACAAGCCCCCACACAGGAATGCCTGCACTGGGGTACACGCACACCCAACCATTGCACACCATGAAACACACACATGCAATAATCATGTACTTATACCCCCGCAGGAACCCAAAGGAACGTCACCACACCAGAGGGTCCAGACAACACCACTCCACCCCCAGAAGAGGCCCACAGTGACGACAGCAGCTCTGCCCTACTGGATCTTGATGACCAGCCCGGACCATCGTGGGCCTCAGGACAGTCGGTTCCCCTTGCCCAGCCACAGCCCAACACCGAACTACCACCCTCTGGTAACACCAGCACAGCACCCACCCAGCGGGCCCATACCTCCCTACCCAGGACAGGTCAATCAGCGGTTTGTCCACCACTACAGGTCACCCAGGCTAATCCACCACCCCAACAACAACAGGGACCTGGGGGCAGTGGTAGTGGGCACACGGTCCAGGGGACGGAGGCACTGGAACACAGGGGAACTGGGAGGGCTGCTGTGCGACAGAGGGAGGACAGGCCAAGGGAACCTACTCTCAACGAGGCCCTCTCCTCTATCATGGGAGCATACCACCACTCCCAGGAGACGATGGCAACGGTCCTGGACAAGTTGCAGTAGACCCTGCGTCTGCAGGAGGAGCAGTATTTGGGGTTCAGGGAGGAGCTCAGGACCATCGCCTCCGCCCTGGGCACCATTGTAGGGGTGCTGACGGACATTCAAAAGACGTTGAGGGACACCGTGGCACTCCAAGGGGCCCCTGACACTAGCCACGACGATGAAATGCCCACCACCACCGCCGGCGCTAGTGGTCAGGACGCCCAGCCACAGGACCACCACACCAGCACCCCACCCCCTGCAGACGGACAACCACCACGAAAGCGGTCCTTGAGATCCAGGAACAGGACAGAGCAAGATGGCAAGACCCCCGCCAGGAAATAAGACTACCCTGATTGTCCCCCCACTGTCCCACTTTGTTATCGTGTCCAGATTGGAACTGCCCCAGCTCCACTTCCAATGGCCAGATGGGCAATGTACCTGTGAGACTAATAGACTGGACTCTGCCATGGAAATTCTTCCACCATAACCCATCCCGATTTCACAACCCCCCTTCATTTTTCTGCACTTAAATAAACACCCTTGAAACACTAATAAAACTGGAGTCAGTCTATGATTTTGAACTTTGTATTGTCAATTACAGTGTCAAAAAGGGTTACCCATTGGAAGGCCAACATACCAATGTCACACATCACAAGCCTTTCAAGGGTGCAAGCTGTTGACAAGTAGGTTAGCACATTTGTGAAACTAAAATGGAAGGGGACAACTCAATTAACAAATAGTGAGTGAAATGTAGGTACAGGATAGAGGTAGAAGTGTGAAAGTTAATGTAATGTTAAACCTGAAAATGTACTAACCTGTGTCTCACTGGAAATATTGCTGTATGACTGACTCCCTGTTGTCGTTTTCGTCTTCCTCAGCTTCATCATCATCACCGTCCACAGGCTCCACAGGCTCCACAGCTGCTACAACACCGTCATCTGGATCATCCTCCTGCAGAAAAGGCACCTGGCGTCGCAATGCCAAATTATGGAGCATGGAGCAGGCAATGATGATGTCACACACCTTCTTCGGTGAGTAGAATAGGGACCCACCTGTCATATGGAGGCACCTGAACCTGGCCTTCAGGAGGCTGAAGGTGCGTTCGATCACCCTCCTAGTCCGCCCATGGGCCTCATTGTACCGTTCCTCTGCCCTGGTCCTGGGATTCCTCACTGGGGTCAATAGCCACGAAAGGTTGGGGTAACCAGAGTCCCCCAATAGCCATACACGGTGCCTCTGGAGTTGACCCATCATATCAGGGATGCTGCTATTCCGCAGGATGTAGGCGTCATGCACAGAGCCAGGGAACATAGCATTTACCTGCGAGATGTACTGGTCTGCCAAACAGACCATCTGGACATTCATCGAATGATAACTCTTCCTGATCCTGTACACCTGTTCACTCCCATCAAAAGCACCTATGACGTTGGGGATATGTCCAAGGGCATAGAAGTCACCTTTAACTGTAGCCAAATCCTCCACCTCAGGGAAAATGATGTATCTCCTTACGTGTTTCAGCAGGGCAGACAACACTCTGGACAAAACGTTGGAAAACATAGGCTGGGACATCCCTGATGCCATGGCCACAGTAGTCTGAAATGACCCACTTTCAAGGAAATGGAGCACTGACAGCACCTGCACGTCAGAGGGGATTCCAGTCGGATGGCGGATTGGTGACATCAGGTCTGGCTCCGACTGGGTACATAGTTCCTGGATTGTGGCACGGTCAAACCGGTAGGTCACGATCAAATGTCGTTCTTCCATTGTCAACAGGTCCACCAGCGGTCGGTACACCAGAGGATTCCGCCATCTTCTCATATGTCCCAGCTGACGGTGCCTAAGAAGGACAACAGCGAAGAACCATTCACTATTCCTCCAGGTATGTACCCACAGTTACACACAAGACTACACCACTCACAAAACCCCTTCCTGTATGTGTGTTGATTATAGGCTTAGCTATGTGTGACGCAGTAGTAAATGAAGCCATGTGGGCCCCTGAAATGGCGGCTGCCTGACCTCTAAAATGGGACAATGGAATTGTGGGGTAACTGCGCTGGCGTTGAACACCGTCGCGGTAGGCGGTCGTAGAGCGCGGCGCAATGCTGCATTGGTTAACATTGGACCCTATGGGTCCCAGGAGCCAATGAACAGGTGCGCCGGCGGGGATGATGCGCCCCGCCGCGGACGTCACCGCCGCAGACGTCACCGCCATTTTCTATCTCTTAAATCACTAGATACCTGACCTTCGACAGGAGAGGACCTACACTGCTAGTGCTGCTGTGACCTCGGTCTGGAAGCGACGATGGCTGCTGCGTCTGGGGAAAGGGCCCCTGCCTTCACTGCACAGGAGAAACTTGTGGATGGGGTCCTCCCCCAGTACATGCTACTCTACGGTCCTCCAGACCAACAGGTCAGTACACAGGGAGCACGTTGGATGGGCTATGCCTGGGTGGAGAGGGCTGGTTGGAAGAGAGAAGGGTGCAGAGTTCATAGAACATAAATGCATGGGAATGAATGGGCCACATGGCCAGAGTAGGGAGGGGGCCACTCACATTGACGATGCAGTAGGTAATGACTGTTGCTCTTTCCTTGTGCATGTCATGTAGGTCAGCGCCCACCAGAAGAGGGACATTTGGCGTGCCATCGCCAAGGAAGTCCGGACTCTGGGGGCCCACCAGAGACGGGGCACCCACTGCCGTAAGAGATGGGAGGACATTCGCCGCTGCAGCAAGAAGACGGCGGAGGCTCAGCTGGGGATGGCCTCCCAACGTGGGAGGGGTGCCCGTCGCACCATGACCCCCCTGATGTTCCGGATCCTGGCGGGGGCCTACCCGGAGTTGGATGGGCGCTTAAGGACATCACAGCAGACACAAGGGGGTGAGTACAACCTCATTCTGTGGATTTTGCGTGCAGTCGAGGTGTCTGGGTTGGGGAGGTGGGCAGTGGGTGTCCCTAGGCCAGGGCGAGTTACGTAGGCAAGGCCCCTCCGTAATGTAGGCCATGTGGCACTCTACCCCAGCTCAGAACAGTGGCAAGTTGATGTATAGTCGCCCCTTTGCCATCCATGTGTGCAGATTTCTACCATTGCCATGTAGGCCATATCCCAGAAATTGCATGTGCAGAGGGCAGGAGCACGGCGTAATGCATGGGGCTGCTGCGTCTGTCTTGTCCGCCAACGGTAGCGGTATGCCATGCACTAAAACTCTCTTTCTTCTGTCTCCCCCCCTTTTCCTGCTCTCCCTGTCCTTTTGTACATCAGCATCATCAGGCGGAGGTACAGTGGCACCGGAGCACGAGGGAGCTGCATCCCACATGGCCATGGAGGGCCACACCACAGACTCTGAATGCACCAGTGGGACGGAGGGCGAGGGGAGCTTCATGTCGGCCACAGGATCACCAACCAGCGACACTGACTCGTCCGCCGATGTGAGCTTCCCTGTGGTGGCGGCACCATCTGTGGGCCCCACTTCTACAGGTACAGCCGCCACCTCCCCTATCAGCACCGCCCTCCCAGCAGCCCCTCAGCGTTCGCCCGTGCCAGCTCACCCAGGAGGGTGGGCATCACCTTCGCCCCAGGCACCTCAGTCCCTGCCCCTGTCACCCCTGCTGCCCTCAGTGAGGAGGCCATTGACCTCCTCAGGTCACTCACTGTTGGACATTCTACCATTGTGAATGCCATCCAGGGTGTAGAACGAGAGTTGCAACACGGTAATGCATTCCTGGAGGGCATTCATTCTGGTCAGGCTGTCCTTCAGCTAACCCTGCAATCTCTGGCCTTAGCACTGATGGCAGCCATTGTCCCTGTGTCCAGCCTCCCCACTCCAACTTCCTCCACCCAGACCCAATCCCCTGTACCCCAGCCCATCCCAAGCACACCTACAGACCAGCATGCACACAAGTCAACACCCAAAAGTAGCTCAAGCAAACATAGGCACCACACACACCACAGGCACTCACACAAGCATCACACCCATACAGACACAGCAACATCCACTGTCTCCACTGTGTCCCCCTCCTCCTCTTCTCCCTCCTCCCTCCCAGTCTCGTCTACACACACACCTGCATGCACCACATCTACAGGCACTAGGACTCGCACCAGGACACCCAGCACCACAAGCCGCTCACCTGCACTCACCACCCCCACTGCCATTTACACGTCCCCTGTGTCCTCTCCCAGTGTGTCTGTAAATCCCCCTCCCAAAGTACACAAACGCCGGCAATCACTCACCCAACATCCATCCACCTCACGACAGCCTCCAATACCTGCACCTGCACCCAAAACACCTAAAGTGACACCTCCTACAACCACCTCCTCTTCCTCCACTCCCAGACCCCCTCCAACTACCCATCCCAGTGTCCGTCAGAAACTGTCCCTATGTCAAATTGACCTTTTTGCCCCCACCCCCCCCTCAAATTCATCAGTCCCGTCGTAGCGCCTCAGCCAAAAAGCCTCCAGTACCAGTGGTGCGTGTTCCAGGTTTTTGGAGTGCACCGTCCACCAGGGCAGGCAGTAGGACCCGGAGCCAAGACACTGGCAGCCCACCCGCTGTAAAGGCTCTGAAATTGGAGAGTGGACGACGGGACCGTGTCAAGACTCCTGGTGGGACTACAACTGAAATGGGATCGAAGGCGATTGGTGAGTCAGCTGTAACTCCAAAAAAGGTGGGGAAGGTCCTGAGGAAGTCTCCCCAGCCTGTTGTGAGTGTCACGGCGGAGAAGTGCGCCATCATTTCCGGCGGTCCAGACACAACCGCCAGCACCGTCGTTACTGGTCAGGAGACCACCGCCAGAGTCACAGCCCAGGATGGCCCAAGTATTGTTACTAGTCAGGAGATCACCGCCGGAGTCACAGCCCAGGAGGGCCCAAGTATCGTCACTGGTCAGGAGACCACCGCCGGAGTCACAGCCCAGGAGGGCCCAAGTATCATCACTGGTCAGGAGACGACCGCCAGAGTCACAGCCCAGGAGGGCCCAAGTATCGTCACTGGTCAGGAGACCACCGCCAGAGTCACAGCCCAGGAGGGGCCAGGATGCCACAGCCCCGCTGGGCAATGATGGAACGTCATGCCACACACCAATGTCCAGTGTGGAGATCGTCACGCCACACACCAATGTCCAGTGTGGAGATCGTCATGCCACACACCAATGTCCAGTGTGGAGATCGTCATGCCACACACCAATGTCAGTATCAGAACCGCCATGTCAAAGCACTGATAAACAGTCCTGAACCGCCATGTCAAAGCACCGCTGAGCAGGGCACAGACCGCCATGTAAAAGCACCGCTGAACAGGGCCCAGACCGCCATGTCAAAGCACCGCTGAGCAGGGCACAGACCGCCATGTCAAAGCACCGCTAAACAGGGCACAGGCCGCCATGTCAAAGCACCGCTGAACAGGGCACAGACCGCCATGTCAAAGCACTGCTGAGCAGGGCACAGACGGCCATGTCAAAGCACCGCTGAACAGGGCACAGACCGCCATGTCAAAGCACCGCTGAACAGGGCACAGACCGCCATGTCAAAGCACCGCTGAGCAGGGCACAGACCGCCATGTCAAAGCACCGCTGAGCAGGGCACAGACCGCCATGTCAAAGCACCGCTGAGCAGGGCACAGACTGCCATGTCAAAGCACCGCTGAGCAGGGCACAGACTGCCATGTCAAAGCACCGCTGAACAGGGCACAGACCGCCATGTCAAAGCACCGCTGAACATAGCAAAGACCGTGTAGGTATGAATAGGCCGCCACATCAGGCATCCTTATCCCATGTGCAGCTGGGACAGTGACAGGACAGGAACTTTCACGGGGAGACTCATCCAGTCTGGGCACCAGTCCCACCCAGTACCAGTAGAGAACTGCATCTACTTGAGAGACTGGGGCTTTGCACTCCCCAGGATGGCACAGTGGACAAGCCACCCAGTGTAGAGACTTGAGAGACTGTGGCTTTGCACTCCCCAGGATGGCACAGTGGGCAACCCACCCACTGTAGAGACTTGAGAGACTGTGGCTTTGCACTCCCCAGGATACATCAATGGGCATGTAGACCCGTCGTGGATCTGGCTTCGCATTCATGTGGTTGAGGTGCCCCCCCTTCCCTTCCCCCTGAGGTGCCTGTAGTGTTTCTATCTGATGCCCCGGCAGTGTTCTCTCGGATTTTGGTCAGGTATCTATTGTGGGCCTCGCCCACGGACATTGTTGTGTACATATCTGCACTACTTCTTGTATTGTATATATAATTTTGACAGATTTCGAGATATATATCAGTATATTTTTGTATGACATGTATGTTGGCACATTACAATGTTTGACCGCAATTCGCTTTGTCTTTGCATTCTTCCGGGGGGATTGTGGGTTGCTCATGTGATATTTTTGACTGCATTGGTGTGTATGTTGTGATATGCGAGGGTGGGTGTGGGGGTGTTTGGTGGGTGTCCCCCTAACTTTTGCCTCCCCCCTCCCCCGTGTCGTAGGTGCAGTACTCACCGGTATCTTCGGCGCCTACGTCGCTGTTGGTCGTAGAGGAGCAGAAAGACAAGGGCAGGTAGTATATGGAGTTCCGGCTCCATGGAGTCGTCGTTCCTCGTGGAGTGTGTTCAGGTGAGCGTTTTCCCATAGCAAAAGCTGTTTCCGCCGTGTTTTTATCCGCGGTGAATCCACCCCGGAAAAGGTGGCGGATTGGTGTGTTCTGATACTATGGGCGGTACATGGTCTCCCGCCTGTCTGTTGGCGGTGACCGCCGCGCAGCTTGTCTGTACCGCCGTGGCGGGCGGTGTGTTAAAGTGGCTGTCTTTGTTGGCGGTTTCCGCCAGGGTCATAATTCCCTTTTTTTGTCTGCCGGCCTGTTTGCGGTCTTACCGCCGCTTTAACACCGTCCGCCAGGGTTGTAATGACCCCCTATATTGTTTCACCACTAATTCTACTTCTTTCCCTTTAAGCCTGGCCGACAAACCTGTCCTGGTTACCATACCAACCATTCGAGCTAGTCAAAGGGACGATCCCACTTTACAACATGCTTGGGCCTCAGCACTTACTGAGAAAACCGGACAGGTAGGTCCATATTTTATCACTCAAAATGGTTTACTATACAGGGTGACACAACATAATAATCTGGAGAAGACTCAGTTAGTGGTACCTAATCACTATCGTAACCAGGTATTACAATTAGCCCATGCTCAAGTAGGGGGTGGACATTATGGAAAAGAAAAAACTGAAGAATATATCCTCCGGCGATTTTATTGGCCTGGAGTTTTTTCAGATATTCGGAAATGTTGTGCACTCTATCCAAAATGTCAACTAATTAACCCCGGGGCAGTCAGGAAAGCCCCCTTATACCCACTGCCAATTATTGATATCCCTTTTCCTGGGTGGGTATGGACCTGGCAGGACCCTTAACACCTTCATCCAGAGGAAATATGTACATTCTTGTGCTAGTAGGATACGCAACTAGGTATCAAGAGGTGATCCCTCTTTCCAGCATGACAACCAAGAACGTGGCACATGCCATGATCGGATTCTTCTCCCGAGTTGGGTTTCCTCAAGAATTACTAACAGATCAAGGCACCCCATTTATGTCTTGGGTAATGACCCAAATATGTCAACTATTGTGTGTGAAACATCTTCGCACATCCGTATATCACCCACAAACAGATGGTTTAGTGGAGAGATACAACCGAACCATCAAAACAATCTGAAAAAAAAATCCATAGACGATTCTGGACGTGACTGGGATAAAAAACTACAATTGGTGTTATATGCCATTAGAACTCATGTACAGGCCTCAACTGGACATAGTCCCTTTGAGCTTATTTTCGGTTGACAACCCAGAAACCTTATTAAATATGGCTGCTAAGAGTTGGGAGGAGAAAGAGACAGAAGATAAAGAGATACTGGAATATACACAACAATTAAAAGATCAATTACAAACAGTCTGGGAGGATGTTAGAGTACACCTAGTGGAAGCCCAAGATAGATAGAAAAAATATTATAATCGAGGAGCCTCCTTACGAAACATAAAGGTGGGGGGAAAAGTACTTGTACTTTTGCCTAGTTCTGAAAATAAGTTACTGGCAAAATGGCAAGGACCATATGAAATATTAGAACAGGTAAACACCTTCACATATCACCTAAACATTTCTGAATCGCCTAGAAAAACACAGAGCTATCACATCAACTTGTTAAAGAAATAGGAAGAACACGAAACCTCCTTTCCACATCTAGATACTGGATATTTCATAAAGAAGGTGAAAACCCTAGACATAAATTTATGTCCACAACCAGATAACCAGGGCAAATGGCTTCCTCACGTAAACCCTCATATATCCTCACACCAACAACAACAATTATTAAAGGTCCTAGAACAGAATAAAGACCTATTTTCTTTAACTCCTGGTAAGACCTCCTTGATATAACACAAGATCAATACAAAAGAGAGGAAAGTGTTCCGTCTTAGGCTATATCGTACTCCTGAAGCCTGTAGGAAATTGGTGGAACAAGAGGTACAAACTATGTTACAAATGGGTATCATTGAACCCTCCACCAGTCCCTGGTGTTACCCGGTGGTATTGGTCCCCAAACCTAATGGAACCGTTCACTTTTGTATTGATTTTAGACAATTAAACAACATATCAGACTTTGATACATATCCAATACCAAGAGTGGATGAGTTAATTGAACAACTAGGGCAGCACGGTACATGTCCACTTTAGACCTAACAAAAGGATACTGGCAAATACCCTTAAATCCCTAAGGTAAAGAGAAGACGGCCTTTTCTACATCTTCAGGGTTGTACCAATTCATTGTTCTCCCATTCGGCTTACATGGGGCTCCAGCTACGTTCCAATCCAACCTAATCGACAAATTGTTATGATTCATACAGGTTATGCGGCCGCCTATTTAGATGACATTGTCATATATATTGGGACGTGGAAAGAACACCTAAATTATTTATCGGGTGTTTTCCATACATTAATGGGAGCAGGGTTAACCGCTAATCCAGAAAATATAATCTTGCCAAAGAGTCCTTTGCATATCTTGGATATATCATAGAAAAGGGACATATCCAGCTACAACTCTACAAAATAGAAGCTATACTTAAAGTTCCACCCCCTCAAACAAAAAAGGAATACCGTAGATTTAGCCCTAATTATTCTACCATAGCATCCCCTTTGACTAACCTCCTAAAAAAGGATCAACCCACTAAGCTTAAAGGGCTGAATACCACACAAGTTAAGAGTCATGAGTCCTTAAAACGGAGTTTAACAACCAAACCGGTGTTGCCTTGCCCTGATTTTTCAACACCTTTTTATTTACAAACGGATGCATCGGATGTAGGCATTAGGGCAGTCTTATCCCAGAAGGATAGTGACAGGCTGAATCACCCTATCATCTATATAAGTAGAAAACTGTTGCACTGGGAAACATATTATCCAGTGATTGAAAAAGAGTGCTTAGCTATCAAATGGGTTGTAGAATCTTTACAATATTACTTGCTTGGACATCCATTTGTCTTAATCACTGATCATGCTCCTCTCATATGGCTGGCTAAGAATAAGGATACAAACTTAAGAATTCTACGCTGGTTCATGGAACTGCAACCTTTTATGTTTCAGGTACAACATAGCCCAGGAAAACATTGGGCCACAGCTGATTACTTATCCAGAAATCTCTTGGAATCAAGACTCGATCAGCCCTCTTCCACGGGAAGCACATGTAACAGGTTGGCTGTTACAGCCGGCCCCACTACTCGAGTGGGCCGATAGATGAGTGCCCCGGGGGCACTTTGGAAAGCAATGTCTGTTTCGTGGAACCCGCCATCCCGGAAGAGGAGTGTTGCGACGGTACGCAGGGAGAGGAGAAAAGGTCGAGGAAGATGCCGGCGCAGGAGGAAGACAAAAAGAAGGAAAGACCGGCATCCGACTGGTGTCCCTCTGGTGTGGGTGGGAGTGTTCCTGGGGCCTGGAGTGGGCACCTTTGGGCCGATTCCATGGTGTATGGCCATGGAAGTGGGTCTACAGGTACCTCAACGCCTGGTCTGACCTAGGCATTAATTAATTTTGCTAAGCAGGCTTAACGCCATTATTTAGGCCCACCTCCCACCTGTGCACCATTTTTAAACGGGTGGATAAATATTGCGCTACGGGCTTAGAGTCATTTGTTGGACAGGAACGCCTACCTTGCATCTCATTGACGCAAGGTGGGTTCAAGCATCCAAAAAATGATGTTAACTCCTATATTTTGACGCTAGACGGGTCTAGTGTCAAAATATAAATATGGAGTTAAGTTTGCACTGTTTTCACGTCAAAAAAATGACACACAAACGGCGCAAACAGAGTATAAATATGCCCCTTAGTTCTTCCTTGGTGACTTTTAGGAATTGTTGCCAATTGGTGAATTTGGCTGGTGTGGAGATACTGAGCACACTCATTTCCTTTATTTTTGCTAACCCTAGACAGGTGTCGAAGTAAGCCTCAGCAAGGCCTACTAGTGCATGGGGTTCGCCCTTCTCTGCACAAAGTCCTCAGACCATGTAGGAAGAAGTTGGCACAGAAACTGAAATAAAAGACAAAGTTTATTAAACCTCATGAGGTGATACTACAGTTCAAACAGCACCCTTCGGTAATGTTTGAAGTAGCACACTGAACTAAGAGAGCATGGTCCTTTTATACCCATGCAGGGGCTAAAAGAAGGTGCTACAATTATAGAAGCAATACTTACATACATATAAGGTCATATGGAAATGCACAGTCGACAGGTAGGAGGGGCTAACAGTTTTCAAGGACTAGTTGACACATTACTGTCTGTTATTGATTACTAACAGCTGCAGATCTTACTGGGCATGTGCGAAAGTGGGAGATGCTAAATATAACTTGTCACTAGACAGATTTTCAAGAGTGGTTAACAGAAAGGTAGGACAGAGCACATGGCAAGCACATGGCAGCATGTGGCAGAGAAAATGGCTGCCATGAATACAAAATGGATTCAGCGAAATGTTCACAATAGTTGCTAAATACAAGATGTCTTCTGCTAATGCTTAATCTAATTGCTATTAAATTGCAACACAGGATATTTGTTGAACCGTGTCATTTAAAAATATAATTTGTACAGGAATAAGGCATGCTCTAAACAATTCTTCCCTACCCTGAATATGCCAGTCTTGTGTTTCCCATACACTTTTCACACCAGTAGTGCTCTTCCAGTATTCATAACCTTCAACAGCAAGTCGGAAAACAAAGGAATCTGAATAGATCAGTTTCGTGTCAGTTAGCAAAATTATCTGTAGTTTGGAAGGTGACAGTTTGAAATAATATGACTCTGAATTTTTAGAGTCACACCCAGAAAAGTATGCAAATTTGTCTACATATGTTTTGGGGCTCCCAACAGGTGGAGTAGAACAGTGTTCCCACTGCGCGTAATTAAATGCTGATGTATGTCTAGTTGCTCGGTGCAGATAGTAATGTCCCCAATGATTATAACAGAACATTTCCCCAGAATTCTATGTGTTCATATATATATCATCACATTAAAATAAATTGTAATCCTGCAGCTCAGCAAGCATTGAATCAACTGTTTTAACACTGTAGTCATCAGAAACAACACCATGTGTAATTACACATTGAAATTTTGAAAACATATGGAATTTGCATACCCTCAGTATGCCTGTAAATATCAAAAGGAACTTTATCACAATAATCCCATTTCAAATTGGTACTACCGAAATGTTCACAAAGGACAAGCCTCTTCAGACCTTATGTGAGGAAAGATATGTTGTTAAAAGTTCATCCACTAGCTCGACAGAAGAGCATTAAGGAAGATAATGACCATTTATCAAGAGAAAGAAAACAGTCACAAAACCAATCCATAACAGAAAGGCAAGCAATGTCAGAAATATCCACAGATAATTCCATGGATAAACCAAATAGTTATTTTTATGCCACACATACTGCTTCCGTGTCTTCGACACCGTTTCAGTTGCAGATAAATTTGTAGAAAAGTTATCTTTGTCGATGAAGTAACCAGAAGCAGTCTCTGCAAACACGGGAGCTGGTACATTACTGTTGGCTGGATCCACTTCATGTGTCTGTTCATAATAGACCATGTCATCAGTTTGTGTTTCATAGGAGTGGAATACATTCATATCTTGGACAGTTCTCGTTGGTGAAGTGGTAACAGGAATCAGCAGAACCTCATTCTCTGCCCTGCCAATGCTTGAGGAGGCATTTGTAGCATTTTTGTACATGCTGGTGTATTCTGAAGTGTTGTTGTTTCTTCTTTGAAGAGGTAGATCCTGTTGGGTAGTGAGAAGGGATCAGGACTACCCAAGAGATCTCCTGATCTACTGTACAGGATCGGCCACATGATGCAATTTGATGTTGTTGATGGAGACAAATCTGTTCCCTTTGGAACCTGGCAGTGGTGGTAGGATGATAGTTCTGGTGCCTTGTATTCCCAGGACTGGAACCGGTGCTCTGTTAGATGGGCTGAATTCCTTATTCACAGCAATCATCTCATGAACCAGATCCCCAATTTAATGAATTCCGCCTGTAAAAGTTGTTGACAAATCCCTTATTCCTAAGGTGGCAGCATTGGCAGATAAATTATCATCACAAAATTGCTGAAGCTCCTATAAGACAGTGAGATGTTCATTTATGTCAAAAGGTGTGTCTGCTGCCACCACACCAGGGCCATCTAGACCTGAGACGTACATATGTATCCCAAAGAGGACCTCATAAGAAGTGTGTCCTCCCAAGGACCATCTTGGCAGATTATTCGGTGCTCTCTGGACCCCCTATAGATGATGAAGCCAACTGCAGCCTGAACCTAATATTCAAGGTGTTAAGGACTGCTTTAGGCCATGATTCCTCCTCTCCACAACACTATTACCCTCGGGATGACACAGAGAAGTGTAATGGAGTTCAACACCCATCATCCTCAAGGTGTCCCTGAATGCCCTAGAGGCAAAAGCAGGGCTCAGCTCCGAATGGGATGCTACAACCACATATGCACTGATAAAAACCAGCTAAAGTCTTTTATAACAGTTCGGGCACCAGTCGACCACTGGGGCCATACCTACAGGAATCTAGAACAAGAATCAACAGCGCCTAAGATGTATTTGTATGCACCATCAGGTTGTAAGGGACCACAACGGTCCAGGTACATACATTGTAGTGACCTATTGGACATTAAGATGGATGTCTGAGGCAGGCGTTTGATGTTGGAGTCCTTTATTTGCTGGCAAACCTCTCAATAAAGGACATATTGCTTGGTCTGTTTGTATAGACCAAGCCACCAGAAGCGTTTCTGTAAGAGTGTTATTGTGGCCGCGACACCAGCATGAGCAGATGCAACACCCTCATGTGCTGATTTGATGAGATCTAATCTCTGGTCTTTGTTGGGGACCACTTGATCTCCAACCCCAGGAATTGTCGCAAAGGCAACATTCTGTGCACTGATATGGTAAGAATATTTTGTAGGGTATGCTTTTGGAAGAGGCATGCCTTCAGCCGAAGCTTTCACAGCAACCTGAATTTCACTATCCCACCTTGTCTGAGATTGGGTCACTGCAGCAACACAAGCTGTAGCTACTGTAGATTTGGCTGCTTCATCAGCCAAACTGTGTCCAATAACATGTACTCCACCATGTTGGTGGCCCAATGTATGTAGTACATGAGCATTTGATAGCTTATCCTTAAGATCAGCCACCCTCCCCCACAGAGTTCTGTGTTTTATGGTGTTCCCTTTTGAGTCTCTGAACCCTTTTAACCCCAAATGATTAAGACAATCATTGTAGGAATGGACACAGTGGTACGAATCACACACAATGTGAGGTGCCCTGGATCCGTATGTTCCAGTACCAAGATAAGAGTTTTAAGTTCAGCCAACTGTGCAGTCCCCCAGGGTCTGTGTGGAGGTATTGTGAGGGTGAAATACACTATTCTTCATCATTCCGCTCATGGCTGCTGGTTGCGCTGAGCCATCAGTGTAAATGACAGTGTGGTATCTGTCAAGTGGCAATAAGTTAAGAGGTGCAGTGTACTCCTGTTTGTTTTGGAGAAATTCTTGTGTTTTAAGTTTGGGTCACAGATGTAATCAACATCAGTGGCAGTCAGGGAGGTTGCCCATTGAATCCAACGTGGATGTAATGCTTTAGTGTTAGGAACGCTTGCTTTGGTGATAGTCTTTAAGGCTGGCACCGGGATAATGAAAATAATGTGTTTCCCTTGGGTAAGTGGTCTCTCCTTGATGACAGCCATCTGTACAGCAGTCAGAATCTTTTCTGCGGGTACAAAGCTTTCCTCTGCATTGGAATATAAATGTGACTCATAATCCATGGGCACTGTGTTGCCCTCATTAAAGGTGACATAGGTGAACCCAATTGCACCAGCAATTATTCTGATGACCAAATGTATTTTGTTGTCACGTATGTAAGTGCTTTGCTTTGTTTTCCTAAAATTGAATTTGTTGCCAAGGGCTCCGAATCCCAAACCAACCCGATGGACGCTGCCAGAAGAACGCTATGTTCATCATCTGTGAGATAGATGGCATCCACAAATGACACTTCCTTGGGATCAATATCATGCAATATTGATGTTACACAGGCAGAGAACAACCTTGGGCTGTTCTTATAGCCCTGTGGCAAATGGCAACACCATTTTTGTGAGCTAAATGAGAATGCACTCAGGTCCCGACTTTCATGCGCTACGTTTTGGCAGAAGAAACCGTTGGAAATATCCAAGATTGTTTTGTATTTTTACACACTATATTGTTAATGAATGCAGTGCTTTGCACATTTTGTATTGCGTATGTGCATGTGTAATTGTTTAGATGTCTGTAATGTAAGACTATTTCATATGAATGGTCTGGTTTTAGAACAGGGAATAACGGGTTATTCATTGCAGAGACACAGGGCTCTATTACTTCCTGGTATTTGAGCTGAGTGAGGATCCCTCTCACTGGAGCTTTAGCCTTGTGTTTAACAGGATATTGGGGCTAAGGCTGGGGTGTAGACCTGATCGATATTAAATGGTAGGGGGAATCCTTATTCCACCCTATGTGGTTGTGGTATAGCGTGGGTGCCTGTGTCAAAGCCTTGTTGACAGCATAGGCTTCTTTTACCACTTTCAGAACAAGATCTGAGAAAGAGGGCAAAATGACATCTTCCCCATGTGGGAGCTTATGGACGTGTCGGGTGGCCGATCTCTTTCTGCCAATAAGATATCACAATTAAATTCAACCCAGAAAATTACACTAATGGTGCACTATGTGTCTACTTCAATCTGGATATTTAAATCATAAACCCCATCAGGTGGGAGAACGTGCCTGTCTGCAGTCTTGACTGCAAGAAAGTAGTTAGCTGTTGTCGCATCCAGATGATCTTTCAGACTCTGGCAACATATTGGACTTCTGTCGCACTGTCTACCAGGGTCACAGCACGCTTCTTGTTCTTCAGCAATGTTCTCAAGTTTGCTGGCATGGTTAATTTAAATTGCTGCCACCTTTTTCTTTTTTAGTTGTGGCTTTTGTTATGGGTATTTGTCTTCTTTCTTGTCTAAAGACCACTGTAAGTCTTTCTTCTGTTTCACGTAGTCAGGATATTGCTCTGACCGGCCCACTGTCTCACTACAACTATTCAGTTCATCCTGAAAGGAACGAGAGGGATGTGAATCAGTTTATCTGCCTCATTTCCACCCAAGAGCAGGGATGATTTAGCAGCCGAGCGCATGACACAATTGACTCCTCAGGAAAATCGTGGTCACTCAGATTGCATCCGTTTCTCTCAGTTACATTAGTCTCACATATACAAGGACAATCAGAGGCAGTATGTGTTTCAATAAGGCTTTAATGAAGCAACTGCATTTTAGATAATAAAGCATGTACTGCAATAACCAGGACGATGAAGCATGACAGGATTAAGATAGTGACGAGGAGAGTAAAGCATAAAAATAATGCTACCCTATTCTCACTAGAAACATTGAAATAATTTGTACCTAGGCTATGTTAGAGCATAGCATGCTAAGCTCTAATTCTGCCCTTCAGGTTCCGCTGGGAAGACATCATCCCTCATACCTGAGCAAAAGGACTGTAGTCTACATAAGCAGCTGTAACAAAGTGTTCAGCAATCAGCATACGGTTGTGGTCCTCTGGCTGGAATCTCCCTCTAACATGTATGGGACAGAGAAGTGTTTTTATAATAAAACAGCTGATGTTCTGAGAAAATGTCCCTACATAAGCATGTGTATATTTCTATGAACACTGCAGACAAAGCGTTACCACGTTTACCGGCAACCTATCTTACTGCAGCCTTGAGAAAAGCACAGAGTGAAAGAAATGTCTTGTTTAAGAACACAGGGCTGACCTAGGCAAAGAACAGCTAGATAGAGAAAAATAAAACAAGACAGCAAATGTGGCTATTGTTAAAATAATAAACAAAGCTGAATAAAATATATCTAGGTTAAAGTGCACAGCTGCAGGTCTAGTTCGCTAAAATAATGTGTATGAAGCTATGACTAAAATGGCTACACAACACTCTCCCCTTGCCGGTTCAAAGCCTAATTATATATAAAAGCTACTAAAATTCAACCTAAGGCGTATGTATAAAAATTTCAATAATGACAAGTTAAAAGGACACTTGAGCATATTTAAAAGGACAATTTAAAAATGTTAACTTGTGGCATAAAAAGGCTGAATTTCAAGAGTCAGAGTCATTTTGGAAGTTGCTAATTGAATCCAGGATAATTGAAGACAGGAAATCCTCCACTTCGGCAGGTGGTAAAGTAGGAAGTTCATCGCCAAGGAAAACCAAGGAGCATTTGTGTTCCAAAGCCTGAGCTCCAGCCAAGGCAGCAGCATTATGTGGTGTGCCCAACAATGAGTTTAGAGCTGCATCCTCCATGAAGGGCAACTCATAAGTAGCTTCCCGTAGCAAACGCACCCTCAACGCACATGTCTGGTAATGAGCCCTCAGTGAGAACATCAACAGATCAGCGTCCAATGAAAGCAAGCGCTGCGTAGAAAGACAAACTTTCAGTGCATGTTCAAACGAGCACCAGAGGCACCGAAACACGGGCTGCACACAAAGCAAAACTGGACTGAATGACAGAGACCAGTCACACTCCAATTGTTCCAGGAGTGTTACTCCAAAGTACTGCATCATGCGTTCACGATACAGCTGCGCTGGTGGGAGCGCTTTCAGTCCTCTTTGTTGCGGCAGGACAGCCATTGCGCAGAAAAAGTAGCAATAGCAAAATGGCACCTATTCTAGCTAAAGTTATTGGAAATCCCCTGAATATTGAGTGGATGGCTGATGGTATTAAACCGAAAATAGAGGAGAAGGTGTGAACAAAACCAGAACCAACAGCCTTAAAGACATTTTCAATTCCAGTAGTACTGGATGCATTAAATATTCTTCCCACGAGCTCTCCAAAGTGTCTTGGAAAGTTGGTACTTAAAAGGGACTGTATCTCTGCTGATGACCTTGCCACCTGAAGCACAATAGGTCTTGCGTGCAGATGTAAGCGCCAAATGTTTTTAGAACAATAAAGCCTTGAGTCTGCTCAACTTGTCAAAATTCACATTTGAAGTAGCGGTATGGGGCCAAATCTCACCTACTTCCTTCTGTCTTGTAGGAGGAAAAAGTATGTTCCCGCAGCATGTAACAATCTTAGAGACCGAAACGACAAACTATTCTGGCTCGCATCCCACAACAGTTTTCACTATTGAGAACATAGCTGCCATTTGAGAGCACCTGGAATGCAGGTCTAAGCAAGGGGAAGGGAACTCCCTTAAGATAACAAGCCAGGTTTGCTGCCAAAGCTTTACACGCCCCGTGCAAGGACAGCTGTTTACAAACCATCGAATGCCTGACAGACGTTTTACATTCACTGCCGCTAAGAAAGACCTCTTTCATGCTACTGAGACATTTGTACAAGAAGGGCAGCTCCCACACCTCATGGATGTAACTATCTCCTAGCCTTTCATATCTGCTTACTGGAATATGTTTTAAGTAGGACGTAAACTGAAGTGTTGAAATAGGCAGATTAATGACCCTGTGTATTAACCATTCAGCAGATGGTATTTCAGCCACAGTAAAAGGCAACTTTTCTAACTTTTCGATGTTTAACATGACATCAGTAGTTTCTTTCTTAGCCATTAGTGGTTGTTGTTGTGTTAAATTAAATGTGGAAAATATGTCCCTCGTGCTAACGTGTTGCCAGGGAACATGACCTGCCTCCAATGTTTGAAGTGTCCATCCCAGGTGCATGATGGACCTTAGCTGACTTTGTCCATAGTGTAAAGAAGACATACCACTTTGTATTATGTCTATTGCAGAAGAAACAATGTTGCTTAAGGTGTATATCCGGTCGGACAGGGTATTAATCCCATTATCTATAAAAGCTAATGCCTTCTGTAAGTTCTCCTGATCTATTTGCCTTAACCAGGCAGCAGCTTCTTGTTGAGAAAGCTTCCAAATTTCATTATAGACTGCATATAAGAAGCGCTTTCTGCATTGTTTTATGGGGCCTAACAGGAAATCCTGTAAATCGGTGTTATTAGACAGGAGACTGAGGTGTTCTCTAACAGCAACTAGTGAGGACCATTGCTGGCATAGTTTCCCTACACTGTATGTTGTTACTATACCCACATATTGGGATGACACATAGCGAGGGTCCGGCCTACTTTTTCTAAACCACCCCACTGGAGTTTATAAAACGTTTATGACACCCGTTGGTAACAGTGAAGCACTAAACATGTAATTCTGGACCCATTCATCAAGCTGATCTTCAGTTGCATTTATGTACTTTTGCCATTTGTAAAATTTTGCAGGGGCAGGAATACTGGGCACATTCAAATCCTTAATTTTTGCTAAGCCTAAGCAATTTGTTTATTGTACAGTTTCATTTAAATATATCATTTGAACAGGTATCAGGCATGCTCTGAATAAAGCTTCCTTCCCCCTTATTTGTCAATTTCTTGTGCCCCACACACTTTTTGAGTCAATCGACTTAACCAATATTCATAGCCTTTTATAGCCAGGTGGGAAACAAAGGAATCCGTGTAAATGAATTTCATATCTGTCAATATAATGTGTACATTTTCCATTGATGCCAATTTAAAATAATATGAATCAGCATTTTTAACATTGTGTCCAGAAAAATATGCAAATTTTCTGAATATGTTTTAGAACTCCCTTGTGGTTGAGTTGGACAATGTTCGCATTGCTTGTAATTAAAATTAGTCTTTGGGGGTCTTTGCTCTGTGAATGAAATGGTGCCCATAATAATTATAGCGAAACATATCAACATAATTCTCTTTAGATTGATAAACATCTTCACTTTCAAATACAGTGAAATACTGCAATTCAGTCATCATAGAATCAACTGTTTTCACATCCCAGTCATCAGAAACAACTCCGGGTATTATTACATAGTTCATTGAAAGTTTAAAATCATATGGCATTTGAATGAACTCCGTGGGGCCTTATATATCAAATGTGACTTTATCCCAAACAATCCCATCAGGAATTGGTATCGCAGAACGTTCATGAAAGACAGGTCTCTGTGGACCTTGTGAGATGAAAAACGGGGTTTTAGGACCTCATCCACCAGTTCAACTGTTGATCTTTCAGGAAGAAAATGACCATGTATTAACAGAAAGAATGTTATGACAAAGCCAATCCAAAGGAGGAAAGCTATTACAGTCAATGAGAGCCACAGATAGTTTCATGAGAAAATAAAGTAATTTGTTTTAAGACAGTTTATCAGCTTACCTGTTTTGGCAGTTCAGATGTAGAAGAGGCAAATGAGTCCGAAAAATTGTCATTGACGTCGGCAATGTATTAAGAAACAGTTCTTGCAAAAACTGGAGCTGTCTTTGTAGGAGGATAACTGGTAGGGGTCTCCAGCAGTGGTTCATAGTAAATGATGCCATCCATCTGTGTTGAAGTTGTGTCAAATTGATCAGTACTTTCAGCATTGTTTGTTGTAACAGATGTTAGTGGAACTAAAGCAAGATCATTTTCCACCCTCCCCAAGCTTGGAGAGGTGTCAGCGTAGATGCTCAAAACTTGTAGAGGGACTTCTTGACCAGTAGTGAGAGGGATTTGGGAACTACTGGCTGCTCCTCATGGTCTGCTGTGCAGGATCGGCCACATGGTGTAACCTGACATTGTCGATAGATACAAAGTGATTTTCTCTAGCACCAGTCAATAGTGGTAGAATAATAGCTCTGGTAGCATGTATTCCCAAGACTGGACCGGTGCACGATAAGAAGGACTGAACTCCTTTTTCACAGCAACTTTTTCACGTACTAGATCCCCAACTTTAGGAATCCAGTCGTTTGGTGTTATTGGTACATCCTTAATTCCTATGGAGACAGCACTGGCAGAAGCGTTGTCACAAAACTGTAGTAATTCCTGCAAGAGAGTGACACGTTCATTTATGTCAAAAGGTGTTTCTGCTGCCTCCACGCCAGGACCATTAAGATCTGGAACATACATTCAAGTTCTGAACAGGCACTCGTATGAAGTTTGACCCCCCATGGACGTTCTAGGCAGATTGTTAAATGCTCTTTGAACTCCATAAAGGTGAATAAGCCAACTACGACCCATACCCAAGACTCTGGCTGTTAAGGACCGCTTTAAATCATGGTTTCATAGCTCCACAACACTATTTCCCTCAGGATGAAATGGACACAAGTAATGGAGTTTGTTAGACTTGGCACCCTTGGCGTGGTCTCCCCTAACTTTTTGCCTCTGTTTCCCAGGTTAATGATGTGTCCTGGACTCTATTTTTGCTGTTTTTGTTACTCTGGGCACATGCTCATATACAAAATGTGTATGTAATTGGTTCATCCACGATTGGCATATTTGATTCACTGGTAAGTCCCTAGTACAGTGCACTAGAGGTGCCCAGGGACTGTAAATCAAATGCTACTAGAGGGCCTGCAGCACTGGTTGTGCCACCCACATTAGTAGCTCTGTAAACATGGCTCAGACCTGCCACTGCAGTGTCTGTGTGTCCAGTTTTTAAACTGCCAATTCGACTTGGCAAGTGTACCCACTTGCCAGGCCTAAACCTTCCCTTTTCTTACATGTAAGACACCCCTAAGATAGGCCCTAAGTAACTCTATGGGCAGGGTGCAGTGTATGTTTAAGGTAGGACATATACTAATGTGTTTTATATGTCCTAACAGTGAAATACTGCCAAATTAGGTTTTCACTGTTGCAAGGCCTATCCCTCTCATAGGTTAACATTGGGGGCTGCTTTAAATTTGATTAAAACGTAGATTCCCTTTGGGAGCGGATAGAAATGTGGAGTTTAGGGTCTGTGAGCTCACAATTTAAAAATACATATTTTAGTAAAGTTGATTTTAAGATTGTGTGTTTGAAAATGCCACTTTTAGAGCATTTTCTTGCTTAACCCATTCTGTGACTCTGCCTGTTTGTGGATTCCCTGTCTGGGTCAGTTTGACAGGTGGGCTGTTTGCACCTTTCTCTAGATAGTGACACAAAGGTTGCTGGGGTGTAGCTTGCATATCCTGATGAACCATCTGTGCTAGAAGGGAGGGGAGGAGTGGTCACTCACACCTAAAAGGGCTATGCCTGCCCTCACACAATGCAGTCTCCAACTCCCTGGGTTTGTGTGTCTGGGGCCTGGCCTGGGCAAGGCAGGATTTCACAAACAAGAGAGACCTTTCTTTGAAGTAAGCCTACTTCAAAGGGCAAAATGGGTAGAAGAAGGGCACCCAAAACCACAGACTTTAGATCACTTCTGGACATCAAGAGGAACCTCTGCCTGGAGAAGAGCGGAAGAGCTGAGGAAAAGTGCTGCCCTGCATGTGACTGTGCTTTGGGGAGCTATCCTGCAGTTGCTGCTTCTGCCTGGCGAAAGGGAACGAGGGCTGGACTTTGTTGTGCATTCCTGCTTGTGAAGAAATCTCCAAGGGCTTGTCCTGAGCTTGTCTCCTGTTGTTGAAGTCTCAGGGCCATCAACGACTTTCTCTTCTAGCACCTGGACTCTCTGCTGAGACTCCCGCCCTGCCAAGTGGTGCCCTATCCAGTTCCTGGGGCCTTGACAGGTGAAGCTGGCAAACCAAGCCTGAAAATCCACGCACAGACCGTTGTGCAGGGAAATTTCCGACGCCACCTCCGAGAGCGGCTGACGAAATGACACTCCACCGGCTCCACAGCTGAAATCGACACAGCGCTTGCAGCGCAGCTGGGAGATCGATGCATGCGGCTGGAGATACGACGCGCCGCATCGCTGACGGAGGCTGGTATCATCGCAACCCACACAGCGCGGTTTTGCTATCACCGTGTGGCAGGATTTTTGACGCAAACCTTGCTGGGCACGGAAAAACAACACAAACGTCTGCCCGGACCCAAGTGCTGCTCGGATCAATGCATCGCTCCCCTATGGGGAGGAAAAACGACACATGCCGGTCCGACAGGAGAAGGAGAAATGACGCACAAGCTTGCTTGCGGGTGAGAAATCGACGCACCACTGGCCTTTTTCGACACTTTCACCCGTGCGTGTTATTTTGACACGACCCAGGCGACCCAGGACACTAACATTGTTTTATCTGTTTATCGAAGGATTTAAGACTCTTTTTGTTTTTTAATTAATAACTTGACTTGTGTATGGTGGATTGTCGTTTTGGTCTTCTTTTGTTTAGATAAATATTTCCTATTTTTCTAGACCCGTTTTGTGTCATTTTGTAGTGTTTTCATTAAGTTACTGTGTGTGTTGCTACAAATACTTCACACCTACTACTCTGAAGTTAAACCTGCCTGCTCGTGCCAAGCTACCAAAGGGTTGAGCGGGGATTAGCTGAGAGTGATTCTCCTTTACCCTGACTAGAGTGATGGTCTTTGCTTGGACAGGGGGTAATCTGACTGCCAACCAAAGACCCCATTTCTAACAGAGTTGGACCCCTAATGAAGCCATGGCGTCCCTGAATGCCCTTGAGGCGAAAGCAGGGCCCTCATCCGAGTTGAAAGCCGCAACTGCACATGTGCCGATAATGACTTGCAACTCTTTAATAAAAGTCAGAGCATCAGCAGAGCGTTGTTGCCACACCTATAGAAATCTGGAGCAAGAATTAACAGTGACTAAGATGTATTTGTATGCACTGTCTGGTGTTAGGGGACCACAATGGTTCAAGCACACACATTGTGTAATGGTTTGTTGGAAATTAGGAGGGGTGTCTGCGGTGGATGTTTTACGGTGGAACCCTTAATTTGTTGGCAGATGTCACAACAAAGGACATACTGCTTGGCCTGTTTGTGTAGACCTGGCCACCAATAACGTGGTGCAATAATGCTATTGTAGCCGCCCCACCAGCATTGGCAGAAGCAACTCCCTCATGCGCTGCTTTAATCAACTCTGATCTCATGTCTTTGTTGGGAGTTACTTGCGCCCCCAGGCTAGGTATCTTTACTTTGGCGTCAAGGCAGCCTCTCATTCGGTAGGGATATTTAGCAGTAAATGCTTTTGGATAGGGCGTGCCTTCAGACGTGGCTTTCACGGCAGCCCTTATGTCATCGTTCAGTTTCGTTCCAGAACGGGTCACTGCAGCAACAGCAGTCGTAGCTACTGCTTATTTGGCTGCTTCATCAGCCAGTGTATTTCCAGCAATGTGTATTCCAACACACTGGTGTCCAAGTGTATGTACAACATGAATGTTTGGTAGCATTTCCTTCAGATCTGCTACTTTCCCCCACAGAAGTCTGTGTTTGATGGTGTTGCCTTTAGAATCTCTGAATCCATTCTGGCACCAGTAAGGCAGGTATTCATTGAAGGACTGAACACAATAGTACGAATCACAAACAATCAGTGTTAATTGTGCAGGATCCGTATGTTCCAGTGCCATCACCAGAGCCTTTAGCTCTGCTAGTTGTGCTGTGCAATTCCCTAAGGTTTGCGAATACATATGTTGGGGACAAAATTTATTATCCTCCATGTAGCCACTTAAGACTGCGCAAGCAGCGGAGTACTGATGTTTTGTGCCTATTGCAGGTTGTGCTGAGCCATCGGTGTATATGACCCTTTGATATTGATCAATAGGCAGTGTATTTGCCGGAACTGGGTATTCTAGTTCATATTGCAAAAATTCTTGTGTTTGTAATTTTTGGTCGAAAATGTAGTCAACATCAGTAGCTGTCAAAGACGTTGCCCATTGAATCCAACGTGGTTGTGACGCTTTAGCGTTTGGAATGCTGGCTTTGGTAACAGACTCAAGGGCTAGAATTGGGGAGACAACAATAATGCGTTTCCCCTGGGCTAGTGGCCTTTCTTTAACGACAGCCATCTGACAGCAGTGAGAATTTTCTCAGTGGGAGTAATGTGTTGTTCTGCTGTTGAATACAATTTTGATTTGTATGCAATCAGGACTTTCTCACCCTCATTGAAAGTTACATAGGTGAAACCAATGGCTCCAGCAATTACTCTGATGACCAGATATGTTTTTTGTTGTCCCTTGTGTGTACGTTTTGTGGTGCAAGCATGTCTGTTTGCAAAGCTCTGAGAATGCGTGTGTTTGACTGTCCAAAATGTACTTGAAAAGTCAGGACGTATTAAGTCATATAAAGGTTTTATGCGTGATGCATAGTATGGAATGTAAGTTCTGCCAAAATTTTGAAAACCCAATAGGGATTGGATTTTTTTTAATGTATCTGGAGGTTGTAACTGTGCACATTTTTCAAGAATTGTGGAGCTATGCTCTTTCCTTCACTTGATAGCTCATATCCCAAAAACAGGAAGCTAAGGAAGGCTATCTTTTATTTGTTTTAATTGAATTTATAGCTAAATTCTGCAAATCCTACAACAATGCGGGCTATCCGTCTTAAATGTTGCAGTAATTCATCATCCATGAGATAAATATAATCTAATAGGGCAATGCTTCAGGGTCAATGTCGTGCAATATTGAAGTCACACTAGCTGCGAACAGTCCTGGACTGTTCTTGTACCCCCCTGGGGTAAACAACTGAATTTGTTCTGGGACCCTAGTGTGCTGAAACTTCTTAAGTCTCTACTCTCAGGTGCTACATTTTGGCAGAAGAAACCATTGGAAATGTCCAGTATTGTTTTGTATTTTGTTTTGCGCACTATGTGAGTTTTGTATAGCGTATGTGCTTGTAGGACTGTTTAGATGTCTGTAGTCTAAAGACTATTTTGTACGAATGGTCGGGTTTAGCTACTGGGAATAAGGGATTATTCATTGGTGAGACACAGGGTTCGATTGCGCTCTGGTAGTCCAGTTGTGTGAGGATTTCTCTCACAGGTGCTTTAGCATCATATTTATTGGATATTGGGGTTGTGGTTAGGGTTGATTTTTAATAGGGATTACATGATTGGGGGAATCTTTATCCCACCCTACATGGTTGTGATATAACGTGGGTGCCTACGCCAATGCCCAATCAATAGCGTAGGATTTTGCGAGCTCCTTGGGACAAGGGGTGAAAAAGAATGTTTGATAACATCTTTCCCATATGGGCAAGTACAGACAAATTCAGGTAGCCAATCCCTTTCGGCCAGTAAAATATCATATATGTTTACAACGCGGTCCCAAAAGATTGTGTTGATTGTGCGCTCTATGTCTCCTTCTAATTGTAATGTTACTTTGTACACTCTATCAGGCGTGGAGACACGCTTGTCCGCAGTTTCTACTTGTAGGAAGTCATCAGTGGCTTTCACCTCCAGGTGCTCTAGAAGATTCTGGTGAACTATTGTGACCGCTGCAGCGCTGTCTAATAGCGCTAATGCCCACTTCTTGTTCTTCAATAGAGCTCTCTTCTTGAGTGGCATGTCGGACTGCAACTGCTGCCACCTTTTTCTTTTTGAATTAGGGTTTTTGTTGAGGTAGTTTCTCTCCTTTTTTAACAGAAACGTTAGTTGAGTGTTGTGATTCCTGTCTCGGTTTCACGTACTCAGTTCTTTGCTCTGACCGCCTACTTCTCTCACTGTGTTTTCCCGGTGAGTCCTGAAAGTAACGATATTGGCGTGTATCAGTATATTGATATCTGTCAGGCTTTTTTATATTATCTCTATTTCTGAGATTATATCTATTCTGTGGGGTCTCCGTATGGGGAGATTCTTCCCTTTCTTTTTTAGGTGTTTGTTTTTTATCCCATTGTTTCTAGGTACCCTCAGGAGCTTGCTTGGTAGAATCTTTATGAGATTCACATTGCAATTGTGGTTTTGTAGATCTGCCCCTCAGACTATCTTGACCAATGCTAGAGTAGGTCTCTGCGGTAATCTTTGGCAGCTTGCATTCTTGATCCTGTGGAGGAACGCCCCGGAGCCGCATGCGCACTGCTAGTGCAACCGCTTCCCCTGTAAGGTTACTTAATATAATTGAGGATACTGTGGCAAAATTGCCCATTAGTTGCATCCCCAAGTCCAGGACCGGGGCAGCCCCATATTCATCTTGAATCTGTTCCAGCCCTTCCGGTAAATTGGCAAGTGTGGGTGTACAGTGTGCGGTAGTATAGAGCGTGGCAAATACCGTGCCCCAGGTATTACAGTTATCTATGGTGGGAACCATCCCAAATGCAAGCACATAGTTAATATTCTATGTCTAGCCTGAGGTCCGGTATGGGGAAATATTGCTTCCAGTGCATTTATTTTTTGAGCTAACCGAAATGGAATATCTTCTTGTTTGGCGGGTACTTTACCCATGATCGAATATAGAGTCGCAGGATTAATACCTGGCGTTACTGCATGTGGTTGCGCTGGAGCAGCACATGCTGGGTTTGTATTTAATGTTTGCATTACAAACTGTACTAATCGTTGATATATTTCCATCAGCTCAGCATATAAGCAACAGACTTCAGCTACCGCCAAGGTTGCTGCATCAGGGTGAGGTGTATAAGTGTCCAATAACAAATGTGATGGGCCCCCCCGGGCCGCGAGGCCATGCGCCAGAAAAATGTGCAGTAAGGGGTGGTCACATATTGACTGCAATTCCTACCCGTTGCGGGTTCGCCATAGTGAATGGTGAATTTTGTTCAGAGATAAGCACACCAAATGGGGGTTATCCTTTTAAGAATTCAAGCTTGAACAACCTACAGCATGAGTTAGGTACTCCCTACTTAGCTGGGGAGGAAATTCTCAATACTACGGACATCTCTGTATATAGTATTGAGGTGTCTTTGTATGTAGTGAGACAGAGATACTCAGGAGGACCCGAAAATTAGAGGCTGACCAAACATTGGCAGCGCCATGTTGCGTAGGCTCTCATTATTCTAATGAGACTACTGGATTTGGGCGGCAGAATCGCCTGCAGTGTGGGAGACTGAGTCTGAACCAACTACAGGTGGCACATGTCGGCACAATCCGGGTTTAGCTCCGGCTAACTAGCAGTGCCTCATCGTCACCCAAGTGCAGGGATGATTGGGCAGCCAAGCGCATTACACAATTGACTCCACAGGGAAATTGTGGTCACTCAGATCGCATCCGTTTCTCTCAGTTACATTAGTCTTATATATACAAGGACAATCGGAGGCAGTATATGTTTCAATAAGGCTTTAATGAAGCAACTGCATTTTAGATAATAAAGCATGTACTGCAATAACCAGGACGATGAAGCATGACAGGATTAAGATAGTGACAAGGAAAGTAAAGCATAAAAATAACGCTACCATATTGTCACTAGAAGCTTTGAAATAATTTGTACCTAGGCTATGTTAGAGCACAGCATGTTAAGCTCTAATTCTGCCCTTTAGGTTCCCCTGGGAAGACATCATCCCTCATACCTGAGCAAAAGGCCTGTAGTCTACATAAACAGCTGTAACAAAGCGTTCAGCAATCAGCATACAGTTGTGGTCATCTGGCTGGAATCTCCCTCTAATGTGTATGGGACAGAGAAGTGTTTTTATAATAAAACAGCTGATGTTCTGAGAAAATGTCCCTACATAAGGATGTGTATATTTCTATGAACACTGGAGACAAAGAGTTACCATGTTTACCGGCAACCTATCTTACTGCAGCCTTGAGAGAAGCATAGAATGAATAAAATTCCTGTTCCAACTGTGGAACCCCCGGAGCTGCTGGCATATAGCCAACACTACTGCTTCCCTTTTAATGTTACTTAGTGTTATTTAGGAGTCTGTGTCTAAATTACAACCCCCTAATCTAGGGCTGGGGCAGCCCGTGCTCATTTTGAATTTGTTTTAACACTTCTGGTAAATTAACAAATGACAGGGTACCATGTGTGGTAGTGTATATTGCAGCAAAGACTGTACCCCATGTGGTACAGTCGTCCGCTGAGCGAACCATTCCAAATGGTAAGCACATTGTGAGAATTCTATGGTCATCTTGAGGTTCCGTATGGGGAATCAATGCTTCCAGCTGGTTAGTTTTTTGTGCTGTCGAGAACGGAATCTTCTCACGTTCGGTGGATGCTTTGCCCATGATAGTTTGTGGGTTAATCCCGGTAAAGGCCAATTGGTGATCAGCTGGTGCAGCCCGTGCTGGGGCGGTATTCAAGGTCCGCATGGCGAATTGTATTAATTGCCTTTCAAGTTCTACTAGCTCATTATAAAGTGCGTGTACGTCATCTAGTTTCAGTGCCTGTATGCAAGGATGTGGTGTGTATGTGGCAAACATGGGCCACATTGGTCCGTCATTATTTAAGGAACCTAATCTCACGGGTTGTATTACATGTGGTAGGGCAACATTGAACCAATTTTGATGTTCTCGATAGGATAGGGGTATCTCTAGATACTGATGTGCTCAGTACCGCTGCAGTCCGCTGCAGTAGGTTTCTTATTTTGCATGTGTGAAATGAATATGTTGTTTCATCTTCTACAGGAAAGGTGACCCATGAATAGAATGTTTCTGTTTGGTAAGTTTCATGAGCTTCTGCTATAAATCTTACATCCCCACCCTCATCTGTTAAGCCCGGGCTATTAGATTTTGTGTTAATGTGTGTCTGACATTTTCTGGAATGTCTATGGTGTTAGCGATATTGAGTAATGGGGACTTAGAAGGAACACCAAATGGGGAGAAAGTCCTTTTAAGAGTTCAAGCTTGAACAACCTACAGGCTAGTGAGGTGCTCCCTATTCAGCTGAGGAGGATTATTCCTGAGACCATGGATGTCTCCGTATAATTATACTTTAGGGTGCCTGTTGTGAGATACTCAGGATATCCGTAAATTAGTGCCAAAACACCATAGTTGGTGGCACCATGTCGGAGTTGGACTCTCGCTCCTAAGCGAGACTGGTGGTTTAGGGATGACAGCACTTTTGTTTGTAGGCGACGGAGTCACTCCTACAACAAGTCACAACTGTTGGCCAAACCCTCCCAGCTTACATGCAGTAGCTCACCAAAAACCCAAACAGTAAAAGGTGTTTTCTGGCAACCTCACGCATGGACTCTCAGGGAAGTCATGATGGAACAGAAGTTACCCTTTTCTCACGTTAGCAATAAGTCTCAGTCACGCACAGGCAATGAAGGCGATGCAGGAGAGTTTCCAATATATTTATTGAAAAGACTGCAATCTACAGTAAAATGCATGAGCTGCAATGATTAGCATAACGTACAATAAAAGAAGCAGAATTGTGAAGATGAGAGTCGCGAATACAAAGACCCCCACCATCTTGCAATAAACATGTGATGTAAAATCCCTAGCATAGAGAACCTAATCCTTAACATAATGAGAGCTAGGTGTGATAAACCTAATCTGCCAGTACCATGTCCCTCAACACTCGTTACCTTGCAATGAGGTCTCTAGGTCAGATTCCATAGTGACAAAAAGGCTGAGTTTTGCAGCAAGGTGACGTGCAGCATAGATGGCGTCAATGGCATCTTGTCTGTGTGAGATGTAGGTATACAGATCTTGTAGGACACCTGATGCAGGTATGTTCCCAAACAATTGATAAGGAGGCACACTTGTGGCAGCAATTACGTAAACAATCCCCAACAGTCTACATTATGTTCCTATCACAAGGAAGTGAGAAAGGGACATGATGTGAATACCTACGTACATCACTTGATTATTACGCTGATAGTGATGCCTTCACAGGTATATTGTCCTATATTTATCTTAATTGTGTCTGCATTTGTGGTCACGATGACTACTATAGGTTTACAATATCAGTTGAACCTAATTATTTTCTCTATGCTGCTGGACTCAGAGATACTTTGCAAATGTCAGCTACATAGTTCAGAAGCTGACCTCATGGGGATCTCTAAAAAATTATCTCTGTGGCTAGAGCTGGTGAATTCACATTAGATACAATCATTTCATTTATGGATGAAGTTAATTGCATGTGGTACCAACTTTGTTAGTTATTTGCAGAGCAATTTTTTTAATTAAACTACAGTGTTGAAATGTAGACACAAATCTGGATCTGATGTACTGCATCTGTTGACATCTTCTTCTAGTTACCAAGGACATTGAGCTGAATGATAATGCTGAACCATCGCAAGCAGAGGACGGTGTTCATTCTGTGGGGAGATTCCAAACCTCCACAAATGTATTATATCAGTGGCTAGCACTTTTCAACAAGAAAAGGTGGATTGGAAGCTGGTTAAAGAGGGGGCTGGGGACCTGGATGAAGCAGACATACAGAACATCATCAAGAACACTAATTTATGACTGGGCAGCAGTATTCATCTTAAATCAATTCTGAGGATTATCAACCCCTAGCCATTAGCTAGGTAGCCACAGATGCTATTTCCTCCTATGCAAAAGTCACTTCCACACAGCCCTCAACTCACAGGTACCTCTGTACAATATCTACACTCCTCCTTTGAAGGTCCATCTCCTATCTCCTCTAAATTATCTGAGAAAGAGAACATCCTGGGTGAGGAGCAGGTATTTCTCATCCATGGGCCACCCAAATAATATCCCAGATGACAACCCCCCTCCATGCTGGACAACCTGTTGGCCCTGTCAGATGGCCATGTATGGGTAGGCATGGGATAATGCGTCTCACTGAAAGGATCCGTTTTACCAAAAGTCTAATGTGCAGGAGGAGATTCATACTAAGTGCCTTCTCTCTGTGAGATTGCTGCCTCCCTTAAAGGACTCCCTTAGTTGAGTGACAGACATACTCATGCCTTTGACAAAATTGTGCAATGTTACTAAGACATGACAAAGATGCACCAAGTACATCTCTAGACTAGGAGGAGAGTGTAAGACACCATGCCTTTGCCATAAAGATGCTAGAGGCAACAGGCAAAAATGCCAGTGCCAAACATTGCAGCCAATGCATGCAGGGTATTCTACAGAGTACCCCCAACATGGCAGATACAAAACACCTGCCAGCTTCACACCTCTGCCACCTCCATCTGTACCACACTTCAACTGCACCATCTCAACCTCAAACGCCACCACCTTCATCATCACCAACTATCCCATCCACAACACAAACACAGTCTCAATTATCCTCCCACCAACATTATATAGGCTGAGTAGTAGGAAAAAAACCCTAACATGATTCTATCGCTATCCAGAACGTATTCACTGTAAGCATTTTTGACTAATAAAAACCTGTGGATTTCTTGGATAACAAATCAATGTCAAACTTTCATCTGTGATTAATGTTTGGTGCTGAATTTAGTGCATAACAAATGTATATATATATACTATAGTTAGATGTTGAAATAAGGTGAAAACTAAGGATTCAAAACAAAAGAAAACCTCTGAAATTTACCAGTTCTAATTTACTGACCTATCTGTAACTTTCACCCCTACCATGCATTGTTCATGACCTCACATATTATATCCCTCAACATGTTAAATTATATCATTGATGACATCAATGACAATGTTGTAATATTATACAACATAGAGTTACTGAGTGTACACGTTTGGGTAAATAGCACGCAAATTCTGTAAGCCCATGAGGCAAGAGTAATTGTGCATTTTTAAAGTTATATGTGCACTGTTTACAAATAACTTAGTTTCAAGTTTGTCTTGAAGGACGTTCTCTGTGTTAAACAAGGAAAAAGCTGAATACTAATACTTTAATATTTTTATCTGTACTTTGATTTTCTACTAAGGATAACTAGGCCTGCCACAGGAAAAATTGATTTTCAGGGCCTTGTCAGTGTAGGGACATGCTAACATTAAGTTTGTGCGTGCCCCTTTTTTAAATACAGTGCACCCTACCTTGTGGGCTACAAAGCCTATTAGAGGTGACTTACACATATATAGAAGAGAGTTTTTTTACCTATCAAAAAAGGTTATTTTAACCAAGTAGCACTGCAGGTGTTACACTGCAGCAGTCAGACTACGATGATTTTCATGAGTCCATGTCTTCCTTTGTCACACTAGCAGATGGCACAACCAATGTTGCAATTCACAGGTGACATTTAACATTTCATGTCATGGATTTATTTCTGCATCACATACTATGTATGGCCTTAGAAAAAAGGAGGAATACGGCAATCAGTTACTATCCAATTTCTCCATGTTTTAGAGGTCAGAGCACATAAAGTGGGCATTGTAGAGCTGTGTCTGAATGTGCAGAGTCTAACAACCAACAATAAAATTCAGAAGAAAATGGGGGTTACCACGCAAAAGGGGTAAGTTTCTCACAGTGTTGATTCCCAAAATTTCCATGGGACCTGTTAGACTTTTCATCCTTGGCGTGGTCTCCCTTAACTTTTTGCCTCTGTTCCCCAGGTTGTTGATGTGTGCTGGACTCTGATTTTATTGTGTTTGTTACTCTGGGCACTTTACCACTGCTAACCAGTGCTAAAGTGCAAGTGCTCCTGTTTAAAATGTGTACGTAATTGGTTCTCCATGATTGGCATATTTGTTTTACTGTTAAGCCCCTAGTAAAGTGCACTAGAGGTGCCCAGGGCCTGTAAATCAAATGCTACTAGTGGGCCTGCAGCACTGGTTGTGCCACCCACATAAGTAGCTCTGTAATCATGTCTCAGACCTGCCACTGCAGGCCGCCCGCCAATGTTCCCCCTCCAAAATACCGCTCCGCGGTCAAAAGACCGCTGAGGGTATTTTGGGATTTGCCCTGGGCCGCCCGCCAGCCCAGGGCAAATCGACCTTCCCACGAGGACGCCGGCTCCGAATGGAGCCGGCGTAGTGGGAAGGTGCGATGGGTGCAGTTGCACCCGTCGCGTATTTCAGTGTCTGTTTTGCAGACACTGAAATACTTTGCGGGGCCCTCTTACGGGGGCCCCTGCAGTGCCCATGCCATGGGCATGGGCACTGCAGGGGCCCCCAGGGGCCCCGCGGCACCCCCTACCGCCATCCTGTTCCTGGCGGGAGACCCGCCAGGAACAGCATTGCGGAAGGGGGTGTCAGATTCCCCATGGCTGCGGAGCGCGCTCCGCAGCCATGGAGGATTCTGAAGGGCAGTGATAAACCGGCGGGAGACCGCCGGTTTACCCTTTCTGGCCGCGGCTGAACCGCCGCGGTCAGAATGACCTTGGGAGCACCGCCAGCCTGTTGGCGGTGCTCCCGTGGTCGGTGACCCTGGCGGTCACCGGCCGCCAGGGTCAGAATGACCCCCATAGTAATGTGGTTTATATGTCCTGACAGTGAAATACTGCTAAATTCGTTTTTCACTGTTGCAAGGACTGTCTCTCTCATAGGATAATATGGGGGCTACCTTTAAATATGATTAAAGCGTAGATTCCCCTAGAGAGTAGATGGACATGTGGAGTTTGGGGTCCCTGAACTCACAATTTAAAAATACATCTTTTAGTAAAGTTGATTTTAAGATTGTGCGTTTGAAAATGCCACTTTTAGAAAGTGAGCATTTTCTTGCTTAAACCATTCTGTGACTCTGCCTTGTTTGTGGATTCCCTGTCTGGGTCAGTTTGACAGTTGGGTTGTTTTTCACCTCACACCAGACAGTGACACAAAGGGAGCTGGGGTGTAACCTGCATTTCCTGATTAGCCATCTCTGCTAGGAGGGAGGGGTGGAGTGGTCACTCTCATCTGAAAGGACTGTGCCTGCCTCTAACAATGCCGGCTCCAACCCCCTGGTGTGTGTCTGAGGCCTTGCCTGGGCAAGGCAGGATTTCACAAGTAGGTGTGAGTCCCCTTTGAAGAAAGGTGACTTCAAAGACTAAAATGGGTATAAGAAGGGCACCCAAATCTACAGACTTCAGAAACACTTCTGGAACCAAGAGGAACCTCTGCCTGGAGAAGAGCTGATAGCTGAGGAAGAAGTGCTGCCCTGCCTGTGACTGTGCTTTGTGGAGCTTTCCTGCAGTGCTGCTTCTGCCAGAGTAAGAGGGCAAAGACTGGACTTTGTGTGCCTTCCATCTTGTGAAGAAATCTCCAAGGGCTTGAGTTAGAGCTTGCCTCCTGTTGTTTGAAGTCTCAGGGACAGCAAAGACTTCTCTCTGCCAGCACCTGGAGTCTCTGGAGAGACTCCTGCTCTGACAAGTGGTGCCCTGTTCAGTCCCTGGGCCCTTGAAGGGAAAGCTGGTGGAAATCCAAAGAAATCAACTTTGGACGACTCCGGACCAACGCCGCTGCTGAATCCGGTAACGCCGCCTGCACCTGACGCCGTGTCCTTCGCTGGAACGCGACGCTCTTCGCAGGCCAGATGCCGCAGCAGCCCCGCTGAAGTCCGCGACTCCGTGGAAGTCGCCGCACCACGTCGTGACCGACGCCGCTTGAAGTGCACGGATTCAACGTTTCGCACAGACGCCGCGATTCCTGACTTCGCGCATCGGCTTGTTTTCACTCTTCACCAAAGGTACTGTACTTGGGGGTCTACACGACTCCGTGTCCGGCGCCGCTGGTGTCGGCTTGTTGGGAATGACTCCGTCACGACGCCGTGTTAACATCTCATTGAAGCATTTTTGTTTCTAAGCGCTATTTTTGAGTTTAATCTTTAAAAATTCATAACTTGACTTGTGTATGTTGGATTTTTGTAGTTTTGGTCTTGTTTTGTTTAGATAAATATTTCCTATTTTTCTAAACCGGTGTTGTGTCATTTTGTAGTGTTTTCATTAAGTTACTGTGTGTGTTGGTACAAATACTTTACACCTAGCACTCTGAAGTTAAGCCTACTGCTCTGCCAAGCTACCAAGGGGGTAAGCAGGGGTTAGCTGAGGGTGATTCTCTTTTACCCTGACTAGAGTGAGGGTCCTTGCTTGAACAGGGGGTAACCTGACTGTCAACCAAAGACCCCATTTCTAACAGGACCTAACATGAGAAATCAATGTTTCTGCATCTGTTTTTCTTGGTCCCTGCTTGTCTGATTAATACAAGATTTCCTGAGAAGCAACTGAGGTGAATAAACATTTTTTTTTAAATGTTTTGTGAAGCTTCAGCAAACGCACTAAAGTTTTTAGCAAAACAAAAAAGGATCTTCCTAAAGAAACTCTGACTTTCCTACACTACATGGTGGCAACTGCTATTATGTAATATATATATATATATATATATATATATATATATATATATATATATATATATGTGTGTGTGTGTATATATATATATATGTATACACACACACATATATATATATATATATATATATGCACACACACACACACACACATATATACAAATGTTTTAATAAGAAATATATATATATATATTGAGGAAATTAAAATCTGTTTTTGGAAAATGGCCAAAATGTGTGAAAGTTGAGTCTTTATTCAGAAAGGAATTGCTAACTTGGAGGGAGTTGGGCAAATAATAAAACATCAGAAAATGTCAAAGGAACAGTGTATATATTTCAAGGAGAAAAGAAAAAGTCCATAGTGAGTAAAAAAAACTGAAGTCCACAGTCCCAAATTATAATAAAGCCATACACCAAGTCATAGTGTTGGAATCTTCTTCTTCTTGCTGTGGAGTTGTTAGACCTGTCAGCCTTAGGGTGGTCTTCCCCCAAACGTATTTCCTGTTTGCCTCAAATTTTGGCTGTAGCTTTGTTTGGGTTTTAGGACTCTGAGCACTTTACCACTGCTATAGTGCATGTGCTTCTCCCCTATACATGGTAACATTGGCCAATTCACAAATGGCATATTTAATTTACTTGTATGTCCCTTGTAAATTGGTATACCATATACGCAGGGACTGTAAATTAAATGCTACCAGTGGGCTTTCAGCACTGACTGTGCAGTCCTTTAAACATCTCAGGCCTGTATTTGTGTGCAACGTCAATGCCACTTTGACTTGGTCTTTTTAAGCTCCTTGCCAAGCCTTAAACTACCCTTTTTTACATGTAAGTCAACAATAAGGTAGGCCCTAGGCAGCCCATGGGGCAGGGTGCTGTGTAACTAAAAGGTAGTAACATTGGCGCATTCACAACTGGCATATTTAATTTACTTGTAAGTCCCTTGTAAAGTGGTATACCATATACGCAGGGACTGTAAATTAAATGTAACCAGTGGGCTTTCAGCACTGACTGTGCAGTCCTTTAAACATCTCAGGCCTGCATTTATGTGCAACGTCAATGCCACTTTGACTTGGCCTTTTTAAGATCCTTGCCAAGCCTTAAACTACCCTTTTTTTACATGTAGGTCAACACTAAGGTAGGCCCTAGGCAGCCCATGGGGCAGGGTGCTGTGTAACTAAAAGATAGGACATGTACTTTTAAGTTTTACAAGTCCTGGTAGTGAAAAACTCCCAAAGTCATTGTTCACTACTGTGAAGTCTACTCCTCTCATAGGTCAGTTTTGGAAATTACTGAACATGCTGTAAGTCCTGATCAGAAAAGAGTAGCTGCATCATATTCCATATCATTGGGTTTGGTATGATACATCCTCCTTGCTGGTAAAGTCAGATTTAACATTACTATTTCAGAAATTCCACTTAGAAAGATGGTATTTCTCTGCTCTTACATCTCTGTGTGACTGCTGCCCATCTAAAAAACACACCTGGGGTGCGTGACAGCACCACTTTGTACATTTCCTCTAGACAGGCACAACCACACAGGAAGGTTAGGTGTGTTTGAGCGCTCATCTCCATTCTGATGGCTCTTCCTGGGCAGGAAGGGAGGAGAGAGGCAGAAACCCCTGAATAGCCTGTGCCTGTCTCCACACAAAGAGCTGATTACCCCTTACTGATAGTCTGGAGCAAGGGCTGAGGAATAAAGGCCCTTCTTTGAAGTCACTCACGTTCCAAAAGCACATTTGGTTTTAAAAACTGGGTCTCTGTTCCTATCAAATCAGTACACTACTGGACCTGTGAAGAACTCTGCCAGGAGTAAGTACTTCTGTGCTACAGGGAGGGCCACTCTGCTGGACCGCTTTCCAAGAAGGACTGCTCTCTACTTTGATGAATTACCCTGTTTCCTGTTGATCTCTGCTATGCTGAAGAAGGACTGGACCCCTCTCATCTGAACCCAGTGTGACTCCAAGGGCATGTTGGCTTGCCCGCTATTCTCCTGAAGGTTCAGGGACATCAAAGACTGCCTGCAACTAGCACCTGGACTCTGTCTGCTGAGAGTCTTGCTCTGCCAAGTGATGCCAATCCAGTCCTGGGCCCTTGGAATTGAGTTTCTGTGCTGCAACTCAAGATTGATCGGAATCGGGGCACTTCCTCTTCATGCTGACACATCATCACTGCTGCCCGAGCTAAGGACACTTCGTTGCCTACTGTACAACTCATCATTCCCGGATTCCGACCTACTTTCGACCTTGCGCAGCTTAGTGCCAATGCATCAATCCAACTTAGCGATTTGACGACGACGCATCAATATCACATACCACCTGATCTTTGACGCATCCTTGTCACTGTGTAGCTCAGAACTGATGCATCACCTCAATGTCTAACACTACCTGATCTTTGACTCATCCTCGATGCTATGCAGCTCAGGACTGATGCATCACCTACATCACCTCGATCAACAGCGACGCATTTCCACCTCTGCTCCACACATTGAGTCCTCATCGTTGACGCTTCTTCCATTCAAAGTACTTTGCAAGTGGACACTGCGTGTGTTCTGCAGCCAGCCTGCCCTCTATCGTGGTCAACCTGAACTTTGGCTTTACCCTGGTCTAGCGCAACCTCAAATATCCTTTTGCTGCTACTGACTTCTAAGCACTATTTTTGTTTTTTTCTTTAAAAATTAAAACTCAACTTCTACTGTTTGTTTTTTTGTCTTTTTGGTCTTGATTTACTCATAAAAATATAATCTATTTTTGTAACCCAGTGTGAAGTACTTTTTGTGTTATTTTCATTGTGTTGCTATGTGTGTGTTGCACAAATACTTTACACATTGCATCTTTAGATAAGCTTGACTGCTCTGTGCCAAGCTACTAGAGGGTGAGCACAGATTATCTCTAGGTGTGTATCTAGCTTACCCTGACTAGAGTGGTGGTTTCTGCTGGTACGGGGTGCCTACTCTGACAACCAGAAACTCCAGTTCTAACACGGAGTAACTGTTCCTGACCATCCATGCTCAAGGTCTTCACAACAATATTCAGTTCCTCCTCAGAGGTGAACATCAAATGGCTGGCTGTGGCAGGATGAGACTCCACAGGAAGAATTAAACAGTCGACTATTAGGAGAACAGGCATCACAGATGAATTGGGAGGCAGAACAACAGGAGGTGGAGTGGTTTGGAGAGGAGATATAAGACTGACTTTTAAGGAGTTCATGAGGCCCCCTAAAATTTGGATTTGTTCAGGTCCGATCTATCAGGGTATCCACACATCACCAACAAAGTCATAGGTATCCCATAACATTGCTCCCTGACCCTCTATGATTAGTCTCAGGGCCTCCTTGATAGTAACCAAGGACACATTCAGGGGGAAGGAATTGGGCTGCACAAAAAGAAAGTGGAGTGTTTGGGGAAGATGTGTCCCTCAACTCTAGTTCTTCTCGGCAGGCACTGGGAGGAGGAGGTAATGTATGAATATGGGGTGCAGCTGGGGGCCACAATAGAATAGGCATCAAGAGTGAAGAAGGGGCTGGCTGCAGTCTCATATGATTGTGGGACTTGCTTTTGGGACAGCACAGGTTGATCTTCCCCAAGGTCAGGAGAACCAAGATTTTCCTCCTCCTGGTGTGTAGTGTCCACATCAACTGCCACCTAGTTGGCTGTTCGGTCTCTGCCCTGAATCTCTTGGTGACAGATCAGGTTAATCTCTGAGCAGGTGCACTCCCTCTATTGGTGGTCGGCTTTTCCTCTTTACTGGTATTGTCTAGTGGTAATGTGGAGTCTAAAACAAATGTGTCACTATTCTCTGCTTTCACACTCAAGTGTTGGTAATTCCAGATAGTTAACTTGGAAAATTCACAAAACATCAGTATAAAATAGCTGTCTAATCATCACTTCAAAGGAGCTAAAAGTGGTAATAAGAGCTTCACTGTATTAAATACAGTTTAAACTGCTGAACATGTAGGTTTTCCAGAGGTTCCAAAACATAGGTGATATGGAAGGAGAGAGTTTTTAAACATGGCAAAAAGTATTTTACAGGAGGCTGAACTGGTCTTAACATCAATTCTTCCACACATTATCAATAAATTATGCAAAATGTTAATGTAAAATGTAACAATTACGCAGCGGTTAGGAAGTAGGCTAAAGGTACACAATGTTTGCATCACAAAGTAAAATTGGCAAAATAGAATTGTTACAGATAGATTTTAAATGCATCATTTGGCTTTTGGCTTTTATGTTAATAGAAATTCACTAAAAGCAAACACTAACCATGCATATTAGGAATATTTAACTTTCAAACCATTCACATCACAAAACAGATTAAACATAACATGAAAACTTCTAATAAAGCGCACAGAGAACACATGACCGGACACAATTCTCCAAACATGTGAACTTAAATGATTAATATTCATACACTTAATGTCTCTCCTCTCCTACCTCTTCCAGGGAAGCATGGATCATTGTTCAGGCAGCTTTCAGGACCCTCCAGTACAGAGGTGTCATGCAGGGACGACGAGAATGTAGGTTGGAGGACAAACCCATAATGTTCTCTGCATTAATAGGGGCCCAGAGGTGAAGGTCCTCCCAGTGCTTATGGCATGGCTTCTCCTGCTGGGTGTGGCACCTACACACCTACTGCACTGCTGTGTGATGCAATGTCTCCGTGCCAACCCTGCATTGTTGTATTGCTCATCTGAGGGTACTTGTCCTCTACTCGCCGGTTAATGGTGTTTTATTTGCCTCCGAGAATGGAGGGGGCCTTTTTATTAAGTCCCTCAGCCCTGTTGGGGGCATGTTGGAGGCAAGAATAGCGTAAGAAAGAGCAGGATGGAGGAGAATGGTGTCCTGAAGATAGGATGGCAGCTAAGAATGACCACAAAATGGCTGACTTGCTGTTCCTGTATATTATCTCTTGTTTGTCGTGGTAGTCCGAGATCTTTAGCCCAGTATGGAATCTCCACGTGCAAAGGGATACGTAAGATGGTGCTTCCCATGTGGGAAGGAACTCTCCGTATGCGGGACTGAGCTATCCTACAGACATTGAAAGTGCTAATTTAAGTACCAAATACAAACATGGATTGTTTGTGTACCTAATAGATGTGTGTTAAGTAAGGATTATAGTACAATTCTGAACTTGAGTTTAACAAGTTAGTTGATGACATTATGTGAAGTAAACACAATTGTCCTATGGAGTATATCTGGATAGTATGTTAGACCTTCACAATGTATAATTGACAAAACACTGCAGCAACCAAACAAGCAGCTCAAGAGAAAAAGGAGTCAACCAGCAGGTCAGGTATGTTTGGGTGCCGTATTGTACCGCTACTGAGATAATATGGTTGGGCATTTGTAGAGTGAGAGGAGATGGGCAGAAAGCGCATACCCACCATCACCTACAACAAATAAATGTATTTTTCTTTACAAGAGGGCATTTATTCTAATAATATAACATCATGGTTATATATGGCTATATGCACACAGTGTGTGCAGGGTAATGGGTGTGTATTATGTTGTAGTGAATATTAATTATTTTTGAGATGCCACTCCCAGATGCACAGGTAGCCCCAGTATGAGGCGCTGTTACTTCCCCATAAACCACATCACAAAAATCACCAGCAACCAAGCAACATGCAAGAGGTGACTGTCAGAAAATGTAGCTGTTGTATGTCCTTCCAGAAAAGGTAGTGTACCCATCAGTGAATGGTTGTGTACACATCAGTAAAGCAGCTCAGTCCCAGGCATCACAGACAGCCTGTATCTTGATGGTGTGCCAGTGCTGTTTGTTGCAGAAAAGGTGTGTTGTGTGATGAGATGGTTGAAGTGTCATGTGGGTGCGGTCCATTGTAACATGTACATGAAGGAAGTGACCAAAGGCATCAAACTCCCTTGCCACCCTTTGCCTTCCCACCAGTGATTGTGACATGATGATAAACTGGTGCACTCTTGCTCTGTTGATATATCTCAGAACCTGATGCAAGCACGGAGATGGGCTTGCCTGTGAGATGCCAGTGTTGTCAGAGGTCATTCTTTGGAAAGACCAAGTGCCAATGAAAAGGAGTGCAGGCAGTATTTTGACAGAAACCTAGGTAGGCTTGAAGCAGGTTGCAGGTGAATCAGGTTCCTGCTCCCAGTCACCAACCAGGTCCATGATCACATCAAGAGAGAAGTGGTACATGGCACTGACAGCTTCCCTGGATATTCCAAAGGTGTCAAATACCCGTCTCTCTCCTCCTCCTCCTGCTCCACAATTAATCCCTCCTCAGAACAAGGACCAAACCTACTTAGACCTCCCCTGCCATAGTGAATGCATTGAAATTTGATTAGTGTGTGAGTTCCTTTCTTATGTGGTCAGTCTGGGTGTGATTGGTTGGTGATGAAATGTGTTTCAGCTGTAGAATCACTTCTTTCATTACCAAGAAGGTTGAAAATATTGTAATCCTTGTTATGTAAATCTCTAGCATTTGCTTCTAATTGAAAACATTTTTTTTAAAAATGTAGCCCGGTTCGAACATTAAACATTTTATTTTTGTAAAAAAAAAAAAAAATTGTACTTGATCTAAAATATAATGTAAATTACCAAGATATTGGATTGGAAAACAAAAAAGCTTTACACAAGATTTTCTTTTTTTTAAACCACACATTAAGATAATAAATTAAATAGAAGTGGCTAAATGTGCCAATATATCCCTATTATTTGTTAACTCAATTGATTTGTATGGGAGTGCTTTACAGTAACCAGGGTTTGGCTGTGAGTGTTTCTATACTTACTCCAGGTCTGAGTCGAAGTATATTTATTACTGCTTTGTTTCATTTTTGGCTGTATTAACTTTAGAAGTGCAGTTTGTAAAGAGAAATGAGCTTACTCTTTTGTGGATGGAACTTTGACCATTTAATAACACCTCCTTACTCCACCCTTAACCCCTCCTATTTTGTAGTAAGTAGTCCTTATTTTCCAGTCACTCTCCTCAGTCCCTCTGAAATGTACTAAAAAAAAAAACATACCTAAGTGTGTGGAAGGGCCGCAGATTGAGCCAAAATCTCTGCACAGATAAAGATAGATGAGATTGAGGAAGACCCTCCACGCATAAATTTGTGAATAGCATTTGTAGTACGTTAGTGGTACTGTGTAATACCTCTAATGTACTACAAATGTATCTTGAGAACAGGTCACAGTGAGTCTAGTATACACTCTGTAAATGATATTGCTCCATAGGAAGATGCAATTTGCTCTCTTAATTCTACTTGCGCCAAAAAATGACTAAGGTATAGTGTCACACATAACAATATGTGCAGAATTTCCTGGTATATCTCATGATGGTCAATGAAAAACAGTATAATGGCCTTGCTACAGTATGGTTTTCGTCTGCTTTAATACTCCTTTCATTGCTAACTCCTGCTATTTTCTAAGCTGGGTACTACTGTAGCACAGCTCAGTTTGCTCGTCAAAGGCAGAGCAAACCTTGCCTCCGTATATAGTATTTTAGGTCCCATCACGACAGGCTAGCAAAAATGTGGAATTATGCAAATTTTAGATATATCTGATGGGGCATGGAACATTTCTTCTGCATTACAGTACAGAAGTAGCATATAGAGGGTGGAATCCCGAATCATAAACCCACTTTTGTAATAAAATAACATAATGGTTAAAAGCCCCTGCGACTAGAATATTGTATGGCTCAACCTGTAGTTCATGTTAATATGATCTCATTACAAAGCACTTCTTGTAAACGGGGCTGACAACAGATCTGTGGGTGTGAGCTTTATTTGTCGACCACTAGCCAGACTTCTGGCTTAGCTTTCAGCGGCAAAGTCAAACATTAGTGATGGCAGCTGCTTTTGGCCTGCAAACCCCAAGGTTTAAATTAGTTCTGTCCCAGCAGAAGTAAGGCCTGTCTGTCTGTGCCATAGCATTACCGAAGAGTAAACTCAGAAGAAACTGGCAGCCCACAACATGGGCAACCGAAAGGCTGTGCGCGGGAAGGGTAGCTTTGTTTGCCAGCATTTCTTTGTTTTTGTTTTTTTGGGGCAGAAGTATCACTTAAACTTCCAACCTGAGATTTATGCATCCGGGAAAAAAAAACATAATTTTGAAAAATAAATATTAGTGATGTAGTAATACAAATATTGTATCCACAAAGCAGATTTTTGGAATATAAATATTAGAAACCCCAGAAAGATATATAATTTGTGTCAGGATAGGAGTAAGGGAAGAAGTAATCAGCATGTTTTTTGTAAAGTCCTAAACTAATGCAGGAATTCACATTTTAAGTGCACGTTGACCTAGGACCGTGAACAAGAACACCTCCCACTGATATTCTCTTTGATGTGGAATCAATGAAAAATGTAAAATAGGGTAATTTCAATTTATAAATTTGGAAGTAGTGCAAAATCACTCCAGCGCATATAAAATTTACACTAAGTAATGGGTGTTGTGTTTTTTCTCCTGATTATGATCTCAGTCCTATGCAATACGGAATGATGTGAGCAAGCAGGTTTGCACCGGTTTTGCCTGCGATGTTACCCCTAGCACGTTGTGCTGCACAGGCAAATACCCTTAACTTTGATCTGATGGTACCGGTCTAGGAAAAAACAAGGGCAAGCACAATGGGTGTCTTAGTCCTACTTTGAGCAAGTGGGCGCTAGTACTTTTGCACCATCACTTAGCTGCCTGCACGATCCCATGTTCAACAGTGAACAAAATAAAAGTTCCTCCAGCACAGTTTTGGAACTAAAGAGCAATACCATGTGGTGATCCTAATAGGGCGAGTGTGCTTCACCCAGTGCTTACAGAAGACACTAAAAATGGGGGAACAAGGCATTTGGGAGAAGCACAAGATCTTTAAGAGTAATCACAACATATAGGCCCTCATTACAACTCTGGCGGTCGGTGTTAAAGCGGCGGTAATACCGTAAACAGGACGGTGGAAAAAAAATGGGATTACGACCGTGGCGGAAACCACCAACATAGACAGCCACTTTAACACTCCGACCGCCACGGCGGTACAAACAAACAGCACGGCGGTCACTGCCAACAGACAGGCGGGAGACAAAGTACCGCCCACCCTATTACAAGAGGCCTATCCGCCACCTTTTCTGGGGCAGAACCAATGCTATCAAAAGCACGGCAGAAACAGTACACAGAAGGGAAAACACTCACCTCTCGACACCCAACGAGGAACCAGGATGCCATGGAGCCTGAATTGCAGATACTGCCTATGCTGGTCTACCTCCTCTTCTATCAGGAGTACGAACAGTGGCGGCGGCGGCGACCACGGTGAGTATTGCACCTACAACACAGGGGAGGAAACAGAGTGACACACACACGCAACACCCCCACCCTCACCCACAACAACATACACACAAATACATGCAGCAACATTACATATACACCCCCTCACCCCCTGGAAGAACGCAAGGACAAAAGGAAATGATTGTAACAAGTGTAATCAATAAAAATCAGATAGGGCAATTTCAAAAATCAGTATATACAAATATGTACAACAACTACACAAGTCCGGATATTAATCAAATCATTGTCCGTGGATCAGTGTCCCAAAATGCATGGGCGAAGCCCACACATGATACCGGACTGGAAATGGGGAGAACACTGCTGGGGCATCAGATCGAAAATATACTGGCACCTCAGGGGTGAAGGGGAGGGGGCACCTCAGCCTGATAAACGCACAACACCACTGTTGCACAAGGGGGCTCCATGCCCATTGATGTATCCTGGGGAGTGCAAAGTCTCACAAGTCTCTCCAGTGGGTGGTTTGCCCACTGCTTTATCCTGGGGAGTGCAATGCCACAGTCTCTCAAGTGAATAACAGTCTCCACTGGTTCTGGAGGGGGCATTGTGCCCAGAGTGCTTCATCCTGCCAAGGACTGAGTTAGTGGATGTGATACTCCACTGGTTCTGGAGGGAGCATTGTGCCCAGAGTGCTTCATCCTGCCAAGGACTGGGATAGTGGATGTGAAACTCCACTGGTTCTGGAGGGGGCATTGTGCCCAGAGTGCTTCATCCTGCCAAGGACTGAGGTAGTGGATGTGATACTTCACTGGTTCTGGAGGGGGCATTGTGCCCAGACTGCTTCATCCTGCCAAGGACTGAGGTAGTGGATGTGAAACTCAGCTGGTTCTGGAGGGGGCATTGTGCCCAGAGTGCTTCATCCTGCCAAAGACTGAGGTAGTGGATGTGAAACTCCGCTGGTTCTGGAAGAGGCATTGTGCCCAGAGTGCTTCATCCTGCCAAGGACTGAGGTAGTGGATGTGAAACTCCACTGGTTCTGGAGGGGGCATTGTGCCCAGAGTGCTCCACGTGCAGTGTGGCCGATACAATTCCCTAACCTGTATGTGCGTGCCACGAGATTGGCGAGGTTCAAGTAGCATGATACGACATGGAGGCAGCGACATACCCCACACTGCTGAGGCTGCACCTTCCACCTGCAGGTGTAAACAGTGATGGAAGAAATGCCTCATGGAAGCTGCCCAGGGTCCAGGAACTCTCCTCCAGCCTCAGACGACTGACCACTGGGGATGGTAGCCATGTCAGCAGTGGTGCCTGTGTCCGAGGACGCCATGGGGCCGGTGGCAGTGCTTGCGGTGGTGTCTGTTGCGGCGGTGCTTGCGGCGGTGCTGGCAGCGGTGCATGGGTCAGCACCTGCAGAGAGACACAGCAGGACGTTTCCTGCAGCCTTGGACGGCTGCCCACTAGGGAAGAGGCTGGGAACTGTCACTGAGGCTGTAGATGTGCCAGGGGGGTGCAGGTGGCGGTGCTTGTGGCGCTGTCTGTCGTGGCAGTGCTGGCGGCGGTGCATGGGTCAGCACCTGCAGAGGGACACAGCAGGACGTTTCCTCCAGCATCGGATGGCTGCCCACTGGGGAAGAGGCTGGGAACTGTCGCTAAGGCTGTAGACGTGCAGGTGGCGGTGCAGGGGCGGTTGTGGTGGCGGGGCAGCTAGCGGTGTTCGCAGCTGTACAGGTTGGCGTGGTCGTAGACAGAAAGTGTGACACTGGTCCCTCAGTCAGTGCCACCATGCCCTCTCCTGACCTGCTTTTCAGCTTTTGGCCCTTCCCCAGCTTTGATGGTGCCGCAGTTGTCTTGCCACTATCCTCTTTGGTTTTTGCTGAGCCCTTGGTGGCAGATACATTCGGCTTCTCCCTCCGGGATGTGGGCACCTTTTTTACCTTTGCAGGTGGCGGAATGCCCTTGCCCTCACTATGTGGCACACTGGCAGCCCTGATGGGTGGCACACTCGATGACCCCGCAGTTGCTGGCACCACTGTGCCTGGGGATTTGGTGGCTGAGGTGCTGGGCTGGGACCTGGAAAGCCTGGCCCTAGGGGAAGGATGGGAGGGGAGGTGTAGGGAATAGGTCAATGTTAGCCAGGAAGAGTTTCTTAGACACACTGGGACGGGAAGATGGAGGGGGTTTGGGAGTGGAGGAAGAGGTAGTGATTGTAGGAGGTGTACGTCTTCTGAATTTGGGTGAAGGTGCATGGGCCGGAGGCTGTTGTGAGGTGGATGGCTGTTGGGTGGGTGTGTGCCTGCGTTTGTGTACTTTGGGAGGAGGGCTCACAGACACACTGGGAGAGGACACTGGGGATGTGTGCATGGTAGTGGGGGTGGTGAGTGCACGTGAGCGGTGTGTGGTGATGGGCGTGCTGGTGATGGAGGCAGTGGCTGAGGATGTAGTGCATGCAGGTGTGAGTGGAGACGAGACAGGGAGGAGGAGGAGGATGTGGAGGAGGGGGACACAGTGGAGGCAGTGGATGTTGCTGTGTCTGCATGGGGATGGTGCTTGTGTGAGTGCCTGTGGGATGTGTGGGGCTTATGTTTGCCTGAGCCACTCTTGTGTGTTGATGAGTGTGCAGGCTGGTCTGATGGTGTGCTTGGGATAGGCTGAGGTACAGGGGATTGGGTCTGGGTGGAGGAAGTTGGAGGGGGGAGGCTGGACACAGGGACAATGGCTGCCATCAGTGCTGAGTCCAGAGCCTGAAATGCTCTCTGTTGGGCTGCCTGCCCAGAATGAATGCCCTCCAGGTATGCATTTGTTTGTTGCATATGCCTCTCTACACCCTGGATGGCATTTACAATGGTAGATTGCCCAACAGTGAGGGATCTCAGGAGGTCAATAGCCTCCTAACTGAGGGCAGCAGGGCTGACTGGGGCAGGGCCTGAGGTGTCTGGGGCGAAGGAGATGCCACCCCTCCTAGGTGAGCGGGCACGGGACACACGCTGAGGGGCTGCTGGGAGGGCGGTGCAGGTAGGGGGGGTGGCAGCTGTACCTGTTAATGTGGTGGGCACAAAGGTGCCCGCCACCGCAAGGGAGCTCCCATAAGAGGAAGAGTCACTGTCACTGCTTTCTTCTCCTGTCCCCGCCGTGGAGCTCCCCTCACCCTCCGTCCCACTGGTGGCTTCAGACTCCGTTGTTTCGCCCTCCAGGGCCAAGTTGGTTGCAGCTCCCTCCTGCTCCGGTGCCAATGCTCCTCCGCCTGATGATGCTATTGCACACAAGAACAGGGAGACCACAAAAAGGGGGGGTGGGAGACAGAAGAAGCCATGTTCTGTGCATGCAACACCACTACCATTGGCAGACACAACAAACATGGAGCAGCCCTCTGCACTACGCCATGCACTAACAGTTCCTAGAAATTTCAGCTGACCATGGGGTACAAGGCCTAAGACCAATTGCTGCACACCTGGAAGTCACAGGAGCCTGACTAGGTGTAGATGGCTCTTACTACTGGTGGGGTTGGGGTGACACATAGCCTGCCTCACAAGGGACCTTGCCTACCAACTACGCCCTGGCCTAGGGGAACCCACTGCCCACCTCCCCCACCCAGACACCTCGTAATGCGCGCATAGTCAGCTGAATGGGAGTGTACTCACCCCCTTGTGGCTGCTGTGATGCCCTCAAGTGCCCATCCAACTCCGGATACGCCACCGCCAGGACCTGGAACATCAGGGGGGTCATGGTGCGACTGGCACCCCTACCACTTTGGGAGGCCATCCCCAGCTGGGCCTCTGCCGTCTTCTTGCTCCAGCGGCGCAGGTCCTCCCATCTTTTACGGCAGTGGGTGCTCCGTCTGTGGTAGACCCCAGGGTCCGGACGTCCTTGGCGATGGCACGCCAAATACCCTTCTTTTGGTGGGCGCTGACCTAGAGGAATGGTACAGGGGGAAAAGGTAATTACTTACCCGTCCGGACCGTCATACTCATTGCCCCCCAGTTCCCACCCTTGCCCTGACGCACGTACACTCCGCATCCGCACCTGCAAGCCTCAGCCCCCCCGTATCATCCATCCACACCACTCAAAACAGGCATTACCCATGCAGCATGCTCACAGTGTACTCACCTGTTTGCCTGGAGGACCGTACAGTTGCGTGTACTGGGGGAGGACCCCATGCACTAGTTTCTCCAACTCCTCCGAAGTGAAGGCAGGGTCCCTTTCCCCAGACACATGAGCCATAGTCGCTTCCAGACTGAGGTCACAGCAGCACTTGCAGTGTAGGTCCTCTCCTGTTGAAGGTCAGGTATCAGGTGAGTGAACAGACAGAAAATGGCAGTCACGTCCGTGGCAGTGCGTACCATCACCGCTGGCGTACATCGTTATTGGCTCCTGGGACCCATAGGGCCCAATGTTAACCAATGCTGAATTGCGCGGTGGTCTTTGACCGCCCACCACGACGGTGTAGAAAGCCAGCACAGTTACCTCATATCCCCTTGTCCCACCTTACAGGTCAGGCAGCCGCCATTTCAGGAGGCCACATGGGATTGATGTTAACTGCCTCACACCTATCTAGGCTGGGAATATAGACAGATACCGGCACATTGCGGATTAATAAAGTTTCTGAAAATATGACATTGTGATACCTCTGTGTTGGATGACTCTCTGCTTGCTGTTCTCCTCCATAGGGCACGTCCGCTGGGGCAGATGATGAGATGGCGGCATCCTCCGGTGTACAGACCCCTGGTGGACCTGTCGACAATGGAAGAGAGACACATCCTGGTCACATACAGACTTGATCGTGCAACAATCCAGGAACTGTGTGCCCAGTTGGAGCCGGACCTGATGTCCGCTATCCGCCATCCCACAGGAATCGCCCCTCTATTGCAGGTCCTGTCTGTACTCCATTTCCTGGCCAGTGAGCCTTTTCAAACAACAGTGGCCATGGCATCAGGGATGTCCCAGCCAATGTTCTCTAACATGTTGTCCAGAGTGTTGTCTGCCCTGCTAAAACACATTCGCAGCTACATCATTTTCCCTCAGGTGGAGGATTTGTCCACAGTGAAAGGTGGCTTCTATGCCCTGGGACATATCCCCAACATCATTGGTGCCATTGATGGTACACATGTGGCATTTGTACCCCTCGTAGAAATGAACAGGTGTACAGAAACCGGAAGAGCTACCATTCTATGAATGTGCAGATGGTGTGTCTGGCAGACCAGTACATCTCCCATGTGAATGCCAATTATCATGGCTCTGTGCATGACGCTTACATTTTGAGGAATAGCAGCATCCCTTATATGATGGGGCAACTCCAGAGGCACCGTGTGTGGCTAATAGGTGAGGACAAGGTCCCAATACAGTTGACATAGGTTTCTGGGTATGGGGCTGTCCCTAAGGGTTAGTGTGTGTCTAACAGTTGTCCCTCAACATTTTCAGGTGACTCTGGGTACCCCAACCTGTCATGGCTACTGACCCCAGTGAGGAATCCCAGGACAAGGGCAGAGGAACGCTACAATGAGGCACATGGGCGAACTAGGAGGGTGATCAAATGCACCTTCGGACTCCTGAAGGCCAGATTCCAGTGCCTCCATCTGACAGGTGGCTCCTTATACTACTCACTGAAGAAGGTGTGCCAGATAATCGTGGCCTGCTGTATGCTGCACAACCTGGCTTTGCGACGCCAGATGCCTTTCCTGCAGGAGGATGGGCCAGATGATGGTCTTGTGGCAGCTGTGGAGCCTGTGGACAGTGAAGAAGAGGAGGGAGAAGAAGAGGATATCGACAACCGAAACAACATCATCAGGCAATACTTCCAGTGAGACACAGGTAAGAAGATGCCACTGCTTCCCACATCTCATACTATTGTTTGAGCTAGCATAAGGGTGTCATTTTCGTTTAGTGTATGGACCTTGACTTGTCACTTAGACTTTCCATTTCACAGATCTGGGTCCCACTTTGTGCCCTCTGCTATGTTTACTGCTGGCCTACAGCTGTGTTACATTGGTATGTGAACAAGTAAATTGACATTGCTATATTCCATAGTTATTGTAATTACACTTTTGTGAAAGCACAGACTGACTCCAGATTGTTTTGTGATTGAAGTGTGTTTATTCCTATGCTAATAAGTGTAGGGGGTTGTAAAATGGGCTGGGGGATGGTGTTTTTACAGGTGCATTGTCCAAAGGGGCATAGGAAGTGGAGCAATGGCAGTTTAAGGATGGACAGGGTGACATAGTGGGACAGAAGGGTGATATTCAGGGGGGGTCTCATTTCCTGGTGGGGGTCTTGGCAATGTTCTCTGTCTTGTTCCCGGATCTCAGGGACCATTTGCGGGGTGGTTCTCCATCTGCAGGGGGTGGGGTGCTGGTGTCCTGTTGTTCCTGTGGCGGTGCCTCCTGTCCCCTAGCACCGGCGGAGGTGGAGGGCTGTTCATCATCGAGGCTAGTGTCAGGGGTCCCTTGTCGTGCCACTGTGTCCCTGCTGGTGTTGACAAGGACTGCAAGCACCCCTGCAAGGGTGACTAGGGTGGTGTAAATGGACTTCAAGTCCTCCCTGATCCCAAGATAGGGTTCCTCCTTCAGCTGCTGGGTCTCCTGAAACTTGGCCAGTACCGTTGCCATCGTCTCCTGGGAATGATGGTAAGCTCCCATGATGTTGGAGAGTGCCTCGTGGAGAGTGGGTTCCCTGGGCCTGTCCTCCCCCTGTCACACAGCAGTCCTCCCAGTTTCCCTGTTATCCTGTGCCTCTGTCCCCTGAACCGTGTGCCCACTGCCACTGCTCCCAGGTCCCTGATTTTCTTGGGTTGGTGGGTTTGCCTGGGTTCCCTGTAGTGGTGGACACACTGCTGATTGACGTGTCCTGGGGACAGAGGGATGGGCCCGCTGGGTGGGTGCTGTGCTGGTGTTTCCTGAGGGGGAGACTCTGTGGTGGCTTGTGACAGTGTCAGAGGAACTGACTGTCCCGAGGTCCCAGATGGGCCGGGCTGGTCATCTTGATCCAGTTGTGCAGAGCTGCTGTCATCACTGTGGGCCTCTTCTGTGGGGGGGACTGGTTATGTCTGGCACCTCCTGTCCGGTGAAGTTGGGTAGGGGTCCTGTTGGGGTGTAAATGCATAATTATTGTATCTGTGTGTGCCATTGTGTGCAATGGGTGGTTGACCCTCTACTCCAGTGCTTGCATTATTGGCTTGGTCCTTGTGTGACTTGTGATTTTGGGGCATGAGTGAGTGTCTGTACTGGACATGCTTGGGTGATGGATGTCCATGCATTGGTGTTACATGCAGGGCTTGGTTTTGGGATGTGTGGGTTGTGTTGGTGTGGTATCTGTGGGTTGTTGGGATGATGGGTGTGAAGGTAAGGGTGGGAGTGAGAGAGCGTAGTTTAAATAATACATATACTAAATACAAAAATGCTTATATCAATGCTTAACGATGCTGCATAGAAAACGACAATAATTAGTGATTTGCTTAACGTGCATGTGAATTATAACGATGATATGTGGGGCTACCAATGTGTATGCGAACTAATGACAATAATGAGTAAAATTGTTCGTGATATGATTAATCAAGCTTATCTTAGTATTTACGATATTGCATTGAAAATCCTCTAGGCCTTAAGTTAGCGTGAGCTGTGGGTTTTAGCTGCCTGGCTCTCATATTAAAAGCATTTTCCTGTTTTTCAGTGTGCTGACTCGCAAAGGGCCATGACCCTGCAAATGTTCTTTTTCTTCAACTTGGAAAGAGAAATGTATCAGTACGGATTCTGTTCTCATCCGCATGCTTGCTGCTTTAGTATGAATTTATATACAAAGTTGAAACAAAAGTAGATTAATGTAATGTACAAGGACGTTTAAACCATGGACAAAGGAACTCATGACCCAAGAAGACGTGCCAAACGGTGAAGTAAACCCCCGGAAGTGCCACCTCCGAAGGCGTCAATTATGAAGACCAATCAAAATGTTATGAATTATCGTGGGGTGACAATTGGAATTACTTAATGTATAATTTGATAGGTTAAAGATAGTGGGGTATAGTGAATGTCCAATAGAATTTTGGGGGAAGGTATTATGGAAAAGGGATAAAAAACCCATGTCACAGAAGGGTCGTCAGAACTAGGTAGGGAATGCTATTGATTTTATTCAGAAACTCTGTCACTCTGTTTGGTGACTTGAGACTTATTAAATCATCCTCACCCATAGACTGCCCTTTACACTTCTCCTCCTTATGAGGGAAGTGTCCCCTGTCCTTTAGACGAGTTTAGACTGATGGCGTTTTGACTGATGTCCTGAAGACGAAGACTGATCCTGTGTGCTGACCTAATCCTTGGAGGGTAATTATGACAATGCAATTTGTAATTTGTCTGTTTGCTTTTCCTTTCTAGGTACCAACTGCTCATTTGATAGAGACCATAGCTAGATGTTTTCTAAATTGGTGTTCTAAATTGTTTTGCATGAAGCCCAACATGCTGATGCTAATTAGTGGTTAGGATAGGAAATTCACTCTGACTGACGCAAATAGACAAATGACTGACGTTATGCTTTGCTGAACTGAGACGTATATGATATTTGTTATAATCTAATCTATGTTCACGCCGTGCTATGTTCTTATGTTTGTGATTCTTGCATTAATGAAATCTTGTCACAGTTGCCATATCGTGACTATGCTTTTATGCTTCTTAGTATTGAGATTAACTCTTCTGCTCGTAGATTGTAATCAATAGGGAATAAAATTCATAAAATTCTATCAAAAGGTGTGGTTATTCATGGCTGAAAGGTCATGGATGCGTCGACAATTTGATTAATGTCTTTATCCAAAGTAAAGTGCATTGTGGTGGTAAATATTGATGACATTATTGATATATTGCTTGACATATTAATCAGTTATCTCGTCCTACGGTGTCTCACCACTGGGTCACAAGATTCATCGGCCTAAAACGAGTCCTAATGTGTAATAAATTAACATAGAAGGACGCGGTAGCAGAGCGACGGTTTGGCCTTTGGGGGCCCTAGGATGGAAAATCATTGTTTTATTTGTTTTTCTGTGATAATGCAAATTGGAGATATGATGGGTTTCTAAGTTCACCACGACTTTCCCGGGATCTCGGAGCCTGCCTAAGTGAGTTGGGGATGTTCTCGGCGCCATAATGTGTGTGGTTTAGGGTTTTTGCGCTTCCTTAGCTTATGCCTTTTTTCAGGTGATTGTGAGATTTGCGTGTATTTAGGTCAAGTATATGTTGTTTAGTAGGAGTAGGCGTACTCTGCAGTATGAGAGTAGGGAAGTCGGCATACTTCAAATGAGTGTGGCGCTTGGTGCTTAAAATTATCCACGTGGTTGGTTGTTTATGTACGGACCTGTCGTGGTCTAAGACTCCGGAGTATGTTGACAAGTGTAGGAGACACTTGGGTTTATGTTGTAATCTGTGCGGTTTTATAGGTCAATCGGGCGTGATTGACAAGTCAAGTTTGAGTAGATGCATGTGTGAAAACTTCGATGGAGATTTGGCAAATTCTAAAGTGCACTAGGATGAGCCATTGACAAGTCGAGAGTAGAATTTGCGGGTCGAATTCTGCTTGCGTATGCGGGAACTGATAAGGAGATAGTAGCGGCTGAGGCTTCAAGTGAAATCTCTGTAAAGTTCTGAAGCGAATGTGTTACCCTTCCTGTAGCAAACCGGCAGATTTGTGTTGTCATTTAAGGTGCTCGCAATAATTTGCATTAGTTTGTGTGGGTTCAGTGAGGAGCGGACGAGCCACAAGACTTTGTCAGCTGGAGTGTCCGTGAGTGTGACCTCAGTGGTGCCGCGCTGAGATAGGTCAGTTGTCAAGAGGGGTCGTGCACGGATTGGCTGCCGTCTGTGAGAGGCAATAGGGTGGAAAAGGTGGGTGAAGAGTGTCCTGGGAACTAAGTCACTTATGATTAAAATACAAAACAAGGGAAAATCGCAAAATGAATTTTGTTAAAGCATTTAAGAGTGCTCTGAAGGGAGACACATATATCGTAGCAACTGATGGGGAGCCTACACCACCCGAGGGTACTCCAGCTTATTTGGTTATGGAAGAGAAGGTTGTTGCGCCATGTTTATGGATGAAGCAGTGGCGCAAATTAACAGAGAAGGAGGGATGTTTAGCGTTTCCGGAGCATGGGACGTTTAACCCAAAGGTGCTGGAAAACTTAAGGTGGATGTTAAGTACACAGAAACCACCTCCGAGGCCAGCTCAATATGAGGCTTTAGCGATTTGGGATTTGATGGCTCTTAAACATAAACAAGAAAGGTTTCATAGAAGGCTGAGAAGGGCAGAAAAATCCTATGCTGAGGCTAGATGGGATAACGAGAATAAAATGTGGAGAAGGGGAATTGTTGACGGACTAAAACTGTTCCCAGCAATAACACAGGGAGAAGAAACGCAGGGAAAGAAAGCCTCCTGTAAGACAGACAAAGACTCAGGCAAATCTAAAGAAAATAATATACCTTGTGTGAGAAACTGGGGCTGATTGCAGAGGCCCCCTAACTTTTTGCCCCCATTTTCCACTTTATGCTGGTGTTTTCCTGACTCTGATGGTGCCCTGGGTACTGCTAACCAGTCCCAGGGCCTGTGCTCTGTGTAAAATGGATATGCAAATTAGGCTAATTATAATTGGCTAAGTTAACCTACCTATAAGTCCCTAGTATATGGTAGGGCATGTAGGTTTAGGGACCACAGCATAGGTGGTGCACACCTAGGTGCATTGCTGAGGTGCCCAGTGTCATTTTAAAAGCAAGCCTGCCTTGCTGGCTGCTTTTAAATTAAAGTTATATGCAAATTCGACTTTGGAATTAAAGGTACTTCCAAAGTCTTAAACTACCTTATTTTTACATATAAGTCACCCCTAAGGTGTGCCCTATGTGCCCCTAGGGCTGGGTGCCATGTAACTATAAGCAGGGACTTTATAAAAATAGATTTATAAGCCCTGGTGAGGTAAAAACAGCCAAATTCGTTTTTCCCTCATTGAAGTAAATGGCCTTCATAGGCTAGAATGGGCAGACTTTATTTAAAATTTTAAAGTCTCCTTAAATGTTACATACCAAGAATTTGGTATCAAATTGATTGTTATAATAAATCCCACAACTTCCAGTTGTTGGATTTAATATAACTAGTGCAGGTAAAAAGTTTAGACTTTACCTAAAAAGTTGCCAATTTCAGCTCTGCATTGTTTTTGCTGCTGTGCTCTGATTGGCCAGCCTGCAGCAGCTTCTGCCAGGCTACTTTAATGAGGTGTGAAGTGGCCTGACTTCACACAAAGGAATGTGCTTGGGGGAGAGAATCTCCCCTCAGCAGATGGGGAAGCAGGAAGGGGGAGGGCTGCCAAACTGGTCTTCAAAGGCAGAGAAGGACATCTGGAGCACCCAGCAACACCCCCACATCCTGCAACCCCAGACAGCTAGGTGCCCCCTTGATTAGATTAGGAGAGGGCAGGAGAGGGGTGTGTTTATGATTTTTAGCCACACCAGTGGGTGGGCTCAGCCAGATCTCTCCTCCAAAAATCAGATTCATCCATTTTGGATTTTTAGAGACTATTGCCTTCTGGGATGGATTTTTGCCACACTTCCCAGGAAGTGGTCATCACAGGGGGACGACCCTGTCCCTGATTGGAGGACCAGGGCCCCCCTGCTTTTCACCCAGGAGCAAGGATAAAACTGGCAGACCTGCACCCACGCCTCAGATCCCCACCAAATTTCAAGAAGAAAGAACTACAAGGAGAAGAAGGACTGCCCTGCTGGACCCCTGGCCTGCACCTGGACCCTGCACTCAGAAAGACTGCACCAGCTGCACACTTGGGCTTCACCACAAGAAGGACTTTGCCTGGCTTCCACTGGTTCAAGGAGGGACTCCCTGTTTGCTACAGGTGAAAAATTGCTAACCAGAGTCCCCTGCACCAACTCCTGAAAAAGTGACCAGCTGACCACTGCCCAGTGGCCAAAAAGGAGTTTGCGCCAGGTGCACTCTGGGAGTTGAAGTCCGCACTTCCCAAGGACCATCACAGAACTTCTGGACCCTTGGGGTGAGCTGTGGACCCCAAAAGAACCTTAAAAGAACATCTGGGTGAAGCCCCAGAAGTTTGGAAAAGATTGGAGAAATTTTAGAAAAAAGCTCCATAAAGTGACCGACTCGACGCGGAAATTCTAGCCGGCTTGCCTCAACCGCGACCCGGCCTGACTTCGTGGTTCGTCCCGGTCAAGAAAAACATCCGAAAAAAAGACTAAGTCCGAACGTAAACAGTTGACCGGGACCTTCCAGCCATCGTATCCGAGAAGGGCTCCACGGACGTCGGATCAAGATCCAGGTTTACCCCGGTCGAAGGATTTTCATCTCGAAAAAACGACTAAGTCCGAAGGTAGAAGTCACCACCGAGGAAACCGACTTCGCGTATCCGGACAAGGGCTCCAGGAGGTCGGATCCAACTGGCAGGTTCGTCCCGGGGAAGAAAAACATCAAAAAAGAGACTAAGTGAGAAGGTAACTTTTTAACCGAGGCCTCCCGCGACTTGTAGCCGAGCAGGGCTCCATCGCGGTCGGCCTGAAATTTGACTTTGCCCCGGTCCTGGTGCAACCAGATGACCCGATTGGCGCTTTTTGTTTCTAAGCGCTAGAAAATAATAATACTTTAAAAATTCATATCTCCGGTTCCCCTGAACCGATTTTAATCGTTTTTGTGTCATTTTAAAGATAAAAATATAAGCTATTTTTATAAATTGGTTTTGGATTTTTAAACTGTTTCCTGTGTTTTATTTAATTACTGTTGTGTGATATTTGAATGCTTTACACTTTGTCTCCTAAGTTAAGCCTTGACGCTCGATGCCAAGCTACCAAGGGTAGAGCTGGGATTAATTTACTGAGACCTAACTGTACTTTTGTGGAGGTTTGTGGCTTGTTGCTAGGTGTAGGTACCTACCTGCCCTATCAATAACCCATTTTCCAACATAATTGGAAGCAGCGACGGGATCCTGTACTTGTGTTCAATATCACGTTACAGTTTTAGATAAAACAAATTAAAAATCCTTTAAATTGTCCTAGTGCAAAAATTGTTTTTAATTTTTAATTTTAAATTTTTAAAAAAAATTAATTTGGATTAATTTCAATTATTGAATTTTTGTAATTTTTCTAAATTCTTGTTTCCAATTTTTGCAAAAAGTTTTTGTTGACACAAAACTAGGGAACCATGGAGCTTGATCTGGCTAGCCTACCCACACTGACAGTAGTCCAGCTTAGGGGGTTGTGTATTGAGAGGGGGTTGCCTGCAACCACTAATCTCAGGAAGGAAATCCTGATTAAATCCCTGACAGCATGGGCTGAGGCCCAAGAGGTAGAGACAGAGGAAGCTCCAGAGGAGGAACCAAAAGAGGATGATGCTAACTCTAACCACTCAGGGGAGGAAAGGCATCAGACCCCAAGTGAGGAAGAGGAGGAACGGTCCTCACTGGACACAGTCACTAGGGGCAGACCCAAAGCTAGTGGTAGGAAGAGGGTCCTTTCAGGAGGAGAGAACCCATCCATCAGGGAGAGAGAGCTGGAAGCCCAGCTAGCCTACATAGCTTTGGAGGCAGATAAGCTTGCCCTAGAAAAAAAGAAGTGGGCAAGCAAAGAAAAAAAAGATGGAAGCAGCGATAAAGAAGCTGAGGTGTCCATGGGTGGGGGAGTTTGCCCCAGATTACCCAAGGGGGTGGTTCCTGCTTATGTAGAGGGGGATGACATAGATAAGTGGCTAGGGGCCTTTGAGAGGGCACTCCAAATGAGAAGGGTTAGGCCTCAATACTGGGGTTCCCTTTTGTGGGAGTTGGTCCCCAACTCAGGGAGGGATAGGCTTCTGACCTTAAGGGGGGAGGAGGTAGATTCATACCCTAGTATGAAGAGGTGCTTAGTCAAGAAGTTTGGTCTGACCCCAGAGCAATATAGAATGAAGTTCAGGGACACCCAGAAGGTCAGTACCCAGTCTTGGGTTGACTTTGTGGACACCTCACTAAAGGCACTAGAGGGCTGGATTATTGGCAACAAAGTAAATACTTATGAGGGGTTATACAATCTGATCATGAGAGAGCACATCTTGACCAATTGTATCCAAGAAAGGTTACGCCAGCATCTAGTGGACTCTAAGCTGACCAACCCTAGAGAGCTAGGGGAGGCAGCTGATGAGTGGTTGAGAACCAGGGTGGTTGTCAAGTCCCAGGGGGGAGACTCCAAGAAGGGGGGGACAGGTCCCCAAAAACCTAAGGAGGGAGGTGGTAAGCCCACCACAGAGACTCCCTCTGTACCCCAGAACCCTAAGAAGGAGGAGAGTAAATCCCACTCCCAATCTGACATGCAGAGACAGGGAGACCCAGGGTTAAAAAAGCTCTTGGACAGTAGGGCTTGCTTTGACTGTCAGCAGACAGGTCACTTCAGAGGAGATGCAGCCTGTCCAAAGAAAGTGGTTAGCACTGGGCTGTCCAGTGTAGCCATAGAGGAGGATTCCTCAGATGATGAAGTCCTCCTAGCATTGTGCTGGGAGACAGGACCAGATGGTAAGCTGGTGATCCCTGAGGGTGGGAGTAGGCACTTCCACCACATTCAAGTGAATGGGATCCCTACCACTGGCCTGAGAGACACCTGTGCCAGTCACACTGTAGTGAGTGACCGGTTAGTGACCCCAGACATGTATGTCCCAGGAAAGACAAAGAAAGTCAGGATAGCCACAGGGGAGGTCACCTCCAAACCTGTAGCCATAGTGCCCTTAGAGAGGGAGGGTATCCTTGACTGGATTAGGGTGGTAGTCAGTGCTGACCTCCCCCTAGATTGTATCCTGGGCAATGACCTCCCAGAGGTGAGTCTGGTCACAGATGGGGTGGTCGCCCAAGGCGCCCCCCCAACCCAAAGTCCTGGGGAGTCAGTCCCTACAGTTAGGAGACAGGGGTCCCCAAGAAAAGGAAAGAAGAAAAGGAAGGGTAGGCCACTCTTAAAGAGAGTTCCAGGGAGCCAAAGGCCTTCTGCCCCAGTAGGGGGGGAGCCCAGAGTTGGCACTGGTGAGGCCTCACCTGACCCCAAGGAAGTCCTGAGTAGTCAGGCAGCTGTCCAGATGCAAGGTGTTGCCCCTGCACTGACAGAAGGGAGAGTGGAAGGAGGATGTCTGCCACAGGAGGTGGTAGCCCCCCACTCTAGACAGCAAGAGGGGTGCCAGGACCCTAAAGATGCCCCTAAAGCAGCTCAGCCACCTGTCAGTGGAGAGCTTAGGGTGTGGTTCTGGGTACTGACAGCTGTCAGTAGCCTCTGCTGGGTGCTAGCCTTTCTGGCAGCACTGTACTTGGCCTGGGAGGCAGACCCCAGGGCCAATAGCAAAGTAGGCCCCCTGACCCTATTGGTCATGGTGGGGTTGCTCAAGTGTTGGGTGACTTCTTTGGGTAAGCTAGGTGTTGCCCTAGCAAAGTTAGGAGTAGGGGAGGTGGGCACCTCACTACCCAAGTTGGCAGAGAGAGAGGAGGAAGACCCCCCTAGAGGGAAGTTTCAGTTTGGGTTGGGTCCTTTTACTGTTGGGATGGCTTCACTACCCAGAGGGAGTGACCCTGACAGGAGGATATAAGGCAGAGTAGGCCCTGCAAAGGGACAGCCAGTTTTCTTCACTGTCTTCCTCGCCTAACAAGCCAGGAAGACTCTCCCAGGGTTGGGCTGAGTCTCCTGGGCGTGTGGGCTGGGGGGGGGTTGTGTGAGAAACTGGGGCTGATTGCAGAGGCCCCCTAACTTTTTGCCCCCATTTTCCACTTTATGCTGGTGTTTTCCTGACTCTGATGGTGCCCTGGGTACTGCTAACCAGTCCCAGGGCCTGTGCTCTGTGTAAAATGGATATGCAAATTAGGCTAATTATAATTGGCTAAGTTAACCTACCTATAAGTCCCTAGTATATGGTAGGGCATGTAGGTTTAGGGACCACAGCATAGGTGGTGCACACCTAGGTGCATTGCTGAGGTGCCCAGTGTCATTTTAAAAGCAAGCCTGCCTTGCTGGCTGCTTTTAAATTAAAGTTATATGCAAATTCGACTTTGGAATTAAAGGTACTTCCAAAGTCTTAAACTACCTTATTTTTACATATAAGTCACCCCTAAGGTGTGCCCTATGTGCCCCTAGGGCTGGGTGCCATGTAACTATAAGCAGGGACTTTATAAAAATAGATTTATAAGCCCTGGTGAGGTAAAAACAGCCAAATTCGTTTTTCCCTCATTGAAGTAAATGGCCTTCATAGGCTAGAATGGGCAGACTTTATTTAAAATTTTAAAGTCTCCTTAAATGTTACATACCAAGAATTTGGTATCAAATTGATTGTTATAATAAATCCCACAACTTCCAGTTGTTGGATTTAATTTAACTAGTGCAGGTAAAAAGTTTAGACTTTACCTAAAAAGTTGCCAATTTCAGCTCTGCATTGTTTTTGCTGCTGTGCTCTGATTGGCCAGCCTGCAGCAGCTTCTGCCAGGCTACTTTAATGAGGTGTGAAGTGGCCTGACTTCACACAAAGGAATGTGCTTGGGGGAGAGAATCTCCCCTCAGCAGATGGGGAAGCAGGAAGGGGGAGGGCTGCCAAACTGGTCTTCAAAGGCAGAGAAGGACATCTGGAGCACCCAGCAACACCCCCACATCCTGCAACCCCAGACAGCTAGGTGCCCCCTTGATTAGATTAGGAGAGGGCAGGAGAGGGGTGTGTTTATGATTTTTAGCCACACCAGTGGGTGGGCTCAGCCAGATCTCTCCTCCAAAAATCAGATTCATCCATTTTGGATTTTTAGAGACTATTGCCTTCTGGGATGGATTTTTGCCACACTTCCCAGGAAGTGGTCATCACAGGGGGACGACCCTGTCCCTGATTGGAGGACCAGGGCCCCCCTGCTTTTCACCCAGGAGCAAGGATAAAACTGGCAGACCTGCACCCACGCCTCAGATCCCCACCAAATTTCAAGAAGAAAGAACTACAAGGAGAAGAAGGACTGCCCTGCTGGACCCCTGGCCTGCACCTGGACCCTGCACTCAGAAAGACTGCACCAGCTGCACACTTGGGCTTCACCACAAGAAGGACTTTGCCTGGCTTCCACTGGTTCAAGGAGGGACTCCCTGTTTGCTACAGGTGAAAAATTGCTAACCAGAGTCCCCTGCACCAACTCCTGAAAAAGTGACCAGCTGACCACTGCCCAGTGGCCAAAAAGGAGTTTGCGCCAGGTGCACTCTGGGAGTTGAAGTCCGCACTTCCCAAGGACCATCACAGAACTTCTGGACCTTTGGGGTGAGCTGTGGACCCCAAAAGAACCTTAAAAGAACATCTGGGTGAAGCCCCAGAAGTTTGGAAAAGATTGGAGAAATTTTAGAAAAAAGCTCCATAAAGTGACCGACTCGACGCGGAAATTCTAGCCGGCTTGCCTCAACCGCGACCCGGCCTGACTTCGTGGTTCGTCCCGGTCAAGAAAAACATCCGAAAAAAAGACTAAGTCCGAACGTAAAAAGTTGACCGGGACCTTCCAGCCATCGTATCCGAGAAGGGCTCCACGGACGTCGGATCAAGATCCAGGTTTACCCCGGTCGAAGGATTTTCATCTCGAAAAAACGACTAAGTCCGAAGGTAGAAATCACCACCGAGGAAACCGACTTCGCGTATCCGGACAAGGGCTCCAGGAGGTCGGATCCAACTGGCAGGTTCGTCCCGGGGAAGAAAAACATCAAAAAAGAGACTAAGTCAGAAGGTAACTTTTTAACCGAGGCCTCCCGCGACTTGTAGCCGAGCAGGGCTCCATCGCGGTCGGCCTGAAATTTGACTTTGCCCCGGTCCTGGTGCAACCAGATGACCCGATTGGCGCTTTTTGTTTCTAAGCGCTAGAAAATAATAATACTTTAAAAATTCATATCTCCGGTTCACCTGAACCGATTTTAATCGTTTTTGTGTCATTTTAAAGATAAAAATATAAGCTATTTTTATAAATTGGTTTTGGATTTTTAAACTGTTTCCTGTGTTTTATTTAATTACTGTTGTGTGATATTTGAATGCTTTACACTTTGTCTCCTAAGTTAAGCCTTGACGCTCGATGCCAAGCTACCAAGGGTAGAGCTGGGATTAATTTACTGAGACCTAACTGTACTTTTGTGGAGGTTTGTGGCTTGTTGCTAGGTGTAGGTACCTACCTGCCCTATCAATAACCCATTTTCCAACACCTTGGGAAGAGTAAGATGATTCAGACGATGAGGGATTTATGGACAGGTTATTACATGATCGCCCGCCGCCTTTTGCGGTGAGCGATAGTGCTCCAAGCACTAGCATGGATCCTGGTAACCAGACGCAGGAAAAGGGAGTTGCTGATACGGTACAGACTAATGATACGGCTTTGATACAGAATGGTTTCAGTGTACCCACTGCACCAGACATACCGATACAGTTGCATCCTCCACCGCAGATACAGAAAATCTACCCAGACGTTCCAGTACTTGAGACTACTACAAATCTGATAGTACCGCCAGACCCAATATATACAAAATCAAAATTAGTACAGATTGAGTCAACTCCGAAATTACTGTCCCAACCGCAGCCACAGCTGATACCAGGGTATAACCCAGTAACTGGTCCGCCATTAGTACCTGTCCCGGGTACCTTGGAACAGACCTATGGAGTTACTGCTCCACGGAGTCTGGGACCAGGTCAGACACCTGCTGCCATATCGCTGACAATTACTGTCGGTCCACCAATGCCATTGTAGGCGCAGGGCAAAACTGGTGTATGTAATCAGGGAGTGATGACTCAAGATGTGATAAGAGGAGGGTCTATGGGAACTCCCCAGATAATGGCCCCAGGAGAGCAAGCAGTTGAACAGCCAAGGTCTTTAATGGACCTTAGTCCAGTGGGAGCACCCATAGAAGCAATGCGTCAAGCAGGGTTAGGAGTTTTAACTCCACAGACAATGAGTACGAACACCTCACATTCACCAATGATACATGCAGGGAATATCTCACTGCAGGGTTTCACAGTCCAACAGCTAAATGAATGGCTAGAAAAGACCTATACTTCACAAAAGGCTGCAGTGGTTGCAGTCGATCCAGAAAAGGAAAAGCAAGATGAGTACCTAAACTTTGTAAGATTAGGGGGGGCAGAAGCTGCTGAATTAGTGGAAGGTACGATGGGAGTAAACAGATTGGAGTCCTACACGGAAGCAGAATTAAGATTCCTGTGCCCTAAGATTACCAAAGAAGTGGGCAAGGTGCATCAGAAATTAGCTAATTTGGCAGATAAATACAATATTGACACTGGAAACACTAAACATCTGAAAAGAAGTTACAGATTAGACTTTGATTCCAAAGATTTTGAGCACATGAGGTCTGCAGGAATGAAGGCACATTTGAAAGAATTGTTGCAAAGTGCGCAAATCTGGGGTGCATTGGAAAAATGGGAAGGCAGGTGGGCAAAGAAAAGAGACAAGGAAAAGGGTGACAGTCCAGGGTCTAACCAAGCTAAGGCCTCCCCCGATGTGGCTTCAGTAAAAATATTACCTATGAGAGAGACAGCTGGTGGTGTCTTAGTCCATGTACCGTGGTCCAGAGGAGACATCCTATCTTTTACCAATGATTATCCCAGATTGAGAGAGAAACCGATCGAGTGGTATCAGCAGACAGACAGATTTGTGAAACTTGCAAAGTGTCTTTGGGAAGACTTGAATACCTTGTTTGAGATCATTGTTCTGCCTGATTTGTGGCTTGAATGCAAGAGAAGGGTAGATTGGCTGACGAAGGAGGCGGCAAGAGATAAGGTGACCGGGCACCCTCTGAAGAGGTGATGAAGTATTATCAAAATGTGATTGAGTTTTTGAAGCAAAAGGTGTCGCCGAAGGTGACTGATTGGCAGAAAATCGACCGACCTCCCAAGAGGTTAAGGAATCAATACATGCTTACTATGAAAGGTTGTTAAAAGCCTTCAAACACTATAGTGGTACTGAGACTATTGAACCAAAGGACATGAACCATCTTGTGTTTAGATTCGTCGAAGGGTTGAGACCAGAAGTTAGCCAGATGATTAAGAATCATTTGATTTGTTGGCAAAGCAAAGCCGATTGATGAAGTGTTGCAGTATGCGAAATACTGTAGTGATGAGATTGAACTAAAGCAGAAAAAGCTGAAAGAGAAAGTGATGGTGATGCAGATAAGGGCTGCACAGGCAGGAATACAGGGAAACGGAGTTCAACAGATGATACAGCAACAACCGCAAATGAATGGTGTGTTTCAGACACAGCCGAGGGGTCGAGGCCGAGGGTTTGTGAATCGCGGCCCAGACTTGAATACTGTTGTGGTTCAAAATGACGTACAAGGGGCGAAAAAGATGTCGCCATGTCACGCGTGCGGGGGCGTGGGGCACTGGAAACGGGAGTGCCCGAATATGGTGCAGGATGGTGTTGTTCAGCAAAGTGCTAATGTGGGTACAGTGCAAAATGTACGGGCCCGAAAATGAGACATCAAAACCCGAATTTTCAGAACACTCTGGTACAAATGCAATGGGTACAGCCCATGCAGCAGATGCAAATGCCGCGCTTTCAGTCAGTGCAAATGCAACCAGTACAACAGCAGATTCCTGTGGTACTTAGACAGCAAATGCAATTACCAATGGCTCCGATGGGACAGCAACAGGTGATGCTTCCTCAACAGGTCACAGGTCAGGTAATGAGTCAAAATAATGCAGTACAACAGTTCCCATTACGAGGTGAAAATGGCATGAATGGGGAATGGTCAGACGATAGCTCAGACAGTGAAGAGTGCAGGCTTGCAGCCTCCTTAGAGGTGGATCAGAGGGGTCCATATGTGGAAGGAAAGGTGATGGGCTATAAGGTCTCATTTCCGGTTGATACCGGAGCGACACGCTCTACAGTTAGAAGTGCAGAGGTTCCAAAATTGCCACTTTCAGGGCTTACCATAAGGGTAGTCGGAGTAGCAAACCAGTATCTGACAAACCAGATTACAGATCCAGTACAGGTTGAGATCGGCAACTTTCAAGGGCTACATAGGTTTGTAGTCTGCGATTCAAGTCTGGTATCCCTATTGGGAAGGGACTTACTGTGCAAGACAAAATGTTCGATTACCTGTTCCAATGATGGAATCGAAGTACAGACAAATAGTGACGATGAAGGAGATGAAGGTCAGTTCTCAGAGGAAGACACAGGGACAGCCAATGAGGATTACCCTTTGATTGCCCTGTTCCCGATTCTTACCATGATTGATCTACCTGTCGAGTTGCAGGGTACGGTAACAGAGAAAGTATGGGACCTGACCAGAAAAGAAGTAGGTCTAATAAAAGGAGTAGAACCAGTTAGAGTCCAGATAAAGCCAAATGCGGTGTTCCCTCAGGTGCCACAATATCATATGACACAAGACCTTCTCATCGAAGTGTCACAAATAATTGCAGATCTTCTGAGACAGGGAGTCCTGAAAGAGGTTTTGAGCAGTCCGTGTAACTCTCCCATAATGGGTTTGAAGAAACCCTGTGGGAAAGTTCGAATTGTGCAGGATTTGAGGAAAATAAACAAAACTGTGGTAAAATGTTGCCCTGTGGTGCCCAACCCAGCAGTAATCATGTTCCAGGTTCCCTGTGATGCTGAATGGTTTACCGTTGTAGACCTGTCACAAGCCTTCTTTTCGATACCTCTTCATGAGGATAGCAAATTTTTGTTCAGTTTCAAATTCCTGGATAAGGTGTACAGTTGGTGCAGAATTCCTCAAGGGTTTTCTGAATCACCGTCCATCTTCAATCAGATATTGAAAAAGGATTTGAAGTCCTTGGTACTGCCTTTTAATTCGACCCTTGTGCAGTACATTGACGATTTGCTGATTGCATCCAAAACTAGGGACAACTGTAAATACGATACCATTGCCTTGCTGAATCATTTGGGAAAGAACGGACACAAGGTGTCACCCAGGAAGTTACAATACTGTCAGAAAGAGGTGAAATAGCTTGGGCATTTGATTGAAAGAGGGTCCAGGAGAATATCAAAGGAAAGAATAACAGCCATGTAGACGGGTCTCTGAGACCGCGTCTCCTCCTTCGGGATACAGGGACTTTTCGGCTGCGTCCGATACGTCATTTCCGCATTCCCATGGTAACATGGGAACGCTCCTGGATACGTCAGCAACGGATTTCCGGCAGCAAGAGGGTGAAAAGCGGACGGACTCACAGAAGACGGAGAACGCCACGGAGCAGACCGAGAGGAACGGAGACCAGAACCCGGGCGAGGAAGACGAGGGAAGACTCTTCAAAGGAGACGAGAAGGCCGGCACCAGGGATACCCTCACACTCTCTCCCTCTTGGAGACCTTTCCCCCTCCAGTTCCTTTAAAATAACCCCAGAATCAAAACACCGCCTCACCTTTGTATTTTCCTGTTTTCCTTTTCCGGTAACCCGTGCTGAAGCCCCGGAATCCATCAACCTTCGACCTAGGAGAGAGAAAGGACACCAGAGAGCACAACAAGTCCTGGAGAACTGAACCTCATACTAGGAAATAGAGAACATACTCTAGACTGTATTGCCCATTTGTGTAAAAAGAAGAGTAAAATAGAACTTTACTTACCTTATTACTCCGTCTCAGCCTTTTCTGTACCGCCAAAGCCTGCCACAGTGGTGTCAGAAGTGGGATTTCTTGTCCCAAAGGCGAGTTGGCGGTATACACAATGAGTGACAAACCCAGCCTAGAAGATATGATCAAACAGCTGGCAGGAGGCCAGCGTCATTTACAACTAGTATGGGAAGCACACCAACGGGAAGTGAAGGAAGATAGAGAGACCCTACAATCAGCCCTCAAAAGCCAAGCCACTATATTGGCAAACAACCAGCTTGTGATAGCAGAAACCAGTCATGCTCCAGTAAGCTTTCGCACCTGTCAGAGAGAAGACCCTACCCTCACTCATGCTTGGGGAACTGCTAAAACTGAAGCCACGAATGAGGTGGGTCCTTATTTCCTAGTAAAGAAAAACCTTCTTTATAGGGTTACCACGGCTATCACAGATGAAATCAAACAACAATTAGTAGTTCCGGAATCGTATAGGAACCAAGTACTCTTCCTAGCACATAATCAGCCAGGAGGGGGTCATTTCGGTAGGGAGAAAACGGCCTTCTCCACGCAGTCTGGCTTATATCAATTCACAGTATTACCCTTTGGTCTACACGGAGCCCCTGCTACCTTCCAACGGTTGATGGACAGGCTGTTAAAACCCTTTCACACCTTCTCAGCAGCCTATTTAGATGATGTTGTCATTTATAGAGATACCTGGCAAAATCACCTCCAACATCTCAACCAGGTGTTCTCTGCCCTTGCGGAAGCCGGTTTGACGGCTAATCCTAAGAAATGCATCTTGGGAAATACAAAAATCTCCTATCTAGGCTATATGATAGGCAATGGGATCCTTCAACCACAAAAAAATAAAATCGAGGCCATAATGCAAGTGCAACCCCCAAAGACTAAGAAAGAATTGCGTTCCTTTTTAGGACTGGTCGGCTATTACCGTAGATTCATACCCAGATACTCCACTATCGCTGCCCCTCTTACTGATCTATTGGCAAAACATCGCCCCAACACATTGGCACCATTGTCGGAACACCAAAGAGCTAGCTTTGAACAGTTAAGGACTTCCATTACCACGGACCCAGTATTGCAATGTCCTGATTTCTCTCGACCATTTCATCTTTATACTGATGCTTCTAACATAGGTCTCGGGGCTGTGCTCACTCAACCTGACAGGGAGGGTCTAGACCACCCAGTCGTCTTTATCAGTAGGAAGCTTCTCCCACGCGAATGCCACTACCCCACCATTGAGAGAGAGTGTTTGGCCATTAAATGGGCTGTCAAGAACCTTCAATATTACCTTCTCGGCAGGCCTTTTATACTGTACACTGATCACGCTCCTCTTAGTTGGCTTGCTTCCCACAAGGACTCCAATTCTAGGGTGTTAAGGTGGGTCCTTGAACTCCAACCTTTTACCTTCCAGGTGTTCCATGTCCCGGGTTCCCAGCAAGGCCCCGCGGATTACCTGTCCCGATTCCCTTCCTCCTCTTCGGTCCTCAACCAGGACTGTTCATGGGAGGGGGGGTGTAGACGGGTCTCTGAGACCGCGTCTCCTCCTTTGGGAGACAGGGACTTTTCGGCTGCGTCCGATACGTCATTTCCGCGTTCCCATGGTAACATGGGAACGCTCCTGGATACGTCAGCAACGGATTTCCGGCAGCAAGAGGGTGAAAAGCGGACGGACTCACAGAAGACGGAGAACGCCACGGAGCAGACCGAGAGGAACGGAGACCAGAACCCGGGCGAGGAAGACGAGGGAAGACTCTTCAAAGGAGACGAGAAGGCCGGCACCAGTTCTTGGGCGATACCGATGCCCGACAGCCGAGGATCCTGCCACGACCCAGGAGGGTCGTGGCTTGCTAAGGTACGGTCCCTCTTGGGGACGAGGGAGAGTACCAGTAAAGGGGCACTGGGGAAAGGACCAGGGGAGGTGGGAGAGGGGGAAAAAGGGCGCGACAACTAGAAACAGTTTCCTTTGACATTACCTTCTTACTGGGAGCATGAATTTCTAAATATTGGCACAAGAGACACTATTGTTTTTTTCCGTATTTCACTGTGGGATACCCTCACACTCTCCCTCTTGGAGACCTTTTCCCCTCCAGTTCCTTTAAAATAACCCCAGAATCAAAACACCGCCTCACCTTTGTATTTTCCTGTTTTCCTTTTCCGGTAACCCGTGTTGAAGCCCCGGAATCCATCAACCTTCGACCTAGGAGAGAGAAAGGACACCAGAGAGCACAACAGGTCCTGGAGAACTGAACCTCATACTAGGAAATAGAGAACATACTCTAGACTGTATTGCCCATTTGTGTAAAAAGAAGAGTAAAATAGAACTTTACTTACCTTATTACTCCATCTCAGCCTTTTCTGTACCGCCAAAGCCTGCCACAAGCCATTTTGCAAATGAACCCTCCAACGACAAAAAGAGATGTCAGGATGTTTTTAGGAATGGTGGGCTACTGTCGCCAGTGGATACCCAACTTCTCGATCATCTCAAAACCCTTGATAAAACTGACAGGCAAAGAAATCAAGGATGAGCCATATACCATAGCTTTGTCTAAGGAAGAGCTTGAGTCATTCATGGAGTTAAGAGAATGCATGTGAAGGGCACCAGCATTAGGAATGCCTGATTATATGAAGCCTTTTCTGTTGTTCTGTCATGAACGTGATGATTCTTCTTTGTCTGTCTTAACACAGGTCCATGGAGGTGCAAATCGGCCTGTAGCATATTTTTCAGCTACCCTGGACCCAGTCGCAGCAGCCTTACCGTGTTGTTTGCGCGCAGTTGCAGCAGTTGGTCAGAGCCTTACGCAATGTGAAGGCATAGTCATGGGATACCCCCTAACAGTAATGGTTCCGCATTCAGTTGACATTTTGTTGGCTCAAACTAAAACTCAGCACATGACAAATGCTCGTCTCACTAAGTATGAGACAATCATACTGGGGTCACCAAATGTCTCACTTAAGCGGTGTACCGTGTTGAACCCAGCAACTTTACTTCCTGTTGAAAACACTGAAATTAACAATGAGGAAGAGTTTGAACATGACTGTCTTGAGGTAACTGAACTATGTACCAAACCACGTCCAGACATTCAGGACACACAGTTGAAAGAGAATGACTGTATCATGTTTGTTGATGGTCCTGTTTAAGAGTTTCTGTTGGAACGCTGAGAGCTGGCTATGCAGTATGTACCATAGCTGGTATCATTGAACCCTCCTGGCTCGAGAGAGTGTTTTCCGCTCAAGTGGCAGAATTAATTGCCCTTACCAAAGCATGCCACGCAGCTGTGAACTTGAGAGTCACTATCTATACTGACAGCAGATACGGATTCGGAATTGTACATGACTTTGGCCAACTTTGGTCACAGAGAGGTTTCATGACCTCTTCTGGTTCTCCTGTGAAAAATGGTGAACAAATAAAGGATTTGTTACATGCGATTCAGTTACCTCTTGAAATTGCCGTGGTGAAATGCAATGCTCATGTTAGATCAGAAGACTTTGTGTCCATGGGAAACGGTTATGCAGATCAAGTCGCAAGGTTTTGCGCATTGAACTGTATATCGTTCAAAGAGCAGTGGGAATTGTTACCGCAAACTGAAAATGACACATGTTTGAACCTTGCATTACGGGTGGTTGACACGCTAGATGAGTTAAAAACATTACAAAGTCATGCAAGCAAAGAGGAAAAATGTTCCTGGCAAAGAATGCAATGTGTACAGAGGGCTGATGATTTGTTGGTCTCAGAGGAAGGAAAACTAGTCCTACCAAACAGCCTTCTGTCTCAGTTTGCCAGGCTGTATCATGGACAAGCTCACCTCAGGAGGGATGCAATGATTAGGCAATTTAAAATAGACTGGTTCAATCCAAAATTCAGACATGCTGCCAAAGTCATTTGTCACAGGTGCTTCATCTGTCAACAGATGAATGCTGGGTAAGGGACAGTGGTAACTTTGAGCCACATTGGGAGAGCTGGTGGTCCATTCAGCAAAATGCAGATGGACTTCATTGAAATGCCTGCTTGCGGAGGATTAAAGTACGTGTTGGTGATTGTGTGTGTTTTCAGTCATTGGATTGAAGCCTACCCCACACGTAGGAATGACAACCTCACAGTTGCAAAACTACTACTTAGGGAACTGATACCAAAGTTCGGGTTTCCGGTCTCTATAGAGTCAGATAGGGGCAGACACTTCGACAATGAGGTGATTAAACTCCTGTGTGCCGCACTTGACATCAAACAAAAGCTGCATTGTAGCTACCACCCCGCATCAGGACTAGTGGAGCAAATGAACGGTACTTTAAAATCGAGAATGGCAAAAATGTGCGCAGCTACCAATATGAAATGGCCAGATGGATTGCCCTTAGTGCTGAGGTCAATGAGAAACACCCCAGACAAGAAAACTGGACTATCCCCCCATGAGATCCTCATGGGTAGAGCTAAGAGGTTGCCAGCAGTACCTGCAAATGCTCTAGTGAATATCACAGATGATATGGTGTTGGACTACTGCAAAGGTTTGGCTGATGTGATTCGCTCTTTCTCTCACCAGGTGGAAGCTATCACATTGCCACCGTTTGGCGATCCAGGCCACTCTCTACAAGCTGGTGACTGGGTGGTTGTCAAGAAGCACGTGAGAAAGTCGTGTCTGGAACCACGTTGGAAAGGGCCATATCAAGTGATCTTGACAACTACTACTGCTGTAAAGTGTGCAGGAGTTCCAAACTGGATACATGCCAGTCACACAAAAAAGGTAACGTGTCCTGTTGAAGAGGAACTTGAAGTTTCCGGCACAACAGCTTCAGGAAGAGAAGTCTCAGGGCCAGAAAACAGTCAAGAAGGAACTGAGACTTCCGGAGAGCCCACTGAGGACAGCCTCGTCCCTCAAACAGTTAATGAGTTCGAGAGAGGTGACAGAGTGCCTATTTCAGTAGAGGTAGCAGGAGAACTAAATCAAGGAGAGATTCTCCCAGAAGTAGACAGATACGGGTTAGAACTTGAACCCGGTACAGACCCAGAAGAAGAAGGAAAAGAAGAAGAAGAAGAAGGAGAAATAGTAGAGAGAAATCGGAGTGTGCCAGAGTCTCCTGAGCCAATTGCAGGTCCGTCAAGTGAAAACACCATAGTACAAGAGGAGGGTACTGTCCAGCATCCTGATAAGAACATCAAAAGAAGACGCATAAGGGTGATAACTGGCCAGAGAAACCACTCTTAAGGATAAGAGACATACCAAGAGACACAATAATAGAGGAGAACGATACATCCCGAGTGGAAGACCTAAGTGAAGGAGAACAGCAAGGTGAACGAAGGCTGAAAAGAAAGAGAGTTGCAAACAGAAGATATACAGGTACTGAATGGGTGTATGCTACAACATCTGAATGGCAACAAGAATTCCAAGCATTCTGTTTTGACCGAGAAGTACCAGGCCAGTACTACGGTACCTGAACTAATCCAAAGGAAAGACTTGGTTAAAATCGAAAATCTGAAAACTGAAAGAGAGACTTTATAAATTACCGAATGTGACATTAGACTCGGATTGACTTTGAGAAACCGGATTGTGACAAGCTGCTAACCTGATTTGACAAAAGGGGTCCTGGAGTGAGTGAAGACGCTGTAAATACACGCAGAGAGCAAGAGAAAATTCTAAATCATCCTTAAGTTGATTGTTGATCTACTATCTGATTCTATACAGACATGGCTTATAATAGAGGTAGTAACAAGGGAAGTAAGGTGTGTGGTTGGCTAGGACTCATAATAGGTGCTGTGTGTGCAATAATAATTGTGGGAGTGATTGTGGGAATGCCGTGGATAGAGAAAGAAACTATTAACACTACTCCAAAACCTGAAACTACAACACTAACACTGTGGGAAAGATTTGAGCCGGATGCAAGACATTTGCATGAGGGAACTAATTCAAAGGGGGAACTTTCTACTAATGTCTTTTATCGCTTATTAAATGAGTATGTGGAGACCATGGATGCGAAAGACTGTTATGTGTGCACTAAGATTCCTTCATCTGTGCATGAGGGAGTTACTTATCATTGCCTCCCTCTAATTTACGGGATTAGGTGCAGTTTGCTACTAACAAGGTTTTATAATCAAGAGCATGTGCAATACTTTTATTCAAATCTGGATGTTGTGTTTTCCTTTGTGCCTGTGATTGAATTCTTGAACAAGTTAGCTAAGGAACATGATATAAAAATAGTTAGCCAACGCTTACATTTGGAACTGCTTATGCACATCGCAATAATCTGACCTGCTTACTTTCACCTGTAGAGAAAAGCATTTTAGATCACACTGATGATAGACGCAAAGCACTGAAGGAAAGATTAGAAAAAGGATTAGAGAAACGCACATATGCAAATGATTATGCTTACACTGCAATCAAAACACAAGGCAAGCTAGCTATAGATGCATTACATGTAGGTAGACTTTGTGTATATAGGCCAAAATGTGAGCAGGACAATTTGTTTGTGGGAACGAGTGAATGCAGACATGTGTTTTTGTTTCAGAGTAAGTGGACATTTATCTTGAAGGGACAGGATCCAGCGATCCCTGGGATCTATTATATCTGTGGACTTAATGCTTATTACCGTCTCCCTAAGGGATGGTATGGGGCATGTTATTTGGGAATAGTTTTCCCAAAGATTTACCAGATTGATGACTTAAAGCAAATACCTAAAACGTCTGAATTAAAACATGCTAGACAAAAACGAGAATCAGTGGCTGCTGTCATTGGTGATATATTTGGAACTATAATCCCTTCAGTAGGGGTTATCTTGAATTCTATGAAAATTCAAAAGTTGTCTACTATTGTGGATAACATGTTGACAAATTTCACAGGGGCTATACTCCTGATGGATACTGAACTTGCTGCAGAAAGAGCTATGACTCTTCAAAATCGGCTTGCTTTAGACATTCTTTTAGCAAAGAGTGGAGGGGTCTGCAAGATGCTTAACGAGCGCCATTGTTGCTTGTTTATTCCAGACAATAGTAAAAAGATTAGAGGTATGCTTACTAACCTTACTAGAGATAGTACAGATTTGAAGGAACTTGGTGTCTGGGAGAAATTTGGAAAGGGAATTGCCAGAGTAGGGAGCTGGTTTACCAATATTTGGAATGGGGTGCTTGCAAAAATACTCATGGGTCTACTAATTGTTCTGGTCTGTTTACTAGGATTATGGGGGGGGGGCATGCAAAATCAATGATAAAATTAAGAAAAATTGGACTAAAAGAACCAGAAGAAATGAAGAAAGTGAAAGAGAGAAAATGTTCAATGAAATTTGTGAAAGTTCACATAAGGGACAAGATGTTGAAATGCGCATTATGCGCAAGGTGAAAAATTAAAAGTAAAGGTCAAAGGGAAAGGTTTTTGTGATGACGAGCGTCATCAGAGGAGGGACTGAGAGAGCGTAGTTTAAATAATACATATACTAAATACGAAAATGCTTGAACAACCGACTCAACTTCTACGCCCCCTCCCGCCAACTCCGCTCTGCCAACCTCTCCCTCGCCATCGTTCCCCGAATTCAACGCAAGACCGCCAACGGCAGATCCTTCTCTTACCTCGCCGCCAAGACCTGGAACTCACTCCCGACCTCCCTGCGCCAGACCCAAGACCTCCTCACCTTCAGGAGACTCCTCAAGACATGGCTCTTCGACCGATAGCAGCTTCCCCCCTCCCCCCCTCCCCCTCTGCGCCTCGAAACCCTAACTGGTACATAGCGCGCTTTACAAATTTAATGATTGATTGATTGAATCAATGCTTAACGATGCTGCATAGAAAACAACAATAATTAGTGATTTGCTTAACGTGCATATGAATTATGACGATGATATGTGGGGCTACCAATGTGTATGCGAACTAATGACAATAATGAGTAAAATTGTTCGTGATATGATTAATCAAGCTTATCTTAGTATTTACGATATTGCATTGAAAATCTTCTAGGCCTTAAGTTAGCGTGAGCTGTGGGTTTTAGCTGCCTGGCTCTCATGTTAAAAGCATTTTCCTGTTTTTCAGTGTGCTGACTCGCAAAGGGCCATGACCCTGCAAATGTTCTTTTTCTTCAACTTGGAAAGATGAATGTATCAGTACGGATTCTGTTCTCACCCGCATGCTTGCTGCTTTAGTATGAATTTCTATACAAAGTTGAAACAAAAGTAGATTAATGTTATGTACAAGGACGTTTAAACCATGGACAAAGAAACTCATGACCCGAGAAGACGTGCCAAACGGTGAAGTAAACCCCCGGATGTGCCACCTCCGAAGGCGTCAATTATGAAGACCAATCAAAATGTTATGAATTATTGTGGGGTGACAATTGGAATTACTTAATGTATAATTTGATAGGTTAAAGATAGTGGGGTATAGTGAATGTCCAATAGAATTTTGGGGGAAGGTATTATGGAAAAGGGGTAAAAAACCCATGTCACAGAAGGGTCGTCAGAACTAGGTATGGAATGCTATTGATTTCATCCAGAAACTCTGTCACTCTGTTTGGTGACATGAGACTTATTAAATCATCCTCACCCATAGACTGCCCTTTACACTTCTCCTCCTTATGAGGGAAGTGTCTCCTGTCCTTTAGACAAGTTTAGACTGATGGCGTTTTGACTGATGTCCTGAAGACGAAGACTGATCCTGTGTGCTGACCTAATCCTTGGAGGGTAATTATGACAATGCAATTTGTAATTTGTCTGTTTGCTTTTCCTTTCTAGGTACCAACTGCTCATTTGATAGAGACCATACCTTGATGTTTTCTAAATTGGTGTTCTAAATTGTTTTGCATGAAGCCCAACATGCTGATGCTAATTAGTGGTTAGGATAGGAAATTCACTCTGACTGACGCAAATAGACAAATGACTGACGTTACGCTTTGCTGAACTGAGACGTATATGATATTTGTTATAATCTAATCTATGTTCATGCCGTGCTATGTTCTTATGTTTGTGATTCTTGCATTAATGAAATCTTATCACAGTTGCCATATCGTGACTATGCTCTTATGCTTCTTGGTATTGAGATTAACTCTTCTGCTCATAGATTGTTATCAATAGGGAATAAAATTCATAAAATTCTATCAAAAGGTGTGGTTATTCATGGCTGAAAGGTCATGGTTGCGTCGACAATTTGATTAATGTCTTTATCCAAAGTAAAGTGCATTGTGGTGGTAAATATTGATGACATTATTGATATATTGCTTGACATATTAATCAGTTATCTCGTCCTACGGTGTCTCACCACTGGGTCACAAGATTCATCAGCCTAAAACGAGTCCTAATGTGTAATAAATTAACATAGAAGGACGCGTTAGCAGGAGTATGTGATGGCATGAGGGTGGGGGGATAAAGTAGTGAAGATATGACTTACCAGAGTCCAGTCCTCCTGTTACTCCTGCAAGGCCCTCAGGATGCAGTATTGCCAAGACTTGCTCCTCCCATGTTGTTAGTTGTGAGGGAGGAGGTGGGGGTCCACCGCCAGTGCTCTGTACAGCAATCTGGTGTCTGGAGACCACGAAACGCACCTTCCCCCATAGGTCGTTCCACCTCTTTCTGATGTCATCCCTAGTTCTTGGATGCTGCCCCACTCGTTGATCCTGTTGACGATTCTGTGCCATAGCTCCATCTTCCTTGCAATGGACGTCTGCTGCACCTGTGATCCGAATAGCTGTGGCTCTACCTGGACGATTTCCTCCACCATGACCCTGAGCTCCTCCTCAGGGAACCTGGGGTGTCGTTGAGGTGCCATGATGTGGTGTGGGTGATGTGTGAGGTGGTGTCTGTTGTGATGTGTGAGGGGGTGTGTTGTTTGAGGTGCGTGGATGTTGTGTAAGTGATGGTGTTGGGTGTCTGTGTATGCTGGTGTTGTTTTAGGTAGTGTATCTCTCTGGCGTGGTTTCAAACTTTTGGTTGTAAGGGTTTGTAGGTGATGTGGGTGTGTGCTTTATATTATATTGGGTGTGTGGGTGTGGTGTGTGTATGTGTATCAGGTGTGTGTATTTTGAATTGTCCAATGTGGTTGTGTTTTGTAAATGTGTGTGTTTTTTTAGCACGGCTGTGTGTACTGCCAATGGATTACCGCGGTTGAAAGACCGCCGCGTTGATTCATGGGTCGTGATAGTGTGGGCGTATCTTGTTGGCGTGACGGTGTTGGTTTTGTTATCGCCAGTTTATCACTGACCTTTGGTGTGGTGGACTTGTGTGGAACCGTGTGTAATCTTTATCTGAAGGACTTGTGTGGGTGTCTGTATTGTGGCGGATTCCAGACTGTGGGTCGTAATACCTGTAGTGGAATTCAGCGGGCGGAGCGGTATGTTGGCGGTCTTCTGCACGGCGGTAAGCGGGATTTACCACTAGGGTTGTAATGAGGGCCATAGTCCCCATATCTAAAACAACTTACAAGCCTCTTCTGTCCTTGCCCTACCCCAGTCCCTATCAACCTGCTCCTAACTCTGTCGCTACCCACCTGTGTCAATACCCTTGCATCACCTGTCACCACCCACATGACCTTCACACCCCTGCCTCACACTCTACCAAACTTTAATCTAGATGCCCCCACACTACTAACAAAAATGAAAAGATAGATCAATTCCCAGCCCTGCCGGTGCTAGAGACACTGTGCAGTAGCATGTTCTACACTCTTTTATCCAAGTTTACTGCCTGTGGTTTAGAAACATCAGACACATTTACTTTCAGGCCACCCTTCCCACTCCCTCAGTTACCTATCCCCTCAGCCCTTCCCTGTCTGACCACTAAGCCTTCAGATCGCCAGACATCCAGCAAAATCCCCACATGCACTCCAGTCCAACCTGCAGTGTGTATATAACCTCAGTGAAAGGACGTTTGACTGAGTCTTTTCCATTCTTTCTTACCCTTGGAGCACCAGCCTATCCCAGAAGTCCTGCCCCTGCTGCACTCTAGTTCTCTTCAAGAATATATGTGCCTCTTCTGCCCACTGCCGGATATTAACCCTGCCTTGGCACTCCATATATCTATTGCACCGCTTTAACATTGAATAGAAATATAAGCAATTCATTTTCAAAATTGAAATTCGCTGTATGAGGATTGGACCCAGTGTTGCAAAAACAATGTTTTTATTTGCGTCTTATATGCATGCAATTTATTTTTGTTGGAATAGTCACCTGTACATCATCCCAGGGCCTAAGGGTATACTAGGGGACCCCAGAAAGAAGAAGAAAGCCCTCTCCCCTTCACCTTTTTAAATCCTTGGCTTGATAGGAGGCCATATTGGTCTGGAGCCAGGTGATGCCAAGGTCTTGCAGGGGCTAATTGTGCTCCCTTGCCATTTAGGTAACAATGTGTTTCTTTAAGAGACCAACCAATGCAATTTTACTAAGCTGTAGTTAGAGGACATGTGTCGTAAGGGGGTCATCCAGTAAATGACATCACAATGCATCACTGTTAGAAACGGAGTATCTAGTTGGCAGAAGTGTGCACCCTGTCCAAGTAGGTACCACAATACTAGTCAGAGTAAGTCAGGTACACTCCCGAAATTATGTGCTCAACCTCTGGTAGCCTGGCAGAGAGCAGTATGGCTTAAATTAAGAGGCAATGTATAAAGTATTTGTGCAACACACACACAGTAACACAATGAAAACACCACAAAAGACTGCACCCCAGTTTAGAAAAAAAGAGAATATTTTTCTGAGTAGATCAAGACCAAATGATAAAAATCCAATCAGTAGAAATCAAGATATGAATTCTTAAAGACTAAATCAGAAATAGTGCTTAGAAGTCACTGGCAGTCAAAACGTTACTTGAGGTCACGAGGAACAGTTGCAAATCCAAAGTTCAGACTGACTGCGATGGAGAGTAGGCCAGCTACAGAACCCATGCAGGGTCCACCGAAACAGTACCTTTGATGGAGCAAGGCATCGAGGGCACAATGCATCTGCATTTTCCACGCAGTCAGATCACTGCAGCATCATTGAGCTCTGCTGAATTGAATGCGATGTGTCATTGTTGAGCAGCACAGGCTGTGAATCCACTGTCATTGAACAACCTCTTTGTCAGTGTTGAATGAGCGATACAGCAGATTTTCTCACGCACTCAAGTGGATGTGTCAGTTTTTGGCAGAAATCAGCTGCAGAACCCACTTCTGAGGCCCAGGACTTGTGGGATGCACCTCAGGCATAGGAAGAACTCACAGATGGCAGAACAGCACCAGGAAGTCTTTGATGTCCCTGAGATGGCAGAAGAAGAAGGGGCAAGCCAGTAAGCCCTTGGAGTCACTCTGAGTTCAGCAGAATGTGTCCAGTCCTTGTCCTCAGGACGGCAGAGATCAGAAGGGCAGCTCAGCAGAGATGCAGTTCCTTCGAGCAATCAGCCCAGGTAAAGTGTCAATTCTTAAAGCACACCGGTCTTTCCACCAACAGAGTTTTTCGCAGGACCAATAGCGATATGATTTGGTAGGGTCAGAGCCTCAGTACTTATACCCAAATGTGCCTTTGAAGTGGAGGTGATTCCAAAGTAGTTCCTTGAAGTGCACAGGTCCCCATTTCATCCTAGCCCTGGCTCCAGACTATCAGTAGAGGGTTATCAGCCCTTTGTGCATGAATGTCAATTCATCAAAATGCCAGGGGTAGCGGAAGTGACATCACACACCATTTGACCTTTACTTTCACTCACACACACATGCTTACACACACACACACACACACACACACACACACACACACACACACATTCATACAAACACATAAACACATTCCCACCCACAAGAATGCACACAACATACATTTAAAAGCACTTTTTAGTTGCCTCTGCTGCCAGGGAGAGTTATATTCCAAATAAATCTCCTCCCTTCTTTTTTACATTGATAGTGAATAATATACTAACATATTATTCACTATTAGTGTAAAAATAAATTGCCAGAAAACAAGGAAACTGGAATCCCAAACAACATCCATAAGGACGAGTTGCCGTCTGTCTTCCCGACACTGATTTTGCGAGAAGCATCACCCCCGCCAGCAGCAGCCACTGCAAATCTTTAACAATGAAAGGATGATAATAAACTAAGTTTATTATCCTTTCATTGTTAAAGGGGCGGGGCCATGGGGGATGACGGGGACGAGGTGAGGGCACTGTGCACTCCCCTGAGTGCGCATGTGTGTTTGGCCGGCTGTGTTGGGCTGGCCAAACACACATGCGCACTATGCTCCCTCCAGCCTGGCACTGTGTTGCCGGGCTGGAGAGAGCAGGCACAGGCTCCCAGTCTGCCTAGGAGCGCCCTGGCAGGGTGCTACAGCCAGTCCTAACATTGCTCTGAACAGTGTCGGGATTGGCCACAGGGAGCCTGAGCCTGCTAAGAGAATGGAGGAGCGACGCAGCGCTCAGGTATATTAAAAAATATATATATATTTCTTTTACATTAATAATATTCACGCTCCACCGTCCGCTGCCCTGCTACTTGTAAACCCCCACAAGCCACGGCTTACTGCAACCCCTGGTGACCCCTTAATGACGTCCATGCCTTTGTGTGGGGACAGACACTTCCATATTGAAGTGTTAAGTGTGAGCTCATCTCCACCTTTCCAGCCCAGGAATGCCCATCAGAATGCAGCTGAATGGAGATAAGTCCATTGTCAATTCCCAATGCTGGCCTATGAGAGGAGCAGGCCTCATGGTAGTGAAAAACGACTTTGGGAGTTTTTCACTTCCAGGATGTGTAAAACTTAAAAGTACATATCCTACCTTTTAGTTACATAGCACCCTGAACTTTTAGTTACATAGCACCCTGTCCCATGGGGTACCAGAGCTTCCCTTAGGGGTGACTTATATGTAATAAAATTGGAGTTTAAGGCTTGGCAAGGGGATTTAAATGCCAAGTTGATGTGGCAGTGTAATTGCACACACAGGCTCTTTAGTGGCAGGTCTGAGACATGTTTAAGGGCTACAGAAGTGGGTGGCACAATGAGTGTTGCAGGCCCACAAGTAGCACTTAATTTACAGGCCCTGGGTATGTGGTATACCACTTTACAAGTGAATGAAAGATGCCAAACAGGTGTAAACTAATGTTACCATGTTTTAGAGAAGAAAGTATTAACACTTTAGCACAGGTTAGCAGTGGTAAAATGCCCACAGTAATAAAGCCAACAAAAACAAGGTCTGAAAAAGAGGAGGAGGAAAGCAAAACGTTTGGGGTTACCCTACAAGAAGGGCGATTTCCAACAATCCCAAACCCCAAGCACACACACATAAAGCATCATTCTAGAATGCATATCGTAGGTGATTATTAGTGATGCTGAACTGGGTAAAGTGAACTGTTTTAATTTTTGTTGGATGGCTTCTATAATGTTAGGCTCCTGTGGGATTTCAAAGTAGAATCCATGAATCTTGGGTGACTGAGCAACATTGTGTTTTATTTGAGCTAGGTCTGCTACATTGTAGCTGTCTGATTAGCTCTCAGGTACTTGGTGGGAGTAAAAAGGATACTGTTCTCTCTGGATATATGGTATAAAGTAAATACTTTAGTACCACGTGTGCCAGCATTAAGAGGATTAGTTTTGGTGCCTACTGCCAATGCCCACTCTAACAAATAGACCTGTTTTTTATATATCCTTCCTGTGTTTAGTTTGAGATTTTCGAGATGTCATCTATATGTATTCTTCATCTACAGAGGCACTGTCCCCTTTCCCCATTACTGTTTTCAATTTTCATCAAATCCTGAACAGTATCTCTTAGATCATGGCAGTTCAGACTGGACGGTTCTCATAATGAGCAGGGCTGGTACTGATTTGCATAGGGGTGTTTGTCTAGTGTGGTTTGGTGGTGGAAAAACAATGGGCTGGAGCCTGGGCAATTGCCAGTGTTTTAAATAATTCAAGCATTCTATCCATTAACTTGCTGTTGCAGGTGATGCCCTAAGTATGCTCAGACAAGGGTTCCATGCTCACTGTACCGCAGGACTCAAGCTTACACCCTGTTGATTAGCCTGAAGTAAGATTAAACCGGTCTGGGGGTACTTGAGGTGCCTTCTGGCAGGGGCCTTCTCTGGCAGTTCAATACGGACTGTTCCCACGATAATCAGGATTTGGTACTGATTTGCATAAGGCAGGACTTTGTCTTGAGTGGCATGGTGGGCAAACACTGCTCTGACCAATCAGCAACTTAGAAACAAACCAAAGATGTATCTGTTTATGGAGCACTATCCCCTTGCACCTTCTGAACTTACTTGAGCTGTCTCACCTCAAGTCATCCAAATCATTCCTCCTGCTGTTCAGCCCACCACTGCCTTCAAGTTAGGTTTGTTCTATACAAGTAATGTTACATACATACATCAAAGTCGTAGCCCTCTTTTTGTAGTAACAAATATTTGTATCATACACTGCCAGGTGCAGTCTATGCTGAGCAGCAGAGTGTCTCTTAGTCATACTCATAACCAGATTCAAATAGAGGGTTTTCTAGTGGCAGAACCCTCTGTATGGAATTACCTACCAAGACATAATGGTAATATTCCATCTCTGATGCAGTTTGCTTGAAGTTAAAAGACCATCCTGTTGTAACCTCATGATTAAAGCATTCTGTCTTCTTCTTCTTCCCCTCATTTTGGGGTAAACTATTCTTCACCTTCGGGTGTGGTTGGGGGGGAACTCTGTAATTTCCATGTTTTATTATGAATCTCTGGCTCAACGTATAAGACGCCTCACAACTGCTGACTGGGTATAATTATTGTGACCACAAGCAGCATGCCCTAACTCTTCTGGTCCTGTACTTTTCATCCACTATATGAACTACATAATCTGTGCAATATGTCATCTGTTAAATGCAACGCATCCATATTTTTTTGTAACCACAGAAAGACCCTTCCTTGCCCTTTGCAGAAGTTGATCTCACTCAGTGTACCCATCGCCATGATTTATTAGAACTTAATATTTGTTCTGTATTTACCATTTGCATGGTATGTTCTATATGCAAAATAAATATACTCTCATGCTATATTTCAATGTGTTGAATTTCCAGGTCATCTTATCATCTGCAGCTATAATGTTCTCATGTGGCGGATGGATTAGTCTCCAGGTTCCGATCATATGTCTCCGTCAACAGAATAGTATTTTTTTTATGAAACTTTCTGGGAGAATACAGAAGTTTCTATCACCGAAACTGCCTTACTGAGGAATATTGACAACTCTTCGTAGTTGTCTATAGGGGTTCCTTGCCAAAAATTCAAATGTCAGTTTGCTACTGTTGTGTTCTTTGGTTCTGTGCATTGCTGTCACCAGCCATGTTTCAACTGATGGTAGTGTTGCCTATAATACATGTCTAATGTGTGTGAATCATGATGGTCTACACTATTAAATTGCTTTTTGCAAGTGCACCATTATGACACTCGCCAACAAGCCCCTCCACCCCAGCAAGGTAAATTCCAGACTACTGTGCCTCAGTGTATATGAATCATGGCCTTGGGCTATCAGTATAGAAGACTTCATAAGGGATCACAGTTGATTTGTTATCTCTAAGAGGGCAGAATTCAGTGGATGGCCTTAAGCTCCTATGTGTCCCATAGACCCCAGCCTTCATAGGTGTTTCTACACGGTCTGTTCAGACATCACTGTTATTTAAATTGCTTGTAAAGTTCTTGGGGAACACCATCCAAAATAAAGTGAGGCATTATCAGTACCTTGGTGACATCTACATCTTCTCATTTTCCTGTCAAATTCTGGAGCTGCATTTTCATCTTGCTTAGCCTGTCTGATTGAGATACTGTGCAGATGTTACATTTCTGGCTGTAGTTTACGTTAATGTGACCAAAATGGTGCCTTTGTGTCAGGCAGAGAAAGATCAAGATGACGAGTGACTTTGTTTTAATGGATGAATCTTTTCATAGCCAATAAAGTCTTCTTCCTCAAGTGACCACCTTCTTTGTGCTCTAAAGTTGCAAAACTTGAGCTCTAATTACAAGGTGTGATGTTCCAGTTGGGGCATTAACTCCAGTTGGGATGTCATTGCAGGCCGTTGCATATAGCCTGGTGTCTCTGGACCTGATAAATCCAGGTCGAGGGACACTGGACCCAGGATCACTGGGTGCGGATCCACATCCAGTTAAACCTCTGTGGGGACTCTGGGGTAGGGACTGTGGACAAGAGCACAATCTGGCACCCCCATCCTCCTCCAGACCACAGTGGGAGTAGGAAACCCCCATTGCCTACTCAAGTTCTACCCTGGCAGGCTTTTACCACTACCTGTTCACAAAACATGCTTACATTCCCCATGAGCCCTACTCACGACATATTTTCCACCTGCTCTGAGCACGTAGGATATCAGTGCATTTGTCATCAGGATGAGTGAAAAGCTAGCGGAAAGCTAATCAATGTTCCCATGTCTGGCTAGTTATTCTCCATTCCAGGGAAGACTCACTAGTGCCAGTTTTTGATGTGGGGATACCTGCCTGCCAGAGTATGAAATACCGGCTCCGCCTGCTATCCTGGAACCAAAAACAGTCAAAATGTAATGAGGGCCTTAGAAGTACAATTCAGTTGAGGGCTAAATATATGGGTGAAGACCTCTCATTATGCCTGCTTTGTTAGTTACTTGCACCCACCTTAATGTGGGGACAGCGGGCTAAACCCCTCCCTTTCCTGCATGCATATAAGACGTGTCTCACCGCAGATGGGATAAGGTCGAAGTACACTAGTCCATACCAAAACATTCTTCTGTCCAGTCAAGGCATAATTTTAAGCTCATCCGAGAGTGGTCTGTTCTGGTGACCAGCAGTGGTCGGTCAGGTTATCTGATTTTATGCTATTCACAAATTGTGCCACTGGCAGTGGGAGATGTTCGCGAGGGTTAGGTTCTGCACCACCTACATATGCCTAGACAATGATAAATTAATATTGAATTTACGAAGCAGGGTGCATGCCGATGCACATTGACCCTGGACTTATTTTGTACAGCATGGGATCTTTATGCCTTAACGTGGTAGTTTGCTTCAGAAAATAATTCCATAACTCAGAAATGTTATATTTAAGGTTTTTCTTACCTGCATTCGTGGCAAACTCATTCATTTTATGTGAGACATAATGTTTGGGCTAACGGATCCAAGCAGTGGTTTCAAAGGTTTATTGAATTGAATGAATAAAAGCAGTGGGTATGGTTTCCACCCAAATGCATTCCAGTCTCCAGCCACACTTTGGAATGAAAGTTGGGCAAATGAGAAGCTTATAACAACAAATACAAGATATAAAAACTGTGATGACTTAATACTAATAAAATCCATAACACCCACACCTGCCAATCACAGATCATGGACTTTAATCAACGCCAGAACACATTTTTTTGTTATTTAGAAGTGTGTCTCCAGGCTTTTTCCGACATATTTGTTAAAAGCAAGTTTGACCTCTGCCCTTGTGGCTTTCACCAGCTGTGCAGATGACTCATTATTGTCTCAATGTTGATTCCATCCAGAAATAAATGGTTCTATTCATGTAAATAGGACACTGGAAGATACAGTAAATGAGGCTCTCAGTAATCTTGTTATGTTGAAACACCTACAGGTCTGGTGTGACGTGCACATCTTGTTCCATTTATTTCCCCTTTCAGTTCTCAATTCATGATTGGTTGAACTGTAGGCATCCAAAGGTCAATCCGATAACGTGGACCTGAAATCAGCACCAAAATTTAGCAAATGCCACTTTTACTGACAGCCTTAAGATAGCTCAGTGTTTCCTTTAAGCCTAATATGTTGTGGAGGGAGATTTAACCTGAAATTCCACTATCTCCCCAACGCTAGGTCTTGAAAATTGTAAACAATGTTACTGGTGACTCGGTAATTTGAAAAGGATGCTCATTTCTTAGGTGCTGGAGTTAAGGAAATTCTATGCTGAATGTAATAAAGATAGGGATTACGCCCACTTCAATTTCAAGTTTTTTTCTGTCAATGGAGAATGACGTTTCATGCTTCACTCTATTATGAAAAGGGATTGTATGATTATATTTTCAAATAAATATTGCCGGAGACAAATTCTCAACATTGTGTAGGTTTCTGTCAATGGTGTAAACAAAGATAAGTCTTGTGACAACTGTAGTGTTAGCCACACCACTCTGGAGTTTAGGATGACCCTTGATGCACGCACCTTACTAAAATATTCTTTCTGCAAACCTGCCCATGGGCAATTATATTTTGTCCCCACTGCCCTTCCTGTGCTGCTTCTGTGTATCCTACCCTCCACTTGCATCCGTGTTCCCCCACCCTAACCCTTTCGCTTCCATGTGCCATCAGTTGCGCAAAAAAAAACAAAAAATAAATAAAAAACACTTTTTGAGAAATTTGTTTTGTTTTAGTCTCCGATCTGACTTGGCTCAGTATCTGAAAACAGCAAAAAAAAAAGGCTCCCACATCATTTTTGCAGTCAGTTTAACGTTTATAATGTTTATGTTTTCTTTTACTTTAGCCTGCATTGAGGATGCTGTGCACCGTAGCTAAAAACCATTGGCAGAGTCATTAGGCCACAAGGGAGAAACCTAATGACTTTGCCTTTGCTTGTTTCCTTAGGTCAGGTTAGGGAACACTTCACGGTTGCTGTTTTACCCAAGCGTAAAACTGTATGTTTTCTCCAATACTGATCTGTTTAGTTTTCCCCAGTCAACATCCATCACGTATTACCTTAAGGAATTTATGTGTGGAAAAATCCAAGCTACGAGTTTAAAGTTCAGCCGAGTCCTAATTTCTTATGAGGTGTAAACATATTTTAAGTATGATTTCAGTAATAATGCATGATGCAGAATGTGCATGCTAATGTCAAAAACTGACAATATACATTTACAAAATCGTCCAATGTACAAAAAGGCTTAGAGCTATGAAAAGCAAACGCAAAGCATGAAGAAAATGCTACTTTAGAGGACTTGTATAACACAAAGGCTATTTGGTAAACATTGCTGCCTTTTGGCCCAGACCTGACCAAAAGTCTGCACACATATTGAGTTATGGTGAATCATATAAAATGTATCCAAAGAAAGCTTTGTTCGACTACTGAAAGCATTTGTAAGTACATCAACTCTGGTTTAACTTTCTCAAAAGGTTGCTCCCTAAGCAGACAGGGGTGGCTCCTCTATTCTCTTTCACCTTGTGCTTACCCAGGGGGACCGCAAGAGACCAGTGCAACAAATTAAGGGCCTGATTACAACTTTGGAGGAGGGTGTTAATCCGTCCCAAATGTGACGGATATCCTACCCACCGTATTACGAGTTCCATAGGATATATTGGACTCGTAATATGGCCGATGGTATATCCGTCACATTTGGGACGGATTAACACCCTCCTCCAAAGTTGTAATCAGGCCCTAAATCTGAATCTTGTCAGCAGAGATCGGTGTTGTGACAGCGTGACAGTAGCCAGATAGAGCTCCATCCAGGGACCAGTTTTTAATAAAAGATAGGATCGAACTGTTGGTTTACTAACTTATGCCCATATATATACTTTTTTAGCGCCGCATTTGCGTAATTTTTTGACGCAAAAGCGGCGCTAACTTACAAAATACAATTGTATTGTGTACGTTTGCACCGCTTTTGCGTAAAAAAGCGGCGCAAATGCGGCGCTAAAAAAGTATAAATATGGGCCTTAATGCGCCTCCCTATCAGAACCCGACATAAGGGCGAAGTGCTTCCGTCCAAGTCAGGTCCCTCTTTGTAATACAATGGAGGTGCTCAAATAGATCAGGGCAGCCCAATTTACATGTAACCACTTTAAAATATTTAATCCATGGGACGTACAACGCCCTGTCTAAGGTCAAACAGTACTTAATAATTTCCTGGTTTAGATCTAGCACTGGATTAGACCATACCCTGATCCACCTGAGCAGGGGTGCAAGAGCTAGTTGGCCAGAAATATACCCCAGTCCCAGTTCTTCATGTGTAATGTATGTGGGTACTGACTTTGAGGCAGCCTACAATTTTCTTAAGAATTTATTTTCCACAGTCTGAATAACCTTCACATTCTCAAAACCCCAGATATCACTCCCATAAGTGGCCACTGGAATACATTTACCCTGGTAGGCCTTAATGAGTGCCAACATTGGTTTAGCCCCCAGCCTTTTAGCAAACTCGAGAATCGCAACTGCAGCTCTCGAAAATACATTCCTTTTTATTTTTATTTGTGGACCCCACGAGCCTCTCTCCTCAAAAAGGACTGCCAGATATGAAAAGGTCAGGACCCTAACCAATTCTTTCCCCCCAAAGCATTTTTTCTGGAGTTTTCTAGTGCCAACAACCATGGTGTGAGATTTAAGGTACTTAATAATCAAATCGAGTGCACTCATAAAGGCCACAAAGGAATCAACCAGCTGCTGCAGACCTATTGCCGTCTTAGAAATGAATACCTCGTCATCCGCCTAAAGTAGGACAGGAACTATCTGTGGCCCAGCCCTCAGGATGTCTTTACAGGCTGCACATAATTCAGGACCCAGAATATTAATAAAAAGAGGGCCAAGGTGCAGCCTTGCCTGACCCCCTGTGAAGACTCAAAGGCTCAGACAGTGTATTTGTGCAAAGGTGTGTGTCTTAGGAGCTTCTGGTTCTGAACCATTTCATAACTCATTGCTGATTATATAAGTGCCCCTTCTTGGTGTATAGAATCCAAGAACCACAAACATGTTAATGAATAAACGCACTTCTGTTTGCGGCCCCATCTGGTCTTTTTGTATCAGAGCTGCCACAGGTCATCTAGTCTGCTCACATGTAGGTGGTTAATTCAGCACTCTTACAATAAGATTGACACGAAGCCACCCAGCAGCCAGGTGTCACGTTGCAAGACAAGTTTGGACCCAAGAGACTGTGGACTTGGAGTAGATGCCACACAGGACAGTAGACAATATACAGTTGCACTTAAAAGGCTACATTTCCCAGACTCACGTGCAAATCTCCATCCAGTAGAGAACTGGCACAATCAGTCACACCTCTGGGTCAATAGTGGCAATTCAAGTATTTCTACCCCGCCTATATATTATTTATTTGTCTGACAAAAACAATTGTTGTGCCGCTTGACTTTTCACTATGGTTTGCACTCTGCTTGTTTGACCTTTCACCTTATTTGTTTTCTCACTTATTTGGTTCACCTCCATCCTGTTCGTATTATTATCCTTTATTAATGATTCCTGTTTCCTCACCCCTTGCTCACTTGTCATTTTGTCTCCTTGTTTAGGCCCCCTCTCTCCCAGTGGAGCATGGATTTCCATATTTGGCTCCCGTGCAGGGTCTGCGGTAAGCTGGGGGCTAGTTAAAGCAGCCCCCCTGTTTTCACTGGGTAAGTCCCACACCATGTTACCGTTATATCTAATGTTTATCGTATGTTGTCATCTCTTTAGTGATTGTATTCTAGCAACCTTAGGTGGAGACCTTTCTGAATATCAATCTGCAAAAGTATGCCCCTCTCTGTCTCTCCTTACTTCCTCTTTGTCCTTAGCCTGGTTCTTCTGTAACACTTTTGATCTAGAACAAAGGGTTTCAAGTTGACCTCTATGGGGAGATGGAGGGGTTGGCCTGGACATCCACACTCTCAAAACACTGTGTTCATGAGTCTTCTACTGCACAGTCTTTGTAGTGTCACCTAGCTCAGGACCAGGAAACGTACATATTCACAAAAAGTTTCTAGGAGCAATTTGACATCATCTAGTCAAATTTCAGGGGACTCTCTTAACATCCCTTAGGTACAGACTGCAAATTGGTGTGCACGGGGCAAGACATGTGAGCCGATCTGAGGAGTCTGTGTCCCATCAGGCAAACTAACTTGGCAGCTCACAGTGCTCAAGGCCTGCAACAGGGCGCATTCCTAGACATGGAATGGGATCCCAGTGAGTTGATAAACCAGATTGTGGTGAACAGGCATTCATTGCCTTTTTACTTCCTCAGAGTACCCTCACTGATGGAGTTTTGGAATTGCTCATCTTCCCATCCAGTGTTTCACTTGATTGTAGAGCTGTTTAAAAACATTCCCCAGCAGCCTCTCTCCTCATGTGACAGTCACTTATGCCCAGACTTAGCCCAGGCACCCTGTAGGCACACTGTCCCTGTCACTGTATGAAGCAGTGATGTCACACCATTCTTCTGAGGACACTAAGTAGTACCCTTTTCTTTAACTTTGGGTGTATTCAGGGCTCAAGTTCACTGGTATACATAACACCCGTCCCCCCTTACTAGGTTTTTCTCTTCCAAGTGGAATGCCTGTCATCAATTATATTAGGCATGTAAAGTTTATATTCTACATTTTTACAGTGTGCTAAATAAGCCATGATGGTACGCCTCGTCCTCCATGGAGCTCCTGCTGCATGATGCATCTTAATGCAGGACCTCAAATTGGAGCCCCGCAGCAGCACTAAAACACTGTTGTGTGCCTCATCTTGATATAGGAGCTCTCAATGCAGCCCTGCAGCTCCTCAAAACCACTGCTGTGTGATGCATCTTGATGTAGGACCTCACATTACAGCAATGCAGCCTATCGGGACTACTGCTGCACAAAATATCTCTACGTGGGATCTCAAAATGTTGCCAACCCTAATTTAAAGTACTTTGTTTGGCAAGTCTAACATGGTCCCTGTACTCGTCCCTTCCTCCATCGTAGTCAACCTGAACTTGTGATGTTTTCCTGGTCTGGCGTGACCAGATAACAATAGTTGGCGCTTTGTGCTTTTAAGCACTGTTTTCACCAAAACCTTTATAAAATTGTATAGCTCTAGGTCGAGTAGATGGATTTGTATTGTTTTGGTCTCAATTTTGTATAAAAAATGTACTCGATTTTTCTAAATTGGTGTGAGATTTGTTTGTGTTTCCACTTAGATACTGTCTGAAGTGTGGCATAAATACTTTACACATTGCCTTTAAGTTAAGCCTACCTGATTGTTTTTGTGCCACGCTAACAGAGGGTTAAGCACAGGTTAATTTGGAGTTTGCTTGTGTTCACCCCCCTCAACTAGCAAACTATTTCCTACATTGGTGGCAGTGGAGGGATAAGGATTTGCGTGTGTGCAGTGCCATACAGTGATTTTGTGTGACACTTTAATCCTAGACAAATAATTTTATACCATTCGAGTTTTGTTTAAATTCTCCTTGATCTGCCTTTTTGCTTTTTCCAAAATAATTCTCATTCTATCTGACTGTATGTGACCATACCTGCAGTAATGTAGTTCAAGTCATTGAACCCAAAGAGCTACACAGTGTCTGAGCTCAGTGAGTTCTGCAAGGAAAGGGGACTTTGAACCAAAAAGGTCACCAAAACATTGAAGCTTCAGAAAGCTCTAAGAGTCTGGGCAGAGGCTCGCCAGTTGCTGAAATCAATAGATGAACAGGATGAGAAAGATTATATGGAGGGGCAAGGAGAGAACCTGGGTGCAGGTCTTGAGATGCAGCAGACAGGAAAGGGAGATGACTTGTCTCCTGGAATTGAAACTCCCTGCCAGAGTGCAGAACAGTATGTCTTTACAAGTCTTGTCCCCAGAGGAGCTGGTGGACAGGAAGGAAGAGAGGGAGTTTCAGCTGCAGTTGGACAAGCTCAATATGGATGAAAGAAAACTGGCCATAGAGAAGGAACTAGCTTTAGATCCACTAGCTCATGAAAGGAGTATCAGACAGCTGGACATTAGAGCTTGACAAGCAGAGACCAGCACCAATTGTGGCAGCATACACACAGTGTCCACTGGAGACAATAGGGTCCACAATTCCAAGAATCTGGTGCTTCCTTTTGTTGTAGGGGATGACATTTTTAAGTGGTATGAAGCTGTTGAGGTTGCTCTGGAGATGCATAGGGTCCCTGAGGAGATTAGGGGGGGGGACTAGAGTCTGAAAGTAAATACCTAATAAGAAGAGGGATGCATTAGTTGCCCTAGGAAAAGGAAATATAGCCTCACCCAAAGAAGTACAGAAAGAAATTCAGGGACCACCAGAAACTGCCACAGTAGTCCTGGGTAGATCTTGTGGATTCCTTTTATAAGGCACTGGATGGTTGAGTGAAGGGCAGTGATGTGGTTGTAGAATCTGTTTGCAAGAAAGCACATGTTCAGTAATTGTTTTTTTGAGCTGCACCAACACCTAGTCGAGAGTAAGCTCACTGACCCCACGGAGCTTGCCAAGGAGGCAAACCGTTGGCTCAGCACCAAGGTCCACAAGAAGATATGTGCGGTAGGGATCACCAGAAGGGTGGTCAGGAGTCCCCCCAGAACAAAGAGGGGGAGAAAAACTTAAAAAGAAGGAGTTCTCTAAAGGCCCCCAAAATAATTCCCTAAGAAACCATAATACCCAGTTCTAATCTGAATTAAAGAAGAAGGGGTTATTTGACAGACAACAAAGTTCATCCCCAGTGTACAGTGTGTAACAAATATGGGCACTACAAGGTAGACACCAAGGGGGTCATTCTGACCCTGGCGGTCATGGACCGCCAGGGCCAACGACCGCGGAAGCACCGCCAACAGGCTGGCGGTGCTTCCTGGCCAATTCTGACCGCGGCGGTAAAGCCGCGGTCAGAAAAGGGAAACCGGTGGTTTACCGCCGGTTTTCCCCTGGCCATAGGAATCCTCCATGGCGGCGCTGCAAGCAGCGCCGCCATGGGGATTCCGACCCCCTTCCCACCATCCTGTTCCTGGCGGTTCTTACCGCCAGGAACAGGATGGCGGGAACGGGTGTTGTGGGGCCCCTGGGGGCCCCTGCACTGCCCATGCCACTGGCCACTGGCATGGGCAGTGCAGGGGCCCCCTAACAGGGCCCCATAATGATTTTCAGTGTCTGCTTAGCAGACACTGAAAATCGCGACGGGTGCCACTGCACCCGTCGCACCCCAGCAACTCCGCCGGCTCCATTCGGAGCCGGCTTCATCGTTGCTGGGTCTTTCCCGCTGGGCGGTCGGGCGGCCTTTTGGCGGTCGCCCGCCCGCCCAGCGGGAAAGTCAGAATGACCGCCGCGGTCATTTGACCGCGGTGCGGTCTTCTGGCGGGGGAACTTTGGCGGGCGGCCTCTGCCGCCCGCCGAAGTTGGAATGACCCCCCCAAATGCTCAAAGAAGGCACAGCATTTCACCGGTGAGCAGACACCAGGGCTGGTGAGTGTAACACTTAGGGTGGAAGTTTCCCTGTTAGCTTGGGGTAAAGAAGAGGTGACCTTAGTGTCCTTAGGCAATAGAGAGATGGTGCCAAATGCTCAAATGCCTTCAAATACTTCTAATTATAGGCAATGGGTCACCATTAATGGGCCAGGGTAGAGGCTCTGAGAGAGACAAGCCAAAATTACTACTGTGAGGTGTCATCTAATGCCATCGGGGCAGATGAACCGCAATACATTCCACCAGGTCACAGTCGCAAACAACCACCAAAGCCACTACCCATTGGCTCTAGTCTGCTTTGAGTTGGGTGAGGGGCTTCTCAGGTTTTCTAAAAGTAGCTGTCAGACATGCCATGCAGGTAGATTGTCTGTTGTGCAACAACACAGAGCACACTGACTGGAAGGAAGTGGATTTCAAGTCACATCTGGGGATGTTAGACTTGCCTAAATAGGTCTGTATGAGCACAAAGACCATGGCTGCCCAAGTGGGGAGTCTAGCAAACCTCGAAAATTAGCCAAGGCAGCTGCCAAGAAGAGGAAGGGCAAGGGGCATGTGAAACCAGCCCCTGACGTTTCCACTTTTCCACTGTCCAGGTTGACGAGACGTTTGAGGAAGCATCCCCTGAGCGTACCGGTGAGGACATTGCCACCATGGAGGATCTCCCTGAGCTTACTGGTTGGCAAGTGGAGGGTGAGCCCACCAAGGAGGAATTCTGCAAGGTGCAGAAATAGTGCCCAACTCTGGAGGGATTTAGGCAGCAAACTGAGGCCCATGCAGCTGGTGATACCCCTGTAGATCAAATTATCTATTGGGAAAATGACCTCCTCTACAGTGAGCCTAAGGTTCCTGGACCTGGGGCAGCCCATGCACTGGTAGTCCCTTAGTGTAACAGGGCCTTCCTGCTGGGTTTAGCTCAGGACATTCCCCTGGCAGGACATAGGGGCAGGACAAGACCTTTCCCATATAATGACAGCCTCAGACACATTCTATACGTCGTGTCCCATCTTCCAGGCCAGGAGAAAAATAGGGAAAAAGCCAAAGATTCCACTGGTTTCCTTGCCGGTCATTGGCACTCCCTTTGAAAGGATAGGCATTGACATTGTGGCCCCTTGGACCCCAAGACAGTCTTGGGCATCAGGTTCATCCTGGTCTTGGTGGACCACGCAGCACTATACCCATATAATCAACCCTCTGATGTTGGTGACTTAACCTCGGTATCTGCGGTGGCTAGGGCCCTGATGGGGATTTTAACCCACGTAGGGCTTCCTAAGGAAGTGGTGCATAACAGAGACACTTACTAACTTCATGTACACGTACATGAAGTCCATGTCGGGTGAGGGTGGGGTAACCTTCAAGTTCTCCACACCCTACTACCATCAAATCAATGGGAATTGGGAAATTCAACAAGACCCTGAAGGGCATGATAATGGGCCTGCCTGAGAACAAGAGTTGGTAGTGGGATGTCCTCTTGTAATGCCTGCTGTTCACCTGCAGTGCCACAGAAGACAGTTGGTATTAGCCCATTTGAGCTCCTCCATTAACACCCTGTTGGGGCATATTTCAGCCTTGTGAGAGAGGGGTATGGCAAGCTCTCAGAAAAGTCCTTCAAGATGTAGTCAGCTATGTGCTGGCACTCTGTAACGAGGTGCAGCACTTCCAGAAGAAGGCTAAATCCCATCTTGAGGACAGTCAAGAAGTGATGAAACTCTGGAATGACCAGAAGGCCACTCTGATGGAGTTTCAGCCCAGCCAGAAGGAGTGGTTCATGGAGTCTACGGAGCCAAGAGCTCTCCTAGATTGTTAGACAGACTCATTTGAGGTGACGGAGCGAAAGAGGGGAGACCACCTACCTGGTGGATCTCAACAGCCTAGAAATCCCCCAAGGGTGCTCTAAATAGACCATCTCAAACTGCAATTTGAGAGGTCTGAAGTAACCATGCTCCAGTGGCAGATGACTGAGTGGAAGAGGAGAGTGGACATCTTCCTGACCTCCTATCTACCCAGGAGCACAGTGGTTCAGTAGACAGTGTGCAGCTCATGCCTACTCTGACCCCAGAGCAGCAGAGTGACTGTCGCTAGTTACCGAGAAAATTTCCTTCTCTGTTCTCTCTCACCCCTGGGCTCACACACTAGTGTATCCACAGCATAGATTCTGAAGTCAGTATGCCTGTTAAAAATAACATGTATAGGTTGTCAGACAAGGTGAAAGCCAGTATCAAGGAGTAGGTCTCCAAGATGCTGGCATTAGGGATGATTGAGCCCTTCAGCTGTCCCTGGTCCATCCCAGTTGAGCTGGTACCCAAGGCTATCTGGTGCCACCCCAGAACCTAGGCTCTGTGAAGACTACAGGGGACTCAATTCAGTGACTAAAACTGATATTCACCCCATCCCCAGAGCTAATGAGCTTTTTGACAGACCGGACATTGCCACCTTCAGCTGTACTTTTGATCTCACATCGTGGTACTGGCAGATTGCTCTGTTTGAGAGGGCAAAAGAGAGGTCAGCATTCTTGACCCTACTGGGCCGGTTCAGGGTGATACCCTTTGGCTTAAAGAATGCCCCTACCAGCTACCAGAGGTCTGAGGACAGTATCCTGGCTTGGAAGAAGCCTGTCTGTGCTGTCTACCTAAACGACAAAGCTGTCTTCAGCTCCAGTTGGGAAGAACACCTGTACCACCTCCAGGAAGGTGCTTCAGGCTCCGCAACAGGCAGATCTGACTATAAATGCCAGTAAGTGCCAGATATGGCAGGGTAATATGGTGTATTTGGGACACACCATGAGTGGGGGCAAGGTGCAGCCCCTTCAGGCAAAGACTGAGCCAATCCAGGCCTGACAACCCCCCCAAAACTCAGACTGAGGTGATGGACTTCCTGGGTCTCACTGGGTATTACAAGAGGTTTAAGGGATAGCAGTATTACTCCCTTAACTGAGCTGCCTTCTCGAAGCAACCCAAAAGGTGATCTGGACAGAGACCAATCAGAAAGCCTTCAACACCCTCAAGGTGGCCGTATGTATAGCATCTGTACTCAGGCCTCCTGACTTCACCAAGGAGTTTATTGTGTAGATGGACACTTCAGAGCATGACATAGGGGCTGCCTCAGCACAGTCAAAGAGGAGGGCCTAAACTGACCAGTAGCCTTCATTAGCAGGAGATTACTTCCCTTGGAATAGAGATGGAGTGCTATTGACAGGAAGGCCTGTGCTATGCTCTGGGAACTGAAAGATCTGAGACCATACCTGTTTGGGATTGACATCCGGGTTCAGATAGACCACAGTCCCCTTAGACGGCTCAAACGAATGAGGGGTGACAAGCTGTTGAGGTGGTCTATCTTCCTCCAGGGAATGGACTTTACTGTGAAACACCGTCCTGAGTCAGACCACACCAATGCTGATGTCTCTCCAGGTTCTTCAGCCTTAGTGATGAGAACAGACAGGAGGTCAGCTCAGGGACATGTGTTAGACATTTCAGCCTTTGGGTGGTTGTCCCTGAAAATGTTTACCTTACTCCTCCATGTTTGCTGATCTTGTTTCTGTTGGCCTTAGGACTCTATGCACTTTACCAATGCTGACCTGTTGGCCAGTGCTAAAGTGCATGTGCTCACTCCTTAAAACACGTAACATTGGCTTACAACCAATTGGCACATTTAATTTACTGGTACGTCCAGCCCAGTAATGTGGCACATGTACCCAGGACCTGTAAATTAAATGCTACTTGTCTATAGCACTCATTGTGCCACTCACTTTAGTTGCCCTTTAAACATGTCTCAGGCCTGCATTGAAGGCTGTGTGTGCCATTTTTTTCCATTTCAACCTTAGAAAATAAACCTTTTTCCAGGCCTTAACCTCCCTTTAAATATATATAAGTTACCCCTAGTGTAGACCTTAAACAGCCAATAGGGAGGGTGAAGCGTATTCAAAAAGTTGGACATGTACCTTTAACATTTACATGTCCTGGTAGTAAAAAAAAACTCTTAAATTCATTTTTCACTACTCCAAGGCCTACCTTTCCCATAGGATAACATTGTGTTACCATATTACATTTAATAAGTGATAATGTTTGCTAGACTTTTCATCCTTCGTGTGGTCTCCCTTAACTTTTTGCCTCTGTTCCCCAGGTTGTTGATGTGTGCTGGACTCTGATTTTGCTGTTTTTGTTACTCTGGGCACTTTACTACTTCTAACCAGTGCTAAACTGCAAGTGCTCCTTTACAAAATGTGTATGTAATTGGTTTATCCATTATTGGCATATTTGGCTTACTAGTAAGTCCCTAGTAAAGTGCCCTAGAGATGCCAGGGCCTGTAAATCAAATGCTACCAGTGGGCCTGCAGCACTGGTTGTGCCACCCACAGAAGTAGCTCTGTAATCATGTCTCAGACCTGCCACTGCAGTGTCTGTGTGTGCAGATTTTAACTGTAAATTCGACTTGGCAAGTGTACCCACTTGCCAGGCCTAAACCTTCCCTTTTCTTACATGTCAGACACCCTTAAGGTAGGCCCTAGGTAGCCCCAAGGGCAGGGTGCAGTGTATGGTTAAGGTAGGACATATAGTAATGTGTTTTATATGTCCTGACAGTGAAATATTGCTAAATTTGTTTTTCACTGTTGCAAGGCCTGTCCCTCTCATAGGTTAAAATGGGGGGTACCTTTAAATATGATTAAAGTGTAGATTCTCTTTGGGAGTGGATGGACATGTGGCGTTTGGGGTCTCTGAGCTCACAATTTAAAAATACATCTTTTAGTAAAGTTGATTTTAAGATTGTGTGGTTGAAAATGCCACTTTTAGAAAGTGAGCATTTTCTTGCTTATACCATTTCTGTGACTCTGCCTGTTTGTGGATTCCCTGTCTGGGACAGTTTGACAGCTGGGCTGGTTGCACCTTACACTAGAGAGTGACACAAAGGGAGCTGGGGTGTAGCCTGCATATCCTGATGAGCCATCTGTGCTAAGAGGGAGGGGAGGAACGGTCACTCACACCTGAAAGGGCTGTGCCTGCCCTTACACAATGCAGTCTCCAACCCCCTTGTGAGTGTCTGGGGCCTGACCTATGCAAGGCAGGATTTCACATTCAAAAGAGATTTTACTTTGAAGTAGGCCTACTTCAAAGGAGAAGTTGGGTATAAGAAGGGCACCCAAAACCACACACTTCAGAAACACTTCTGGAAACTAGAGGAACCTCTGCCTGGAGAAGAGATGAGGAGCTGAGGAATAAGAGCTGCCCTGCCTGTGACTGTTCTTTGTGTAGCTATCCTGCAGTTGCTGCTTCTGTCAGAGTAAGAGGGCAAAGACTGGACTTTGTGTGCCTTCCATCTTGAGAAGAAATCTCCAAGGGCTTGATTCAGAGCTTGCCTCCTGTTGTTTGAAGTCTCAGGGACAGCAAAGACTTCTCTCTGCCAGCACCTGGAGTCTGTGGAGAGACTCTTACTCTGCCCTGTAGTGCCCATCCAGTTCCTGGGACCCTGAAAGGAGAAGCTGGCAGCCTAAGATTGAGAAATCCACACACAGAGCACCGTGCGGGGAAAAGATCGATGCAACTCTGATCTGCGGCTGAAGAAACGACGCGCCGCCGGCTCCGCAGCTGAAAATCGACACTCGCCGGAAACGCGACCGAAGAATCGACGCACGGAGCAGGAGAACCGACGCGCAGCATTGCTGATGGAGGCTGGGATATCGCAACACACGATGCGTGGTTTTCGTATCATCGTGTGGCTGGATTTCTGACATGAACCATCGTTGTGCATGCAAAAACAACGCAAGGCCTGCCTGAACCTGTATGCAGACTGAATCAACGCATCGCTCTCCTGCGGAGAGAGGAACCGGTGCACGCTGACTCGACAGAACGGGGAAACCGACGCAAGTTCTCGCTTGTGAGTGATATCGACACATTGCAAGCCCTTTTTGACGCACACCAGCCCGTGCAGGGTTATTTTTGATGCGCACCAAGTACATTTTCAAGCTAGCAGCACTAGCGGGTGTTTAAAACTACTTAAAGACTCTTTTTGATTTTTAATTGATAACTTGACTGGTGTATTGTGGATTTTTGCCGTTTTGGTCTTGTTTTGTTTAGATAAATATTTCCTATTTTTCTAAACCTGTGTTGTGTCATTTTGTAGTGTTTTCATTAAGTTACTGTGTGTGTTGGTACAAATACTTTACACCTAGCACTCTGAAGTTAAGCCTACTGCTCTGCCTAGCTACCAAGGGGGTAAGCAGGGGTTAGCTGAGGGTGATTCTCTTATACCCTGACTAGAGTGAGGGCCTTTGCTTGAACAGGGGGTAACCTGACTGTCAACCAAAGACCTAATTTCTAACAATGTTCAATTGGGAGCAGGTAGAAATGTTGAGTTTGGTGTCTAAAGAATTCTAATTTAAAACATTCTTTAATGGTAAGGTCGGATCTTAAGTCACAAATCTGAAAATGCCACTTTTAGAAAGTTGACATTTTTTTCCTAACCACTTGGTGCCTGCAGCCTGTAACCTGGGGCACATGACTAGGTGTAGCTGGCAGTTGGTCTTTCTGTATTGCTCTCAGACAGTGAGATAAAAGGGGAAAAGATGTTGGCAGGATTGGCCATCTCAGACTTGATAGGGGGAAGGACTTTCACCTACCACACTTGCAAATCAAAAAGCCTCTGCCTCAGCACACTCACAAAGTGGTTGACAATAGTATGTTGTGTCCCCAGGCAAGCTGGCGCCAGGACAGGGAGTCAGGGAATTTCAAACACCTCTGGAGTGAAAACCTCCAAACCTCCTCCTACTTCAGAGCTGATACCACACATAAATATTGGACCCTCAGACCGAATTCTTCAGCACACCTCTGGATCTGTGAGAGACTCAGAATGACTGTTGTGCTGCTCTGTAAGAAGGACTGTGGCTCTGCTGCCCTGCTGCCTGAGTGAGAAGGATTGGACCTGAATCTTAAGCTCAGCACCACCAGAGTAACTCCATGGGCTAGTTCCTGGCTTTCTCATCTGAGCTTCAGGGACAAAAGAGGCTCCAACCACTTGGAAGCCTGCACCTGAACTCTGGATGTTGTGGGTCTTGACCTCCAGGTGGTGCCACCCCAGATTTAGACCCCTTGAAGTGGGCCTGTAGGTGCTCTGCCAGGCCAGTTGTTGTCCCAGGAGGTTTGCCTGTTTCACCCTAATAAGAAATGTGATTGCTACTTCGGTAGGATTTCACACTTCAACCAGTAACCCAATTTCCTAGAACAATTGAGTACCTTCTGTCAAATTTAAAGATCACTGCGTGGTCCAACAGTGATCTCATATAGAACCACCATCATGGCCTTCCACAGAAGCCTTTTGTTTTTCAAAAACAAACTCCCAAAGTGGGAGATTCTTTGTTACTGAAAACCAAAAACAATAATGACACACAACCCCATGTAATTTTCCCCCAGGGAGTAGGGGTAATTATTTGTTTTCTTTATGTCATGCAGACAGAAAAAAAAAGGACATCACATTGTCCATCATCAATAAGGTGAATAGTGTAATGCTCTTTATTCTATGGCTCTTACTTCATCGGATCATCAGAGGAAGCTTTCAATTGACTGAACCAATGGGGATTTTGTTGACAGAAAGCTAATATTTCTCCCGACCCTAAGTAGAGCAAGTGAACCATCATTTTGGCAGAAAGGGTACCTCACTGCATTTGCAATGGAATACTCTGTCCATCAAACTCTAAAACGCCCCACCCCCATACCATGTACCTTATGCATTTTCATGTTATGACCACTGCCATGGCCCTTTGATACAGGGGAAGGACATATGTAATTTGTCAATGCCTTTGCCTGCAACATTTAATCTTGAACCAATCCATCCTCTTGGTAATTCACTTCTAAACCTCTTGCTAATTCACTTCTAATGGACCAACATGTAGTCTTCCATCTGCTGACCTGAGCAATGTTTTGTTTTATTCACTGCACTTCCTATATAGATTCAGATCCTCCTAATTGAAAATGTAATGCTTATTCAAGCGATTGTAAAAATAGACTATTTAATTTTCCTAAAATATTGTGTTGTCTTATTATACTTAAAAGGTGGGTTAGCAGCACTCAGTTTTGGCGCCTATTGTAGCAAACATACTTTTGAATATTAAGTACGAGCGATTATAAATTCACCAATTGAGCCAAAGGTCAATATATTCACTTTTGTGTCAATTATCTTGGGCGCTAGGCAAAGGAGAACTAATATAAATCTACAGAACTGTTGCAGTTTTACAATAAGGGCACACTGTCCCTGCATTTGTCACGACACACCTTTAACTAGGTGCGCCTGGAGCAAACATGGACAGTGCGTCCTATCACTGGTACTGCACTGCCCCCCGGGCAGCTGTGAACTCGAGCTGCCCTTAAGGCAGTGCATTGGTGAAATACAGACCAGCTGTTTGAAGTAGCTGGTCCATATTTCTCAATGCAAGAGTAACCTGGCCTGCACCATCACCTGGGGGATAGATATTCCCCTGTAGATAGGTACAGTGAGCTTGCAGGGGATGTCTGGGAAGTCCATGGGATCTACTTCCCCTGGGGGGTGGGGGTTTGCACTGACTCTCCACTTCCTGACAGCTTGTCTGCCTCTGCACCCACATCCAAAATAATGCATGGGCACAAAGGGCAAATTGTTTCCTTCAATTGCATGGGACCACACCGCCAGGCAAAGGAGGATATGCCTATTAAAAATACCACATGCTCTATATAGCCGCCAGTGCTATTTGTATTACAGAAAGAGCTACAAAAGCATCAGCTGACCCTTCTGTAATATCAAATTGCTCAGTGGAGACAAAAATGAGAAACACTTTATGTAATACAGGACCTGGTGATCAGTTATACTGAGGTAAGATTTACTGGAAAAGCAGAAGCAGTACTTCCTGGTGAATGCATCTCATAAGACATTCCCTTAAAGTCTTTGTTATGTCTCTATTTCATAGTGGAAGTGGTACATCCAAAAGTGTTAATAATAGGAGTTACTACAACTGAAAGAAATAGTCAGGATGAAACAAACATTAAAGAACACAACATTGCAAATGCATCACTCTTTTGCGGCATAGTTTTCATTGTTGGATGTGCATTGAAAGAGCAAACTTTTCGACTTTTTGTGAAAGGGATCACAGCACGAAACTGTTCTAACAGCCAGTGGGATACGAGTTCCACAATCTGGGTACACTTACAGTGATTGCTTGAGAGTTTTTCCTACTTAAATCCTTGTGTTTCAGGTACAAGTTTTCCTTATGAAATGGTCAGCTTCTGACAACATAGGTGGATGATTCCAAAAAAAGACTATTATGCAAGCTAATGTGAAGAGTCTCTCGTCTAGGGGAGTCATTTCAAAATGGCTAGAATCAAAGAGAAGTGGTCAAATTTGTTTGTTCCTATGGCCAGTCTGGAGTATGGGTATAGATAAGCTAGATGCACATTTAGGCCCATAGTTATACTTTTTTAGCGCCGCATTTGCGTAATTTTTTGATGAAAAACCGGCGCAAACCTACAAAATAAAATTGAATTTTGTAAGTTTGCGCCGATTGTGCGTCAAAAAACGACGCAAATGCGGCACTATAAAAGTATAAATATGGGCCTTAATATTTATGTGAGTAGGGAATTTCAATGGTCCAATCTCAGCAAAATATTGAAGAACTTGATTGCTTTGAGACTCAACTGAAATTATGCATCACTGGCCTTTGTATGATGCATGTTGTTTTATTTTTTATTTTTGTCCTCATATCACAGAGCAAAAGGTTACCTCAGGCACAGAAGCGATTGAGATCAGCCACAAGCCTAGTACAATTAATTGCTGCAACAATAGAAACAGGCTATAAAACCTGGATCACAGTGGCACCTTGGTGTAATCATAGGACTGATCGATTTTGCAAGATTGCCATACCTTCCAATCTCAAAAAACAGCCCAAATGTTATTCGTCACACTATGGACACCTTCAATGTCTAATTTACAAGTTTGATGGATGGCCTTCAACCAGGTCTCCAGGAAGGGAAGTGTGGTTGTTGGACCTGGCTGTTTTTGCAGGGTCATCCCCAAACTTTTTGCCTCCTTTCTCCTATTTTTTCTGACCCGTTTTTGTTGGCTTTAGGTCTCTGGGCACTTTACCACTGCTCACCAGTGCCAAAGTGCATATGCTGTCTGTGTAAATTGTATTGGTGATTGGCTTTTCCATGATTGGCATATTTTGGTTCACTAGTAAGTCCCTAGTAAAGTGCACTATAGGTGCCCAGGACCTGTAACTCAAAGGCTACTAGTGGGCCTACAGCACTGATTGTGCTACCCACATGAGTAGCCCTGTAAACATGGCTTAGGCCTGCCACTGCAGTGTGTGGCAGTTTTAAACTGTCAATTCGATCTGGCAAGTATATCCACTTGGCAGGCCCAAACCTTCCCTTTTTGTACATGTAAGGCACCCGTAAGTTAGGCCCTAAGTAGTCCCATGGGCAGGGTATGTTAAATGTAGGACATGTACTAATGTGTTTCACATGTCCTGACAGTGAAATACTGCCAAATTACTTTTTTTCACTTTTGCAAGGCCTATCTCTCTCATAGGTTAACATGGGGACTGCCTTTCAATATCTTTTAAGTGCAGTTTCCCATTGGGAGCAGACCGAGATTTGGAGTTTGGGGTCTCTGAACTCCTAATTTAAAAATACATCTTTTGGTAAAGTTGTTTTTTAGATTGTCTTGAAAATGCCACTTTTAGAAATTGGGTGTTTTCTTGCTTAAACCATTCTGTGACTCTGCCTGCTTGTGTATTTGCTGTCAGTGTCAGACTGACAGTTGTGTCGTGTTTGAATCTCCTCTAGACAGTGACACAAAGGGAGATGGGATGTAGCCTGCATATCCTGATGGGTCACCTGGGCTGGAGTGTAGGGAGGAGCTGACATTAACACCTGAATGGGCTGTGCCTGCCCTCACAAAATGCAGTCTCCAACCCCCTGTTGTGAGTCTGGAGCCAGGCCTGGGCAAGGCAGGATCTTGTCAACAACAGACTTTCATTTGAAGTTTGTCTACTTCAAAGGCAGAAAGAGGTATAAGTAGTGGACCCAAACCCCCAGAATTTTAGATTACTTCTGCAAACAAGAGGAACTTCTGCCAAGGAGGAGAACTGAAGAGCTGGAGGAGGAGTACTGCTCCTTTGCCTGTGAGTATGCTTTGCTGGGTTGGCCTGCAGTTGCTGCTTCTGCTTGAAAGAGGAAAAAGATTGGACTTTTTGGAATATTCCTGCTTGTGAAGTGTCTCCAAGGGCTTGGATTGAGCTTGCCTCCTTTTTTGAAGTCTCAGGGCCATCAAAGACTTCCTCTGCCAGAACCTGGTATCTCTACTGGGACTCTTACCCTGCCATACTTGTGTATGTTGGATTTTTGTCGTTTTGGTCTTGTTTTATTTAGATAAATATTGGCTAGTTTTCTAAATCAGTTTGGTGTCCATTTTGTAGTGTTTTCACTGTATTACTGTGTGTGTTGGTACAAATACTTTACACATTGCCTTTGAGAAAAGCCTGACTGTTTGTGCCAAGCTACCAAGGGGGTGAGCAGTGGTTATCCAAGTGTATATCTCCAGTACCCTGACTGGAGTGAGGGTCCCTGCTTGGACGGAGTGCAAACTGACTGCCAACCAAAGACCCCATTTCTAACAGTGGGATTATTGCAAATCTCCCTCTTGGCAAGAAAAAACAAGTAGAATAATAGGGACCACTTAGATCTATGAGGGCAATTATATGGTGTAATATTGACACCAATCAGAATGGGATTTGCCATGAATGAATCTGCCAATTTCCTGGCCATGATTTTACTAACACTCTTTAAAAGCTAGATAATGAAATACAGCCAAAAAAACATATGCTTGTCATTTGCTCGGGGCAACCACATCTTCTGCACCCTAAATTTTTACGAATCTCACAATCTTTTGAGGAATCTAAAAGATTCTTGTTAGAAACTGGGTTTCTGTTTGGCAGAGGTATGCACCCTGTCCAAGCATGAACCTCTGTCCTAGTCAGGGTAAGTCAGATACACACCCTAAATTAACCTGTGCTCACCCTCTGACAGCTCAGCACAGAGTAGTAAGGCTAAACTTAAGAGGCAATGTGTAAAGTATTTATGCAATACTTCAGACAGTAAAAACAGTGAAAACACCACACAAAAAGATACATAAAAATAGAGCTCAATTTACTGAACAAAACTGGATAAAAACAACAAAAATCCAAAAAGTAGAAGTCAAGATTTGGATTTTAAAGAATAAATGAAATGGTGGTGCTAAAAAGCATAAAGCGCCAACTGGGGGCTATACGGTCATGCTAGATGGGGGTAAGGTAAAAAAATGCAGGCTGACTGCGATGGAATGTGGGCTGGCTACAGGGACTTGCAAAACCCACTGAACAAAAGTACTTTGATCCTGGTTGCAACAGGAAGATGTAGGTGCAGCCGAGCAATGTCTCAATGTCGAGCCAGCAGTTGAGGTGATGTATTGATGTTCTCCACGCAACAATGGTGATGTGTGTATTCCGAAGATGAAGTGCCGGTTCCGAGATGCGCCAGTTCCGAGGCAGATGAGCTGGGTTTCTCCATGCAGTTGAGGATATGTGTAGATCGTCTCCCTGCAGTGGCGGCGAGTCCAATGCAGCAGTTCTGATGGTGATGTACTGGTTCTGAGTGCAATGCACCAAGTACGATCTCCGCAATGACAAGGGTGCGCTGGTTCTGACCCAAGTAAAAGTGCAGATGGGCCAGCTCTGATGAAGATCCATGGGTTCTAGCAGCTGCAGCACTTTATACCCACTTTCAAGGTCACATGACTGGATTGGCACCACTTGGCAGGGCAAGACTTTCAGCAAGCAAAGTCCAGGTGCTGAGGGTGATGATGAGTCGGTGTCTGCTGTGTCCATCAGACTTCAGAAGAACAGGAGACACACCAGCAAGCCCTTGGAGTAACTTTGGCTCTGAATTGGAGAGATTCAGGTCCAGTCCTTCTCACTACCAGGCAAGGTGAGCTGCAAGTCAGCACAGCAGAGCAGAAGCATAGTAAGTGACAGTCCTTCCAGCAGCACAACAGTCCTTCTTCAGGACAGAGAATCTGCAGGTCCAGAAGTGTATTGAGTTGATGGTGTTTGAGGTCCAGTTTTTATACCCAGTGGTGTCTTTGAAGTGGGGAGACTTCAAAGAAAGGCCTTTGAAGTTCACAGAATCCCTGCCCTTCCTGCACTCGCTCCAGACTCACTAAAAGGGGGTATGCAGCCCTTTGTGCGGGATCAGGACACACCCCATACAGGCGTGTCAGATCCTCCCTCCCATCCTGCTCAGGATGGCCCACCAGGATGTGGATGGCCCATCAGTCATACCTTAGCTACCTGTGTGTGTGGATGTCAGGAGGTAATACACAAAATCCCAGCTGTCACCCACTCAGATGTCTACTCAGAAGCAGGCAGAAGGCACCAGATGGTTAAAGTAAGAAAATGCGAACTTTCTAAAAGTGGCACTTTCAGAACCACATTTTAAAATCTGACTTCACCATAAGTTGGGATTTTAAATTGTGATTCCAAAGACACCAAACTTGGGGGTCCCATCTCTTCCCAGTAGGAAATTACACTTATAAAATGTAATACGTTCATCCCAATGTTATCCTGTGGGAGAGATAGACCTTGCAGTAGTGAAAAGAATTTATGAGTTTTTCACTACTAGGACACATAAAACTTAAAAACTACATGTCCTACTTTTTTTTAATACACTGCATCTTGCCCTGGGGCTGTCTAGGGCCTACCTTATGGGAGACATATCTATTAAAAAGGAAGGTTTGGGCCGGCCAAGAAGGTTAACTTGCCAGGGGGACATACAGTTTAAAACCTGCACAAGCAGGCCGGAGTCATGTTTGAAGGGCTACTGTAGTGGGTGGCACAACCAGTGCTGCAAGTTCACCAGTAGCATTTAAGTTACAGGCCCTGGGCACGGGTAGTGCACATTACTGGGGACTTATAAGTAAATTAAATATGCCAATTATGGATAAGCCAATATTACAATTTTTCAAGCAGAGAGCACATTCTCTTTAGCACTGGTTAGCAGGGGTAAAGTGCGCAGAGTCCTACACCCACCAAAGACGGAGTCAGAAAAAGAGGAGGAGGAAGGCAAAAAGTTTGGGGATGACCCTGTAGAAAGGGCCAGGTCTAACAATCCTGTCGAGGGCAGAAAAATTATTCCTCTTTAGGTTGGCTGGCGTAACAGTATTCTTATCATAATTTTTGGGATGTTTGCCATAAATACTGTAACAGTGGCCTCGGCATTATCCCTTCCCAGATCAAATTCAGGGCCTTCAAATTTCTTTCCTCCGCATCCAACAGTGTCCAGTACCAAATGGAGACCTCATTTATAGGCTGCGTATCCTGCAGTCTTGATTTGATCGTTCAGGGACCCCAAATTTCCAGTATTTAATTCAATCAATCAATCAATCATTGGATTTGTAAAACATGACTCCCCAGGGGGTATCCAGGTACTACTCCATGTACCAAGAGACCAACTCCACTTATTAAAGTCTTGATAGACAACCCTTGGTCTTAACCATAAGTATATCCCAAGGCAGCACGCCCTGGACAGTTTAGAGGTGCCCCCAAGTTTTAATGCCAGCAACCCTCAAAGGGGGACTCAAGCTATCTAATAAACATTCAGGGGTGTCAGGGAAATCCCAACTGGAACGCATCACAATACTGCCTCGAATCAGGTAAAGCAAGGCCTCCTTTCTATTATCTAAACTTCAGTTTCTTTCAAGAAAGCCCAACTGCCCCAGAGGCCCAAACAAAAGTTGTCAACTTCCCCTGGATTTTAGCAAAGAGTGTTTCAGGAAAAGGGAGAGGAATACAATCAAAAAGGGATGTCAGTTATGGAAGAATGGACTTTTCGATAAAAATTACCTGCCCGTATACTCCACTTTGTAAGAAACAGGTTGATGTCTCTAGCCACCTTCAGTAAATTATGTGTTGGGATTGCCTCCAGGAGATGAACAATAGAAATACCCAAATATTTGATCTCTGACTTTGCCCTCCTATCAAGGCCTGTTACATTCCAACACATAACCTCTGATTTACCTTTATTGATGGAATATCCAGAGAAGGACCCAAACTCATCTGCTAGTTCCTACACTCTAGGAATGATCTTAGCTGGATCCACCGTATAGATGATCAAATCATTGGCACACAAAGCTATCTTAGTCCTGAAACCCTGTGGTACAAATGGAATTAGGGGCTACATTGCCTAGTACCTCTGGAGTTATTAAACCTCCTGGTCAACGACCCATTTAGTAGCATTCCGGCAGTTTTTGAAGAATTGAGATCAAAATCGGGCTGAAATTCAAAATGTTTAGGACCTTCCACAGTTATTACCAGCACACTCTATCAAAGGCCTTGGCTGCATCTAATGTAACTACAGCCAAGGGAACCGAGTAGGTAGAGGTGAGGTCAATTGTACCAATTAGCTATTGTGTAAGGTCATATATCTTGGGGTCCTTGGCAGGTTTTAATATTAACACCAGGGTGGCTTCTTTCCAGGTTTCTGGTGTCTGGGCATTCCTCAGGTGAATAGAGGTAAACAACTTTTCCCTTACAGACATAATGCCCTCCATTAGTATCTTATAGAGCTCAGAGGGGATATCATCCAGACCCGCTGACTTCCCATTGTAGCTGATTTCAGCCTTGGCAATCCTAGCCAAGGAATTATTTCCCAGATCCGTAAGCCTGGGAAGTCTCTATCCCTCAACTATCCCCTAAGCTTTGTTAAATCTGGGTGGACCTTTTCCTCTCAGAGAGATGAGAATAAGGTTGCCATTTGTTCCTCCGTTTTCCTTGCCCTATTATATATTTCCTCTGATGGTTAATTACCAACTCTTTTATAGGATTCCTGGCCCTCTCTGATCTTGCCTTCCATGCCAATAGTGTCCCACTCCTCTCCTCATACTCAAAAAGCCCCGCACAATTAGCCTTCCATTTCTCTCTACACTTCCCTTCAACCTTGATTTTGCATGTTGGAGTTTGAGGTATTATGTCTGTACTTGTAATTGTTATGATGCAGGCCAATGCACATAACACGATTAGTAACTAAGCATACTTTTACATTTTGTAACAAAGACAAGGGCGGAAAAGGAGTCTAGGGATTGACATAGCACAGGCTTTTGACTGTTTGACTGGTTCCATAACCATCCAAAGTGCAAGAAACCAAATGATGGAACACATAGGAGGGGAGTTCATCTGAATAGAATGATCAAAATAGGCTGGGTATAAAGCCTGGGTTTACAGGGCCTGGTCAGACTTAGAAGCCAGGTTCAAATTAATCAGAGCAGTTATTTAGGAGTTCTGAAGAAGCTAGTCTCTCCTGTAAACAGCCTACTGAACCATTCAACATTCCCTAATTATCTTTCCTATGTCGACCTGCAAGAGCTATTCGGGCAGTCCTTCAACCATCCATTCTGATTGGACAACATTCCTAAATTACTTTATTGCAAGAATTCAGCTCTTGCCTTATTTGTTTACCCTCCAAATGCTGATGCTTGAATGAATTGGGGTCTACAAGTTATTGACATTCATGGCCATTAGATATGCTCTGTTGAAACGACAGTTCCACAGTTCTATACAATGTATAATATTACACAATTCTGTGCCCGTTTCGAATTTTCTTGTGCAGTCTTCTAAATTTTTCTTTATAGGATTCTCAAGCCACTTTCACTTTGAGCATTGTGTTCTCACCTTTCTGGCAAAGAGCACTTTCTGTGTAACCCCCCCCCCCCCCCCCAAAAAAAAAAAAACCCCTTTTTGATTTCTCGATAAATATATCAATATGCATCGCTGTTATGTTTTTTTCTTTTACTGTTTTGCAGATTTTAATTTGGTTACATCTTTCATGCTAAATTCATATAAAAGATTGACACTTCAGTGGGAATGCTGTTGCTTGTTTTTGGGTGGTACAGGACAGGACAGATCACCTGGTAGTCTCCGATCTGAAATGAACGATGTTGATTTAACGGAGACCAAGCACATAGGAGAAGTGGAACATTTCAAGTACAGTTTGATGTGTGGGGCCGGCTCAGCCTGCAAAACTGAAACCAAGACAAGATGTTGGACATGAGCCAGTCGATGTGTGCTGCCTCTCATGACCTGCACCCAGGACCTCTCCTTTCCCTTCCACATCATCTTCCTCATCCTGGTCATCTTATGCTGTTAGGCTATAATGTTTGTTTTATGTGATTATTAGGTTACGGAGCTTTTTACACTTTCCTAGTATTCAAAGACGTGGTAATACGGTAGCACCTATTAAATATTTGAAATGCTTGCATAGGTATGAATGTTTAGAAGTGGCAAAGCTAGTGCACCACACAGTATCTTCAATGTGATTTAGTCTGAGCAGGGATTAAAATCAGCATTTCTTTTTTTTACTGGTTTGGGGCTTCACTTTACCAGGACTTAAGTGTTTCTAAATCTGTACAAGGTCTATATATTGGATTTTGTGTGTAGCTTCAGCCAGAAGTGAATGTTGAAGCTGATGCTCAGGTGGAGAACAAGGCTTGTTAGTTGCAAGTTAGGAGTTGAAGATATAAAGTTTAAAGATCAGAAGCTGCATGAGTTTTTGTTCAGTGACTAAAGACGCATCAACACAGGTAGTCTGTTGTGTGGCTTTAGAGCACTACCTAGGGACCTCTCGAAGGCTTAATCTGAGAGAGGTCCTAGATTCTTGGAACTTGTGTTTGGGTAAACCAAACTCCTATCCTCAGTTCAAAAACTGGCTTTTAAGAGGTGGGCTTAGGGGTAAACAGTGCCGAGGTGGAGCATGAGCATTCCATATGAGGGGTGATGTCACACGACACTCAGGTAAGATTGAGTAAATGTAAGGAATTGTTCAAATGGTTTGGAAGATGGTTGGGAGAAGACAAACTAATGTACTTCCTATAAAAATGCAAGAGAGTTCAGGAATGATTCTGAGCATTCAGAGGCCAATACATGTAAAAAGATGCAATATGGGTCTCTCACCATGTCTTTCCAATTGTATTAGAGGTAATGATGAATAGGGATCCCATCACTGGAGCAAAGTACAAAGCACCAACCTGCTCCCCCCTCACTATTGTTGGTACCATTAACACTGATACTAATACATTTGACAACTGGATTCTTGAAGCCCTTGATTATTTATTACCGCAGGGCTCTCTCTACAGTAAAAGCGTATTGAGACATCTGACCCATGGTTTTTGTCCTCCTTGGCCAAGGAAAGACTGACCTGTAAATGGGTGGAGTGGTTATGGAGAGCTAGCTACCTCCCAAATGTCAAGGTTACTTATAGAGCCTCTACAAAGAGATACCATAAACTAACCAAGAAAGCAAAGAATCTTTACTTCACCACAAAGGTTCAGGCAGCAAATAATTACCCTAAAGTAATTTATCATATAGAAAATGACTTTCTCCATCCTAAAGCCTGTTTTTCTGTGTTAGAACCTTCACAAGAGTTGTGGTATAACTTGGCTGAGTTCTCTGAGAACAAAATTGAAGTTATTCAAACTGGTATTAATTCAGGGAAGATAGCTGGTGAGGAGGTGCTCAAGGTCACTGTTGATCTTTGTTCCAGTGCCACCCTTGTGGCGTTTAATCCCATCACGTTACACAAATATGAATCTGCTATAACTTCATGTACATCAGGTTTGCCAACTGACCTCTGTCTACCATCTATACTCAGAAAAGCTATTAGGGTTATTAACGCCATTTTAAATTGCATTTTAGTCAGTTTAGCTACAGGCCACTGTGCAGGACAGGTGGAAATTAGCTCTAGTAGAACCGCTGTTAAAAAACACAAATGCAGATCCTAAGAATATGACTTATTTTAGGCCTAATTCATTGCTTCCTGACTCAGTAAAATTGCTTCAAAAAGTAGTTCATTCTCATCTTCATACCCATCAAGCTGGCTTTATATCATGACATTCCATGGAAACTGCTTTTTTGGAAGTGTCGGAATCTGTAAAGTTTGTGTTGGACAATGGAAACAACACTGTTTTAATTCTCCTTGATCTGTCAGTAGCTTTTGACACCATATCACATGACATTCTCTTACAGCGCCTTGCTGACTGTGAAATTTATGGTAATGCCTTGACATGGTTTCACTCTTTTCTAAGAAAGACAAGGGTTATTTCAAGCCAAGAGAAACAAACCTTAAAATTTGGGTTGCCTAGGGCTCCTCTCTGACTCCAACTTTGTTTAATGTTTACATCTCTCTGCTAATTGCCTTCATCAACTCATTTGGTATATCCACTATGTCATATGCAGATGGCACCCAAATTATCTTGTCCTTAGACAAGAATTCTACGATTTCCAAAATAAATTTCAAAAGTTGCCTTTCCCAAGTTATAAGATGGATGGATCAGAACCATTTGAACTGCAGTACAGAAAGTCTGAAATCCTTACTTTTAGAAAGAATAATCAGTTCTCATCTGCCAATTGGTGAGTGAATGGTCTTACCACGCCTCCTGCCTCCTCTTCTCTGGTCAGAAATATAGCTGTTAAATTTGACACTGACCTTTATTTCCACCATCAAGGCATTATTGTTGCTGGAACTTGTTTCTCAATAATTAAGGCGCTAACCCGTTTTTTGAATTTCTCCTGCTTGGTGCTACGAGAACAATAACCCATGACTCCAAGACTGACTATTGTAACAGTTTTTATCTTGGTGTATCTAAATGTCTGACTAGGAAGCTTCAGGTCATGCAAAATGCTGCTGCTCGCCTTTCACTCAAACTTCCTCACAGAGCCTCCAACTCTAAATGGCTAAGGGAAGTTCATTGGTTCCCTGTAGAAAATCTGAATGTGTTTAAATCACTTAATATAGTTTCCAGAGCACTTCACCAGACTGGCCCCAAATTTATTTTAGAACAGTTCACATTATATGCTCCTTCCAGAGCTTTGAGATCGGTAAATGCCATGCACTCAGTGATTCCCAATTTCAGACTGAAGACTAGAGGAGGCAGATCTTTGTCTGTGCTTGGTGTCAAGGCCTAGAACGGGCTCTCTCCTTTCCTGAGACAAAGAAAATGACACAACTTTTAGAAAGCTTCTTAAGACCTGGCTTTTTACTTAGCCATAATGGGATCTCTTTATCTGCACATGAGGAATGGTACTGCAAATTGTGCATTTACTGCCGAAATACCACTTTGGGGTTGATTGTTGTGCTTTACAAAGGCCCACTTTACTTACATATGTACTGAATGCTATTTTGTACTGACAAGTAGAGAACGTACAGTGCACTACAATGATTTTGATTTCCGAAACAGACAGATTTTCCAGGAATAACCTTAAAATGACAAATGGGTCTGTCAAGAAATTAGTGTAAATATATTACTTATAAAGGATGCTAACATAATCAGGTTATGCAGAGAATGTGACTCGTGTATCATGCAGTTACCCGTTTTAAAGAATAATTAAATATTAAAACGCACCACACTCATCAGGAATGAACATTATTTTAATAATTAAAATGTATTAAAAGAAGGACACTGGAAAAATTGTGGTAATGATGTTTTTGTGTGTGTTACAAATAAAACATACTTTTAAGGGGTAATGAAAGAGGAAACAGCATGTATGTGGTAAAGAATGTTCATTACACATCAACATATAATGATTGCTGCTACAGATTTCATTAAAAATAGAATCTATTAAATTGACCTGTATGAGTGAAATCAAGGCCTAACCAAAAGCTGCATTTCAAATTTGCATTACCTTTCTAAACGTTGTATGACCCGAATTTGTTTGACTTGCTTGATTTGCCAACATTAACAAATTTGAAACAGAATGTAACTCTGCAGTAATGCTTCTGTCGTTACTTTTGCATGGCCTTTGCATGACACAAATGTCCTATGCTAACAAAGAAAACTATATTATTTTATTCTTTTTTACTGCTTGACCTGCAATGGACTCTCAAAACTTGCAAAACTAATCTGAAACTTGCTTCTTTATGAACAGCTTCTAGTGTGAAGATGTGTGAGAATTAAAATGACATAAGATATTTGTACATACAATTTACATTAGTGTATTTTCTACCAGAGACCAAGACAGCTAAGAAAATCTTTTAGTGTATCAGCCTATACAAAATGTTTGTTAAATGTATCTTGTACTAGAGCTGTCTTTGTTAGAAGTTACCATCTCAACAAAAAATGTTCCTGTCTTATGCTTTCCTTGACTGAGATTGGCTGACTGAATATCTCAGCTGAAACAATTATATTAAATTGTATTTTATAGTATTTTGTTATAAAAGTGTCCCAGAGAAAGAACAGATAGTCATCCTCAATCTTCTCCTGCTCAATCCATTCTTTCACTCTCTCTCACACAGAACTTCTTACTGCGAGACTCAGACAGACTTTGCTTTCTGCCTAGACTATTCCATCAGAGTCTGTTACAGTCTTCTTTACGACTACTTATAGCTTTGCTGACCAGACTGCCATAGATATTTGTTTCTTTTGATATTTTCTGACTAAAATGAATTCCTTTTACTGATTTAGACTAGGGATAGATTTTGAGACATAGGGGGTGATTCTGACCGCGGCGGACGGCGGTCGCCGCCCGCCACACGGTTCCCGCCGAAAGACCGCTCTGCGGTCAAAAGACCGCGGCGGTCATTCTGGCTTTCCCACTGGGCTGGCGGGCGACCGCCGAAAGTCCGCCCGCCAGCCCAGCGGGAAACACCCTTCCCACGAGGACGCCGGCTCAGAATTGAGCCGGCGGTGTGGGAAGGTGCGACGGGTGCAGTTGCACCCGTCGCGAATTTCAGTGTCTGCTAGGCAGACACTGAAATTCTTTTTGGGGCCCTCTTACGGGGGCCCCGCGGCACCCCCTACCGCCATCCTGTTCCCGGCGGGAGAACCGCCAGGAACTGGATGGCGGTAGGGGGTGTCAGAATCCCCATGGCGGCAGAGCGCGCTCCGCCGCCATGGAGGATTCTCAAGGGCAGCGGAAAGTCGGCGGGACACCGCCGACTTTCCGTTTCTGGCCGCGGCTGAACCGCCGCGGTCAGAATGCCCAGCGGTGCACCGCCAGCCTGTTGGCGGTGCTACCGCCGACCTCCGCCATGGCGGTAATTACCGCCAGGGTCAGAATGACCCCCATAGTGTATGCAATATTTTGTATATCTTTCTTTGTCTAATAAAGAAAGACTTCACACGTACAATAAAAATTTTTTTTTACAATTCTAACTACAACTCTAATTATTGAATCCTGAGAGAAATTAATTTATGTTGAAAATTGCTGTTTTCTTTTCCAGTCCCACTGCCTTCAATTACAGGCTGACACATACGTGATAATGTACCCGCTGCTGTACATATTGTGGCTATTGCAAGTCAGTGAGGAGCCCTGGAAGCATATAGAGGAACAAGGCAAAAGCCTGAGTTCTTTATAATGTCACGGAACTCTGAGGTGACTTGCAATATCCTTATAATGTATTTCAGCCAATACGTTATTCTTTATAATACATGGTTCCACCATCATGCCTCCCACAAACCACTTAAATCTTTGGTGTAGTGCGCTTTCATATGAAAGATAGCATTTTGTCAACATGAGGACAAAATGAAAATCTTTAGTGCAAAACTGAATACATTGAAAAGCAGTTAGTATTTGCAAAAATGTATTAGAATCAGTTTAACACAAGGGAAATTAAAAAACAAAACACTGTATGTTTTTACACATTCTGAGCTTCAGAGATATTCGATTTTTCTTATAATTACCTAAAGCACAGAAAAAATAGGTAAATACTGCTTATCATTGTGCATCTAGAAAAAAAGAGCAATGGGAAAATCCACATTTCATTTTTGTTTTTTTCAAGTGCATCTTGTCCTATCTTTCCCCTCTGTTGCTGGCTCTGCAGCAGACATTGTGTTGTTCCAGTGGAGCAGGTATGTCACAGGTCGACTTTCATAAGGAAATTAGAGACGAGATTCTGTTCATGGATTACAGTCTTCCATGTGTTATATAGATAAACAAGAGTTCAGATCCAGTAGCGGTTACCCCAGAAGGAAAAGTGGTGGGACAGCGAGAAGAAGACAAATAAGAAGAACAAAATAGGACTTATCTGCCAGATGCCGCTGTGGTATTCTTCTACTCCTCTGCTCATGTTGACGCCCAGCAGCAAGTGCACCAATGCACAGGCTCCCAGACACCCCAAAGCCAATCCAGATGCTGCTCATATGCCGGTAATACTAGTACCCAGCATGCGAGCAGCACCAGGACTGGTCTGAACAGCTTGGCTTGGTAATCACTAAAGGAATGGGAGCCTGTGCTTGATCTCCACCCGGCTGTGCAACACAGCTCGGGTTGATGAGATCTAAAAGCGCATGTCGGTTTATCCATCATAAGACAGCCGGCCAAACCAGCATGCGCAGTTACAGTGCTCACCACTTCTCCCTGAGGCAGCTGCTTTCCATCAGGATGGCCCCACCCCAGACTCAGCTCCGTTTGGAAAAATAAAATGATAATAACATTGTTTTATTATCATTTTATTTTTCATTTTTTGCACTGCTGAGAGAGCAGTAGGGCGACGTTCCTCTGCCTTAATGGAGGAGCCGCCACGACCTGCCCAAGATAACAGTGTAACCCCTGTCTTGTTTCAACACTCATTAATATAAGGTAAAGTGGGAATGCTTTTCCTGTCCCTATATACACTGCCATGTTAGTTGTGAAGTTCCTTAGTAAATATAAAGGATGAAAGTCAGGAAGAAGGGCGGCATTACCCTTCTAGGGAAATGTAATAATACCAAATGAAATCACGAAAAAGCCTGGGCTGTCGCTATCGGTAAAACGTCGTTAGTAACTACTGTACACATGAATACGGAAAGATTGCATAAATATAATTAGTACAAGTGAGTCCACATTCATGTGGAGAAAAGGCCAAGTCAGGGTAATAATGCTCCTCACAACTTGGGTTAAATAATTACCCCTCAGCGATATTACCCAAACCTTAGGACAGCGGCCCAAAGAGGGTATTTATATGCTCACAAAGCCTGAGTGAGATAGTCATTTTCTCTTGATTGATAAAGTGCTGATTTTATGTAGTGCTTCACTTCACACTTCTATAACGTGAAGAACTTTAAATAATGCGTTGGTGCCACTCAATGTAATGGTACTTAATTTACCAAGTCAGAAGGATGGAAGGATGAGCAGCTTACTTTAGTAAAGGGCTTTTAGCTTACTGAGCAATTCTGCCGGCTAGTTCTGTCAGCAACTGTTTCCATTATACAAAACCTTGATAAATAATGTAGAAATCAGCATGGTGGTGTATCTCAGTGTAAAATATAAAATTGCTTTTAAATATTTGTTGCTTATAGGTCGAATTGTTGATGTTATTTCTTGAATGGGTGCACTGGATAGCAAACCATGCATGTGCTTTCACGGGCACATCTGAGAGTAGGATTTGATGGCAAGTGTTTTTTAACTGAAGCAAAAACTAGGAGCCTTGCTCAGGAGAGTACAATTTCATAGGTCTGATATTTTAATTTTTCTTGTGTTAATGCAAAAATATTTTCTTTAGTGCATTTTTCCCTGACTAATGTGCATTGGCTCACAGAAGCGCCTCAATTAATTGACACACAGGACCAATAAACCTTCCCTCTGAAGATGGCCTGGCAGGTGCACGTGTTCTGCTTGGTGCCCATACCAAGCACTAGATGAATTGGCGGGTCCTCAGTTGAACGCGCGTGCTGCCAGGGGCCGCTCATGGTCAGAACTTCATGCTTACATTGGAGCAAACACTGTATGCTTTCTCAAATCACTGGAACATGTCCAACGTTAGACAGAGAACATCTGTTCGAGTGAAAATTGGACCACATGTGAAGGTGACAGTTCACAGAAAGTCTGCCTAATTTACGAGATTCCTATGTCATATACATTCAACAAACAAAAATCGAATTAGCCGAAACCTTTCTAAACTTTAAATTAAAATTACAAATTGCGACTGTGCATCTGATCCAGTCACTATATTTACCTTTCTTACATGCATGTAATGTCTGTTTTGAACTAGGTCGTTGTCCCTTAAGATTCTCCTTCCTACCACATTGGTAGCCATTAACACTTCTGGGAAGCCTACCTCTGTCACTTAAATAACCAGACTTGCTGTCAATCAAAGCTATGGGCACGTGTAGGGCCCTCTGAATCAATAAACCAACATTCGTTAATGAGGAGGTCTTGCTTTCCAGGTTTGACCAGCTTTGCGCGCACTTGATAATTTCTGATAATAGTCTACTAAAGGATGCCAGCTCTCTGCAAACATGTCATCAGGATTAGTGATGAAAGGCAAAGAGAGTCAAAGACTGCAAGAACATCAGATAAGATGATGAAGGTACTCACTTCAGATCCGATGCAGAGTAATTTTGGTGGGTCCTCTGCTGGTTCCAGGTGGTGGTGACTTTCCTTTGTAGATTGTGGGCTGTCACTGCAGAGACTTGAGGCAAAAGGGGGAAGCTGCATCCCGCAATGTGTGTTTGGCGTTTGTGTGTTACTGATATGCCCCATTACCCTTACCTACCTTACCATACAGAAATCCACACTCAGAAGTTGATTTAATCAAGAGGGGTGGTTGGTTCTTGAGTGTTTGATCTTCTACTCCCCACAGTGGGCTTGAAACTGGATCCCGAGGCAGAGCAATACATCAATATGAGTACATGAGGAGCAGAAGTGTGAACAAAGTTATCTGACTCTAGTTTAAGACCTGAGAGGTGGCAGGTGGAAGTAGCAGGTGTGCATTTCTTGTGAATATGCAAGCCCTGTGCCCCCTCTGTTCAGCTCCAGTGTTCTAACCATTGGAGAACCCCCAAAAGTCACTGCAGAAACTAGCTTTATTTTAATGATTCCCCACAGTAAGAATGGGGAGGCATAGGAATATGCCTATATGTTTCAAAGACACAATGATTTGCTATCCTGACTATTTGGGTAAAGTGTATTATCAGGTGGTTTGTTTTAGTGTTGACGAGCGTAGTGTGTAAAAATATTAGCTTCTCCGGAGGCATGTGTGTGATACATTCCATACTCAGTAGAAGTGGTGGGGCTGTGAGAGACATGTCAATCATGTAGCTTCATAAGCATTAATATCGGTGCACTCCTGTCTGTTAGAGTCTCTTATGCCATTCTGCGTTTTGATAGTGTGCTGTTGGGGTATGTTAATGTGTTTTCCTCATCCTTTGAAGGATTCGAGAAATGCTTACTTCCTTTCCTAAGGTCGATGGGATCTTTTGACCCAGTGAAGAGTGTGGTAACCATACAGAATCAATTCAGGAGTGTAACAAAGGCCCCTGCAGTTTGCATGTGTGTGGGGGGTGGGGGGGTGAGCTCCAGGGGCCCCTTCAGCACAGCTCCTGGCCTGAGTGAGTCTGAAGGGGGGCCCCTCCATGCTTTTTGCAGGGGAGCCCCCTCCAGTTTCGCTACGCCACTGAATCAATTCAAACCCAAACAATAAATGTAAACACCATGATCCATGTGGCCACAGAAGAACACTCCAATCAAGGCAAACGTTTCAAAGCTTTATTTATAACCACAATGCAAAGTCAGGTAAATAGTGTGCAAAATCAAGTTATACAAATAAAGGAAAACCATACATAGGCTGACCAAATCTACAAAGCAAGTTTAATCTACTTAATATCAACAACATTAAACATTACAAAATAATTACACATACTAACAAAGGCACAATTTGTTAAACAGAAACAGATTTCAAAGTATTTGATGAGGAGTTTAGTCAAGCCAAATTTGCAAATCAATTTATCAGGTTAGGGGGGCAAGGTGTAGCGGCAACCTACTACTATCACAAATCAATACTAGAATGTGTGGGAACGGGCTAGCAGAAGCAGGCAAAAGCAAGTAGAAAATTAAGGACAAAAATAATTTGGAAAAGTCATCTATCTCGGGCTAAGTTATTCTAACTAGAAAAATAAAATAAGCAGGTGTCATGTTAACTCTACTCAAGCGTGCAGGACAGGGGAAAATAACATTTGCATTACTATATACCTCTCCTGGGTTCAGCATTCAATTCAGTTTCGTCAGCAAAATAGTGAAGCATCTGCATATCCATTAAAAGCAGCATCAGAGAAAAGTGCAGAACACAGACTGCACAAGAAAGCAGGAAAAGGGTCCAAGGGACAAGTTAACAGTCCAAGATTCAAAGGGGCTCTCCACTAAACTTACAAGTCTATTCCCTACTTAAAATTACTCTGAACAGTTTGATTGGTCCACTTGATGAGTCCATATTATGCAAAGGAGGCAAGATCCAATAAAAATTAAGACACAAATTGAATTTGCAACAATGAAACTTCCCAGATCTGGGTGAAGTAATCTCTCCTTCTGTGTGAAACCAGCAATGACTAACAACTCTATACATTACTTGATACATTCCAACATCTTCCCATGGCTCACAAACGTTCTTATAGTTCTCAGGAGACCTAAAAGTCAAACAATAGCGTTGATTTACTTTCCAGTCCTCATGATCTAATATTGAAACATCAAAGGTGGCGATGAATGAAACTTACACATAATACAATAACACTCTTTACTATTCATGTGAAACAACCTATTGGAACAATTCATGTTAGAGAAAAGGAAATGACTTTCCATTTTACAGCTGCTGGAAATGCAAAGAATTCAGGCCTAATTATGCTAACACAAGAAATACAATGCGTTAAAAAAAACACATAGGCCCTCATTATGACATTGGCGGTAAGTCTCGGTTACTGCCATGCTGACTGCCGCCAACATACCACAACCGCGGCGGTATACCACTACGCGTATTATGACCCACACATAGAAATCCGCCCCTATACAACACACACACAAGTCCGCCACACCAAAGGTCAGTGATAAAATGGCAGTACCAAATCCCACACCGTTACGCCAACAGAAATACGCCCACAGCATTATGACCCACAAATCACTGCGGTGGACATTCAACCACAGTAAACCATTGGCGGTACAAACCGCCACGCTCAAAATACACACACACAAATAAAACACCACCACCTTGGTCAATTTGAACAACACACACCTGGCACACATACACACACCACACCCTCACACCCACACCACTATAAAACACAAACCAACATTACTCACAACCCTTTACCACAACTAACAATTTACAACAGAGAGAGAAACACGCCAGGAGCACCTACAGAACCAGAGCCACAGAACACCATCACCCATAGACCATACACGCACCTCACAGCACACACCCCAACACATCACCCCACACACACTCACACACACCACACACACTACACCCATGGCACCACAAAGACACCCCAGATTCTCTGAGGAGGAGCTAAGGGTCATGGTGGAGGAAATCATCCGGGTAGAGCCACATCTATTCGGATCACAGATGCAACAAACATCCAGTGCAAGGAAGATGGAGCTATGGTGGAGAGAGGTGGACAGGGTCAATGCCATGGGACAGCACCCAAGAACCAGGGATGACATCAGGAAGAGGTGGAACGACCTACGGGGGAAGGTACGTTCCGTGGTTGCAAGACACTAGATAGCAGTACAGAGGACTGGCGGTGGACCCCCACCTCCTCCCCCACAACAACATGGGAGGAGCAAGTCTTGGCAATAATGCATCCTGAGGGCCTGGCAGGAGTAGCAGGAGGACTGGACTCTGGTAAGTCAAATCTTTACTACTTTCACCCCCCCTACCTGCATACTGTCATATACCCCCACCCTCAATCTCACTCCTATCACTCCACCACCTTCCACACACCCCACCATCACAACCCCCCCCCCCCCCACAACCAAGCCCTGCATGCAACACCAATGCATGGACACCCATCCCAGACCCGCATGGACATCCATCATCACAGCATGCACAGTAGTGACAATAATTTAGTCAACCAAATCACAACTCACACAAGCCAAACCTGCCTTAGTAATAATAACCATGGGGGGAAACACACCCATGCACCATATGTCACACGCAGAAACAATAACACTGCATTTACATACCCACAGGACCCCCACACAACGTCACCAGAGAGGAGGTGCCAGCAACATCCAGTCCACCCCCTGAAGAGGCCCACAGTGATGACAGCAGCTCTGCACGCCTGGATATGGATGACCAACCTGGCCCATCTGGGACCTCTGGACAGTCGGTTACCCAGCCACAGTCTCATACCACCACAGAGCCTTCCCCCTCAGGAAACACCAGTGGGCCCATACCACTGTCCTCAGGACACGTCAATCAGCAGTGTGTCCACCACTACAGGGACCCCAGGCAACCCCACAAACACAGGACTATCAGTGACCTGGGGTCAGTGGCAGTGGGCCCATTGTTCAGGGGACAGAGGCACAGGACAACAGGGAAGCTGGGAGGACTGCTGTGCAACAGGGGGAGGACAGGCTAAGGGAACCGACCCTCCACGAGGCACTTGCAGGGATCCTGGGAGCATACCACCATACCCAGGAGACGATGGGCCAGATACTGGCCAAGATGCAGGAGACCCAGCGGTTGCAGGAGGGACAGTACCTGGGGATCAGGGAGGACCTGAAGGACATCCACACCACCCTGGTCACCAATGCAGGGGTGCTGGCAGACATGGCCAACACCATGAGGGAGGCAGTGGCACACCAGCGGGCCCCTGACACTAGCCACACCGATGAACAGCCCACCACCTCCGCCAACGCTAGTGGACAGCAGGCCCTGCCACAGGAACAACAGGCCACCAGCACCCCACCCCCTGTAGAAGGAGAACCACCATGCAAACGGTCCCTGCGATCCAGGCAAAAGCCAGAGAACATTGCCAAGACCCCCACCAGAAAATGGGACTCTCCTGATTGTCACCCATCTGTCCCACACTGTCACCCTGTCCACCTTGAACTGCCATTGCTCCACTTCCTGTGCTCCCTTGGACAATGCACCTGTGATACCAATAGACTGTACCCTATCATGGACTCTCCTCCACCAGCACCCAAGCCCATTGCACATCCCCATTTACTTCTCAGCACTGAAATAAACACCCTTGCAATAAACATGTATGGAGTATGTCAAATGATTTAAGGATGTAGTTGTTTAACAATCTGTAGACATTGCAAATAGACAGTACAGTGATGTAAACATAGTTATGACCTGTAATGTGCTTCAGTCAATACACCAGGAGCCACTGGAGGGCACAAATATCTGCAAATAGACATGTTAAATGGTACAATAAGTGGGCTGTGTAGTGGGAACAGCAGCCAGGCAGAAAAAATTAACTTCACAAAACAGCAATGGAAGGTGAGATTACAGTTTCTTACCTGTGTGTCACTGGAAGTACTGTTGTATTATAGTTGTTCTGTTGTCCACATCCTCTTCCTCTGCCTCCTCTTTGTCACTGTCCACAGGCTCCACCGCTGCCATACGACCATCTCCAGCCTCATCCTCCTGCAGAAAAGGCACCTGGCGTCTCAAGTCCAGGTTGTGCAACATGCAACATGCAACGATGATCTGGCAGACCTTCTAGGGTGAGTAGCACAGGGATCGACCTGTCGGATGGAGGCACCTGAACCTGGCCTTCAGGAGGCCAAAGGTTCACTCAATGATACTCCTTGTTCACCCATGTGCCTCATTGTGACGTTCCTCTGCCCTTGTCCTGGCATTCCTCACTGGGGTCAGTAGCCATGAGAGGTTGGGGTACCCAGAGTCACCTGCAAATACCGAGGGATACCATTTAGCCAGACACTCACCCTTAGGGCCGACCCCACACCCATATACCAACATCCACTAGGTGGGGACCATGGGCTCACCTATTAGCCACACCTGGTGCCTCTGGAGTTGAGCCATCACATATAGGATGCTGCTATTCCTCAGGATATAGGCATTATGCACAGACCCAGGATATTTAGCATTGACATGGGAGATGTACTGGTCCGCCAGGCACACTATCTGCACATTCATAGAGTGAAAGCTCTTTCGATTTCTGAACACCTGTTCATTTCTCCGGGGAGGGGGCAAAGGCAATATGTGTACCATCAATAGCACCAATGATGTTGGGGATATGTCCCAGTACATAGAAGTCAGCCTTCACTGTGGCCAAATCCTCCACCTGGGGGAAAACGATGTAGCTGCACGTGTTTCATCAGGGCAGACAACACTCTGGTCAGCACGTTTGAGAACATAGGCTGTGACATCCCTGCTGCCACGGCCACTGTCGCTTGGAATGAGCCACTTGCCAAGAAATAGAGCACTGATAGGACTTGCACAAGAGGAGGTATCCCAGTGGGGTGACGGATAGCTGAGATCAGGTCTGGCTCAAATTAGGCACACAGCTCTTGGATTGTGGCCCTATCAAGTCTGTAGGTGAGGATAATGTGCCTGTCCGCCATTGTTGCCAGGTCCACCAGGGGTCTGTACACGGTGTATGTCTCCATCTCCTATTTATGTGCAGCGGTTGACCTCTAGGATGAAAAATGGTGAGCAGATGGTCATATTCATACATATCCTCAGAGTAAAATGCCTTGCATGTTGTGACAGAAACAGTATGTGAACGTGTAGTTCCGTTAATGTGCCTATGTGTGCTGTGACGCAGTTAGGTGCCATGGCCTGTTCCCCCCTGAAATGGCGGCCGCCTGACCTGTGTGGAGGGACAAGTGGAAATGAGGTGATTCCGCTGGCGTTGTGCGCCGTTGCGGGAGGCAGTCAATGACCGCCGTGCAACACCTCATTGGTTATCATTGGGCCCTATGGGTTCCAGTAGCCAATGGTGATGTACACCGGTGGTGACGGTAGGCACCGCCGCGAACGTGACCGCCATTTTCTATCTGTTCACTCACTTGCTACCTGACCTTCAACACTACAGGACCTACACTGAAAGTGCTGCTGTGACCTGTGTCTGGAAGCAACCATAGCTCGAGTGTCTGGGGAAAGGGCCCCTGCCTTCACTTTGGAGGAGTTGGAGAGACTGGTGGATGGGGTCCTACCACAGTACCATTTACTTTATGGTGCTCCAGACCAACAGGTGAGTACACTGTGAGCACGATGCATGGGGCATGAATGCATGGAGTGCTGTGTGTGTAAGCCTTGTGTAAGGGGGGGTGGCTGAGGGGTCCTGTCCTGGGCAGAGTGCTGCATGTCTGGTGGTCAATGTCTGTGCGTAAGGGGATGGGAGGGATATGGTGGGCCATGAGTGTAACAGGCCGGACGGTGTGACTCATACCTTTTTCTATGTATCTTTTTCTGCAGGTCAGCGCCCATCAGAAAAAGGATATTTGGCGTGCCATCGCCAAGGAAGTGCGGACCCTGGGGGTCTTTGACAGGCGGAACACCCACTGTCGCAAACGGTGGGAGGACCTGCGCCGCTGGGCAAGGAAGACGGCGGAGGCCCAGCTGGGGATGGCCTCTCAACGAGGAAGGGGTGCCCATCATACCCTGACCCCCCTGAAGTTCCGCATCCTGGCGGTGGCCTATCCGGAGTTATATGGGTGCTTGAAGGTATCACAGCAGCCACAAGGGGGTGAGTAAGGCTTCAGATTCAGACAATTGCGCGTGTTGAGGTGTTATCTGGGTGGGGGATGTGGGTCTGTGGGTGCCCCTAGGCCAGGACGAACATGGCAGGGTAGGTTCCATGATGGGCAGGGTCTGATGCACTCCAACCCCAAATATGCTAGTGGGCATCTCCTACTTGGCAGGGTCCTGTGGGTTTCAGCTGTGCTGCTATTGGCGTTGGGCATTGTACTCCAGGGCCTGGGGACTAGCATTGTAACTGGTAGTGCATGGCCTAGTGCATAGGGCTGTTCCCTGTGTGTTGTGTATGCCAATGGTGGTGGTGTTGCTGGCATTGACCAAGTGTATCCCCTGTCTCTCCCCCCCTTTTTTGTTTTGTCTTCCTGTCCTTGTGTGCATTAACCTCATCTGGCGGATGAGCAGAGGCACAGGCGGCGGAGGGAGCTGCATCCCACATGGCTCATGAGGCCGAATCCACCGACGGTGAGGGCATCAGTGGGATGGAGAGTGAGGGGAGCAGCACAGCAGAGACTGGAGGGGACAGTTCGGACAGCGACATCTTCTCCGATGGAAGCTTCCTGGCGGACACCTTTGTGGCCACCCCAACTACAGGTACAGCCGACACCCCTGTAGTAGCACCACATTCCCAGCAGCCCCTCAGCGTGTTTCCCCTGTCCGCTCACCCAGGAGGGTGGGCATCTCCTTCGCCCCAGGCACCTCAGGCCCTGCCCCAGTCAGCCCTGCTGCCCTCAGTGAGGAGGCTATTGACCTCCTGTGATCCATCTCTGTTGGGCAGTCAATCAATACTGAATGCCACCCAGGGCCTGTTCCCCCCTGAAATGGCGGCCGCCTGACCTGTGTGGAGGGACAAGTGGAAATGAGGTAATTCCGCTGGCGTTGTGCCTTCCTGGAGGGCATTCCTGGAGGGCATTCACTCTGGTGTGACGGCCCAACAGAGATCATTCCAGGCTCTGGGCAACTCCCTGATGGCAGCCATTGTCCCTGTCTCTAGTCTCCCCCCCAACTTCCTCTACCCAGTCCCATTCCCCTCAACCCCAGCCTAACCCAAGCACACCTTCAGACCAGCATGCACCCAAATCAACACACAGGAGTGGCTCAGGCAAACACAAGCACCACACTTCATCCCACAGGCACTCACACAAGCACCATCCAGATGCAGACACACCAACATCCACTCCTTCCACTGTGTCCCCCTCCTCCTCCTCGTCCACCACCCTCCCAGTAGTGTCTCCACTCACACCTGCATGCACTACATCCAAACCCACTGCCTCCATCACCATCACGTCTATCACTACACGCCCCTCACTGGCAGTCACCACCCCCACATCCATGCACACGTCCCATGTGTCCTCTCCCACTGTTTCTGTGCCCCCTCCTCCCAAAGTACACAAACACAAGCACTCAGACACCCAAAAGCCATCCACCTCACAACAACATCCAGCCTATGCACCTGCACCCAAACACAGCAGACACCTCCTTCAACCACTCCCTCTTCCTCCACTCCCAAACCTTCACCCTCCTCCAGCCCCAGTGTCCCTAAAAAGCTTTTCCTCTCCACCCTGGACCTATTCCCTGCCCCTCCACCCTCCCAGTCCTTCACTTTGGGCCAGGGTGGTCAGGACCCAGGCTAGCACCTCAGCCACCCAGACCACGGCCACTGTCATTTCTGCAGCCACTGCAGTTGTGAGAAGCTCCGAGTAGACACCCGTCCTCACAGCCAGTGTGCCAGCACCAGCTGGCAAGGGTAAAAAGGGAACACCAGCTGCAAAGGGTAAAAAGGGAACACCAGCTGCAAAGGGCAAAAAGGGAGCACCAGCTGGCAAAGGCAAGTAGGCACCACCAGGTGGCAAAGGCAAGGAGGCACCAGCAGCTGGCAGAAGCAAGGAGGCACCACCAGCCGGCAGAAGCAAGGAGGCACCACTGGCTGGCAAGGGCAGGAAGGGAACACCAGCTGCCAAGGACAGGAAGGGAACACCAGCTGCCAAGGACAGGAAGGGAACACCAGCTGCCAAGGACAATGAGAAAGGCACAGAAGCCGCAGCCAGGATGGATATGGCGCCTGGTGCTGGAGCAGCATCTGGGCACACAACACCAGCCATGGCACTTCAGCCATCTGAGGCTGCGGGGGATGGGCTGGAGCCTCCCCGCACCACCGCCAGCCCAGCCGCCAGCACCACTGCCACCACCACCACTGCCAGCAGCAGCAGTCCCAGTGGGCAGCCATCCGAGGCTGCAGGGGAAGGGCTGGAGCCTCCCCCCACCACAAGCAGCACTGCCACCAGCACTACTGCCACCACCACTGCCAGCAGCAACAGCTCCAGTGGGCAGCTGTCCGAGGCTGCGGGGGAGGGCTGGAGCCTCCCCCCACCACAGGCAGCACCGCCACCAGCACCGCCACCAGCACCACTGCCAGCAGCACCAGTGGGCAGCCGTCCGAGGCTGCGGGGGAAGGGCTGGAGCCTACCCCCACCACAGGCAGCACCGCCACTGCCACCACTGAGCAGCCGTGACCGCCGGCGGGCAGTGTGTAGTCGTGCCTCCATGGGCTGTAGTGCGTCCTGGCCCCTGCAAGAACTGTAGGTGTGACACCCAGGTGAGAGAATGTGACCTTGCACCCTCCAAGATCTGCATCACAGGGAACCAAGCCCACTCCAGAACCAGTGGAAGAAGGCATCCACTCACCCCCTCCTTGCAAGGATGAAGCACACCAGGCACAAAGCCCCCTCCAGAACCACTGGAAGAAGGCATCCACTCACCCCATCCTTGCCAGGATGAAGCAAACTGGGAACAAAGCCCCCAGCAGAACCACTGGAAGAAGGCATCCACTCACCCTCTCCTTGCCAGGATGAAGCACACTGGGCACAAAGCCCCCTGCAGAACCACTGGAAGAAGGCATCCACTCACCCCCTCCTTGCCAGGATGAAGCACACTGGGCACAAAGCCCCCTCTAGAACCACTGGAAGAAGGCATCTACTTGAGAGACTGTGGCCTTGCACTCCCCAGGACCAAGCAGTGGGCAAACCACCCACTAGAGAAACTGTGGCTTTGCACTCCCGAGGACCAAGCAGTGGGCAAACCACCCACTTGAGAGACTGTGGCTTTGCACTCCCCAGGACCAAGCAGTGGGCAAACCACCCACTTGAGACTGTGGCTTTGCACTCCCCAGGACCAAGCAGTGGGCAAAGCACCCACTTGAGAGACTGTGGTTTTGCACTCCCCAGTACAAAGCAGTGGGCATGTAGCCCCCTCCAGGAGCAGTGGCGTTATACCATCTTCCAGCTGAGGTGCCCCCCTTCCCCTTCCCCCTGAGGTGCCTGTGTATTTTCCACCTGATGCCCCAGTAGTGTTCTCTCCATATTGAGGCAGGATTCAAGTGGGGCCTTGGCCTATGTGATATGGCCCTGTGGGCCACTGACAATTTGGACTGGGCAGTGTCCCTCCATCTGTATATATTGTAGATACTGTTTTGTGCTTTGAGGACGTATTTCTCGAAATTTTTATTATTACACTGATTTTACTCACTTCCTTTTGTCCTTGCATTATTCCTGAGGGTTACGGGGTGGATATGTAATGGTGTTGCATTTGTTTTTGTGTATGGTGTTGGGGGTGTTGCGTGTGTGTTACTCTCTTTTTCCTCCCCCCTCCGGTGTGTGCTAGGTGGCAGTACTTACTGTGGTGGTCGTCGCTGGCATTGGTATTCCTGGTGTAGAAGGAGGTAGACCAGCATGGGGAACACCTGCAGTTCCGGCTCCATGGCGTCGTGGTTGTTCCCTGAGTGTCCAGAGGTGAGTCGTTACCCTTCTGTGTACTGTTTCCGCCGTGCTTTTGATGGTGTTGCTACCGCCCCGGAAAAACTGGCAGATTGGCTTGTTGTAATAGGGTGGGCCTTTTTTTTACTGCCGGGCTGTTGGCGCTATTACCGCCGCTTTATCACCGACCGCCATGTTGTAATGAGGGCCATAATGTGCAAACTTATCAATTCATCATTAATAATACCTCATCAGTATATGCAAAAGCAGTTCATGAAAAATTGGAGACTTTATTGAAACACTACATCAAGTATGACAAAGACGTGTATTTATTTTTCTGCGCACTCGTAACAAACTAATAAATCATAAATCATTATAAATCATTTTCTTTCTACTATTAACAATTCACTCTAGTGATTAAAACATAGTTCAACATTGTTAATCATGATAACACATTGCCAGTTCTGGTAGGCACAACATCCATCATAGTAGAAACAATGTGTATCACAGTAGTCACAATGTTCATCACAAAATAAATGTGTACACTTTTAAAATACATATTAGTGCAGCTGTCTACGTTTAAGCTTTTAAATGTGAATATAACAGTCACTTAGTGCTGACTTCTGTGCCATTAAGCATTACTAATATTTCGCTCCAAGAGATGGTACCTTCTGATCTTAGGAACTAAACACTGTACTACAAAGCACTGGCCCTGTGACTGGACCATGTCTCTCCTCAAGCACTACTTAAGGGTCCCATAAGGTTGCTCAATTTAATCCTTGTATACTGAATTCTTTAAACGTATCCTTGATCTATTAGTGATTCAATAAATCAAGCTGTTTTCATTTGTTGATGTTCTATTCCTTTTATTTCATTATGTACTTCAGGGAAAATAATGTATTTAATGTTTTGCATTTCTCAAACCATAACTCATACACCAAATACCACACTAATGACCTTACCCTTGTGGTAGCAAATGCAGTCATATATTTCATAAATGATCTTTCAGGTCAGATTACACAAAGAACAAGTTACTTACCTTCAGTAACGATTTATCTAGTAGAGACATATTGTAGTCGCAGATTCCTTACCTTAGAATTTCCCCAGGTATCAGACTGGATCCGGAGATTTTTCTTCGAGCAGTACCCTTGTGCGCCATCAGGTGTCGTCAGATGACTCTGCATCCTTCGTTGGCATCGTGGTTGCCGTGATGATGTCGGGGACGTACATAGGTGCCACCTTGGCACGGTGACGTCAGTTTCTTTTCACGACTTTCCACGCCAAAGCGCGGAGTCATGAAGAACACTGAAAATGGTGCCCCAGAGCTAAGGCCCTGAAAAAGGAATCCCTGTCCTTAGAAATCAGTACGCACTTGGGGAGGATGGGTGGGTTGGTAAGGAATCTGCAACTAGAATATGTCTCTACCGGATAAATTGTTACCAAAGGGAAGTAACTTGTTTATCTTATAGAGACTTCTAGTTGCAGATTCCTTACCTTAGAATAGATACCCAAGCAATACCATCCCCGGAGGTGGGCTGCAAACCAAGATCATACTAAGAAGTCCTGCAGGACCGAATAACCAAAGTAGCCGTTTCTGCGTAACTGACTGTCCAGGGAGTAATGCTTTGTGAACGTGTGCAGGGATGCCCACGTTGCTGCCTGGCAGATATCCAGGACAGGAACTCCGTGTGCTAACACTGAGGTAGAGCAGTTGCTCTGGTGGAGTGAGTGCGCAAGCCTTCAGGAGGTTGCTTCTTTACCAAAAAGTAGCACATTTTGATGCAAAGCAGCACCTATCATGACATGCTACGCTTTTCCACCTTCCCTTTCTTGGCACCCATATATCCTAAAAAGAGTTGATCCTCCACCCGGAAATCTTTGGTACGATTGAGAAAGAATGCCAACGCTCTTTTTAGATCCAGACGGTGGAGTGTCTCCTCTTCATGAGAAGGCTATGGAGGTGCATAAAAAGTAGGCAAAGTGATGGATTGGCTTACATGAAAAGGTGTAACTACTTTGGGAAGGAAGGAGGCCCTTGTACGTAGCACCACTTTGTCAGGGTGAACAGACAAAAATGGGGGTTTTGAAGAAAGAGCCTGAGTCTCACACCCTCTGCGAGCAGAGGTGATGGCAACAAGATATGCAGTTTTGAGAGTAAGGAGCCGCAAGGGATAATTGTGTAATAGCTCAAAAGGAGCACATATTAAGTACGTGAGAACAAGATAGAGATCCCACTGGGGCATGATAAATGGAGTGGGAGGAAACAAATGGGTGAGTCCCTTAAGGAATCTACCAACAATAGGAGACCTAAAAAGGGAAGGTTGGTCTGGCAGTCGAAGAAAAGCTGAGATCGCTGATAAATAATCTTTAAGGGTGCACAAAGCAGAGCCCTGCTGGGTTAAGGAAAAGATGAACAAAAGTACCTCAGAGAGAGGTGCAGAAAGGGATCAACAGACTTGTTGGAACACCATGCCACAACTTTATGCCAATGACAGGCATATACCAATTTGGTGGAGGGACGCCTAGCTGCCAAGATAACGTCACAGACTTTGGGCGGAAGGTCAAAAGCTGTCAATTGCCACCGCTCAATCTCCACGCATGAATGCCAAGATTGGACAGGTTCAGGTGGAAGACCATCCCCTGTTGCTGCGACAGAAGATCCTCCTGAAGAGGCAGTTTGACTGGAGGATCTGTGGCCATGCTTAGTAGCTCTGGATACCGTACTCTCCGTGCCCAGTCCGGAGCCACAAGGATTACTTGGGCCCGGTTGTTCTTGATCTTCTTCAGAACTCTGGACAGAAGTGGTATTGGTGGAATGGGGTAAAGAAGTTCCACTCGAGATGAAAAGCATCGCCAAGCGAGTGCCATCTTGGAAACTCCAACGTGCAAAACAGCTGACATTGCGCATTCTCTGCTGAGGCGAACAGATCTAACCAAGACTCTCCCCACTGCTGAAAGAGACCTTGCACTACCTCTGGATTGAAACGCCATTCGTGATCTACTATGCTTCGACAGCTGAGTTTGTCAGCTCTGGCGTTCAGAGAGCCCGCCAGATGTTGAACCACCAGGGTAATGCCCTGATGTGCCAGCCAAGTCCAGAGGCACAGAGCCTCTTGATCAAGGGTCCAGGACCCACTCCACCCTGTTTGTTATAGTGCCACATGGCAGTAGTGTTGTCCGTGAACACCTGCACCACTTTCCCTTTGAAAGAGGGAGGGAATGCTTGCAATGCAAGCCTGATCGCCCAGAGCTCCAGAAGATTGATGTGGAGTCCAGACTCTGACGGAGACCAGACATCTCTGATCACCGCCTTTCCCATGTTTCCACACCATCCCAGGAGTGACACATCCGTCACTACTGTAAGAGCTGGTTGGGGAAGTGAGAGGGATCTGCTTTTTGGCTAATCCTGATTCGAAAGCCACCAGTGCAGAACTTTTGCAGTCCCATCCCTGATCTGGACCATGTCAGAGAGATTTCCCTGATGTTACGCCCACTGGAATTTCAAGTCCCACTGCAGAGCCCGCATATGCCATCTGGCATGTGTCACTAGAAGGATGCAGGAGGCCATGAGTCCCATCAACCTCAGAGTCATTCTCACCGAAACCCAGGATAGAGGCTGAAACATCGTCAAGAGTTGTCTAGCTAGGGGAAGACTGAAACCTCTAACCTTTGCAGAGGAGCTGAAACCACCGTCATCACTTTTGTGAACACCCGAGGGGCACTGGTAAGGCGGAAGGGGAGCACGGTAAATTGAAAGTGCTCATGACCTACCACAAATCGCAGGTGGTGTCTGTGGGCAGGCAAGATGGGGATATGGAAATAAGCGTCCTGGAAGTCCAATGCTACCAGCCAGTCTCCTGGGTCCAAGGCGGACAGGACCTGAGCCAGAGGGAGCAGTTTGAACTTCTCCTTCTTGAGGAAGAGATTGAGGGCCGAAAGATCTAGGATAGGATGTAAGACCCTCCTTGTCCTATTTGGGCACCAGAAAGTAGCAGAAATAACAACCACAATCTACTTCTGGTGCAGATACCCTCTCTATGGCTCCCTTGGCCAAGAGATCCGTGACTTCCTCACTGAGAAGTGCCTGATGATCCTCTGGTAGGTGGCCGTAGGATGGAGGCATGGCCGGAGGGGCAGTCTCGAAGGGGAGGGAGTAGCCCCTCTAGATGATCTGCAAAACCCACCTGTCCGTTATGATGGATTCCCAGTGGGGCAGGTGATGGCAAATCCTGCCGACAACTGGTCTGAGATGGGGAGACAGACTAGGAAAGCTTGGAGGCTTACAGCATGGGCGGGGTGGACTGGGCAGACCTCTGTTTCCCTGTTCCATGAGCCCGTGGGATTCTGTGTCCTCGGCCACACAGGGGCTCAATAGCGTGGGTGGCACGGTGGCTGGAAAAGGGACCCGACAGGGATCCCCTTCTGTGGCCACGAAAGGGGCGAAAAGCAAGCTGTTGGGGATGAGGGGCAGTCAAAGGCTGAGGGACTGAGCCATAGCCCGGGACTCCTTGAAGCTCTCAAGCACTGAGTCCACCTGGTCTCCGAAGAGACCGGTGCCATCACCATAAAAGGGCATGTCCATAAGGGTCTGTTGGACATCCCCCAGAAAACCAGATGTCCTCAACCAGGCATGGTGCCTAAAGGCCACTGTCAACACAACCGATCTTCCTAGAGAGTCAGTCATGTCCAGCCCACCTCGAATAGTGAACTTTGCAGCATCTCTCCCATCAGCAACAGCTTGGGAGATGATAGCCCTGGCCTCCTCCGAGATCTGTGGCAAGACTTGTGCGACGGTATCCCACAAGGGGTTGGGTATAATGGCCCAAAAGGCATGTGGTGTTCACTGATCACAACACCAGACTGGAGGAAGAAAACATCTTCTTCCCAAGTTGGTCCAGCCTCGTCGTTTACCTGTCTGGGGGAGCAGATGGGAATGCGCCACATGATGAGGATGCCTGGATAACAAGGCTCTCAGGCATGGGGTGTAGGGACAGGAATTTAGGGTTGTTCGGGTGGGCCGATGGCGGTGTACGATTGCCCTATTCACAGGAGCCCCTGTGCTGGGTCTGGATCAAGTACCTAGAAGGACATCAGTGAAGAGTTCATTGAAAGGGAGGAAAGGCTCCGAAGCGGAAGCCCTTCCGTGGCTGAATCACCTCCGCCAGGAGATTAGTCCTGACCGCTAGAGTGGGCAGTTCAAGGCCAAGGACCTCAGCCGCCCTACTGACCACCATTAAATAGGAGGCTCCCTCTGCTATAGACTATAGACACGGTAGGAGGAGAAAGCATGCCAGCATCTGGAGAAGTATCCAGACCACTGGCCTCGCCCAATTCCTATGCGGAGTCCATGATAGGGTCATTCAGCTGGTATTAAGGGTCCATCGACCCCTCCAAACCTTCCTCGTATTCATACCCATAAGAAAAAGGCTCTGAATCCAACCTGCGGTGAGTAGGCCCCATTGAAGTCGGAAGCGGCATAGGCCAACGCTGTTGCGGCTCTGGGTCATCGGGGATCTGGATTGGGTCCCATCTGACATCGGGAGCATCTACGACTTAGCTGGCATCTGGGATGGTCACAATGGTTCGACCGGCATCGGCACGGATCCAGCAGGGGATTCGAAGGGCCCCCAGTCGAGCCCAAAGGCACCGCAGAGGGGTTAGACTGTCCAAATATGAGACACATGGCCTCGTAAAACTCTTATTTGGACAGGGGTCGCTCAGGCTCCCGGAAACTCAAGGAGGCAGGGAGCAGACCCAGAAGTAGGCTCCGCGGACAAAGGCCTGAAGTGTCGATCCTCGTCCCATGTCGCAACAGCTGAGCGACAGGTTGAAGTCAAAGAATGCCTAGCCTTCTTCGTCGTTTTCTTCTTCTTCTTACCCGAGTGACCTGAAGACTTGGAGGAAGACGAGTGATGGTGACTCTGCGAGCTGTCTCAAGACTTTCCTCTTGTGCAAGACCGGGAGTGATGCAGAGTTGAGCGCCGGGCCGCAATGAGCTTTAGGGACTGCATCCTCAAAGCCTTCAGGTGCATGGCCTGGCACTCAGAGCACGACTTCGGGTCGTGGTCGTGCTCCAAACACCACAGACAGATCCGGTGCGGATCCGTCCCCAACATCATGCTGTGACATGCCTCGCATTGTTTGAACCGTTTCTTTGAGGACATTCTCAACGCACTAAAAGTCACCAAAAAACTCAAAAAAAGTGTTGAAATGGTCTGGAAACGACCATGGTAGCTCTCTCCAGATCAGCGGTGGTGCGGAAAGAAAAGAACTGACGTCACCATGCTGAGGTGGCACCTATGTACGAGCCCGACATCATCACAGAGACCACGACGCCAAAGACAGACGCAGAGTCGACTGATGCCACTTGACGGTGTGCAAGGGTCCAGATCCAGTCTGATGCCTGGTGAAATTCTAAAGTAAGGGATCTGAACTAGAAGTCTCTGTCAGATACTATACTTTGAACACTGTCAAGGAGACAACCATGAACAAAGTTTTATTAATTAGTTTGAGTATGTTTTTATTAAACTATGTTGTGCTATTAGCTGTTCTTAGTTCAGGGTCTACGTATTGTGCTTTCATAAGCATTGCTTTTGGTGTGTGAGTTATGGTTTCCATGGCTGTTGTATAAATATGGACTGTGGAGCTAATCAGAATTTGCAAATTTCAGTAGTTTTTAGATTTTCTTCTGTACCCAATTTTTTTTTAAACATGTTTTGATTGAGAGTGGTACTAAAAACCAAGACATTATTAGGCATTACAGAATCAAGACATAATAAGGCAATACAGATGACACAAGGTCTCCATGTCCCCATCTGGTTCAGTATGTCTAGGAAGGCAATGACGTTATCATTGAAAAACTGCAACTTAACAAAAATCAATGAAAACATGTGTGTGTGTGTGTATATATATGTATCTATGAGCAGCAGCAAGCAGCCAGCACAATATCATAACAAGGACAGGGCCCCATATCTCCACTCCTCTCATGAGGGGAATGTTCAGGAGGGGAGAGAGGACATGGGACACTAAAGAAAGGCACATTGTGTAAGCTGAGTGGGGGGAAGGCGGGGTAGGACACATAGGTGGTCGTTACAACCCTGGCGGTCAGTGTTAAAGCGTCGGTAAAACCGCCAACAGGCCGGCGGTAAAAAAAATTGAATCATGACCGTGGCGGAAACCACCAACATAGACAGCCATTTTAACACTCGGACCGCCACGGCGGTACAAACAAACACCGCGGCGGTAACCGCCAACAGACAGGCAGAAGACAAGTTCCGCCCACTGTATTACAACAGTCCAATCTGCCACCTTTTTTCCGGGGCGGATTCACTGCGAACAAAAACACAGGGGAAACAGAACTTGGAAGGGAAAACGCTCACCTCTACACACCCCACGAGAAATCAGGACGCCATGGAACCCGAGCTCCAGATACTCCCAGCCTTTATCTTCCTGCTTCTCTACCAGGAACAACAAAGACGGCGGCGAAGACCACAGTGAGTACTGCACCTATGACACAGGGTAGGGGGAAGGGAAAAAAGAGTGACACACACATGCAACACTCCCACCCCACCCTCACCCACTACAACACACACACAAGTACATGTTGATACATTACATTAACAACCCCCAACTCCCCCTGGAAGAATGCAAGGACAAAAGGAAATGAGTCGAACGTTTGTAATCTATTCAAAAACAGTAATAAAAAAATATATACATTCATATACATATATTTACACTAGAAACAAATATATACACCAAGAATACAAGTCCAAGGTATTCCACCATCATAGTCCGTGGACCAGTGGGCCCAAAATGCATGGGTGAGGCCCACACTCAATACCCGATCAAAACGGAGAGAACACTGCTGGGGCATCAGATAGAAATACAACAGGCACCTCAGGGGGAAGGGAAGGGAGGGCACCTCAGCTGGATGAGTGCACAATGCCAGATCCACGAGGGGGCTCCATGCCCATTGATGTATCCTGGGGAGTGCAAAGCCACAGTCTCTCAAGTCTCTCAAGTGGGTGGTTTGCCCACTGCTTTATCCTGGGGAGTGCAAAGCCACAGTCTCTCAAGTCTCTCCAGTGGGTGGTTTGCCCACTGCTTCATCCTGGGGAGTGCAAAGCCACAGTCTCTCAAGTCTCTCCAGTGGGTGGTTTGCCCACTGCTTCATCCTGGGGAGTGCAAAGCCACAGTCTCTCAAGTCTCTCCAGTGGGTGGTTTGCCCACTGCTTCATCCTGGGGAGTGCAAAGCCACAGTCTCTCAAGTCTCTCCAGTGGGTGGGTTGCCCACTGCGTTATCCTGGGGAGTGCAAAGCCACAGTCTCTCAAGTCTCTCCAGTGGGTGGTTTGCCCACTGCTTTATACTGGGGATTGCAAAGCCACAGTTTCTCAAGTGGATGCCTTTCTTCACTGGTTCTGGAGGGGGCTTTGTGCCCAGAGTGCTTCATCCTGCCAAGGACTGAGGTAGTGGATGCAAATCTCCACTGGTTCTGGAGGGGGCTTTGTGCCCAGAGTGCTTCATCCTGCCAAGGACTGAGGTAGTGGATGCTTTTTCCACTGGTTCTGGAGGGGGCTTTGTGCCCAGAGTGCTTCATCCTGCCAAGGACTAAGGTAGTGGATGCCTTTCTCCACTGGTTCTGGAGGGGGCTTTGTGCCCAGAGTGCTTCATCCTGCCAAGGACTGAGCTAGTGGATGCAAATCTCCACTGGTTCTGCAGGGGGCTTTGTGCCCAGAGTGCTTCATCCTGCCAAGGACTGAGGTAGTGGATGCCTTTCTACACTGGTTCTGGAGGGGACTTTGTGCTGAGAGTGCTTCATCCTGCTCGTGGCGGCCTCAGTAGCGTTGGAATCTTTGGCGCTCACTGGCTTGCGGTGCTTGTTGCGACGGTGTCCTGTTCAGCGGTGCTGGTGGCGGCGGTGTCCTTGGCAGCGGTGCTGGTGGCGGCGGTGTCCTTGGCAGCGGTGCTGGTGGCGGCGGTGTCCTGTTCAGTGGTGCTGGTGGCGGCGGTGTCCTGTTCAGTGGTGCTGGTGGCGGCGGTGTCCTTGGCAGCGGTGCTGGTGGCGGCGGTGTCCTGGGCAGTGGTGCTGGTGGGAGTGGTGTCCTGGGCAGCGGTGCTGTCCTGGGCAGCGGTGCTGGTGGCGGCGGTGTCCTGGGAAGCGGTGCTGGTGGGAGCGGTCTCCTGGGCAGCGGCGCTGGTGACGGCGGTGTCCTGGGCAGCGGTGCTGCCGGCGGTGTCCTGGACAGCGGCGCTGGTGTCCTGGGAAGCGGTGCTGGTGGCGGCGGTGTCCTGGGAAGCGGTGCTTGTGGGAGCGGTCTCCTGGGCAGCGGCGCTGGTGACGGCGGTGTCCTGGGCAGCGGTGCTGGCGGCGGTGTCCTGGGAAGCGGCGGCGGTGTCCTGGGAAGCTGTGCTGGTGGCGGCGGTGTCCTGTGAAGCGGTGCTGGTGGCGGCGGTGTCCTTGGCAGCGGTACTGGTGGCGGTGGTGTCCTTGGCAGTGGTGCTTGTGGCGGTCTTGTCCGCCGTGCAGGTTTTCCCAGACTTGCCTGTTTTACTGTGCCCCTTCCCCACCTTGGATGGTGGCGCAGCTGTCTCCACACTCCCAACTGTACCCCTGGGAGAGGCTTTGGTGGAAGATTTTTTTCCTCTCTCCCGCCGGGCACTGGCCAACTTTTTGTGCTTTTGAGGTGGGGCGACTGTCCGTGCTCTGGCTCCTTGGCACACTGGCTACCCTGCTGCCTGGCACACTCCAGAAGCCGGTTACTACTGGCACCGCTGTTCCCGCTGATGTTGTGGCTGAGGAGCTGGGTTGGGACCTGGAGATGCGGGACCTAGGAGACTGAAGGGGTGGGGGGGTGAGGGGAAGAGGTCAACATTTGATAGGAAAAGTTTTGTGGACACACTGGGACGGGTAGATGGAGGGGGTTTGGGAGTGGAGGAAGAGGTAGTGGTTGTAGGAGGTGTATGTTTGGTGGCTTTGGGTGAAGGTACATGGGCTGGAGGCTGTTGTGAGGTGGATAGCTGTTGGGTGGGTGTGTGGCTGCGTTTGTGTACCTTGGGAGGTGGGCTCACAGACACACTGGGAGAGGACACATGTGATGTGTGAATGGTAGTGGGGGTGGTGACTGCACGTGAGCAGGTGTGGTGGTGGGTGTGCTGGTGATGGAGGTAGTGGCTGATGTAGTGCATGCAGGTGTGAGTGGGGACGAGACTGGGAGGGAGGAGGGAGACGAGGAGGAGGGGGACACAGTGGAGGCAGTGGCTGTTGGTATGTCTGCATGTGTATGATGCTTGCGTGAGTGCCTGTGGGATGTGTGGTGCTTATGTTTGCCTGAGCTTCCCTTGTGTGTTGACGTGTGTGCATGCTGGTCTGATGGTGTGCTTGAGATAGGCTGAGGTACAGGGGTTTGGGTCTGGGTGGAGGAAGCTGGAGGGGGGAGGCTAGAGACAGGGACAATGGCTGTCATCAGTGATGAGCCCAGAATCTGAAAAGCGCGCTGATGGGCTGCCTGACCAGAATGAATGCCCTCCAGGTATACATTGGTCTGTTGCAACTGCCTTGCTACACCCTGGATGGCATTCAAAATGGTAGACTGCCCAACAGTGAGGGACCTGAGGAGGTCAATGACCTCCTCACTGAGGGCAGCAGGGCTGACTGGGGCAGGGCTTGAGGTGCCTGGGGCGAAGGAGATGCCCACCCTCCTGGGTAAGCGGCCACGGGGCAAATGCTGAGGGGCTGCTGGGAGGGCGGTGCTGGTAGGGGGGGTGGCAACTGTACCTGTAGATGCGGGGCACAGAGGGGCCCGCCACCGCAAGGGAGCTCCCATCAGAGGTGGAGTCCGTGTCGCTGGTCTCAGCTCCTGTCCCCGCCGTGGAGCTCCCCTCCCCCTCCGTCCAACTGGCGAATTCTGACTCTGTTGTGTCGCATCCAGGGCCATGTGGGATGCAGCTCCCTCCTGCTCCGGTGCCACTGCTCCTCCGCCTGATGATGCTAATGCACACAAGCACAGGGAGACCACAAAAAGGGTGGGGGAGACAGAAGAAAGACATGTTGAGTGCATCCAATACCGCTACCGTTGGCAGACACTACAGACAAAGAAGGCCCCTGCACTACGCCGTGCACTTGGAGTTCCCTAATCAATCACAGGGACATGGGTAACAAGGGTATGCCCGATTGCTGCACACATGGAAGTCACAGGAGCCTGACTAGGTGTAGTTGGCTCTGTACACAGGTGGGGTGGGTTGCCACAGGGCCTGCCTTAAGAAGGGACTTTGCCTACTAAGCTCGCCCTGGCCTAGGGGAACCCACAGCCCACCTCCCCCACCCAGACACCTACAATGCGTGCTGAATCAGCTGAATGAGAGTGTACTCACCCCCTTGTGGCTGCTGTGATGCCCTCAAGCGCCCATCCAACTCCGGGTACGCCACCGCCAGGATCCGGAACATCAGGGGGGTCATGGTGCGACGGACACCCCTCCCACGTTGGGAGGCCATCCCCAGCTGGCCCTTCGCCGTTTTCTTGCTCCAGCGGCGAATGTCCTCCGATCTGTTCCGGCAGTGGGTGCTCCGTCTGTAGTAGACCCCCAGGGTCCGGACTTCCTTGGCGATGGCACACCAAATATCCTTCTTCTGGTGGGTGCTGACCTACAGGAATAGTACAGGGGAAAAGGAGAAGATATAACCATCCTTACCATCACAGTCATTGGCCTGCATCCCTACCCTTGCCATGACGCACATGCACTCACCGTCGTTTCATGCACGCCTCATTCTCTCCCCCCCCCCCTATCTTTCATCCACACCACTCCAAACAGGCATTGCCCATACAGCATGCTCACAGTGTACTCACCTGTTTGTCTGGAGGACCGTAGAGTAGTGTGTACTGGGGGAGGACCCCATCCACTAGTTTCTCCAACTCCTCCATGCTGAAGGCAGGGGCCCTTTCCCCAGACATACGAGCCATTGTCTCTTCCAGACTGAGGTCACAGCAGCACTTGCAGTGTAGGTCCTCTCCTGTCGAAGATCAGGTATCAAGTGATTGAACACACAGAAAATGGCGGTGACGTCCGTGGCGGTGCGTACCGTCACCGCCTGCGTACATCGTCATTGGCTCCTGGGACCCATAGGGTCCAATGTTAACGAATGAAGGATTGCGCTGCGGTCTTCGACCGTCTACCGCGACGGTGTACAACGCCAGCGCAGTTACCTCATATCCCCTTGTCCCACATTACAGGTCAGGCAGCCGCCATTTCAGGGGGCCACATGGCATTATTTTTGACTGCGTCACACATATCTAGGCCTTGCTTAAACACTAATACAGCCATATGTCGATTTTAAAACATTTTCCGATTAAGTTGTGTTTATCTACCTCAGTGTTGGTTGACTCACTGCTCGCTGTTCTCCTCCATAGAGCACGTCCGCTGGGGCAGGTGAAGAGATAGCGGCATCCTCCGGTGTACAGACCGCTGGTGGACCTGTTGACAATGGAGGAGCAACATGTAATTATCACCTACAGACTTGATCGTACCACAATCCTGGAACTGTTTGCCCAGTTGGAGCCAGACCTGATGTCAGCTATCCGCCATCCCACAGGAATCCCCCCTCTAGTGTAGGTGCTGTCAGTCCTCCATTTCCTGGCAAGTGGGTCTTTTCCGACGCAGTGGCCATAGCATCAGGGATGTCCCAGCCTATGTTCTCCAACGAGTTGTCCAGAGTGTTGTCTGCCCTGCTGAAACACATGCGCAGCTACATCGTTTTCCCTCAGGTGGAGGATTTGCCTACAGTGAAAGGTGACTTCTATGCCCTGGGACATATCCCCAACATCATAGGTGCTGCTGATAGGACACATGTGGCCTTGGTACCCCCGCAGGAGTGAACAGGTGTACCGAAACCAGAAGAGTTACAATTCTATGAATGTGCAGATGGTGTGTTTGGCAGACCAGTACATCTCCCATGTGAATGCCAAATTTCCTGGCTCAGTGCATGACGCTTACATTCTGCGGAATAGCAGCATCCCTTATGTAATGGGGCAACTCCAGAGGCACCGTGTGTGGCTATAAGGTGAGGACATGGACCCAATACAGTGTGACTAGGTGTCTGGGTCTGGGGATGTCCCTAAGAGTTAGTGTGTGTCTAACAGTTGTCCCTTGACATTTGCAGGTGACTCTGGTTACCCCAACCTGTCATGGCTACTGACCCCAGTGAGGAATCCCAGGACAAGGGCAGAGGAATGCTACAATGAGGCCCAGGGGCGACTAGGAGGATTATAGAGAGGACCTTCGGCCTCCTGAAGGCCAGGTTCCGGTGCCTCCATATGACAGGTGGTTCCCTATTCTACTCACCAAAGAAGGTGTGCCAGGTCATCGTGGCCTGCTGTATGCTTCACAACTTGGCTTTGCGATGACAGGTGCCTTTTCTGCACAAGGATGGTCCAGATGGAGGTGTTGTGGCAGCTGTGGAGCCTATGGACAGTGAAGACGAGGAAGCAGAAGAAGAGGACATAGACAACAGTAACACAGTGATCCAGCAATACTTCCAGTTAGAAACAGGTAAGAAGACAATACTGCCTGCTACATCTGATTTAATTCTTCTACCTCTCATCTGTCTGTCATTTTCACCCAGTGTATGGACACTGAGTTGTCACTTTCCCTTTCGATTTCACAGATGTGGGTCCCACTGTGTGACCTCTGCTTTGTTTCCGCATGGACTAGAGCTGTGTGGCATAGGTATGTTGACATCACATTGGATATAGCATTTTGCCACAGTTATTGCTAATACACATTTTCGAAAGCACAGACTGACTCCAGATTGTTTTGTGATTTAAGGGTGTTTATTTAAGTGCAAAATAGTGGAGGGGGTTGTAAAATGGTCAGGGGTGATGGTGGAGGAATATCCATGGCAGAGTCCAGTCTATTAGTCTCACAGGTGCATTGTCCAAAGGGGCATAGGAAGTGGAGCTGGAGCAGTTGATGGATGGACAGGGTGACAAAGTGGGACAGAAGGATGACAATCAGGGTGGTCTCATTTCTTGGCGAGGGGTCTTGGCATTGTTCTCTGTCTTTGTCCTGGATCTCAGGGACCGCTTGCTGGCCGGTTCTCCATCTGCAGGGGGTGGGGTGCTGGTGTCGTGGTCCTGTGGCGGTGCCTCCTGTCCACTAGCGCCGGCGGAGAAGGTGGGCAGTTCATCGTCCAGGCTAGTGTCAGGGGCCCTTTGTTGTGCCACAGTGTCCCTCCTGGTGTTGACAAGTTCCTTCAGCACCCCTACAATGGTGCAAAGGGTGGAATTGATGGATTTGAGTTCCTCCCTGAACCCCAAATACTGTTCCTCCTACAGCCGTTGGGACTCCTGAAACTTGGCCAGTACTGTTGCCATCGTCTCCTGGGAATGGTGGTATGCTCCCATGATGTTGGCGAGGGCCTCGTGGAGAGTGGGTTCCCTGGGCCTGCCCTCCCCCTGTCGCACAGCAGCCCTCCCAGTTCCCCTGTTTCCTTGGGCCTCTGTCCTTTGAACCGTGTGCCCACTACCACTGCCCCAGGTCCCTGGTGTTGTTGGGGTGGTGGGTTAGACTGGGTTCCCTGTAGTGGTGGAGACACTGCTGCTTGACATGTACTGGGGACAAAGGTATGGGCCTGCTGGGTGGGTGCTGTGCTGGTGTTTCCAGAGGGGGGAGGCTCTGTTGTGGTTTGTCCCGAGGTCCCAGATGGGCCGGGCTGATCATCTAGATCCAGTTGGACAGAGCTGCTGTCATCACTGTGGGCCTCTTCTGTGGGTGGAGTGGACATGTCTGGACCCTCCTGTCCGGTGACGTTGGGTAGGGGTCCTGCAGGGGTGTAAAAGCATGATTATTGCATCTGTGTGTGCCATGGTGTGCAATGGGTGGGTGACCCTGTAGCCCAGTGCTTGCATTCTTGTGTGGGACCTTGTGTGATAATGGTTTAGGAGGGTGTATGGGTATGTGCAGTAGACATGCTTTGGTGATGGGTGTACATGCTTTGGTGTTACACGCAGGGCTTGGGTTTGGGATGTGTGGTTTGTGATATTGGGACATATGTGAGGGGTTGGAGTGATAGGGGTGAGGGCGAGGGCGGGGGTGGGGGTATGTAATAGCATGCAAGTAGGGTGAGGGATATGGTAGTTAAAGGTTTGACTTACCAGAGTCCATTCCTCCAGCTACTCCTGCGAGGCCCTCAGGATGCAGTATAGCCAAAACCTGCTCCTCCCATGTTGTTAGTTCTAGGGGAGGAGGTGGGGGTCTGCCGCCAGTCCTCTGAACCGCTATCTGGTGTCTTGAGACCACAGAACGCACCTTCCCCCGTAGGTCGTTCCACCACTTCCTGATGTCATCCCTAGTTCTTGGGTGCTGTCCCACTGCGTTGACCATGTCCACGATTCTGTGCCATAGCTCCATCTTCCTAGCTGTGGTGGTGTGCTGCACCTGTGATCCGAATAGCTGTGGCTCTACCCGGATGATTTCCTCCACCATGACCCTGAGCTCCTCCTCAGAAAACCTGGGGTGTCTTTGCGGTGCCATGGGGTGGTGTGGGTGATGTGTGGGGTGGGGTGTGTTGTGATGTGTGGGGTGATATTTAGAGGTGTGTTGTGTGAGGTGCGTGGATGTTGTGTGAGTGATGGTGCTGAGTGCCTGTGGATGCTATTGTTCTTTCTGGCGGTGTCTCTCTCTGGCCTTCTGTCGCAATTGTTGTCGTAAGGGTTTGTGGGTGTGTGTTTTAAAGTGTATGGAGCGTGTGGGAGTGGTGTGTGTATATGTATCAGGTGTGTGTATTTGGAATTGTCCAATGTGGTTGTGTTTTGTAAATGTATGTGTATTTTGAGCGCTGCGGTGTGTACCGCCAATGGAATACCGCGATTGAAAGACCGCCGCGTGAATTCGTGGGTCGTGATAGTGTTGGCGTATTCCTGTTGGCGTGACGGTGGAGGTTTTGTTATCACCAGTTTATCACTGACCTTTGGTGTGGCGGACTTGTGTAGGTGTCTAGATTTTGGCGGATTCCGAGCTGTGGGTCATAATGGCAGTGGTGGAATTCCGCGGGTGTTGCGGTGTGTTGGCGGTCTTCTGCACGGCGGTAAGCGGCTTTTACCGCCAATGTTGTAATGACCCCCATAGTCCAGAATCTCTCCTTCAAGTTATCTTCAGCTCCTCAAGACGTTTAGCCATGTATTCACTCAGTCACTCTCCATGCTTTCACTCCACTTTGCCCCTAGAGGGTCTCACTCTCCAGGCCCCAGGGGGTGCTGTGGGGAAACTGTCCTCTAACAGGTTCATGTCTGTTAGGGTATCCAGCATGGTGCCGCATATTTCTAAGTCATGGTCTGAATTCTCATCTATGTGCACTGCCCGCAAATGTCTTTCTTCTGCTGTGCTCCATTCAAGAGTGTCTGCCATTCAACTGTCAACTGTCGGGGCAGTGCTCTGAAGCCATTGAATGGCTACCCGCCTCTTCACTAGGATTAGCTCCAGTAGTATGAACCAGTGGTTTATTTTGGTTCCTCGCTTAAGTGTCTGGAGTACCCCAAGTAAGCAGTGGCTGATGGATGCCTCTATATGCCCCTGTGTTACCTCCTGTAAGACCCTTATGATCTCACTCCAAAACCCCTGTAGTTTGCTACAGGTCTATGTCATATGGAGGAATGATTGCTATTGGGGTGCTACACCTGGGGCATGCATCTGAATGGGCTGTGTTAATTCTATGTAGATGCTGTGGAGTCATATAGACTTGGTGCAGGTAAAAAGAAAAAACTGTGTGAGTCTGAATCTCACATTGCTAGCCACCTCCCTGACCTGGGCAAATGTTTTTTTCCAGGCCCCTTCAGAAAGGGGTGCTTTTAGGCTCTCTGTCCATCTGTTTCAGATCCCCATTACGTCTATGTGGTGATCCACTTTAAATGCCTTATAAATGTGAGAGATCAAATCCCGAGTTGACCTGGGATCCAGTATCATCTGCAATGGCTGTGACTTCTTTGTTTCAGTTGGAAAATCAGTCCAAATCTCCTGAAACATACAGGATAATTTAACATACTGCAAAAATTGGCCTTGCTTACGGTCAAAGGCATCCTGCACCTCTCCCAATGTGAGGAAAGTGCTGTTAAGGTAGAGAGATCCTGCAGTGTTGCAGCAGCCTTCAAATCATTGCAATATGTCCATGACAGACTGTATAGCACGAATGGGTTTCAACCAATGGAGGGGCAAAAGTTTGGCGTAGGGTGCCTGCTGTATCACTTGATCAACTGTTTGCTCCCAGACTACGGCCACCTGTCTGACAATGGAGTGATGATCATCTGGAATACCTGCCCCCAGCATTGGGACAATGAGTGAGATCTGCATCCAACCCCCATGTCCCCAAGAGTTTCTTGTCCATGTTGGGGCCTTCCATGCACCACTGTGCTGCAAACTGCAATAGGCCAGCGAGGTAATATAATTGCGTATCTGGCAGTCCCAGGTCCCCTAGCTGAGTGTCCAATTTTAGGATGTCCAATTTAACAATGCTTCACTTACCAGCCCACACAAGAGGCACCAGGAGACTATTGAGTTTAGCAAATGTGGATTTTGGGACATCATACATGGCATTTTGGAGGGCACACAATCAACAGGGTAATAGAACCATTTTGCTCAGTGCTTCTCTGCCCATCACCGACAGGGGTAGGCAAACCCAGAAGGGGATTGATTCCACCAGCCCTTCGAGTACTTTGCCCATATTAAGGTGATAACACCCCTCTGGGTTGTTTGCCACCGGTATACCCAGATACCGGACAGGAAGTGACCACCCTCCCATCTAATCTCAGTCACTGACAGCTCCTCTTCTTGTACACGTGCCAGTGCGACTATGGGGAAAAGTACTATTTTTTGCTTGTTAACCATAAGACGAGACTCCCCACCAAATTCAGTCATGATCTGCAGTAATGCCGCAACTGATTGTTCAGGGTGTGTCACATAGACAAGGGCGTTGTCGGCATATAGGGAGACAACATGGGTGATGCCCCCACCTAGTTGCCCCACTCAGCCATGTCACAGTGAAGCCTGATTTCCAGATGTTCCATTGCCACATCAAAGAGGAGTGGTGACAGGGGGCCCCCTGTTTAGTGGCTCTCTTAGTAGGGAAGCAATCTGACACCACTCACCCAGTGCTCACTCGTGCTACTGGTGCAGTATAGAGCAGCATAACCCGGACAGAATCAACCGGCTCAGCCCCATTCTGTGGAGGACTTCTCAGAGGTATTCCTAATAAAGCGTATCAAATGCCTTTTCAATGTCTAAAGCTATTCACAACACCCACAACTCTTGTCCGCAATAGCATGCACTACATGGGACAGTCTCCTTAGATTTATATGTGTCCCTCTACCTGGCATAAATCTACACTGATCTTTGTGCACCAGGTGGGTTATCACCCCTCGTAGTTTAGTTGTAGTTTGTGTCTACCCCAAGCATAAAGAGGGGTCTATAAGAACAAGGGTCAGATTGGTCCCTCCCCGTTTTTCAGAGCATAATAATCCTAGCCTCAAGCAGTTTGTGGAAGCATCCCATACCAATGTTCCTCCTTAAGTGTTTACTGCAGGTGGGGAAAGAGCAGCTCCGCACATGATTGGTAGTGTTCCACTGGGTGGCCATCTGGTCCTGGTGACTTACAGTGAGCCAATTCTTGGACCACCTTCCTCAATTCCTCCACGAGGAGCTCCCTCTCTAGTTCCTCCATCTGTTCTGCCGCAAGTTCAGGGAGTGGTATTTGGTCTAAAAAACCTGCAGACATTGGATACCTGGCCAACTACTGTCTCCTCATAAACAGTCACTAGGTGGTCCCATGGGAACATATTGATTGTGGTCTGTGATCCTGCAATAGTGCCATCCTGGCGTCTAAGAGCGATAGTCACCGGTCGCGGACGTTTCCTTTTCAGTAACCATGCTAGTAGGCATCCTGATTTGTTACCCTCCCCATGAAGTAGCTGACAGTACTCCCCCCGAGCCAGTCGGTCCAGCCTGCCTCCCCCACTGTCCTCTGGGCCATCAGTAGTACCCTCCGCTGGCACCCCAAGGTAGGTGTGACCCACTGAAAGGTCACCAGTTGTTGCTCTTTCCCCAATAACTGTCTAGTGCTGCTAATACATGACAGGCATTTGCCCTAGCGCCACCACCTACAGGGGGTCCCACTCCACTTCCCTACTCGCGGCCATGGACCAGTTGGTGTCAAAATAGCCAGCGTTACTATTCTAAGCTCTTCACGGAACCTAGCATCACCAAGCACCTCTGGCCATAAATGCCACAGCTGTACTTTGGGTCTATCTCTGCACCCACCCCACTCTAGGAGTACTGGAAAATGATCCGAAAGGGATCTATTCAATATCTGAACATCTGCTATTAAAGTGGGGATGTCATCTGTCACTAAGAATCTATTCAGGCAACTACATGTGTTGTGGGTTGGGGCATAGTATGTGTATTCTCCGACTCTGGTGTATTTTTGTGCTAGACATCCAAACAGCCTATGAGTTCCATCACTCCCTTAAGCGTGGCCACCATGTGCTGTTCTGTGTCCTGTCGTGAGGGGTGTCAATCCCCTCCACCATCCAGCACACAAATGAAATCTCCTGCCCAAAGCAGGGGAGTCCCAACATATGGGAGAAGCTCAGTCCCAATGTCAAGGTAGAAGGCCCCATCATCCAAGTTGCGCACATACACATTCAGCAGGCACCCCTCCCACCGTCCAACAGGCCACGTAGCAGAATCTGCCCTCAACACCTGCCTTAAAGCTCCAAACCCAGAAAGGGACTTGTGGTGTGATTCATATGGAGACTCAGGGGCATATTTATACTTGGTTTGCTCTGAATTTGCATAATTGTTTAAAATGCAAATTTGGTGGAAAACTAACTCCATATTCATACTTTGGGCCTAGACCTGTCTAGCGCCATATTTATGGAGTTAACGTCATTTTTTGGACGTAGAAACCTACTTTGCGTCAATAAGATGCAAAGTAGGCGTTTCCGTGCAAAAAATTACTCTATGGCCTTAGCGCCATATTTATCCCCCTGCTAAAACCACGCATGGGGGAGGAGGTATCAAATAATGGTGCAAACCATTATTTAACGCCTGGGTCAGGGCAGGCATTAGGGGACCTGTGGGCCTATATCCATGGTGGAACACCATGGAATAAGCCCACAGGTGCCCTCCCCAGGCCCCAGCAACACCCCCACCCACACCAGAGGGACAGCAGAGGATGGAGGACCCCATCCCAGGTAAGAACAGGTAAGTGCAGGTGAGTAATTTTTTTTTTTTAAGTGCCATTGGGGGCCCTGAAGTGGGCCTCCCTACATGGCACTGGGTGCAATGGCCATGGCCAGGGGACCCTGGTCCCCTGTGCTGACCATTGGGGTGGTGGGCATGACTCCTGTCTTTTCTAAAACAGGAGTCATGTGGTATGGATGGTTTTGCGTCAGAAAATGACGCTAGGCTGGTTAGCTGGTTAGAGTCATTTTTTTTTTTTTTTACTATATATTGCCTAATGTCATTTTTTGGTGCGAAACCCCCTTCTTTCATCCCGCCAGCCCCACCCGGCTAACGTAATTTTTTTTATGCTAGCCTACCCTTTCCACCGCCTTGCACCATTCCATAAATATAGTGCCTGCCTGGTGCTCAGAAATGGTGCAAGCCGGTGCCGAACTTTTTGGTGCAAAACTGCGTTGATGCAGTTTTGCACCAAAAAGTATAATCAGGGCCTCAGTGTGTGTAGTTAGAGTAGGTAGTGGAGCAGAGTTGTCCACTCCATTTCTTATGCAATTTCTCAGTCTCATCTTCTGCCAAATGTGTCTCCTGAAGTACTGAAATCTGAATACCCCGCCGCCGGAGTGAGAAGTGTATCCTATATTGCTTAACATATGTATCAAAATAATACTCAATGTAAGGTTTTACTCGGCTCTCCTCCACCACATCCCGCCTGCTTGTGTCTGAGTTGGCGCTGTCACCACCTCCACCATAGCCATCGCTACCTCCCTCTCAGACTGCTGCTGCTCTAGATCTAATGTCCCATCTTGTCTGGTCACCACTCGAGAGGTGGGCTGCCAGGCTCCTCCACCTCTTCTTCTCCACTTTCCTGATGGTTGTGAGCAACCTGAGTTCCCAGTCGATCTGTCGGAGGTGTGGGGGTCAGCGAGGGGAACCAACTGTCCCCATGAATCTCCAGCCAGTTCCACACCACCTCGGGAGTGGTGAAGAAGTGCGACTGGTCATTATGGAGCACTTTTCATTTTATCTGATTTAGGAGCATTTAGCAAAGTCCTATAACTCTCAACTTTTGTTTAAACTCCTCCAAAGGTCTGTCATACCTGCTGCACCTGCCTTGTATAATCCAGAAAATATGGATCACTTGATTCTCAAAACTGGGGTATCCCAACTGCTGGACCACTTGTTACATGGCATCCCTGACTCTGTAAATAAGTATTTTTGCAATCAGAGTTTGAGGCGGCACCTCCGCAGGAGCCTTTGGCACCAAGGTGTGATGCGCTCTATCACAAAGAAGGGGGAAAGTTGTGCCGAGGGAATCATCTTTTTTACCCAGTGCTCAAGGAAGAGCTCCGGATCTTTCCCCTCCACCCCCTCTGGGAAGGCAATGAAGCTGAGGTTACAACGGCAGGAACGGCCTTCTGAGTCTTCGGCTCTCGCCTCCAGTGTGCTCACACTGGCTGACAGGCCATTTAGTTGAGCCCACAAAGAGGGTACTTCCCCCTTGCAGCTTGGAAACATCCTGCTCCGTGGCCAGTGAAAGCTCTTCCACCCTATGGAGGTCCACCCTCAAGATGCCAACATCCTGGGAAACAGCTTCTATTTTTGCCTGTACGGTCGCACTCGTGGCCGCTATTGCTGCCAATGTCTGGGCCCCAGTGGGCCCCTGCAGTCCCTGAACAGCATCCAGGCAGTCCTGCGGCAAGGTGTTTACCACTGTATTTGACCTTGGGGCCGTGAACTGGTCTATCTTAGTCTGCTGTGCCCCCCTTCTGTGTCTATCCTTCCCCATGGTGGGCTCCACTCACCAAGTACAACCGGTCACAGCACTCCCAAACACCCACCACAGTGTCTACGGGTGCCAACAATTTCTGTTGAAAGGTCACTCTCTCAGGTACACAAGGCGCAATCCACAATTTCAAAGCGAAGTGGGCTCCCCCCCAAATCCAGCCACTGGTATCAAGTCTCTGCCAGCAGTAGTAATTCGCAGCAGGTGTTCAAACATAGGGGCCCAGCCTCAGAGCACTCAGACCAATGCGGAACTGCTAGTTCCAATCTTGAACCCCAGCTGAGACACTGGCTGGGAACTGGGTTGGATAAGGAGATGCAGGCTATTTCTCTGGAGATGTACCTCCCAGTAGACCAGGGCTAAAGGCACGAGGCCCGATCCGGCTCACAGGGTCAGTTATTTTCTGTCCTGCATAATCCTTTCCTCTGTGCCCAGCCCTCTGGTGGTTTCCTCTATCCCCCCTCCACTACAAGGCCATGAACATATCACCTGCTGCAGCCAGCTGCCCACAATCCTCATCTTCCACCTCCCCTATGGGGGGGAATCAACACCCAGCCCAGGGTCTGCTAGGTCTGTCCTTTATTGATGGCATCCCTGCCTTCAAGGGAAGTGGGCAAATGCAGTGAGGCCTCTATCCTGGGGCCCAATGTGTCATTTGTCAGTGCGTGGGAGGCAGAGGAGGGTATCCACCACTTGCACTGTATCCAAATCTATGGCAAAAATGGATGCCTGGGCTCCCCAAGACTTAAGGCAGTCTTGTGAGAGGGAAAAGCTCTCCAGTTCAAATAATTCACTGGCAGAGGGGCCGGATTCATCACGTAGTGCATGTTTGTCCTGCAGTGCGATCACTGTATAGGGCCCCCCCATTAGCAACAAAAGGCAAGGAGGCTCTCAGTTAGCTTAAGCCAGGCAGTTGTAAGGCTGACTGGTTATTGGAGTAGGCAAGCATGTAGTGCTAATGCAGTCACTGTGAGTGTCAGTGCATAGAGGCCAGGCTTGGGGTATGCATGGGCAGTGAGCTTACCCACAGCACATATTCATAGTGTTTCCCAATAGTAAGCACCTAGCCTACGGAGTCCAGGCAAGTGCGCCACAGGCTCAAACAAACAGTACTTTAATGTCAGAGTGGACCCAGCTGGGCACACAGTTGCCTTTTCTTCTACAGCTCCTCATGCCCTCAGGCCGTTAGTCCTGGGGAGGCCGCCAGAAAGACTTATGTCTGCCCAGTGGCCCGAGGCTAGTTCCAGGTGAGGTGGGGTGCACACATGGCAGAACCAGGGGCCCTCCTGCAGGGCTCCTCTGTGATACCAATGGGTGCCAGTCACTCAGGCCTCACAAGTGTGCCCCTGCAGCAGCAAAGGCGTAGGCTGTCTCGCGTACGGCAACTTCAAGTCAGGTGACATTCCATTCATGGGGCAGACCCAGCCGGGCCTGCTTGCACCCCCTCGCCGGTAGGTTTCAGCAGCTGCAGGCCAACAGCTAGGGGTAACAGCCACTTACACTGGCTCGTCTCTGTACAGCAGTGCCTTACTTCGGTGCAATCAGTATATGGGATTCACATGAGAGGATCAAGGGCACCTATCCAAAGCACAGCATGTTTCAATGGTAGCGGGAGTGGGCACCCATGCACCCCAGGTGCACTTCACTGCTGGCGACAACAGTGGTAGTGCATGGGACATTTGTGGGTATGGTGCCAATCTGCCTGGGGTATCAATCAAGGCCTACCATGCCTGGCAGAGCTTCATGCACAAGACCACGCAAACGCAGGAGCGATGCTCAGCAGGAGTAGAACCAGGCAGTGCCTCCTCACTGCGCGAGGTTCCTGGACAGCATTTTGAATCAATTTTTGAGCTAGATGGGCAGGATGTATATGCAAGATAGTGTATGGCCGGCCACAGAGCTTTTTACAACGTGTCTGATGCGGCCGCCATCTTGACCACGCCCCCAGCCCAAATTTTATTTTAACTATTTTTTCAAGCTATGGTAAGGTGTTCCAACTAATCTTAATCAGAACTTCAATGTAATATTTATCTTTTACATGAATTTCTGAATTTTTTATGAAACTACATCCAATGTCTATGAAAGGTATCTACCATAACATGCTGTTCATGGCGTTTGGCCAGGCCCTGCCCTTACCCCCTGTGGGCAGTCAACCTCAGCTGCACACACAGTGTTTGGTTGTGCACAATGGGGGTAGGCTGCAGGGCCTTGCCTTTGGACAGCTCCTAGTCCAAACTGGTCCAAACTGGTACAGGAGGCCAGCCACATCTGTTCATGGTAAATAGCCATAGACAGCAGTAGTTAACTACAGGGTCTGGCCTTAAGTCTGGCCTTATGTTTTTTAAAACATTTTTTATGTGCTGGCTGCTGTTGTGCTTACAAACCCCTGGATAATCTGGTCCCAGGAACCCAGCAAGATGTGCAACAAGGGTGCAAGACACCTGGCTATGGGTTCGCGAACACTGGACCCTGGAGTTGAGCTTACAGACCTTCACCTCAAAGTTGGCAAACCCCCTGACAAAATCTGATTTTGTTTTTTAATTTACCAACCGAGGGCCTGTCCCACACCCCCACTTCTCACATATTAGCATGTCAGAGACATCATTGGTGTCATTTGAGATGTCATCAGCGATGTCCTAGAACATGCCATGATTGATGCATTATGTGAAGTTGTAAGCAGTGCATGACAGGGGCACAAGTTATAATTAGTTATGCTAAATATAACTGGTGAATTTGTGTGTGATTTGTTTAGTTCAGAATTGTAATGTTATCATTGACATTGTAGTGGATCCTGTTTGTTTTATTGGGACTCAGGTGGTTAGCTCAGCCTTTTGGCTTGCAGGCATGTGCCCTGTCACCTAGTGACTTTTAACCTACTTAGTTTGCTCTGTTTTAGCCCATTTATGTTATTATTTCTGCCATGTTTGTAGTTAGATAAATGTTTTGATTTTGTGTTATCAGTGCCACTCTGAGAAGGTGTCACTATCAGCATCATAACCAAGTGATGAACATAGGTAGGCACATCACCTCCCTTTCTCACTTATTGGTGACAGGAATATAATTTACACTTGTCGGGGATTGTTTACATAATTGCAGCCACAAGTATGCCTCCTTATCGTTTGTTTTGGAACATACCTGCATGAGGGGTCCTACATGGTCTGTATAAATACACCTCACTCAGACAATGTTACCAGAGGGATTTCTACCAGATGCTATCGACGCCATCTATGCTGCACGTCACCGTGATGCAGCCCCAGCCTTCGTGTCACCATGGAGTCTGACCTCAAGACCTCATTCCGAGGTAACAAGGGTTGGGGGGCCCCTTCTCATGGACATTGGACTGGCAGATTAGATTTATCACACCTAGCTCTCATTAGGTTAGAGACTAGGTTCTCCATGCTAGGAATTTTACATTTCATGCTTGTAGCAAAATGGTGGGGGTCTTTGTATTCACAACACATCTTTACAATCATGCTTCTTTTATTATACGTTATCCTAATTATTGCAGCTCATACATTTTACAGTAGATTGCAGTCTTTTCAATAAACCTACTGAAAACTCTCCTGCTTCTTCTTCATTGCCTGGGTGACTGAGACTTACTACTAACATGAGAAAAGGGTAACTTTCGTTCCACCATGACTTCCCTGAAATGTCGCAATCTAGAGTCCATGCGTAAGGCTGCCAGAAATCACCTTTTACTGTCTGGGTTTTTGGTGAGGTACTGCTTGTGAGCCAGGAGGTTGGGCTGACATTTGAGACTTGTTGTAGGAGTGACTTAGTCCCCTACAAACAAAAGTGTTGTCATCCCTAAACCAGCAGTCTCACCCAGGAGTGAGAGTCCAACTATGACATGTACCACCAACGATGGTGATTTGGCACTAATTTACGGATGTCCTGAGTATCAATGTCTCACACACAACTGATACCCTAAGTACCATTATACGGAGACAACCATGGTCTTGCGGAAAATCCTCCTCAGCTCAACAGGGAGCACCTAACTAGGGTGTAGATTTTTCAAGCTTGAACTCTTAAAAGGACTTCTCCCCACTTGGTATCCCATCTCCGTTCTCATCATTCAATATGGCTAACAGCATTGATGTTGTAGATAATGTCAGACACTCATTAACACAAAATTTAGTAGCCCATGGTTTAACGGATGAGGGCGGGATGTCACATTTATCGTGGAAGCTCATGAAGCTTACCAAACAGAAACATTCTATTCCTGGGTTACCCTTCCTGAGGAAGACACTACAACATACAAATTTCACACATGCCAAATTGCAAACATACTGCAGTGGTACCAAGCTTTTCATTATTTAGAGATACCCCTTTCCTATCAAGAACATCAATATTGGTTCAATGGCACCCTACCACATGTAATACAACCCATTAGATTAGGTCTCTTAAATAATGACGGACCAACGTGGCCCATGTTTGCCACATACACACCACATCCTGGAGTACAGGCTCTGCAAGTAGCTGATGTACGCACACTTTACAATGAGCTAGTACAACTTTACAGAGGATTAGTACAATTCACTATGTGGACCTTGAACACAGCCCCAGCACAGTTGGCACCAGCTGGTCACCAATTGGCAGTTCTTGAGATTAACCCATAAACAGTACATTCTATCATGGGCAAAGCACCCACAGAACGTGAGGAGATTCAGTTCTGGATAGCACAAAAAACAAACCAACTGGAATCAGTGTTTCCCCATACAGGGCCCCAAGATAAACACAGAATTCTCACAATGTGCTTGCCATTTGGAGTGGTTCCCTCAGTGGATGACTGCACCACATGAGGGACAGTCTTCGCTACAATTTACAATACCACACATTACCCCTACACTTGCCAATTTGCCAAAAGTGTTAAAACAAATTCAGAATGAGCACAGGGCTGCACCAGCTCTGGATTTAGGGATGAAATTGATGCATAATTTTGACACAGTCTCCTCAATCATACTCCGTAACAGTAAAGGATGAAGCGGTAGCACTGGCTATACGTCAGCGGCTCTGGGAGATTCCAAAGTTGGAACAGGAGCGTCAACTACCAAAAATAATTTCCGACACCTATACTAGTATAGGACGGGATAGTTTGGGAGCCAAGCCGAAAAAACCTGACACCCTTAAGGACGGCACTAAACAAGCACAAGACGCTGGGATAAACAAAAACAAAATAAAGACAGAAGAAGTCAGAGAGCAGACTCTCCACACCCGAAGAACTCTGAAAGGAGGTATGATCTCGGAAACAGAGAAAATATAAAGGCACCTGACAGACATAATGATTCACGTCCCTCTCATTCCTTTTAGGATGCACCGGATAAATGCAGCAAGAGTGTGGGCCAGTCAGAGCAACGCCCTGACTTCCTGAAACAGAAGAAAGACTTACAGCAGTCTTCAGACAAGAAAGAAGACAAATCCCAACAAAAAAAAGCAATTTCAATTAAACATGCCAGCAAACTTGAGAACATTGCTGAAGAACAAGACGTGGGCAGTGACCCTGCTGGACAGCACAGCAGAAGTCACAATATGTCGCCAGAGACTGAAAGATCATCTGGATACAACAGCAACTAACGACTTTCTTGCAGTCGAGAATGCGGACGGGTGCATTCTCCCACCCGACAGGTTTTATGATTTAAACATCCAAATTAAGGGTGACAGAGCGCGCCATTAGGGTAATTTTCTGGGATGAACTTAATTGTGATATCCTATAGGCAGAAAGAGTCTGTCTACCCGAACACGTCTGTAAGCTCCCACATGGGGAAGACATAATTTTGTCGTCTTTCTCTGATCTGGAAGCTGTAAAACAAGCCTACGCTGTTGACTCTGTTTTGGCACAAGAACCTGCACTATACCACAACCACGTAGGGTGGGATAGAGATTGCCCCTACCATGTAAATCCTATCAGGTCAACACCACAGCCTCGGCCCGAATATCCCGTTAAACATGAGGCTAAAGCTCCAGTGAGAGAGATCCTCACTCAGCTTGAGTACCAGGGAGTAATAGAGCCTTGTGTCTCTGCAATGAATAACCCGCTATTCCCCGTTGCAAAACACCACCATTCATGTAGAATAGTCGTAGACTACAGATATTTAAACAACTATACATGCACATATTCAATACAAAATGCACACAGCCCCACACTAATTAACAACACAGTGCGAATAAAATACAAAACTCCTTTGTATATTTCCAATAGGTTTTTATGCCAGAACTTAGCACATAAAAGTCAGGACCTGAGTGCATTCTCATCTGGCTCAAAAACACTTCTGTTGTTTTCTCCAAGGCTATAAGAACAGCCTAGGGCTATTCTTAGCCTGTATAACATCAATATTGCATGATATTGACCCTGAGGCATAGTCCTATGTGGATGACATTTATCTCACAGATGACGACCTCAACATTCATCTTGCCAGGGTCGATTGGACCATTCTAGGATTCACAGCCCTTGGCTATAAATGTAATTTTAGGAAAAACTAAAATAGCCTTTCTCAGTGTATTGTTTCTTTGAATTGAGCTATCAAACGAGGGCAAGAGCCGGGCCCCGCACTTTTTAGAAAAATGTGCTCAACTTCAACCACCAAACACTATCAAGAAACTAGAGACATTACTTGGGTTCTTTAACTTTGGCAGAATGTACATTTCTGATTATGCACAGTGGATCAAGCCACTCTATAATTTAATTCACACAAATTTCTTCAAGCAGACACTGGACAGTTGAACATGCGCATCCTCAGAGGATTGCATCAAGACATGCTAGAAGCAAAACACTTACGTACACGTGACAGCAAAACAAATTTGGTCATCAGAATAATTGCTGGTGCCAACGGGTTCACCTATGTCACATTTAGTGAGGGTGACACGGTGCCCATAGCATATAAATAACATTTATATTCCAACGCAGAACAACGCTTCGCACCCACAGAAAAATTCAGACTGATGTACAGCTGACTGTCATAAAGGAGAGGCCACTTGCCCAAGGGAAATGCATTATTGTCGTGACCCCAGTGCCAGCTTTAGAGGCTGTCACCAAAGCAAGCGTTCCGAATGCTAAAGCATTACATCCACATTGGATTCAATCGGCAACCTGCCTGACATCCACTGATGTTGATTACATCTTTGACCCAAAACTTCAAGCACAAGAATTTCTCCAATATGAACAAGAGTACCCTGTACCTCTTAACATCTTGCCACTTGACATATACCAAACTGTCATTTACACTGACAGTTGAGCACAACCAGCTGTAGGTACAAAACATCAAAACTCTGCCGCTTGCACAGCCATGAGCAGAGTGATGAAAGATGGTGCATTCCACCCTCAGAATACCTACATGAAGACACTGGGCGGACTGCAAAGCACAGTTGGCTGAGCTTAAAGCTCTTATCTTGGCACTGAAACATACGGATCCAGGACACCTCACATTGATTGTGTGTGATTCGTACTATTGTGTTCAGTCCTACAATGATTATCTTAATCATTGGCAGTTGAACGGGTTCAGAGACTCAAAGGTACACCATGAAACACAGAACTCTGTGGGGGAGGGTGACTTTCCAAGAGTTGAGGGAGATGTGTGCTGATAGAAAAATGAACACAGGGAGAAATCCCAATAAGAGTCTGCTTCTAGGCCTGCTTCTCCAGGATGACCAGGACCACACTGGTAGCCAGAAGGAGGAGGAGGAAGAAGTAGAATCTGACCCCCCCAGTTCTAGAGGGAGGAGGCTTAGATACTGAGTAGGGTCAGGAGGTACCCAAGAAGGGTGGGGACAAAGAAAAATCAAAAGAATCTTCATCAGGCCTACAAAACTCCTCTGGGGGTGGGGGCAAACCCTCTTCCTCCAACTTCAAAAAGCCTTGGTGCTATGTTTGTAAAAAGAAAGAACATAGGCCAGGAGACAGCTCCTGTCCTAAGAAAGGCGCCAAGCCTTCCACCACTATTAAATCCACCCCTACTCCTAGTACCCCTAGCAGTAGCAGTAGCAGTAGCGGTAGGAGTATTAACAGAAGTCATTCCAAGAGTGTAGCTGGGCTCACTTTAGGGACTGTAGTGGGGTCTGGGCTGGTTAGAGAGACCACTGAGGCAGTGTTAGTCTCTGATGGGGGCATTGACTTTGCCACCCTTGCTGCGTGTCCCCTTGACATAGGTAAGTACAGGCAGAATCCTATGATAGATGGTGTTGAGGATATGGCCTACAGGGACACAGGTGCCAATGTCACTATGGTGACTGAAAAACTGGTGCCCCCTGGGCAACACCTACTTGGTCACATGTACCAAGTGACTTATGCTCACAGTAACACTTTGTGCCACCCCATGGCTGTAATTGATTTCAGCTGCGGGGGCTATTGGTCCTAAAAAAGTTGTGGTTTCCTGAGACCTACACATAGAGTGTCTACTAGGAAATGACTTGGAGACTTCAGCTTGGGCTGAAGTGGAACTGGAGGCACATACAGCAATGCTGGACATTCCAGGGAATACCTTTGCCCTCACAAGAGCACAGGCTGAAAAGCAAAAAGAGCAAGGGACCTTGGAGCCTGGAACAATGGCCCAAGAGCTTCCTAAACCAAAAAGCAGGAAGGGTAAGAAAGCACCCCCTGCTCTAACCTCCAGTGAGGATTCAACTCCAGAGGGAGAAGAATCCACTCCTTGGGTGGAACCTATACCAGAGGAGCTGCAAACTGACACAGCTGAGCTCCTGGGTGCAGTGTGTGTATGTGTTGGGGGGGGGGGCAAGTAGAAATTCAGCAGGGAGCAACAAACTTGTCCCACACTGGAGAACTTGAGGCATCAAGCTGCAGCTCAAGAGGAAGGGGATATCAGTGGCACCCATAAGGTGTACTGGGAAGACAGTCTACTATATTCAGAGTCAAGAGACCCCAAACCTGGTGACACCAGGAGGTTGGTGGTCCCTCTGAAGCATAGAGAGTTTCTGCTGACCTTAGCCCATGATATTCCCCTGGCAGGTTATTGGGGCAAAGCAAGACATGGAGCAGGTTTGTCCATCACTTTCACTGGCCCCACATGTCTGAAGACACAAAGTAGTTTTGTTGCTCCTGTATCACCTGTCAAGCCAGTGGCAAGACAGGTGGCACCCCAAAGGCCCCCTTAATTCCACTTCCAGTAGTTGGGGTACCCTTTGAGAGGGTTGGGGTGGATATTGTTGACCCCATGGACCCTCCAACAGCCTCTGAGAACAGGTTAATACTGGTGGTAGTGGGCCATTCCACCAGTTACCCAGAGGCCATCCCTCTTAGGACCACTACAGCTCCTGTAGTGGCCAAAGCCCTTCTTGGTATCTTTTCAAGGGAGGGTTTTCCTAAAGAGGTGGTATCAGACAGAGGTCCAAACTTCGTGTCTGCTTACCTGAAAGCCATGTGGAAGGAATGTGGTGTGACTTACAAGTTCACCACTTCTTACCACCCCCAAACAAATGGCTTAGTTGAGAGGTTTAACAAAGCTCTCAAGGGTATGATAATGGGACTCTGTGAAAAACTTGGGAGGAGATGGGATGTCCCATTACCATGCCTCCTCTTCGCTTATATGGAGCTCCCTCAGAAGGGTGTGGGCTACAACCCATTTGAACTTCTGTTTGGCCACTGTGTTAGGAGTCCCCTTTCCCTTGTTAGAGAAGGCTGGGAGCAACATCTCAAGCCTCCCAAGCAAGACATTATGGACTATGTGCTTGGTCTCAGATCAAGGACGGCTGAATATATAAAGATGGCCACTGAAAACCTTCAGGCCAGCCAGGAGTTGCAGAAACAATGGTATGACCAGAAGGCTTCACTGACTGTGTACCAACCAGGACAGAAAGTGTGGGTCCTGGAGCCTGTGGCTTCCAGGGCAGTCCATGACAAGTGGAGTGGTTCCCACACTATTGTGGAGAAAAAGGGTGAGGTTACCTACTTGTTAGACCTTGGCACTCCAAAAGCCCCCTCAGGTGCTTCCTGTGAACCGCCTTAAGCCCTATTATGACAGAGCTGACACGACCCTGCTCACGGCAACTGATGAGGGACAGGAAGAAGAGAATGACCGTCTCCCTGACCTCTTCTCCCACACTGCAGCTGATGGCTCAGTTGATGGGGTAGTACTTGCTGACTGTCTATCTGAGTCTCAGAAAGATGACTGCAGGAATGTCCTAGGACAGTTCTCAAAACTGTTCTCCCTGACACCTGGTCAAACAAAATGGTGTGAGTTCACCATTGACTCAGGAGACAGCTTGCTTATTAAAATCAAGATTTACAGGCAACCTGATCATCTCAGAGACTGCATCAAGTTTGAAGTTCAGAAGATACTAGACCTAGGAGTCATAGAGCCCTCAGACAGCCCTTGGGCTAGTCCTGTAGTATTTGTCCCAATATCCCACTCCCAAAATGGAAAAGAGGAAAGGAGGTTTTGTGTAGACTACAGGGCTCTCAACATTGTCACAAAAACATATGTTCATCCGATCCCTAGGGCAGATGAGCTTATAGATAACTGTCATCTACCAAGTATCTAAGCACCATTGATCTGACAGCTGGATATTGGCAGATCAAGTTATCAAAGGATGTTAAACCCAAAACAGCATTTTCTACAATTGGTGAGCATTATCACTTCACAGTGATGCCATTTGGGCTGGTGTTCTTCCGGCGCCTGTAAATACCCTGCCGACAATCCTACATTAACCAAAGTGCTGATAAGATGGTTTATTAAGATAGTAGTCTCGTATAAATCCCTACACCAGCCACCGTCCTCTCCGCTTCCCGTCAACCGTCGCTCTCACTCTCCCCATTCCATCAGCCTCAGCGCCGGAAGAACACCAATAACCAAAGTGCTGATAACCTCTTTCCTTATTTTTATTACCCACCTAGTGATTCAGTTGTTGAAAAAGAGGCGCTCAGTGTGAGAAAGCTGAGGAAGTTTTTGTGGGGACATAAATTTCAGATAGTCACCGACCACAAGCCTCTCATAGAGATATTTACTAAGAAAGGAATAGAGATGATCTCACATAGAATCAGGAAGTGGGTTGTAGCATTGCAAGAATTTGTATTTGTGATTTCTTACATGCCTGGGGCATTAAATGTTCAGGCTGATTGCCTTTCGAGACTTTGTCAAGATACAGGAAAAGATGAAGAGATTATTGAAGGAGGGTGTTTTGCTGACATCGCAGCTGATGAGGAGATGAAGGTCTGTTTTGTTACTGAGGGAGCGATTTCAGAACCAGTGTGGGTGGATGAATTGTTAAAAGATGCTACTTTGCAGAAAGTACTAAATAATATAGTAAATGGTTGGGGTGTTGGAAAGAATCAATCTGAAGAGATGTCAGGGTACTGGCAAGTTAGAAATGAATTGTCTGCGGTGGATGGGCTGTTGATGAGAGGCAGCAAATTGGTTCCCCCAGCTAGCGTGAGAAAAGATCTCATAAGTCGTGCCCACTCAAGCCACATGGGTATCTCCAAAACAAAGGAGAGATTAAGGAACGCCTACTGGTGGCCCGCCATAGACATGATGGTAGAAAGAGAAGTGAGAAATTGCCATGAGTGCGCACGTTCGGATAAGGTATTGAAATGTAGAACTCAGCCCATGGTCACGCGTGAAGAGTCCTCCGGACCCTGGGTTGACATAGCTTTAGATATTTTAGGTCCAATCAGACTGAAATCTGTTGACCAATATGTTTTAGTATGCATTGATATGTACTCACGTTGGCCAGAAATCAAATTTGTGAGCTCAGTTGAGTCAAGAGATATAATCAATTTTCTTGATGAGTTGTTTGAGAGAGAGGGGTTTCCCTCTACTTTGCTGACTGACAATGGGGTGCAGTTTGTCTCGGAAGCAACAAACTCCTTCTTAAGAGAAAGGGATGTGGTACATAAAAGAATAGCTCTTTATCACCCAGAATCTAATGGTGTCGTGGAACGCTTTATAAAGGTGCTGAAAGAATGCATGCAATTAGCGTTTGTTAATGGCATTGAGTGGGAGAGTGAAGTGAGAAGAAAAGTACGAGAATATCGATTGACACCACATTCAACCACAGGGGTGACTCCTTTCCAGTTGTTCAAAGGTAGGGCACCATACAGTGAAATCGAGCCTAGGTGGGTAATAAAAATAAGGAAAGAGGTTAATGATCAGGTGGATAACATTGAGGGTTGGAGAGAGAGAGAAAGGGAAGTGAAAGGAAAAAGGAAGCTGAGATATGATGAGCGTAAAGCTGTAAAAAGAACGGTATTGTGTGAAGGTGATTATGTGAAAATAAGGTCTCCAAGGAAAGAGGGAAAGCCATCTAAATTCAAAGGTCCATTTAAGGTCATAAAACTGTTTAGGAATGCTGTGAAAACAGAAGACCACAAGATATGGAATTTGAATAGAGTGTCTAAGTGTTTAGGACACAATGGAGGTGCTCATGTCTCTCTAGACACTTCACCGGAAGTTACTGCTCAAGATGCTCAAATAAATCCAGGCGTCACTGTGATGCGAAACCCATCTAAGACTCGGCCAAAAAGAAAAGTATCAAAGCCGTCATGGTTCAAGGACTATGTTAAGTGAACTTTGTGTTATGTTCTCTCTTCATGGGCTTTGTGTTGATATGTTCAATTTATTTTGTCTCAGCTTGTAGACAACACAATCTGTTCAGGGCCTAAGTGTTTGATATTTAATGGTGTTATAATAGCTTGTTTGTAATCTGATATGGGGAAGGTGGTGTGGTATCCTAGTAATGCGCAAGTACGTGTCTTCGGTGCGCGAGAGATGAGAGAATGTTGAAGTCATGATGGAATGCGGTGAGGCTGATGGAATGGGGAGAGTGAGAGCGACGGTTGACGGGAAGCGGAGAGGACGGTGGCTGGTGTAGGGATTTATACGAGACTACTATCTTAATAAACCATCTTATCAGCACTTTGGTTATTGGTGTTCTTCCGGCGCCTGTAAATACCCTGCCGACAATCCTACAGTCATGCAGGTCTTTACTCAATATTTAGAATGACTATACGCTGATCCGGTCAGACTGGACGTGGCAGCGGTGCAGGCTTATTTTTCCGATATCGCACTGGTATGGTTTGATGACGCTCACCGCTCGTATTTGGATGTTCCCTTCTCTGTAGAGGAGGTGATTGCGGCGATTCACGGCCTGCCGGGTGATAAGTCTCCTGGCACGCATGGCTTGACCCCCGCATTTTATAAGGAATATGCGGATATTCTCACCCCCCCAACTTTTGCAGGTGTATGCAGAATCTTTGGAGACTGGGACCCTCCTGGCCTCGCTCCGGGAGGCCTTGATTGTCATGATCCTCAAACCGGGGAAGGATCCGGCCAGTTGTGATTTGTACCGCCCGCTCTCCATGATTAACGTTGACAATAAAATCCTGGCTAAGATGCTCGCGGCACGTTTGCAGCCATTGCTCCCTCAGCTGGTGCTACCAGACCAGTCGGGTTTTGTGCCTGGGAGATCCACGTGACACAATCTACGTACGTTTTTTGCAGTTGCGGGTTCGATGGAGGCTGACGCTAATGCCGCAGCGATGTTTCTAGATGCCACTAAGGCTTTAGATTCCTTAGCATGGGAGTACATGTTTGCGCTTCTGGGCCGAGTGGGTCTGAGTGCGCGATTTGTAAAGCTGATTAGATTATTGTATACTCAGCCCACTGATAGGCTGGGCTTAAACAGGAGTGTGTCGCCTTCTTTCCCGGCTGTCCGTGGGACGCGACAGGGGTGCCCGTTGACCCCAATTATGGGGCGGCAATTTCATGGCTGGAGGAGAAAGTCGAGGCCTGGCGTGTCTTGCCACTCTCTTTGATTGGGCGTATTGCTCTAGTGAAGATGATGGTTCTCCCGAAATTTCTGTATCTGTTTGTAAACCTCCCGCTTTCGCTCGCGAGGAGCTTTTTGCGGTTTCTCGGCTCTGCTATACTCCGTTTGGTTTGGGCGGGTGGCCAGCCCCGTATCTCCTGGGAGAGGCTGCCATTGCCTTTTGAGTTGGGAGGGCTTGCCACCCCTGATTTGGAGCTTTATTATAACTCCATGCAAGCGCATTTTGCATATTACTGGCTGCGTCCGATTCAGTACTTGCCGCATTTGGTGCCTGAAAGTGATGCGGTCTGGCCGGACGGCTTGGTGCACGTGCTTGGGCATCTATCTCGACCTCACCCCCGTGGCGTGGATACAGTGGCATGTACTGCTGGGGCATGGAAGGCGTTGACGCGGAGTTTGAGAGCGGGCACTCCTTTTGCTCCTTCGTTGCCTGTTCTGGCCATTGCAGATGCCCAGATGTTTCGCGATGGGGGCATACGGGAATTCCTTCGGGATGCTAACTTAACTGAGTTGGGAGACTGGTTCGTGAATGGCCGCTTACTGTCTCCTGGTGAGGCGCTCGGTGGGGAGCGGGTCACCGCGCTGCAGCGGATGTATGCGTTGCGGGTTTGTGCCATGCTCCGAGCTCGGTGCCCTGGTCTTCCGAAGGTTCCGCCGGAGTGCCGTGTACTGGAGGTGTTGTGCTGTGCGCAGTCGCCGCGCAGACTGGTCACCAAACTGTAGAACTGTATGCAGGAGCAGCGGGGCGTGCTTGGAGAGTCCTCCAGGGCTCGTTGAGAGGTGGATGTGGGAGAGCCCATCTCTGAAGAGAGGTGGCGGAGTTGCTGTGCACATATGAAAGTGTTGTCCCCGAATTATAGGCTGCGGCTACTGCACTTTAAGTTCTTGCACCGCTTATATTATACGCCTAGTGGGCTCTGCTCTATGGGACTGCGAGCGGATGCGCGATGCGATCGATGTCATGCCCCAGACGCTGGTTTCTTGCACCTTGCGTTGGAATGCGCTGTGGTTCATGCTTTCTGGGTGGAAGCCTTCCGTAGAATAGCCGAGATGACGGGATTAGAGGTACCTGTTTCTCCCAAAGTTGCGTTGCTTGGGTGTGTGAACAAGATTGGCAGGGCTCACAGAAGGCTGGTTGGCCTGCTTCTGTTGCTGGCTAAGCGCAGGGTTGCTATGTGCTGGGGCAGGGGACGCGTTCCTCGTGGATCTGAATGGTTGAGGGACGCTGCATTTTGCCAAGACCAGCTGATGATCTTCTGGGAGCTTTCACCTGAGGGCTCTCGGCCTAAGGACATATGGGCTCCTCTGCGTGCATACCTGGTGAGGTCGAACGGGGAGGACGAGTGATGTCTGTTGGCTCGCAATGCTGGATGCTTCTCTCTCGTTTCTCCCGCTCGTAGCGTGTCGAGTGCTTAGCTGTCAACGGCTGGATGCTGCTGTGTGCGTACTCTGCCTGCCCTACTCTTTTCGTTGTTGTTTTTTTTTTTTGTTTCTTTTTCCTGTTGTTCGTTTAGGCCTTATGCCACTTGTTGAAAGGCCCTATCCTGGATTTCTTGTCGGGTTGCGCAGCCAAGTAGGCTGATGGACTTTGCTGCTGTGGACTGTATAGAATCTCGTTGTCCCTGAGACTGAACCTGGGCTTTGCCAAACAGAGCTGGCATTATGTCAGGGGAGGGATGCATTCCTGTACAACGTGTATATGTAGTTGGCGGGCCTTTTTCTTTTGGTTGTTCTTGTTGTGTATTCGCAATAATTAATAAATAAATAAATAAAAAAATAAAAAATAGAGTTCTCCAAGGACTGGAAGACTACAGTGCAGCTTATCCTGATGATATAACTATATTTAGCTCCACTTGGAAGGATCATCTGGTCCACCTGTGGAATGTTTTAGAAGCCCTGCAAAAAGCAGGCCTCACTATCAAGGCATCTAAGTGCCAGATAGGGCATGGAAAGGTGATATATCTGGGCCACCTGGTAGGTGGAGGCCAGATTCAGCCACTGCAGGGGAAGATCCAAACCATTTTGGATTGGACTGCCCCTACTGCACAGGCCCAGGTTAGAGCCTTTTTAAGCCTCACTGGTTACTACAGAAGGTTTATTAAGAACCATTGCTCCATTGTAGCCACTCTTAATTACCTCACCTCCAAAAAGATGCCCAATAAAGTTTTATGGACACAGCTAGCTCCCAAAAAGCTTATGAGGAACTCAAATGACCCATGTGCTCTGCTCCTATTTTAAGAAACCCTGACTACTCCAATCAATTCATAGTACAGACAGATGTTTCTGAGGTAGGAGTTCTGGCAGTCCAATCACAACTTAATACAGAGGGCCAGTATCAACCTGTAGCTTTTATAAGCAGAAGGGCACCATGCTGCTGCCTATGGGGAACCCTGCTACCCCAATGCCCTGAGTACCTAGGTACCATACACTTGGGACTTATATGGGGCCCCAGTAAGCCAAATGTGAGGTGTGTGAAGTCCCAGCAACCAAATTTAGAGGGAGAGAGCACAGTCACTGGGGTCCTGGTTAGCAGGATCCCAGTGAACACAGTTAAAACATACTGACATCAGTCGGGTTTCTGCCCTCCTGCTGCTTGACCAGATCAAGCAGAGTAAGGCAGAACAAACAATTTCTTGTGGGAGAGGGAGGTGACACCCTCTCTCTTGGAAATAGGTATTACATGGCTTGGGAGGGGTAACCTCCCCAAGCCACTGGTCAGCTTTGAATGGCACATTTGGTGTCCTCCTTGCATAAACCGGTTTGCTCCGGTCCCTGCTCTGGCGCACAACTGGACAATGGAAAGGGGAGTAACCAATCCCCTGTCCATCCCCACCCCAGAGGTGGTGCCCAGAGCTCCTCCAGGTGGCCACTTGATTCTGCCATCTTGAATCCAAGGTGGGCAAAGGCCTCTGGGAGCATCTGAGTGACCAGGACAGGCAGGTGACATCACAGCCCCCTCCTGATAGGTGGTCACTCTGCTAGGTGACCAATCTCCCTTCCTGTGCTATTTAGTGTCTCCCTCTTGGATTAGACTTCAGATTTTGTGTGCAAAATTCCAGCAGGATTCCTCAGCATCATTTACTTCACCTTCTGGCCATTGGATCTGCAACTAGACCCTCCAGGAACCGACAATCTGCATCCAAAGCGATGACTCGATTGAAACATTGTTTCCATGGCTCCTTCCAGCAACTGCAACATTTCCCCTGCTGTGCATCCTCCGAGGGTAATGAGTCTTCAGTCCGCACAAAAGGCAAGAAAGAATCTCCCTTGGAGTGAAAGACTCACTCCCCTGCATCCGTAGGTACCAACTGCAACGATGACCCACTGCGTGGATCGCCTCTCCTCCAAAGCTGCGTGGATCCTGCATCATGGGTGGGGGTCTGGAGTGGTTCCCTTGCTCCTCTCTACCAGCTGTCCAACTTGGGAGATAGTAAGTCCTTGCCTCTCCTTGCAGGACAGTAGCCCTCTGCACTGCGTCTCTTGCAGCTACCAAGGCTTGTAAGCATCTCCTCCAAGGAATCTTCAGGATCTGTGTAGCCCCAGCACTCTTCCCAGTGACACACAGCCCTCTGTGTGCTTCTTCAGCGACGTGGAACTCCTTTCTAGGTGAGCTGCATGGGTCTCACTGCGACTCCTGTGCTTGCTGCCTGTGGGTCGCCTGTGGGGGCTGCCTCCTCTTCCTGTGACTCTCCTCACTGCTGAGGGTCACCCAGGACTCTCCTCTATGGGTTGAGTCCCCCTGGACTTTGCTGGTTCCCCCGCAGCTCCGCATTTCTTCATTCACAACATCTGCCTTTGCCAAGGCTTGTTGATGGTTTCTCCACACCATTGACGAACTGCAATCCTTCTTTTAGCGTAGGACATCAACTGTATCACTTCAGGATCTCTTCAGCTACTCCAGTGCTGCACTACTGACTGCCTTTGTTCACTGTCGACCTAGTCCTGCATCCACAAAAGGGTGGGCAGTGGCTCCTGACTTGGTCCCCTTCCTTTACAGGTCCTCCTCTTTCAGGATCCACCTATGGTTTCTTGAAGTCTTATCAGGATCTTGCATTATCCTCTTCTGAAGTCCTTTTGGTGGGTTTGGGGAAACCCAGATACTTTTTTATGGGCGAGCGCAAAGCGCTTCGTCCACTCTGTGATCTCTCTTTGGGCTTCAAACCACGCCAATGTCACGTCAGTCACTTACATTGGTTCACGGGGTTGCCTTTTAAAATCCTCTTGCTTTCATTTGTGAAAGGCATGCATACGTCATGCCTTTTCCGGTGTTTAGCCCACCTACACAGCACCTGCAAACTACTAAAAACATATGAGGCTCGATGTTTTCAGCCTAGGGTCCGGACTACTTTATCTGTTTATTTTCCACGCAGCGCAATCACGCTGCATTTTACATAGTGCGATTGCGCTGCATTTTTTTCTCTTTACAATGCTAATAGCTCTAACTCGAGCAAATGCGAGACCCGTTGCATTGAAAATGCTTGTTCTCCTTGTCGTTGGGGGCACTCTGGTACTTACTTTGTGGGTTTCCTAATTCCACCACCTCCCGTCTACCGCTTCCACTTCCTTGGGTGGGGGCCCTACTTTTGCATTCCACTTACTTAGTATATGGCTTGGTCCCTCCCTAGGGCCTTCAGTATTGTCTATTGCTTTCACTGTTTTCTGTTGCCTTTTGTGCTAATCAATGACTCCTAATGTGTACATAAAAGTGTGTTTACTTACCTCCAATTGGGGTATAGCCTATACAGTATTTTGGTGCTTGTGTTACCATAATAAAGTCCCTTTATTTTTGTAACACTGTGTGGTTCTTTCATGTGTATAAGTGCTGTATGACTACAGTGGTATTGCATAAGCTTTGCCTGTCTCCTAGATAAGTCTTGGCTACTCATCTACAGCTACCTCTAAAGAGCCCTGGCTTCCTAGACACTGTCTACACCTCACTAATAGGGGATCACTGAAACTGGTATAAGGTGATAACACCATAGGTGCTTCCTACAGTGACCTAAAGCAGTCCTTAATAGGTAGGGTATTAGGTTCAGGTCACAGTTGGCTTCATCCCCTATAAGAGGGCCAGAGAGCACTGAATAATCTGGCAAGATGGTCCTTGGGAGGACCCACTCCTGACGAGGTGCTCTTTGGGATTCCTATGTATGTGTCAGATCTAGATGGCCCTGGTGTGGTGGCAGCAGACACACCTTTTGACATAAATGAACGTCTCACTGTTTTATAGGAGCTTCAGTAATTTTGTGATGATAATTAATCCGCCAGTGCTGCCACCTTAGGTATAAGAGATTTGCCAAAAACTTCTTCAGGCTGGATTCCTAAAATTGGGGATCTGGTTTGTGAGAAGATTGCTGTGAAGAAGGAATTCTGCCCATCCTACAGAGCACCGGTTCTAGTCCCAGGAATACAAGGCACCAGAATTGCTATTCTACCACTGCTGCCAGGTTCCCCAGGAAACAGATTTGTCTCCATCGACAACACATAATTACACCATGTGGCTGATCCTACACAGTATTCCCAGAGGTCCCTTGGATAGTTCCCGGTCCCCTCTCACTACCCAACAGGATATACCTCTTCAACAAAGAGATAACAACTCTTCTGTCTACACCAGCATGTACAACAATGCTACAAATGCCTCCTCGAGTATGTGGATGGTGGAAAAGGAGCTTTTGCTGATTCCTGTTACCACTTCACTGACAAGAACTGTCCAAGATGTGGCTGTTTTCTACTCCAATGCAACATAAACTGACAATACCGTCTACTATGAATTTCCATGTGAAGTGGAGCCATCCACCAGGCTCCTGTGTTCGCAAAGACTGCTTCTGGTTACTTTATCGACCAAGATGACTTCTCTACAACTTCATCTACATCTGCAACTGAATGTTTTTTACAGACACGTAAGCTGTACATATGGCTTAAAAATAACTATTTGGTTTATCCATGGCATTATTTGTGGATATTTCTGACATTGCTTACCTTTCTTGTATGGATTGACTGTGATCTTTCTCCTGATAAATGGTCATTATCTTCCTGAATGTTCCTCTGTCGAGCCAGTGGTTGAAGTTATAACAACATATGTTTCCTCACATAAGGTCCTAAAAGACTTGTCTCTTGTAAACATTTCACAGTGCCAATTCCAGATGGGATTGTTTGGGATAACGTGCCCTTTGATATATACAGGCCTACTGAGGTTATTCAAATTCTACATGTCTTCAAAATTTCAATGAATAATGCAATTACACCTGGTGTTGTTTCTGATGACTGGGGTGTTCAAACAGTTGAGTCTATGCTTGCTGAGCTGCAGAATTACACTATATTTGAAAGTGATTCTGTATATATGAACACAGCTAATTATGGGGAAATGTTCTGTTATAAGCATTGGGGACATTACTATCTCCACTGAGCAACTAGACACAGATCAGTATTTAATTACACACAGTGCGAACACTGTTCTACTCTACCCGTGGGGAGCCCCAAAGCATGTGTAGACACATTTGCATACTTTTCTGGCCATGACACTACAAATGCAGAGTCAAATTTCAAATTATCACATTCCAAAATGCGAAAGATTTTGCTAATGGACATCTAACTAATCTATTCAGTTTCCCAACTTACAGTAGAAGGTTATGAGTACTGGAAGAGCACTTTCGATGTGAAAAGTGTATGGGGAGCACAAGATTGGCAAAATCAGGGTAGAGAAGCTATGTGTAGAGCATGCGTTATTCCTGTCATGATATTTTTGAAAGACACAATACAACAAACATCCTGCCTAGGGTTAGCAAAAATAAAGAAAATTAATGCGCCCAGTATCCCCACACCAGCCAAATTCACCGATTGGCCATCATTCCTCAATGTCACTGAGGAGGAACTAAATGCTTGGGTTCAGGATGGTACCTATAATTCCACACTTTCAAGTCCCGGCGGGTGGGTATTGTGGCCAATAGACACAAAAGTGTGTCAGTCACGTTTTGTTAAGTCTTCAGAGCATTTCAAGATTACCCGGCTAGACCCCTGCTATGTCTCGGAGCAACACTCGGGTATAGTTACCACATACAGTGTGGGTAAACTATGCCAACAATGGTTACAGACTACCAGCTTAACAGCTGTTAAGGAACATCTTAATCTTCTATCAGAGGAAGTAGACTTGCAAGATTTCTTGCTAGGTCCAAGAAAGCCACGCTCTAAGCAATTCCTGGATGCCATAAAGAATGAATTATGAAAGCTTTCTCAAATGGAAGCAGCTGCACGTTTAAGGCAGATAGATAAGGAAAATATGGAAAAGGCTTGTCGATGATGGCATGTGTGCTCTGTCCAACAGAATATACACCCTTAATAGCATAGGCCCTCATTATGACATTGGCAGTAAATCCCTTTTACTGCCGTGGTGATGGGTGCCAACATACCGTTGCAGAGGCAAACATCTGTTCACCATATTATGACACACACACACACACTAAACCAACAGAATACTGCCACAAACACATTATGACCCACAAATCACCACGGCGGACATTCAACGGCTGTAAACCATTGGCGGTACACACCGGCACAGTCAGAATGGCCACCCAAATATATAACAACACAACATTGGACAAAACTAAAATCACTCATCTGACACTGATACACACAAAACACCCAACCACAGCACTATAAAACACACACCCACATTACCCACAACCCTTTATGAACACGAACAATAGCCAAGAGATAGCCACGCAAATCAGAGACACAACTACACACATACCACAAACACTCATCCATCCGTCATGCACACCACACCCCACCACATTACTCAACACCCACTGCACAACACACGCCACACAACACCCATGTCCCCACAAAGGCACCCCCATTTCACAGATGGGGAGTTGCGGGTCATGGTGGAGGAAATAGTCAGGGTAGAGCCACAGCTGTTTGGAGCACAGGTACATCAAATCTCCATTGCCAGGAAGATGGAGCTATGGTGGAGAGTTATGGACAGGGTGAACGCCGTGGGACAGCATCCAAGAACAAGGGACGACATCAGGAAGAGGTGGAATGACCTACGGGGGAAGGTATGTTCCATGGCAGCAAGGTGCCAGCTCGCCATCCAGACAACAGGCGGTGGACCCCCACCTCCTCCCCCGCAGCTGACAGCATGGGAGGAGCAAGTTTTGGCAATACTGCATCCTGAGGGAGTCACTGGAGTTGCTGAAGGACTGGACACTGGTGAGTCAATATTTACTACCTATCCCCCCACATGCCTGCATGCCACCACCACCCCTCACCCTGACACCCATCACTCCACTCCATCCCACACAGTGCACCACCACAATTGACTAAACTGAATGCCAAGCCCTGCATGCCATACCCACTGCATGAACATCCCTCCCAGCCCTGCATGTACACCCACCACCAATGCATGCACAGCATGGAGAACTAACAGTCCCACAAGACATCACCATACACAAACAAAGGTGGCAGGGCAACAGCACTGATATAGGGGAAGCTAAGGATGTAGAAAATGTCACAGACATGTAGCATAATACACAACTTACATCTGCACAGGTGCCCCAGCCAATCTCAGTGGCGAGGAGGAGCCAAGGCTACCCAGTCTCCCATCAGAAGATGCCCCCAGTGATGACAGTAACTCTGGACTTCTGGATCTGGATGAACTTCCTGGCCCATCAGGGACCACTGGTCAGTCGGCTACCCAGTCCACACCCACTCCACAATAGAGCCTCCTCCCTCAGTATCCAACACCATAGCAGCCACCCAATGTCCCCACACACCTGTTCCCAGGAAGAACAGCACCAGGAGATCAGGAAAGATTTGCAGGCCCTCAACACCACCATGGTCTCCATAGCAGGGGTGCTGGGTGATATGGTCAACAAAATGAGGGACTACACAGCACACCAGCGCCCCTTCTACTAACCAGTCAACTGAACAGCCCCCCACATCTGCTGCAGCTAGTGGACAGGTAGCCCTGCCACAGGACCCACTGGCCACCAGCACCCCTCCCCCTGCAGAAGGTAAACCACCCCACAAACATTCCCTGCAACCCAGACAGATGCCACAGACATTTGCCAAATCCAAGACCACCACCAGGAAATGAGACCCTCCTGAATGCCCCCTTGCTGTGTCACCTTGTTCACTTTGAACTGCCATTGCTCCCCTTCCTATGGTCCCTTGGATACTGGACCTGTGCTACAAACAAACTGGACCAATACCCTGGACTTACCTCTAGCATCACCCCATTCCATTGCACTATTCCTTCTATATTATTCACTACCATAAACACCCTTGAACACAACTTGAGTGATAGTGCTTTATGTGACGAAAATGTGCAATGATATTAACAGTTTCATCTCATGCAATTGTCCTGAACTTTGTGATTGCATACAAATAATGGCCTATAGTCATCACATCAGTACACAGTTGTAACCACACCAACATCTGCAAACTGAGAAGGCATAGGTGACAGTCAGTTGAGATGGTAAGGCAGTGACTGCCATCATGCTACAGCCACACTGAAAAGATAAACAATCAGAGGAATGGTCAGTTCCACTGTCTTACCTGTGTGTTATTGGAAGTACTGCCGTTTGACTGATGTCCTGTTGTCCACATCCTCATCCTCTGCCTCCTCATCCTCACTGTCCTCAGGGTCCACTGCTGCCGCAGGAGCATTTTCACCCTCCTCCTCCTGCAGATAAGGCACATGTCGTCTGATGGCCAGGTTGTGCAACATGAAGCAAACAACATCTATCTGGCAGACCTTCTCAGGGAAGTAGCACAGGGATCCACCTATCAGATGGAGGCATCTGAACCTGGCCTTCAGGAGGCCGAAGGTCCGCTCATTTTTTCTCCTGGTTTCCCCATGAGCAGCATTATACCTATTCTCATCCCCAGTCCTGGCATTCCTTACAGGGGTCAAGAGCTATGACAGGTTTAGGTAGCCAGAGTCACCTGCAAGAATTGATGGGGAATGACTCGTGAAGGCATACACTGACATGCATTGGATGGGGACACTGGCTCAACTATTAGCCACACCCTGTGCCTCTGTAGTTGTGCCATTACATTTGGGATGCTGCTATTCCTCAAAACAAAGGCATCATGCACCAACTCAGGATACTTCGCAGTGACGTGGGAGATGTACCGGTCAGCCAGGCACACCATTTGCACATTGAGTGAGTAGAAACTCTTCTGATTCCTGAACACCTGTTCATTGTACCGGGGGGAGGGGACAAATGTGTTCTGTCAATGGTCCCATCAATATTTGGAATATGTCCCATTGCATAGAATCCAGCCTTCACAGTGGCCAAATCTTCCTCTTGGGGGAGAGCGATCACATGTGTTAGAGCAAGGCAGACTAAACCCTTGCCAGCACTATTGAGAACATTGGCTGTGACATTCCTGCTGCCAAGCCCACTGCCACTTGGAAAGAGCCAGTTACACGGAAATGGAGCACAGATAGAACCTGCACAAGAAGGAGGATCCCAGTGGGATGGCGGATATCAGATACCAGATCAGGCCTTAATTGAGCATACAACTCTGTGATTGTGGCCCTGTCCAGTCTACAGGTGAGTATTATGTGCCCATCCTCCAGTGTAGCCAAGTCCACAAGGGGTCTGTACAAGGGGGTTTGCCTCCTCCTCCTGTTCCTCCGCAGTGGTAGGTACCTACGGGACACAAGAGTGAGAAGGGAGTGACAAACTAAACAATGGAACCACCACCTCAGTGTACATTGAGCCTGTATGTAATTGGAATATGTAAATGGCAATGAATGTACAATTGACAGCAATGATGCAGTTTTCAATTTTAGAATGTTTACCAGCACCATAAAATAGCGACAGCCTGTCCTGTATGTAGGGACAGGTGGATGTGATGTAACTCCCCTGGCATTGGGCGTCATGGCAAAAGGCGGTCTTGCACCGCTGTGCTATTCCTCATTGGCTTACATGGGGTTCTATGGAGTACAGTGTCCAATGAGGATCACAGGCGGCGGTGACGGTGTACACCGCCGCAGACGTGACTGCCATTTTTTGTCTATGACCTCACTTGATTCCTGACTTTCCACAGGACAGCACATCCACTGCGTGTTCTCTTATGACCTGAGTCTGGAATCTGCCATGGCCCGTGTGACAAGGGAAAGGGACCCTGCCTTCACTTCAGAGGAATTGGAGCGCCTGGTGGATAGGGTCCTACCCCTGTATGGACAGCTGTATGGGCCTCCAGACCAACAGGTGAGCGCACCATGGGGACGATGCATGTGACAATAGAGATGTGTGTGTGCTGGCAGTGTGTAATTTGGGTGGGGGGTATGGCAGGTGGTAGTGTACATGCAGGGCTCCGGATGATGTGTGTGCCATTTGAGAGGAAATGGTATTTGTGGGCCATATGTGTGACAGGCTGGATTGTATGGTTAATGGTGTCCTCTTGTCTGTATTTCCTCTGCAGGTCACACCCATCAGAAGAAGGGATTGTGGCGTGCCATCGCCAAGGACCCTGGGGGTCTATAGCAGGCGGAGCCCCCATGCAGGAAACAATGGGAGGACCTGAGACGCTGGGACCAGAAGACCGTGGAGGCCCAGCTGGGGATGGCCTCCCAACGAGGGAGGGGTGCCCGTCGGAACCTGACCCCACTGATGGCCCGCATACTGGCGGTGGCTTACCCAGAGCTGGATGGGCACTTGAGGGCAGCACAGCAGCCACAAGGGGGTGAGTACAGTGTGTGTAACAACCATCTTTGTTTCCTGGCATGGGATCCTGGTGGTGGGTTTCAGTTAGTGGGTGCCCCTTAATGCCAACTCAGACATTGCTGCGTGGTCCAGCTCAGGGTAAATGGGTGAACGGCAAAATCTTGTTAACTAGCTAGGTGGCATTCCATGTCAGACAGGACTTAGTAAGTCCCAGGAGGAGTGCAGATAGTGGTGGTTGGCTCTCATCTTGCTGTGGTACCTAGCCAATGGAATGCCAGTGTGGTGCATAGTGCTCAGTCTTGATCCCTGTGTCTGATGGTAACGTGTATGTCATCTGTGGTGTTGGTGCTGTAATTGACCCAGTGCTCCCTTTCTCCCTCTCTATTTTCATCGGTCATCCTGACCATGTGTGCATTAGCATAATCTGGCGGAGGAGTAGGGGCACCGGTTACTGAGGGAGCTGAAGCCCACGGGACCTAGGAGGAAGAATACACTGAGGGGACCAGTGGGACGAAGGGCGAGGGGAGCACCACGGCGGGGACAGGAGGTGACAACATTGACTCTGATTCCTCATCCGATAGAAGCTCTCTGGTGATGGCGGACACCTCTGGAACCACCCCAGCTACAGGTACAGCTGCCACCCCGTACCAGCACCGCCCTCCCAGTAGCCCTCCATCGAGCTACCCGCGCCCACTCACCCAGGAGGGTGGGCATCTCCTTTGCCCCAGGCACCTCAGCCTCTGCCCCAGTCAGCCCTGCTGCTCTGAGTGAGGAGGCTATTGACCTCCTGAGATCCATCTCTGTAGGGCAGTCAACCATAGTGAATGCCGTTCAGGGGCTGGCATCCCAGATGCAGCAATGCAATGCCTACCTGGAGGGCATCCATGGTGATTTGGCAGCCCTACAGAGATTAGTTCAGGCTCTGGCCTCCTCTATGATGGCAGCCAGTGTCCCTGGTCCTACCATCCCCCCTCCAACTACCACTTCCCAGTCCCAGTCTCCTCAACCCCAACCCATCCCATGCACACATACAGATAAGCATGCACACAAAACATCACACAAAAGTGGCACAGACAAACACAGGCAGCACACTTCAAGCCACAAGCACTCACACAAACAGACTGACACACACAACAACATCTACTGCCTCCACTGTCTCCCATTCCTCCTCCTCCCCCTCACAGTCACATCCGCACTCACACCTGCATGCACTGCATCAACAGCCACCATCACCACATCATGCAGCACATACACCTGTGAGAAAGTAGCCTCTTTCTAGCCTTGTTACCCCCACTTTTGGCCTGTTTGTGAGTATATGTCAGGGTGTTTTCACTGTCCCCCTGGATCCTGCCAGCCAGGGCCCAGTGCTCATAGTGAAAACCCTATGTTGTAAGTGTGGTTGTTATTTGTCACTGGGATCCTGCTAGCCAGGACCCCAGTGCTCATAAGTTTGTGGCCTATACGTATGTGTTCCCTGTGTGATGCCTAACTGTCTCACTGAGGCTCTGCTAACCAGAACCTCAGTGGTTATGCTCTCTCTGCTTTCCAAATTTGTCACTAACAGGCTAGTGACTAAATTTACCAATTCACATTGGCATACTGATACACCCATATAATTCCCTAGTATATGGTACTGAGGTACTCAGGGTATTGGGGTTCCAGGAGATCCATATGGGCTGTAGCATTTCTTTTGCCACCCATAGGGAGCTCTGACAATTCTTACACAGGCCTGCCAGTGCAGCCTGAGTGAAATAACGTCCACGTTATTTCACAGCCATTTTACCACTGTACTTAAGTAACTTATAAGTCACCTATATGTCTAACCTTCACCTGGTGAAGGTTGGGTGCAAAGTTACTTAGTGTGTGGGCACCCTGGCACTAGCCAAGGTGCCCCCACATCGTTCAGGGCAAATTCCCCGGACTTTGTGAGTGCGGGGACACCATTACACGCATGCACTATACATAGGTCACTACCTCCGGTAGGTAACTCCGAACATGGCCATGTAACATGTCTAAGATCATTGAATTGTCACCCCAATGCCATTCTGGCATTGGGGGGACAATTCCATGATCCCTTGGGTCTCTAGCACAGAACCCGGGTACTGCCAAACTGCCTTTCCAGGGTCTCCACTGCAGCTGCTGCCAACCCCTCAGACAGGATTCTGCCCTCCTGGGGCCCAGGCAGCCCTGGCCCAGGAAGGCAGAACAAAGGACTTCCTCTGAGAGAGGGTGTAAAACCCTCTCCCTTTGGAAATAGGTGTGAAGGCTGGGGAGGAGTAGCCTCCCCCAGCCTCTGGAAATGCTTTGATGGGCACAGCTGGTGCCCATCTCTACATAAGCCAGTCTACACTGGTTCAGGGATCCCACAGCCCTGCTCTGGCCCGAAACTGGACAAAGGAGAGAGGAGTGACCACTCCCCTGACCTGCACCTCCCAGGGGAGGTGCCCAGAGCTCCTCTAGTGTGTCCCAGACCTCTGCCATCTTGGAAACAGAGGTGTCTGTGGCAAACTGGACTGCTCTGAGTGGCCAGTGCCAGCAGGTGATGTCAGAGGATACTTCTGATAGGCTCTTACCTCTCTTGGTAGCCAATCCTCCTTCCTAGGTAGCCAAACCTCCTTTTCTGGCTATTTAGGGTCTCTGCTTTGGGGATCTCACCAGATAACTAATGCAAGAGCTCACCAGAGTTCCTCTGCATCTCCCTCTTCACCTTCTGCCAAAGGATCGACTGCTGACTGCTCAGGATGCCTGCAAAACCGCAACAAAGAAGCAAGACGACTACTAGCAACCTTGTATCGCTTCATCCTGCTGGCTTTCTCGACTGTTTCCATGCTCTGGGGGTAGCCTGCCTCCTCTCTGCACCAGGAGCTCAGAAGAAATCTCCCGTGGGTCGACGGAATCTTCCAACTGCAACCGCAAGCACCAAAAGACTGCATCACTGGTCCTCTGGGTCCCCTCTCAGCATGACGAGCGTGGTCCCTGGAACTCAGCAACTCTGTCCAAATGACTCCCACAGTCCAGTGACTCTTCAGTCCAAGTTTGGTGGAGGTAAGTCCTTGCCTCCCCACGCTAGACTGCATTGCTGGGTACTGCGTGATTTGCAGGTGCTCCGGCTCCTGTGCACTCTTCCAGGATTTCCTTCATGCACAGCCAAGCCTGGGTCCCCGACACTCTAACCTGCAGTGCACAACCTTCTGAGTTGTCCTCCGGTGTCGTGGGACTCCCTTTTGTGACTTCGAGTGGACTCCGGTTCACTCTTCTTCCAAGTGCCTGTTCAGGTACTTCTGCAGGTGCTGCCTGCCTCTGTTAGGGCTCCCTGACTTGCTGGGTGCCCCCTCTGTCTCCTCTTCCAAGTGGAGACATCCTGGTCCCTCCTGGGCCACAGCAGCACCCAAAAACCTCTACCATGACCCTTGCAGCTAGCAAGGCTTGTGTGCTGTCTTTCTGCGTGGGAACACCTCTGCAGGCTTCATCGCGACGTGGGACATCCATCCTCCAAAGGGGAAGTTCCTAGTCCTCTTCTTTCTTGCATAACTCCAAGCTTCTTCCAACAGGTGGCAGCTTCCTTGCACCCTCAGCTGGCATTTCCTGGGCTCCTGCCCACTATTGACACTGTCGTGACTATTGGACCTGGTCCCCTTGTCTTACAGGTACTCAGGTCTGTAAATCCACTGTTGTTGCATTGCTGGTGTTTGTTCTTCTTGCAGAATCTCCCTATCACGACTTCTGTGCTCTCTGGGGTTAGTAGGTACACTTTACACCTACCTTTCAGGGTCTTGGGGTGGGCTATTTTTCTAACCCTCACTGTTTTCTTACAGTCCCAGTGATCCTCTACAAGCTCACATCGGTTTGGGGTCCATTCATGGTTCGCATTCCACTTTTGGAGTATATGGTTTGTGTTGCCCCTATACCTATGTGCTCCTATTGCAATCTACTGTAACTTTACACTGCTTGCATTACTTTTCTTGCTATTACCTGCATAATTTTGGTTTGTGTGCATATATCTTGTGTATATAATTTATCCTCATACTGAGGGTACTCACTGAGATACTTTTGGCATATTGTCATAAAAATAAACTACCTTTATTTTTAGTACTTCTGTGTATTGTGTTTTCTTATGATATTGTGCATATGACACCAGTGGTATAGTAGGAGCTTTACATGACTTCTAGTTCAGCCTAAGCTGCTTTGCCATAGCTACCTTCTATCAGCCTAAGCTGCTAGAAACACCTCTTCTATACTAATAACTGGACCTGGCACATGGTGTAAGTACCTCTGGGACCCACTACAAGCCAGGCCAGCCTCCTACAACACCTCACTTGCAGACACCTCCACAACATCCATCTACACATCCTGTTTGTCTTCTCCCACCCTGTCTGCCCCCCTCCTAAGAGACACAAACGCTCCCACTCAGACACCCAACAGCCATCCACCTCACACATGCACACTGTCCATGCACCTGCGCAAAAAGTCCAGCAGACGTACTCCTCCTACAACCACTCCCTCCACCTCTACTCCCACCCCTCCTCCCACATTCCGCCCCAACGTCCCTAAGAAGCTTTTCCTTGCCCAATTTGACTTCTTCCCTCCCACCTCTGTCCTGCCCGTAAGAGCAGGGTCCCAACGACTCAGCCCAGCACCTCAGTCTGCCACTGCTCTCACGAAAAAATCAGCTGCTGGCACAAAGGGGCCCTTGAGTGTGACAGCAACCACTCCTAGTAAGTGCACACCTCTGCCTCTGAAAGGGAGACTAGGGTGGCGAAACCCAAGGGACAGAGCAAGGGGTCAGTGGAGGCACCTCCTAGACCTGGAGGCAAGGACACAAGCACATGTCAAGGGCCAAAGGGGCCCGTCACAAGAGGGAACACAAGGATCCCCCACCAAAGAAAGCCAAGGAGCCCCCTCCACCACCAAAGAAAGCCAAGGTTCCCGCTCCACCACCAACGAAAGCCAGGGAGCCCCCTCCACCACCAAAGAAAGCAAAGGAGCCCCCTCCACCAGCAGTGAGCAAGTTGCACTCTCCTCCAGCAGAGGCACCCAAGGAGCCCCCTCCACTAGCAGAGGGCAAGGAACCCTCTCCACCAGCAGAGGCACCCAAGGAGCCCCCTCCAGAACCAGTGGGCATGTTACCCACTCCAGAGACTGTGGCCTTTCATTCCCCTCCAGAGACAGTTAGGTAAGGAGCCCCTTCCAGAACCAGTGGGCATGTTACCCACTCCAGAGACTGTGGCCTTTCACTCCCCTCCTGAGACTGTTGGGCAAGGAGCCCCCTCCAGAACCAGTGGGCATGTTATCCACTTCAACTGAGGTGTCCCCCCACCCCCCTTTCCTCCTGAGGTGCCTGCCCATTTCCAACATGATGCCCCTGAACAGTGGGGTCCGGATTACGTCAGGAGTCAAGTTGGCCCTTGGACTGTGCCCTGTGGCCATGTGGCCCTTTGGTACTTTGGACTGGCCATTGGCCCAATCTGGCCATTGACGCCTCCATTTTCATTTCATGTTTCATTATGGTGGCTGTTGGCAGCAATTACAGTGTTCATACATCAGGATTGTTGTCCTTGCATTATTTTCACGTGGGTCCTGTGACATTCGTTTTATTCTGCACCTGGTTTTGTGTATGGTGTGTGTGTGAATGGTGTGTGTTGTGCGTGTGTGTGTCACTCTCCTTTTCCTCCCTCCCTCCCTTGTGTGCTAGGCGGCTGTACTCACCGCCGTCTTTGTCTGCGTTGGTGTTCCAGGACGGCCATGTCATGGTAGAGCATCGGGAAGACTTGGAGTTCCGGTTCCATGGCGGCTGCGGAGTCCTCTGTGTCCCTAATAGGAAGTCTTTTGTCTTCTGCACTGTGTTTCCGCCAGGCTTTTGATGGCGTTGGTACCTTCCTGGAAATCCTGGCAATTTTCTATGTCATAATATGGTGGGCAGGACCTTGACTTCTGCCTGGCTGTTGATGGCTACCGCCGTGTTAATGCCCTGGCGGTTGGTGTGGTACATTGGCTGTCTATGGGAAGTATCACTGCCATGGTCATAATTTGGCGGTAATTTCTGCCAGGCTGCTAGTGGTATTATTGCCACTTTAACAGTCACCGCCAATGTCATAATGAAGGCCATAGTGTCTTCTGCAATTGACATTATGCAGATTGACATGTCCCTTCTACACCATGGAAAAAGTCAGCTGCGCTCCATCATGCAGTTGGGTAGGATGTTACAGATTCTGAAAAATGACCACGTTACATGGAAAAACATGAAAATAGTGACTTGTTCTCTGCTTTTAATTTGTCCAGGGAGCAACAGATAATGGCTCAAAAGGAAGCTAGTTACACCATGCTTAACATAGAAAAGTTAGAAAAGCTGCCTTTCACAGTAGCAGAAAGTCCCTCAACAGTATGACTCATACATGACATTAAACATCTGCCAATTTCCACCTTTCATTTCACAAAATGTTTAAAACATTTTGCTGTAGGCACATACGAGCGGCTAGGAGATAGTTTTATTAAGGAAGAGTGGGAGATCAACCTTTCGGGTTCAAGTGTCTGAATGGCGAAACAGAGGCCTATTTTTAGTCATTCAATGATTTGCAAACAAGTGTCACTTCACAGCTTTTGCAATGCGGGGGTTGCAAACTTGCAATTCTTACTGAAAGGGTACTCCTGTCCCTTTGCTTCGTCCAGCATTTCATATACTTTCAATTGAAAGTTATGTGGGCCTGAACAAACACCAGGAATTGCCTACACAATTTCAATCTCTCAAATTGTAACTTGTTGTGGACATGTTCTATTGACCCCCACAAGAGATAACAGTAGCAGAAATGTGGCCTCACACTGATACTATTAATGTAAATTATGACAAGTGGAGTTGACATCAGCCAGAGAGATGTATGCTCTCCAGAAAGCAAGATTATTAGCTGAGATGCAATCCCTAATATATACCAACTTCCTCAAGCACTTTGGAGAGCTGGTTTCCAGAATATTCAAAGCTTCAAGCACTACTGGGATTGTACATTTCTTTAAGGCTGTTGGGTCTGGATTCATTTCCACCCTCCAGACTGTCTTCAGAGTCATTCCATTAGCCATAAATTCAATCTTTTCAAGTGTGTCTGGTGGCTTTTCCGGTGACTTTTGCGTTGATTGGCGGGATATTGCTGCTGCTGTTCTTAATACGCTGTGGTTGTGCCTTCTCAGCTAAGCAGAGTGATGGAGCTACTACCACCACCCCAGCTCTGCAGTGATTGCATGGTACAGTTCTTTGGTGCTCCATTGCTGGAAGAATTGGAGCATGACTCGTCATTGTTATTCCAACCAGTCCTATAGTGCGTGCAACCTGTCTTCCATTGCACCTGCTGCCTCTTCGAGTGTCTACCATCGGTGTCTTGCTTTTCCACCAGTGCCTCCTGTGGGCAGAGAACTGCTAATGTTCCCGATGAGGGTTAATTCACGGTCGTGACCCATGAGACTAAGGCTGATTCGTGAAGTCACCCCTTGCCAACTATTTGGCACCTTCAGGCACTATGGATAGTACTGCCTTTGCGGGTGATCCTGTGGTTGAGGCTTCTGCGCACTTCTGTTACATGGATCCATCTTCCAATCCGGTCATCGATCTGACATCTGACAATGTGGAGTCATTCCTGAATGCGCTCCCGTTCAATGACTTCAGAGACATGCTTCAAGATCAAGTTTATTGTTAACTAATTTGACCATTGGCTTTATTCCAAAGTTTTAAAATATTATGCCAAATTGCCTTCTTAAATTAGATTTACTTTGACCTGCTGTGCTTGTCATGGTCGACATTTTATCTCTCTGTATTTTTTTAGCCAGTTTTAACTAGATTTTAATATGTTTTTAGCTCTGAGCATTTTTTTGCTTGGATTAGCGCACCTTCTTCAGCATCGCCTTTATGGCATCATCCTTGTTCCAGCAATTGGGAGGGTGTAGTGGATCATGTTAGTTTTACTGGGACTCAGGAGGATAGCTCAGCCTTTTTGCTTGCAGGCATGTGCCCCTGTCACCTAGTGACTTTTAACCTACTTAGCTCTGTTTTAGCCCATTTATTTTATTATTTCTTTTAAAATGGCTGCCATGTTTATAGTTAGAGAAATGTTTTGATTTTGTGTTATCAGTGCCACTTTGTGAAGGAGTCACTATCAGCATCATAATCAAGTGGTGAACGTAGGTAGGCACATCATATCCCCTTCTCGCGTATGGGTGACAGGAACATAATGTACACTTGTCGGGAATCGTTTACATAATTGCCGCCACAAGTATGTCTCCTTATCTATTATTATTATCTATTATTTTGGAGCATACCTGCATCAGGGGTCCTACATGGTCTGTAGAAATATAGACAGGGTTATCAGAGGGATTCCTACCAGATGCTATTGACGCCATGCTGCACATCGCCTTAATGCAGACCCAGCCTTCATGTCACCATGGAGTCTGACCTAGAGACCTCATTCCACGGTAACAAGGGTTGGGGGGCGCTTCTCATGGACACTGTACTGGCAGATTAGGTTTACCATGCCCAGCTCTCATTAAGTTACAGATTAGGTTCTCCATGCTAGGGATTTTACAATTCATGCTTGTTGCAAGATGGTGGGGGTTCCTTGTATTCAGGACTCTCATCTTTACAATTCTGCTTCTTTTATTATGCTTTATCCTAATTATTGCAGCTCACGCATTTTACTGTAGATTGCAGTCTTTTAAAAAAAAACTATTGAAAACTCTCCTGCATCTCCTTCATTGCCTGTGTGTGACTGAGACTTACTACTAACATGAGAAAAGGGTAACTTCCGTTTCACTACGACTCCCCTGAGATGTTTCAATCTAGAATCCATGCGTAAGGCTGCCAGAAATCACCTTTTACTGTCTGGGTTTTTGGTGAGGTACTCCTTGTGAGCTGGGAGGGTTGGGTCGACAGTTGCCACTTGTTGTAGGAGTGACTCAGTCGCCTACAAACAAACGTGCTGTCGTCCCTAAACCAGCAGTCTCTGCCAGAAGCGTGAGTCCAACTACGACAACATATTCAACTAACTACAATGTTACTTTAATCTTTTGTTAATTTTTCATATCTCTAGACACGTGTTTCTGGGTTTAGCCCTCCATCAGTAGAGAGTAGAGAACTAAGAAAATTCATCCGGGTTGCTGGAAAAGCTGCCAAAATCCTCTCAGGTCAAGTACCACTCACAGGCACACAGGTGCATCTCCAAAGCTCGTCAGCTCACTGGCTCAAGGGAGCCTTTTAAACAGGAAGGGGTTTGGGAGCACACTACCTCACATCCCAGCACAGTTCGCCCCTTTGCATCCTAGTAAATGCAGTTCACAGTTAGCTGCCAAAATCCTCTCAGGTCAAGCACCACTCACAGGCACACAGGTGCATCTCCAAAGCTCGTCAGCTCACTGGCTACAGCGTTTCCAGCAACCCCAGATGAATTTTCTTTGTTCTCTACTCTCTACTGATGAAGGGTAAACCCAGAAACACGTGTCTAGAGATATACAGCAATGTCTGCACCAACTAATTTTCAAGTGAGCACAAACTGTGAACTGCATTTACCAAGATGCAAAGGGGCAAATTGTGCTGGGATGTGAGGCAGTGTGCTCCCAACCCCACTTCATGAGTTATAGTTACCTTCGACACCTTTGGTTTTTGGTGAATTTCTAAGGATTTTTTAATTCTATTTGCTAATTATAATGTCCCAGGAACCTTTGTTTTTTTCAGTGAATTTGTAGGATTTTTTTTTAACTTTAAGTAATATTGAATTACCTTACATTAATGCAACCCAGTTCGACTGTGTGCAACGAGGTTTGGCTGCAGGGCCTGCATCCAACCCCTGCAGATGCCCACTCCTGAACGGCTCCCCTCCCCGGGACGATTTTGGCCCGGGACCGGGGATTCCATACACTGGGGCCCAGCCAATTAGTGCAAGGGGGGGCTGGGGCCAAAATGGAACTGTTACTTTTGCCGTAAGGCGCCCCCGTGCACAGTTTTCTCTTCAATAATTTGACTACTAATTTTACATTGATATTTTCAATTATGTTATAAATTATGTCATGCGTACTATAATACGAGGGGTAATTAGCATTGCATGGAAAGGGCGCGAGTTATAGTTACCTTAGGGTATGAGGTACAGTTACTTCCGCTAACCATAACTATAACTGCTGAATTTCTGTGGTTTTGTGCAAGTAAATTCAGAACCTAACTATAATGTCTCTCTAACCTGTGTTTTTTTAAGTGAATTTCTATGTTTCCTTTAAGTTCTATTTCCTAACCATGTTCCGGTAATCTTTATTTTTTGGTAAATTTCTACGTTTTTTTAAACATTAAATAATTTGAATTACTTTACGTTAATGTCACACCGCACACACAGCCTTGGGCCTCCCCCTTATAAGCAACCAACCCCACAGCATTTGGTGGTGCATGGCAGAGGTTGGCCGGCTGTGCCCTCAACCCCCTACAAGCACCAAATCATGCACAGCCTTCGGCTGTGTGCAGCAGGAGTTGGCCACAGGGCCTGGCCTATGGCCAGACCCTCTGTTCAACCCCCTTTAAGCTCCAAATCCCACACCACACAACCTGCACGGCCATGTCTGTGGGCAGGGAGAGAGTTGAAATCTCCGCTTCCAGCAAGTGGGACCATTTTCACAGCTCCTGCTAGCTGGAAGCAGAGTGTTTGCTTTTGCCTGGCGGGAGCTGTCACATGGTGGGCACCTCAGAAGGTAGAAGGAGCTAGCCCTTGGGGGTGATGGTCCCTAGGCCATATATGGCTCCAGGAGGGGGGCTGTGTGGCCCACCTCCTTTCTTTAGTACAGCTGAACCCGGGGAGGTGGCGGTCCCCGTGGCCTCCTTCTTTTTAAATACGTTATTGGCCCCAGTGAGGAGGTGGTCCCCTGGGAATGGGGTTCCGCAGGCCCCCCCTATTAATTTTCTATTATTTAGTCCCGAGGAGGTGGTGGTCCCCAGGGCCTAGGGGGGGTCTGCGTGGCCCCCGCGAATGTATGAGCTATAGCCCTTAAGGAGGTAGTAGTCCCTGGGCCCTGGTGGGTCAACAGCCCCCCCATTCACTTTATTTTGTAGTCCCAGGGATGTGGCAATCGCTGGAGGGGCCTGCGTCAACTCCCGCATAGTTGTGACATGTACGCCCAGGGTGATGGTGGTCTTCTGGGCTTTTAGGAGCCCTATGAGGTGGACCCCTTGCCCCCCTGTTTTGCCAAATAAACTTACATAATAAGTATCTCTGCCGGTGTAGCTCACCTTTCTTCCACCCTCAGATTGAAGTGAATGGGTGGAGTGTGGTGTTTATTATATCAGCGGTGATACCTGCTAGATGAGCCCCGGCCCACAGGAAGGGCGTCTTCTGCGTTGCAGGTCGTGGAAGCAACATATATATATTAAACTGAGTATGAACTCAAATAGTGTTTTCTCTGTTTATATGTGAAGTGACAATCTTATCTTAAAAGATCATCTTGCAGAGGTAAGATCCATAGCTGTCAATTGTACTGCATTGTGTTTACTCAGAACACCACAATTCCATGATGCGACTTGCATGCCGCTCTACTTCTACTTATCTTTGATGTATCTTATCTGCACCTCCTCCCTCTCTGCACTTATATACCAGCAAATCCCCAGTAATAAGTGCCTAACATACTCCATAATCAGCATCTGAAGCAATGTGGTAGGATTTCCTGACATAGAAAGCTGAATTCCTAGCACCAGACATTCTCTTGCCAGCCACTTTCACTACATCTCCTACATAAGCAACGACACATGCCAGGATCTGCTTTTGTACGAAAGAAAAATTTGTAAAAGAGTGAGACCTTGGAGGCTAGAGACCAGAGGAGTAGCCACTGAGTGAGAGCAATTCTGACTCTGCTTATTTCTGCTATATCTTTGCTAGTCCATCAGTACTTTCTTCATCATACTTTGATTTGCAGCATTTTACCTATGATGTTGCATGTGGCAGCTTTCAATTTACATTTAGCATTTGTCTAAGTGTGTCTGTGATTTAGTCTGCAATAGAGATGACCTAGCCCCTAGATTCATACTTTTCTATTAGCACAGTACTGGAGGACTTCAGCGCAACAGCACTGAATGACAGCACAGGGGAGATGTGGTCAGCTTCCAACCCCCTCCCCCCTAAACTCTGCACATGAATCCATAAAGGCCCACTTACAAGAGCCCACAGAAATATTATTAAGCTGTTTTAATGCTGTTCTGAAGCTCACACTAAGAAGCACCACAAGAAATAATGCTGGGCTCCCTCAGTCCAAGTGGTGCACATGAAGGAGACAGGAAAAATTAAGGTAGGGAGGACATGGGGCCCACTGGTGCATGTTGACCCACACCATGAAGTATATCCTCTTCCACATATAGGAAGGAAGCAAGCAGAGAAGGAGGTAAGAGTTAAACTCATTACAGGGCCCGATATCAGAATTCGGATAATTTAGGAGGGAAAGTTACTATTACATGAGACTTTTCAATCACAACATTTGTGAGTTTCCATCCCATATCTTACCAGATACACTCACTGTTCAGTGTTTAGAATCCTGTATTTTTGACTGTAGCTAAAACAACACCTAGTTTGTCTTATAGGTGTATGATCACTTAAATGTAGGCAGACACTCATACTCAATACCTATATCTTACAGTGCTAAGAATGATCCATTTTTGTTTCCATATCAAATTATATCCACTTCTAACTTTTGACCCTTATACATCACATTCCACTACTGTCTATCTTTTAAAAGAAAATAGGGATTCACAATGATAAAGCTCCGGGTATTATTAATAATAATAATAAAAATCGGACTATGTTTATAACAGGGGTTAACATAGCACGGACATACATCACAAAATGTTTACGATTGTAATACTGGGGCTTCTGTTACAATCAAGAGTGGCATCTTGACATTTTACAGGGTATGTATTTATAACCAATTTATGGTTATTTTAGCCACCATTGGTAGTTAAATGCTCCGTCAGCCCAAATTCTCAATCCCTCATACATAAGTGCCTTTCTAATATGGCCGCTGCTATAACATCTCTGTTAATATGGCTGTTTCTCTGAGCTATGACAACAAAAGAAGGACGCCTAACCCGGACCACAACAAATATGGTGCTGGATTAAAACGCAGTATCACAGCGTGTGATTGAGCCCGGCACGTTGACCCGTCGGCATACAACACCGTCTCCGCTCTCAGACTGGTAAGCAGCCCGACTTAAAGGGCTAGAAACTTGTAACGCGCCTGTAAGCTCTTTCCACTTCCACACGGACAGAAGAACATGTCCTTTCATTGTATAGCTGCAGTTTGCTTATTTTCTCGACAAGCCTTGATGCACACACGGATTGATTGGCTGCTGATCACCTATTTTTCAGATAAGCCGTGACGAATATACCCTCCTAATATGAATCGAGACATAGGTCCCGATTTACTTTAGAATACCCACTTCACTAAGGTCCTCATTATAAGATCGGCAGTAAAAAACACCTGCCGCCGTGGTGACGGCCGCCAAAAGACAGTCGCCACGGCTACCAGCTGTCCGCCATAATATGACCACAGCTGGATTTCTACCACAAGAAGGGCGGAAATCCGGCTGTGGCCATCCTGGCGGATGGTAGTAAGGTGGCGCTGCCACCACCAGCAATGCTGCACCAGCAGACCGGCGCCAGCCGTATTATGAGAAATAATACGGCCTGGCGGTGTTCTGCTGGCAGTAGCAGTGCCCCATCTGGTCTCCTGCCGGAAGACCCCCTGGATCCAGGTAAGTTGGGTCTCCGACAGGGGAGGGGGGTGTTGTGTGTATATGAGGTGTGTGTGCATGTATGTGTGTGCGTGAATGCGGATGTGTGTTGAGTGTTGATTGCGTGTGTGCATGTATGGAAGTGTGAGTGCATGTATGTTTGAAATCGTACATCGTTTGAAGTGTGTGTGGATGTGTGTGTGATTGGATGTATGCACGCGTGTATGTACGTGTGAATGAGTGTGTGTATGCATGTGTGTGTGTGAATGGGCGTGGATGTAGGGGGTTGGGGGGCATTTGGAGAGGTAGGGGGTGGGGGGGTCTTGGCCGTAGGCGGGGTCATAATCCCAAAAGCAGCACAATGGCGGCCGCCGGACTGGAGATGGTTATCTCCAGCCTGGCGGCTGCTACCGCCATGGCAGTCAGAGTGGTACATTGGTGGGTTGGCTTCAGCCAACCCGCCAATGTCATAATGTGGTGGTAAGTACCGCCAGCCTGTTGGCGGTACTACCGCCTCATTATCGCCGACCGCCAGGGTCATAATGACCCCCTGAATGTTGTTCGAGGCTTACTAAGGGATAATTAATTTTTGTGAAGAACTTATTGTTTACGAATATTCTCTCTTGGGCAATTGACTTGTTTTAAATATCTCTTGTATGTGTAGACATTTCAACTCTGAAATTCCCTTACAAATGTGAATATGAATTATCTGCACAACAGTTCCGCCTGTTTTTTACTACAAGGCCTGCAATACTTTATGCCCGTGAATAGACAAACGTATGATCATGTTTATTATCTTTGAATAACATATTTACCTGTAATATGATGAGTCTAAAAGAACCATTATTGATATTATATTTTATACAATCATTTTTAAACAGACTGAATATACTGACCGGCTAATACGTGTTCCAAACACTGGACTTACTTTGATGACGTTTGCTAGGTATGAGTTGTCTTCTTTTGTCACCTACTGGTATCACAACAATAATAACTGAATCCTGTGATAATGAATCTATAAGGAGCAATGCTACTAAGAACTCAGCATCTGCCATACTATTTGCTAGCACATTGACATGTGCATGACTCACGTACAATTAGTGAAGGGAATCACTAATCAACTGCATATTTTATCATACCCTATTTACCAATAACATTGTTTGGAAATCTGATCACAACTATTCTTTCACATGTGGTGCCCTCAATTATATATTTCTTCCTTTATAATTGCACTGGATTCACTGGGTACTTTATGGTACTTTTTCTATCTACATCACACCAAGAAATATGCATGAATCAATCCTGCTTGCCCTTCAATAGCCTCCTCAAATACTGACATCATCATTATATCATTTTTGCAGCCTTGAAAAAGCGCCAGGTAGACCTACCATAGGGGGCGAAACACATGTCGGCTCTCTGGCTCTCTGTTCAAATGTTTACGACCTTTGCTTGGAATGGGCATCAATAAATAACTTTGCACTCACCACCCTGACCCAATGAGTTAATTCTATATTGCAAACTATTAAAAGTCACAAGCCTGGAATCTTACATTTGGAATTAGAGTGTTTTTTTCAATTCTCTATTGCTTTATTACAGGGCCAGATGGATATTCTGTCCCAGATATGTTAGATAACAGCTTATTCCATAACATTTACAAGTGTGAAATTCAATACAAATTTAATGAGTACATCATCAGCAACTAAGGAGGCTCCGTGAAAAGATGCAAGAGATTTTAACCATACAGTCATGGATGATTTGCACCTCACAGGTTGCAAGTAATCAACAAATTCGGATGTTCCTGTGCTACACCTACAGAATAACAGTCTTAGGGCCTGATTTATGAAAAGTTTGCACCGCCTTTACATCATTTTTTGACATAAAAGTGGCACAAACTTACAAAATATAATTGTATTTTATAAGTTTGCGCCGCTTTTACGTCCAAAAATGACAAAGGTGGCACTAACTTTTCATAAATCATAAATATTCATTTTTTTATAACTGTTCTTTAAGAGCACCCACTTCACAGCTCTGCAAGTAACACCCTTGCAGTACCACTCAAAGACTAAATCAGGTAGCCTCTGATCCATCATTTAAAGCCAACAACTTCCAAGCACCTTTTACAATTACAGATTAACCAGTTGGGCACATTTACATTTCTTTCAGACAAGCAGGCACATGGTAAGAAGGGTTGTTTAGCTGCCTGCCCCTCCCTCTGTTTCCTAGCACAAGAGACACCCAGTCCTACACTTCCGTTGAAGCATTTCAACTGTGAGACCATCCCAAGAAAAGGGGCTCGCCTGGCAGTTCGGGATGAACTGTTCCCATGATTTGCAGAAGGTGGGTCTTTGTTCAGAACTGCACAATCTGTAAAGAGTGCTTGGTCAGAATGCTACCCCGTGTGATTGCCAGTATGTACACCATTTGTAAGAATTCCTCCCATCAGCTTTGGTGTGTTAACTGCAAAAAGTAGACCAGTTCTTTTCCCTCATGAATAAAGATAAACAGATGCTATGCATGAGAAAGTCAAGAGAGGAGAAATTGCAGGGAATAAAGAACCCACCAAGCAAGGCGGTCTCTGGAGTCATCAAATTTAAATGAAGATCAGACCATACTGTAAAAAATGGTAAACCCAGGAAAGTGAAGAACTCTCAGCAACATTGTGACATTAACATATTTGTATTGTTAAAGACCCATCATGCAAGAGACTTTGGAACAGTCATATTTCTAAAGGGAGGTCGGCAGATATTACGTACTCTAGTCCGTATTTAATGAGATTCAAGAAATGATACCCACCCCCAGGAAGCATCAGGTACATCTGCACTCATTGCAAAGCAACCAATATGAAGTATTAGATCTTATAACAAAAAGAAATCCATACCACTACTTCCTTAGAAGGCCTTGGCGTTTAGAATCACTGTCTGACTTGCTTTTGCAGATTACCGAAAGCAGTTACTACAAGATCGTAAGCAAAATCAAAGGAATCAGCAGCTGTGAACAAAAACAAACAATGGCCTGAGAGAAGAACTATCAACGCCCAGCACTGTGTGATTGGTGCAGAAACTATTAGACAGATGGATACATTAGGAAATCTAGAGAAAACACTCACCTGCAACCACTAGGTCCACCAAAGTCTTCAATATTGTTCTTTATCAGCTAGCCTGGTTCAGCAGCGAGTAGAAGTGCAGTAGAACAGAAGCACAGCTATCATTAATAGCCACAAAAGATGCAATTTTTGTACAATGTTGCTGGTGTAGTGGGTACATGAGAACCGAAGGCAAGACCTAAAAGAATATAGGAACCTGACCATTGCGGGGTAAATCACTTAATAGTGAATCCCGAAACAGAATTAATAGCTGACAAAGAAAGAATATAGGGCCCAACATGTGTAGATCACAGAAAAGTGCCAGACACATCTAATGAAGAATCAGGAGCAATTCCTAAGGAAATGCAAACCCAAAAGCCACAGGAATAAGGCTCTATAGTAGAAGCAATCAATATCAAATGCTGACGATGGATAGGAAGTCCTGATCATGAATCACTGGTATTGTGGCATAATAGTTTGGAACTTTAAGACACACTGGCCTTACAATGATGGGAAGCTGGATAGGCACTTAGTTCATGGAAGATGAGAAGTGGATGCACCAGAGGAGTTTAATATGGATTATGGCGGGGTTGACTCTAATGAAAGGACAATACACCAGGACTACACCCTAGGAACAGAATATCCGGTCCCTCGCAAACCTTAGTTTAGCCTTTCATCAATAAGTAAATGCATGAAGATAGCAGTCCATATTTGAACTGGACAATCAAGAGGACTAATGTGACAGAAATTAGCAAGAGGTAGAATAAACAATATCAAGAGTTAGTGAGTTAGTATCTGAGAAGTAAATACCAAGAAGTCTCTTTTTTAAACTCACCCAGAATTACTGTTGTAAATGACAGAACAAACTGGTTAGTCACACAATCCCAGCTGATTGCAAGTGGTCACGCTGATGCTTCTTATGCCATGTTCAATTGGGAGTAATTTAAACCAGATGCATTCCGAGAGACCCTCCTGGAGTTTGCACTGAGAGCAAATTAGCAAAAGCCCATAAAAAAGGTGTTTTCCAAAAAGGAATACCACATTGACCCAGTGGCTGGGCAGTAGCATGATTTTCAGAGTCTGACTGGCCTTTAGGGCAACCTGGCCATATGGGTCAGTCCGATAGGTCACTGCGTGGGCCGGGCTTGTGGCTGTTGTGTGGTAGTGGGTGGGTATTTATGGATGTATGTGGGCTGCTGCTGCTAACATCGTCAGTAGGGTGCATCAAGCACACAACACTGTGCATTCAGCGGTAGACTTTACTGTGCGCACAATGCAGCATGGGGTGAGTGTCTCACACAGTATAGAAGAAGCAGCTTTATGTCCTGTCGGGTGTGCTACAGCAGGCGGTGCAGTTCAAAATTTGAAAATAAATCAACTGCCACCTGACATGCTAAAGCTGCTGCACACCTCTTCATTAAGTTACCCTTCTCCTACTCTATCCTGCCTCTAGGACTGTTAGGACTAAATGCTCTACCAATGAAAGCCCAATGCCAAACTCTCCATGAAATGCTAGCAGTAGTAATTGGCTGGGCAGGGCCTTAAACACATGGGGGCATACTGGCGAAGTCAAAGTGGGGGATTTCCAAATGTGGCTGACCTTTTTACGGCTCAGTTTGCAAACTGAGAGGGCACTTTTATTTTGGTGCGAGGCTTATTTTCTGTCCTGATGATATTTCAGGAGATCTGTTCATGGGCCTGACAACAGATGCAAAGGGCTTGTAGTGCCTTCCCTTTTCTATTATTGAATAACATATCATATTAGGGATCCCTGGTACCCCGAAACAAATGGCGTGTGTTTTCATCAAATTCCTACCAATAATGCAGAGAAAGTGCATCAGGTGCAACAGCTTAGAAGCCACCGTACTCTGTACCCAATACTTTAGTAGGCCCCTTACAGTGTCAAACATCTGCCACATGGGATCATGGGATGAGCCCTGAGGATGTTACTGATGGTCCCATTCACTGACGAGTGACTACAACGCCAAACCATATTTTACTTTCCTTCTTTCTAAGATAGGTACCCCGAAACAAATGGCGTGTGTTTTCATCAAATTCCTACCAATAATGCAGAGAAAGTGCAACAGGTGCAACAGCTTAGAAGCTACCATACTCTGTACCCAATACTTTAGTAGGCCTCTTACAGTGTCAAACATCTGCCACATGGGATCATCGAATGAGCCCTGAGGATGTTACTGATGGTCCCATTCACTGACGAGTGACTACAACTCCAAACCATATTATACTTTACTTCTTTCTAAGATAGGTGGTTTAAGAGGAGAAAATCAGCGCTCACAGCCTTATGCACCTGTTATTTCATTTTATATAGTTCATGTACTGCTTATCTGTAAGACAGTGCTCTTACAGGGAACACACCCTAAACCCTATGCATTAGCAATCTAGCAATTGTTAAACCATTACAATGTAAATAAGGCACGTCTTTTATCGTTTCCCGTTTTGTACAGTATTCTTCTTTATTTCCTCTTTTAGCTCCAATGTCTGCCAAGCCATCACATGTTTCATCAGGGATGTAACCCAATGACATCCTCAGGGCTTTTCACTAATCAGGATAGAATATTCCTTATTGCTATTTTGTTCAATTAACCCACATCCTTTCCTTGAACTGCCACGTTTAATGTTGCACTGGGGCAAAGGGTGGTTGGAGATTGGTTAGGTGGAACACTTTTGTTAGACAAAAAAGGGCCACCCTATAGGGGCGTGGCCTGGAGCCCATGGATTGAGGAGCTGACGAACAGAGCTCTGGCCTGGAATCCCCGTCCGCTTCTATCCTGGCCCGATACCTTCACTCCCTGTGAGCCAGCTTGCCCTCCCAGGGTCCAGGAGGGGGGGGGGAGCGCAGGGAAATACAGATTTGAGGTCACGGAGGGGCCAGGAGGTGGATTGAAACTGCGGCGACCACCTGGCCTCCTGACTTTAAGATGGCAGACGGGCCGGGCCTAACAGCGAGTGGAGCAAGGGCGGCCCCCAGCGGTCACAGAGGCTGAGTGGCACGAGGGGGCATCCCAAAGGTGGAGCAAGGACGACCGTAGAGGGGCAACCCAACGGCCTGGGTTCGAATCGGACCTGGAGAGAGACCGCTGGTGGCCCAGCCCCCACGGCAGAGGGGGGCACCCTATACTGGAAAAACCCATGGAACGTGCAGAAGGCCCAAGGACCAAATCGTCCGGGCCTCCAAAAAACCTTGACTACCTGGAACCAACGGAGTGAACGCAGTGAGGAGCAATTCCCCCCTCATCCCCGCAGCACATGAGACTGTGAGTGGATTGGCAGCGAAAGACAGACAGCGGGCAGTGGCGAGGCAATAGGTGACCCCTTGTCCCCGTGCCTGATTGAGGTGAGGGTGCGGGGGATTGCGTGCTGGGCGTCGGTCTATCCTGGATCGCAGGCACAACATGGCGGTGCCAGGATAGAGGGGAACGAGCCCAGATCAATAGACCTTGCCATATGAGTAGTCGGGACTGTGGCGGAGCCCTGGAGAATCATTACATAATGGGCAAAACCAACAAGAAAAAGAACACAACAGGAGTCCCCGGCACACAACAAGACTGTACCCCTTCCTCCCCTACAAATGTGGTGCAGACGACACCTCTTGATCTTCCAGCGGGGGGACCTTCACTAGGAGATTTATCACAGGCCATCACGTCTTCCAGAGATATCCTGGAATCTAAAATTGACACACTTACTACGGATCTGGACCTCTTGGGAGAGGATCAAAGACGCCTGGCAGAAAGAGTTCCGACAGCAGAACGCAAAATGGAAGAGCTCAGTCCGGAAGTGACAGTGGTGGGAGATCGGGACTCTTGAGAAACACGTAGAGACTTTAATGGGCCACGCTGAGGATGCTGAGAATAGGTCAAGAAGGAATTACATCTGTATTGTACGGTTACCTGAGAAAGCTGAACACAAAGACTTAACAGAGTACCTTGAGAACTGGATAAGAACAGAGGTGGCACCTGAGGGCCTGTTGTGATTTTTTGCCTTCGAAGGGGCACATAGGGTGCTGGTGCGCTCTCCCCCCTGGAACCAAGCCGCGACCGGTGGTAGCCCGACTGCTACATTATAAGGACCGAGACCACATCCTAGCTCAAGCTCGAAAAGTATGGGAATTGAGAACACCACCGTCTGCATTTTCCCTGACTTCTCTCGAGAAGTACAAAAACAGAGAGCAACTTACTTAGAAATCAAGAAACAATTGCGACTACTGAACATCCCGTACGCCATGCTTTTCGCCTCTACCCTGAGAGTTGCGGAAGGACAAGGGGCGAGAATCATCCATATGCCACAAGAAGTGAGGGAGTGGTTGGATGGGTGGGAAGTCCCCATAGGCACACGAGCACCCCGCAGACCCAGGAGCAGACAATGACGGCACAGAGGATCACGGTATAGAGGGGTGGTGCCCACCACGGAAGAAGCCAAGGAGGAGAGAGAACGAGCCACAGCTGCTGTGGCATCATTAAGCGGGGGAAGCTAGCCCACGTTCACAGGAGACATTGAGAGAAATGCGAGGATCGGACTCCAAAGGGGCAACTACCGGTGGTGACACAGGGAACGTCCGATGATATAATTTGACACCACAGCCAAGATTTGATGTAAGAACATGGGGCCCAGCTGCTGCGAAGTATCCCGGCCCTGCCGAGAGATGCGTGGCTAAGGCTTATGGAACAATGACGGGGAGGCCACGGTGCTGCAGGCTCCACGCAGCTGGACAAGTACTCTCACCCACCCTTTAAGTACTGATTTCAGTTGGTAAAAGTTTGGATGGGGGGCTGTTTTGACACCTGTCCTGGGGGAAGTGAGTTGGGGAAGTTAATGTTAATAGTTACTAAGAAGCCCACTTGTTGCCTTGCCCGACTTCTAAGTAAGGAAGTAAAAGATGATAATGTGCGCCTACTACCTGGGGGGAGGAAGTACAGAGACACCTTAGTTCCATTGACTCAGCATGGGTGATGATGAATTACACAGTGATCTCCTGGAATATCAGGGGCATGCATAGTATGGCTAAACGTTATAAGGTATACACTTATCTACGGAGGAGAGGAGCTCACATAGTAATGTTGCAAGAACCACATTTGACAGCAGCAGAGGGTTTGGTGCTGCAGAGACGATGGATGGGCCAAGCATATCACACAACTTATTCAGCTTATGCGCGGGGTACCGTAATTTGGATAAGAGCCAGAGTGCCTTTCCAAATGACTAGCACACTAATAGACCCTGATGGGCGATTTGTGGTTGTTGCTGGCCGGTTATGGGGACGAGATATTGAGTTAATAAATATATACCTACCAAACATAGATCAAAGCACGTTCCTGGACCGCCTCTCGCACTCACTGGCCCCCCATCTGCTCCAGGGGGCACTGGTTGGGGGGGATTTTATTTGTGTGGCCAACCCTGACTTAGATAGATCCCACCCACCGCTGAGGGAATCCCCAGTGAACGCTCTAGCTAAAAAACTCCAGGACTGGCAGGAAGAATGGCAACTACTAGATTCCTGGAGACGCCTTAACACAAGCACCAGGGAATTCTCCTTCTATTCAGCAGTACACGATTTACATGTGAAACTGGACACCATTTTATGCACGCCTGTAGTACAGACTCAGGTTAGAGAGGTGGAATACCTGGGAAGAACAATCTCAGACCACAACCCTATCCTACTTTTTCTAACATGGGAAAAAATGAACACAAATATACCTACCTGGCGTTTAAAGCCTGATTCCCTTGAAGACCATGCATAACGGACTCAAATAAGGGAACACATTAAACACTATTTTGATGATAATGAGGCAACAGCCCCCTCCCCCCAGATATTATGGGAAACATTCAAGGTAGTAATAAGGGGTCGGTACATTGCTGCATCAATGGGGATTAGGAGGACTCTGCTTTGAGAGATGGAGACAGCTGGGAAAGAGTTGCGAATAAAGGAAAAATGAAGGCCAGAACACCCTGAGCTGCAAGAAGAAGTGAGCAAGGCCAGAGAGAGTGTCCCAGCTCATACAAAGAGGCTCAGATGCTTTTATTACAAACACTACATGGTAAGGGCACACGCGGAGTTGGATAAGGCGGGAGCGTTCCTGGCATGGTTTGTCAACCCCGCGAAACGAGGAACCCCCATATTAGAGATCAGGACCCCTCTAGGGAATAGACTGTATCGACAGGATGAAATTAATCATCACTTTCTTGTACATTACACTGTACTCTACACCAGTATACCACAGTGGGCGGGGATGATATACAGGCATTTTTAGGACACCTACCGCACAGAGGCCTCAGTGAGGAGGAGAGTGGTGCATTCGGAAGTGAAATAGAGGCCTCAGAAATCAGAGATGCCATCAAAGGCCTGACGAGGGGGAAAACCCCAGGCACAGACGGGCTGCCAATAGAGTTCTACGCCACATATGTATAGGAGCTGACCCCTAAACTAGCGCAATTATATAACAAGGCACGCGAAACGGAACACCTCCCAAATTCCACTAAGGAAGCCCTGATAATTCCATTATTAAAACCGGGTAAACCGCCTGACGCTAGCAGAGCATACAGGCCCCTATCCATGCTGAACTCGTATTATAAGATCCTAAGCCGAATACTAGTGACAAGATTGCTCCCCGTACATGACCCGATTGATCCACAGTGACCAAGCGGGTTTCATCCCTACTGCCCAGAATATCCGTCGAGCTATCCACACATTCTAGATACTGTTGCCCCACATGTAGATACGGCGACTATACTGGCCGTAGACATAGAAAAAGCTTTTGACAGCTTAGAATGGGACTCCTTATATGCAGTTCTTGCTCGCATGGGCCTAGGAGAGGGCTTTATCAAGTGGATGAAACTTTTATACACAGAGCCAAAGGCAAGGGTTAGAACCGGGGTAACGATATCAGAGCAATACTCAGTAGAAAGGGGCACCAGGCAGGATTGCCCGCTCTCGCCATTACTATTTGCCTTGGCAATGGAACCTTTGGCTGCCCAGGCTAGAACCATCAATTGGTATCAGGGACTGACGCAGGGTGACCAATGTCACAAAATAGCGCTATATGCAGATGGCCTCCTCCTATTTTTGTAAGACACTGGATCGGACCTCAAGGGAGCTCGTGCTCTCCTAGCGCTGTTTGATGGCTTGACAGGCCTACAGGTAAACTGGCAGAAATCATACTTGTTTCCGCTGATGGAGGACTGCGGGCCATCGGAAGAGCTAGAGAATGTGGCGTGAGAACCCCGATGCATGTCTTATCAAGGAGTCAGGATTTATCACACTTGGGCGGACATCTTGGAGAGTAATATCGGGGTGCCATAAGGACACTGAAAACCAGTGTGAGCTTCTGGGGATCACTCCCGATCTCTGTGGCTGGACGTATAGCGCTTATTAAGATGGTAGCACTGCCAAGGCTCTTATAGTATTTTGCGGTATTGCTGGTCTGGGTTCTGGCCACGTTTTTCCGGGAAATAGACTCCTTACTCATGGCGTTCATGTGGGGAGATGGGAGATGCAGAGTGGTCCTAACCACTTTGAAGCAACCTCGAGCGGAGGGGGGTTTGGTGGTCCCGGACTTTGAGGCCTACTACCTAGCAGCCCAGCTGCAATGGCTGACCCGGTGGATGGGCTGGAGCAGCAGATGGGAACACATCGGCACCCCCTATTTCAGTACTCGCGGGACTGCTCCTTAATATTACTAGAGCGGAACAAGCACTCGCTCCGGAGACTCGGGTCCTCCGCTGGTGCTGGAGAAGATCCCTCTATAGGATGGGCACGGCTACACCCTACACACCTGAGATACCGATGACATGGCTTCAATGGCTACCTCGAGCAGGTGACTGGAGGGGCCTGATGATTTGGGAGGAGGCGGTGACCTTACAGATGGGGGACCTTTACCGCGAGGGTAACCTGTTACCGTTTGAAGATTTTCGGCAGGTCCAGGATCTGCCACAGGGCCACTTCCTGGTGCATCGAGCGCTGACACGCACTATTAGCGCTCTTTTGTGCATACGAAATAGCGAACTCTGTCCTCACGGGCCCAGCACTTACCTAATGACCTCCGATGGCATGCAAAAAGTAATCTGTGGCCTATATAGAGCGATCCGCACAGGAGTGATGCGCCCCCTAGACGACCTACTACATAAATGGGAAACAGACTTGGGAACCCTAATACCAGAGGGGGCATGGGACCAGATCTTAGAAAGAGCATCAAAGGTCTCTAGGAACGCTAGGTTTCAACTTATACATTATTATGTCATACATAGGGCATATCTCACCCTGAAAAGACTCCGTGAGCTATTACATGTGATGGATGCGAAATGCCCCAGGTGTGGTGAAGAGGTGGCGGAATTTATACACATGGTGTGGTCCTGTCTCCACTTGACCACTTACTGGAACACAGTGACCACATATGTAGCGGAAATCATTGAGCGAGAAGGTGCGTGCACACCAGCCCACTGCCTACAGCACTGGTTCCCCCACACTCCCAAGAATAGGGCAACTAGCAAATTCCAGGACTTAGCATACATATTGGCCAAACGAGAATTGACAAAAAACTGGAAGAGCTCGGCGGCTTCCAACTTCCAAAGCTGGAAGAGGGAATTAAGGCGATGGGCAGAATATGAAAAATGTGTGCTGAAAAGGGAACCTGCTCGGGGAGGGGGATCCCCAGACGTACTGAATGCCTGGGAGCAGATCGTCACAACATTGCAGGAAGAAGTTGAGCCTTCCCGCATAGAATAGTCTGTACATACAACACCCACTCCATTATGAAGCAACACTCCCTTCACAGTAGAACATTAGCAGAGCAGAGGCCAGAATTTGTACTAGACCTATAAATATGAGCAAACTGAGAGACTCCATGATGCAACACAAGCTTAGGCACAGTAAGAAGCCATGACACAGGGCAGGGCACAAGTGGGTGGCGAGGGCATGGGGGGGTGGGCTAGGGTTGAACGGCACTGAATATTCTTGAATCCTAGTCTATTGACAAGATCAATATACACACCAATGTTTCCCTCCTGCACATGTACACTGAGACTAAGATGTACTAAGAGGGGCAAGCAAGAGAGAGTTATATGCTTCCTCCTACATGATTCATATGCTTTGAGATTGTATAATGACAGCGAAAGCTGTGAGGAATCTAGCAAAAATAAAATTGTTTATGGACCTACGATGTTTGTAAACAGCCATTGGACATCCTTCAGGTGTAGACGTTGTTGAATTGAAAAAAACAATAAAATCTGTTTAAAAAAAAAAGAAAGGGCCACCCTCAGTCGTGCATCAGGTGCATAAGCGAGATAGTGGCTAGTCGATCAAGCCCATGCTCTCCAGAAATCGGCCCGCCAACTAATATGTGAGCCATTGTAATTGTGCAGCTAAATAGTAATATTCGAAATTAGGAGCCCCTGGTCCTCACTGGTTCGATGGGAGTTTATATAGGGCCACTAGCCTGCGTGGGTTATGCCAACCGAGTTCTTCAAGAATGGCGTGAAGATCTCGGAAGAAGGATCGAGGGAGAATCACTGGACTATTTGCAAAGTAATAAATGAGCCCAAGGAGTATCATTATTTTGGCGATAGTTATGCGGCCCACAACTAACTTTCAAAATGGCAGTTGTGCCTGAATCGAGGCAACCTCTGGTCCCAAATTGCAAGCCATCAAGTCGGTCTGAGAGTATGTGGAATACCTGAATCCCCAAATGGCGGACTGAGGATGGTTCCCAATGAATGCCTTCTCCCCCCCCCACCATATGTCAACAACCAACCAGTGGGGCTGCCCAAGCACTCAGTAGGAACAAGCAGGATTTATTCCAACTGGCGATGAGACCTACCAACAAGCCGAACTCAATCAGGAGAGAGGCTACATGGGAAAGGTTGGAGGTGATATCTTTCAAGTACAAGAGGATGTTGTCTGCATACAATGAGATTTCATGGAGACTGTCACGTAGGGGAATTCTTCCCCATTCTTCTCCCAGGGCCATGGCCTAGCCGCAAGTGGCTTCATTGTCAGAGCGAAGAGGAGAGGTGAGAAGGGGAAGCCCTGTCTGGTACCACACCCAGCTGGGATGGAGCTACAAAGACACTCCCTAAAGCAAATTCTTTTGGTGGGAGCTGTACAGTAAGTGGATTAACTTGGTAGTTGTTAGACCTGGTATTCTCAGCATGGTTTCCCCTAACATTTTTCTCTCTGACCTTCAGTTTTGCTGGCCTCTGTTTTGCTGGCTTTAGGACTCTGGGCACTTTACCAGTGCTAAAGTGCATGTGCTCTCTGCCTAAAACATGGTAACATTATTCATAATTGGTATATTTAATTTGATAATAAGTCTCCAGTAATGTGCACTACATGTGCACATAGCCTGTAAACTAAATACTACTAGTGGGCATGCAGCACTAATTGTGCTACCCACTTCAAAAACCTTTTAAACATGACTCGGCCTGGCATAGTAGAGCCTGTGTGTGCAGTTTCAAACTGCCATGTCAGCCTGGCAAGTAAACCCTCTTGCCAAGCCCAAGCCTTCCTTTTTAATACATATAAGTCACCCCTAAGGTAGGCCCTGGACAGCCCCAGTACAGGACGCAGTTTATTTAAAAAGTTGGACATCTACTTTTAAGTTTTATATGTGTAGGTAGTGAAAAACCTTTAAATTCATTTTTTCACTACTGCAAGGTCTAGTTCTCCCATAGGTTAACAGTGGGATTGTCTTATTATATTTTATAAGTTTTATTTCCAACTGGGAAGAGATAGGACTCCCAAGTGTGGTGTCTCTGGAATCACAGTTTAAAATCAAAAACAATGCTGAATGTCCGATTTTAAATTGCAGTTCTGAAAAGGCCACTTTTAGAAAGGTGGCATTCTCTCACCTTAAATAGTCTCATGCCTTCTGCCTGTCTGGTGGGTGACAGCTGGGCTCTTGTGTATTCTTTCCGGGCAGCCACACACCAAGGGAGCTTAGGTGTGACTGATGGACCATCAACCTCCTGATGGCTCATCTTAGGCAGGATGGGAGGGAGGAGCTAGCACTTACACCTGCATGGGCTGTGTCACAAAGGGCTGGATATCCCCCTGTAATGAGTCTGGGGCTAGGGCAGGGACTCTGTGCACTTCAAAGGCTTCTCTTTGTAGTCTCATCCATTTCAGAGGCACCACTGGGTATAAGAACTGGACTTATGACCCCACCAAACCAATACAGTTCCGGACCGGAGGACATTCTGCCAGCAAAAAGGAATGCTGTACTGCTAAAGGGACTGTCACTCTGCTGGACTTTGCTGACTCCTGCTCTGTTATGCCTGCCCTGCTGCTCTCCTGGGAGTGGACTTGCATCTCTACATCCCCAGAACCAAAGTGACTTCAAGGGCTTGCCTCCTGTTCTGGAGTTATCAGGGACATAAAAAACGTCTCTTCCATCTACAAATAGTACCTGGACTTTGCTTGCTGCAAGTCTTGCTCTGTCAAGTGGTGGAAACCGAGGCCAGGGCCCTGGGAAAAGAGTATAAAGTGCTGCATCTACCCGAACCTGCACATTGACACCATTGCAGTGACCAGCACCGATGTATCACCTGCTGCAAGATCGGAATCGATACATAACTACTGTTGCAGGGACGGACCAGCATACTGCACTCAGAGCCATCACACAGTTTCCGGAACCAATGCATTACCGCCACTGCTTGGAGAATATTTACACATCGCCCCCCAGCGTGGATTAACCCAGCGAATCACACTCAGAACCGCCGCACTCAGAACCGGTGCATTACACTTGGAACCAATGCATCACTGCAGTTGTGTAGAGAAATCCGCTGCAACACCCCAACTGCATGGGAATCATTGACTCATCTTGTGCTGTGATAAGGAATAAGGTACTGTTGCTCAACGGGCCCTGCATGGGTCCTGTAGCTGGCCTACGCTCCACTGTGGGTTGCTTGAACTCTGGACTTTGTCCCAGTCTAGCAGAACCAGTTATCCCTGGTTGGCACTTTATCCTTTTAAGCACTATATTGCATTTTAATCCTAAAAATTCATATCTACACTCGACTTATTGGATTTTTGTCATTTTGGTCTTGTTTTGTTTATTAAATTAAGTTTTATTTTCCTGAGTAGATGGCTCTCTTTTTCTTACTAGGTGTGGTATCTATGTAGTGTTAACACTGTTTTACTGTTTTAAGTGTTGCACAAATACTTTACACATTGCCTCCTTATTTAAGCCTGTCTGCTCTGTGCCAAGCTACCAGAGGGTGAGCACAGATTTATTCATGGTGTGTCACTGATTTACCATGGCTAGGATTGTGGTTCCTATTTGGAAAGGGTGCAAACCTTTGCCAACTAGAGATCCAATTTCTAACAGAAATATAGGGGCAGGAGCAGATTTTTGCCAGATCTGTGAATAAATAGTCCCAGGTAAAGGAGTCAAACGCCTTATGAATATTAAGCACTAAAGCAGTTGCTTGGGAGCATATGGCTTCCATTACCTGGTAGAGGCTACGAATGCACATGGCGATATTCCTTCCTGGGAGAAAACCCCATTTTGATCTTTGTAGACTACTTGTGGTAATGTCTGCTGGATTATCTGTGCTATTATAGTGCTCAGACTTTTGTGGTCTATATTTAATTTTGCACTAGGGCTCCGGAAAATGACATCTAGAGGGTCCATCATGGGTTTTAATAGAGACAACATAGAAGCGTCTCTCAGTGTGGTGGGGAGCCTCCCCGACTCCAGCACTCTTGCGTATAAATTAAGCAACATGAAAGCCAACATGCCCAGAAAAAGTTTATAAAGTATTCAGCAGGTAGGTCGTCCATTCCCAGGGATTTACTGGTAGACAAAGCCACTATTGCAGCTTTCACATCTTAAACTGTTAGGGGTATTGTGGCCCCCCTGTTCTATCAGTGAGGAAGAGGTATTGGCTCTAAAATCATATTAAGAATGGCAGTTGAGGTCTCCAGCAGGGATTTGCACAGTTCTGCTTAGTAGGACGTGAAGGCATCATGTATTGCCTTTTTGTAAGTATAAGGTGTCCATCTGGGGCTTGGAGTGTTGGAGCATAAATTTTATAAATGCTTTTAGTGCACCAGAAGTCAGCATTTGTTATTTATATTCAGGCTTAAAAGCCTAGCAGAGCTTATCTGCAATGGCATGTATTTCAAAACTTTACACATTTATATTTAATAGTGGACATTGTGCCTACCAGAACTCACAATGTGCTAACATGACAAAGTAATGCTGACAGATTTTAATCATCAGAACGAGATATTATTAGTAGAAATGAATATGATTTATGTTTAATGATTTATGAGTATACAATTACGTGTGCAGAAAAATAAATGCATGTTTGTTATACTTAATGTAATGCTTTAACTAAGATTGCAATTACTAAACAAAATGTTTTTTTTCATATTCTCATGATATACTGATGCTGAATTCATGCATTTGCATTTTATGTGTGTTTTATTAAAGACAATATTAATGCATTATATTTCTTGCATTAGCATAACTAGCCTTGAAGCTTTCATATTGCAGTCTCACAGATGCTTAGTCATTTCTTTGTCTCTAACATTCATTTTTTCACTAGGTTGTTTCACATGATTAGTAAAGAGCCCCATTGTATTATGTGCAAGTTTTACATTGCGGTGACTTTGAATGTTTCAATACTGGAAAAAGATGACTGCAAGGAGAGTAGTGTGATTGTTTTAAAAACTTGTACCTATGGGAAAGGAGAAAATTGTCTTGTGCCATGGGAAGGAAAGTGGATTGCAACAATTAATGTTTAAATTGTTAAAATTACTGGAGTCACGCAGAAACAGGATATGACACCAGACCAAACGTGTGAAAGTGCTGTGATGTTGCAACCTTGATTTCTGTCAAGAGACTGATTGGATAATGCCCCTTTTGTGTAATGTGGACTCATCAAATTGACTAATAGAACTGTTTAGTGTATTTCTAATCAGTGAAGGACTCTCTAAGTTTGAGTCAGTCCCATTTTGAATCTTGTTCTGTTAACTTCTTCCCCTGGATGTTCCTGATTTCAATGTGGAGCCTGTGTTCTGCATTTTCCCCTGATAGTGTTTCTAACAGATTTTGCTGATGATCCACATGCTTTACTGATGAAACTGAATTGAATACTTATCCTAGGAGAGATATTCTAATGCAAATGTTATTTTCCCTTGACCTGCTTTTCTGAGAAGAAATTAGCATGCTGACTCCTGTCTTTTATTCTTCATAGATAGCTTAACTTAGCCCGAGATAGACACTTTTTTCCAAATTAATTTGGTCTTTCCTTCTTGACTTTTGCCCGCATGTGTAGCCCACTCCCACACATGCTTGTCCTGATTTGGTTAGTAGTAGGCAGAACATATGTCCCAATCCCAGAATTCTGAATCTGCGCATTTGAGTTGACTAATGTCTTTAAATACTGAAATGAAACATGTTTCTGTCTCACAAATAATTGCTTTATTAATATGCATTATTCTTCTTGAATGCCTAATGGTGTTGATGTTGAGTAGATTAAACTTATTTCATAGATTTGCCTGTGGTGTTCATTTATCTCTATAATTTGATTTTGCACGCTATTTACATGGCTTTGGCATTGCGGTTAAATATAAAGCTTTGAAAATTTTACTTTGATTGGAGTACATAGGTCATGATGTTTACATTTGTTGTTTGGGTGTGAAATGATTGTGCATGGCTACCACACTCTTCACTGAGTGAAAAGATCCCATTTACTTCAAGAAAGGAAGTAAGTGCTTCTTGAATCTTGAGAAAGATGATGTTAACAGGAGCACAGTCTCCAGTGGTAGCCTGGTCTCTCTATTAGCTAACCACGCCAATGCACTGACTGAACGATCTCCCTCTGAATGCATTCTGGTGGAATATGCTGCATAGTCCAAGCAGCTGAACAGCTCTATGAGCTGAGCCTCAGTTTCTTTGTCTATATTGTGTCACTCGGTTGTGTCTAGTTCCTGGAGAAGGATGGGCTTGACTCTGACTAGCATCTGTATGCACTCTCTATGATTACTACCTTGAAGGTTTCCCATTCTACAGCTGGGGAAGAAGCCATGCCTTTGTTTCCTTTGAAAAAATCCTGAATCATGCAGGCGACAGCATCTCAAAATGTTGGTGTTGGAAACCTGGGCTGATTGCAGAAGCCCCCTAACTTTATGCCCCCATTTTCACCTATATTGGTGTTTTTCTGACTCTGATGGTGCCCTTGGCACTGCTAAACAGTCACAGGTCCTGTGCTCTGATTAAAATGGATATGCAAATAGGCTAATTATAACTGGATGTGTCAACCTACCTATAAATCCCCAGTATATGGTAAGGCATGTAGGTTTAGGGACCCAAGCATAGGTAGTACACCCATAGGTGCACTGCTGTGGCGCCCAGTGTACTTCTAAAGGCAGGCCTGCCTTGCTGGCTGCTTTTAAATTAAAGTTAACCCCAAATTCAACTTTGGAATTAATAGTACTTCCAAAGTCCTAAGGTCTCTTATTTTTACTTATGTCACCCCTAAGGTAATCCCCAAGTGCTCCCAGGGTTGGGTGCAGTGTAACTATAAGCAGGGACTTTATAAAATATGTTTTATAAGCCCTGGTGAGGGAAAAATAGCTACATTTGTTTTTCCCCATTGTAGTGAATAGGATCCATAGTCAAACATGGAGAGGCTTTATTTTAAAATAATAAAGTCTTATTTTCCATAGGGAGGAGCTGGATATGGCATGTTTAGTATCAAATTTAAAGTTGGAATAAATCCAACAACTTGCCACTGTTGAATTTAATGTAACTTGAACCAAGAAAGAGTTTTAGAACGCTTACTAAAAATTGCCATCTTCAGCCCTGTAGTGTCCTTCTCTGATTGGTCAGCCTCTGGCAGCCTGAGCGAGACTGCCTTCATGAGGTGTGAAGTGGCCTGGGCTGGAAAAAAAGAAAGCATCTGGTGGGAAGAAATCTGCCTCAGTAGATGGTTGAACAGAATGGGGGAAAGCAGCCAAACTGGTCTTCAAATGCGGGAAGGACATTTGGGACAGCTGCTGTATCTCCCCCAGTTCCTACAAACAAAAGAGGCAGGTGCCCCCTGATTAGATTAAATAAGGGGTGTGTTAATGGAAAATTAGCCACACCAGTGGGTGGGCTCAGCCAGACCTAAACTCTAAGATTTAATTTTTGCCATCTTGGATTTTGGAGGAATGTTGCTCCCTTGGACTGATTTTTGCCACACTTCCCAGGAATTGGTCACTCAAGAGGGTGATGGCCTGCTCGTGATTGGACAGAGCCCCCCCCCCCCCGCTTTCCACCCCAGGAGCAAGGATAAAATTGACAGATCAGCACCCCAACCTCAGATCCCTACAAAAACTAGACAAGAAGATGAAGGACTGGCCTGCTGGACCCCTGGCCTGCACCTGGACACTGTACTTAGAAGGAATGCACCAGCTGCACACTTGGGCTTCAACTAGAAAAGGACTTTGCTGGTCATCTACTGCTTTAAGAAGGGACTCCCTATATGGTACAGGTAGAAAATAGCTGACCAGAGTCCCCTGCATCAAGCCCTGAAGAAACTGACCAGTGATCATTTTTGGATTTGAACCAGGTGCATTCTAGGAGTTGGAGTCCAAACCCTCAAGGAGCAACTCAGAGCTTCTGTAATCTTGGGCTGAGTTGTGGACTCCCAAAGAACCGTGGAGGAACTTCTGGAAGACGATCCAGACGTTTGGAGAAACTCTGGAAAAAGCTTCATAAATGGACTGACCAGACGTCGTAAGTCAAGCTGGCTTATGTCCACCGTGACCCGACCTGATTTGCAGGTTCGTCCTACTGAAAAGCTCTGGATCCCCAGACTTCCAGGAATTTATTGGGGGCTTGTGGAAAGGCAATCTGAGGATGACTCAAAATTACCTTGATGTGGAGGGTCATCCAACATCAGAGAGAAAAAGCTCCAAAACAGTTTCTAAGTCCGAATGTAAAAAGTTCACCAAGGCTTCCCGCGCTGTGGATCCGAGGTTTCCCATGCAGCGGATCCAAAAAGGACTCCAGGGAAGTCAGCTTCGAATTCAACTTGGTCACGGATGAAGATTTCCATCCCCAAAAATCATCTTAGTCTGAACGGAGAATCCTTGACCAAGGTCTCCTGCAACGCATTTCCAAAGAGGGCTCCAGGGAGGTCGGATTCAACTTGTGACTTTTTCCAGGTCCAGAAAATCTTTGAGAAAAAGTCTAAGTCCAAGGGTAAAACTTGAACTGAGGCCTCCCGCTCACTGGAGCCGAGCAGGGCTCCATCGCGGTCGGCCTTAAATTTTGACTTTGCCTCGGTCAAGTGCGACCAGATGTCCAGATAGCCACTTTTTGTTTCAATGCGCAAAAAAATATTTAATCTTTAAAAATTAATTTCTCCAGTTCCCTTTATGGCATTTTTTCTCGTTTTAGTGCCATTCTAAAGATAAAAATATAATCTATTTTTATAAATTGGTGTTGGATTTTGATTGTGTTTTACTTATTTACTGGTTTGTGATTTTTAAATGCTTTACACATCTGTCTCCTAAGTTAAGCCTAACTGCTCGTTCCCAAGCTACCAAGGTTTGAGCTGGGATTCATTTATCAGACCCTGACTGGACCTAATGGGGGTTTGTGGCATATTGCCAAGTGTAAGGACTTACCTGCCATTACCAATAATTGACTTTCCAACAGTTGGTTCTTCAAGGGTGGAGGGCTGCAACTGTCAAGTTAGGATAGGGGATGCTTTCCGTCCATGTTGCAGACCCAGTAATAGGATGTTATGATTGGATATTTCTCTGTCCAGGAAACAGGAAGAGGCAATAAAGGGGAAAATAGAACGTGAGCATAAAAAGTAGTCCAGGCATGCATAAACCTTGTGAACTGGAGAATAAATGGAGTAGAGTCTGACATCTAGGTTTCTTCGGGCACCAGGTGTTGTTAAGGCCCATTGTTTCAGCCACAGCTGCAAATTCATAGACTTGGTGACTGTAGGGGCTATGGGGAGTATCTGGTGGAATCGGTCCAGAGTAGGGTGTTAAAGTTCCCCCCAGGAACCACGGGATGTGTGCCCATTTAGCTAAGCTGTGGGATAACCACTGTATAAATTGAGATTGTCTTACAGTGAGGGCATATATGCTGCCTATCAGGATAGGATTGCCGTTCAGGTGTGCCTCAAGCAGGATGAACCTGCCCTGTAGGTCTGCCTCTTGTGACAGTACCTCTGAGAGGGTTGCTGCCTGCACCCATATGAGAGCACTTTGTGCAGAGTAATTAGTTGTGTAGACTTGACCCCTCCACTACTTCTGAAGTCGAGTCCCCTTGATTTGTGTGATACGCACTGCATTAAGTATCCCCTTCTGTTTAAAGAATTTATTAATACAGTAATGTTCGGTTGGGGTGTGCATCCCATAGATATTCTAGGATATATGGTTATGAGCTTGAGGTGGAATTGACTCAGGGTTAAGGTCCCTCAGCACTGTTCCCATGTGGAGGTTAGCACAGCCGGTGTCTGGAGCAGGGTGTGGGGAAAGGAAGGAGGCCCAATAAGAAAGGGGCAACAGGGGACATAGACCATAATGTCCCAGAGTCAAGAAACAAATAAACATCAAACAACAGAAAAAGTAATACTACGGGCAGCAAAGCAACAGCCTATTGTGCTTAAAACATATCCAATGCATGCTGTAGGTGGGGTGGGATGAGGAGAAAAGAGGCTAGGTGCTTTCCATGGTTAGGCCCCTGGTGAAACAGCATAAATGAAGGGAGGGGCCCCTAGACCTGGACAGGAGAGCAACGGGGTCTAGGGTCCAGCAAACTGAATATGGTAAAGTGGAGCCCCGGACAGGGGTCCGCCACACGCCGTGGCCGATCAGTCTATATGATGTCATACACTATTTTTTTTTGGGGGGGGGGGGGAGTTACACGCAGCGACAAATCACCCCCTGATATGGCAGAAGCTCGATAACTCCTCACCCCAGATATGACCAATGGGGAGTCTGAATAGTCTCCCTGGGTGTCACAGAACAATGCTGTCACCTCTAAAGCAGATTGGCAGCCATCCTGGACCTGCTCAGGAGAAGGCGTTGTAAGGACCAGGAGAGGCCCAGTAAGGCGTTGTCATTCTCATCGTTGGTGGTTGTTCCTTCATCTAAGGAGCTCCCGCTGGTTCCCCAGCTTAAAAGCGATTGGTACTGTGGCCTCCAGCCAGTCCCAGGCCTCAGATGGAAAAGAATGGCTTGTTGTCTCTGATAGCCTTTAATTTGAAGGGAAAAAGGAGGGCATACTGAAGGCCCAGGTCCCTTAGTTTGGGTTTAACATAAAAAAGAGGCCTGTTGGAGTTGAACTTCCACAGTGTAGTCTGGAAAAAGAAGAACCTGGCAGTCGTCTTGGATGATGAGGCTAGAGCGACTAACCGCCTTGAGGATTGTGTTGTTTTTTCTTGAAAGATATGAGCTTGGCCCCTATCGGCATGGTGGAGCCTCTGGAAGGGGCGTCTTGTTGGGACCCGATGGGCTCCCTCGATCAAGGAAAACAAAGTAAGCTCCTCTGCTGGTACCAGCTCCTTAGGCCATTTCTGCAGATGATCCACCCTCTTGGGGCCCTCCTTGCCCTTGAGGAAGACTAAGATGCAGCTATTTCTGCATTTGGCTCTCCCCTCTGTGTCTTTGGTTTGTGCCTCGAGGAAGGGTACCCTGTCTGTTCCCACAGTTGTTTTGGAAGTCTGAAGGCTAAGGCTGAAGATCAGCAGGGGCCTCTCTGTTATGGTGACCCATTCAGACAAATTCTTTTGGTCCTGCTGAGGCAGATTGATATCTTCAGCAACTGCATCAACCTTAGTTTCCAGGCAGACTCTGCCACCTCGATGTCCACCAATATGATGTTTAGCTGATCCTGTTGGAGTGGGTCTCACACTTCCTCCAAGTGTCACTCCAGGGAGCTTGTGGATGGTGCTATTGCATTAGTCCACCCCATTGTTGAGTCTCAGGGTCCAGGGATGCATGAATCTGGTTTGTCAGCCCTCCCTCCACATTGTCCCCTGGGGAACACAGAATAGTCTTTTGTGGCTGATCTTGTGGTTATGGGCAGGTCCTGGTAATGTAGTGAACTTCTGGGAAAGGATCAACTCTGTGCCCTCTGGTGGGGACGCATCTGCCCCCACAGTATAAGGCCGTCTTACCCCAACTCTGAGAGAAAATGTCAGTCAGGGCAGCATGAGCAGTCCATATGGCGTCAATTGGTTGTTACCCCCGTATGTGTGCTCAAGGTTCCCTCCTTTCTCAGAGCCTCTGTGGTGGTCTACGTTGAAATTATGCTCAGCTTGGGGCTTCCCATCAGGTAAGTCTTTCTTGGGGTCCAATTCATGCTCCCCAGAAGGGAAAAGTTGTGTGTTTCCCTCCACATGTAAGTCTTTTTACCCTGTCATTCAGGGGCTGCTCAGTAAGCAGGGAGCCTCAGGTAGCCTCGACCAGAGGAGGAGCAGCAGGCAATCTCACATGTGTCAGGGTACTCTCCAAGTGGCTCCACCTCCAGGCTAGTGAGGTGGTATCTCCCGTGGGAAAGATGGCCAATCCAGCAGTCCCCCAGGCTCTCAAAGAGGCACCTGCCATGATGGTGGGTGCAGCGAGGCACTGGGGACTCTTGTCGCTCAAGGCTGGGGAGGTCTCATTATCTCTTCCTGGTCAGGCTCTCACCTCCTCACGTCTCCACCGGGCCCCACGACCCTCCATTCAAAGCCTACGCTTCTGCTTCAGCCAACAGGTATTCAGGGTCAGCTCTCCATTTGCCAGGCACACCTTGTCACAATTGGCCCAGGCCTAGCTAGGCTGCAGGAGCTGTCTTTGTTAGGGTGACTCCCTCACATCTGTGTCCCCCCAGAGGCCCTCTGCGATGTCCTAGCATTGTCTTCTTTCAAATTAGCGGGCAGTGGCTGTAGGCTTTTGCAGCATTATGGAGAATAGCGGATAAATACCGGGACCTAGCTCAGCCATGCTCCCCGCCCACCCCCCAAGAACACCCCTGCCTCCGCCCCCCCCACCAAGGATGCTACTTCATTTATGGTATTGTTAGAAAAATATAATTTTGCAATGTCACCTGTAAAGCAATTAGGAGGCCAATTGTTGATGTTTGTTACATTCTCGTCGGCATGAGAGTAGCACTGTGATAAAACCAGCAACACTATTCAGTTAAAAACAGGATTGAACCAGAGCCAGACAGCACAAAGGCAGTTCAGTATAATACCTCAAAAAATCAAATTATTATCGGCACTATTTTGCAAACAGATGTACTGCTCCCAACCATTTTCCAACCTTCTTTTGTTTTTTGCTGGCATGCCTCTGACTTTGATGCATTTTGGGCATAAGCTTTGAATCTCGCAAAAGATTAATTTATTGACCATATTTTGAAATGTCTGCCACACATGATCTGTCAGCTTCGTTGTTTGATAGTTCTGCTTGAGCTTGTCTGACCTCCATGGTGCTTGGAGATTACATTCGAATGAGAAACATATACTGACACTTTCCTGGACGTCTGACTTCTGGCTGGAAAGAAATCCTCTAGAGAACCTTAAAGCTGATGTAGAGTTCAAACAAAGCATACCAGAGTGCTGTTCCCAGAGGTGAAATGAGCAACAGCAAAAGCAGGGGAAGTCCGAACTGGGACACATCTCTTTAGTGTCCAGCACACAAGACATTGGTTGCGCCAGGCGTGAGGTGCTGCCTGTAGTGCTGAGTCCCTAAAGAAGAAAAAGCTACACCACGAGTTACTTGGGGCATTTTCATTTTGCTCTTTACTGAAAAGCGGTCTAGGAGTTTTTAAAGTTTGTATAGAAGCAGCTTCAAATTGAAATCATTTTTTAATTTGGGCAATAGAAGAGATTGGACAAGACCTCCTTCATGTTCTGAGCCCATAATCTGCTTGCTGTTCTGAGAAATTATTCTCACAATGTTCCTGAAGTTAAAAACAATGCCACGAAAGGTTCTTCTTCTCAGTTAGCAGCCTTCTCCTAATAGATGCAAATTGGATTGTTTTCCACAAAGGAACGGGTCTTCTGCCAATATTTGTTTTTTTATTTCCTTGTTATTGTTCTATAAAGGTCAAAAACGAAATGTGTTTGGAGGAGTGCCTTTCATCATCTATCTTCATGATGATCCCCCCCACTAATAAAAGTAACGATTGTCCACTCAGGGGAAACTGATCAATGCCACAGTCGTCTGTTCCACAAGTAGAGACCACATGCTCAGCTTTGTGAACATTCTGACACAATCACTGAAGGGTGGTAGGACATTTAGACAGATTTTTCAATGCTGGACATCCCCAATGAACGTCCCTGATGATCCAATACCAGTTAAAATTGGAAGCAGAGGAACTACCACAAATATTTCTCAAGACATTTCGACTACTAAGCAAATCTGGACAGCCAAATCCTTGTCCCTCATTATCTGACGGTGAAAACCAGATAGACAGGAAATACATGATACAAGCATATATAAGTTAAATGGACGGCTCTCATGTGATAACATCATTTGTGACAGATGAGCATGAATATGTCCAAGGAAACAATTCTGTTTGCCTTCATGGATGCTCTAGATTGGGGGGAGGGCTGTTTGGGGCGTTGCACCCCCCTAATAAATGTTTTATTTGACATAATTGGCTACATGAGCTTTCAGTGTTCTACTTCACTTGCTATTTTAAATAGCCACTCTGCCAAAAACACACACACACACCCTTGTCTCCCTTTTGAAGGTCTTAAAACATTGTCATTTTACAAAATACTGTGTTTTAAGTGCTCCTCACAATCTGCGCTCCTTTCTCTGCCCACTGAACCCTAAACCCACTCACCCTCTGCTTTTCAAATAATGACTAATATGACAGCGTGATGGTCGGAAATCTGAAGCTCACCATCGCACCCCCTCCCCCATTTTTACTGACCAAGCTGCCCCACTGCCCTAGATTTTGGTCTATTTCTGAGCATTACATACTAATAGCAGACAATGCAGTGACCCATGGGAGTAAGCGTGTGTTGGAGAGTTTTTACATGGAAATGAAACAAGGCTGCCCTGCAGTGGTGTGACAAGAGGCCAAGAGTAGATTCACGATGGATCTTCTGAAAATGTTCAAACTTGTAGTCCTGTAGAAAAGATGCCATGGTAGATTATGCGAGCCTTCAGAACTGTGCAGAGGATTTTCACACCTGGAGGTTTGCAGGCTCTGATTAACATAAATTAGGCATTGATCTTCAGCACACTTCTTGGCCGATGTTCGCTAATGTCTTTCTCTCTTGCTGTACCAGGCAGTCACGGGCATTAAGTAAGCAAGTTCAGGGTTTCATGGTGCTAGATCCGTCGTTTACCCTAGACCCATAAGTGCGTATGTTTCAAAGACTGGTCCCACACTTTCCTAGAAAAATCAGATCAATCTGTTTGCAATGAAGTCAGTTTAAAGACTTTATGGATCATCGAGCCATCCCTCAACTGTTATTATGTAGGACTTCCAGGTAGCCCCATTCTTTGCACTGAACTGAGGACCGTTCGTATTCAGAGCGTCACAGTTTAAATTGAAACTTGTGACTTGGATGGTACTCCTAGACTTGTTCTTTCATTACCACTTCATGTTTTTCCTCAGAGACTCAACTTCCAAGATACTGTGCAGGGCCTGTGTCTACAACTGCAGCAAGTTTCAAAATATAATTAAATATAAAAATATAATTAAAGATGATGCATGCTTTTTATTGTGTGCCAGTGCAAGGTATAATATATATATATTTTTTCTTCCAGGGGTTTTAAACTGGACTGTGGGGCCCGCTAGCTTGCACCTGTTTAGATGAGTGAATTTACAATGATCTAACCCACATAATTTATGCTGATGTGAATTTCATTGATCAAGAAGTCACCAGGAAGTTTGTTTTCTTTCATGACTGTTCTCGGGGACCTCATTCATGTTCAAACTCTCGTAGACCGACACCAATGGCACACTCGTAATCTTCCCCAGCATCTAATTCGGTTTCTTCCTTCTCTCACCCTCATGTAAATTGACCGACTTGGATACAACACAAAAAGCTTTGCAACTGTTTCGTTACCTGGCCCTCTGGAGTTAGAACAACAAACAGAATCTGAATTGTGAATTGAATGGTTGCCATATAATAACAAACTGTCTTGGATGATGCTCGTGCATATCAAACTATACTTTTCTTTTTGATGTTATTGTTTACGTTTTCATGCAAAAACCTTCCAAAATAAATCAATTAATTCAAAAAAAGTTTGCAGAACCATCCCACAACATGGAAAGGCGTTCTTGCCAAAATACCTTCAACTATTTTCAAGTTTTTGTGCTTTGGCATTCTTCTACCAAAATCGAAGGCTGCAGCCATGTTTGACTTGACACATCTACATTCAGTGTTTCTACGTGTGCTATATGTTCAAAATGGTCGTCGCTTCAATAAGATGAATTCCAAGATGTGCGTTCTCCTCCGTTTAGTTTTTTATGTCTGCACCTTGTGGCCTGCTGGTTATGTGAGGAGGCCATCATTTGTGTTTTCTTTGAAACTGCTTGGTTGCAGATAGGCTATTTGTAAAACACGACGAACTGCAAAAGGTTCGTACAAACAGGCTATTTTTTCTCAAAATATTATAGGACAATGGAGGAAAATATATTAATGTAGTTTTAGGAATGTAGGATCATTTCTTATGTAGGTTTAGTGAAAAATACATGAAATAAGGGCACAGTATAGTCTTCTTCCATTCTTTCATATTAATGTTGTCTCACGTATGCTCTTTTACTCTCCCCTTTTCCAGCAACTCTACCTACCTTTACTCCTTCTCCCCTATGTCCAACTCGCTCGTTCATTCTGACAAATCTATGCACCCCAGTTGTTCATTCTCCCAAACCTAAGGCTAGCATAGCTACCGTCCTTCTCCACTTCTACGCCCCGAGTCCCTCTTCCTTGCCTCTACTGAGTCCACCCCTTTCTGACTCCCAACCATCGCTGTTCTCAAGTATCCACTGTCTTCAATCGCCTGTGTGCTGGAAACTGTTATTTGATGTCTAACCCTGTCTAAGCTGCCCCTCAAGAATCCTTCACTCTTTTGCACCCCAACACTTCATCTTCCAGTGCTTGAGCCTTTTCACGTCCAAGCCACAACCCAGGCGTTTCCATTTTTTAGGTCCTAGCACCTTGAGCTTCACTCTTCGGAATATGTCTGCCTCCCTTCACTTTTTTGTAATACCTTTTAAACCTCCCTTCTCTCTTCAGACATACTTGTAAAGCCCCCATTTATTTAGGTATTATTTTGGGGCATTATCTACTTGGAGGAGGTCAGGTCCAAGGAAAAAGCCTCATTGTGTAGGATCTAGCATCTCATGGCCAGCAGTTCACGTGCAAGGGCAGGCACAGAGACTTCTCATTTATTTCACCAGAAGCTTTAGATGAGACTTTGTAGTGGTATGTGTTGTTCGACACAATCAATAGATAGTGAAAACTGTGGACAATTGTGAGTGTGTTGACAAGTGCGCTGGGTGCAAAGTAAAGATATTAGTGACCATTTTATGGTTTGTGCAAACTCACACAAAGTTTGTCCAGACTCCCATGAGATGAGTGGGAACTCTGTTGATACTTAATTACATTTTTACTGTGGTTCCTTGACTGTTGATTCGGAAGAGCCTACTGCTTAGTCACTTTTGGGGAATCAATTCTGTGTTACAGTATTCTGGTCTGTTGATGCTCTGTTACTCTTGGCACCCTGGCATTTTAGCAGCATAGCTTAGAGATTTTTTGGCTCTTTGGCACTCATTTTGTGTATTTCTGAATATTGTTTAAATAAAACTAACTGGATTCTTTCAGTCAAACTTACAGATCAGTGACATCTGAAGTGTGTGCTATCACCAAGGTTATAGGAAACTTTTTAACTAGCATTCAACTTGAAACTTAAGGCAATGGAAGATTTTTTTTCTATGGGAGGGATGGGTTAAGGATCATGTAAAAAGAGGTGTCCCCCTCCATGTTACAAAAAGGGAAGGTTAAAGGGGACAACGAAGACAAAAAGGGATATATCATCTATGGAAAATAGCTATGAAAAATGTATTATTGACTTCTTCCAAGGAAGTACTGTAAAAACACCTGAAACTACACCCTCCCATTAAGTCGTTAGAACTGGAGAGCATAATCTTGGATTCTCCCATATCTACTTTTCCAAGGGAAAGGGAGGGACATTTCCCAGCAAAACCCAAAGATTTAAAATTGTAAGAGCAAATTTGTTCTGCAAAGACAATGTACATGATTTTACCTTTCTTGATGTTCATATTGATGAACCATGAATGAAACGAGGAATGAGCAGGAATTATAACAATAAGGTTTGTGCCAGCCCAAAGGATCTGCATTTTAGAAATTCCATCTTGAATTGTTCGCTAGTCAAACTGGGAGGATCTTTTTCTCTTCTAGCATTAAAGCATTTGTAGGTGTGAAAGGAGTGAACTCCTTTCCGGAAGAATCATATTTCTTCCCCGTTTAGAAGACCCACCAACATGACATACATACTTAATACTCATTCCCTCCATGAATAAATTGTTAGCAAAACAATCAATGGCACGGGATCATAGTTTTACAATTCTTTCTAGTATTATGCCTAGTTTAACCCTGAAGAGGGATAATCAACGAATTAAAGCATTTGTTAAGACTGTAGCTAAATCATTACATACACACAGAATGTCTGCAATGATTGATGCAAAACAAAGCTACCCCAAGACCTATATTCAATTAAAGGAAAGATTGATTTGTCCAGGTAAGAACGCAATGGTTTAGGAACCAGAGGAAGTATAACCTTTCCTCAAAACTATGAAATGTTGGTCCATATATTTGCTATATTCTTGATAAATCCTTAAAAGCAGTTGCAGAAGATGCTCAAAGATTCCTGCTAACACTACTTTCAGAGAGCTCAAAAAGCAGGGAAGGTGACTTTAATAAATAAATAAAATACTAGACCAGTACTTTCAAACGTTGAAGTTCATACACGTTAAAGGTGGGACTCAAATATCTTACATCCAATAGGAAGTAGACAAGGATGAAACTAAAAACAATCAAAAGGAAAAGCATTTACAAAGCAAAGTTTGTGGAGCAGGCACATATTGCAGAGCAGCAAGCAACTGAAATACTTAATTTGTCTGTCACCAATGGCTACGGTGTACAACCACAATTGTCATGGGTCATTACTTCCACCAGAAATGTCCAATTCAATTCTGTCTCCTTCTAGTAACTTTAAGCAGATACTTATGGAGGATTCAAGGATATAATCTGAAGCGGTGAAGCAAGAGAAATGGAGCTTTTCGAGGTTTAATTCTTTAACACATTGTTTATTAAGTTTAGTATTGACTATACCTGCAGAAAACCTGCAACCTTTTAAATCTTTTATTGATAAATGTTTTTCTACACATACAAATAACTATAGAAACATTTTACATTATTAATGCGAACATTAGATGACTGATCTACCATGTTTCCAAGTAACTTGATACTATTTACGGGCGATTGCACCTCAGGATTACATGTGATTCATGATTGAATTCTGAATAAATGTCAAACGATGAATGTTGAGATCTTTTATCACTAAATTTTGGAATTTCAAATCTGAGTAACAAACTAAACTGGTGCAGTATTGCTTGCCTAAGTTAAATCTGCCTAATGGAAAGGTGAAGGGGGATTCACCAGGCACAGCCATGTGGAGCAGGGGAAAGGTTTTGCTAGCTTTATAATACATTTTTGTGCAACCATGGTTGCTGAGTAAAAGCAATATCATGATTCTCTTGAGTCTAAGAGAGAAAGATCTTAAATTCTTCACCTAAGATTTTAACCATACAGCTCTGGTACAGTAATTATGAGTTTCACACGGTTAATTCACAGTTTGGAAGCAATTAACCCTAGGAGATTGTCTCCCAGCGTAGTCCTATATAAGTAGTTTTCTAGAGGTGTTGTGGAATTCCCCAGGTTTGAGCCTGTATTGTGAACTACGGGGATTGTATTGAGAGTTCAAGTCCTATAAATACATTCGTACAGAATAGAGAATCATCTTATGAGAAAAGGAAGGTTTGCTATTTCCAGTGTTGAAAAGATAAAAAGGAAAAAGAACCAACCACAGAAGTGGGAGTCATTGCCTGATATTGTGAGGTATATTAAAATCAAAAGGTTGAAACAACAAAAGGTGCAGGTCAATATGCAATGCAAACAGGAAGAGAAGTTGAGGAAATGAGATGAGATTTCCTGAGCATTAGAAATGACAAACATAAGGGGGAGGGAGCACACTGTCTCTCATCCCAGCACAGTCCACCCGATTGCATTTTGGTAAATGCAGTACACTTACTTCAATATGGTTGTAGTTTTTCACCAACGTTTGTGCAGGTAGTGCTATTATCTCTAGACTTGTGTTTCTGGGTTTAGCCTCTCACCAGTAGAGAGAGGAAGTAGTAGAGAGCAGGGCAAAAGTCATCTGGGGTTGCTCAAATGCTGCCTAAGCCTTCACAGGTCACAGTTGAACTCCACAGGCACACAGGCGCATCCCAGGTGAGCTTGTCAGCTCAAAAAAGCCTTTTAAACACAAAGGGGGGGGGGGGAAGGAGCACGCTGTCTCCCATCCAAGGACGGTTCCCCTCATTACATTCTGGGAAATGCAGCACACTTACTTCAAGGATGCTATTGTTTTTCATCAACGTTGGTGCAGGTAGCACTGTTATCTGTAGACATGTGTTTCTGGGTTTAGCCCTTCATCAATAGAGAGCTGAAAAAAGTCATCAGGTGTTGCTGAAATGCTGTCCAAGTCTTCACAGGTCACAGTACAACTCAAATGGCCTTTTAAATACAAGGGGGGAGGGAGCACACTGCCTCTACTCCCAGCACAATTCACCCCATTGCAGTCTGGTAAATGCAGTATGCTTCCTTCAAAGGTGCTGTAGTTTTTCACAGGCAGTGCTTTTATCATTAGACACTTGTTTCTGGGTTTAGCCCTTCATCAATAGAGAGCAGAAGTAGTAGAGAGCAGAGAAAAAGTAATCTGGGGTTGCTGAAATGCAAACAAAGAACATGCATACTTTCTGGGGACCAGTGGCCACATTTATGGGCACTGAAGAGTTCCTAAGAGCAGTAACCATGATACAAAGCTAGATATTGCACATTACCTCCTCGTATAAACATAATGGGACCCTTAAGGCTGCAGCATCTGAAACACCACTACAGTATCAAATGTTACCCCAAAATGTACTCTTTCTTGATTCTCCAAATCTAAAGGTGATAGAGGAGCTTATAAAATCAGCTAAAGCCACATGTGTAGAAAGGGTAGGTGAGATTCTTAAAACACATTAAAAGTCAGCTTAAAAGAGTAGCAAGCCATCTTTGCAAGTCTCTTTTTTCCTTGTATATATAATGGAGAGAGCGCCTGCCTCAGTGGGGGTGAGTTAAATCTAAGCAGAATATAAGAAGAAACCTGTAGATAAATCTGCCATTTCTCTTCGATTACTCTATGGACATGTATGACAAACTGTCAAAAAGAATTGGGCTGAGGATATCATCTTCTTGCCAAAGTTGCAAACAGGCTTAAAAGCGAATTGTACCATGGATGACAATGCTTTAGTGTTAAAAATGATCTTGAATTGGGCATGGCAGAGACGCCCGCAAGATGGCCGCAGCCTGCTGATGCTCCGTGTCGTCACTGAGACGTTTTCGCTTCATTTGGCGGCAATTGGACACTGTGGACAGTAATTTTTAAAAGCACAGAGATGGGACTTTGAGGGCAACAGGTATTTTATCACTGGATTCATTTTGGTCAGTGTTTTGTCGTATTTTTTGGCTCATATGGCCCCTTCTCAGCTTTGGTGGCCGCCATTTTGGATTTAAAGAAATTACTACATACTTTATTGTACTTTATTGTTGTGAGACGCAGGCATTCTCTGAGGCTCATTTTTTCTTTTTTTTTTGTAAAAATATGAGGACATGGGTTACTCTTATCCAGTGAATATATTTTTCTCTCTTCTAATAGATGGACCATGACTATTCATTTTTATAATTGGGATATGGTCAGCATCTACAGCCCCAGGAGCTATATGTGTCAATAAGAATTTTGCTGGTCACAAGATTTACTGCATTGTGCCTTTTTTTAAACTGTAGTGCTGCACTTGAGTTCATTTTTATCTTATCTATCAGTTTTGAGTTTATTCTCTTAAATACTTATTGTACATGAAGCCTCCCTCCTCTTCTTCTCCAACGGCTGCAACGGTGTCTGGAGCTATGTCCTCATCATGGAAGGAATATAATAATACCTCTAAACGACAAAAGAAAGACCCCTCTTCTCCGACAAAATCTTCTTTGCCTCTGACCCTAGAAGATCTTATGGATGAAATAAAACATTTGAAGCCCTTTGTGATAGAAACTAATGCTACACTTCAAAGGATTGAAGAAAAGTGGTCAAATCTGGAATCCAGGGTCTCGAAAGCTGAGCAAAGGAAAAGCAATATGCAGGATGAGGTTACTAAGATTGATGCCATGTCCAAAGAAATTTAGCTTCTGAAGCAGCAAACTGAGGACTTTGAAAATTGTAACCGGTGTAACAATCTTAGAAATTTTATGGCATTCCTGAGGAGGCTGAGGGCAATGACAATCTCTTTTCTGAAAATTCATATTCCAAAAATAGTTGGGCTCAAGGATGGTACTGCCCTTAATATACAACATGCTCATCATGTTGGGCCCAAATCTTCTGGTGCCTCATCACTTGATCGACAGAGAAGCACAATAGTTCTCTTTTTGGAGTATTCTGAGTTACTCATGGTTTTAGCAGCAGCCAAGTAAAGGAAACAGATGCTGTGGCCGGGACTTAGGATTTTCTTCTCACAGGCAAAACTTGATTATTCATTGTTTGTTCATATGGCTATCTCCGCTAATATACTGTCCTACGTTACTGATTACTTTTATCTTTATTTTTTATTTTTTTATTTATTTTTATGGCTACATCACGCTTCATTTGTTTCCCTAACTCCGATATGTGTCCCTTCCCTGTTTCATGCTCCAGACCCATTGTCTTCATTATGTTCTCAGATGTCGATAAGTGTTTTGTATAAGTCATTAGTGTGAATATTCATGCCATTTTCTATATTTTTTCTGATAATAGCGTCTTCGTGACCTCTGATTTTCCTCTTGTGAAGTTCCGGTTGTTGACCATCTTAGCTTTTTTCGTGCTTCCCTACCCTCCCATGTTATTGTCACTGTATTGTTTTTATCTTGTCTCAATATGGCTCAAGCCATTTGGCTCTTAGCAATCCACTCTGTTTTTATCACCTTTTGCTCTTTTTTCTTTCCTTTCTTCATTCTCTCTTACATTACTGAGCTTTGGTTGTTCATCCTATACAGCTTTTGTTACCATAGAATCCAGTGGTTTTTAATTTACTGTTATACAACACTTATTATATTGAAAATGTTCCTACAGAAATATATTTTTATTGTTCCACAAAATGGTTAAAGTTCTGCATGTTGTTTCTTGGAATGTGAAAGGTTTACACAATCTCATTAAGAAGCAGAGAGTCCTTTCACCTCTTTCCAAGTTAAATTGCAAAGTTGCCATGTTGCAAGAAACCCACACCTCTGCTAAGGATATTAATTATTTGAAATGGCAGTGGGTGGGTCATATTTTCTGTTCTCCTGTGCTTCACAATAAAAATAGGGTTCTTGTTTTATTTCATAAATCACTTTCTATACAGATAGAGAGAGAGTAGAGGGATGATGAAGGGAGGTGGCTTCTTCATCACCTTACAATCAATAATGTCCCATACACCTTACTCAACATTTATGGCCCTACAGGTATTGACCTAAAATTTTGGGAAAATATTTCACAGGTTTTATGCTCTTGTCTGAATGAAACCTTATATGGGGTGGAGATTGTAATCAAGTTGTGGGTCCTTTCACAGACAGGCAATCCCCTTCCAGATATCTCCCTAATAAAATGCAAAAAACTTTCAAGAATGCCATTCACTCTAGATGATTAACAGATGCTTGGAGATTATACAATCCAGATAGATTAGAATTTACCTTTCATTCTTCCATGCATAATTCCAAATCTAGAATTGATTATGTTTTTTTGACTCCTCATTTGCTTACAGGTCTAGTGCATACTGAGATAGGCTCTATATTAATATCGGATCATGCACCTATGTTTATTGATATAACAACTGACTCTTGTAGGTGAAGGAGATGGCTCTTTAATAACTATTTGTTGAAGGATCAGGTTTTTGTAGATAAATTTGAAGGTTTTCTCAAGGAATATTTCTAACTTAATCTCACGCCTTCTTTGCAATTCCATGCTATCTGGGATGCTTTCAAGGCCTCGGCTAGAGGCTTCATTATTGATTATGGGGCCATAAAGAAGAAAAGGTTTTTCATAGAGTCGGCTCTTCTTTTATCATCTATTAAAACTCTGGAGCATAAATACTTTACCTCAAATGGCAATGATACTCTTAAACTCCTTATTCAATCCATACTGGATTTTAATAAGAAGTCTACTGATCAAGCCTCAGGCACGCTTTTAAAAATTAATTCAAAATTTTATGGTGGGCGCAATAAAGCTGGAAAGATGCATGCAAATTATCTTAAAGTTAAATACCAAAAAGCCAAGATTTCACATATTATAGATGAAAAGGGGATTAACCATTTTCGAAATGAGGATATCTTGCAATGTTTCTCTGATTTTTATCAAAGCTCTATAAGCCTGAATCATCCCCTCTGAGACAGCTCTTGAATCTTTTTTTAATCCCTCCCATCTCAACCACATCAGTCTCAAGACCTTTCTTGTCTAGATAAAGAAATATCTGTGCAGGATATTAAGACTGCTTTGGCAAAATTACCAAAAGATAAAGCTCTGGGCCCGGATGGCTTTACAGCTGAATTCTACCTCAGTTTTTTACACATTCTTCTTCCGCATTTGCATTCTCTTTACTATCAATTTATTCAGAATGATAGGGCTCAAGGTACATTTTCTCAAGCAATGCTTTGCCTCATCCCTAAAAAAGATAAGGACTTTTCTCTGTGTGCTAATTATCGGCCAATTTCTCTCATTAATTTAAACTGTAAGATTTGTGCAAAGATATTAGCACTTTGGATCAATCAGATTATAAAGGATTTAATTGGCATTGAACAAACTGGCTTTGTTAAAGGTAGATATATTACTGATAATTCCAGAGCCTTACTAAATATTTTACATCTTGCCTCTTCAAGTACTATTCTAATGGCAGCCATTACCTTGGATGCAGAAAAAGCTTTTGATCGTATTAATTGGCTTTTTATGATGCGAGCTCTGAAATGGCATGGTTTTGGACCTATAATTTTAAAATACATGACTATATTATCTTCTTCCCCATCTACGTCTATCTTTTTAAATTGAGTTCAATCTTCTTATTTTTCCCTTCATTGAGGTACTAGGCAGGGGAATCCATAATCCCCTTTACTGTTTATTCTATCTTTGGAACCTTTTTTATATTCCCTGAAGCAATCTAGATTGTTTACCGGGTTCGTGCATAAAGATTTGCAAATTAAATTCACTGCCTATGCAGATGATGTTATTTTGTATGTTTCTAATTCGCAGACATCATTACCTGTATTTATTGATTTATTGAATGCATACTCTAGACTCACATGCTACAAATTAAACTTAAATAAATCTGAAGTTCTTCCTTTGAATAAATTCTGTTTTAAACATGTGTTTGCGGAAATGGACTTTAAATGGACCCCAACACATATATAAAATGTCTAGGGATTAAGTATACCCCTTCAATCCAGCTACTATTCAGCTTAATTTGACTGATCTTGTTCAACAAATTCTATCTATCCTGGTGGGGCAGGTTGGAATCCATTAAAATGATGATGCTCCCAGTGATTAATTTTTATTTGTCTATGTTACCGGTCAAAATACCTTTGAAATCTTTTAAACTGCTTAATAGCATATTGATTAAAAAAATTGGGAATGGGCGCAAAGCACGCCTAGCTCTATCCTCACTGTGCCAACCTAAAGATATAGGCGGAGTTAACTTTCAGAATCTTCACCAATATCATTCCTCATTTATATTGAAACAAGTTTTACGGTACATCTACTCTCCTCAAGAAGTTCCCCCTTCTATTTGGTATAATTTGGAGGAGGCTATTATTTTTCCTTTTCCATTTCAATCTATATCATATTTTTAGTATTCTCCCAGAGGGTTCTCATCTCCATTTCTTAAGCACTCCGTCTCAAGTGTTTACCCATTCCTTACCAAACCATTATCATCCTTAAATACGTTTCCGGATTCCTCTCTTTGGCATAATAGAAATATTAAATTATTTAATCGTACTCTCTTTTGGAAACAGTGGCTAATTAAAGGGATTTTACAAGTCAAACAATTGTTTGTGCGTATGACACCTCTCTCTTTTTCTGAACTCCAAATTAAATTTAATTTATAATTCTCCTACATGCCAAAATATCAAAGCTTAATAAACTTTTTGGTACAACAATTAAATATCTTATTGCTAGAACCAACCCCCACTCCAACCTTAGCTCTTATGCAGTTTTCTCCATGCGCCCCTCTTAAAGCTTTTCACATGTATAGATACCTACACTATCACTTCCCACGTCGTGTTAAAAGTAAAATAGAACTTACTTGGGAATCGGATCTCAATTGCTCCCTCTCTGTTCAAACATGGAATTACATTTGGTCCAAAATCCATCATACATCCTGTAATGCCCACACTACACAAACCGCCTATTACTTCTATCATAGACTTTTTTTAAACTCCTCTCTCTCTCTCTCTCTAAGAATAACCCAAGCATTCCGGATTTTTGTTGGACTTGTTCTGATAAACGAGTCACTTACTTACACTCTTTTTTTCCAATGCTTCTTTTTGGCGGAAAATTTGTAATAAAATTGCACAGATATGGAATGTCAATTTTCCTTTTGACATTATCAATATCTTTTTGGGAAGATCCTCTCCTATTTGGTTTGGCGTTCGTAAGTGGGCCTTTTTGTGGAGTTGCTCGATGCTACTAAGATCACTTGTAATGGATGGTGGAACTTACTTTTTCATCGCGACAGATTAGACAGAGCATCTGCCATTTCTACGAAACAACTTCTTCAAAAAGACTAATTTTGGTCACCTCTCACGACTTATTTATGTCTCCCACTGTCTCAATTTCATAACAACACTTGTCTTCCAGCCGCCATGAAATTATATTTTTCGTATATGTTTAAGATACTATTTAATGATTGTGTTTAGTGTTTGACGTTATATATGATAATCACTGGCTCTGGTTATGTATCTTCATTTTTCATTTATTCATATCTCTCTGTTTCTTTTTCTTCTTTATATATCTTCTTCCTTCTCATTTCCCTTTGCTGCATCTATCTTATATCTTCTTTTTATTTTTCTGCAAGTTAAAAAAACCCATAAATTGTGAGTCTAGAAGTGGTTTACTTTTTTTTTGCTCATTATTCAGTATTTATAACTATTAATATATTTATGCACTATCCTTTAACTCTGTATATATTACTTTTTCCCGTATTGCTTTTTGGAATAAGGTTGATTCTTTTCTGAAAGTTATTGTTCCTTTTTGTTCATACTTTCATATAATAAAGCAGTTGTAAATTAAGAATGATCTTGAATAAGAGATAGCACATTTCAGTGTTTTCCTTGACTTCTCTAGTGCTTTCGACCTTATGGGCAGAAATTTATCATGAATACAACTGACTGTGCTAGACGATTCCTACCACTTAATGCCCTTAGTGGCAAAGTTACACCAATACACCTCGAGTTTCTATCCAGTTAGAAGGGAGTAATAAATATTGCACAAACTGCTAGTGGTAAATGGCTTAAAACAAGGCTGTTCACTGGCCAAACTTCTGTTTTCTCTCTATCAAGCGGATTTACCTAACCTGGTAGCACAATGCTGGTCCTTCTCACCAAAATTAGGAAATTGTCAAACACTGCTCTTAGTGTATGCTGATAATAACATTTTACTAGAATTAATGGCCATTGATCTATAGCAAATGCTTTACAAACGTGCCACAAACATGAAGAATAACTACATGATAATTAATGTCAGTTAGAGTAAGGCTACTATTTATTTGAGATGACAGGTGAAGTGGAGTTTGGAGCAGCTGCTGGAGATTGTTAATGAATACAAATATTGAAGGATTTTGATATTTAGGAAATCAACAAACACTACTTATGCTTGAAAGCAGCTGGGTTTTGTTATCTTGCCTGCAAGAGGGTTATTGACACTGCTTGCCTCAAAAAGCTGTCAGAGCAAATGGTCCATAAAAAGGTCCATGATACAAAAATCATGCCAATGGTCTTATGTTGTACTGAAAAACGTTCTCCCGGGTATCATTCAACCCTACATAAATTAGAGGGGAAACTGTTGTAGACATTTTAAACCACCCTTGGAGGGATATTATTTGTAGCTATACTTCTTGATTTAGGCATTCTTAGATTTTGAGTTTCTGTTATCAGTTGCAAAGACCCTGATTCGTACATTATGTAATATCATTTTTGAGGGGTTACTTTTTTCATCTTAGTTACTTCCTTGTAGAAGTTAATTCATATAATTGTGTCCTAATCTTGAAGTAGTATCTCGCCAGGGCAGTGTCCTTGCTTTTGCTGGCACCATATCCTTGGGTTCTAACCTAGAAGTAGTATCTTGCTAGCGCAGTGGCCTTGCTTTTTCCTGCACTTCATCACTTGGCTCTAATCTAGAAGTAGCAACTTACCAGGGCAGTGACCTTGTTTTCTCTGGCAGCATATCATTGTGCTCTAACCTAGAATTAGTATCTTGCCAGGACAGCGTCCTTGCTTTTACTGGCAACCTATAATTGGGCCTTAGCCTAGAAGTAGTATCTTGCCAGGGTAGTGTTCTTGCTTTCTTTGGCATCATGTCATTGGGCTCTAACCTAGAAGCAGTATCTTGCCAGGACAGCGTCCTTGCTTTCTCTGGCATCGTATCATTGGGTTCTAAACTGGAAGTAGTATATTGCCAGGACAGTGGACCTGGCACTCTATCATTGCCATCTAATTTGGAATTGGTATCTTGCCAGGACAGTGGCCTTGCTTTCCCGAACACCCTATAGTTGGGCTCCAAGCTAGAAGTAGTATGTTGCCAGGACAGTCAGCTTCGTCTGCTTGGCACCTTATAACTGTCCTGATCTTGAACTAGTATCTTGCCAGGACAGTGGCCTTGCTCTTCCTGGCACCTTTACTTTGGGCTTAAAAGATTGGGTTACTGCTAACCTCCACTTTCATCACTACAGTGTGTGGGCACAACTACGCTATACAGATTTCAGAAACAACACAACTTCTCCACGCATTAGCACAATGAAGAGACCATGCAGTTCTTTGCTTATTAATACAGGATTCTAGGCTGGCCTGGAGACCCATGTCAGGTTAAGAGTGCTACTTAAATGATTGCGTACACCGTTTTTTGTTGTTGTTGTGGTTCAATGAGTACAGTTCCACCATTTGACAATGAAAAATTAAGTTAGGCTCTGTAGTAATTCATATCTTGCATCCTGAGGGAAATGTATAGCAGCTATTTGGGAAGGAGTATATTACTTTCTGTGTTGGATATTTTACATTGCAAACGTTGCGTCTTCTCTGAAATCAATTGAAAGTAAGAGATGCCCCCATCACCACTTGTACTGAAGCATCTGCTGCTGGTGTGCATGGCATCAGGCCGTATCACTACTTAGCATTTCTTCCCTCATTCCATGTACACAGTGTGTATCTCTCACTATTACCAAAATGAGATTGGTGTGCACAGACTCAGGGTATTGTCCATCACATAATCTTTGTTATTTTAGAATGAAATGCATGCTCCTCCAAAATGTGTTTGTATGCACACACGCATACACACACAAATCCACCAACTGTTGATGTATGTGCATGACTTGTTTTGTGATTTTGAGAAAGTGTACACTCCTGCTGCCTTTTTCATTGCAGTTTTGGGTATGGGAGGGAAGTTTACGCTGCCGCTGTTCCTACTGTACTCATTTAGTGCAAGTGTGAAAAAGTATGCACTGTTGGTACCTATTTTTGTATCCTCAGATCTTTATTGTGCACAGTTAATTGAAACTTTTAAAATATCTACTAATATTAAAATAATTTGAAGTTATTAAACAAGGCCAAACAAAACAAGTAATGAACACATGAAAACAAATAATAAAAAAGTACCACCAATAAAGGACAACAAAATAATTAAAACTGATGCTGTAAAAAAAAGTGCAAGGAAATAAAAATAGCAACATATTTTTACATTAAACAGGTGACGGTGGATGAAGACAGCAGCAATCTGATCATTAGAACAAGGGATAATAGCTTTGTAACATGCTGAAATTATCAAACTGATTGAAAAATCAGACCTACGAAAACCATCACACTAGAGTTTTGACCAAAACACTCAAATTACAACTTTCACCAAGACAGCCAGGAGGTGGTAGATCATGAAGAACAAGCAAAGAGATTGAGCAATGGGTTAGAAAAAGATTTATTGACCGTGAGGCATGGTAGATGCTACTACTGGCAATGTTCAATGAGTGACTTGCACCACAAGGAGAGGGGTAGAATAAGTCTTCTCCTCCTGGTGGTCAGATGTTTTGTATTTCCCTTAAAGACTTCTCAACTCCCAGCAGATATTTTACAGTATGCATAATTATTCTTTGGTCAGCTGTGTTGTGGCATGCCAGAGTGGCTTGTCTGCAGGAATGTGTTCCTAACTGTTTCCAGATTGAGCGCAACCATTTCAGTTCAATACCTAAAGCAGAATTGCAACAGCAGGATGTTTGCATCTGGTCTTCAGTTGCCGAGCCACACAGTTGGCAAATCTTCGCCCCTCTATCCTTAACCAGGTGCTCCTGTGCATGTAAGATGGCAGGATGCCTAGAAGATAGCTAACTGTTCATAGCCCTATAGTTTAAGGCCATCCCAAGATATTCCTGCAGTCCTAGGGCTTTATAACTGTTTAATATAGACCAGAAATGAAAGCGATTTTCAATGGCTGCCCTGTCATCTAATGAGAGATTATTTTCATTGTTTTGTTGACAGATTTTTGAAAAAAAAATGTCAAGGCTTGCAGCAGCTTGCCACAGGTCAGCCAGCCAAAACAAGGTTATTGTTTTCTAAAGATAGGCCCTTGCTAATGAGCATGACATTCTTGTGATGTCCTGAAGTATAAAACATTTTTTTATGTTTGTGCCATGGCGAGTTTAGGCTTGTGGCAGAAGAGAACAATTGCTGCAGGCCTCGCATGGGAGTGTTTTACTAGCCCAAACTGTAGCCTAATCTGGGCTGGTGATGCATAACATGGGAGCTGAAAGATTTGTCTAGATATACGTATTAATATTGTGTCCAGAGTTGTTGCGTCTCTCCCCTAGAGGGCCTTGGAACCAGATGCCAGAGTTGGTACAACTTGGGCTCTAGCAATTTCCAAAATAGGTCTAAATGAGTGCCCCTTCAAATCATTGAACATGGCAGAGAGCTCAGCTGCAAGAGCGATCCCCTTTCTTTTGATTTCCTCCTTATACGGTTTAAAAAAAGACTCTTCTGTCAAATAGAAGGCCAAGATATTTCTAAGCCCATGTCTCCTTAAGGTTTTGTCTGTCGAGATACCAGTTAGCTAACCCTTTTTGGCTGTGTCTGGCCCTGATCATGGTCTTGTTTCTTTTCACTATTTATGTTCAGGCCATTAACCAGAGAATATTCTTGAGTGGCTCTCAGAATGCGCTGCATGCCGACCCTGGTTCCACTTAGTAGCTCAACGACGTCAGCAGAAAGAAGATTTGACAAATGTGTTGAACCTAATTTAGGAGAATGGCAGTTGACCAGAGAAAGTCCTAGGAGAACTATTGGAAGATTAGCCAAGAATAGACTGAATAGTGTAGGTGCTAAGACGCACCCCTGTGTCAGGCCACTTACTGCCCGACTGGCCCTATATAGATTGGCTCCGCTGCCCATTTTGATTTCAACCCATGTGTTGGTGTATAAGTTTTCAATCGCTCTCAGGAGAGGTGGGGAATATCCCAGCCATTTACCTTATCCCATAGCCTTTTGTGATTAATGCAGTCAAAGGCTGCTTTGTAATCGATATAACACATGTAGTGTAGCAGCTTATTTGTTATTTAGGAATCAGAGATAAATGCCAGAGCCATCAGGTTCATAGTAGTCCCATAGTTTTTTGTGAAACCGGTTTGGTTTAGATGGATAATATTGTTAGAGCTCTCCCATTCACGGAGGTGATCAAGTAAAATATTGGCGTAGTACTTTTGTCAATGAGGGCAATTAACCTGCAATTCTCAAGGTTAAGTTTGTTTCCTCCTTTAAAAATGGGTGCAATTAAAAAGGCTCTCCAAGAGGCAGCGATCGTGGCCACTATAAAAGCATGGTTCAAAAGTTGGGCCATGGCTCAAGCCCAGGTTGTCGGGTCTGTCTTCTAGGTGGCCTGAGGGATTCTATTTAGGCCTGGTGCACTGGTAATACACCCCTTTACTATCTGCCTGTGTACCTCTCTGGCACTGATAAGGGGTGTACTGCTGAGGCCCTTCGATTCTACCACAGCTGCTCCAGAACCAATTAATCTATTGAAAATGGGGTGGTTTAGGGAGAAATGACGCTCACTATTATTGTCTTATCAAATTAAATAGACAGTGCTACTGCAAGGTACCTCCCCCACATAAACCTTGTAACTGGACAATCTTAGGATTGTTCCCTAAATAATGAAATAACAGAAAGCACCCGTCTTCAATATAATGTTCAAAAACATCAATACATCCCAAAATGAATTCAAAAAGTTCTTCTTTATTGCTTCTTCACATTCCACCCAAGACAAGCCAGCACATGTTTCATCTGGGTTATATCTCCCCTTGACTCCCTCAGGGCTTCCTAAGGCTGTCAATAAGATACACAATAAGTATCTCTACTTTCTTCTCACTCTATTCATCAATACTTATCTATAAAACTTCAAATTAGTGCAGTGAATTTTGCTTCAATATTACTAGGAGGATACCATTGTAATTTAATATGAGTGCTGACAATCCAAAAAAGTTATTGAGAATAAACCCTTATTGTCCCAATAGTATTAATATCAATCTCTATAGTAACATGTCACAGCTCCTATGTGATCCCAACATGAACACACAAGTGGAGACCCTCGTCCCATCTTTATGTGTCAATATTATTTATCTGTGTGATATCCAGATCACTTATATACTAATGTACCTACCTAAATAAATCTCCAAGTTTACCTTTTCTCTACATGCTAAATTCCATCATGAAGTCCATTTATTATGCCCTAATTCCGTTTCTATATGGTGATAAATCATATTCAGTAAATAGTTAGATTTTGTCTACAATTATATTCCTAACTCATATTTAAATGTATACCATCCTCTCCTTTACTCGCTTACCTCCTTGCCGATTGTTTTTTATCTTAAATATCATTCCTGTTAATTAGGATGCTTTCTCTCGAGCGTATCCTGAAAAAATGAATAAATCGAACATGCCTCGGTAAACGATATATATGTCCCATCTATTAAACATTGCCAGTAACTTTACTTCATTTCTTATGAATTTCTTGGTCAGGGCCCGTGGCCTGTGGCCGGTGCCCTGGTTTATGCCCTCCTTGCAGAGGCGCTGCACATGTTAATAGGTCCTCTGAATAATGCTCTTTCAAAGAACATGCCCTGCTCTCTGACGGGCTCCAGGTCCAACAGGTCCCTAGATACTGGGTGCAACTTGTGTGCATTTTACTGTAAAGACTCTCAAATTACTTTTGGAGATGGCACCTTCCCCATGGGCGCCACCTTACCCGCCCAATTGTGTTCTTTCCAACCAAGATGTCAGGGAGTGACAATTGAGAAGAATAGCAGCAACAGTTGCCTGCCACTTCTTGGGGGGGGTGAGGGTGGGCATGAGCACACCCAAGTCGTTCAGGTCATTGAGGTCATCAGGCAGGGAATGACTCCAAGTTTTCCAGGTTGTTCACCAGGTTTATTCCCGGTATATACCGGTATCGGGCGCGTCCCCGGGAGGCTCGAAGGGTGGGGGCCGCTTTTGTACGGGGGGGCAGATGTGTTACAAGCGCTGCGAAGTTCCTTGTACATTAAGCAGGTTTCAGACAACAATAAAAGTGCCAAAATAATGCTGGTGGTTAATTTACCTGCAGGAGTGAGATCTGAGTTTTATCTACTGGGCATTTTGACACATCTGTGGTAGGCTTAACATGTCTACTGCAAAGAACATATACTATGCAGACGAGAGAAAAGCATTTTATGTCAATGAAGTGAAATACTGGGTTTGTCACAGAGATCCTTTTGTTACTATGCTTTTCATAAGTTACCATCCCAATCTAGCACAGTGAGCTATGACCTGGCATCAAAGAGCTGCATGCAAACAACATGGTGTAGGTTAGAAAGTTATGTTTTTTTTCCCCCAGTCATTGATTATCCTACTTTTCAAAAATGGGTTTGTTTAGGTAGAAATAAATTGTTATTAGTAAAGTGAAACATAACCACTGGGTTACGTTCTGAATCCCGAGTGTATGCTTCCCTAGACCAAGCACTCTTAAAAACATTGAAAAGCCCCAACAAAGATTGTCGTATCCTAGTGCACTGTAAGGTCATCATTATTATGCTTTAAAAACTAATAAAACTTAACATATAATGAAAAATGTGCTGCAGAGTGCACCGTTTTTGCCATTTTTCCCAACTTTTCTCGGGGGAGAACCCCAGCAAGTCCCATTGTAGTGGCCAGGCTCTCTACCTATGCATCCTATGGGGGCTGGTCTGACAAAATTTGCCAGGGCTGCCTTTGGGTCCCAATCCTACCCTGATCCCCTGAAATGCCAGAGAATACTAAGGCAATGTGTGTTTTTTGAGACCAAAAGAAAGTTTGATTTGTGTCACATTTTGTTAATTGATGAAAGCCTGGCAGCTACCCCAACAGTAAATGTTTGCAAAAAATGACAAAACAAAACAATCACTGACAAAGCGAAAAGGCTTGCAGCCAACGACAGACCTATTGGTTTTGCCTATACTTGCGTCTACAAAAGGACTGGACACTTTCTCCCTATCAGTTTAACGTTATTTTCTTCACAGGCTGTCGACTTTAGTTTTGCAAAATGCAAAGCAGGGTGTCTGCCTGAATCAAGAGATAAATGTCCAATCCGCAACATAATTCTGGAATGCAACATCTGTGCAGTCATAAATAACCGGAGTGTACACATGTGCAGGGCCCCGTAGCAGGTCTCCGCTGGGGAACATGCATTATTTTACTTGATGGATCTTTTCCTGTTAATGTTGTAGAGGCCACTAGAAGGAAGCTGGCTCACGTTGCACAGCGTGAACAACAAGCAGGCTTGCATCTGTTCTTGAACGTCTAACATGGCCCCTGCGGAGGACAGGACGTGTTGCGTTGTGGTCCTCTTGCTCTTCCGCCAGTGTTCTAATAGGTTCTGGCCATGCACATTGTAATACCATTACATCTAGAAATATCCATCTTGACTTGATACCTCAATATGAGCATCATAGCGACTGCATGAGCTGGCAAGCAGATGTATGATTCTGTGCCTAGCCAGACCATGGAAACCACACAGCTGTTGTAAATATGTACCAGTATTCTTACTGGCCCCACAGGCAGTCTTGGAGAAAATGGACCGGCCTTTCCGTCTCATAAAAGCTTCGGATGCCAAGTTGCACCTGTGGGTGATTGGCTATGGCGATGTTCAAGGCCTAATGCTTTTAAACACAGCAGACTGTCTTAAATCTGGCACTGATTATGTTGATTACATTGTTTTCAGAACAATTTTTGTAAAATTTTCTATTGAGTATTAATTACCAGCGTCTGTTCATAAACACCTTACATCATTATGTAAGAAGTATATATATAGGCAATGCCAATAGGTTTGGATTATGAATGAAAGTGCCTTTTGTGCCACTGATTGGTTTAGGCACTCAATAACTCTCCATACATGTACTCTCACTCTTTTTTGCACTTGTGATTCCAATTATTCATTCACGGACTCATTCTTGCATTCACGCTCTAACAAATATGCAATGAAACACACACAAATGCAGCAACATATGCAAGATAAATTAAAAGAGAACAAGTACAATGTAGAAATAAGTAGAAAAAACATGCTGCCCTCTAAGCACATCAGGAATATTTATACAATAATTAAACTAAACACAGCAGCTGGTGTTCATCTTGAAGAGGTATTGTACATAGTCTGTTTTTGATTCAAAGTTCCACCATGGCCGTTACCTATAAAATCAACATGTTGGCCATCCTGGAGTTCCATAATGGTCTCCAGGTGTTAGACCGGACATCTTTTGCGTTGTAGCCCCCCCAGATGTTTTGTCTACACTCTCCTATTTTGTGCTGGACTTGTTTTTGTTGACATTAGGACTCTGTACACTTTAACTGTACTAACAGTGGTAAAGTGATCTCTCTTAAACATTGTTTAATTAGGCTATACTTATTTAGCACATTTGATTTACCTATAAGTTCCTAGTAAATGGTACACCAGGTACCCAGAGCCCTTAAGCTAAAAGCTACAAGTGGGCTGAAGCACCAATTGTGCCACTCGTAAAGTAGCATTAAAAAACTTGTCTCAAGACTGGCCACTGCAGCATGTAGTGCAGCTTTAAACTGACATTTTGATCTGGCAAAATGAACTTTTAGCCAGGCCTAAACCTTTTTTCTTAATATTTGTGTCACCTCTAAAGTAGGCACATACCATTTATAGGGCAGGATGCACGGATTTTCCAAGTAGGAAATAGGTGCTTACATTTTCCATGTCCTAAAAGTGAAAAACTCCCAAAGTCATTTTTCACTGTAATAAAACTATCTCTCCCATAGCCTAAGACTAGGTTACCTTATTATACTTAGTAAGTATAACTTTAGTTATTATTTTGAAAATGCCACCTTTAAAAAAATGGGATTTGTTCTGTCTAAACCAAATGTGCCTTTCTGCTATTGTCCAGGGCACATGACTGTGAATGGGTCTCGTGTCGTGTTTTGTTTACTACTTCAGTACATGGGGAAAATGGTTTTTGGTGTGGGGCAATGTGTTCCTTTACTGAGCAGGATATCCTAGGGGTTGTACTAAGACCTTCCTGAGCTTCAAACAGTAGCCTCAGACCTATGCCGTCCCATTGATTTCTAGTGGCTGCCTGCCCTGCCACTGAAAAATGCAGCTCACACCTAGGCCTGCCTGCCCTTTGTTGCCCTAGACAGTTTAGAGTCCAATCCAGAAAAGGGGGAAGTTTATATAAAGGGGACATCTCCCACCCAAGGCTGGCACTGGGTTTGAGAAGAGCATCATCAGAACCGCTAATCAGAACACTTCTAGACTTGTGGAAGTTTCAGAAGAAGGACTGCCCTGCTCTCTGAAGAAGGAAGATTGGACCTGGTTGCCTTGAACCTCGACTCCCCAGAAGTGACTTCAATGGTCAGTTGGTCAGCTTCCTGTTTGAGCTACAGGGACACAGCAAGCTTCTAGATGCCTCCCTGCAACTGCCCCACTGACCAGCACCAACTAGACCATACTGAACTCTACTATCCTCTCCCGGAGTGAGTCCTGATTCCCAAGATATTCCCCCGGGAACCTAGACCCTTGGCAGGTGGGTTCTTTGCGAGTCTGAACAGACTCCTTGCGGTGATCTATGACCATCTGCAATGCCCACCAACGTGAATCTCCAGTGACTACTGCTCTTTGCATCGGCCATGACAGTCTGTGTATGCAAATCGCCAAAGAGGCAACAACGCGTACAAAAAGTACATTGAAAAGAGTATTGAAAAGCTGGAGCTGGGCAAATTATGGAATTTAAACATCTATGATCATGCCTTTAGAAGAGCAGTAAATGAATCATTTAAATTGCAAAGCTGGCTGGATGATAAACGTAGAGTGGGTGGCTGGTCTTGAAGTCCTACAGTGTTGAAGGAGACTCCCCTGTTCTAGGAGGAGCTTATCCTTTGAAGATTAAACCACAATTATTGGCTTTAAACCCTGGTGATATTCCAACTCTAGAATTTCTGCCAGAGTGGAGAAAGGATAAATTAAGAGATGAGTGTAAATATCATTTAAGTCATTAAGTGGATGGGCCATTGCAACATATCATTTGTATCTGCCCTACACTTGATCAGCAACAAAGAACTCTGTTGAAAAAGGAATTTAATGCACTGGGGGTCAATCCCTGTAGATCATCTATAATTGCGACTTTAGAACCAAGAAATATAGTGCTTAATATCTGATTGATACAGTTTCTGCATATTTTAAAATCCTTGGCTAAAGTGGAATCGCAGACATAGGTGAGATCAGTGAGGAGGATTCCAGATGAGAGCATGAATTTTCTGAAATGTTTAGTAGATCATGGTGGGCTGCTAGGGGCTTCGCAGCTCGGGAGGCACCTTATCCCGCCAGTCTTTATGTAATTAGTCTGCCTATCTTAAATCACTAATGTGATGAAATATCAGCATCAGTTGACTGGCTTATGTCTTCTTGCACATCATACAAGTTTAGCCATTTCTGTATGCTAAGCTTATGAACACTGGCATTTTTGTGTATGCTTGCCTATCATATAGGCCTTTAATCAAGGTGTGTTGCTAGGGTCCTGGGAACGGGTTGGTTCCCTATCCCACCTTTGTAATCTTTAGATCTGTCATAGTTTGCGGCTTTTAGGATTGTATACTAGTATTTATTGCATGTTTTGCATATTTGCACATCATAATGGTAGGTGGCACCTTTGTACATTAGATATGAAGATACCCACACTTTAGTGCAATTCCACATTGTATGGATTTGATGATTGACTGTTCTTTAGATGATTACTTGTATATTATTTGGTTTTAGCAACATTCATGGTTTTAGTTGACTAATAAACAATGCCTTACTACTACTTAGGATAATTATATTTTTTTCTGTGAAACCATGTTACCAGATTCAAAGCCCCTCTCCACAGTACTCCTCAAACCTCTTTTTTAGGCTGATCACATACGGTCTGGCACCAGCTGTGCTGTAATGCCAGACCTAAAAGCATGCAGAATACTGATTTAGAAGAGGGTGGTAACGAAATAATCTACAGTGAAACTGATAGATTTCTCCCTTCTGCAATATTTTATTGCCAATGTGCAAAGGTGTCTCTGCCAACCAAGAGTGGTGAATTAGCAACCTCAGCTGCTACTGCGTCAGGAGAAAGTACTGATATGCACGTCCATCATGGAAAGGGCGGTTGACTTTTGCGTACCAAAAAGTATAATGCTTGTAACATGTTGGAAAACATGCCAGCATATTTGGGGGAATAGTGCCTGGACCTCAGAGTTGGGGATATTTTGAGGGAAATTCTTCCAGTGAGATTCTACTAAAGTTACATTTATGACAAAAGTTAGTTTTTCATGCTTTACATGCAAACCTGTGACGTATTATAATGTATGCCAGTAGAGAATGCTGTTGCACAGTGTTTGAATCCCCAGCTCAACAGATTACACAAGCAACACATATTTTTGTTTCATGTTAATTTTAAAATCCATTCCTTTTTTCAAAAATATCTGGATAATAGAGATCAAGCAATTTGAAGAGATTCTTCTTTTCCCATGATCCCAGTTTACCATTAGACACTGAGATTGATAATCAAACCAAGAACAAGCACATTCCTGTCTTAATTGCAGCGATTCTCAGAATGTTGTAAAATCCGATGTTGTGCTGCACCCACAGAGACGTAAATCAATCAAACTGAAAAACAGAATTATGTGTGAACTAAAATTCACTATTTATGCAATAAACGTTTCTTGAGGACAAAGAGAAAGGTTAAACCACTGATCAATCAACATAATAGTAATGTAATAACTGAAAACATTGAAGCAACATTAGAAGATACTTCTTAGAAGTAATGAACAATTCACAAGGACCTGGTTTAGAGTTCTGCGGACTGGATACCGAATCACAAACATGACGGAGCATTCTATCCCATCTGTCCGCCTATTGTAAATTTAGCGGATGGTCATCTTTCCCTAAGTGGAGCCTTGGTTGGCTTCATCAGTGGAAAGCTTATTCTGATGGCCTGACTGAGTGCTGCCCATCAGAGTCTGGACAACACACCACACACCTTGATTATGGCTGAGGACATGAAAAATCCTGTTGGTGACAAACAGTAAAATAAAAATAACATTATGGAATAAAACTCCGATGGGATTTGGGACATTAATTGTTTTTTTTTTTTTAAACTTCCATTTCGAGAGCTTGTTTTTGGAAAACAAATAATTTGGTGGACAGGTCTCAAAACCAACAACGGACAACACGTCTTTCCTTCAGAGGAACCGCCGTGAAGATGGTTCCTTTGAAGGTACAGAGATCACCGCTGGGTTGGCGGTGATCTCTAAAAATAGCTGTTCTCGGTTCGTCAGATTAATTTGACCACATGTCTGCTGCTGAAGTTGCTGGCATTTTGCCGTTACCCAGGAAAATGTTTCAAATAGGTAAAACATAGGTGGGCATCACATACCTACTGGTTTTGTTCCATGTATAGCCTGTACCATGAGAACTATCATGTAGTGCAATGCAGGTATGTTTATGGTAAGAAGAGAATGATATATATACATATTATGCATAGATGTATTGTGTCTCTCCATGACTTTAAACTAAACTGTCGTTTAATAAGCATCAACACTTTTATTTATGAGTTGCATTATTTTGAGTCAGACATGATCAGTTTGTAAATCACACACACCAATCCACTCACACCATAATCACTTATATGTACCTAATTGCTAATGAAATTAGGTAACTGTTAGACTTTTCATCCTTGGCGTGGTCTCCCTTAACTTTTTGCCTCTGTTCCCCAGGTTGTTGATGTGTGCTGGACTCTGATTTTGCTGTTTTTGTTACTCTGGGCACTTTACCACTGCTAACCAGTGCTAAAGTGCAAGTGCTCCTGTTTAAATTGTATGTAAGTGGTTCATCCATGATTGGCATATTTGAATTACTAGTAAGTCCCTAGTAATGTGCACTAGAGGTGCCAGGGTCTGTAAATCAAATGCTACTAGTGGGCCTGCAGCACTGGTTGTGCCACCCACATAAGTAGCTCTGTAATCATGTCTCAGACCTGCCCCTGCAGTGTCTGTATGTGTATTTTTACACTGTAAATTCGACTTGGCAAGTGTACCCACTTGCCAGGCCTAAACCTTCCCTTTCCTTACATGTAAGGCACCCCTAAGGTAGGCCCTAGGTAGCCCCAAGGGCAGGGTGCAGTGTATGGATCAGGTAGGACATATAGTAATGTGGTTTATATGTCCTGACTGTGAAATACTGCCAATTTCGTTTTCACTGTTGCAAGGTCTGTCTCTCTCTCATAGGATAATATGGGGGCTACCTTTAAATATGATTAAAGTGTAGATTCCCCTAGAGAGTAGCTGGACATGTGGAGTTTGGGATCCCTGAACTCACAATTTAAAAATACATCTTTTAGTAAAGTTGATTTTAAGATTGTGCGTTTGGAAATGCCACTTTTAGAAAGTGAGCATTTTCTTGCTTAAACCATTCTGTGACTCTGCCTGGTTTGTGGATTCCCTGTCTGGGTCAGTTTGACAGTTGGGTTGTTTTTCACCTCACACCAGACAGTGACACAAAGGGAGCTGGGGTGTGATCTGCATTTCCTGATTAGCCATCTCTGCTAGGAGGGAGGGGTGGAGTGGTCACTCTCATCTGAAAGGACTGTGCCTGCCTCTGACAATGCTGTCTCCAGCCCCCTGGTGTGTGTCTGAGGCCTTGCCTGGGCAAGGCAGGATTTCACAAGAAGGTGTGAGTCCCCTTTGAAGGAAGGTGACTTCAAAGACTAAAATGGGTATAAGAAGGGCACCCAAACTTACAAACTTTAGAAACACTTCTGGAATCAAGAGGAACCTCTGCCTGGAGAAGAGCTGTTAGCTGAGGAGGAAGGGCTGCCCTGCCTGTGACTGTGCTTTGTGGAGCTTTCCTGCAGTGCTGCTTCTGCCAGAGTAAGAGGGCAAAGACTGGACTTTGTGTGCCTTCCATCTTGAAGAAGAAATCTCCAAGGGCTTGATGTAGAGCTTGCCTCCTGTTATTGAAGTCTCAGGGATAGCAAAGACTTCTTCCTGCCAGCACCTGGAGTCTCTGGAGAGACCCCTACTCTGCTCTGTGGTGCCCTTCCAGTTCCTGGGACCCTGAAAGGAGAGGCTGGCAGCCTAAGGACAAAAATACACGCACCGAGCGCCGTGCGGAGAAAAGATCGACGCGAATCCGATCGCGGCTGAGAAAACGACGCGACGCCGGCTCCGCAGCTGAGAAACGACGCCGCAGGAAACGCGACCGGAGAATCGACGCCCGGAGCAGGAGAAACGACGCGCAGCATCGCTGACGACGGCTGAGAGATCGCAACCTGCGCCGCGGGACTTTCGGACCGTCGCGTGGCTGGCTGTTTCGACGCGCATCGCCGTGCCGAGTTGTTTTCGACGCATATAACCGTGCAGGGTTATTTTCGACGCACACCGCCCGTGCGGGGTTATTTTTGCCGCAAACCAGGTACATTTTCACGCTAGCAGCGCTAGTGTGGTGTTACAACTACCTAAAGACTCTTTTTATTTTTAAACCTTTAAAAAATCGTAACTTGACTTGTGTATGTTGGATTTTTGTCGTTTTGGTCTTGTTTTGTCTAGATAAATATTTCCTATTTTTCTAAACTGGTGTTGTGTCATTTTGTAGTGTTTTCATTAAGTTACTGTGTGTGTTGGTACAAATACTTTACGCCCAGCACTCTGAGGTTAAGCCTACTGCTCTGCCAAGCTACCAAGGGGGTAAGCAGGGGTTAGCTGAGGGTGATTCTCTTTTATCCTAACTAGAGTGAGGGTCCTTGCTTGAACAGGGGGTAACCTGACTGTCAACCAAAGACCCCATTTCTAACAGTAACCTATTTAATTGAGCCCGTCTTTTATTTATCTAATTTGTTGGAAGTGCTTCAACTTAGATAGCTTGTGCACTTTTGGTGAAAAGTCCTGGCAATTTTCTTCCTGCAAGTTTTCGGGGACATTGTTAATTTTCTGTTCCCACGGCTATCATCTGTTATGGAAATCCTGCCCAAAATAGGTTGGAATTTCAACAGCCTGGTTTTGGTGGACCATGGGCCGCTTACATGCCAACAAGATGCTTCAAATGGAAAAGATGCATTAGTTTCACATTTCCACCCCCTCTAAATGAGAAATCTTTCTGAGTTTTTTGACACATCTAGTAGGGCACAATTCTTGCAGCTGTCTCTTTACCTTTGTGTGGATACTAGACAGTCTTCACTAATGTCAGGATAGGCAGTGAAGAGTAGCTCAACATCACATGAAAGCTTTATGCTGCAGTTTGTGCCCCCTCTGGAGTTTTAGGAGATAGGTGGGTGGTTGGCAGATTTCTTAATAACAGTGCCCGTGCAGCCATAGGGAACTCTGGTGAAGGGATAGCTGTGTATAGCATTAACATCTGTTTTAACAGCTTTGACTTCATGTGATGGAAAGGGAAGTGGCAATATATGCTGCAATGTGTCTGAGTGCCTTTGGTATGTGCCAGATTGTTTGCAGACAGGTAGTTTTCATCTATTAAGTGTTTCTCTGCATGCTCTGTCCTAGACATAGGGCCTGATTTAGATGTTGGCAGTAATGGCCCCACTGTCAACTTTTTGACTGAAAACCTGTCGCCGCCATGAGGATCCACGTGCCATATTTAGATGTTGGCAGTCCCATAGCCGAAAGCCCACATTTGAACTGCCGTCTCTTCCAAGAAACACCTCATGTGTCAACGGTGGGAGAGGTAAAAGTGGATGCCGGCAGGACCCAGCCACCCTTCCCGCCGATCAGATTTGGATGTGCCTTACCACCAGACAAACCGTGGCGTTCCGACCTCCACTTCTGAGTTGGCGGATTGGGGGGGTAAATGGATCAAAACTCACCTTTTTTCCCCCATTCCACCTCTGCCCACGATTGATCACGATTGGACAACACCTGCTGTCAGTACTGCCGCCAACCCACAGAGAAAACACAACTCCCACAATCACCAGACTTGAAGGTAGGGATGCTGCATTGCCAAGGTATGTTGGGTGGGCACTGCACAGGAAGTCAAGACCACTGCAGCCATATATATGCCACAGTAATTATTTTAAATCGCTGTGACATGCATATGTTGGGGAGACAATTATGTCACAAATGGCTGGGGACACACTGGCACAAGACTCATATCACACACATATGCACCTGTCATTCTGGTGTTATGATTAATTGCCAAATGAATGCTGGCACCACAATGACGGTAAACTCACACTTGACAATGGTGACCGATGTTGTTACGTATGCTGTGTTGCTGTGTGACATATTCAAGTGAGTGTTGTTGTGTGGCAGACGTTGTGCGATGTGTGTAGTTGTGCCTTTGTGTGAGTGTGTTCGTGCAGCTGAGTGTGTAGTTGTGTTGGTTGTTGTGCCATGTGTGGTAGCAGTGTTAATGGTGCATGTGTGTTGTGTCATGGATGTATGTCAATGTGTGTTTTCAGTATGTTCAGCAGGTTATGTTGTATTGGAATTGTAATGGATGATGGGCCACATATTGATAAGGTACAGTGTGAGTGTGTCACTTATCTCTATTCCATAACATCTGCCATTGAACAAAGTCAACTGGGTTCTGCCACTGTCTCCCTCTGTCAGCAATCTGTAACCAGACCTCCACTTGCAGAGCTGTAACATCTAAATATAGCAGGCGGAACACCATTGATTTGACGGTCTTCTCAGATCCACCACCAACGCGGCTTTGCAGTAACACCGCCAAGATCTAAATCAGGCCCATAATTTTAAGGGATTACGGTTAGGGGTCTGATGCGGCTTTTGATCATGTGTAGATTTTTTTTTGTGATGTCCTTTGGTAGGCCATAGCTCTGGGTGCATTTCTGATCATCAAAGCTAGGCAGTGTTTTGTTTCAATCTCATTTCCCTCTGCGTTTTCCTTCTGACTTATTGGCAGTTGAGAGGTTGTGTACCGGGCATGGCAAGCAACATTTTAGGGCATGGACAAAGTGAGCAAGTACCCTGGACTCTCACCTTCCATAGAGCCCCCTGTGAAAGTAAACTTTCTCTGTCTGACCGGTGTCTACATCCATGTCTGAACCTTTCTCTTTCTCTCTGCCTACCTCTACCTTTAATTCAGTCTCTGTTTGCTCACGGTCCGCTTAAGGATTTTTGGGGCCCAATGCAAGCCATATTTCTTTTTTACTAAACACTTTGTTTTATTGGTTTTAATGTACTAACAATTCAAACAGTAAACATTTGTATCCTTGTAAAGGCATATTTAAACTGTTTTTAATTGACCCAGTTTCAGAAACTTTGTTTGAGATTACGTGGCATTTACTCCTTGTTTGTACTAGATCAGTGGTTCCCAACCCATGGTCTGTGGGCCCCAGGGGGTCCACAAGGCCTCCTCTAGGAGTCTGCGACTTCTCAGAAAATTAAATAATATTAACAGAATAATAAAGTGTATATAAATAAAGTGGCTAAATGTACAAAAGAACATTTTAAAACATACAGTAAATGTCACATAATTTGAAATTAGATGCTAAAAATTAAATTAGTATCTTTAGATTGATTCATTGGAGCAGTGCAGGTGCATCAAACAGAATGTAGCATGAACAAAGTGTGGCTTCAACTAAATTTAGAAAAACTCCAACCTGCCTATTAAAACTACATTTTTTTAATTTATATTTGTTTGCAAATCAATGTGTTATCATTTGTGTATGTCTTATGAATGCTTGTTCTGTATTTATTGTGTATTGTTTCTGCGTTTCAAATCATCAACAATGTTTAGGCCATGGTCCTCGGCTTCCAGTAAGGACTCAGTGATGGGTCCCCAGATCCTAATAATGATTCACTGGGGGTGCCCTATCCAAATGATGATTTAGTGGGGGACCCTGGTTCCAGTTATGATAAAGTAGGGGTCCTCAGAAGTCGAAACCATAGTACTAGGTGGTTTCTGGTGGGCGTCCACGCTGCAGTGTCCATTCAAAGGTTTTAATAAACCAAATATGTGCATAGAATACAAAAAATTGTACATTCCTGTTGTACCGATTTACTATTGCAAGTGATTCTATTTTCGTGCCATTCTTTTCTCTTATAGGTTGTGTGTAGTAGGTTTGATCGAGCAAAGGCAGAAGTGGGAAAAAAATTGGATTATGAAATCTCTAGTTGCAATCAGGAGAGAATTACAAAGAAAGTTCCAAAATGCAGGTTAGGTCCATTGACTACTGCATGATCATAGCCACACCAACATTAAGAAATCACACAGACGCAAACACCACAATAACATTTTCACACGATGAACTTAAATCACTGAGAAAATCATGGTTATAAGTCAACGAGTCTAAAAACAAACAGCCCAAATTAGATTAGCAATCAATGTAACAAACAGAGTACAAGTAGATGGGGGGCGTGGCTTGACGCCGTTCGGAGATGGCTGCCTTCTGCTAAGCTCCGTGACGGGAGTCGGGAGTGCCAGCAGCTTCATTTGGACATATTTTATGTCCCTGCAGATGGCAGAACTCAGGGGAATATGCCTGGAATGAAGTGCTCCCCCTGAAAGGACTTCAGAGGTACTTTTTCATCCTCTTTGATGATTTTTATGGCGGTCGTGTGTGAATTTTCACTGCAGCCGCCATTTTGTTTTTTCTTTTACCTCACATTTCACCTTTTTGAATATGCTTTGATGCCTGAAAGACTTTTTTTTTTTTTTTTTTACATTTTTTGGCCGACAGGTGTAGGCTTTTGTGCTCTCTACTCATTATGCCTTACTTTTTGGAGCAATTTTGTCCAGATTTATCTTGTTTTTTCACTCTAATCTCTCATCTGAGGTGAATCTTCACTTTATAAGGCATATACTTTATGACATTTTGGGCAGAATTATATATTCTTGCTTATGGGCAGATCCAGGAACCTTCAGTTGACCAACAACAAATTACAATGTAAAAAAAATCCTGATAATATTCCTTTATCAAACTCCTTTGCTCCTTTATCAAATATTGAGACTACAGGAGCTACTTCTCTCAATGTTGCACCTTCAACACCTGTTTCTCCTCTTGCGAATAAAGTTTCATCTAAACTTCCGATAGCAGTCTTGACATCCACAAATAAGAGAGCTAAAAAGGATCCTCCATCCCCTTTTAAGGTGGTAGATACTTTATCTATGGAATTACTTCTTGTGGAAATAAGAGCGCTCAAACCTTATATGGAGGATACCAATAAATATTACAGATATTGGATGACAAATGGACTCTTGTGGAGAACAGAGTCTCTTCTGTGGAACGAAGAGTGGAAGTGCTTGAGGATATAGTTCTATGGATACAATCTTTACAATCTGAAGTTGCTATGCTGAAAATGCATGCAGAAGATATATAAAATCAGAATCACAGGAATAATTTACACATTTATGGTCTTCCTGAAGGAATTGAAGGTTCAGGCCCTTTATCTTTCTTTCAAGCATGTTTGCCCAAGATTCTGGACCTGCCTATTTTTCCTGTTATGAATATACAACGAGCGCATAGGCTTGGTCACCCTTCACATTTGGCTTTAACATCAAGGAAACCAAGAGGAATAATACTGTTTTTTTTGGAGTATACAGACTTGTTGAAGGTTCTCAGAGCAGCAAGAGCCAAGGGTTGGATCATGTGGTCAGGGTCCAATCTTTTTTTTGCTCAAGCTTATGGTATGTCAACGGCAGACAAACAGAAGAAATGTCTAGATATGCTTCCGGCATTGAAGTCGCTTAATGCCCGATATGGTCTTTTTCATCCGTGTCTGTTCAAGGTGACATACAACAATAAGACCACTACATTTGAGGATCCAGTATTACTTCAACAGTTTATTGACTCATGTAGAGGTGAAACAATGGACACTTCCAAATTATCAGAGGATTGATTATTAAATTACTTGTTTTTTCTTTTTTCCCTTTTATCTTGCTCATATTTAAGGGATGTGTCCTTTCTCGGTTCAAAGTACTCTTAACAGTGTTCCATTATTTAAGAGATTTAAATGTTTCCTCTGTTTTCTCTCTTTTTAGATCTTTTATATATTGAGTGTCCCAGTCTTTTGTGGTTGCAACCTGTGTGGTCGGATCTCCCTTCCGTGTCTGTGGTTATGGAGTGAGGGTTGAGTCATCCTCCCTTTCTGGTTTCACTACCCTCACATTGTTTTTGTCTCATAGGTTTGTTTTTATTATTCGTTCAATGTTCTTTATGAAGTTGTAATGTCTTCTTCTATATTACACTCTCTTTTTTTTTCTAATTTTATCCTCTCTTCATTTTCATTCTTCTTTTCTCTCTTCTCTTTGTTCACTTGTTTATACTTCTATTATTCACCTTTCTTACACTAAATATTTTCTTTTGGTTCCATTTCTATATACTAATAGGTGGTCTACATGCATTACTTTCATGATCATATTATTTATTTTCTATATTAAATGACAATTAGATTTCTTTCATGGAATGTTAAAGGTGTGGGATCCCCAATAAAACATCAAAGAGTTTTAACCCACATTTTAAAATTGAAAGCTGATATTGCCTTGTTACAAGAGACTCATATAACATGCTGAGGTGGCCAAACTTAAAAGACAATGGGTTGGTCATGTTTCTGCCTCTCAAGGTACGGGGAAAAGAAATGGGGCTACTATACTCTGTCATAAAGCTTTGAATATTTCAGATTTTTTTCAAGAGTCTGATGAGCAGGGTAGATGGGTTATAGCTTCAATGAATATTAATAAAGTACCTTTCACTGTATTTAATGTTTATGCTCCAACCCAACCTGATAAATCTTTTTGGAATGAAATATTAGCTAAGTTAATGACTCTTCAGATGATTATTTAATTTTTGGAGGTGATTGCAATATGGTTTCGAATCCCTTCCTTGATGATCGTAAATCTAACTCTAGATTTGTACCATCCACCGTATTTTTACAGTTTACCTCCATGATTGAACAAAGAGCATTAACAGATGTTTGGGGAATGTGTAACCCCACATTACAGGGATTCTCTTTCTTCTCCAGTGCATTCTTCCCAATCGAGGATTGATTATTTATTTGTTTCACGTCATCTCGTGCAACATGTTTTGAATTCAGAAATTGGTACCATATCAATATCGGATCATGCTCTAGTGAGTTTGGATCTTGATATTTTACCACCTAAACAGCCAAGTAATAGATGGAGATTTAATAACTCACTACTTCTTGATACTAATTTTACTAATCTTTTTTGAGAAGTTTGCTACACAATTTTTTGTAGAAAATGATAATCTCCAGCTATCTGTTCAGATTATCTGGGATACTTTCAAAGTGGCCTTTAGGGATTTTATTATCTCTTTTGTTGCCAAAAAATGGAAAACGGCTAATAAAAAGTTATTTAACTTAATGGATTGAATTAAACAACTAGAACAATGGCATTATTCTTCCAAGTCTGAAAATTGTCTTAAGGAATTACTTCAAGCTAAATTCACTTTTAATAGAAATTCGACTGATATTGCTAATTCTTATCTTCCTGAATCCAGTGCTAAATATTATGGGGGCCATCATAAATCAGGAAAACTTTTAGCAAATTATCTAAAAATTAAAAAAGATACAACAAGGATTGAATCTATTTATAATTCTTCCCATCTTTTACTACACAAGAACGAAGATATCATAGATGAATTTGTTCATTTTTTTACACAGTTATATACCCCTGAGTCTGTTCCTAAGCAGGAGCTTATTGGGATAACTTGTCTACTATTAAGGCACCTGTACTTACCTCTTCTGAATTCACTGCTCTCAACAATAACATCTCTATTAATGACATTATGGCTGCACTAAATCTAAAAAAGGTAAAGCTCCCGGCCCTGATGGCTTTACTATTGAATTCTATTTGCATTTTTCTAAATTATTAGTTCCAAGATTATTTCATCTTTTTACTTATTTTGTTAACACAAAATCTTCTGAGGATCTTTTCAGGAGGCTTTAATTGTCCTTATACCGAAAGATAACAAGGATCCAAAGTTTTGTAAGACTTATAGACCCATCTCTCTAGTGAACTTAGACTATATAATGTTTTCTAAAATTATCGCTATGCGAATGGAATTGATTCTTCCCAAGTTAATTGGTAAGGAACAATCTGGCTTTATTAAGGGACGTCTATTATCAGATAACACACAGCTATTTTTTAACATATTAAGTAAATTTGTGACATATAGAGATTCACTTTTCGCAATTGGTCTTGATGCTGAATAATCTTTTGATCGTGTTAACTGGTTCTTTATTTTTTCAACGCTTTCATGGTTTGGAACTAAATTTATAAATCTTATCTTATTATTATATTCCTCTCCTAAAGCTGCTATCCATTTGAATGGTCTCATCTCTCCTTCGTTCTCACTTTATAGGAGTTCATCAGGGATGTCCGTTATCACCGCTTTTGTTTGTTCTTGCCTTGGAACCCTTTTTATAGAAACTTAAGGCTAATTCAAATTTATATGGTTTCCGGTTCGGAGAGCGACAGATAACATTTTCAGCTTATGCTGATGATATCTTACTTTTTATGTCAAATCCGAAATCTTCATTTCTTTCTGAGGTAGAAAATGTTGCTTCTATTTCAAGGTATAAGTTAAAGAAAAATGTGAAATTCTCCTCTTAAATAAATGTTGCCTTCCAAATTACTTTAAATTTTCTGAAATTCACTGGAACAAAGACAAAATTAAATATCTTGGTCTATGGTTTAAATCTTCATTTCGGGATACAATTTCTTGTAACTTCTTGCAACTATTCTCTAACCTTGAGTCTCTTATATCTAAATGGAACCCTTTGTTTCTATCCTGGTGGGGAAGATTAGATTCTCTAGAGATGATGTTACTTTCAATCATTCTCTTCTATTTATCAAATATTCCAATTAATATTCTGAATAATTATTTCAAAAGGTTGAACTCTATTTTAACTAAATTCTTATGAAATAATAAGAGATACAGAGTGTCTCTTCAAAAATTAATGAGACCTAAAATTCACAGAGGAGTTAATTTTCCGAATCTTCGCTCTTATCAGATGGCTTTTTCTCTGAAACAGGCTTCCTGTTTATTGACCGAAGATGTTTCCAATTTTTTGCCTTTATGGGTTGAGGTTGAAAAAACCTTTGTTGCTCCTTTTACGTTTCAGAAAGTATTAACTCTATCAAAAAAGCCTTCATTTATTTCCCCTTCCAATTTTGAAAAACTCATGCAGAATTCTGCAACCTATTTTTACTTCATAAGATGAAGACAGACTAATTTCTGAATTCGTCAATCTGGTACAACAAACTCATCAAGGTAAATAATAAAACCATTTACTGGAAAGTGTGGCATTTGAAGGGGTTGAAGTGGGTCCACCAACTTTTTGACAATGATTCCCCTCTTTCTTCTGAGCAAGCACGTTTTCTTTTTTCACTTCCATCCTTTTTTAATAAGAAATATGATCCCCTAATCCATGCTATAAATACTTCTTATCAATCTTTCTCAGTTCAGCAAGCACCATTGGTTCATTCTTCTCCAATTAAGAACTTGTTGCTACACTCTGCCTCAGCTTCCCGTATTTACCAAACAATTAAATACAGCTCTTCCTGCAGGTAGACCTAAATCAGCAATAGAAATACAATGGGAGAAAGATTTGGCTATTTCACTTTCCCCCTCATTATGGAATAATGTGTGGACTAAAATGCGAAAGACCTCAAGAGCAGCTAATGCAATTCAAACTTTTTTTGTTGTTGTAATAGACTATTAATTACACCTTCATCTTTACATAAAATTAATGTAAACCTTTCACCCGCATGCTGGTCTTGTAGTGAACCAGTTTCAGATCTTAAACACATGCTTTTTGAGTGCCCAAACACTTTTCAATTTTGGATTAAGGTTTGGAATCAGATTAATATCATTTTTAAAACTCAAATCTCCTTAACTTTTGCAAATATATTTTTAGGCAACCTTGCCTCCGATTGGTCATGTTTTAAAAAAAACTCTATTGCAATTTTGGATCTATTGTTGGCTGTTGCTTTTCAACAAATTACGAAAACTTGGAAAGACTCCTCTCAATTATCCGTTCAGGCCTGGTGGTATATGTTATAACCATTGGTTGGATAGAGCTTATGTTTACCCTGTGTCCCTGGGTGTTAAAAGAGACATGTTATGGTTACCTATTATCAATTACCTTAACTCTTTGGCTTACTCTGCATGTGATCATTTTCCTAGAACTGTAGAGGTTTCTAAACCACTATGAACTGTTTCCCCTTCTTTTTTATTGTACTTAACCTACTGTTTATAACTTTTTCTACTGATATATTTAATATATGCATGTACATTTTGCGATTTAAAGTATTAATATACGTATTCTGGTTCTTATGATGTGCCTTTTAGGAAATTGAACTGTTACTGTTTTCTTTTCTCTCTTGTTATCAAATGTATTTATATCTTTTGAATATTGTATGAATCTTCAATAAACTTTCTATTTTCAAACTTTAAAAAAAAGAGTACAAGTAGATGCCAACATTCAGAACAATTGCAACAACACAGCATCACATACTTTTAACAAACAACAATTCATGTGCCTGCACAGAACTTAAGCAAACCTGATTTATGTAGGGGACCCGCTGCAGCTCTGCTTCATGCTCCACAGTATACCTTAAGTCGGGTGGACTGGCAGGCTACATAACTCCACAGTTGAAGTGGGGTGCTAAAATGCTTGCACATGTCTGCCAGAAATAGTAGTGCTGGTGAATGGAATGGTAGCTATTGAGGAAGAAGCCACTTCAGAAGAGGACATGTCCAAGTGTGCTAAGGACAGCTTTGAATGTATGAGGTTCTAAACATTGTGTAGGATGCTTTTTGTACAATGTCTGATTCTGCTACTCTGTGATGTCATGGTGGGCATTAATCCCTACAAGCCAAGGTTACAGGACATCCTACTCTATCCCCAAATAGCTAAGCTCGCCTTTTGCACGCCCAACACATACGACATGCACGGTGATTGTAAAGAACTATGTGGTATCCAAGCTAGTGCCCTACGGATGTGTGAGACTCCTGCAGTCTTGCCCACCCCAAAGTTGAATTTGACCTCAGAATTCAATGGACTGTAGAGCGGTAATCATTCCTGCTTTAGCAAACATTGTGAGGTCTGCATTTAAAAGCATGGCTCTGCAGCCCCTGTTTTATAATACCTTTTTTAAAGGCCAAGGATGGGACTTTTGTGGCTATCTCACACCAAGGGCTGGCAGGATACACCTTCAATAGGTATAAAATAATAATTGAACAAAATGTCCCTTTTCAAGCACAGATGCAAGGATGTGAAATAAAATACGCACATTTAAGGCAACCTTTTGCTGCTATGGTGGCCAAAGTATGTCAGGTTTGCATCAGCTCACCAAAGCATGCCAAGTACACGTAGGACATTGTCAAAGGCTATGATTTGTGGGAACGGTGAAAACAGTTACTGTGTGCAGGACTTAGCCAAGGCTAGGCTCTACAGGTCCTGAGAGCATAGGTAATATGTCATGTCATCACTCGCAGCATGAATTGTTACAGCCCAGGCCCTGTGGATACGACGGTCAAGGGTACAGGATAGAGACTGTGGCTGAAAACCATGCGAGTGCATAGTGTCTGTCTGCTAGAGGCCCATGACTTGGGAGCTTCAAGAGCAGGAGTACCGGGTGCAGGATACAGTCATGTCACACTCCCTGGAGGTGTTCTGGGTACAGGTACAGGGCGTAGGATAAAGCAAATGGCAGTCAATTCCAATGTTGCATAGCCACAGGCCATAATATACGAGTACTGCAGCCACAGGTTAATAGGTCATGCGCCTAATGCTTGCAAGGTGCGGGCCAAAGCCATAATATAAGGATACTGAGGACATGAGCCTGAAGCACTGTGCATGACGTAAGGTCAAGCCTTCTATTCAGTATCCACAGTGCATAGCTACATCCAGGTGGGTACTTTGGTCATATGTAATGAGTGCAGATAATGGCCAAAAGTCATGCAGTGGCCAGCTCTTACTAACAACAGTACATAAAATATCATTTAAACACCAGAAATTAAGGGTTTCTAATATGGACGATATGGTCTATGCTTTGATCACATATGCATGATGTTATAAAAACTCTTAGGAAAAAACTTCAGCACAATAGATGCTATGATTGTGATACAAGCCCTGAAAACCACTGAAAATTACCCAGTTATTGTTAGCAACTTAAACATAACGCCCACGCACCAAACAGTCTGTCAGATGATATTACACTTGGCTCTGCAAATGACATACGTGAGGCATCACTTATGACATCACCAATGTCAAAAATGACATCAATAACATCACCAATGTGTCATAACATTATGGACAGGATTACGAGGTGAGCGATAAAGCAGGTGCATTAACAACCAGATGAGATTTTGTCGTTACCTGCTGGTAAAGTTGCCCGACTCATACGAATCACTTGATTTACTGCACAGTAAAATCCCATGCATAAAAGAGCACTGGAAAATCTTGTAATTTGACGGAGTGTATTTATGCTTGACAACATGTCATAATTTTGTACTTCCTGACTATTATTCAGGGAGTACATGTGGAAACATGAATGATGCAATTCCACTGTACCTTTGTTCATCACAAAATGAGGTATCCCTTGTTACCCCGTAGGGTAAAAGGAATAGACCTGTACTTGTCATTTGATTCAGTAATAAAATGACATTATTAATCTGCTGTCCTCTGCCTATGTAGTATAACCACTATTCCTTATATATTTTAATGGGCCCACATTAGAATGCACAAAGGATCCACAACTATGTGTGCCTCAATTATATTTTGTCATACAAATGAGCAATAATAGATAATAACACAATGAAAGATATAACACATTACATACTGTGGTGTTACAAATGCACTAAAAGTCCACAAGTTTAATTATTCAAGCGTAAAAGTTCAAAACATTTGCTTAGGACTATGCTTTCATATACTCATTTTAAAAACAGACTACACATATTTCAGAATATATGAAACATATTTCGTTTGTGGAAATTAGGAATATATATTTCATTTGAAAAGTACATAAACCAAGAGATAAAAGATCACTACGATTACAATACTTCGACAAAAAACGAGTTACATTGGGAATCTATTTAATCCTTAAGGAACATACCTTCCCCAGAATAGAACTATTCATCAAATACTGTCGGTGTTCTTTCAGCAGTGAGTGTAATTGGTCCGTGGAGATCCTCCTTAAAGACCTGTTATTTGCCAAATAATAGAAATGTCATTTTAGTAAATGAATAGAAATTTCTTTAAAATGTCTGAACACAAAGATTAGACAAAGCATGAACTAGTGAAATGGTAGGAAGAAGCTCACCATGTATGATTAGCCAAAATGAGTATAGCTCAGAAAGGCTAACCCCAAAAATTGAATATTTCTTTAAACTGGGAAGCAATTCACATTTAGTGAAATTTAGTAACTGAAGTTTATTTTAAGTTAAAAAGCTGTTTTCTTAATAGGCGAAGGAAATAAAAAAAACATTTATTAGAAAGTAGCCTTCTACCATTGACGCTATTGTTACATGTACTTCAAAGTTATTTGTTGGAGCTTCCAAAAACAATTGGTGCTTCATATTGTGCAGTTATTTTTAATTTATAGGCAGTATTTTTTCCAATCTCATCCTGTTTAGGGCGGCGCTTCTTAACATGTTGTCTGCAAACACCTGGGGTCCACGTTGCCTACTGAGGGGGCTGCAACTGTTTACAAATGTAATGTTATCAGAAAATGTATTTAATACATGTTTGTACATCAAAACAAAGCCCACTCAGGGTTAAAGTGACGCATTCATTATGCAAAAAAGAAGAGAGAACTCTGGCTAGTTTCAAAGTTTAGGTGGAGAGCAGCTTCAGTAAGGAGCACCCTACAACACCAGCAACAATCTAGATAGATTTAAAATGCTCTATAAATGTGGACAAAAGTTTGAAATTAATATCTAAAAATTCAATTGGTATCATTATCTTGATTTGTGGGAGTAGTAGAAGTACAGCAAACCAAATCAATCAATTTTTTTTGTAGCGCCCGCTACTCACCCGTGAGGGTCTGAAGGCGCTAGGGGAGGGGATACGGGGGGCAGGGAGGGTCACTGATCTAACAACCATGTCTTGAGGTTCTTTCTGAAGGCCAGTAGGTCTTTGGTTTTGTGAAGGTCAGTGGGGAGGGAGTTCCAGGTTTTGGGGGCGAGGTAGGAGAAAGACCTGCCTCCTGTGGTGGTGCTTTGGATGCGGGGAACTGTGGCTAGGGCGAGGTCGACTGATCGGAGGCTGCGTGTGGGAGTGTGGAAGTTAACTCTTTCATTGGGGTAGGTTGGGCCGGTGTTGTGGAGGGATTTGTGTGCGTGGATGAGGATCTTGAATGTGATTCTCTTGTCTATGGGGAGCCAGTGAAGGGATTTGAGGTGTGGTGAGATTCGTTCTTGGCGGGGAGGCCAAGGACGAGGAGTGCGGCTGTGTTCTGGATTCTCTGGAGTTTGCGTTTGAGTTTGAGTGTGGTGCCCTCGTAGAGGGCATTACCGTAGTCCAGTCTGCTGCTGATGAGTGCGTGGGTGACTGTCTTTCTGGTTTCTGGGGGAATCCATTTGAAGGTTTTTATTTTTAGAGTGCGGAGTGTGTGGAAGCAGGAGGAGGTTAGAGCATTGATTTGCTGTTTCATGGAGAGGGAGGGGTCAAGGATAATGCTGAGGTTGCATGCCTGGTTTGCGGTGGTGGGTGCGGGGCCTAGGGCGGTGGGCCACCAGGAGTCGTCCCATGTGGTTTTGTTGAGGCCAAAGATGATGATCTCGGTTTTGTTTGAGTTGAGCTTGAGGTGGTTAGTGGTTATCCAGTTGGCGGTGTCGAGGAGAGCGGCGTGTAGGTTGGTTTTGGCAGTGTTGGGGTTGCGGGTGAGGGAGAGGATGAGTTGGGTGTCATCTGCATAGAAGAGGATAGTGATTCTGTGTGCTCGGAGGATGTTGGATAGGGGGATCATGTAGATGTTGAAGAGTGTGGGGCTGAGGGAGGACCCTTGGGGGACTCCGCAGGTGATCTTGGTAGTTTTGGAGTGGAAGGGCATAAGGCGGACTCTCTGGGTCCGGTCGGTGAGAAAGGAGGTGAGCCAGTCTAAGGCTTTGTGGCGAATTCCTATGTTGTGGAGGGGTGTGCGGAGTGTGTGGTGGCAGACGGTGTCAAAGGCTGTGGAGAGGTCTAGGAGGATGAGTGCGACGGTCTCGCCTTTGTCAACTTTGGTCCTGATGTCGTCAGTGCATGCGATGAGGGCGGTTTCCATGCTGTGTTTTTTGCGGAACCCGGATTGTGAGGGGTCAAGAGTGTTGTTTGCTTCGAGGAAGTGAGATAGGCGGGTGTTGACTAATTTCTCTGCAACCTTGGCGGGGAAAGGGAGGAGGGAGATGGGGCGGTAGTTGGAGAGGATCTCCGGGTCGGCTTGTTTTTTTTTTTAGGAGAGCGGTGATTTCCGCGTGCTTCCAGGGGTATGGGTAGGTGGCGGAGTCGAAAGAGAAGTTGATTATGTTGTAGAGTATGGGGGCGATGGTTGGGCTAGCTTTGTTGTAGATGCGGTGTGGGCAGGGGTCGGAGGGGGAACCGGAGTGGATGGAGTTCATGTTTTTTTTCGGTTTCTTCGTATGTGGTGGGGGTCCATGTGGAGTGTGTGGTGGGGGGTCATGAGTGGGGGTTGGGTTGGGTGAGTGAGGGGTGTGTGTGGTGGGTGTGTGTGGTATGAAGCTGTTGTGGATGTCCAGGATTTTGTGGAGGAAGTCTTGGAGTTCAGGGGTGAACCATGGGGCGTTCTTGATGTTGCGGTGATGATGTGTTTTCTGAGGGGGGCTAGTGTGTCTGCGCAGGTAGTGATCCATTTTGAGAGATTGTGTGCTCCTGTGTTGAGGTCGTTGGTGTGGGGGGGGTTATGGGCCAGTTGGGAGTTTAGTCGTTCTGTGGGGATCTTGTCCCACATGCGGTAGGGTGTGGTGTGTTGATGGTAGTGTGTGGGGGGTTTGGTGAAGGAGAAGTGGACACAGCGGTGGTCAGTCCAGAGGAGTTCGGTGGTGTGGGTATAGGCTATGTGTTGGTTTGAGGTGAAAATTGCATTGAGCGTGTGTCCTGCTGAGTGGGTGGGTGCGGTGACCAGTTGTTTGAGTCCGAGGTTGGTGAGGTTGTCTATGAGGCAGGTAGTGTTGTGGTCTTGTGGGGTTTCTAAGTGAAAGTTGAAATCACCGAGTATGATGTAGTCTGTGGAGGTGAGGGCGTGCGAGCTGATGCTGTCGGTGATGGTGTCATAGAAGGCGGGGCATGGTCCGGGTGGTCTGTAGATTACTGTACCTCTGAGGCTCAAATGTGGTATGGATGATCAATTGAAGCAGCACTGAAATGTGCCAACAACAAGAGAGCATGCATTATGGCCAAAACATCAATGGCATGCTAAAATCTACCATACTGCTTCATTGCTTAGAACTAAAACTACAATTTGAAAAGCTCCAAACTTCCCTTTAAAATTAAGATTTTGATTCTAACATTTTGTTAGTGAATTAAATAAAATATTACATATTTGGGCATGTGTTTGATGTATATGTGTTTCTGGATGTCTGTGCATTGTTTTGAGGTTCTAATCATAGAACGTCTTTAGGTGAGGATCTCCAGCTACCAGTAGTGATTCAGTGGGGAGTCCACAGAAGTTAGAAGGTTAAGGATTCCCAGATTACACAATTTTAGGGAACATAATGTGCCATATATTGCATATGCCAAACCTATTTGAAAGGTTTAAGAAACCATATATTGGAAAATTCATGCCCCATATTTGTATTTTACTGCACCACTGATATACATCATTAAATCAGAATGGTTAAATACTCAACATATCTTGAAGTGATAAGTAGTCTACAATGAAATACAAAAAAAAACCTAAATATTTTTGTATTAAAAAGGCACGTTGATATGAACAGCATGGAAAATAATTCTTGAAGCAACATTTACCTTAATTTTTCTGCTGAAACAGGGAAAACATGGATTAAACAAAAACAGCTAGGGATACTGTTAGACTTGTCAGCCTTAGGGTGGTGTTGTGTTAATCATTCTAGTCTTGGATGTCATTTCCAAAGATATGGTTTTATTTGTAGAAAGAACAGACACCAGGTAAAAGGTCTGAAGGGTCCAGGAGATCTATTCAAGGGCGATAGGCCTCATTTTGCAAACCCAACAATTGAAAACATGCATAAGCGCGCTATGACCGGACACAAAAACAGGGCTGAGCAGAGGCAGCGTGCTCTCTTCCAACTACTGGTGCTTCTTGAACTACAGCCGCTGTACACACTCGATTAGCAGCTCACTCAGCATGCTCCAATGGTATGTCAATGCAGCACAAATATTCCTTGTGCTGGCACAATGCTGCCCCAAAGGTTCAAACGGTGCCCTTTGAAACAGACGTGAGTACAAGCACACTTAAAGCACTAAATTACTTTAAATACATTGGCTAAACAGCATTAGTACACAGCCGGAAAGCACCCTTCTTTAATCACAATCCCTGTACCCCCTCGGCAAAATGTAAACAGTACCTTATTAAAGCGTAGATAAAGTCCACTTCAAATAGCAATGAGGAATCCGCCTGCCCCCCCCCCCAAAACAAAATCTTTTATTGGCAAAGTCCCATGGCTGTCACCAAACTTGTAAGGTTATTAATTCCAGTCATGGATGTAAGTTCCAAATATATGGTTTTATGTGTGGAAAGAACAGAAAGCAAGTATGAGGTCTGAAGGGCCCAGAAGATCAGCATCAACTGAATCCAAGGCTCTCCTTCTACATCATCGCATTCTGTAGTTCACATTCCAAAACACTGCTTATAATAAAAGCTCTACAGTCCATTTCAATGCTTTAAATAAAAGCTCAGTAAAATACTGAACACCACTAGTGGTCTTTCACCTAAACTTTTTGCCTAACTCCTAACTGATCTAATTTTTGCTGGCCTTAGGCCTCTGTGTACCTTTCTTCTGCTAACCAGTGCTAAAGTGCTTGTGCTCTCGCCTTTAAACTCAGTAAATTTGGCCAACACCAAATTGTCATTTTTAATTTACCTGTACATCCTTGGTAAAGTGGTACCTGTACGTCCCTGTACTAAAGTCCTTCTTTTGCTGTGTACTTGTGAGTCATGGACGGATCCTGGGGCTCACACATAGACTGTCACATAGTTGTAGATAAAGTGACGAGGAATTGTGTCTCAACATCTGCCCTCGGGAAGTGATCTGAGATGGGGAGGATGCCCAGTTCATTGCTTGGTAGAGGGAGTCAGATGATTGACTGAGCAACTCGAGGACACACCCACCTGCCCTGACACACCACAGAGACCGGTGAATGCCATAGCTTGCCCCGAGGAAGGCATGGATGCCACCAGCACTCCAGGTGGTCCAGGAGCACTCTGCCGGTATGGCACTACATTCGGACACGTTCCTGGAGGAGTGTAGATTTTGCAGGTGCATGTGAGGGTTTGAGGTTGGAAAGGAAGAAGGAGGAAGCCTCACAGCAAGGTGCATTGACGGAGCGGACACATAGTGTTACTTGTGCACTAAACAGTATTCTGCATAAAGGCAGCTGAGGAAGATGCACCCTTACTTCTGTGTGTTTATTTTCTATGGTGCATTGCATGACATGCCTTAATGAATAGACTGTGAAAAGTGGGAGAGATAGGTAGCTCAGCTTTCAACTGTGCTTACCCACTTGAACCTTTGTAAACAGAAAGAGTATAATTTCGATTTTTTATTATTAGTTGTTTTTTTTCCTTTCTTTCTGCAATACTAACATAGCGGCATGGAATAGCAGTATTAGGGAACATATGCCAATAAAGAAAACAGGAAGTGGGGAGACAAGGGACTATATTGAAGCCAGGCCAGAATATTAACGCTAAAGCAGGGACTCTAGCGAATATACACGTACCTGCACTGTTCTTTTGCTTTGAAGGTACTGGTGGGAAGACTCCAGTCATCACATCTAAAGTAGGAAAGAAGAAGAGGAAATCAGTTCCCTGGTCCGTGAAATCCTGAGAAAAGTTCTGTACACTGTAATCTTGAGGTCTATGGCTCTCATTATGTCCTAGGAGGTAAATCCTACCGCCATGGTTTTCATGGCAATCTTACCGCCATGAAAACCATGGCGGTAGGCACTATCAGTGCCAGGGAATTCCTTTCCTGACACTAATAGGGGTCTCCCCCACCCCACTCCCCCTCCCTAGAGTCCTCCCCCACCCACCATCTCCTGACCCCCCGACATACACACAACTACACGCACAGACATACACACGCATACACACATTCACCCACGCATGCATACATTCATACAGACACAACACACACTGACATACATCCTAGAGCATTCCACACGCCTCAAACCCACATGCACGCACACAAAAACAGTTACACACACCCCCACATACACACACAACACCCCCCACCACCCTCCCCTGTCGGAGCACCCGACTTACCTGCTTGTAGGGGGTCCTCTGGCAGGAGACAGGATGCGGTGCTGCTGCCGGCAGCGGTGTCTGCCTGCGGAACACCGCCAGGCCATATCATGTGTCATGATGTGGTCGGTGGCGTTCTACTGGCATGGCGCTGCTGCTGGTAGCAGCGCCACCTTACCGCTGTCCGCCGCCATGAGCATAGCCGGTATTCCGCCAGTCTTATGGAGGAATTCAGTCTACGGTCATAATCTGGCAGACTGTAGGTAGGCATGGCGACGGTCTTTTGGAACCCGTTGCCATGGCGGTAGGCAGCATTTACCGCCTAGGACATAATAAGGGCCTAAGTGTGTCGCAGGGGTGTGGGAACAGATTCGGTTCATTCCGACTAAATATGTACCAGGTTTGAGACTTTCCTACAAGTTCAACGTATGCCTCTGCTTGATCGACTTGATAGAACAGAAACCAGACATTTTAATTCAACTAAGGAGTTCTAGCATATCTGTGCCATTTCTTCAGTTACCCGCTATGTTGCTAACAATGTGATTGATGCTGTTACTAATGTTTCAACTAATGTATCTGCTGGCCCACAAACTAAGATACTGTTAATTCCTATTTTCCGGGTCTCCCAAGTCAGCTGTTGCCTTTCCTGTATGCTCCCCAATTCCGTCTCTCCCTTAGCCCCTTATGACTAATCAACCTTATCCTACTTCTTCTTACCTCCTCAGATAGAGCAATTGGATGTGGGTGAAGTTGAGAGGGATATAAAACTGCACCTACCCCCTACAGTCTGTCCACATGTTTTAATTTTGGCTAACATCTCCAAACTTAAATTGGTCCACGAGGAGTCAACATCTGAGCTGATTCACAAGGTTCTTCATGGGCCAAATAAGCACATGGGATTCAAACCCTTGTTACCAGCTCACATACGTCTGGCTAGGAGGATTGACTGGATTGGGCCTTCTCCAAAGTGTTATTTGGTGACTGCATGTGAACTTCAGGGAACCTGATATTGTGTGCAGTCTTCTAGCCCGTCCCAGTTTTTCTCTTTTCAGCCACTCACAAATACTTTCGCTTTTATTCAGCTATTTTTACAAACCTCCCCTGTTAGGTTGCCTTATGCATCTGGCCCAACATTTGCCACTGTCTCTAAACCAAATTTGACGCACTTCAAATCAAATTACAGGAGGCTGCCTCTTACCAAGTTACAGGGAGCTGCCTCTTACCAATAGATTGCAACCTTGGAGGATATGTAATTGATTTATAGATGCACCTGGTGTTAATCTATGATGTATAGCAGGGACGGACTGTATACCCATGCACCTGAGGTTTCTAGAAAATATAATACTTTTGTTTCATGAACAGAATAGATATTCCACATAACTCTTCCTCACAAAACCTCACTTCAGTTAGAAATATGATCATCCTGATTGCACAGAGGTCTGAACCTTGTGATAAGACCAGGGGTAATTTACCTGTTTTCAGCTTTCTGTCTTGGAACATTGCAGGAATCCATAGTAACCTGGAGTTGAAGGATTGGATGGCCCAGCTTAATTAGTTTGAATTTTACAAGAAACCTGGGCTATATCCCTGCTTGATTACAATGGTTATTCCTGTTTTTCTATACTTGCTATCCTCCTCTTCTTCAGGGTGACCTAAGGGAATATTAACAATATGGATTAAATAGCAGAAATTGTCTCACTGGATTGTAAATGTTCGGTGGTTCACGTGATAAAGATGGTTGTTTCTCCTAGTTTGAAGTTGTTTTTTATTAATTTTTATAATAATGATTTTTCTAGCTCTGTCAATGGGAACTTTTCATCTTTGTTCAATATTATTGACAAACGTTTGTCCAATTTCAATTCCGTACAGTCAGAATGCAATATTCTGTTTTGTGGCCATTTTAATGCTAAACATAATTTTCTAACATCTAATACATGTATCATGTCTCATCACAATATGTGTTCTGTTGATGGCCCTATGGACACTAGAGGTGTTGAACTAGGACATTATCTTTTGGCCTGAGATCTTGTAAATATACATTAATCTGTTTACGAAAGAAATCCTAGGGTCCCTACATTTCGCATGAGGGAACACACTACTTACAGGATTATGAAACATTTTGCTCTGGGTTTGTCGATCGCAATCCACTAATAGCAACATCTTCCTTTCCAATGGGAATTGTAAAAGGCCCAGTGAAAGCAGTGGAACAGCCACTGCTCCCAGCATAATAGATTAAGGCTTATATGGCATTTGTCCGACCCACTTACATTTTTGAGTTGTTTAGTCAAATCAAACCCTGATTTTTTTCTTGGCCTGTCTGTCAGAGATTCCCACTGGGGAAAACATATGCAGCCAATTCAAAGATAAATGCAATTTAATACATAAATTGCTGTTAAGCTGGTTGTCAGAACCAATTCCTCAACTAGTCGGTGGTTTGATAGATCTTGTTCCCTTACAAACAGGAATCTACGGCTAGTCTTGACAGCCATCCCTAGAAATCCAACTTCACTTGCTCAAACTAGGGCACATTATAAAGAGGCCTTGGGGACTAGGAAATGTGAAATACAAAACACTAATTGGGACCATCAGTCTTATGCAGCTGCTCTCAAGAATTCAAGTGAATTCTGGAGAGCGGTTAATGAAACCGAGTACAAAAGACGTCACTCCCCTTGATCAGCAGTCATCTCATGGGTGAGCAGTGGGTAGCACTTTCTAATAATGTATGCTGAGAAATATCTGATGGTACCGATTTTGAAGAATTCAAATTTTTAGATGATGTGATCAACAGGATTATTTTTAATGTAGATGAGGTGACCATTGCTCCGAATAGCAGCTCCTAATAGAAGCTCCTGCTCCAAAGCTCCCTGACAGGATGGCGTTCCTATTGATATTCTAAAATGTAATATAGATTTCTGGGCACCTCTGCTTACTACAGTTTTCATTAACTTAGATGTAAAGGCTCATCCCCCAGCTTGGTCTAGCTCTAATATAGCTCCAGTCTTCAAGAAGGCAGCCACACAGATCCAAAGTGTTATCTGCCCATATCCTTGATCATCTTCACAATCAAAACAATGGGTATAGTCTTTTTTTAATAGGCTAAAGGTTTGGTGCAGTGACAATAGTGTTTTATCTTCCTGTCAATACAGGTTCATGGAAAGCTTAGATACAATGGAGCAGTGCTTAAATCTTAATTTGCTTATGGAGAAATACACATTGTGTCTAAAAATACCCCCTTATACTTGACCTTCATGGATTTATCATCCACCTTTGATAAAGATAATTCTCTAATTAATAAGTTGTGGGCTATTATAGTGGAGTTGGGGATTGACTTTGCGATCATTCACTTTTTGGCCAGGTTTGTTCCAAACGGTGAGCTACCTGAGCCTTATTCTTTAAGCATGGTGTTAGGTGAGATTGTGTTTTAGCCCCTTTTTTTTACTTTACATATTAATAAACCTAATATTTTTAAAGCACAGATACTCAAGATGTTCCCCATGCCAGTTTGTTGCTATACCCATACTGCTGTATGCTTATGATGCAGTGCTTTTAGCACTGATCACGAATGCTTTGAAGTGCTTGCTACGAGCCTTTTTGGAGTTTTTGTACGATTTGGACTTGTCAACTAATTTGACCAAGTCTCACACTATGGTGTGTGGCCCTAAGTACTATCAGCTATGCACCTTATGTGCCAATGAGAACAGTCTTGAGTGTCTCCAGGTTCTCCTATTTAGTATTAGTTTTTGATGCCAATGGCTCTTGGGTAGAGAACATTAGCTTTAGGAATACTGAATTTAAGCAGGGCTTATGCTCTTTATTTAATGTATGTAAAAGTCAGTTGGGGGAAAGCCAATATAATTTCTTAATGAAATATATTCCAAACAATATGTACACATTGCCGGTTATAGTTGTGTAATTTGGGGTTCTGAGAATGTCGTGCATTGTAGGTGGAGGGGAATCGCTTTTGCAGGTGTCCTACCTCTCTCTTCTTCTTTCAACCCCCCCAATATTTTTGTCATGAAGAATTGTCTCTCTTGTATCTTGGGAACTCCATTAAGCTGGGTTCCTTGTGTTGTGGCTCTCTGTATAGAACAATACTAAACCTTCTTTTAGCCAGGATATAATTAATGATTGCATTTGGTGTGTCCAGGGTCTGGACATCCCCTGGCCCAATTAGGTCAAACAGAACCTTACTACCTTGGGTAAATCATTCTTGTTTAATAATCCTTCACCAATGTGTAAGGCCCTCATGGAGCATCTATTTCTGGATTGATGCCGTGCTAAAAGGGATAGTCTTGAATCAAGCAAACCATTAGCGAGGAATTATCTTCCGCTTAAAATCAACCCCGGCACTGAATGTTATCTTCTGTATGTGCCTAACAACTGGAAAAGAGATTTAGGCACTGATTATGATTTCAGCATATGGAAAAGCCCGTATGCGGAAGCTCAGACAGGTAGGTTGCCACCTGCGTGGCAACCTCTCCGCCAGGGCCGTTACGATTTTCCTGCTGGGTCAGCAGGTGGAAACTCAGTTTCCGCCTGCTGGCCCAGCAAGAAATGGCCTACAGCATTGCCTCCAGCTCGTAATAGAGCCGGCAGCAATGCTGTTGTGCGTAGGTGCACCAGCACCCATCTCAATGTTGAACATTGTGCCGGGGCTGGCCAGGGGGGTCCCTGCACTGCCCATGCCAAGTGCATGGGCAGTACAGGGTACCCCTTGGGGCCCCCTGCACCCCATCTCCGCCAGCCTTTTCATGGCGGTGCTACTGCCATGAAACCACTTATGGAGAAGGGGGTCTTAATCCCCAGGGCAGCACTGCTTGCGGTGCTGCCCTGGCAGGTTAGGACTGCCAGCACCGCCAGGTTGTCATGTAGTCGAAATATGGCGGTCCGACAGCGGCACTATCGCCGTAGCCCTAATATGGTTCTCGGACCGCTGCGTTGGCGGAGGCCTGACTGCCACCACAACCCTGGCGGTCATTAGACCTCTAGGATCATAATGAGGCCTTTCTTGTCTAAATTCAGAGCTGGCACTAAGGCACTCATTATGACATTGGAAGTAAATCCTGCTTACTTCCACGGTGACGGCCACCAACATACCACGGGGCGAATATCCGTTCCACATATTATGACCCACACATACCAATCCGACAGAATACAGTCACATACACAAATCTGCCAGCCCAAAGGTCATTGCTAAAGTCGTGGTACCATCACCCATACTGTTACACCAACAAAACAACACCCACCACATTATGACCCACGAATAACCACGGCGGACTTTCAACAGTGGTAAACCATTGTCGGTACATACCACCGCACTCAGAATGGACACCCAAATACAAAACAACACTACATTGGCTAATACTAAAAACACACACCTGACACTCTTACACACACCACACCCACCAACCCATAGCACCATAAAACACACACCCACATTACCCACAACCCTTTATGAACAACAATTACGGCCAGGAGATTGACACGAACAACACAGAGACAACTAGACACACACACCACATACACCCATACATCCCTCACGCACCTCACATCACACACCCCACCACATTACTCAACACAGTCTCACCAACACACACTGCACAACACCCATGTCCCCACTAAGGCACCCCTGTTTCACTGATGAGGAGTTAAGGGTCATGGTGGAGGAAATAGTCAGGGTAGAGCCGCAGCTGTTCGGAGCACAGGTACAGCAAATATCCATTGCCAGGAAGATGGAGCTATGGAGGAGAATCGTGGACAGGGTTAACGTCATGGGACAGCATCCAAGAACAAGGGACAACGTGAGGAAGAGGTGGAATGACCTACATTGGGAAGGTACGTTCCGTGGCAGCAAGGCACCAGCTCGCCATACAGAGGACTGGTGGTGGACCACCACCTCCGCCCCCCACAGCTCACAGCATGGGAGGAGTAAGTATTGGCATTACTGCATCCTGAGGGACTCGCTGGAGTAGCCAGAAGACTGGACACTGGTGAGTCAATATTTAATACTTATCACCCCCCATACCTGTATGCCATCACACCCCCTCACCCTCTCTCCTATCACTCCACTCCATCCCACACACTGCACCTACACATATGACTAACCCCAATGCCAAATCCTTCATGCCATACCAATGCACGGGCGCAGCCATCTCAGCCCTGCATGGACACCCATCACTAAAGCATGCACAGCATAGGGAAACTAACAATCCCACAATACATCCCCATACACAAACAAAGGTGGCAGGGCAAAAGCAATGATAGAGGGGAAGCCAGGGATGTGCAATATGTCACAGACATGAAGCATAGTACATCACTTAGATCCCCACAGGTGCCCCACCAGTCCCAGCGGAGAGGAGGTGCCACCACTATCCAGTTCCCCAACAGAAGATGCCCCCAGTGATGACAGTATGTCTGGACTTTAGGATCTGGACCAACAACCTGGCCCATCAGGGACAATTGGATAGTCAGTCACCCCAGCACACACACAGTCCACCACAGAGCCTCCCCCATCAGTATCCAACACCACAGCACCCACCAAGCGTCCCCACACCTCTGTCCCCAGGACATGTCAATCAGCAGTGTGCCCACCTGTACAGGGACCCTAGTCCACAATTTGCCCCCAAGACAATCAGGGACCTGTGGTCAGTGGCAGTGGGCACACCGTTTAAGGGACAGAGGCACAGGGCAACAGGGACACTGGGAGGACTGCTGTGCAACAGGGGGAGGAGAGGTCCAGGAGACCGCCTCTCCAGGAGGCACTCCCCGAGATCCTGGGAGCCTACCAACATTCCCAGGACACTATTGGCCAGATCCTTGACAACGTGCAGGAGAACAGGCGGCTGCAGGAGGAACAGTATCATGGAATCAGAGAGGACTTGCAAGCCATCAACACCACCTTGATCTCCATAACAGGGGTGCTGGCAGACATGGCTAACATCATGAGGGAAGCAACAGCACACCAGCAGGCCCCTACCACTAGCCAGTCCATTGACCAGCCCTCCACTTCCGCTGCAGCTAGTGGGCAAGAGGAGCCGCCACAGGACCCACAGGCCACCAGCACTCCTCCCCCTGCAGAAGATGAACCATCCCTCAAACATTCCCTGTGAACCAGACAGAAGCCAGAGACACTTGCCAAGACCCCCACTAGGAAATTAGACTCTCTTGATTGTCCCCCTTGTGTCCCACACTGTCACCTCGTCCATTTCGAACTGCCTTTGCTCTTCTTCCTATGGCCCCTTGGACTATCGACCTGTGCTATAAACAGACTAGAAAAATACCCTGGACTTTCCTCCATCATCACCCCATTCCATTACACTTTTCCCTCAATTTTATAGCACTACAATTAACACCCTTGAACACAACTTGACTACTAGTAGTTTATGTGTTGAAAATATGCATTTATGGAAACAGTCACATCTAGTGCTAATGAACACTGAGAGCATAGAAATAATGACCTGTAGCTGTCTGTAGTCATTACATCAGTACACAGTTATCTCACCAACATCTGTAAAATGAGCCATAGGTGACAGTAAGTTGAGATGCAATGGAAGTTAATGCCATCATGCTATAACCACACCAAAAACATCAATAGTCAGAGGAATGGTCAGTTGCACTGTCTCACCTGTGTGTCATTGGAAGTATTGACGTATAACTGATGTTCGGTTGTCCTCATCCTCTGCCTCCTCATCCTCACTGTCCTTAGGGTCCACCGCTGCCACAAGGAGATCTCCAGCCTACTCCTCCTGCAGAAAAGGTACATGCCATCTGAGGGCCAGGTTGTGCAACATGCAGCATGCCACTACTATCTGGCAGACCTTCCCAGGTGAGTAGCACCTGTCAGATTGAGGCACTTGAACTTGGATTTCAGGAGCCCAAAGGTCCTCTTGATGATCCTTCTGGTTTGCCCATGTGCCTCATTATAATGGTCATCAGCCCTTGTCCTGGCAATCCTCACAGGGTTCAGGAGCTACAATAGGTTTGGGTTTCCAGAGTCACCTGAAAGTATTGAGGGACAACATTTAGCCTCACACAATGCTATGAAAATGACACCTGAAGGCATACACCAACATACAGTGGGTGGGGACCATGGCTCACCAATTAGCCACACCCTGTGCCTCTGTAGTTAGGCCATCACATTTGGAATGCTGCTATTCCTCAGGACAAAGATGTCATGCAGCAACCCAGTATACTTAGCAGTGACATAGGAGATGTACTGGTCCACCAGGCACACCATTTGCACATTCAGTGAGTGGAAACTCTTACGATTCCTGAACACCAGTTCATTCTGTCAGGGGGGACTAAAGCAATATGTGTACTGTTAATCGCCCCAACAATATTGGGGATATGCCCCCTTGCATAGAATTCGGCCTTCACATAGGCCAGATCTTCCACCTGGGGAAAAGCTATGTCGCTGCAGATGTGTTTCCCCAGGGCAAACAAAACTCTTGCCAGCACGACTGAAAACATTGGCTGTGACATTCCTGCTGCCAAGCCCACTGTCACTTGGAAAGAACCAGTTGCTAGGAAATGAAGCACAATATGGGGGGATCCCAGTCGGATGACGGATAACAGATGTCAGGTCAGGCTCCAATTGGGCACACAGCTCTGTGATTGTGGCCCTGTCCAGTCTATAGGTGAGTATAATGTGCCTGTCCTCCAGTGTAGCCAAGTCCACAAGGGGTCTGTACACAGGGATTTGTCTCCTCCTCCTATTCATCCGCAGATGACATCTAAGGGGCACCGCCGTGCCATTCCTTATTGAATAATATAGGGCTCTATGGAGTACAGTGGCCAATGAGGATCAGCACGGGTCGTGACAGTGTACATTGCCGCGGAGGTGACCACCATTGTCATTCAGATTCATCACTTGTTTCCTGACCTTCAACAGAAGAACACCTACACTGCGTGTGCTGCAGTGACCTGTGTCTGGAACCTACCATGGCCCGTGTGACCAGGGAAAGGGTCCCTGCTTTCACTGCGGAGGAGTTGGAGCGATTGGTGGGTGGGGTCCTACCCCAGTACGGACTGCTGTATGGGCCTCCAGACCAACAGGTGAGAACACCTTGGGCACAATGCATGGAGATGTATGTGCAAGCATTGTGTCATTGGGGAATGTCTTGTGGTGGTGTACATGGTGTGCGCCGGGTGATGTGTGTGCCAACGATGAAATAAGCAGAACTAGTGGGCCATATGTGTGACAGGCTGGATTGTATGTGTAATGGTGTCCTCCTGTCTGTATTGCCTCTGCAGGTAAGCGTCCATCAAAAGAAGGGATTATGGCGTGTCATCGTCAAAGACGTGCAGACCCCAGGGGTCTATGGCAGACGGAGCACCCACTGTTGGAAACGGTGGGAGGACCAGAGATGGTGGGCACGGAAGACCACTGAGGGCCAGCTGGGGATGGCCTCCCAATGAGGAAGGGGTGCCTCGGGAACCTGACCCCCCTGATGCCCTGCATACTGGTGGTGGCCTACCCAGAGCTTGATGGGCACTTGAGGGTATCACAGCAGCCACAAGGGGGTGAGTACAGTGGGACTTACTAAAATAATTGCTAGGTGGCATGGGATCCGGGTGGTGGATGTGAGTTACTGGGTGCACCTTAATGTCAGGTCAGACATTGCAGTGTGAGCCAGCTCAAGGGTAATGGGTGTATGGCAAATGCAGGTAACCTAGCTTGTTAGCATTCCATGTCAGTCAGGGCTTTGTGGGTCCCAGGAGGGGTGAAGTTGGCGGTGTGTGGCCCACATCCTGCAGTGGTATCTAACCAAATCACTGGCAGTGCATAGTGTTCAATCCTGATCCCTGTGTGTGACGGTGCTGTGTATGACAACTGTGGTGTTGGTGCAGTAATAGACCCAGTGTTTCCTTTCCCTTTCTCCCACTTTTTTTCTTCTGTCATCCTGTCTAGGTGTGCATTAGCATCATCTGGCGGAGGAGCAGGTGCTCCGGCAACAGGGGGAGTTGCATCCCACAGGACCCAGGAGGCAGAGCCCACCGACGCCGAGGGAACCAGTGCGATGGAGGGCGAGGGAACAACCACAGTGGAGACAGGAGGCGACAACACAGACTCCGATACCTCCTCCAATGGAAGCTCCCTGGTGGTGGCAGACACCTCTTTGACCACCCCAGCTGCAGGTACAGCCACCAACCCCTGTACCAGCACCGCCTTCCCAGTAGCCCCTCAACGAGTTGCCTGTGCCCGCTCACACAGGAGGGTGGGCATCTCCTTCACCCCAGGCACCTCAGGCACTGCCCCAGTGAGCCCTGCTGCCCTGAGTGAGGAGGCTATTGAACTCCTGAGATCCATCTCTGTAGGGCAGTCAACCATTGTGAATGCCATCCAGGGGCTGGCATCTCAGATGCAGCAATGCAATATATTCCTGGAGGGCATCCATGGTGGATTGGCGGCCCAACAGAGATCAATTCAGGCTTTGGCCTCCTCTCAGATGGCAGCCATTGTCCATGTTCCTACCGCCACCCCTCCAACTACCACTTCCCAGTCCCAGTCTCCTCAACCCTAACCAATCCCATGCACACAAACAGACGAGCATGCACACAAGACAACACACAAGAGTGACACAGTCAGACACAGGCACCACACTTCATCCTACAAGCACTCACACAGACACGAGGCAGTTGCAAACACAACCACATCCACTGCCTCCACTGTCTCCCCCTCCTCCACCTCCCTCACAGTCACGTCCACACTCACACCTGCATGCACTGCATCAACATCCACCACCAGCATCACCACACCAAGCAGCACACGCACCTCATTGGCAGACACCTCCACAACATCCATGCACGCGTCCCCTGTGTCCTCTCCCACCCTGTCTATCCCCCCCTCCTAAAGGACACAAACACAAGCACTCAGACACCCAACAGCCATCCACCTCACATCAGCACACTGCCCATGCACCTGCACCCAAGTCCAGCAGACATACACCTCAAAAACCACTCCCTCAACCTCCACTCCCATCCCTCTTCCCTCATCCCGCCCCACCATCCCTAAGAAGATTTTCCTTGCCCAACTTGACCCCTTCCCTCCCCCTCACCACCATCCTGCCCATAAGGGCAGGGTCCCAACCCAGCACCTCAGCCACACAGTCCACGCAGACAATGGTGACACCCCCTAGCCGTGGTGGCAAGTCAGTGAAGGATCCCACTCCACCCGCCAGGAAGGTTAAGGATCCCACACCTCCTGCCAGGAAGGGGAAGGAGCCCGCACCTCCTGCCTTGAAGGGGAAGAAGCCATCGACTCCTGCCATGAAGGCTAATGAGCCTGCACATCCTGCCATGAAGGGGAAGAAGCCCTCGACTCCAGCGGAGGTGGTCAGGGGGACACCGCCACCACCAGTGGTCATGGGTCCCTCACCACCAGCTGAGGAAGTGCAGCCTACTCCTCCAGGAGAGGCTGCCCAGGAGGCACCTTCACCTGCTGAGACAGTGCAGCCCTCACTTCCAGCAGAGGCTGCCCAGGAGGAACCTTCACCTACTGAGACAGTGCAGCCCTCACCTCCAGCAGAGGCTGTCAGGGTGACACCACCACCACCAGTGGTCACAGGGCCCTCACCGCCAGCTGAGGAATTGCAGCCTACTCCTCCTGCAGAGGCTGCCCAGGAAGCACCTTCACCTGCTGACAAAGTGCAGCCCACACCTCCAGATGACACGATGCAGCCCTCACCACCAGTACCCTCCGGGGACTGCTGTACAAGGGGCCCCCTCCAGAAGTAGTCGGCATGTTCCCCACCTGAGAGTATGTGGCCTTGTATTCCCCAGCAAAGGATAATGGGCATGGAGCCCCCTCCGGAAACGGTGGAAAAGTCACCCACTCCAGAGACTGTGGCCTTGCACTCCCCATCAGAGAGAAATGGGCATGGAGACCCCTCCAGAAGCAATGGGAAAGTCACCTACTTTGGAGACTTTGGCCTTGTACTCCCCAGCAGAGACAAATGGGCATGGAGCCCCCTCCAGAAGCAGTGGGAAAGCCACCCTCTCCAGAGACTGTGGCCTTGCACTCCCCAGCAGAGAGAAATGGGCATGAGCCCCCTCCAGAAGCAGTGGGAAAGTCACACACTCCAGAGACTGTGGCCTTGCACTCCCCAGCAAATGATACTGGGCATGGAGCCCCCTCCAGAACTAGTGGGAAAGTCACCCACTCTAGAGATTGTGTCCTTGCGCTCCCCAGCAGAGATAAATGGGCATAAAGCCCCCTCTACAACCAGTGGGCTTGTTCCTGTATTCAGCTGAGGTGCCCCCCACCCTCCATCCCCCTGAGGTGCCTGCCCACATGCAAACTGATGCCCCTGCAGAGTTCTATCCGGATGAAGTCAGGATTCGAGTTGGGCCTTGGACTGTGCCCTGTGGCCATGTGGGCCCTTGATACCTAGGACTGGGCATTGGCCCTTTGTGTACATTTTTTACATAACTGTTTCTCATACAGTTGGTTCTTTTGGTAGCTGTTCACAATCAATACATTCTCATTACTGCATTCTTGTTGTCCTTGCATTATTATGCCGTGTGTTGTGTACCATTGTTTTTCGTCTGCAGCTGGTTGTGTGTATAGTGTGTGTGTGTCGGGTGTATGTTGTGCATGTGTGGGTCACTCTCATTTTCCTCCTTCCTTCCCTTGTGTGCTAAGCAGCTGTACTCACCATTGTTGTCTTCGTCGGAGTTGGTGTTCCAGGTGGAGCATGGCGTAGATGGGCATCGGGAAGACTTGCAGTTCCAGTTCCGTGGCGGCTCTGTTCTTCCCTGTGTCTCCGATGGTGAGCCTTTGGTCTTCTGTGTTCTGTTTCCACCAGGCTTTTGATGGCGTTCGTACCGCCCCGGAAATCGTGGCAGTTAGTCATGATATGGTGGATGGTACTTTGTCTTCCGCCTGGCTGTTGATGGCTGCCATCGTGGTCAGTGGTGCTAACGTCCTGGGGGTTGGTTTGGTACATTTGCTGTCTATGGGAGTTATCACAGCCATGGTCATAATTTGGCAGTAATTACCGCCAGCCTGTTGCCGGTATTACTGCCATTTTATCACTCACCGCCAATGTCATAATGAGGGCCTATGTTTTATGTTATTTTTTCCGTGGGGTTAATATGGGAACTTGAAAGGGAAGGAGTGTATTTGTGACAATGTGTCTTCCCAATCTCTATTGTACTTTGTGGTATTTTGCAAACTGTATAAACCTTTTAGAGCTCTTTATTACCTCTTTTTAAAATCTACAAGTTTAAATATTGCAGAGCTGCTCTTCGGTTTTTGCAATTGTTACCCAGCACTGACATATGTTTTTGAATGGGTAGTTTTCTTAAAGCAGCTGTGTTTTATTGCAAGTGATTGGATTTTTAGATTATGATATTTTTGTTTTATCATTCTATTGCCTATCGCATGTGATTTTATATTATGAATGTGTACCTTTTATGACTGTCTGACATTCGAATAAAGATTTTGATCGATTGATTGAAAACAGATATAGGAAAATTCATGCCCCATATATTTTAGTTTTGTATTTTACCAAACCACTGGTATACAACATTTAAATCAAAATGGTTAAATGCTTAATATATTCTGCAGCGATAAGTAGTCTACAATGAAATAAAAAATAAAAAATAAAAACTTTTTTATTAAAAAAGCACGTTGATATGGACAGCATTGAAAATAATTGTTAAAGCAAAATCTACCTTAAATATTGTACTGAAACAGAGAAAACATGAATTAAACTGAACCAGGGAGAGATATTGTTAAACCTGTCAGCCTTAGGGTAGTCTTTCCCCTAAATGTTTTGCCTCATTCTTCCACTTTTGCTGATCTTATTTTTATTGGGCTTAGGTCTCTGTGCTACTTCTAACCAGTCCTAAAGTGCTTGTGCTCTTTCCTTTAAAAATGGTAAAATTGGGTTACACCTAATTGCCACATTTAATTTACCTTACATCCCTGGTAAAGTGGTACTACAGTTGCCCTTCACCTGTAAATTAAATGCTACTAGTGGGCCTGCAGCACTATTTGTGCCACCCACTTAAGTAGCATTTTTAAACATATCTCAGGCCTGCCATTGCAGACTGTGAGTGCAGTTTTAAACTGCCACTTTGACTTGGCAAAATAAACCGTTTTCCAGGCCTAAACCTTCCTCCTTAATACATTTAAGTAATTCCTAGGATAGGCCCTTAGCAGCTCAGAGGTGCAGTGTATTTAAAAAGTTAGACATGTAATTTTAACTTTTATATGTCCGAGTAGTGAAAAATGCTTACATTCATTTTCTCTACCACAAGGCCTACATCTCCCATAGGATAACACTGCATTAAATTAATATATTTAATAAGTGATAACTTTCAATTGGGAGTAAGTAGGAAATATGAGTTTGATGTCTAAAGAATTGAAATATAAAACCCTCTTTCATGGTGCAGTCAGATTTTAAGTCACAATTATGAAAATACCACTTTTCGAAAGTTGACATTTTCTTGTACCAATGATTTGGGGTGTTGGCTGTCTGTATCCTGGGTCACATGACTAGACGTAATTGGCAGTTGATCTTTGTGTATTGCTCCTACACAGTGAATTAACAGGGCCACAGGTGCTGGCAGGATGGACCATCCTGCGACTTGATGAGGGGGAGGAGCTGTGATGTACCACACTTGCACATCACAAAGGCTCTGCCTGAGCACACAAATGGTATGCCCTAGTCCGTTGTGACCCCAGACAATCTGTGGCTAGGACAAGGAGGCAGGAAATTCCAAACACTCCTGAGGGTTGAAACCTTCGGAATGTTCTCCTAATTTAAAGTCAACACCAGGTGTAAATATTGGATCCTCAGACCCAACTCTTCAATATACCTCTGGACCTGTGGAAGACTCAGAAAGTCTGCTATGCTGCTTTGTCAGAAAGACTGCTACTCTCTAGACCTGTGCCCTGCTGCCTGAGTGATAGACTGGACCTGCGTCTTGATCCCAGGACCATCAGAGTGACTCCAAGGGCCAGTTGGCTGGCCTCCTAATCAGAAGCCTGAGTGACAGGGCAGGCTCCAACCATCTTGCACTCAGCACCTGGACTCAGTCTGCTGGGAGTCTTGTCCCCTAAGTAGTGCCACACCAGTCCTGGACCCTTAGAAGTGGACTTGGAGGTGCTCTGTCACCCCATCTGTGGTCCTCAGGGTAGAACCGACAAAGGGCAATGCATCTCCCACCCACTCCGATTTGGAACCACATTAGCATAACACATCCCCAATGCAGGACTTTGCATCGCAGCCCGCAGTTTGCTCAGAACCACCAGTGTGAGATGCATCCTCGATGCAGGCCTTCAAACCACAAGCCCCTTATTGATAGCCTTCTCGGCGAGGATGCAGGACCCTGCCTTGCAAGCCTCACAACTTCTTCAGAACCAGCTGGTACACGATGCATATTTGACACAGAGCTTTGCATCGAAAGCCCCTCGTCAATGCATCCTCGACGTGGGATCTCATAATGCTCCGCGACCAGGATTCAAGGTACTCTTGTTTTGTAGGCCTCACTTGGTCCCTGTATCTGGCCCACCGTTCATTGTGGTTAGCCTGAACTTGTGACTTTGTCCTTGTGCGACATTACCAGATAGCCAGTGTTGAAGCTTTGTGCTCCCAGGCACTATTATAATTTAATTCTTCAAAACTGCATAATTCTGGTTCTACTAATTGGATTCTTATTGTTTTGGTGTTAAATACTTGATTACATTTTACTCTATCTTTCTAAATTGGTGTGGGATTTTTCTTGTGTTGTGTTTTTACTTTATTGCTGTTGGAAGTGCTGCATAAATACTTTACAACTTGCCTTTGAGTTAAACCGGACGGCTTTGTTCCAAGCTACCAGACTGTTAAGCACAGGTTAACCACAGTTTTTTAAATATAGATGTTAGACTTTTTATCCTTGGTGTGGTCTCCCTTAACTTTTTTTGCTTCTGTTCCCCAGTTTGTTGATATGTGCTGGACTCTGATTTTACTGTTTTTGTTACTCTGGGCACATTACCACTGCTAACCAGTGCTAACCAGTGCTAAAGTGCAAGTGCTCCTTTACAAAATGTGTAGGTAATTGGTTTATCCATGATTGGCATATTTGGTTTACTAGTATGTCCCTAGTAAAGGGCACTAGAGGTGTCAGGGCCTGTAAATCAAAAGCTGCTAGTGGGCCTGCAGTACTGGTTGTGCCACCCACATAAGTAGCTCTGTAATCATGTCTCAGACCTGCCACTGCAGTGTCTGTGTGTGCAGTTGTAACTGTAAATTCGACTTGGCAAGTGTACCCACTTGCCAGGCCTAAACCGTCCCTTTTATTACATGTCAGACACCCCTAAGGTAGGCCCTAGGTAGCCCAAAGGGCAGGGTGCAGTGTATGGTTAAGGTAGGACATATAGTAATGTGTTTTATATGTCCTGACAGTGAAATATTGTTAAATTCGATTTTCACTGTTGCAAGGCCTGTCCCTCTCATAGGTTAACATGGGGGCTCCCTTTAAATCTGATTAAAGTGTAGATTCCCTTTGGGAATGGATGGACATGTGGAGTTTGGGGTCTCTGAGCTCACAATTTAAAATTACATCTTTTAGTAAGTCGATTTTAAGATTGTGTGTTTGAAAATGCCACTTTTAGAAAGTGGGCATTTTCTTGCTTATACCATTTCTGTGACTCTGCCTGTTTGTGGATTCCCTGGCTGGGTCAGTTTGACAGTTGGGCTGGTTGCACCTCACACTAGACAGCGACACAAAGGGAGCTGGGGTGTAGCCTGCATATCCTGATGAGCCATCTGTGCGAGGAGGGAGGGGAGGAGTGGTCACTCACACCTGAAAGGGCTGTGCCTGCCCTCACACAATGCAGTCTCCCACCCCCTGGTGAGTGCCTGGGGCCTGGCCTGAGCAAGGCAGGATTTTACATTCCAAAGAGACTTTACTTTGAAGTAGGTCTACTTCAAAGGAGAAATTGGGTATAAGAAGGGCACCCAAAACCACAGACTTTAGAAACCTTTCTGGAACAAGAGGAACCTCTGCCTGGAGAAGAGCTGAAGAGCTGAGGAAGAAGAGCTGCCCTGCCTGTGACTGTGCTTTATGGAGATATCCTGCAGTTGCTGCTTCTGCCAGAGTAAGAGGGCAAAGACTGGACTATGTGTGCCTTCCATCTTGAGAAGAAATCTCCAAAGGCTTGATTTAGAGCTTGCCTCCTGTTGTTTGAAGTCCCAGGGACAGCAAAGACTTATCTCTGCAAGCACCTGGAGTCTCTGGAGAGACTCCTACTCTGCCCTGTGGTGCTCATCCAGTTCCTTGGACCCTGAAAGGAGAAGCTGGCAGCCTAAAGACAAGGAAATCCCCGCACAGAGCGCCGTGCGGGGAACAGATTTATGCGACTCCGATCTGCGGCTGAAGAAACAGCGTGGAGCCGGCTCCGCAGCTGAGAGACGACGCTCGCAGGAAATGCGACCGAAGAAATCGACGCACGGAGCAGGAGAAACGACGCTCAGTATCGCTGACAGAGGCTGGGAGATCACAACCCGCGCTGCGGGGTTTTCGGATCATCGTGCAGCTGGATTTCCGACTCAAGTACAGTTCTGCGTGGAAAAACAATGCAAGGCCTGCCCGGAACCGAGAGTGCTGACCGGATCGACGCACCGCTCTCCTGCTGAGAAGAAACGACGCGCCCGACCCGGTGAAAGGAGAAACGACGCACGGTCCCGCTCGTAAGTGGAATCAACGCCTCGCAAGCCCTTTTTGACGCGCACTCGCCCGTGCAGGGTTATTTTGGACGTGCACCAGGTACATTTTCATGCTATCAGCACTAGTGTGTGTTTAAAACTACTTAAAGACTCTTTTTGCATTTTTATTGATGACTTGTGTATTGTGGATTTTTGTTTTTTTGTTAAGATAAATATTTCCTATTTTTCTAAACTGGTGTTGTGTCATTTTGTAGTGTTTTCATTAAGTTACTGTGTGTGTTGGTACAAATACTTTACACCTAGCAATATGAAGTTAAGTCTACTGCTCTGCCAAGCTACCAAGGGGGTAAGCAGGGGTCAGCTGAGGGTGATTCTCTTTTACCCTGACTAGAGTGAGGGTCCTTGCTTGAACAGGGGGTAACCTGACTGTCAACCAAAGACCCCATTTCTAACAACAGGTTATCAGAATCTTACTTGACAGATTCCTACCATAACCAATTTGGAACAGGGCTGACTCCGCACCGAATAGCAACTATCTGTAGTTTTTCACTGTTGCGCTACCAAAAGGGCAACTAAGGATGAAGAACATACATTTGTTTTGTATATTGTTTGTTCTGTATTGTGCGCTTGTGGCTTGATACCATATTCTATATAATGGAACAGGACCTTTCTATGTACAGTGCAGAGTTCATAAAACTTTCTAAATAAATAAATAAGGGAGAAGTCAATTTATACCTCAAAACTGCTCAGTCTGAGCAATCATCCATAACTTTCCTGCTGAATAAATACTAAACTTTTAATAGATTAAAGATTCTATTCTTAGGGCACATTTAGTACCCTGCTAATTCTGAAGAGGGTGGGTAAAACACCACCAGAATTACCATTATACAAATGTTTAAAGCAGGTGAAATAGCCTAATGAAATATACATAGAAGTGGTAAAAAACATCTGGGTATCAGTGTGGAAACATCCAAGGCACAATGAGAAGACCTGCCCCAAAAGCAGCCCACTGGTACTTTGAGCAGCCCTGGCATATTTCTGTAGCACTGCTGCATGCAGGCACATCAGAGCAGCGTGGTGATACATATAGTGGCATTTAGGAAATATTGGACAGCACTTTGATACTGTTGGTGGCGCCCTGGATCAGTCCAGATCGGCAACATCCAGACCTTTAATAGCAGCCCTTTTGCATGTTTGAGCACCATCCAGATATATTTTGAAAACAATGTGTACACGTTGGCAACACATCAACCATCGCTTTCATGAGAGAGATTAAAAGAATCTTACTGGACGGATTCCTACCATAACTGATTTGGAACAGGACTGACTCGGGACACTTGGAAAACTGAGCAGCAAGTATCTGTAGTTTTTCAATGTTGCACCTCCAAGAGGCGACCAAGGATGAAGAACACATGCTGTTTTGTATATCGTTGCTCTGTATTGAGCATTTGTGACTTGATACCATATTCTGTGAAGTGGGACGCAGCCTTGCTGTGTATTGCGCTCTTATACCTTTGAATCATGTTAGCACTTTATGAAACCCTCTAAATAAGCAGCACTTTGATATTATTGGTGTTAGAAATGGGGTCTTTGGTTGACAGTCAGGTTACCCCCTGTTCAAGCAAGGACCCTCACTCTAGTCAGGGTAAAAGAGAATCACCCTCAGCTAACCCCTGCTTACCCCCTTGGTAGCTTGGCAGAGCAGTAGGCTTAACTTTAGAGTTCTAGGTGTAAAATATTTGTACCAACACACACAGAAACTTAATGAAATACTACAAAATGACAACACAGGTTTAGAAAAATAGGAAATATTTATCTAAACAAAACAAGACCAAAACGTCAAAAATCCACCATACACAAGTCAAGTTATCAATAAAAATGCAAAAAGAGTCTTTAAGTAGTTTTAAACACACACAAGCGCTGCTAGCGTGAAATTGTACCTGGTGTGCGTCAAAAATAACCCAGCACGGGCGGGTGTGAGTTGGAAATCCAGCCGCACAATGACCCGAAAACCCCACAGTGCAGGTTGTGATCTCCCAGCCTCCGTCAGCGATGCTGCGCGTCGTTTCTCCTGCTCCGTGCATCGATTCTTCAGTCGCATTTCCTGCGAACGTCGTTTCTCAGCTGAAGAGCCAGTGGCGTGTCATTTTTTCAGCTGCGGATCGGAGTTGCGTCAATCTTTTCCCCGCATGGCGCTACGTGCGTGGATTTCCTTGTCTTTAGGCTGCCAGCTTCTCCTTTCAGGATCCCAGGAACTGGATGGGCACCACAGGGCCGAGTAGGAGTTTCTCCAGAGACTCCAGGTGTGGGCAGAGATTAGTCTTTGCTGTCCCTGAGGCTTCAAACAACAGGAGGCAAGCTCTAGACCAAGCCCTTGGAGATTTCTTCTCAAGATGGAAGGCACACAAAGTCCAGCCTTTGCCCTCTTACTCTGGCAGAAGCAGCAACTGCAGGAAGGCTCCACAAAGCACAGTTACAGGCAGGGCAGCTCTTCTTCCTCAGCTAGTCAGCTCTTCTCCAGGCAGAGGTTCCTCTTGGTTCCAAAAGTGTTTCTAAAGTCTGTGGTTTTGGGTGCCCTTCTTATACCCAATTTCTCCTTTGAAGTAGGCCTACTTCAAAGTAAAGTCTCTTGAATGTGAAATCCTGCCTTGCCCAGGCCAGGCCCCAGACACTCACCAGGGGGTCGGAGACTGCATTGTGTGAGGACAGGCACAGTCCTTTCAGGTGTAAGTGACCACTCCTCCCCTCCCTCCTAGCACAGATGGCTCATCAGGAAATGCAGACTACACCCAGCTCCCTTTGTGTCACTTTCTAGTGTGAGGTGCATCCAGCCCAACTGTCAAACTGACCCAGAAAGGGAATCCACAAACAGGCAGAGTCACAGAAATGGTATAAGCAAGAAAATGCTCACTTTCTAAAAGTGGCATTTTCAAACACACAAAATCAACTTTACTAACAGATGTATTTTTAAATTGTGAGCTCAGAGACCCCAAACTCCACATGTCCATCCGCTCCCAAAGGGAATATACACTCTAATCAGATTTAAAGGTAGTCCCCATGTTAATCTATGAGAGGGACAGGCCTTGCAACAGTGAAAAACGAATTTAGCAATATTTCACTGTCAGGACATATAAAACGCATTACTATATGTCCTACCTTAACTATACACTGCACCCTGCCCTTGGGGCTACCTAGGGCCTACCTTAGGGGTGCCTTACTTGTAAGAAAAGGGAAGATATAGGCCTGGCAAGTGGGTACACTTGCCAAGTCAAATTTACAGTTAAAACTGCACACACAGACACTACAGTGGCAGGTCTGAGACATGATTACAGAGCTACTTATGTGGGTGGCACAACCAGTGCTGCAGGCCCACTAGTAGCATTTGATTTACAGGCCCTAGCACCTCTAGTGCACTTTACTAGGGACATACTAGTAAATCAAATATGCCAATCATGGATAAGCCAATTACATACACATTTTGTAAAGCAGCACTTGCACTTTAGCACTGGTTAGCAGTGGTAAAGTGCCCAGAGTAACAAAAACAGCAAAATCAGAGTCCAGCACACATCAACAACCTGGGGAACAGAGGCAAAAAGTTAAGGGAGACCATGCCAAGGATGAAAAGTCTAACAATTGGCAGTACCCCGGAGTATTAGCAGGTCCGCAACATTCTGCTAAACGATAGCAGCCCCTTTGCATGTTTGAGTACCATTCAGATATAATTTGGAAAAATAATTGTACATGTTGGCAACATCATGGAATATGTTTTTGACACTCAATTATATTGGAAACAGCCTAAAACGTAATAGCAGCAAGCCTGGTGAAGTTATATTTTAACTTTTGTGTGATTTACTAAATTGTTGCTGGAGTTTCTCTATTGGTGCCCGTTGGGCGCTGTCTTTCAACGTAAGTGAATTTTTTTTTTACAATAAGTCGCAGATGCCTTTTAAGGCCGATTTTTCATTCAAGCCTTACCCCAGGTAATCTGTGAATGGTGCTTCATGAAACCCAAGCTGCAAACACGAGTCCATCCATTTTTTCAGCATTATGCATGACATCCTTCACTGTTCCACTACCTACAAGGGACCACACCATTACACAGCTCATTGAGGAGTGTGGAGAGTGGCGGACTACTGTGACGCTTGGATAGCTGTGTTCTCTGGTAGTCTGAAAGAGGAGAAAGAAAAGGAATGAGAAGCTAATTTCCTGCTTGGGATCCTGGCTTTTCTGTCACCTTATAAAGCCCTAGAGGCTGCCGTGCTTTTATTATCCTTTCTCAGCAACACCTGCATCTGAGAGCTAACTGTGTGCCCTTTCCTATCCTGGGGACAATAAGAAACAAATGCACTTAACAGAAGGCAATCTGTGTACCATTCATATGTAAGTTATGGCACTTGCCCAACCACATTAAAAATGAGTTTGTACCCAATTAAACATTAATTGTATGCAGTCATAAGCTAATTTAATTACCATTGAGTTTTTACAATTTCCAACAATTAAAAGGATCAACATAAGTTATTGTTCAATAGATTTAAAAATCGTGATTGAGAGTTGCAGAAGCACTAGCTTTTAGCAACCCTGAATGTATCACACTAAAAATGCCGGTGAATATGCGGAGATGCTTTAATTTAATCTTAGGTATCATTTTATTTTGGTACAAAACAAATTTGAAAAATTAGCTTAGGTGAAGAAAAAAAGGTCCAAGCTTCCTTGTTTTTTGGTTTGAATCCCGATCTACAGTGCTTGGCCGTGAGCTATCCACATAATCAGAAAAGCATTGAGGGCAAATTCAAGCAAAAGGTAGATTTTAGTGAGAAGAGCTTTGATGGAAACAACCTACACCATGCATTGCAGGCCCAAAATAGAACAGATAATTATAGCAGCAAATTTGCGTGAGTAAAATTTTTATTACTGCATAGAAAACAAATATTTATTTCACAATAATGAATCAACAGGTAAAAAATACAAGACTTAAAAAGGCTAACATAAAATAAAATGCATCTTTCCGTGATGCAATTTATATAATTAAACATTTTCTTTAAGAGACTCAAATAAGTATGCTCTAAACACTTAAAGAGTTGTCCAATAAAACTGCAGAATATTGATAAAAAGCAATACTTGATGGCCTGATATTTCCTCCTTACGTCTAAATACACAGGGCATATGTAGATCAAATGTTTGGTAGACCCAACTTTGCCTCTGCAGAGTTTACAGCTTTTGGTAGTCAAGAACTGCGGATTTCATTTTCCTTCAAACAGAGCTAGAGATGTACATCAAGCAGAATCTTAGGTTCTTTGTTTACATGCAGGCTCGAGCGACGATGTTAAGTACAACTGTGTAGGGCTGACGTAGGAGCCTATGTTTACATTACTGTAGGGAAAGGAGATCATTTGTTCTACAGTTAATACTCACATTGTTTCTTATTAAAACATTGTGTTTGGAGCACGGGATATTTGGAAGATCCTTTAGTTGAGGAAGTTTGTTATCAATAATAACTTTGGTGTCAGAGATGGAGGTGAGATCTTTTTCAATATCTTTTTAGTAATGCCATTTGATCAGTCAGAAAGGACTGGTTACCCATTGTGTGCGTAATTTTCGATATAGGTGTAATTATTGATCCAGTTGCTTGACTGGGTAGGCATAAGGGGTATTTATCTCGCTAGGGTAACTGGCAATTAGAATTGAGTTGTTTGAATTGAGTTAATGGCTTGATTGAAAATCATTAGGTGAGAGATTACTTAAATCTGTTAATTTCTCTAATAAGTCAAAGTTGTCAAAAGAACTTGGAAGAAAATTGTGTGAAGATGAACGAATAGAATGTTGCGCTTCCAGACCTTCCTCATCATGGGAAGGTCTGAAACCGTAAATAGAATCACAGGCAAAATCTGAATTATTGGAACAGCAGCTTAAAGGAGCACACTAACTAGGGATATCAAAGAAGTTGGTGCATTTATAGTTTGCGAAGGGATGAATGAAAGAATTAGAGATAGGAAATGACATTGCAATGGAAACATTGTGATCTGTTAAATTTAAGTTGATTATTGAATGGACGTGATGGGGATTGATAATGATGTTATCCTTATTGCTAAAAATGGCCCTTTCTGCAGGGTCATCCCCAGACTTTTTGCCTTCCTCTTCCTCGTTGTCTGACTGTTTTTGTTGGTTTGTGGACTTTGGGCACTTTTTCACTGCTGACCAGTGCTAAAGTGTGTCTTCTCTGTACGCTACACTTGGTACTATTGGTTTATCCACAGTTGGCATATTTAATTTACTTGTAAGTCCCTAGTAAACTGTACTATTGGACTATTGGTATCCAGTGCCCGTAAATTAAACATCACTAGTGGGTCTGCAGCACTGATTGTGCTACCCACTACACTAGCCCTGTAAACATGTCTCAGGCCTTCCATTGCAGAGCCTGTGTATGCAGTTTTAAATTATGATTTCAGCCTGGCAAGTCCACACCCCCTTGCCAGGCCCACACCTTCCTTTTTATTACATGTAAATCACCCCTAAGGTAGGCCCTAGTTAGACTCAAAGGTAGGGTGCAGTGCATTTAAAATGTTGGACATGTACTTTTAAAATTAACATGTCCAGGTAGTGAAAAACTGCTAAGTTAATTTATGACTACTGCAAGGCCTCTCTCTCCCCCAGGTTACCATTGGGGTTACGTTGAATCATCCTTTAAGTGTAAGTTCCAATTGGAGAAAGATAGAAATTTGGAGATTGGTGTCTCTGAACTCAGGATTTAAAATCACAACTTGTGGTGAAGTTGGATTTTAAATTGTAAGTCTGAAAATGTCACTTTTAGAAAGTTGGCATTTTCTTACTTTATAAAAAGTGAAGGAAGGGGAAGCTATTCCTATAAAAAGAGATAGCGTAATCAGTCAGAGCCCTACAGGAGAAGGGGATCCTAATGATCAGAATTTAGAGCCCTTACACACCCAAATAGGTGTCATGCTTCATCATCGAGCTGCTCCTCGTTGAACCGGTACTGCAATGCCCAACAGGCCCCTCAGGGGGACTCTTTATCTGAGATCTTCTGATTCCCCACAGTGATGAGTATGTTAGAGGGTAAGGTGGATGTAAGGTGGAGTGCTAGGCAGAGTGCAAGTAGGTTAAAACTGTCCAAGAGGTACCTGATCAGTTTTAATAAAGCGGTCGCCTTGGCAGGAATAAAAACAAAATGAGGTACTGTTACCTAGTCTCAATGGGCCTGGACAGGCTTATATGAATGCTGTAAGGTCCACATATTTTACACCTATTGGTCCAACGGGACCTTTAGCATTTCTTCAGGACAAGGAAAACTATCCCCATCCTACACCTAGATGGGATATCTAGTGTATGTAATTGGGATTCCCCAACAAACAAGTGTCTGCTGTATCTGTTGTGGTGCGGAGGCAGGGTGACAACACTGTGTGGAATATATTTTGCCCCTTAGGTCATGGCAGAGTACCGCACACAGCTGCAGAGACAAGTGGTCCCATGCGGAGTTGAGGCCAGAGCCTAGCTCTCTCTGCCAGCTTGGAGGTTTCTTACTTTAACCATTCTGTGCCTCTGCGTGTCTCTGAATACACATTTGGAGTGGGGTACAGCTGGATCTTGTGCATAACTTCTATATAGTCACATACAATGGGAGATTAGGTGTAACTTGATGGGCCTTACTGGGCCATTAACTGGCTTGATGGGGCAGAGCTTGGTACTGCCTCACTTACACCTGAATAGGGCTGTGCCTGCCTACAGACAAAGTGCTGCAGAACCCCCTGCAGAGTGTCTGGAGCCATGAAAGGAAGGGTAGGGACCTTGTGCACTTCAAATGCCTCCCTTTGAAGCCTCTCCCACTTCAAAGGCTCAACTGGATATACATACTGGACCCTAAGCCCCACCAAATCAGAACTGTACTATAGCCAAGCACATTCTGCCAGGAAGAAGGCCTGCTCTGCAGCCAGGAGGGACTGACACAATGCTAACTCCATTGCTGTGATGGCCTACTGCTTGCTGTGATGTAAGAAGGACTGCCACTTAGCTACTTTCTTTGCTGTGTTGGCCTGCTGCTTCTTGCCTGTAGTAAGAAGGACTGGACCTGTTCTCTACATCCTTGAACTTAAGTTCACCAAGGGCCAGATGACTTGCTTTCTGTTTTCTGAAGCCTCAGGGACACCAAGGACTTCCAGCTAACCTGCTCCTACCCCTGGACTATGCCATCTGTGAGTTTGCCCTGCCAAGTGGTACCACCCCAGTCTTGGACCCTTGAAAATGTGTTAAGAGTGCTCTGCCCACTTTGTACTCACTGGAAGTGCAGCAAAGCCTTGCAAATCTATGCCGTGCAGACAGCACTCCAGGATTTAAGGTACTTTGTTCATTAGGCTTAAGTGCGTCCCTGCATTCACTGCACGCTCTATTGCAGTTGGCCTGAACTCTTGACTTTGTCCCGGTCCAACGCAACCAGATAACCACAGTTGGCACTTTTAGTCGCTATTTACACCTACATCTTTAAAATTGTAAATCTCAGGATCTACTTATTGGATGTTTGTCATTTTGGTCTTGTTATACTCAGATAAATATTCTCTATTTTTCTAAACTAATATGGAGTCTTTTTATGGTATTTTCACTGTGTTACTATAGTTTAAGTGTTGCACAAATACTTTACACACTGCACCTATGTTCAGCCTGACTGCTCTGTGCCAAGCTACCAGAGGGTGAGCACAGGTTAATTTATGGTGTGTAACTGACATACCCCGACTAGGATTGTGGTCCCTACTTGGACAGGGTGCATACCTCTGCCAGCTAGACACCCAATTTCTAACACTTAGATTAATGGCCAAGCTGAATGCAGCCCCAAATGAGGGATTGCTTTTCAGTTTAAGTAGTGATCCTATAGTTGCAGTTGAGGTCTCAATTGATTGAAATTCCTCTGTTTTATCAGGTATCTGTATAATTGCTCCTGGAAACTGTGAGCCATTTGGCTTATGTACGCTAATAGGGGTTGTATGGACAATGAATGCGGTCGTGAACCAGACTCCAGGGCCCAATACGGCTTCCAAGGCTTTTAAAGCAGGAGGATCAGCTGACTGCGGTCTAAATCCTTTATTGGACTTTCTTTGGGATCTGGTTTTCATAATGCAGACTCAGTCCAAATGAGTAAGATTATCCTGCACTCAACAAAAAGGTCATTTGAATTTAGATGGGGGCTGAAAGAAGTTAACGATGATTGGAAAACTCTCAATGTGAAGTTGATGACCACTGCCCATGTTCAGGAGAAAGGTAAACTAGAGGGTGTGGAGCCGAATCAGCCAGCAAGACATCAGTACTCAATATGGGGAGAAGCCGGTCATCAGGTTACCAGAGTAGAGGTTGCCCCTTCACCTTCCCACCTCGTGACACCACACTCCCTCTGCCCCCTCATAGGACCAATGCACGGGAGACCACTAGGCACACTCTACCAACCTCTAAGAAGCCTGAGGCAGTCTGGCAAAAAAGAATCAGCAATTGCATCCCCTGGTCATGCCTGAGAGTAGAACCTTCTCCGCTTGTTAGTGGAACACCCCGGGAGGGGACCGGCTGAGATCAAAAGATCAGGCAGAAGCATGCTGCACAGAAGAGGGCAACAAGAAAGCTGGACCAATGTAGGTAGCCAGAGGGATGGTAAATTGTGAGGTTGTACGGTATCTGTGAGACTTTCTGTCTATGGATCAGCACTGTTGGAACGCCTCGCCTTTACATCACCAACCACCTAATACGTCTTGCTTTTCCTGCACAGACATGAGCACTTACAGTACATGGACAGCACACCATGAACAAGCATGTAAACCCGAACCAGGTGCCCTGTATGACGGAAGGAGAACTTGTATGATTAGATGTTGATTCCTACATATTTAGGTTTTTCATCTAAATCCATTTTATTTATTTAAGCTAATAATTAGGATTTATTACAAACCATTCCTCACTTGTGTTGAAGAAGTAGACCTATTCTATGCAAACTCATCCCTTCACGAATAGATGAACAAGAAGTCAAAGGATATTTGTTATAGTTCTTAGAAGTGCAATACCTGCTCTCTTGTTGCCGAATCATCTATCTTTACTCTTGCACAATGCTCATTATCTCTGTAACCCCTGTAACTGCAGTAACATTTGGCTGCATATGCCTAGAGGACATAGAGTGCCATTCTGTTATCACACAGTATGCATGTCAAAACACTATCTCGAGTGTGGAGCTTGTTAGGGATATAATTAGAGAAACTGCAGAACTGCCAAAACAACATGTGCTGTGGTGGGGTTTTGCTGCTGCATCAAAAATAAATAGTTTAGGAGAGGAATTTTAGTGAGCTACGATAACTTCCTCCATCTTGCAAAACAATTCAATCACAAGTGATTAATTAATGTTTATAGATTTAGCTGCTCTGTTACATAATTGCTCATAAAATAAATATTTACTGCGGTACTTTTATAGACAATTCAGTCAGAAGTACTTTAATAATTCGAAAATAAAAGATGTGTAATGGATTAGTGAATATTTTTAGTGTTGCTGACCAGAGACATTGACAATACCATGGCACAGATCTGAAAATGAACCACGTTTAATCATTAAACGATCTAGATAATTAATTGCTTGATTGTGCAAATGTAGCCTATTTATTTGGCCACAGCTAAATACAATAAATGTGTTTTGTCTGCATTTGTTTGCATTTACCTCATTTCTCTATCAGGATTCTTAACTAGTTATAGTTCAGTTTTAAGTCTTTATGTATATCTTTCTTTGTGGACAAATAAAAAGCCCAAGGTTTCCACTCAAACTTTAGGGGGTCTTGTTGATGGGAGAGGATTCAGTTTCCATCACATTCTACTGTATCATGAAAATGTTACGTTATTTAAAGCTTCACATTAGCAGCAAATACAATTAGTTATTGTACCACTTTTTTGTGTAGGCAGGATTGGTATCACTCCAAATCTTCTACTTTTTGTTTTTGAATAAAAACTCCTCTATTTCTGGGTATTTATGGTGCATATATCTTTCATATGTTTTGAGAACCTTAATGCTTAAGCACTGTGTTAAACGGTTTCCAGTGTTTTATGGCATATTATTAAGATCTTATACCAATACCATCTTTGGATAGATATGGTGCTTCATCTATATATTCATGTTGTGTTATCCCAAGGATCACCACATTCTATTTCTTTTAAGGTCAGGCAGACGTAGTTTAGACATTGTAGTTTTACCAAATCTGTGTTGGTCCAATCATCTAGGGATGTTTTGTTCAGTATTATTCCTGAGAAAGAAGATTTGTTGATAGAGAAGTCCAGTATGAGAGAGGTTTTAAATGAATCAGAGATGGTAAGCTATGTGGGTTCAGCTCAAACCTTATTGACTATATTGGTAAGCTCAACTCAAGAAATACTAAACATCACAGGAAGACATTCTCGATCTTGTGTAGTTCTGGTACTTTTCTGTAACCACAGAGATCAGCGCCTTCTATAGACATATCTAATGAATCCCTCAAATCACTGGATATTGAATAGTCTATGGTGAAAGATTTTAATTTCAAAATTATGCTATTCAATCACTTAATTAAATGTGATATAGATGTTTTAATTGTCCTTAGTACAGATCAACAGGTTTTCCACAGAATATCTAAACAAAAAAATACTTTTTATAAGCTACAAAGCCAAATGTCTGACAACTTTTATCTCACACTGCATAATAAATGTTTTTATTGGAGATACAAAGCAACGTAGGAATCTTCAAAATTAGTCAGGTATGGAGCAATGATCTGATTCTATCCTTTGCTAAACTGAAGGAGGAATATAACCTTTCAAAAGGAGAAGTCTGGGATTATCTTCAGTTGAAAAGGGCACTCTGTTTTGTGATGGCTCTCTCCACTAACAGGAACTCAAATAGCCAGAATTTATAGCCTTCTGTTTAACACTTCCCTTGAGAAAAATAAGGCCTTCCACATTTTCTATTGGAAAACAAAGCATTGCAAAGATATTTGAACACTAGGAAAGCAATTTGGGTATATCTATTGACCTTTCCCTTTGCTTGCTTCCTTCAAAAGCTGCAATCTAGTGCTTTTGTGACAGCAAAACAAATACTAAGAGTCTGTTGGACCCCAAAGACACTTTACAAATTCAATGTAAATGAAGATGTGATATGTATACATTTTTAAAATGATGATCCTGGCTACCAAGCATGTTTACTGACTGCTGTTCAATTCTAGAAAGGGTGTATGGAAACGTTACACAGGATTAATTTGATCATGAATGTAGAGCATCAGGTATTTCCTCCAGGTCTACTAAACACACCCTCCTCGGCTGACATCCCAGTTAAGATTTGCACATCTTTATACTGCTTAACATCTAATTATAGTCAGGAGAATCACCGTTCACTACTGGAAATAATCAAGATGCTGTGTAAAGATGAATTCCTTCCTCTCAAGTTACAAAATTATCATTCAGATATTTTGAGGACTATGTTTAATGTGTTATAGAACCCCTGACCACAGTTGATGGTAACAGTTGACCGTGTCCCATTCTTCTGTTTGTTCCTAATTTTTTTAAAACATTTTTACACTAGCATTTTAATGATTAATTTATTCTAATTTCTTCATTGTATTGCGTGTTTGCTCTCAATGTATGAGTGCATTGTTCCCCTGATTTCTACTTTAAGAAAGTTTCCATTAGCAAAACAGATGAAATCATCTATATTGTCATCCGGTAGGTCATCACCATAGGCAAATGATGTTCAAGATTATTTCCTGACTTAATCAATGTTGGGGTGCACTTGAGTGGTAGAGCTATCTTTGTCCTATAAAGAAGGTTTCCATTTGATTTCTGTCCCTCGTAGTCGTGCACTTCTTCAGGGATTAGAAAAAAGAAATATTTCTCATCAGTCATGTTGTAAAAAATGTTTTAGCAATTGTGCTTCTTCCACTTTATTCCAGATTACAGAACAATGTTCCCTTATGCTTATTTTGATTTTTCTCGTGGTTTGCCAATATTGAAAGAAATTGTCTGAAGTTTTTTCTAAATAAGTTACTACTTGCTGCTGCAGTCAAGCCTGTGAATTTCCATTTCAAGTGACTGAGATTCAATATATTGTTAAATATTGGTGAAAGGAATGGTAACCCAGTTACTGCAGGAATGAGACCCTGTATCTGTAGCAAACTCCATGCTTCTTTGATCCTAGTTCTGTAGATTATCAATGGTCTTGAAAGATAAAGGAGCTGTCTTTAAATAAAAGAGTTTCCATCTCTAAATAAAAGATTTTCACTTTCAGAATGTGAAGATTTTGTAATCAAGGTTCTCTCTCAATTACTGTTCTCAGAAGACTTGTCACACAGGCCAACCACTCCTCAGATTGACATCTGAGGGTTGGAGGTAACAAAGCTTAGGCAGATTAATTACAATTGCTTTTCAAGCTCTTCTAGCTCTTTTTGTGGGGTAATCCTGTGTTTAAAGAAAGGTGCCCAGAGGCATGTGTATTGCATTATTCAACGTCAGAGCAATATATCACTGCAAATGTGATCTACAATGACCTAACAGTTTGATAACCATATTTTTCCTCAAACTCTCGCATATATAACTTTGCTATATTGCCACAGGTGGGGGATATTTTACCATACACTGGCGCCTTCAAGTTGGAAGTAGAACTGCTTTTCAAAGATTACTGCATTTTATATCATGTGATTTCTCCCCAATTAATTATGAAATATGGGGGTGCTTGTAATGGAGGAAGACCAGTGTCCAAGAATTTTTCCAAACCTCTTTAGAAAATATTTAAAATAAAATGTCCACATCCATAATTCTAGCTGGTTGCTCACCATTTTAAAAGCAATGCCTAGACATTGTTGATTAAATTAGTAGCGTTTCTTACAAAATATGCTATTTATGAGGCAAAAGGAGGAAGGACGAAGTCAGCACATTTCGAAGGTGGTTAAAAGTGGGGCTATTTATTAGATAGTGTAGGTTGTCAATGTGGATTATTGGTAGCGTTGTGAATTTTGGGTAACACATATTTATGTCCAACATTTGCTGTTCTGTGTTGCTAGGACAGCTGGTTCTTCTTATTAGTTGTTCAAACCTTGAGTAAGGCATGTGGTAAAACTAGGAGTAGGACTCATCAGTTGGGATATAATTGATTGTTTTGTAACGAAGAACAGAAAGGGCATTATCATAAAATTTGGTGCAATGTATGAAGAACGCCTTAGTTTGTCAGTAGGCTTGATGATAATTACATCATTGTTGCTGAATAACTGAAGGTACATTTCTGTTTTATATAATGTTTTATGAATCTGAAATCTGAACCATGGTATTTCTGCATTTTATCTAACTTGTCAATTCTAACTCTTTCAGAAGTGGAAATCTCTTGATCGATTCCCAAAGGGTGTGAGAATGAAATTAAAGGGATCATGTCTACTACTCTCAGTTGAAATTGAGAGTTTTAAGTGCACTTTACAGGGTGCCCTGGCACTATAGCTTCAGCCATAACAAAAGCACAAAGACCTATACTGGCATTTGATAAATATATGTTTTCACTTCTTCCTGAACTGATCATGGTTGAGAGGGGCTCTCAGCTCTATGAGCAAAGAGTTCAATAGTCTGGCAGGTAGGTAGGAAAAGGCTCTTCCTACTGATCTAGCACAGTGAACTTTAGGGATGGTCTCTAAGTGAAGGATGGATCTCCAATTCAATGGATCAGATCCTTCCTAACTGGAATGAACCAGCAAGTCAGCCTGCTACCGTTCACCTCAGACACCCATAACCTTATCTGTGGAGTTCCGCAAGGATACTCCCTGAGCCCGACCTTCTTCAATGCATACATGATCACCCTAGCCAGCATCATCCATTTCAGAACATTAATGTCCTCTCCTTTGCTGATGACATGCAACTCAATCTCTCCCTCATAGACAAGATGCACAGCACCTGGATCAAGTTCAATGCCTGCATGACTGAAATTGCCATTGGATGAAGGCCAACCGCCTAAAGCTGAACACAGACAAGACCAAAATTGTAATCTTATGGAAATGCACATAACTGTGGAACTCCATCTGGTGGCCACAGAGTTAGGACCGACATCCAACACCCACACCAAGAACCTCGGGCTCATCATCAACAGCAAACTCAACATGATCGCCCATATCAATGCTGCCACTGCTTCATACTTCCATACACTAAAGATACGGAGGAAGATTTCCTAATGGTTTCCAATGAGCACCCGGAAAATCATCACACATGCCGTGGTCATAAGCAAGGTAGACTACAGGACTCTATGTCTGGATCAACAAAAAGCTCATGAGAATGCTGCAGACCATTCAAAGCTTGACAGCCAGAGTCACTCTCAACCTCCCCTGCCACACTCACATCACACCACACCAAGCCAGAAGGAGCTCTACAGGCTCCCCATTCATAACGGAGCACAATTTAAACTCCTCCCGACACTTTCATGGCACTACCTAACACTGTTCCAGCATACCTCAACAATTGCATCTGCTTTGACAAACCATCCAGACACCTCCTCTTATCTGGAGTGCTATTTGCACAAATTTTACACATATTAAAAACTAGACCCAACAGTCGAGTCTTCTCCTACATCACTTCAAAATCGTGGAACGACCTGTTGCTACACAAGAGAGCCTCCTCCTAACTTCTTCCACAGAAAGCTGGTGACCTGGCTTTTCGAGTAGGCCACTAGTCCCACTAGGCCATAGATGTGGCTGGACTGACACCTGCTCAGCACAAGCATAGCCTCCTGGTGACAGTGCACTCTACAAATCTGCATAACATAACAGTGTAGCAAATCGCAAATTGTGTTTGGGTGTGTGTTAAGAATATGTATTTTTGTGAGCAATAGGTCCACAATATTTTCTGCTTTAAGTATCACTCACTTACTTGTTTACAGGCAGCCAGTGTAAGGAGATGGGTTTTAAGCAAAACCTGTTTGGGCGGCCCGTGATTAATCTGGCTACAGCATTTTGGACAGTTTGCAGGTATTTCATGTTGGATGCTGGTGCTTCTAGATAAAGACAATTCCCAGAGAATGCTAAGAGTGTAAAAGCAAGATGCTGCAACCTTACCCGTTTGTGTTGCAAAAGCAAGAGTGCTGTCAAAGACAACCCCTTGCTTACTCAGGGTGGGGGAAGCCTAATTATCTAGCCACCATTTACTTGTCATGTTCCAAAAATTGTTGTTGAACATAACAATCTTCTTTAATTTGGGAAAATTACCTTGCATCCATCAACTGCAGACATGCCACTGTGGAAAATTAGCAGTGTCTAATGGCCTGCTAAGAAAAGTGGTTAGTGTGGGGCCTAGGATGTTTAAGGCTAGTTTATATATCCAGGGGGCAGGGATCTCTACTGGCTCTGGATTTAATGCATCTAAGAAGTCCGATTACCTGTTGCTGTGGAAAAGGCTAAATTGTGTCATAATATGAATCTGGAACTTTTATTATTAGCACTGTTTCAGAAAGGAAAACAGGAGTTTGTAAACAAAGAAACTCCATGTACAGATGTAACAAATAGAGATTGCATTGGTGCCTCTGTAGTACTGTCCTCTCCTCTTTAGTTTATTAGTTAGGATTCTTCCATAGATCTCTCTCACCCTCAGCTCTCAAGTTGTGTGCTGTAATACTAAACAATTCATTGGGTGTAGTGTGTTTCATTTGAATTAGTGTTAGACGTGTTATTGGAGGTATCTGAAAAACGTAACATTCTCTACTGTTAATGTTTCTGGGTGGTTTTCTATGATTTAAGTTTGACTCGGAATAATAATGTTCCTTTATAGAAGGCTATTCTTTATTCTACTCCAAATGTTTTCTGTCCTTTCTAATTTTCTCAAGTTTCTTATGCACTGTGAAAACCCGAAATTTCTTCTTGATCTCAGCAATATTATTTAAATATACTTTTTGGCGATATTCAGTCATGGTTCAGTACTCATGTTTGGACGTCTAGAACATCCTGGGATTCCAGTTCATTCCATTTTTCTTTTACCTTGATATTATCTTCAAAATATGTGCTAACATGATTGTTATTGGTTGTCCACTGACAACCAACAGATACCATATTGCACATTGTAAGAAAACCAAATCGTACAGTGCAATCACTGCTGCGATCACAGAGCTGCTCTCACAGACAATACATGGAAAATAAAAGGCTGCTGTGGCATTATCAGCTGCAATATGTTCTCTCTGTGATTTCTTGGAGAACTAAGTTTGCAGTTACACTGAAACCCAACAGAGGTTCTCACAGACATGACATAGAAATTAAACTCTGCCATTGCAGTTGCACCAAACAAGTGTCCTTAGAAAGATTTCAGTCATTAAAGGCTGCATTAGTACTCATAGCAAGCAAGTCCTTTCACATATTCCAAGTGCATCACTTTGGGCCCATCTAGTACTATATTAGTCCCACTTGCATGTGCTCTATGCAATGTTGATGGTAGCACATAGCATAACTAGGGAGGGGCTCTCCCTTCTTCCAGACCTTGTTGGTTTGAGATCTGAAACGGATGACATTGGAAAAATATTATTAAGGTTTACTATAAATGTCTCTTTAAAAGAATTTGCAAGTTAGTGGACAGTTTCGATGTTTACCGTTATCCTAACCATGGCTTAATAAGTAGAACCTAGATACAGTAATTTGAGTGTCTAGTATTATACCGGTTTTTAAATTGGAAACTATACAAAATGATTAACTATTGTAAGTTGCAGACACCTTCAGAGTAGCTCATAGCCTTGAGTTTATTTTTAAATAAGCATAGGGTCACATTTTCCTTTCAAATTTTACATTATTATCATGAGGCTGCAGGGCCTGATAATGAGCAGTGCTCAGTCAGATTTATGAACCCGGCTGGGGAACAGAACTGAAGATCTGAAGCACTGAGGCATTTAACTCTTAAATAAAAGTCCTTGTCAACTCAGTTTTGGAGGTAAGAAAAAATGATGTCACTGAATCTTTTTAAATAAATGGGAAAAAATGAAAATGAAAATTTACAGTAATGATTACTTTAACTCTTCATTTAAATGTTCTCCCTTTTCAAAGTGTCCTACTTACACACAGCAGGATTCTTGTTCGGAGTGGCCAGTAGACACTGTGCCATATTTATAACTGAAAAATACAGACTTTTTTTTATTAGAAGAAATTGAAGGTAAATACAAATATTTCTATAAAACATTAAGGGCCTGATTACGAGGCTGACGGTTTCAACACAACCAGCCTCGCGGTGGCGGTCGGACTGCCGTGTCAGGAATAAGGCCAGACGCGATCCAGGTCTCGCCCGAAACTCCGCTGCGTGACTCTGCGGCGCTTTATGCTCGTCATCCCCTCTTGTTCCAAATGTGACCATCAGCATCATCTGCCCTGTGGCGAAGCTCATAGAGCTGCAGTTTCAGGACATTGGTGGACAAGATGCACTTACCAGTGCTATTCTATGAAGGGACTACAATTCCCATGTTTTTAGAGGCAGCAGCCATCTTGGGGTGTGGCAGGCCTGTAAAGCCCAGCCACACCCAAGCACATTTCTCACTATTTTGAAGACTTCGATGCAGCCAGACCTCATGGAGGTTTCTCTGGAGAAGAGGAGAGTTCCTGAATGGCAGAGTTTCATCCAACCGAAGTATCCTTGTTTCCATGGTGCATTCAAAAACGAGTAGGTTGTACTCGTAGCGTTAAGGCCTTGCTGAATCCAAGTTTGGAGGAAGTCATTACTTCCAAAAGGTAAAGCGTCCCTTAGCATAACGAGCAAAGTGTTTTCAGTTTCTAGAGTACAGCGGCCTTGGCGCAATGATCAAAGGCATTTCAGAGCACAGATGTAAAGCGCTCTTTTGCACAGCAATTCAAAGCGATTCAGTTCACAGATGTAAAGTGCTCTTTTGCACAGCAATTCAAAGTGTTTCAGTTCACAGATGTAAAGCTCTTTTGTGCACAGCAATTCAAAGCGATTCCGTTCACAGATGTAAAGCGCTCTTTGCACAACAAATCAAAGCGTTTCGTTCACAGATGTAAAGCGCTCTTGGCACAACAATTCGGGCACTTCAGTTCATAGATGTAAAGCGCTCTTGGCACAGAAATTCAAACACTTCAGTTCACAGATGCAAAGCACTCTTGACAGCAATTAAAGCGTTTCATTTCACAGGGGTAAAGTGCTCTTGGCACGACAATTCAGGTGCTTCAGTTCACAGATGTAAAGCGCTCTTGGCACAACAATTCAAGCGCTTCAGTTCACAGATGTAAAGCGCTCTTGGCACAGCAATCAAAGCGCCTCAATTCACAGGAGTAAAAGGTTCTTGGCACAACAATCTAAGTGATTCAGGCTACTTGAGTAAAAGCGCTTCCTTGTATTATTAAGTAAAGCGCTTCAAGTTCAATCAGTAAAACATTTTGGCATTTATTGTTGTGAATGTGAAAGTATTTCTGGAGATAAGCACATCATAGTTTTCATTGTTCTTTGAAAAGCTTAAGATGTGAAAACCATATTTAATTATTTGAGATTTTCTAAGTAATGATCAAAGGTTTATGTTGTGAAGGCATAGATGTTACAGGATTGATATTCTGAGTATAATCGTGGTTCAAAGTTCTTGCCATCTCTTGATTCTGAGGTCGTAGTTTACCCTTGTTCCATGTTTCAAAGACGGGGCTTTGCCCTAATTTCAAAAGGGGTCTCCATCTCATATCTCGGAGATGCATTTAGTCAAGAGTCTATTGATAAGTTGCATTTCGATGAATGAGTAAATGCATATTTGTTCTAACCTTTACTTTTCAGATCTCTCTCCCTGCTGTTCCCTAGCCTAATTCCCTCCCCCCCGACTGGCTTCATCCTAACTCTGTGCTATAATAGCTTTCTGAGTTGGTGACGCCGGAAGGTGGGCCTTTTGTTCAGTGATGTGCAGATCCCGAGGAAAGGACACTGACATGCCACATCTGTGGTGGTCCGGCCACCACATTACAAGGTTGACGGGCAGACCCATAAACCTACTGCCGTCCCTGCCAGGATCGGTGATCCCGGAGGGTGATGGCAGTCCTGGTTGCAATCAGCCAGGGCTGTGCTGAACTCAGCGTGGCCCTGCTGATTACAACTTTGTTCTCCGCCAGATTTTTCATGGTGGTCTGACCGCCATGAAAAATCTGGCAGAGAACAAGTGCAGGGGCTACAGGTGGGGCCCTGCACTGCCCATGGCATGGGTAGTGTGGAGGTCCCTCTGCCCAGCACCCTTGAAATGCGCACTCTGTGCTGTTCAGACAGTGTGCCTTTCAAGGGTGCTAATGCACCCTGCGTGCTGCAGCTTAGCATAGCTGCCGGCTCAACTATGAGCCGGGAACAATGCTGCTGCACCCTTCCCACTGGGCTGACGGGGAGGAACCTTCAGTTGAACCACCACTCACCTCCTCAAGCCTGAAAGAAGTAGCTATAGATACTATGTTCATGATCAACACACCCTTGGGACAAGAATAAGAGAAGGCATGTCTCTGAATGCTCCTCATATCAGAGAGACTCCCCTACCATCAAGCACTGCATTAGGTCTACTACAAAGCCCTACAGATGTTACATTTTGAAAGGACCACTAGACATGTACCAAGAAAAGGATAAGATGAGAAGAGAACAATCTGCTGAGTCCATATGGAGAAGAACAAGGGCCACCTGGCACACAGCCATTGCCAGATGCTGCTTCAGGGGGCCCAAAGGAAGTGTGTGTTGTTGCTGTCCCTTTTAGGCAGAAGTGCAGTTACATCACCAAGGGGGTTGGGTAACTGCAGTGTTTTGCACCAACAACAGTTACAGTCAGGGCAGCTTTCATGTGCCTATGTGACTCTGGAGCAACTAGGCAATCTTTGTAAAATGTCTGTTAGCCGTAGAACCACAGCAGCTAGCTATTGGTGCCTGCCCAATGTACTGCCCTGATTTTTAGGTTTAGAATTTTAGGAGGCTCGAAGGTCAAACAATCAAGGATTACTGCTGAAGCTGAGCTGGCCACTGACTACTCAGAGAAAGTTAACACTTAATTAGTACAATATAGCTAAAGATAGTCCAGTGAGTTCTACTTTTTTCACGTATGTTTAACAACTCAGTAGATAAGCAATAGTTAGAAATAAACTATAATCCCTTACTATGCAACCTTTTTACAAAGGGCTTTAAATTGGCAAAGTGTGATGACTCTTAAAATTGGTGCTGTGTGTCTGGTCTCGATAGCACTCCAATTTGATTTGCAATATTTTTATGTGCTTATGTATCTGTTGACCTTAGCATGTGTCTGGGCAGTTGAAGGAGGAGAGATCTTGCAACATTTATTTTTCTGCACTGTGATCGGCTGTGTCTTTTGGAGACTAGCTGGCAGGTGCGGGTGAACTGAAACTGGGTTTCTGACATCAGACATTGTGATGATCATAATTTTCAGTGAGTCCAGTGGCCAGCTGTGCAGTATGGGTCTGCACCCTGACAAAATGGAGTGCACAGAAAAACAGCATGACCAGGGAAGGAATCACTCCCTGTCTCTTCTACAATCCTGAGCATTTCACACTGGCAAGCACCACATGCAACAGACATGATGTAGAGACTGGAATTTATATCTTTGTTGCATTGCTGCCTTTGGAGTTTGGCTTTGTAGTGACAGTGACAATGTAATCTCATGCAGCTCTTTCTCAGTCACTCATGTTTTTTATGTTAGCAGCTTACATTTGTTATGCCAAGCACTTCTGCTGTCTGCAGGTGGTTTCCCAAACAAGGCAGTTTGTCGCCGGGTTCACCAACAGCACATCTTTCTTCCTCAGTCATTGCCTGGCATATGGTTCCTACTTCAAGAGAACAGTGAAAATAACTGTCTCTGGTTCAGTGCTATCGGTGTGCAAAAGGAATCGAAGGGGGAGTGAGGCCTGGCCTGGTGGCAGTGACGGAGGTGATGGCCAGACCCCGTGGAGTCCAACCTGTATTGACAGCCAGGGCAACACTTGCGGGGCCTCCCTGGAGTTGGCAGCACCCAGTGAACCAGCAGAGGAGCAGCAGTGGAGACCGGCAATAGAGGTGGGTGCAGTTGGAGGTGAGTGGCAGCCATGGACATGCACCTCCGAATGCGGCTGCTCCCAGCAGTGCGACAATGTTGTGACAGGGGCGGTGAGGACACCTGCACTTAAGGGCACAAGAGTTGGTCAGCAAAATCATGACAGCATGCTGGTGTCTTGTTTTTTATGAACATTCACCACTCCTAAAAGCGGCATAAACGACCTGAGGTGAGCACATCAGACCAGTCGTTTCCTGGGTCCTTCGACTGTGGTGCTGGCCTGGAGGGAAGACTGTTTGGTTCAGGAGAGCGTTGAAGTAAAGCCAACACCACGGGGCACACCCCTTCACTGGAAAGGCCTGCAGTAATGACAAACAATACACTCAGCTTCACCAGGGCCCTGGGGACCTAGAAGTATACTGCTTATTGAGAAGACAAGGGGGACCCACCTATAAACAAGTGTATGCAGGTTGGCTACCCTGTGGAGCCAGCTCACACAACAATCACATGCACACAGCGGAGTGTAAGCCACCAAATCTGATAGTGTGTTGGCGTGGACTACATATGGCACGGTCTATGCAGGTCCCTGAAGGAAGGAGGCTTTAGCTCTACACCCATACCCCAAGTGCCCTCAGGGTGACAGGATCTTGAGCTGGGCCCGAATTGCGAGGCGAATCACACCGGTAAAATCACTCTGAGATTTGAGGGGAAGGTTAGGTCCTGACTGTTGAATACCCTATAGTGTTTGCCAGCCACGAGGGACAGGCCGGGCCATCAGGGAGCTCACCAGAGATCATATGTCCCCATGAGGAAGGATAAACCTGCTAAAGGAACCCTAGCAAAAAAAATGTACAATATACTGTCCCAGGTCACAGACAGCAGGATACAAATCAGGAGGCTCCTCCTTCACTGGAATGGAGGGACCCTGCACAGTGCACAGCAGAAATAGTATAAGCTATCATTAATTCACATGAGGTGCTTGAAACAAACATGGATATGTTGGACATGGATATTGACCACCCACTTCTGGATCTGCGCAATGTGGTAGAAAGAACCATGACTATGGAAGAAGAGGTACCACTCTTCAGGTTAGGAGCACAACCCAACTGGATGACTGCCTGGAGGACACAGAGGGCCAGATGTAATAGCTACGATTCTCACGATTTCCTGAATGTGCGCAGGGGCCCTCAGTGGAACTGTTTCTAGAAGATTGGAAACCGACCATAATGCATGCCGTCCGTCTTTCTAAGTTCTTCACAATGGAGCATGCACAAATAACTTTGGGTCCTGAGCCGCTTCCTGGAGCCTCACCTAGGGCAATCATTGCATGGTTGTTTAATCATCGTGATAAGGACTTCATCCTCCAATGTGTTCTGATGCACGGTCCCCCACAATATGAGGGAACCGCCATACAGATTTTCCCAGATTATACCAGGAGGGTCCAAGAATGCGCGACCAGCAGAATAAATATAGCCTGATTTTTCCTGCACGATTGCGGGTCCAATACGAGAGAAAGGCCCTTTTTTTCGAGACCCATTGGGAGGCTGCTAACTGGATGGACTCTCTGGGACTGGGTGGTGGAAAACAATTTCGAGAATGGCGTGAAGCACACAATAGAAATACTCAGAGACCCAATCACCAACAAAAGGCCTCCTCACAGCAACAAAGCAAACCTCCGAAACAACCTACGGAACACATCCTGGTATCATAGGATGGAACACTGCAGATAGAAAGCATTTCAATAGAAACACAAAACCTTTTACTCCACTGAGCCAACTGCCTGAGTCCCTGGAAGCTGAAGCCTCGCTGAGCTGAGAGGCCCTGGGGGCTGCTTGTCTGAACAAAGAGGGTCCGAATCAACAGGTAACGCCGCATGCTAAGTGGGGTGTAATGTGATGAAGAACAGTGATTACAGATTCGAGCACAGACTGCCAATCAAAAACATTGAAGACACTGAGAGCCTTTTAACGGGATGTTGTCCATAGTCTGGGTCAGTGGGGTCTGCGACCCAGGTCTCCGTTTATTGCTGAGCTGCCTTTTTTTTAAGGACTCACAACAAGCGGTGTCAAAAGGTTGCAGGCAGTTTTTCATACTGCGTATATGCAGAATTCATCTACATCAAGACTAGCTTTTTGAGAAGGGATTTTGGGGTGGGATTTACGACCCTCCTGGATGAGGGTTGCACAGGAGAGGCTCAGAGGCCTCTGCCCTTGGCAGGGGGGATGTAGGATATATTATGTTCATTGTTGCCCACTGCAGGTGCCGTTTCAGGCAGAAATGTTCATTGATGTTCTGTTCGATGTTTTTACCAATATGCCTTTCTCAACACATTTTATGCTTGAGGGAGGAGCTTCCATGTTGAAGGACAATGGAATAGGAGACTCCGGTAGGTGTCATGGATCAAGGACAGGGGGTCATAGACATACCATATGGCTGGGATGAGTTTGGGATCAATGTACAAGTTTATAACGTGGAACGTGAGAGGATTAAACAACCCATTGAAACACAACAGAGTTATAGCATATCTAAAACGCTATGGAGTAACAATAGCTTTCTTTCAGGAAACTCACACCTGGGGAGACTGTCTGAAACCCTTGCAGAAAGTATGGCGTGGCAAGCTCTTTGCTGTATCATACTATGGGTGTGCAAGGGGGACATTAATCTGGATAGCCCCAGGGATCCCCTTCCAAACGACAAGAGTCGCTAAAGATGTGGAAGGGTGCTGCACTATCGGTAAGGGACTTTAGATGCCCATGCCCTCTGCCTTATTAATGGTTATGCCTCCAATGTCGACAATGGGGACTTCCTGGGCTCGGTAATTAGGGCTGCCCTGATTATGCCTCCCTCGAAAATTATATTGGCTGGGGATCTCAATTGTGTACTAGACGGGAATGCAGACAGATGTCCCCTTCCCCCTCCCCCCGATTAGGAGCAACACTCCATGCAACTCTTTTGGTCCAACAGACCCTGCAAAGCCTTGGATTGCTTGATATTTGGCACCAACGACAACCCCTCACACACACATAATCATGTCATGCTCTGCGCACAGCCACATTTATTCGTCTTGGTATTTCTTTTTCCTTCAGGCGATGGAGGCACACCAAGCCCATGACATCCAATACTTAGCACGCTACATCTCTGATCACTCACCACTTTTATTAACATACTCCTTACGTAGGGAACCACCCAAAGTCCAGTTGTGGCGATTGAATGTTGAGTCTATCAGATACAGCATATAGGGACACATTAGATACCACCATAACTCATTATTTTAAGAAAAACTGGGGAACCACAGGCACCAGAGACAGAGTGTGATACTCTGAAAGTAGTTATTCAAGGAATATGTATAACCACCTCAGTTGGAGTGTGATGCACTCTGGAACAAGATTTATCCAAACAGGAAACAAAGCTAAAGATATTAGAAAAGAGGCTTCCCACCGATCGATCCTTAGATACAGCTTGGGATAGACAAAAACACAAAGTGTGCGATTTATGGGACCAACTAGAAAAATACTCAAAGAAAAGGGCTAGACAGCGATTGTACATTGAGGGTGACAAAGCAGTCAGGTTATTGGCCAGGCTAATCAGATCGGAATCAACACCACAGCCCATTCTTTCTATAAGGGACCACAGTGGTCAAGCGGCCCATAGACAACAAGCCATTAACAAGGTATTTACTGAACCTATGCGTGTGGTGTATGAGCAGATACGATTGTCAGGGCAAATATTGAGCGCAAAGATCAGTAAACAGGAACTGGTGGAAGCGTTGCAATCTCTGAAAATGGCAAAGGTGATGGGAGGAAACGGCCTGCCAGCAGAATGCTAAACATGGATTTGAAGCTATGTTCTGACAACCCGCCTTCTCCCATATATCCTGCGTCTGATGTGATACACGTCCCACATGGTCAGAAGGGATGTTATGCTCTTGCCTTCTTAGATCTTAAACAGGCTTTGGGCTTCCTTAATTGGAAGCATGTGTGGAGGGTATTGGAAAGAGCAGGATTGGGCACCCCCTTTGTAGACTTGATCAAACTGATTTATGCACATCCACAGGCACAAGTCGGTACAGGATGAAAAAAATTTGGAGGAATTTGTGTAACAGCGAAGGCACCAAACAAGGATGTCCCCTGTCTTTCTTAATCTTTGCCATGGCTGTGGAGCCACTGGCTTGCCATCTCTGCCAAATCCTCAGGGGATGAGGAATAACAGTGTATGATACAGAGCATATAGTTTCACTGTATGCAGAATGATTCCATGGTATACCTGAGGCAACCCGATATCTCAGTCCCGATCCTCCTGAATGTCATGCAAGAATATTGTGAGTTCTCAGCCTCAGGGTAAACACATTGAAATCTGTTCTGTATCCATTAGGACACCTGGCTGTCCGTCCGCTCGCCTGGGGAGATGCCAGGGTCTGCCCTGGAAATTGGATGGAGTTAGGTACTAGGGCCTCCGTATTGCCCATCTGGAGCAACAGTTCTTGACCTTAATATGGTGAGGGTTCTGGTGGGCCTGAAACCATCTGCACAGTTTTGGAATATTCTACATCTACATCTGTCATTAATGGGGAAGACTGCACTTTTGAAGATGGTAGTCTTACCCCGCTGTTTATAATTATTGCAAGGCTCCTTCTATGAAGTTCCCCACAAGTTCTGTTGGAGCTTGAGAAATTAATAGTGGAACTCTTATGGCAGGGTAAAAGATGAAAAGTGAGATTGTCTACCTTCAAACGGGAATGGGGAAAGGAAGGAATGGAAGTACCAGATTTGGAACTGTACTATATACCTGCACAATTGCAACATGCAGTGCACTGGCTGGATGGTGAGCATAATTGGGAACCGGTGTTGTTGGAAGGATCTCATGAGGGACACCAACTAGGAGAGTTCCTAATGCAGGGCAATAGAATACCCTGTACATACCCTCACGTAGTCCGAATTGGGAGAGATCAGTTAGGCAGGTGATTAAAAGGGCACCTCAGGCCCGAGACCTTGATATCTGGATCCTCTTCCCTTTTGCACATATAATACAAACAATGTCGGTAGCCAAATGGCAGGAAGGGGATTGGATAATACTCTCTGACCTCTCCCCAGAGGGTATATTTAATACTTTGCAGAGGGGCATAGGAGCTGTTTGCCTGCAATTTCTACAGTATGCGAAGAGGGCAGCAACAGATAGACAGCTATGGCCTTCATTTCCTGAGGCTCCAGAGCTGTCTCACACACTGGTAACCCTTCTAGGGATGGCAGGGAGCGCAAGCTCATAACTCATTTATATTGAGCCCTGCTAGCGGATAAGAGAGTACAACCACTATCAATAGAAGACACCTGGAAAGGCCTCACTGAGGGCCCCTAACTCCACATGATTGGTCAAACATACATGCAGGTGTGAAGGGAGTGACGGCGAGCGCCTGATTTAAACAAATCCGTACAATTTCATACACATGACCTACCTTTCCCCCAAGCGCCTACCTGCTATATACCTATCTAGAGACCAGAGATGCCCGAGGTGCCATATGGATCTCGCAGATTTTACTCACATGGTGTAGCACTGCTGTCTTATAAAAGATTTCTGGACAGAGGTTCTTGCCCAATTGAGAAAGGCCACAAAGTGGGAGATCCTGCAAATGGTTGAAAAGTGTCTCTTAGCCCTCCTGCCGGTAAACCAAAAATGGAAACTCAGCAGATGATATTCCCTCTTACGCCTGACGGTAGCAAAACGGCATATTGCAATCCATTCATTGAGCCCCTGGGACCCACCTACAGAGGCTTAGGAGATGGAAAAGGTAGATTGGGTAGGAGCAGAAGAGGTTCACATAAGAAGGGCTAGGAAAGATTAAAAGGTTCAGGAAGTTCTGGTATCTTGGGCAGAGATGACTCGGAGTCTGCTTGCATATCACAGTTTGCAGAGGGAGGGTACCCTATCACAGCAAGAGGAAAATTAGTGATATCCAAAGGGGGGGAAATGTGATCTCTTTATAATATTAGATATTCCATAATTATGAACTACTGTGATTCAGAAAATACATATGTGATTAAACAATGCCATATGTATTACTATGTACCTTCCTTGGAAGGTTTGGGGTGGGAGCTGGAGGGTACAACTGTTGTATATTGTGTTTAGTTGAATCCGTTGTTGGGGGATTGATGAAAATATAAGTTGTCCTGTGATGGTTTATGCCGGTGAGAACTACAAACATGTATACTTGACGTGTGTATATTTTGCTACCTCAACTAATAAAACGAAAATAAAAACTTAAAAATGAAGTAAAAAAAGACTATCATGTATGAGACACCCTACAAATATGGAGCTGCAAATATTCTTAAAGAAGCCCAAATGAGGTATCCTGCTTTTCATGTATCCATGTCCTACTCATACACCTTGTACACTCAGGGAAAACATGGGGTCGAGTCATGATATAAAACGCAGACTTGCTCAGTGAACATCTCTAGGTGGTTTCACAATGTTAGGGTGCAGGTAAAAAAGACTTCTACCTGGTGTATCCCTTTACTATAGATAGGCAGATAGCATGTATTAGTTCCATTATGGCCTGTCAATGTGACAGTAGCGACTATGTTAAAGGCAGTTTTATTTTGAGTGTAACCTTACAGTCAGGCAGACCTTAGAACTCTGTGGGGAGGGAATACAAGTGCTATGTAAAGCACCTGTCCAAGGACTTGTGACACAGGCATTCTGTACAGAAAACCATGACAGATCAGCTAAAAAGATGAACTGAATAGACAAATGTCACACAACTGTCAGGGACTTTCACGCTTACAGATAACATTTAGGTGGGTCAAGTGGATGGTGGGGAGATTTTTTAGTCTTCCTTGAGATGGAACATTCAACCTGTCTCGGACCCATTCAGGGGAGGGGAATGGAGCTGAGGTGCTACTGGGTCTCAACAATGTTGATTGAGGTTTTTGCCACTGGATCCTGGGCTGCATATAATTGCTTTCTCCTACAAGATTCCTATCCGAGTCTATAACAAAGTAATTACCATGTTATTCCCATGTAAATGTTTATGTAGTTTTTCCACAGTAAATGTCAAGGTACTCAACCAAGGTGCTCAAGGAAAAGGCATTCGTTTTGTTTATTACGGTGTGGCACTGTCATTGAAACTAAAGTCTGATTTTACCTAGAGGGTCGTCAGGTCATCTAACTCGCCACCCTGGTCAACACCCTGAATTCAAAATTACAAAATCACAGCTGGCTCTAAGGAGATCTATGTGCCTTCAGAGGAGCCACTACGTTTGCTCCTCTGAATGTACTCAAAGTTTAGTGCATGGCTGCAGTAGTTAGGGGCCACGCCCCAATATTTTTGTTTTTCACCAACAAATTCTTTCTGAAAAAGTAAAACACCTAATGACCTGCACATCCTGAGAGTTTTCTCCCAGTGTGTGGGCGTCAATTTTTCCCTTCTGTCCATGACCACCAGGTTTTGCAGGCGGTCATGGGTAATAAAAAAAGCCCTCAGTCCTTTGCTCTAAATAGGAAATGCAGTGTAATGGGTTTACTGCAAAGACCCCCACTCCGTCGATCTGTTGGAGTTCTTTTCTCCAGCAGCAGAGACAGTGAGGACTTTGCCATCCGAAAACTGACAGTCTGCCTGACTCAGCATTAAACAGATGAATCTGTCCCTATGTGTTGTTACTCTAAACAATGCATATACCCTTCATTACAGAGAGATTTAGGAGAGTGCATCCACCTTGCATAATTAAAATGTAACACTTGAAATTTAGTATAATGTTATGTATGTATTTGCATTTATACCATGCAAATCTAGCTAGGAAGCAACAGAGCACTGTGCAGTACTGATAATATTTGGAGACAATCTACAAGACTATGTCCGTTGAATTGGGATTACAAAAATACAATTAATACATTGTGTTTCACATTTTTAGGCACTGGGAGATTATGTGATTTACCCAGAATCACACAATGTGGTACCAAGTTCCAAGGCTGGAGTTTGACCTGGGTCTCAGGTCCCAAAGTTTGCAGCTCTAGACACTAGGCTACAACTCCTGCCTAGTGCTTGGACTCCTTTGTGGGTCATAGTCATGCTGTATAAAATAGTCAGTAAAGAAACAAATATAAATACCATACACAACACTGCAGTGCTACTGCAATTAAGGCACTGAAAGACTGCTTGCATCTACCGCTACCAGTTCTAGTGGTGCACCCGGAGCTGGATTTTTAGGCTCTACTCAGTGGTTATCACCTCTGCTACCGTGGGACAGGAGGTACCAATGACTGCACAGATACTGAGATTGAAGGAAGTACCAGGAAATATAAACCAGCACAAAGCTAGACTCTGTGAAGAAAAGTGTGCACAGAGGAATCAATACTGCTTCTCTCAAAATAAGATCAATTCATGGGCGCTGTTCGTAGGAGTGGGGGTGCTGCAGCACCCCCAAAATTACCATGCTGAACTTCAAAAGGTGAATGAGCAATAGAGAAACCTTAAAATTATATTTTTATCTTGTCACATTTGCTGTGCATTCAAAGATCAAAGGTCAGGCTATGGCTTATGACAAATTGCTGCTTATTCTTTTAAAATAGGAATTTCTGTTTACTTTTCTATCTCTGACCACAAAGTTCAAAGATTTTGTAAAGTAAACTCTCTCACAATTCTGGTGGGGTACAGAGGGTGTGAAAGGAAAGGCTGTAGGATGGCAGTTTAGACTTACATGCAACATTTAAATTAATGTAAAGTAACTGTACAGATATTTCAAAATAGAGCAGCAGTTAGGAAAGCAGAAATAAACACAATCAAATCAAGACATTTTGCTTGATGATGAGCAAATGGTAAAACTTTGCTGAAAACAGATTACTGCACATTGTTGTTTGTGCTTTGTTTATCTTTATCAGTAAAACTGCATGTCAGTGGCATGTTTGCGACTATTTCAATAGAAAAGGTGTTTCCCTTAAATTCCAGAGTGCTACCAAACCACGATCTTGTGATACATTTGTAACAGTGTGCTCCACAATGCACCACTACCAGACATACCAGAGTCTTACCGCTATTCTGCAGAATGGGTGTGATTCATTTGCTGCACTTGCTCTTTGAGTGATACTTGGTTTCTTTACAATCACCAAGATTTCAGTGATATTACATTGATGCCAGTAATCCCACTGTGAAAACTGGTCTAGCACCACTAGATCAATTACCTTGATGAACGGTAGCAGAGTCTAAAATATAACTGGGCCTTAGCAGTGCTTAATTTGTAAATCAAAACAAGCCAGTGCCAAAAGCCCTCCTCTTAAACATGCAGGTGCTGCAATTAAATGTGTGAGCACAGGATACTGAGGCAGTGTAATCCTGAAGCCATCTCGGCCCCCTTCAATCCATTTACAGGCACTCCCTGCCCCTTCAGCTTACTCTTGCAGCTTTCTGCTTTCTCCCTGTGTGATGCTTTTTCATTTTTCCCTTCCTCCGTATTTACCGTAAGTGTATTTTTCCCGCAGTAAATGCTTGAGGCAGAAAACTAAGTGCTGGCAGTCAAAAATAAGTGCTGGTGCTCCGCACCCGAAACAACAAGCGCAAATTAAGCACTGGGCCTTTGTCTCCAATGTACGCTACCTCATCCAGAATTAGAATCATATTTAAGATCTTCTCAATTATTAAACTAGAGAGGTATTTGTATGGTACATTTTTAAGGAGTTTTTTCTCATACATAGTAAGTAATAATACATTCTGGAAAGATCTTATACACAGATTTCATTGGTCAGTTGGTGAGGAATACCGAGATTGAGCACAAATACTGTTTGAAGATGCACAGTTATTCCCATAGACCTTATTGGGGAAACTGCAATGCAAGTCGAGAGTAGAGGTCAGTCGAGCTCAAATTTTTTGCTATTATTTACAGACTTCGGCCCAGATTTAAGAACCTCTAGCGCAACATTGGCGTTATTTTTTTTATGCTAATGTGGTGTTAGGCTTCAAAAATTGTACGCCTTATTTACAAAGTGGCGTAATGCATGCATTGTGCCACTTTGTAACCCTTTGTGCCACATTATGCATGCACCATTGGCAATGTATGCAAAGGAGGTGCTCCCTCGTTAGGGGGGACTGCAAAAATGGCACAATAGAATTTAAGAGATTTCATTGCATCATTTTTTGTGGCTACTTTTTATGCCTGCTCAGAGCAGGCATTAAAAGGGTGCCCACCATTGGTTACAATGGGCCCCTATGTACTGTGAAGGGTTAGTGCCAAAATATTGGCGCTAACACTGAACGGTAAATCAGTAGCATAAAAAAGTTTGATGCTATTTCTCCCTACCCTGCGCTATGGTGTGCCGTATTTTAAAGAAATACAGTGTGCACATGGTGGCTGTAGGGGGACGCTCAGGGGTGCAAGAAAAAATGCTGGGTGCAGCACGACTTTTCTTAAATCGGCCCCTTAGTTTATTCCTCATTTTTTTTTTGTTTAGTCATTTGTTGTTAGAATGTTGAAAAAAATAACACACAAATAAGGAGAATGAATATATATATAAAGAAATTGAAGTTACAATAGGAATGTAGATCTCAAATAGTAATGCATACTGAACATTTCATACAGGTAGGAAAAAAACAATCAATGAGTGTTAGAAATGGGGTCTTGGTTGACAGTCAGGTTACCCTCTGGTCAAGCAAGGACCCTCAGTCTAGTCAGGGTAAAAGAGAATCACCCTTAGTTAACCCCTGCTTACCCCCTTGGTAGCTTGGCAGAGCAGTAGGCTTAACTTCAGAGTGCTAGGTGTAAAGTATTTGTACCAACACACACAGAAACGTAATGAAAACACTACAAAATGACAACACCAGTTTAGAAAAATAGGAAATATTTATCTAAACAAAACAAGACCAAAACCACAAAAACCGACATACACAAGTCAAGTTGCGAATTTTTAAAGATTAAACTCAAAAATAGCGCTTAGAAACACAAAATGCTTCGATGATTGTTAACACGGCGTCGTGACGGAGTCGTTCCCAACAAGCTGACACCAGCGGAGCCGGACACGGAGTCGTGTAGACCTTCCAGTACAGTACCTTTGGTGAAGAGTGAAAACAAGCCGATGCAGGAAGTTGGGGATCGCGGCTTCTGTGCAAAACGTTGAATCTGTGCACTTCCAGCAGTGTCGGTCACGACGTGGTGCGGCGACTTTCACAGAGTCGCGGACTTCAGCGGGGCTGCAGCGGTGTCGGGCCTGCGAAGTTCATTGCGTTCCAGCGAAGATCACGGCGTTGGGTGCAGGCGGCGTCACCGGGTTCAGCAGCGGCGTTGGTCCGAAGTCGATTTCCTTGGATTTCCACCAGCTTTTAAGGGCCCAGGGACTGGATAGGGCACCACTTTTCAGAGCAGGAGTCTCTCCAGAGACTCCAGGTGCTGGCAGAGAAAAGTCTTTGCTGTCCCTGAGACTTCAAACAACAGGAGGCAAGCTCTAAATTAAGCCCTTGGAGATTTCTTCACAAGATGGAAGGCACACAAAGTCCAGTCTTTGCCCTCTTACTCTGGCAGAAGCAGCAACTGCAGAATAGCTCCACAAAGCACAGTCACAGGCAGGGCAGCACTTCTCCTCAGCTCTTCTCCATGCAGAGGTTCCTCTTGATTCCAAAAGTGTTCTAAAGTCTGTGGTTTTGGGTGCCCTTCTTATACCCAATTTCTCCTTTGTAGTAGGCTTACTTCAAAGTAAAGTCTCTTTTGAATGTGAAATCCTGCCTTGCCCAGGCCAGGCCCCAGATACTCACCAGGGGGTCGGAGACTGCATTGTGTGAGGACAGGCACAGCCCTTTCAGGTGTAAGTGACCACTCCTCCCTCCTAGCACAGATGGCTCATCAGGATATGCAGGCTACATCCCAGCTCCCTTTGTGTCACTGTCTAGTGTGAGGTGCAACCAGCCCAACTGTCAAACTGACCCAGACAGGGAATCCACAAACTGGCAGAATCACAAAAATAGTATAAGCAGGAAAATGCTCACTTTCTAAAAGTGGCATTTTCAAACACACAATCTTAAAATCAACTTTACTAAAAGATGTATTTTTAAATTGTGAGCTCAGAGACCCCAAACTCCACATGTCCATCCGCTCCCAAAGGGAATTTACACTTTAATCACATTTAAAGGTAGCCCCCATGTTAACCAATGAGATGGACAGGCCTTTCAACAGTGAAAAACGAATTTAGCAATATTTCACTGTCAGGACATATAAACCACTTTGCTATATGTCCTACCTTAACCATACACTGCAGTTTGCCCTTGGGGCTACCTAGGGCCTACCTTAGGTGTGTCTGACAGGTAAGAAAAGGGAAGGGTTAGGCCTGGCAAGTGGGTACACTTGCCAAGTCGAATTTACAGTTAAAACTGCACACACAGACACTGCAGTGGCAGGTCTGAGACATGATTACAGAGCTACTTATGTGGGTGGCACAACCAGTGCTGCAGGCCCCCCACTAGTAGCATTTGATTAATAGGCCCTGGGCACCTCTTGTGCACTGTGCTAAGGACTTACTAATAAATCAAATATGCCAATCATGGATAAGCCAATTACATACACATTTTGTAAAGGACCAGTTGCACTTTAGCACTGGTTAGCAGTGGTAAAGTGCCCAGAGTAACAAAAACTGTAAAATCAGAGTCCAACACACATCAACAACCTGGGGAACAGAGGCAAAAGGTTAAGGGACACCACGCCAAGGATGAAAAGTCTAACAATGAGGTAAACATTTGGCTCATGAGTATAATCGTTACATTAATACACATTTATAGTACACAGAACACAGTTATGATACATATGACAACAAATAAAACAAAAGTTGGCCAAAGGCAACTATGCAAAAAGCAAAAGATGAAAGGAATAAATAACGACTACAAAACAGAAAGAGAAAAACAGAGAAAAGAGTATTAAAGCTGAAACATACCCCTAAGATAATTAATCCCCTAAAACTGTTAAGGGTAAAGTAAATATCTTAAAACTAGTACCAAGTGAAAGTTCATGAAGGTTTGGGATGCAACCTGTGAAAGAGTATTGACTCACACTAAAATTACCTGATATAAAATTAGCTAATGGTGAAAAGACATTTTCTGTGTTATTTCATTCTATCAATTGTGGGTTTAACACACATTCTGTAAAGGTCCGGGGGATATATAATTTATACCGGCCTAATTTTGAGAATTTTGCATCACATTTGTTACACAAAATCCAAGAAATTAAATAATTACGCCAGTCGCACAATTACACCTTTGCTCGGGGTAAAAAAATATTGCACTGGAACTGGGGAGCAACACAAACAACGAGAACACCAACAGTTGTTTTTCGTGTCAATTGTGTTTTTTGTGGGTTTTATTTTTTTTTAAATGCGGCTTCATCTCTAAAATCGAAACAAGGATACATTTTGAGCTAAAATGTGGTGCTAAATGACGGATTTGCATTTCCTGTAGTTATGCACGAAATCATGTAATTTTCTCACATTTTTGCGTAATTAGGGAAAAGCAAATTTCACAAACCCCTAATGTGTTCCAATCCATGCTACCAAGAGCCAATGATCAAGTATTTATGAAAATGCCAAGAGTAAATTCAACTTTGAAACATACCATTTTCCAGAAACAATAACTCTATCAAAGGAAGCTGTCAGGAATACCATGAAAACTCAAACTTGCACATTACTCTACCCAGACATGGAGGGCTTATGGTTTCCTTTAAGTTTAGAAGAGTCTGCTTGGTGAGTGTGGAGGATCAGAACATGGAAACTAAACTTGTACGCACTTCTGTGCAGAATTTCTGGGGCATTATGGGTCAGTAACTCTAAAAGGTCAGTGTAGGCACAGGGTTAGTGCCTGGCAACATCTCCTAGTTGTGTTGGCTTACTTCTGCCCTGTTAGTTCAGTACGTGGAATTTGAGATCCCCCACTGTTATTTTTACCCCTCTGCTTGTCCTCTGAACAATTGGTTTCTATCCTTAATTTTCTGTTTACCCTTTTGGCCCTGGTAATTTCTTTTGATCCCTTAATGCCTTATGCCTGTGCGACATATTCGGAAGGATGCTGCTGCTTACCGTCTGGGCCGCCCCTCTGTTGTATTTTTGCTAGACTGGCATATTGCCTCACTTCATTCCTGCAATCATTGATTCTCACCTCAGCCATTGAGTTCAAGGCCTCATTCCTGGTAGGACTGACGCTAGTCACAGTATGTCCTTGCCAAGCGAGGGGTAAGGTGTGATATGTTCAGTGTTTGTTGATTTACATAGTTGCTTACTGTTTCTTTTTATCACTTTAGAAGATATGCGAGCAGTGGCTGGAAGTAAATCCTAGGCTGCTGCTGGCACCATTCTGAGCCTGTGTCTCTGGTGTCTTAGCCCTTCCCCAATTTTACCTTGGGTTCCTAACAGATGCATTATAGTTCGGTATCATGTTTTGAACACGTGGTCCTCGATAGGAATTGCAGGATATATTCCTTTTTTTTTAGGTAAATCAGCTTTATTAAAATCAAAATACATATGGGTCACATAATAACAATACAAAATAGCAGTCACAATCATAGTGATATAACTTTGAACGGAATTGTAAAAGCTGTTTAACATTTTAAAGTATAAAATGGGGGAAAAACAATAAAAACGGAACAAGACCAGTTAAAATAAGAAAGATACATTGGGTGTTGAAAAGATAAAAAATAAAAAGTGATATTCAATAAAGCATAAAGTTAAGCTAAATTCACTCAAGATCAGAGAAAATAGCTTAATATTCTCAGATAATGTACAATTAGTAGAATTGCAAGCAACAACAGTAAGATAATCAGTCAAAGGTACTTTTAAATAATTAACCAGAAGTTTCCCTGATCAATATTGACCTCCATAATAGCGGGTGCTACTACGTAGAAGAAAAGAGGAGGCATTATCCATTGAGATTTTGTTAAATTGCAATTTAGCTTGAATAAATTCTTGTAGATTAAAATTAGAAGAGTAATAATAATGATGTTCTAACCATTTAATTTTGAGAAGAGGAGATTGATGATGTGCATTAAAAGTTTTCTTTTTATTAGAGACAAAATGTATTATATGACCACGAGCCGCAGCCTTAAACTAATCCCATAACAATTGTGTGGAAACATGAGAATCATCATTAAATCAGAAGAATTCCTCCGCAAAGGCAACAAAGAATTATTAAATCGCCACCTATTGGACTTGGGATGCACCGGGAGCAAATCAAAATCTGTGATGACTGGAGCATGATCAGATATTACCATAGGTTAAATGGAGGAATTAATAAAATTTTGGGATCATGATTTTGAAACAAAAATATGGTCAAGTCTAGACAAGGAGCCATGTGGTGGAGAATAAAACGAAAAATCCCTACTATCAGGATTACAGGTTCTCCATGAATCAATTCAATTACATTGTGAGAGAAATGCCTTAAATTGTTTATGCATTTTGTGGGGAAAAACCTTAATTACAGATTGCCTATCTATAAAGGGATCAATAATTTGATTACATTCACCTCCAAGAAGAAAAAAATCATCATTATAATGCAAACATTGTTTAGTAACATTAGGCCAGAAAAGATAATCTGAGTTATTAGAACCATAAATATTACCAATAGTCATCATAATCCCATTAATACTTAGCTTCACAAAGAGCCATCTACCATCGGAATCTGAATCATGTGAAATAACCATAACTGATCATTTTTTATGGCAGGACACAATTACACCATTTTTCTTTGTAGCTGAAGGAGAAGTAAAAACATTGCCCACCCAACCTCTTTTAAGTTTCAGAGCCTCAGACTCCGTCAAATGGGTCTCTTGTAAAAGAACCAAGTCTGGATTATATTTAGCTGAATGGGATAAAATTCTCTGCCTTTTAATTGGGTTAATAAATCCTTTGACATTCCAAGAAATAACTCTGAATTATTACGTCACATAACCATATATATACACGAAAGGTCTTGTACCATAAATAACTGAAAATAAATATAGGGGAAAGGAAAACAAGAAAAACAAAGAGAGAGAAGAGTAAAGGGGAAACAGCAAGAAAAAAGATGGAAAATATTTAAGATAAAAAGAAGAGACAGTACATGCCAAATAAAGACGACTGCAAATACATACCTGAGATGAATAAACAATAGGAGAGGGGTGATGATAGCACAGACTGAAGATGGCACAGCAAGGGAACAGAATGCATCAACGGACAAAAGATGCGAGCAAAAATAATGATTATAGAACACCAGGAACCTGTGAAAAGAAAACAATACATTAACAAAGAGGACCTATAGTCACATCAATATAATATAATGTATAAGCTGCATATGAAGGACCATCAACTGTATCGTAATAGTAATGAACAAGGGCATAATAGACTAAGAAATGTATATAGTCAACATGAAGAAGGACCGGCTGTTTCCATAGGGTTTGTAGAGTGTAGTCTTAGAAAATCACGAAGAGCTGCAGGGGAGGCATATGAAGTGGTTTTATTTTGATATGTCACTTTGAACAAACACTGATGGAATAATCCAAAACGAGCTCCCAAGTCACAAAGCTGTGGACGAAGATCCAAAAAGTGTTTCCTCCTGTTTGCTGTAGCTTTGGACAGATCCTGTGAGATGAATATTTTACTTCCCTGCCAAGAGATTTGTTTTTTGGTTTTCGCAGCATTAAGAACTCTCAATAGATAAGTAAATTCAAGAAAGAAAATAATCATGCCTTTTGGTTTAGATGTGGAGGAATGCGGAGGACGATGACCAATCCTGTGTGCCCCTTTGGATGTTCAGTACTGTTGAAGATGGTATGCCCACTAACTGTGGAAAGAATGAATCAAAAAATGAAATTGGGTCACTCCCTTCAAGACCCTCCGGTAATCCATAAAGGCGAAGATCATTGTGTCTGTTTCTGTTTTCCAAATCCTCCGCAAGTGTCTTCAAAGTTGCCACTGCCTTCTCCAAACTATTAATTTTATGTGTTTCATCCTTCACGTCACTGACTCTTTGCTCTAAAACAGAGACTCTCACTTCCATTTGATACCACTTAGTATTAAGATTTTGTATCCGAGAATTAGTTTCTTTGATAAAAGGATGCAATGCGCGTATTTTGTCAAGCACAAGTTCAAGAGAGATCGGTGAGGGAGATTTTACTGGTGAAGGTGGGTCCTGTTTGACCCTCTTATGATTAGTTGTAGAAGTATTCTGAGAAACTTTAGGCAAAGAAGAAGATGAGGAAGACATCTTTGACATGGAAGAAGAAGACACTGCAGCAGAAGTATCCAATTTTAAAAACTGCGAAAGTTTGTCAGTTGAGGAGAACTGATGCAACAGAGATTTTATTTTCTTTAGTTGGCCCATCCAAAAATAAAAGCCTTCAATAAGGAAACAAGTGACACAGGAACTCCAAATATATGTTGATGTGGCAGCAAAAATAAAATACATGGCTTGCACAAAAAAGTGCAAGCAAAATCATCGAATATTCAAAGAAAAAACAGATAAGGACCTTGTATTGGTGAGCAAAAATTATTCAAAATGGCTGCTCTCATGAGAAGAAATGTAAAAGCATAATTTAAAAACCAGGAAATAAGCTAGACGACAATAAAAACATAAAAAATGTTCACCAAAACATCCCACAGCTATTGTGAGCAAAGCGCCATTAGAATAAGGAAAAAAACGGTTCCGGCGGTAGAAATGTGCCCGACGATGTGCAGAGCTCCGAGATTAGGCAGCCATCTTGGCTCTCGGCTTGCGCGCCCTCCAGCTATATTTCTTTTTTAAATGGAGGCAGAAATAATGGAAGCACCAGTTATAAATTTGTGTATGACAAGCTCAACAAGAAATATAATCTTTTTAAAACTTATTTTCTTTAATAGAAATATATGGTATTCTATAATCCAAGAAAAACTATCACTGGGTAATATTAGGTCCCTGAATGTTTTAAATTTCTTAGTCTATAGTTAATCCCAAAAATCAGGAGGTAATTAAGTTTGCATTTTAGTTTGCGTTTAGAGCTCTGACAGGAACTTAACTCTCAAAGAGGTGTATAGTAGTAACAATGTAAAAGCAAGCACTGACAACAGGTGTTTTACTCGTGACCTATTGGCTTTGCCAATGGTTTCGTCAAGCATGTTTAGAGAATTAAATCAGCCCATGACATGGCAAGCTGCACCATTTTGTCGACACACCCCATGCATGGACCTGCCTCCAGAACAACACAGCTGCTTTTTTTCTTTTTAGATACTGATTCGGATTGGATCGGTAAGTAAAAAGGAAAACGAAACAGACAAAAGTTTTTTATTTTAAATGAGGAAGAAACAAGAGAGTTGCGGTGTGGAAGCAATATGGAGGGCACAGGTTGGAGAAGAAACACAGAAGTTGCGGGTGGAGGACAGAAGCAAAACAGAGGGCATGGGTTGTGGACTGAAGCAACATTGAGGGTGCACATAAGAGAAAAGCAAACAGAGAAAGGAAGCAACAGGGAGGTGGTGGTAAGAAGATACTACTGTTAGAAAAGTGCCTTGCTGATAGTGCTTTCCAGAAGGAGACGCAAGGAGGAAAAAAGCCCCATGAGCAAAAACCTCCATACGCAATCCATGAAGGCTTAATCCATGAAGGCTTCAGAATGCTGAGATCACAACTCTAGAATATGCCAAGCGATGAGCTGGAGGTAAACTGAACAGGTGAAAGCTGTCTTGAACAATGAAACAGACAAGGTAAGGCTGGGAGTAGAAGACTAGTAGAGTGCAGAGGAGTAAGGGACAGGAAAACACACAAAAGTTCAAGAAGAAATGGAAGAGAAAGGAACCCAATGGATATCTACTCAAAGCACTGTGAGGCAAAGAGTAGAAAAAGACTTTGAATCATCTCCATGTTAATTTGGGAAAAAATGTTAATACCTGGCAGGGCAATGGCCATTTTAGGTTGACACTGATATTACCTTCTTCAAAGCCCTCACCAAGGAACCTTGGTAAAGAGAATGCCTGGAGACCAATTGAATAATACACATTTTTTACAAGAAGGCCCCTCCAGAGAAAAATGCCTCTAAAGAGGACCACACCAGCAGGTCAGCCGCCACTAGGTAAATCATAAAGGGAAATGTAGTGACCTGACAAGTGGACAAAGAAAGGCTCATCCACCTAAGACACACACTGTTGAATTGTGGACAAGAGGGCAGTTGCAGTGGGAATTGCAGCAGCGGCATGACAGAAAGACAGTTGGAAAACCCATACAGGTTCATGGAATGGTTAAACAGAAAACAAAAAACTAGTGCTTGGAAAGCAAGCAGCACAGACACAAGTAATGCATCCATGGTCTCTGTGGGGACAACAACAGGAAGATGAAGGAAAGCCCACACAAGTTGACAAATAAGAAGAAAGTAAATGAGAGTGGCAATAAAGCTAATCAATGGTAAGAAATGGACAAGCTCTAAGCCAGCTCTAAGCTAACAACATGTCCTGGAACAGACATCGAAATAATTTTCCAGTATGTAAGACTTAATAACAGATGCTATGGAAATAATTCCTCTCCATATTGAGTGATGGTGATAAAGAAGGAAGGTAAGGTTATAACAACTGGTAAGACTATGGAAATCTTAAAATTGTATTGTGGAAGATTTTTAATAATGAATGAAAATTATTAAAGGAAACAAAACAATCACCCTTAAGCATCTGCTCTCTATGAAATAGACTTGTTTCTTTACAGTCTTTCCAAAGGACAGCTTGCCTATTGATCACAATTAATTTATTGTAACCTAATGTGGAGCTTCACCAAGTAGCAATCTGAGCTGAGGAATGAGTACGGTAGGTGGATATGATTTCAAAGCTATGGACATAAAGGTGTCATAATATTTGATGAGACCTAAAGGACAAGAACTAAGGACACAAGATTTTGATTCAAGGGCAGAGTAGAAATGGGCATGGTGAAGGGAAGCCCAAGGGCTTGAAAGGGAGTGTTTCTAGAAGAGATAGAAGGTGCAAAAATGGGGCTCATGGATGTTTGAAGTAAATTAGAAAATGGCCTACTCAGACTAGAGGGGGATTAGCAGTAATCTCATCAAAAAGGTGAAAATATGGTCGAGCAGAGGACCAAAGTGCTAAGTGGTGGAGTGGGCTTTCTGGGACAAACCAAGGGTGGTGCACACATTGAGCATGGCAGATGAATCATTCAGCCATATACTGAAGTTACCTTTGAGAATCAACTTAGAGGAATGCATGGCAAAAGAAGGAAGGGAATTCCCAAAAGGAAAGAAACAATGCTAGACTGGGGGCAGAAGAACAGAGCACCAATAAGAGAATTTGATGGAGTAACTAAAACAAATTAGAGGAGGGATTTGGCTGATGAAAGGACTGATGGTCGCAGAGGTACATGATAAACGATATCAACCCCATCCCCAAGGCTGGAGAAAATTATTATCAGCGATCCCAGGTTGGGCCAGAAGAGTCAAAATGCCATGTATCAATGACAAATTGATTAAGTTCATAATCAGTTAATTAATCAAGCAACTCTGTTGTATGATGTGGTGGATAGTTTAACTACAACACCTATTGCAACATGCCTTCACTATAAGACAGGGGAAGACTGTGGTCCAAAGAGGTGAGAGACGATGGGTACGATTATACCGGAAGGACAGTTTAGTTACAGGGTAAATGTTGAGGAGGTTTTCAATGCCAAATTTCACTTTTTTAATTATGTGATGTGTTCTGTTGTAATAGCTGCTGGAAAGGTACTTTCATATAGTGGGAAATTCATATTTCAGCAAAGGGAGAATGTCTGTGCATGACTTGATTCAGGAAGCTGGTAGAGCTTCATGTAATAGCGCTAATAGATTAAAAGAGTTATTTATCCTTCCAAGGTCTTTGGCATTTAGAGATTACAAAGATGACCGTATTTGAACTACTTTTTTCTGGAATCATAAGCTGGTAGAGGCTTCCATTTAGTTAATCATGTATATATATTTGTTTTCCTGTAGAAAATTAGCAATTTCTTCAGCTTTAGATTTGGTGGATTAATTGGATTAAAGCTGACTTTTGTGTTTTGAAAGAAGGCTCCAAGTCTGTTCATTGCTTCCCTGATCTTGTTTTTGAAGCACTTTGATTTCATCATGCAGACTATATTGTTACGTTTCCTTCTCTGCTCTTTTGGGGCTCATGTGTCACCTGCTAGTTTTGTTGATCTCCATCTTTTCATGTTTTTCAAGCCTTTGTGTTAGCCTTCTGATGGTTTGTATTTCTCAGGAGTATCATGGATTGAGTGATATTTGTCAACACCAGGACAGTGCACGCTCTATGGGCATCTAGAATGCAAAAAAACAACACTCGCAAGATAATGTAATTTATGCATTGTGATGATATGTTATTGTTTAACCTTTTGCATTGCAGAATTCCATCCAAAAGATTCCTTTTTAAGGTGCTTATAAATACTGTACATTTGCAATGTATTGCTGCAGACATTCAGAGTGTGTTAGGGTGTGGTCCCTTTCCAGGGCCTTCTAGAGATTTTCCCTGCAACATGCCTGGGCGTGGTTCTAGGCTGGGCCAAGACTCTATAAAAGAGAGTCAGCCCAACTTCCAGTGCTCACTATTCATAGGTCCCGGTGCAGAGCAGCAGCTTCTTCCTGAGCTCCTGTCCCGGCGGCCTATTTGGATTTTCCAGTCTTCTGCACTCATCTCTCATTGGTGATCACTGTTTCCAGGCGGTAAGACGGTGTTTGGATATTTTCCAACACCGTAATTGAGAATTTTCATATTCTTGATTTTAATTCTTAAATGAATAACAGATTACTTGTGCACTGCCATTTTTTTGAATTTGTATGGTGGTTTGCAAATAGGGAGGACGCACAATTTATTCCATAAAGATTTGACTTCGTTATTACATTGTTGTTCATTGCGCGCTGATATTTCTTGACATTTACATGATGTTTTACGAGTTGGCAAGACGTGCAACTCGTTTCATGAGCATTTAATTTTGTTGTTCATTGCGCGCTACCTTTTCTTGACATTTACATGGTGGCTCACTTCTCCTGTGTAATTCATGCTGTTCATTGTGCGCTACCATTTTCTGGCATTTACATGGTGGCATTCGAATCGGCAACACGCGCGATTCTTTCCTTGAGTGTTTTTTCATGTTATTCATTCTGCGCTACCATTTCTTGGCATTTGCAGGGTGGCATTTGAATCGACAAGACACGCGATTTTTGTTCCTGAGTGCTTTTCATGTTGTTCATTGTGCGCTACCATTTCTTGGCATTTGTATGGTGGCATTTGAATCGGCAAGACGCGCAATTCTTTCCTTGTGTATAAATAATGTCAATTACTGTGCACTACCATTCTAAGACATTTTCTTGGTAGCATTTCAAGTTGACACGTCACGTGATTTATTCCTTGAATCTACGTTGTGTGATTTCATGGTGCACAATCCTTTACGGTGTTTAATACTCATATAAAAATCTGCAATGTGCGCAATTCACTTTCCAATGTTTTTTCTGAGATGAACACAACAATACCAGAGTTCTAGATGTGATGCTGTGTGTTCCTGATATGTATTCTTAAAAGGAGATTCATATGGTTGTTTAGAAATTGCTCAGAGTGTTTCCTGATTCTCTTGCTAAAGAAAGTACTTGAAGCTGAAAGTCCTATTTAACTTTTCCTGTTTCCTCCTCAGGTATTCGGTCATCTAAAGCCTAGTCAGTTTTAGGACTATTCTAGGGTTGTTCATGTTTTTTCAGAAAAGACGAAGCTTAGAGTTGTAGCATGGTACTGATTTTATGAGATGTAATTTTGATGTTGTGTTTTAACCTTTTGCTTCCTACAGGTCTCCTTCCCAGCTGTTCCCGTCCTAATCACCTTTTCCCCACTTGGACTCTCTTAGACTCTGTGATAAATCTAATCAGAGTATTGGAGCTGTCTTGTGGTGGAAGTGTTGGGAACGTGCACAGACCCCGAGCATCTGGTGACTCTGACAGAATAGTGAGCCCACAAATTATTATCCTCCTGGTTTGTGTATGTTCTCAGCATGGCCACACTGGACGAGCTAGTCAAGGCTATCACCCAGCTCCAGTCAGAAGTGGAATCATCAAAGGATTTGACAAATAGTCTAGCTGAGAGGGTGAGTCAGTTACAGAATAAGGTTGAGAAGAAAGAACAAAGTCCCACAGGTGTGTCTTGGCCAGGTACTTCTTCTCAGACTTCTGGAGGTAATCCGACTAACATTTCCCTCAATGTTCCTTCAGCCATTCCTTTAGCTCCCCCAGAACGCTTTGCAGGTGATCCCTTGAAAGCGCAATCTTTTCTGGTTCAAGTGGAACTTCACTTCACTTGCAGACCACATACTTTCCCCGATGCCCAGTCTAAAGTAGCTTTCTTGTTGTCATATCTGTCTGGAGATGCAGCTACATGGGCTATTCCTCTTGTGCGTAAAAATAGTCCCCTGTTGTACAACTGGAAAAATGTTGTTCGTGAATTTGAGAGAGTTTTCGATCGTAGAACTGTAACACAGTCAGCAGATCATGAATTATTAGACTTACGCCAAGGGAATCAGGACTTAGAGTCATATTTAGCCAACTTTAATCGGCTGGTCGCTGAGACATCCTGGCCTGAAGAAAAACAAGCAGCCTTGTTTTACAGGGGACTCAAAGAGGAGCTAAAAGACATCTTAGCGCAAATCGACCCACAACCTGCAAACTGTCAAGATTTAATAAACCTTGTCTTGAGGCTTGATCATCGTTTAAATGAACGAAAAGGAACGCGTAAAAAGACTGAAAAACATTCTTGGCATGCTCATGATAAAGACTCAAGAACTCCGAGAGAAAGAACGCCGGAACTGATGGAAATTGGAACCATCAGGAGACCTTTGACCAAAGATGAAAAGGACCTACGCAGAAAAAATGGGCAATGTCTCTATTGTGTGCGGAAAGGTCATTTCGCCAAAGATTGTCCAATCAAAACAAAGAGCAAGCGAGGCCCAGTTCAGAAAGTTGCAACCAATGCATCAGTCGAGTCGGAAAATCTAAAGCACCTAAGTTGCAGAGAAGGGATGCTCTTGGGTGTCACCGTGGATCCTTCACAATCCAAACATCTCAAATTGGGAATAAGAGTTCAGGTGAAGAAAAAGACCTATTTCAAGAAGGCTCTAGTCGACTCTGGGGCTACTGGAAACTTTGTTGACGCCCAATTGGTTTGTGCATGGGGGATCCCATGTATTGAAAAGAAGACCGCAGAAACCATCCAGGCAGTTGATGGAAAACTCTTGACTGGAGGTCCGATAACTCTTCAGACTGCCCCCTTGACAATAATTTGTGAAGGTAAAAATCAAAGAAAGAAACATAAAGAGGAACTCATCCTTGACGTGATCCATGCTCCCCAGTATGGGATCATCTTTGGCTTGCCATGGTTAACTCATCACAATCCAGAGATTAATTGGGCAGAACGAAAGATCGTGTTCTCATCAGTGCTATGTAAAGAACATTGTCTCCAAAGGACTCAAGAATCGGAAGTTCGCCATTCTTACATAGCTACCGCCGCAGAGAAAGAAGTTCAGTTGCCCAAACAGTATTCGTCTTATGAAGATGTATTTGATGAGAAGGAAGCAGAGAACTTACCTCCTCATAGATCTTATGGCTGTCAAATTGATCTAGTCCCAGGGGGGATACTTCCCAACTGTCGTGTGTATGCCCTGTCAGAACATGAAAATCAACATTTACGAAAATACTTGGATCAATTCTTAGAGAATGGTTTCATCCGCCCCTCTAAGTCTCCCACAGCTTCTCCTTTGTTTTTTGTTCCAAAAGCGAACGGAGAGCTTCGAACTTGTATCGACTATAGGGGCTTGAATAAAATCACCATCAAGAACAAATATCCTTTGCCTCTAATTCTGGTCTTACTGGAACAAGTAAAGAAAGCAAAAATCTACACGAAGCTTGATCTTCGAGGTGCTTACCATTTGGTCAGAATGAGAGAGGGTGACGAATGGAAAACGGCATTCAAAACAAGATATGGCCTTTTTGAAATCACCGTCATGCCTTTTGGTCTGTGCAATGCTCCAGCAGCATTTCAGTTTTTCTTAAATGACGTTCTTAGAGAGTACCTTGATATCTTTGCCATAGTTTACATTGATGACATTTTGATCTACTCAGACAATGAGAATGAACATGTTTAACATGTCAAGAAAATTTTGGCAGCCCTTCGTAAACACCATTTATATTGCAAGCTAACCAAGTGTGAGTTTCATGTTACCACAGTTGAGTGTTTAGGGGTTACCCTTACCCCTCAAGGTATGGTGATGGCAGAAAGGAAAGTAAAAGCTGTATCTGAATGGCCCATCCCAAAGACTGTTCGTGATGTACAATGTTTCCTGGGCTTTGCAAATTTTTATTGGAGGTTCATCAATCATTTCTCCCAGACAGTGGTTTCAATTACTAAGTTATTAAGAAAGAAAGAAAAATTTGTATGGTCCCCAGAAGCAGACCAAGCCTTTTCAACTTTGAAAGAAGCTTTCTCCACTGCCCCAGTCTTGACTCATCCAGATGCGGATCGACCTTTCATAGTGGAAGCTGATGCTTCAGATGTGGCGATAGGAGCAGTCTTGTCACAACGAAACAAAGACACTGGTCAGCTTCATCCTGTAGCTTACATGTCTCGGAAGTTGAACGAAGCCGAACAGAACTATGTCATTGCTGAAAAAGAGCTTCTGGCGATCCGTGACGGTTTTAAAGAATGGAGACATCATTTGTTGGGAGCTAAATATACTGTCACAGTATATACTGATCATCGCAATCTTCAATTCAGGAGTTCTGCCAGACTTTTGACTCCTCGGCAATTACGCTGGATGCTGTTTTTTGCCGAGTTTGATTTTGTGGTAACCTTCCGGTCTGGTAAAGATAATCGCAAAGCTGACGCCTTGTCCCAGCAAGAGTCTACCACATTGCCTGCAGTTCAAACCTCCAGAGCTATCATTGATCCTGGCAAGGTCCTATGTATCATAAAAACAGAAGATTTCTTTGAAGATATCCGCAATTCATTCACTGTTGAAACATGTCAGGCGTGGGCCCAAGCAGATCCGAAAAGATCAATCAAGCAAGGATTACCCTTTCACAATGCTCGTTTGTTCGTGCCCACTACCAAACTTCGCAAGATTGTGTTTCATTGGTTGCATGTTATACCTACAACAGGTCACTCTGGTACTCCTAAAACTCTTGAATTAATCCAACGCTATTTTTGGTGGCCTACCTTAACAAAGGATGTAAAAACAATGGTAAACAACTGCGAAGTCTGTGCTCGCACTAAAACAAGTCATTCAAAACCGAAAGGGTTGTTACACCCACTCCCAACCCCAAGTCGTCCGTGGGAACACATCTCTTTAGACTTTATTACAGGTCTGCCAGTGGTTCAACAGCATTCAGTAATTCTGGTGGTAGTAGATAGTCTCACGAAATATGGACATTTCATTGCCTGTAAGAAATTACCCACCTCTAGTGAACTGGCAACTATCTTACTGAATAGATTGGTTCGTTATCATGGACTGCCAAAAGTGATCCTCTCCGATCGGGGATCGTAATTTGCCTCCAACTTCTGGAAGACTTGGTGTAAAACACTCCAAGTGACATCTACCCTATCTACTAGCCACCATCCTCAAACAGATGGTCAAACGGAGAGACTAAATCAGACTTTGAAGCAATACCTACGTGCTTACGCTGAAAAAGCACTTAATTCATGGACATCAATGCTCTGGGTAGCTGAATTAGCCTACAACAACTCCTTCCACACTTCTACTGGCGTTACACCCTTCTTTGGTTTGTTTGGCTATCATCCTGACACCTTGCCCATCACAATTCCTCAGGAAAGTTCTCTCACTCCAGCTGTGTTAGAAATCATTCAACATTTGCATCAAACTCAGAAATCGATTCAACAACATTTAGAAAAAGCCAAACAAAAATACAAAAAGCATTATGACAAGAAACATTGTGAGGGACCGCAGTATCAACCTGGTGACAAAGTGTGGCTTTCCACAAAACATATAGACTTCAAGAAGAAGCACATGTTCAACCCCAAATTTATAGGTCCTTACACTGTTCTTCAGGAAATCAATCCTGTGACCTATAAACTACAATTGCTAAAATCATTACGGATTCATCCAGTGTTCCATACTTCCCTCTTAAAAAAGGCAGTCCAAAAGGTCCGCCCTCATCCAGCTCCTGTTCTAGTACAGGGGGAAGAAGAATATGAAGTCAAGAAAGTGTTGGACTCTAAACTGAGAGGGCGTAACCTATGGTACTTAATCTCATGGAAAGGTTATGGCCATGAAAGTAATTCATGGGTTTCCGCATCTGATGTTCATGCTCCAGTACTTATGAGACGCTTTCATCGTCTGAATCCAGATAAACCAGGCCCTAGAGCGCGCCGCGCCTGGGAGAGGGGAGTACTGTCAACACCAGGACAGTGCGCGCTCTATGGGCATCTAGAATGCAAAAAACCAACACTCGCAAGATAATGTAATTTATGCATTGTGATGATATGTTATTGTTTAACCTTTTGCATTGCAGAATTCCATCCAAAAGATTCCTTTTTAAGGTGCTTATAAATACTGTACATTTGCAATGTATTGCTGCAGACATTCAGAGTGTGTTAGGGTGTGGTCCCTTTCCAGGGCCTTCTAGAGACTTTCCCTGCAACATACCTGGGCGTGGTTCTAGGCTGGGCCAAGACTCTATAAAAGAGAGTCAGCCCAACTTCCAGTGCTCACTATTCAGAGGTCCCGGTGCAGAGCAGCAGCTTCTTCCTGAGCTCCTGTCCCGGCGGCCTATTTGGATTTTCCAGTCTTCTGCACTCATCTCTCATTGGTGATCACTGTTTCCAGGCGGTAAGACAGTTTTTGGACATTTTCCAACACCGTAATTGAGAATTTTCATATTCTTGATTTTAATTCTTAAATGAATAACAGATTACTTGTGTGCTGCCATTTTTTGGAATTTGTATGGTGGTTTGCAAATAGGGAGGACGCGCAATTTATTCCATAAAGATTTGACTTCGTTATTACATTGTTGTTCATTGCGCGCTGATATTTCTTGACATTTAGATGATGTTTTACGAGTTGGCAAGACTTGCAACTCGTTTCATGAGCATTTAATTTTGTTCATTTCGCGCTACCTTTTCTTTACATTTTCATGGTGGCTCACTTCTCCTGTGTAATTCATCCTGTTCATTGTGCGCTACCATTTTCTAGCATTTACATGGTGGCATTCGAATCGGCAACACGCGCAATTCTTACCTTGAGTGTTTTTTCATGTTATTCATTCTGCGCTACCATTTCTTGGCATTTGCAGGGTGGCATTTGAATCGACAAGACACGCGATTTTTGTTCCTGAGTGCTTTTCATGTTGTTCATTGTGCGCTACCATTTCTTGGCATTTGTATGGTGGCATTTGAATCGGCAAGACGCGCAATTCTTTCCTTGTGTATAAATAATGTAAATTACTGTGCACTACCATTCTAAGACATTTTCTTGGTAGCATTTCAAGTTGACACGTCACGTGATTTATTCCTTGAATCTACGTTGTGTGATTTCATGGTGCACAATCCTTTACGGTGTTTAATACTCATATAAAAATCTGCAATGTGCGCAATTCACTTTCCAATGTTTTTTCTGAGATGAACACAACAATACCAGAGTTCTAGATGTAATGCTGTGTGTTCCTGATATGTATTCTTAAAAGGAGATTCATATGGTTGTTTAGAAATTGCTCAGAGTGTTTCCTGATTCTCTTGCTAAAGAAAGTACTTGAAGCTGAAAGTCCTATTTAACTTTTCCTGTTTCCTCCTCAGGTATTCGGTCATCTAAAGCCTAGTCAGTTTTAGGACTATTCTAGGGTTGTTCATGTTTTTTCGGAAAAGACGAAGCTTAGAGTTGTAGCATGGTACTGATTTCATGAGATGTAATTTTGATGTTGTGTTTTAACCTTTTGCTTCCTACAGGTCTCCTTCCCAGCTGTTCCCGTCCTAATCCCCTTTTCCCCACTTGGACTCTCTTAGACTCTGTGATAAATCTAATCAGAGTATTGGAGCTGTCTTGTGGTGGAAGTGTTGGGAACGTGCACAGACCCCGAGGATCTGGTGACTCTGACAGTATTTTTTTGAGAGAGAGCAGAGCTAATTTATGGCTATCCAATTCTTAGCTGGTAGAAGGTAGAATAGTGTATTCACTTTCAATCAAGGGATCAATATATGAAGATCTTCTGCTCAGCGGATGATGGAGTACTGTTAGCAGGTAATTAAAATTAATATAACCAGTTAGACATATATAATATATGGTTACAAGGGCAATGCGATAACAGCAAATTTACTATAGGAACCTACCCAACATTAGAAACATTGTTTCCATGTTTCTATAAACAAAAAACAGTAATTTAACAAGTAGCAAGAACAGTAGAGCCTAGATCAAAAAGATAAATGTAATGCTGACCAATACCCACTTAGGAATAACAGTTTCTACATAGTAGAACTACATTACTATTTTATAATATATCTTTAGAGAATCATGTACTAATTTGTTTTACTATTTAGAACTGCAATTAAAAATAAAAATTTTGAAAACCTTTCTATACAATATTTCACCTTAATGAAAATATCACAGCACCAACCCCATAAATTGACAGTTTAGTCGTGTCAAAGCCAAACGTAACACTCTTAATTAGAGATGTGTTCCCAATATTTTCTAACAGAGGCTCTAAGCACAAAATAAATGAGTGGGGTCTTTGACCATTGAAAACGAAAATATGGGGAAAAGTCCATTAGTATAAACACTAGTCAAACTGCTTTATAAGTGCCCCACATAATCGAAAAAGATAGGATAAATAATAATGTACAGTTCTCAATAGAAAAGAATCATCAGTTGATCGATATTTAACAAATGTCCATGTACCATTAGGTTTGCATATAAAATCATGGCAGTAAAGTTTATTAAGTGAGCCAGGTATGAAATGATATTAGAGCTGATATCTTATATAACCATTAAGTGATAGACTTCATCATAAAAATATATTCAGCCCTGGATTGAGAACCATGACGGGAGGAGAAAAAGTAGTCTGTAGATATATATTACAAATCCTTAAATAACTGGAAGCATCCCAGGAATTCATAGCAGATTTAAAGACCTTCAGAATTTTCCTGGCATGTATTTAAATCTATACTTTATTAGAAGAAAAGGTGGCAATTACATTGTCCCTATTATACCGAGATATTTCTAGTGTAATATTATTCTGGAATACTATACTTCCTTGTCCGGGGCCATAACCTTAACAATGGTTAGACGAACCTTACTGAACTAGGCACTGTATCTAAATCATCTAGCTTTATCACAATTCGACTGTGATAATATGATAACTGTAACAGATGTATGATTGGAAATTATAGCACCAACCTACGGAGCAACAGCTAGAGAAAAAGATAAATTACTCACCCATTGTTTCTTATATTTTACGGTTTGGGTAGCATTACAAATATTTTTCTTAATAGGAGCAACAGAGACATTGGGCCTTATTACAAACTGGCGGACGGTTTAGGCCGTCCGCAGAACTTTGGAAGGGGAGGTTACTGCCATATTGACTACCTCCCCACTGGGTGAATTAAGAGATTCCCACTAGGTCAACGAGTGGAAACCTGAGTTTCTGCTCGCTGGCCTAGTGGGAAACACCCTACAGCATTGTCTCCGGCTTGTAATCTAGCCGGCAGCAATGCTGTAGGATGCAGGGTGCATCAGCAACTTTGTGATGGTGCTGGCCTGGGGGTCCCCTGCACCGCCCATGCCAAGTGCATGTGGATCATAGGGTCCCCCATGTAGCCCCCTGCACCTGTTCTCTGCCAGCCTTGAGATTACTGGTGGAGAATAAGGTCGTAATCCCCAGGGCAGCGCTGCCCTGGCGGATTAGGACCACCCCTACCTGCAGAATCTCTGATCTTGGTGGTGCTGGCAGTCCGACCGCGGCATGACCACTGTGGTCATGATATGGTGCTCAGGCCACTGCACTGGTGGCAGTCCGACCCCCACCATGAGTCTGGCGGTCAAGTGACCACCAGACTTGTGATGAGGCCCATTATGTTTAGATAAATTAAATGAATCGTCCTTCTACAGGGGTTGTCCAAACCATCAACTTTCGAAGATTCTATAGTATAAATACTACAATAATAGATCTAAACATAAACCTTACTTATTATCATTTTAAAAAAGATAGAAAAAATGGCAAATAATTCAGCGGTGAATTTGAAAAGATTAACATAAAAATAAATAAAATATAAAGGCTTACTTATAAATGCAAAAGAGTGGAGAAAAACATAAGTAATCTTACTATACACAACGAATTACAAGAAAAAAGAAACAAAAAAATAAGACAGAAAGAAATGAAAAGAAGGTAGAGGAAGAGAAATGAAAAAGGCTTTTACAAATGGAAAGACTGCAGGGATGCAGCCACAAATCAAATAAAAACAGCATTAAATTAAGGAGCGAGCCACTTACTGACAAATACAGAAAATAATCAATTAATACCGGTATGAAAATTGCCCATCTCCTCAATTGTGCATCTTTTGCTATAATCTTTAGACTTACTTAGAGCCTCAAAAGATTTTTTTTTCCAATATGAGTAATCTTGAAGAATCCTCAATTAGTAATAGCATATTTGATATTCATTTGATACAACATAAGCTAAAAAATCCTATCAGCAGTTGCTATAGTAATATGAGTAAGGACAAGCTTGTGGACACACCAAAGTAGCATTTTTTTCCAGAGACAGCTTTGATGAAAACTTTGTTCATTAAGGGTGTTCAGGTCATATGAATTTAAAATTGCAATTAAAGTAGGGTTATAAACTGGCTGTATAGGAGATGGAGGGTCATTCTTAATCCTTATGAGTTTACCACCTGAGTTGTTAGTAACGTATTTAGAAGAGGGAGAGATTTATAATAAGCTACTTATAATATTTAGTTTTTTTTTCCTTTGTGATAAATGTTTTGGGTCTACCCATAGACCAATAGCCATGAAACTCTAAAGACACATGTTCATAAAGTTCAGATAAAAATATTCTGTTTCTTTAAGATGACAACCAGTCAGATGGCACCCTCAACGTAGCATGGGTTTAATTCCAGAACTATAGACTGGTAGCAAAATGAACATTAACACTATATTAACCTATTCATATGTCTAGCAACAAAGATACTCCAGTAAAGATACCAAAAAGTCAAAATGACATTTGGTGGCCTAAAAATACTCTAAATAGCCCAGTGAATTAAACAAGTGACCAAATAAGATGACATAAGTCAAATATTGAAATTAGAAAGTAAACTCCTTAGTTCCTAAGAAAACATTTGTAGGTGGTCATTATGATGTTGACGGTTCCATGATCGCCATGTTGGCTGTGGCAGTCGTACTGCCAACAGGCTGGTGGATGATCATGGGGGTATTTCCAACAGAATACAGCCAAACCACTGCGAGTGTGGTCAGATTGCCACGGATGCCACCTGCAGGCTGGCTGAGACCATGTTTCCACCGGACAGATTATGAAGTAGCACACAGACAAGGTTTCCACTGCGGTCGCACCACCACAGAAACCCTGGCGGAAACCAAAAGTATAAATGGAGACACCTATCTTCAGGAAGCCACACCTGCCTGGATCCACCATGGAACCTGAACTATATGTTTTCCCGCTGGCTCCTGCTTGCCCAACCACTCTGGAACCAGCGACAACAACATCAACCGTGAGTACATACATTTACCTGTCACTGTTGCAAAATGGCAAGGTTGCCACGCATACACAGCATAAACATCCAGAATGGGTGATGAGAGCGACACATACACGTACTCCCACACTGACACACACATTCACACACAGCCATGTACACACACATACAGACCCAGGACACACACCATAGCCGACACACACTACCAAAACACATACCGAGCTGCAGGTACAGAGCACCGGCACTGTCAAACATAACAATACACAACACCACCAAACTACACAACTACTGCAACACCTCAAATGTACCATCAAAACACAACAACTCAGACCCCCACCACAGAATACATATATACAATAGAACATTACAACACCATTGTACCAAGACTTACAATCACACAGCCATACAACAAGGCATACGTCACACCACGCAAACACACCACACAGCGGTTTGAACATACCAATCACCACACACACACACACACGCAATACAACCACACAAGGGCACACCATAACCCAAATCACAACAGCCAACACAATCAATCCACATGAAGCAACCTAATTGTATGTCCCACACACATACATGTCCAACACACCATACCCAGCCATCACTGAGGGAGAAATGTAAAGCACACAGACACACAAGGAGCTCAGACACAGCAGGTAGCACAGCCACACACAACACTCACATACAATGTGTGTGAAGCAGGCAAGACCATAACAGCCATGAGGAATGAAAGGCAGGACAAAGAAACCAACAACTGGCTGGCCGAGATGTAGGTATATAAATAAAGGTAAAAATCTTTAAGATAGCATATCTCACAAAAAGGCCATTCCCAAAGTCCAAAGTGTAAAATGCACAGCTGGCATCTCAGACTGCCCCAGTTTGACTTCTGACTACCATGTACCTCCACGGGTAGGGGCATGAAAGGGCCAGGCAGGTATCTCAGGGATTAGGGGGGTGGGGGCGGTGGTGGTGGTTTGTGACTAGGTTTGGGAGGGGAGTCTTGGGGCTTGGGAGATGGGGGCTTTGGATGTGGATTAGGGGAGGGCTAAGGAACACTTAGGAGCGGTCGACTTCTTGGTGGGGGAGGGGCATGGGCAGGGGAGGACTTGGAGGTGGTAGGGCTGGACTTGGGACGGGAAACTGATCTTTTGGGGGTCACACGGGGTGGAAGAGGAGTAAGGAAAAGATTCAACTCCGAGAGAAAAAACTTCATAGACACACGAGGACGGTCATCTCAAAAGGGTTTGGGAGTGGAGGGAGTGCTTGTAGGAGATGTTTTGGTGGATTTTTTGGGTGCAGGTGTGTGTGAGGAATGCTTGTGTGTGCTGGGTGTCTGTTGGGTGGGTGAGTGTGGGTGTTTATTTGTCATGGGAGGAGAGGGGTAGGGGAGCTGGGAGATGCTGTGCTGGATCAGTGACTGTCTGTTGGGATTGTGAATGCAAGTATGGTGGATGTGCTGCATGGGTGTGTCAGTGGTTGTGGTGACTATGGATGTGGTGACTGGGGTGGATGTCTGCGGGTCTGCTATTCTTCTGACTGTGGGTAGGATTGGAGTTGTGGCTGGATCTGTGAAAGTTGGTGTGGTGTCTGCTGGGGTGTCAGGTGTAGTGTCTTTGAAGGTGGGGGAGTCTGTGCAGGCAGTGGCTGTTGGTATATCTGCAGGTGGGTGTTGTCTGTGTGCATGCCGGTGATGGGTCTTGTGGTGCTTGTGTTTGACTGCGGTGTCCTTAGCTGTTGAGGTGGATGCATGCTTGTCTATTTGTGCTCTGGCTGGGACGGGAAAGAGGGGTGTGGGATTCGGTAGAGGAAGATGGAGGGGGATGGAAGACAAATGGTGACTGTCTGCCATCAGTGCGGAGGCCAGAGCCTGAAAGGATCTCTGTAGGCTAGCCAGTGCACCGTGAATGCCCTCCAGGAACGCATTCCTCTGTTGTACTTGAGCTGCAAGTCCCTGGATGACATTCACGATGATTGACTGACCCACAGAGATTGACGTCACGAGGTCAATAGCCTCTTCACTGAAAGCAGCAGGGTGGACTGAGGCAGGGGCAGAGGTGCCTGCGGTGAAGGAGATGCCCATCTTCCTGGGTTAGTGGGCATGAACAGCAGGGTGGGGAGCTACATGGAGGGTGGTGGTAGTAAGGGGGTGGTGGACAAAGATGGTGCCTGGGTGGTCCCAAATGGGTCCACCAGGGAGTGTCCACTGGAGGAGGATTCCGATAATGATGATGTTCCGTTCCCCCCGTAGCACTCACCTCGCCCTCGGGGCCCCTGGCTCCCTCGCTGCGGCAGCACTCTGGGTCCCGTGGCTAGCAGCATCCCCACTGGCCTGTGCTTCATCTCCTTTGTCTGCCGATGCTGATGCACACAAATAGAGAGAGAGAAAGAGAAAGGGTCATCACATTCTTTATATATACACATGGAAACATGAAGTACTGCAGGTGAATAGGTCCAGGCTAGGCTATCTCCATTGGTAGTACACATATCCTATCGCATGTCATATCATGTTAATACTGTCCACCACTTCAGGTCATCCCTCTCACCCTCAAATTTTGAGTTATTTAGCATGACTGGATTAATTAACCTGTACACCTGTAAATTGATGTCTACATGCTACTCATGCCCTTGCTGAAGTAGACATATCATGCATATTCCAGATCCTATCTCTCCATACGCCCATCACCAATTGGAAGAGTAGGTGAGTGATCCCAATACATCATGCATGTCCTGAAACACCTGACCAGTCTATCTCAAATACTAATGTCCCTTTAAAGTGTATACTACCCAAATCACATCCCACATAGCACATGCCATAAACATCACATTGCTGGATGACCCCAATACATATATGCCAACAGAGGGACCTGAACTGATCAAGCCTCAACAAGCGTCACTCCCATACAGGTGACAACTGATGTGTAGAAAACATGTCTGGAGAACAGCCATGGCATGACATTCACACAAAAAAAGGAATATCAGCACACACCATACACAGATATACCACATCACTTCACTACTGCATGTCCAACTACAATGGACTACATATAAACTATTACACATTCATAACCAATCCCAGAATGTAGTGTCACAACAGCTACACAACAGGCAGCCACAATAGACATCATGGGCCACCTACTATTCCACCTGACATGCAGTCAAAATACCAGGACTTGGCAACATGAGTGCACCGACATCACTCACACCATACCCGACGTGATTACATGTACCTAACTCCAGACTACACAAATGTCACACTGAAATGACATGTACACATGATTTACACATGCTCAACACGACTGCCAGTGCATTAAATACATCTTCAACTACAACTCATACCTGCTTTCGACATAGTGGCACAAACAGGCCATCACTTCTTGATCACATAAGTGATACAATACATATTCCTCACCTGACTGGACACATCAGCTAGTTCAAGGGTAAGTAGATTGTCCTACTCCAGATGGTGTGCCCCCAATTACCCATTGAGACATGATGTAAGCAGCACATTACCAAGGTTACAAAGTAAATGGTAGGCAATTTCCACACATACTATTGACATCACATCTTGTATAAGGCTGGCTCTGGCAAACCACTAACATTCTCTACTACGCACTCATTGGGATTGAGATGAGATGCCCACATGTCAATCAAACGGAAAAGCAATTGTATTATGAATACCCAAACATACCCCCAAAGTAGAATGTCCCTTTGTTGCTAACTTCACTTATTCCATTGAATGGAGATAAACGGACAATGGAGTTACAACAACAAATACTTATATGTACTGGCCTAGACAGCCCATATCTGTGTTGTACATGAGATGGCAGCCTCACATGTAGTCCAGACCTTTAGCAGTAAAAGGTAATGTTAGGAGCCTGTACCAAATAAGTGACTCAACCTGTTGCTACAATAGGTGATCAGCACAGATGGGTGTGGTCAGACACCTTAGAGCCACTGACAGACAAATGCAGAGGGATGGTCCGGGATAGTCTAAAAGGGTATGGTGAAACACCAGCTCATATGCATAGGAAGGGCAGGATGTTCAACACATGTGCCATTGGGCATTTCCACATGCTGTCATGATTATGTCATGATACATGATTCCTAAACTCACACATAGCAAACCATGATGGTTGCTCCATATTTCATACCAACTGATTACCACTACTCTGGAAACATTTGTCAGCTACTACATCGTTACTGAAGGTACAGTGAGACAGCAAACAGCATTCAACCAGAGCCAAGGAGCAGGTAACAATCAGTACTTATCCCCTTGTGGCTGCTGTGCTGCCCTCAAACGCCCATCTACCTCAGGGTAGGCCACTGCCAAAATGCGGTCCATTAGGGGGGTTAGTGTCTGACGGGCACCCCTCCCGCATTGGGGGGACATCCCCAGCTGCACCACTGCAGTCTTCCGGGCACAGAGTCTCAGGTACCCCCACCGCTCGTGACAATGGGTGTGCTCTGCTGGCTGTGGACCCGCAGAGTCCGCACTTGCTTGGCGAAGGCACGCCAGGTCTCTTTCTTCTGATGGGAGTTCACCTGGATGACACAGATAAAAGGATAAAATCATGTACACATGCACCATACCAACACTGGTTGGCACTACCCAACTGTAACAGCAAGTGGATACCCATACCCATCCTCCCTGCCCACATGCCTCTACGGTATACCACATGCATGCATCTACACCAACTACAGTTATTATGGTCAACTCACAATCAAACACAACACCAATTACACATGACTGGGGCATTGGACTCACCTGTTCCTCTGGTGCCCCATGTAGCTGTTCATACAGGGGTATGACCTCCTCTACCAGCTTTTCCAGCTCTTCCTGTGTGAAAGCAGGGGCCCTATCACCTGCAGAGGCAGTAGACAGCAGCCCACATAGTAGAGGTCTTGCTAGCAACAGTGCCACAAGTCAAGTGAACAAGACTGCAAAAAATGGGGGTCACGACCGCCATATACAGGACCTTTACTACCGGCGGTCATCTCTATTGGGCCAACTCCACCATCGGAAGCAATGTTAACCTCTGACAAGTTAAACGGTGGTTGCGACCGCCTACTGCCATGATGACTTCTGCTGGTGGACTGAGGGGACTTCCAACTGTCCAGAACAGTAAGTCAGGTGCCTGCCATTTTGGGCACATGTACTCCATGCATGTTCTTAAATAAGTGCGTCATACACCTGTTCAACCATAAATCTATGTCACCCAATGAAGTAAGTTCACGATAGTGCTTCATAATGGGATAAACATGAAAATATGATGTGTTGGGCCTGTAAATAGGTGGATAGGACTGTGAAACTACTGTGAGGTACTTAGGCATCTGATCAAAATAGTTTAAATGAGTAACATGCGTCTCATTAGTGCAGAACTGCACAGTAACCCACACGTTCACATACATGTGTCACATCTCCTATCTGACTGACATTCCAGCCAATGTGCTGCAATAACGGTGTCTGATGTGCATTTCTATGGTCTGTGATGTTTATGTCAGCACTGCTCCCCATTCCCTATACATATGTAGGTGCCTGCAAGTATACAATGTGCTGCTATTGTGTGCTAACTGCATGACTTATTGTACACATTCTCCTTTCAAATTAGATATGCTGCCATGAGGGAAATGAGACAACCACCAGTGTACCGTCCACTGGTAGACCTAGCAACCATGCAGGACAGGCATGCCATCCATACCTACCGTCCTAATCGCCAGACCATCATGGATCTATGTAGACAATTGGAGCCAGATCTGATGCCAGGCAGTCGAAATCCCTATTTCATACCACCCATCATTCAAGCATTGTCAGTGCTACACTTCCTGGCCACTGGCTCATTCAATCATACTGTTGCCTTAACAGCAGGGGCGTCTCAGCCCATGTTCTGTCAGGTTTTGAGGGATGTACTGTGCGCTTTCATGCAACACCTGAACAGCTACATCAGATTTTCTCAAAGAGCAGATATGGCCAATGTGAAGGGTGACTTCTCAGATAGGACTGATTCCTCATGTGGTAGGGGCCATTGATGGCACCCATGTATCCCTGGTCCCTCCCACTGTCAATGAACAGTTTATAGAAACAGGAAAAACTACCTCTCACTCAACGTGCAGGTGGTGTATCTGGAAGACAAGAATCTCTCCCAAGTTACTGCCAAGTTTCCTGGATCAGTGCATGACTCCAACATTACGCAGCACAGCAATGTCCCAACCATGATGGCACGAATACACTCAGAGAGGGCCTGGCTGATTGGTGAGTATGAATTTTTATGTTTCAAAATGTTATGTTACCTGTCATTACAACCTGTACAATCACAGTACCTCAATTGGTGTTGTTCCACCATTGTGTTCCCAGGTGACTCTTGCTATCCAAACCTTCCTTGGATGTTGACAACTGTGAGGTACCCAGCCACGCCAGGGGAACTCTGATTCTATGAGGCCCACGGGAGGACAAGGCGTGTAATAGAGCATTCTTACAGCCTCCTGAAGGCAAGATTCAGGTGCCTGGACCTATCTGGAAGTGACGTCCTCTACTCGCCCCACTAGGTTTGCCGAATAAACGTTGCCTGCTACATGCTCCACAATTTAGCCCTGAGGCGTCGGATGCCATTGATAGCTGATAAGGGTGAGGCAGAGGTAACCTGTGCCTGCAAATGGTGATATGGAAAGTGAAGAGGAGCCAGAGGACGAAGGAGCTGTTGTCTGTAGGACTGAGCTCAGCAATCAGTACTTCCAGTAACAGGCAGGTATGTGAGGTGGACCCTTTCATGTTTGGTCAGTGCACAATCAGAAGTGGATAGCTGAGATGACACCTCCTGACCTTTGGGAAATGTAATGGTGTTATGATGACCAGTACCTGTGTGTGAGTTGTTGTAGCAGACAGAAGGAATGTTGGTGAAAAGTATTAGTGGTTCTCCACTAACGTGTTGTAGCAACTGATTCAAACATTCACTTCTCTCACGGACTGAGCAGTTTTGAGCTGAATTGCATGTATTCTCCTGTTGCCAGCTCCTCCCACCCACAGGATGTGGATATCATCTGTGGGTCTGCTACCTCGTGCTTGAGGTATACATAGTCAGTAGTCAATGGTTACAGAGTACAGTTCAGAGAGGTGTTCAGGACAGATAGCTTGTTAACATGATAGTAGGAAGGCCCTGAACCTTGTGTCTATAAGTCCTATCTAGATGCCCATGATTTGGAGTCATATTACAATAGGCACATAGTCAGTTATCTGTACATTTGCTTACTGTGCACTCATGCCTTCCATCATGATGGTACTGTCTGTCTTGCTTTAATTGCAGATGCCTCAATGGTCTCTACCCTGGTGTTACTGTGGATTTCAAAATCATACTGTGACATCTCTCCAGTGACATTACTGTTGTCATGTGTGTCCTGCTGAGGGGGCCTCCGTCTGATGGCCATTACATTGACAGTTTGAATCAAGGGGCCATTGCCAGACTACATTTGTGTTGAAGGTCGTATGTTGTTGTGTACTATTAAACACACATGTACAGTAGCTGTTTCAATAAGTGATTTGTTGTGCATATCAGTATTGTGAGTAGTCAAATCAAAGTGTACAATATAATAGACAGGTGATGAGTGAAGTCACGGGAGATGGATTGATCAGAGTAGCTGCTACAACATTTGGTCAAACAGGTCCTGTGTCCTTGTTCCATTATAAAATGGAGTTAGGATTCAGAACAGTCAAAAGGGTGTCTCAGAGGTGCACAAGGGTGATAAATCAGGAGAGGTTCACTTCCTGGCAGTGGGTTTGGTCTTGGCATTTACTGAAGCTGTATGTCCGGAAGGATGTCCACATTTGTGGGGGGTTTCTTCTGCTACAGAGGGAGGGGTGTCTGAGGCTTGGGGTCCCCTGGCAGGGCTTCCATTCCACTAGCTGCCACTTATGTAGAGGGGGCAGATGTAACATTGATAGTTGAAGGGGCCTGATGGGGAGTAGCTATATCACAGAAGGTGATGTTGATGTCCCTTAGCACCCCTTCTATGGAGGCCATGGTGGGATTGTGTGCCTGCCACTGCTGCATGGCCTCCTGCTGGTATCCCCTCTGCAGCCTTTGATTTCCCCCCAACCTGGTGCTGATCTAGCCGATCCTGTCCTTGGAAGATTGGTATGGCTCCAGGACTTGGAGGATGGTATCTTGGCCAGTGGAGTCCCTTGGCTGCCCTATCCTCTGTCCTGCAGCATCCCTCCCACGCCCCCAGGTACCTGTACCCCTGCCACGTTGAGCTCATTCCCAGTGTTAGCAGGGCCATCATTGTCTGGGGTGTCATGGCCAGACTCAGGACCCTGTACTGTGGGCCACACAATAGTTTGAACAGTCTTTACAACACAGGTTTGGGGGTGCTAGCTTAGCTGTGGTGTCTGAGCAACTGGGGTGGGGTGGGGGAATGATGTGTGCATGGTGAGGCTGGGAGTCAACTGACCAGATGTCCCGGGTATGTCGTCAATGTCCAGACATCAAGGCATATTATTCTCACTGGGGCCTTCATCCTGAGGATGGCTGGCAGTGTCTGGTATCCGCTCCATGGTGGCAATGGCAGGGTTACCTATGGATGGGGCGAGACACAGAGTACAGATAAGAAAGTATATGTGGTACCATCTTTGTGTGATACAGACAATGGCTTAGTATGATTGCCAGCAATGACAGTTGCTGCACGACATTTCTTGGTGGTACATAGGAGTCTGTGACAGGAGTGCCATACTCCATGTTGTGTGCTGTCATCAATGTTTGGTACATATGGCACTGCAGATGGGTTTCTGTAACTATCTGATACTTGACATGACAAATAGACTCTGGTACATGGTGTGTAGTCAGGCTTGGTAGTAGTGTCACATAATGGCTGAACATTGCCCCATGACGTCCCATAGAGAAAAGAGTATGTAGGTAAGCAAGGCTAATACTACTGTCTATGGATCTTTTTTGTGTGCATGGAGTCTGGCATCTTACTTTCCAACCCACAGTCAGTCTATTACAGGCTTGGGTATCTGAATGAGTGTCCATTTTGAATAGTTGCAGGGATGTTGCTGTGTTTGCCTTCCTTGCCATTGTGGTGTGCCATTGGATTGCTGTCATTGCCATGTACTGGTCCTCAGTCATACATTATATATGGTGTAAGTTGCACAATAGTCATACATGCATAAAATGTGACCTGATATGCACATTGCAGGTTTTATCATTAATGGTTTAGTGCATTGTGGGAGTCATGTGATTGGATTAGGCTGTGTTATCCCTGCCCTTGCCAAGGGCTGTGTGGCCAGTAGGGCTGTGTGGGGTGGTTTCATGTAGGAGAGGGGCCGTGAGTGATTGGCAGGTAGGTGCAGCTTGGAAATGAGTAAATTATGGGGTATTTGGGTGGTGAGGAAGCATGCAGGACATGACAATTGTTTTACGTTGATGTTGTGGATCCTGTACCCCAGGTATTACAGTCAGGCCCTCAGGATGCAGTATCTCCAAGACCGTCTCCTCCCAAGATGTGAAGTGTGGGGGAGGAGGTGGGGGCCCACGCCAGTCTTGTGCATGATTATTTGGTATGTTGATGCCATGGAATGCACCTTCCCTCGTAGGTCGTTCCTCCTCTCCCTGATGTCCCCTCTTGTGCATGGATGGCAGCCTACTCAGTTGACCCTTTCTACTATTCTTTGGCATAACTAAATTTTCCTGGCAATTTATGTTATCTGGACCTGTGCTCCAAACAGTTGTGGCTCTTCCCTGACAATTTCATCTACCATGACCCTCAACTCATCGTTGATGAATCTTGGGTGCTTTTGTGAAGAGATGTTTGTGATTGTGTTCACGGTGTTGTGGGGGGTGTTGTGTAGGAAAGGGTGCAGTATTGGATGAATGATGGGGCGTGGGTAGTGCGTTGTGAGGGATGGACGGCTGCAGCACAATGTGTGTGGTGGTTATGTGTGTGTGTTGCGTTTGTTCATTAGATGTGTGCTGCGTGTGATGTGTGTGTGCCTAGAGTATCAGGTGCTCTGTGTAGATGCCTGCTCTCAGTGTCTCTGTATGGTGTTTTAGTTGCAAAGGATTGTGGGTTGTGTGGTGGCTTCTGACCGTGGCACCTTGCACCACCAATGTTTTACCGCCATGGAAGTACCACCGTGCTGATTTGTGGTTCATACTTTGGTGGTCGGATTTGTGTCAGGCTGGCGGTGCTGGTGGTGGGACCGCCTCTTTCCCACCCACCAGTGTCCTGGCGGTTCCGGAAATTTGGCTGTTTTTTGGCAGTCTTTGTGGTTTGGGTCGCAATACGGCAGTGAGGTGACCGCCAAGCTGGCTGTATTTGGGCAGCTGCCACCGCAGCAGCCTTGCCTAAAGACCACCAAGGTTGTAATGAGGACCATAGTGTATTTGCTATAAAACAAAGTATAAGGCATTATCATCAGTGAGGTGAAACATAACACCAATGTCATAATGTGAGTCATAACGTAAAGGCAAACTTTAAGGCAAACTGTGAGAATTCGGGATGCTTCTTGACTAGGTATGAGTTATGGTCAGGCAGAAGCCACAATCGTTGTTAGGATGAGGAACAAGCCAACCCTAAATTAACATGTGCTTAACCCCCAGTACCTTGGTACAAAATGAAGCCAGGCTTAACTTAGAGGCTAAAGTGTAAAGTATTTATGCAGTACAAACAGAACAATAAAGTAAAAACTCAATAAAGAAACAATCACACACTAATTTTAAAATATAGAGCAAATTATTTAACTCCAAAACGACAACAATCTAATTAGCAGTACTGGAGTTATGAATTTTAAAATATTTTAGTGAGGCTAGCACCAAAAAGCATAAAGTGCCAGCTAAGGATATCTGGTGGTGGTGGACCGGGTCAAAGTCACACTTAAAGACCAACGGTGATGGAGTACAGGTCGGCTACAGTCACCAGGTTAGGCACGCTGAAGTTACCATCTCAAATCTGTGTCAGAAGTCCTGTCTGGGGTGGAGGAGGGCCGTGAGGAGCAGGGAGAGTGTTGTGGGAGGCTGCCAGAGTAGCGCAAAGAGCAGGCAAGGTATCACCAATGGTTGTTGCTGAAGCTTTGTATTGATGGTCCCTTGCTGGTGGTTGACACTGCCTGAGCTTTGTGTTGAAGCCCAAAGCTTGAATACATCTCCCTGAGCCATGCCCATGGTCCACGACCTGAGGGGCACCACTTGAGGGTCAAGAATTCACCTCATTCTGGTCCAGAGGCTGGTGTAGGATGTTGGGGAGCTGTTTATGTCCCTGAGGCTCAAATCAGGAGGCCATCAGATTTCCTCTTGAAGTCACTATGACATCCTGGGTTCAATGGTGAAGTTTCAGGTCAAGCTTTCTTCTCACACAGGCAAGAGTGTAGTTGGCAGCAGGCCAGCACAGCAGGGCAGCAGTTCCTTCAAAGTAGCAGTCCACCAGAGTGGCAGCCCTTTCAGCAGCACAGCAGGTCTTCTTCCTGTCACAATATTCATAAGTCCAGATGTGGGCTGAGGTCTAGTAGTTATTCCCAGTTTTGCCTTTGAAGCCAGAAGAATCTTTTAGAGGCATGCCTTTAAAGTGCACAGGTGGCCTGCTTTCCTGACTCTCGCTGCACACTAACTACAGGGGGTATGCAGGCCTTTTCATGGAGCAGGACACAGCCTATTCATGTGTAAGTAGGGCTGGGCCCAGCTCTTTCCTCCCATCCTGCCAGTGATGGACCATCTAGGCACATCTAAACTCCCTATTGTGTGTGGCTGTCTAGGAGGATTACACAAAAGCCTACTGTCAGCTACACCCTGCCATGTAACCAGATACAGGCTAAACAAACTAAATCACTAACGCACAAAAATGCCAACTTTCTAAAAGGGCCATTTTCAAAATTGTAATTGAAAATACGACCTCACCATAAGTTAGGATTTTTTAATACAATTTCAAAGACACCAAACAAGGAACTACTACCTGCTCCTATTAGGAAATTACAGCTTATTAAATATAATAAGGTAACTCTGATTTTATCCTATGGGAGAGGTATGCCTTGCAATTGTGAAAAACGAATTTAAGAGTTTTTGTCTATCAGGACATATATAACTTAAAGGTACATGTCCAACGTTTTAAGTACACTGCACCCGGCCTTCTAGGCTGCCCAGGGCATACTCTAGGGGTGACCTACATGTATTTAGAAAGAAGGTTTGGGCCTGACAAAAGGCTTATTTTGTCAGGTCAAAATGGCAGTGTAAAGCTGCAATGGCAGGCCTGAAACAGGTTTAAAAGTGCTACCTAAATGGGTGGCACAGTCAGTGCTGCAGGCTCACTAGTAGTATTTCATTTGTAGGCCCTGGCACAGGTAGTGCCACTGTACTAGGGACTTACAAGTAAATTAAATGTGCAAATTTGGTATAAGACAAGTCTAGCATGTTTTAGCACTAGTCATAAGTGGTAGAGTATTCAGAGGTCTTAGGCCAGCAAAAAATGAAATCAGCTAAAATAGGGGGGTAGGAGGCAAAAGGTTAGGGGCAAAACCACAAAAAGGATGCCAGGTCTAACACAAACTATGGCATATGATGATAGTTGACAGCAGCCTCTGGAAGGTGAAAGAAATAGAACTGGTTGAATTCATATGCATCCTTACTTTACCTGGGAGAGGCTGGATGTAATTTCACCTCAGATGAACAGCCCACACAATGGTGGGGCAACCAGGAGAAAGTGAGAATGTAAAAAAATACACGTCAGCAAAATTGACCAGGAAAACATGTCTACCAAAAGCAGAAAACAAATCACAGCTGAATACTTTAATTCTCAAGATGTGGTAAGCTGATTTTCAGAACTGTGTTCTGTGCTGTTGTGAGAGCTAGCCTAAGGCATCCATCTTCCAGTGCCTCTCTGTCTAAACAGGACAATGTTGGGCATTTTCTTAAGAATCCTGGAACAGTGGTCCAAATGCTTAAACCAACTAATTAAAAGAACTTTCAAATCAATTAAATGTGGCCAAACAAGATAAATAGTGGCATAGTCAAGAATGTAAAGCAAAGTCTATTGTATAAATGGGTATATTGAACAGACACTATTAAATTGAAAAATTATAGGCTGGGCACAATACAAATGCAACTGTTATGATAAACAATGTGATGCAGGGAAATCATGCCACCAGCAATACTGTTAAAGAAGAATTACTATAAATACTCACTGGCAATTTAAGCAAATGTTTTGATGGTTCCTAGGGAACTGATTTGGGTTAGAAGTTTAGGAAGTACAAGGGGAAATGGTGTAGGAAAACGGGGGTAATGCTTGAAGTTATAGTGTGAGACCTGCAGGAGTAACCCCGAGAGTAACAAAGATATGCCATTTTGTGAACATGAACAGGTGTAAGCAAAAGGGAAATAGTAACAGCAGGAATACTAATTAATGCAGCCCCATATAATTTCCACCTCCGATAGAAGATTTGTTCTGTATACAATGAATCTTTAATACCAAGCTAAATATATTTCTTCTAACTTCACACCATTGAAAAGGCATGGTTGTTTTGTGTTATATCTAAATATTAGAACATTGGGATGTTGGGAGCTCCATTGAAAGCAATGGAGTGCTCCGGACTTCTAATAACCTGTAGAAGCCTGGAGCACCAACATTCCAATGTTTTTGTTAATAGCTGTTGATGTGAACAAAGGCCACATGGAGGCCAAGGGGATTTCAGTACACTTGGGCTCTGTGAGGCCTTAGTTTTATTTATTATAACATTCTGCCCTCTAGTGGCAGATTGTTCCAATAACCTTATAGCCCTCCATCGCTGGGCTTCACTGGCATTAAAGTCCTGCTCACTTCCTCGCCTTCGGTTTGGGCCTTTAGCACTGGAGCGGACCTTTAATGGCTGGTACAGTCCACTATGGCGAGCTATAAGGCTATATTCAAAGCTAACTAATATAGAGTGTCTGATCTCAGAACAGTGAGTTCTTTTTACTATTGTTTAAATCAACAGATAGCATCCAGGTGCTTGAAACTGTTGACATTAGCTTGTTCTTTTCGTGATTGGCTTCACAGAATGCCTCAGTGAATCAAATGTTTTAGTTGTTACCTAAACTTCTCACCCACTGGTAACTACTCGGGGTGGCATCCCAGTTCACTGTTATTTTCCACGCCATGCCACCTCAGTTTGGGGAGGACCTAACGTGGTAGTTTATGCTAGAGTTCCTATTGATTTGCGTATAGCTGGGTCTAAACTGAGATGGCACGATGTGTAAAATAACGATGTACTGGGATGCTGCCCAGAGTAATTGCCAGTGGCTGAGATTAATTCAAGCATTCCATCCATCACTTTTTTGATGTACTTCAGTGACACACCCTAGATTGGACAGGTATCCCCCGACATGGGTCCCATGCACACTGTGCCACTGAAACCAAGCAATACCTGACTTATGAGCCCTAATATGGGAGAAACCAGTCTTGGGTTGCTTGTCTTCTATTTCAGAGAGAATCTGGCTTGGATGTTTGAGTAGACTGCTCATAATGGAGGATTGTCAAGACTGATTGGATATGGCAAGGTTCAAACTGAGTTGGCACGGTGTGCAAAATAACGAAGGACATAGGTCGAGGCCCTGAGTAACTATCATTAATCAAAGCATTCCATCTATGATTCCTTTTGTATAATTCTAAACCTATGATGCATCGCAATTATATATATGGATAAATAAATAACTTAAGCACAACGCAACTAGGTAGTTATAGTTAGGACCTAGTTTCCATAGGAAAAGCATTTTTGTTTTGCCAAGATCTTTCGTGCCTTTTGACAAATCTTCATTAAATTTTCCAAACTAGTTTGCCACTTACTTCAGCTGCTATGTGGAAAGTTTCAGGGTAATTCGTTAAGTGGTGACCGAGGAAAACGGGGGGTTCCAAAATGCATTTTCCCCATGCAATTTCACAGAAGGATTTTTAAGGGGAGGAGGGGCTGCACAGCACCACCCCTCTTCCAGGTTGACTTCTGCCTTGGGGACCAGATATCCTGGGGCTCAGCCATAAAAATCAATTGGGAGATGGAATGTGCAGCCCCCGCTCAGAGCCATTATTGGCCCAGGGAACTCCATCCCCCAGGGCCTGTTCCAGCTATGTCCTGGGTGCCCACCCCCAGGATATATAGGTTTCCCTGCCTGTAGTGGTGTGGTTAGGGAAGGCTGTGTTTGCTCTCGCTTGGCAGGTGGAATTTTAAAGCTCCTGCCAAGTGAGAGCAAACACTAAGTCCACTCCCAGTGGACAAAGCCTGCCTGCTGGAAGCTGACTTTTCATCTGTTTTCCTGCTTGCACTGAAGCGGGCAGGGAAACAGATGAACAAATTGCTGCCGCCTTCAGGGAGCAGCATTTGTAGCTTCTCCCTGCATGTGGGAGCAATGCAGGCTCCCATTAGAGGTAGGGCGCCGGCTGGGACTGCTGTGGCATTGGAGTTCCCAACAGCCCCCCAACAACAAAGCAGTAGGAGGCTTGGGCAGGCTCCAGGGCACCCACCTTCTACTGGCCAGATGCCGAGGGATAGGGTCCCAGTGGCTAATATTGTCCCAGGGAGGAGTGCTAGGTGACCCAGTGCCAGAATGAGCCCAGGGGGGCTGTGTGCCCCTTCCCCTTTTACAAGAATGCCGAGTCCTGGGAGATGGTGTCCTCAGGGTCAAAATACAACTGAGGAGAGGGGCTATGTACCCTGTCCCCTAAAAAGTGTGGCAAGCCACAGGGATGGGGTCCCCAAGGTTGAAATTGGCCAGGTGATAGGAGCTGCATGTCCTCAACCTGGGTTGACTGCCTTTGGGGAGTTGATCACAGTGCCTGACTGCAGGTGGCTGCATGAGAGTTTTGGCCGCAGGGCCTGGCTGCCAAACCTCCCGTCATGTACGGCTATAGGGCGTGCGTGGCACAGGGTTGGCTGTGTGTCGGGGTTGTCTCCAGTGCCTGGCCAGGCCCTGTGTGCAACACCCCCCCCAGACATGGCCAAAGGCCGTATTAGGATGGCTGAATGCTCAGTGTTGGCCACAGGCCAGGCCCTACTCTGGACCCCCTGCCATGGTAAAATTATTAAAACAAAGGTTACAGGGACCTTATAGTTAGGATATTGAATTTTTTTTATTCACTAAAAAAAACAGTCATAGGGGCATTATGGTTAGGTTCAGATTTACACACAGAAAACTATAGAAATTCAGCAGTTATAGTCAAGTAACTATAACCTGTGCTCTTAAGTAACTAACTCAAGCCCTTGCCATGCACTGCTAATTACCCCACATATTACATCAGTCATGACATCTTCTATGAAGTCATTGATAATATCAAACATTTGCAGTAAAATGATTGATAATAAAACTGTTCATGGTGGGGGTGTGAGTTGTACTTACCTTAGGACACAACTGCCACCTGTCCAGGGCATCAGGAGTGTCCCTGGGACCCCCAATTATTTTCCATTGCTTGCACCCAGGAGGTGGTGGTCCCCGGGGTGCGGGGGAGGAGGGCCCTGCAGATTAAATAATTGTAGCCCCAGGGAGGTGGTGGTCCTTGGGGCTTTGATAAGCCGTAGGAGGGGTACTACCATGTCCCCCTCCGATATTTTGGAAATGCCCCTAGGACCTAGCCCACCCAAGGGTAAAATGAAAAGCAAGCGTGGGGGAAAGAATTTGCCCTTTTTTTTTTTTAATCCATGGAGAAATTTGTGAATATTTGCGATTTTTGCAGTGGATTGAAAAAAATACTTTTTAGATCAGAGGGGGGCAGGGGTCCCCTGAGGATTCCCTGGGCCAAAGTTAGGGGGATAGGGTAACAGTACCGTAACCCCTTTTCTTTTTTTTCTTTCTTTCTTTTTTGACTCTGCTGAAGCCGAGACTCAAAATGACTGCCAGCACTACCTGGTTGAATTACTGGCAGCCAATCAGATCTCTGCACGAGATCGGCAGTATTCACAAAGTTGTTACAACCCTATGTATACAAATTTGGATTTCCTTTAATTTCTCCTAAACTACTGAAAGGATTTACACCAAATTACCAAAAGGCCCATCTACATACCAAAAGCTACCTTTCTGCCAAATTTGATGTAATTCTGTCCAGCAGTTCAGACTGAAGGCGTGTCTATAGAGTCTATGGGAATTAACATGAAAAAGACACTTTGTTTGACCCCCAATTTTTTCTCGGTGCCCGCTTGATGGATCATCCCGAAACTTTCCATGCACAACATACCCTAGAGAGCATGTTTTTGGGAAAATTTTGTGAAGATTCGAAGAACAGTGCCAAAGATATTGGCAAGTCAAAACATGCTTTTTTCTATGGAAACCAGGTCCTAACCATAAACACATACACACACATATACACACAAACACACAAAGTAATTTCAACTTTTTAGGCACACTGTGAATAAAATATTACTATAGCCTGTGGAAGGGGCAAGGTCTTCAGAGTGGCCAAATCACTCATTTTCTTCACACCATACCACAGTCTTACACAGTCTCTTTGTTAGACATTTATGGTCTTTTTCTCCTCATCTCTTTTTGAAAAACTCAATCTGCATATACCACTACTCATCTTTTTCCTCTTCGGAACTTTCCTTTTACTCTCTACTGCACATACTTCCTTGCATCTCCTTCACTTCATGCCCATGCGTCCACTTACCTGTATGTACTGCCTTTTCCTTAACTTTAGCTCAGCCAATAGTTTGACAGCTGTGTACTTCCTACACACATTTTCACATATTACCACAATTACCAATTGCTCTGTGCGCTCTGAGGTAACAAATTGATGAGCATATTCTCCACTGACAGGCTTGGTGAGAAATTCATACTACCTTTGGCCTGTGCTCCATGCCTCAATCGTGGCCCACCGACAAACTGAACTCGTACTGCTACAAAGGAGCAATTTACACTACACAGTATAAATGAGTTATATATTGCGTGAAAAACTACAAAAACATACTTTCATGAAAAAAATAAATACTCTTAAGGAATGCAAGAGTAAGTAACATGTGAAATGTAAACGGGAATAACATTGCTGTTCTCAAGCTGAGAGGCCAGGGTCTGCTTTTACTGGTTGCAGCTGTCAGAGGAGATGGGGTGCAAGGGTGGGACAGGGCATATAGTGGTGGGACATTGACCCCCCCACCTGTATCATCTACCCTTCCACTCCCCCAAAGCGACACCAAACTGGCCACTAAGTTGACATTGACATGACATACTAAATATAATATCTGAGCTTCTCTATCCTCCAGACTGTTATTACTGTAGCACCAAAACAAATTCATGGTCATGTCAGGGGTAAAAGTGATGTGTTAAACGTTGCTTATAATAATAATAATGTAGCACCAAAAAAATCAAGCTTACGCCTATAATATGTATATCCTAGCATAGGCAAGGCCAATTGTCCTTTAGGACATTAAATTCAGGGCACCAACTCTTTTGGCAACAAAACTAAATGAAATGACATATTTCTCTTATCCCAAGGGTTGCAAAATAAAGCGATTATGGAAATTAACTCTGAAAATAGAAACGTATAAAGGAATTGGGCAGCTGAATCTCTGGTGGGTTGAGGGGCAGCAGAGGGGTTGGGGGAGGAAATGTCTATTTATTGAGAATTATTGAAAAATAGATGCTAATGAGGCATGTAGAATGTCATATCTATGCCCAAGAAAACTCTAAGCCACCCTCCTCTGCCAATGAGCTAAGGTCTGTAGCTTCTGCAAATACCCAAACCGGTAAAATGCTAAACAAATAAACATATTATGCAAGGCGAAACAGGTCACAATGTTTCCCATTATCTTATGTATGAGAACCACCTTTAGCATTCCCCAGATCTAAAACTATTACATAAGTCAACCAAAAACAAAAGTAAGGCAAAGGATTGTACATTTAGTAAGGTCAGTTTCGAACTTGTATCTAAAACTTTAATCACATTGGCAAACGTTGCTGTTAATGTACTTTGCAGAGATTCCAATTTCACTTGCAAGAAAGAAAATTTGCACGAAGATTTTTGCAAGCTGTAAGATATTTCCAGAAAAATGTGTGATTTTGCTACTTTTTTTTTCCTCCTATCGTCCTAATTTTAAAATTTGCGAAAAGATTAGCAACTTCACACACTACTACAAAGGATAAGAGTAACAGAAGCATTACAACAAAGGTAGACGTGGAAACATGAAAGCAGCAACAAAGTATCAGGCAGAAACGTGGGTCTAGGTTGCCTGGTATTATAATTCAGCAGCCATTAATGGGTATTCCGTTTACATTCCACCCATAGGAAAAGGTCTCCGCATGCCAAATTACAACAGTGCGTCTAAAGTTATTTTGAAGTTTAATACAGCAGTTACTAATGGCATTTCCAAGGCTGTCCATGGGATAAACTATGTATTTTGGATGGAATGGTGACAGCTCCGCAGGCAACGTATGTGCTAGGAATGTCCTCCTTATCTCCTACAGGAAACGAGTAGTGGAAAATGGATGGCTTGCTACATACATTAAAACGAAGTGTAGATTGTAGGAGGCCCCTGACTAAATGACGGATGTCTGCTTTCTGGTTGAAATTAGAAACCTCAACATTAGAAGACAGTGTTCTAAAGTTTAGAATCAACGGAACGCATGTGTTTGTTATTTGTTTGGAAGGGATCTTCTTATAATACGTTTCTATCCATCAAGAATTATCAGGAGAAAAAGTCTAGAGGCACTGGGGGGGCAATCTTATTGAAGAGTAATGTAAGCAGTGGCAGATGGTGATCTTTAAAAATGGCGTGGCCAAAACCAAGAGTTTAGCTCTTTAAAAAGAAAAGAAAAATACTAATAATTGCCTTCATTCTGCAAATATCAACATTTTCTTATGGGTACACCCTTATAACAAGAATTACATACAACATTTCAGAAGCAAAATTTTGCTTTTGATGCTGCTCATATACCCTGGGTATCCCTCCTGTTTGTCAAAAGAAACCTCCAGTTTTTCAGGGCCAGTCTGTTGTTATGGCTTGGTTCCCTCAGTCTGCCCCCTCAGCCCCATAATGTCATGGCTGCTCTCTCTGGCGCCAAGAATGACTTCCAGTATGCCAGAACTAGCAGTTTGCCATAGGTGTACCCCTAGGTTAAGTATTGGTCCGGGTATTTCAGGGTCTACATTTTGCCTTGGGTGGGGACGTGGTCATTTAAACATTTAAATCAAGAATTATCTGCAAAATCCCAGTGCCAGCATTTTGCCACATGTCCTCATGGCAAGAACTACACCCAGTGTACAAGTGCCAGCATGCGTCCACAGGGGTCCTTATGCATACAGTACTTTTAGTATGTCAGGGCCTATATTTTGCCCTGGTTCCCTACCTTGTACAATGGGTGCCCTTCCTTGTGCTGAGAAATATTTCCAATATTCCAGAAGCAGTATGTTACCTTGGGTGCCTCCATAAGGCCAGAATTATAATGAGTATGCTATGGCCGACAGCAGACTCACAATCCGAAAACATTTACAATCTTCACATCCACTCATACTCACTCTGTCTCACATTCACTCTCTTCTTTCTCACTCTGACACACTCTCACTTATTCATTCTCACCCATTCACACTCCCACTTACTTTTACTCACACACAATCATACTCCTACTCACTGGTTCTCATTCTCACTTACACAAACAGCCTTTCACACCTACTGACTCTGGGTCCTGGTGCAACTGCAACCGATCCCCTATTGATGGTTACACTCCTGTCTCACTGGCGCTCCCTCTCATAATCTCCAATCATTCACTCCTTACAACACACTCATACTCCTTCACTCACTCCACACTCATTTTCACCTTTTCATACCCACTCTAAAATTCAGACTCTCCCTCACTTTCACTCTCATTGAGACTCTTAAAAACTCATACTTTCACTCAATCGCAGGCAATTGAGAGGCTTCATTTCAGCAGCAAAGCAGGCACCTGGAGCTGGATATTGGAACCTGCAAGCCATGATTTCTGATGAGGAGCTAGACTTAGCAACAAGGCCAGGCTTGAAAAGGGGAAGACCCACCTCAGTCCCTCTCCCGGTCCCCTGATAATGCTGGAGGCCTAGCTCTATAAGAAGCTTGGCCAGGGCAGTGGATCCTGCCACTGATGCTCCGTGTGGCTTCTAATTGGCCCCAGGGATTCATTGATGCGTGCACCAATAAACACAAATATACTGTGCAGACTGAGACAGGTGCAGTATGTCTTCTAAATGAAATGTACTGTTCCTGTGTGAGGCAATTGTAGGTTTAAACAACACTCGGTAGACAGATCATCCCCTCAGACTCCTCCTACTGTCATCAGGAGCATGGAGACGAGTCTGAGAGGGCTAACCTTTGTACTGGCAGTGTTCATGAAAACACGCAGGCACAGCTTTGCGCCCCCCACCAGCAGCAACAGCTGCAAACTTTTTACCAAACAACATTCATAAACTATGTTTATTATCGTTTTTTGGTACAAGGGGCAGGGCCACATGCTGTGATGAGCACTGAGGGGGAGTGCACAGCACCCTCCCTCATTGCGCATGTATGTTTAGCCGGCTGTCTCATGCCGGCCAAACACACATGCACAGCAGGCACAGGCTCCCAGTCTGCCTGGGAGTGCCCTGGCTGGGCGCTCCCAGCCAATCCTAACGCTGCTCTGAGCAGCGTCAGGATTGGCCGCAGGGCAGGCTTGGAGCCTGTGCCTGCAGCCCGTCTGCAGGAGAGGAGCAGCGCGGTGGTGACAGCGGCAGCACAGGTAAGATTTTTTTTTTTATTAATTCCCCACTACCACCCCTACCGACCCACATGTGTGTGCCGCCCTGCCCCTATTTAGCACCACCAGCCACTTCTCAAAATATGAGTAGTGTTTTCATGAAAACTGGTAAATTAAATAGGGACAGAATATAGGAGCTCACAGGAGACAGGGCTGCGCTCCGAAGCATCTAATAAGGATCTGCCGCTGAATGTGAGAAAAGCAAAGGTAGTTTCACATCTGACCAGGCTGTGCTGCTTCTCCTCATTATGCACAGCACTTGTCCTAAATACCAACATGTCCCAAATTAACACGTGCATAATACTTTAATAATGAACTGTCAGGCAAAAACTTACATATATGTACAGGGTGTGCATATGGCCTCTACTCATACCTTTAGCAGCAGTTGCTATTTTCGTGCACTGTTACTTGCATTACAATTATTTTTATTGATGGACATTTTGAATATGCTGCTAATGTGTCCAAAAGAGAACAAAGTGCTGCGAGCGAGGTACACAGTTGTGAAGAAACAAAGGGCACTCTGCCCTGAAAGCAGGCTTAGTGACACATTATTTCCCATCGCTCTTACAGGCCTCTAGTGACTAAGGGCCAGATGTAGCAAGGGTTTTCCGCCTCGCAAATGGCGAAAAACGCAGATTGCGAGGCGCAAAAGCCTCTACGCGATGCAGAAAAGCATTTTGCGAGTCGGAACCGACTCGTAAAATGCGTTTCTGACTTACAAATAGGAAGGGGTGTTCCCATGAAGTGGATTGTAACTCATTTGCAAATGGGAAGGAGTCCCTATGGGACCCCTTCCCCTTTGTGAATGATCATAAAAATAGTTTTTCAGAGCACCGAAACAAAAGGTTTCGGTATTTTTTTCCAAGTGCAGCTCGTTTTCCTTTAAGGAAAACGGGCTGCAGATGGAAAAAAAAAAACTGCTTTATTAAAAAGCAGTCACGGACATGGTGGTCTGCTGTCTCCAGCAGGCCACCATCCCCGTGAGTGCCCAGACTCGCAATGGGGTTGCAAACTGCGACCCACCTCATTAATATCAATGAGGTGGGTCTTTGCGACCCCATTGCGAGTCGCAGAAGGTGTCTGAGACACCTTTCTGCATGGCAAATTGCGAGTTGCAATTTGCGAGTCGCTCGGATTCGCAAATTGAAAGTCGCAATTTGCTTTGTTCCTACATCTGGCCCTAAGTGATGGTCAAATTAAGAAGCCATAGATTATACCACTTCTCAAAGAGGCTCACGGTATGGTGCTTTGTGTTGCACTGAGAGCAACATAAACCGTTCTGCAGTGAAGCGTTCACTAATTCTTTGCTGTGCAAAGCCACAGTGCAATGTAAGGTCCAAACCACCAAATTCAATGACATTAGTGGGACAGGATCAGCTTTGCATCTCATTACGCGCATTTGCAAATACGGACACCGGCAGAGATGGAGTAGCCGATCTGTCCCAGCATTTGAATTTGCAGTGGAACAGCACTATAACACTTCTGATTTGATATATCCTGTGACTTAAAACATCACATTATTGCGATTACAAAAGTGTTATACGCAATGAGTGGGTAAAGACTTTCCAAATCACAAAATGGTTTCTGAGACACATTCTGAATGGCATGTTAGAGCAGTCATTAAAGGGTTGTCCTCTCCGAACTGAGAGTCACAGGGGCATGTGTCTTTTATTTTCTACCTCAATTTTTTGTAGTAAACAAGCTTTATTCGGTCAACATTACCATCACAGCAATTTTAAAACAATTTAAACTGATAGAAAGGTTAAAACATGGACAAAATAAAAACAACATTTAAATATTACAATAAAATATAAAGCCTCCCATTTCATATCTATAACATACTTATTTGCAAAGCATTTTAAGATCTTTTAAAACAACGAGTTTGTATATGCCGGGCAACAACAAGGAACTTGCTAACCGCAGAGATTAAAGGGTTAAAGTATCACTTTTCAAGATCCTTAGGGCAGTACAACATTGATTTAGACCCAAATTTCGGCAAGTTGTACAAATCCACTTTGACCGGGGAATAGAATATGCCAGGCAAAAAAACATAAAATGTTCAACAGATTCAGTACTGTCACAACAGGCAGGGCATAAATCAGATGTTGGAAACGATCCCCAGCTGCCTGTTAAACACAGCAATGGTAAACACCTGAAATGAAAACAAGCGTACAAACTCTTCCCCAATAGGTCAGTTATGAGGTCTAAATAAAGTTCATGCTGGGGATACCCCTTCAAGTCAAGGAATTGATTAGTCAGCCGACCATATGATGTACAACAAAGAAGATTATTTCTTACATAGAACCGGTAAGCTGCTTTCAAAATCAATTTTTGATTTTTCCCTAAATTCTGTGGATTCTCCCAGTAGCTTTCCAACCCCAAGGTACGAAACCATTTTGACACATGTCTAAACCAAGGAATAGAAACTACATTCTGTCTTTGTAGTAAATCATGAAGGGAGCCCCTATATGTAAGAAGCTCAGGGAAAGTCCAAATCCTTACCCAAAAGAGTAGGGTCTTCGAGCTATCAGATCAGCAATACGATTAAACCCAAGATCCAGAAACGTCGGGATCAGGGGTTTTGCTATAGGGCACGCAAGTTAGGCCCTGGCAAAATTATTTTTGCCCACAGTCTTTTACTGTTGTAGAACCCCCACATCTTGGCACCATGGGCGGCCACACCCTGCGCCTTTGCCAGATAGATTTTAATAGCCAGATATACAGCTTTTGATACAGAGCTTTTGTAAAAACGCAGGATAGCGCACGCCCTGTGCTGGAGAAGCCCCGCACTTTTGCTAATCTGGTCCTCCCAATGTAAGTTATTTGGTATCCTCACTCCCAGGTAATCTATTGAGCTCACCTTATTTAAAGGTGTCCCATCTAAAGTGATGGTGCATCTCCTAACTGATCCTGGACTGAACACCATTAATTTGGTTTTACTGACATTCAATTCCAGGCCATAATCTCCACAGCATGACTTAAACCTATCAACAAGACTCTGGAGACCCATTGGGGTCTTGGAGATGAGTAGAGAATCGTCTGCAAAGAGTACGTTAGGGATTTTCTGCGCATTCAGAGAGGGGGCATCATTCTGACAAAAAGACGACATTTGTACCAGCTCATTTATAAATAAGGTAAATAAGGTTGGAGCCAAGACACATCCCTGGCGAACCCCACTCTGGATGGGAATATGTTCTGTTAACTCTCCCTGATTCCCCCATCTCACCAAAGCCTATGTATTTTCATGTAGCCGTTGTAGTAGATGGATTATATTGATGGGAGTACCCATTCTGTGTAACACTTCCCATAGTTTTACTCTAGGGACCATATTGAAGGCAGATTGCAGGTCCACAAAAACAACATATAGATTTTGCTTGGCAAGGACTACATATTTCCAATATAAGAGCATCAGCCTAAAGACCTGATCTATTGTACTGGTTTTTGGGCTGTAATTGGGATAGCACCTGAGAATCTTGTACCCAACTTAATAGCCTTTCCAAAAACTGTTTGGCAAAAAATTTCTGTAAATTATCAATGAGGCTAATAGGTCTGTAATTGGCTGGGGAGCTCACATTGCCCTTTTTATAAATAGGAGTTATTTCAGCCCCTTTCCAAGTACTCGGAATTGGGCCCGCTGCGATTTTATTCAAAATCAAATTTATATAGCAGGGCCGTATTATTGCTTCAGATTTAACCCCTTGGGTGCGGGTATATATATATACACACACACACACATATATATATATATATATATATATATATATATATAGATCTATATATATAGATATATCTATGTAGATATATCTATCTACATGGATATATCTATAGATATATATATATATATATATATATACACACACACATATATATATATATATATATATATATATATATATATATATATTTCTTCAACAGATGGACAGATAGCCATCTGACGGCTGCACCGATCCCATCAAGTATCTTCCAAATCTCGAAATCGATTAAATCCAATGCGCTCGTATTTAGTTCATGAATTTATTTTCTTATACAGGTAACACAGAGTCCTGAGTGTGATGTCTGTCAACGCGTTTCGGCAAAACGCCTTCTACTGGACAGTTTGGCTGCTCAGCCAACATCATTTACATACAAATTTTAAGTCCTTCATTTATTTCCATAACACTTTAGTGTACTAAAAAAGCGGCGGCCATTTTGAAGCATGCAATGATCATTATTTAAATACAACACTTGATAAAAGAATGAACCTAAATTAATGCTAATACTTTCAGAAAAAATTAGAATTAAAAAGTCATAAATATCAAATATAATAGAGAAAAGGCAATAGCTTCCAATAATTCATAATGTTCGGTCATATAAAGACATTACTCAAATGACAGGAAAAGTAACAATATAAATATAAACGAAGGAACTGTAGAATCATATTTTTAAATTTTTAAATATTTCGGTTGTCATTCGTTATATATAAATATAATTATTAATAACTAATTAATATCCTGTATTAAAATTCTATTTGACTATATTGTAGTGCTTGAGTATATATCTAATGCCTATATAATCAAATCTGATTCATCTCTATCCTTATCTGTATAGCAGGTAATTCTATAGACACATGTAGATAGGTTGTATTCAAGTAAGGCCTCAGCATAAGGTGCAAAGTGCTAAAAATCTATACTAATAATAAGTGCAAAAAAGCATATAAAGTGCATCAAAGTGTTACAAAACTCCAATTAAAACAACCAATTCTATTGATTTCTTGGTCCCATATCATATTCCATATATATATATGTATCTCTATATGTGATATTACCTATTCTACATTTGCCAAGTTACAGGGAAGTGAAATTAAACAATCATCATCAATAGCACAGTACAGATCTATATAGTCATTCATAAGACCTAATGACACCTAAATTTCATCAAACTATAGTGTGAACTCAGAATAAGGAAAATTACTCAGTCATATCCACTTTACAAATTCTATCATGGCATGTTCATATGAGTTAATTATGATCTTCTCACCCATCCTTAAAAAGAGAATGTAAATAAAATACTGCTAAAATAGCACTACTATTTTTAGAATTAGAAAGCATAGGGAGTCTCTTTCTAAAATGAGAATAAAAGCAGTAAACGGTATATTATCATCTAAGATGGACATAGAGCTCAGCATCAAGATTGTGCCCCAAAGGGGATTCGGAACCCAATATTAAAATCATTTTGGATTCCATTTGTCTGAGCTCAAGCGTTCTGTTGCCAGCTCTGGGATTGTTTTTGATATGTTTGATGCCATAAAAGGATAAGGTACTACATTCTCCTTTATGTGCCTCCCAGAAATGTTTGGCCAAAGGATAGGTTTTATCATGATTTTTTATGGCTCTGAAGTGTTGCAAGAACCTGACTTTTAACTTGTGAATGGTACTTCCAATGTATTTTTTATGACATCCACATTCAATTACATAAATCACAAATTCAGTGTCACATGTGATTCGATCCTTGATCTCGCACTGACGACCATCAAAAGTTTGGTATTTGTATGTATTTTGAGCGTACTTACAGGCCTTGCAATGGCCACATTTCCAAAATCCCAAACTTTTTTGGCTCAACCAAGATGTGTTGGTTTTTGCTGAAAAATAGCTTCTAGTTAGATAATCTCCCAAGGAACGTGCTTTGCGAAATGTTATGGACGGATGAGTTTCTATGTGATCATTAATAATAGGATCGTTCTGTAAAACGTGCCAATTTTTTTGGAGTATAGTTCTTAGTGAGTCATGTTGTTGGTTATACTGAAAGAATACTCTAGGTGCTGAGTGTTGGGAATCATTGCTGGTCACTGTGTTATTAAAAAGTAACTCATCTCTACTTTTATTCCTTACTCTGTATAGTGCATCACTTAAAATTTTTGGAGGATAACCTCTACTTCGAAACCTGTCCACCATTGCCTTGGATTCCAAGTCATATTGGTTCTCATCAGAGCATATTCTGCGAGCCCACAGTAGCTGGCTGTATGGTATGCTCCATTTAAGTGCATGAGGATGCCCACTATTAGCATGTAATATGGAATTACAGGCCGTGGGCTTTCGATATATAGTTGTCTCAAGATGATTTTTTTCTACTTTTAGTTGGACATCTAAAAAGGAGATAGTATCTCTACTAAAGATAGCATCTAAATAGATGTTAAATTGGTTGTTATTTAGTACATTTATGTATTCCAACAACAGTTGTTCTGTGCCGTCCCAAATAATAAACAAATCATCGATATATCGCACCCACAGTATCACTCTATCCATATAGATGTTGTTACTTTCTGACCATGCCACCTCCTTCTCCCACCAGCCCATATATAAATTGGCATAGGTGGGAGCAAAGGATGCCCCCATAGCTGTCCCTTGTTTTTGTAAAAAGCTTTCATTATCAAAAAGGAACAGATTATGTGTAAGGCAGAATTGTAGCATCGATAGGAGCATATTAGTATGCTCCAGGAATTCAATGGATCGTGTTTGTAGAAAGTACCTACAGGCCTGTAATCCATATTGATGTTTAATGGATGTATATAAAGATGCTACATCCATGGTGACCAGCAAGTAGTCTTTATGCCATGGGATGTCATGTATCTTGGCCAAAAAATCATTGGTGTCACGAAGGTATGAAGGTAGTTCTGTGACAAAGATACATAAGAACAGGTCCAAATATCGTGAGGTGTTCTCGAGTAATGATTGATTCATACTGACTATTGGTCTACCTGGAGGATGGGTTTTGTTCTTATGAATTTTAGGTAGAAAGTAAACACATGGAATTTTGGGATGGTCAATTTTCAAATACATAAACTCATCATAATCCATCAATTGCTTAGTATACCATTAATTTAGCATATCATGATATGTCCCTTGGTATTGGGGTAAGGGGTTGATCTTTAATTTCTCGTAGTGCTCTCTGTTCATCAATTGCCGATACGCTTCTTTAGTGTAATCAGTTGTGTCCATGACAACAATGTTGCCACCCTTGTCTGAGGGCTTAATGACAATAGAAGAGTTCGACCTCAGTGTATTTAGATCCTGCCAATCTCGTTGCGTAAAGTTAGATCTCGTCTTTCTCGATGTCTTCAAAGAGCCCTTACTACGAAATTTGTCGATGTCATTAATCACTAACTCATGAAATATGTCTATCAAATTGCCACTGGGTAGTGGGGGATTAAATCTGCTCAAGAATTTTAGATTACTTTTATCATGAAGGTTAGTTTTAAATCCCATCTGGTTAAGCGTATCTGTACTCTTGTTTGTATCATCGTGTATGGAACATCTAGCTTCATTGCTGTCATGATCTAACTCATTGATAGCTATCAATTCTGAGCTATCAGCAATATTGAATCCAGAGAGTCCAGCCCTCTGGTTGACGTTGTCTGCCATTCGATTTATATCATTGTTTGAGAAATGCTTGATGAGACGTAGTTTGCGAACAAATTTGTACAGTTCAATACGGGTGTTAACATAGTCCCATTGAATATTAGGGCAAAAGCTTAATCCTAAATCAAGTATACAAAGCTGATTGTCTGTCAAGGTACTGTGAGAAATGTTCACCACAGTGCTCAAGTGATTCAATTTATTGACTGATCCGGGATTAAGTTCTAATTTGATTGTTGGTTGCTTCTTCTTCTTGCCCCGCCTCGTCTTCCGCTTCCTCGGCCACGCCTGCGATTTTGCCCAGGAGGTGGCGTGACCATTTGCATGAGGCGCATTTCCCCCTGAAAATCCAGCTTATTACGTGGTATCTCGTCAGCAGAGGACTCTATTTCTGAACTGTCATCTGCAGATATCTGTTGTACAGCACAATCAGCCCCACTCTTGGACATATCTTTGGTTCTTGCAGTATCATATTTTCGAGCAAATGTATAGATTCTTCCATGCTCATAATCCATCTTGTCTCTGTTGAATTTATGTGCTTTACGTGATTTAATTTCTTCTTCCTTGTATTTAATCCGTTCTTCCATTTTCGCTAACTGATTAGAAATTTCTTGTTGGTTGGGCATCTTTTCTAATTCTTTTGTAAGTTGTTCAATTTTAATGATTTGTTCCTCCATGCGTCTCTTGGCTTGAGTGATTAGGGTTCCCATGAGTTTGGTTGAGCAGTCTGCTGTTTGCATTCTCCATTCCTCCAATAAATCTGAGTCCATATCTCCTAAGGTGGGTAAGATTAAAATACGTAGACCTCTAGGTATTCTACCACTTTCGATGTATTTAGTTAATGAGGTCATTTCCCACCTTTTTTTAAGTTCAGAAATACGTGCTTTTTCTAATTGATGTATAATATTGGAGGTAGTTTGTATCTGAACCCCCATGGGTCCACTGCTAATTTTCGAGTTGTCAAACAGCTCGGCTGCTGCTTGTTCCCACAATTTTCTCAGTTCAGCCATTTTGCATAGGGTTTAACAATGTCTTGTTACTGTTCAAATGTCAGATTTCTAACTCCTAACAGAGAAAACGAAAAATGTAGAATAGAAGGATATGGACAAAAATTCTATAAAACAGGACTCTGTGTAGATATAGACCTATCAACAGCTAAATACTGTGTAGTTTGTGGATTGTTTCAGATTATGAATTAATCTGTTTCTGTAGGACAGGAAAGCCGTGTGTCAAACGTCAAAGTAAATTCTTTCCTGCCGTTAGTTTTCCGTTTATTTTCCGGGCCGTGTGCCAATTATTCATACGAACGAAGAGACGCTGATATCAAGCCTGTCAAACTGCTCGGAGGACCGCGTTCATTACCCCACGGGCGTTCTCCAACCCCCCGGGGAAAGGTAACAATCCTACCGTGTCAGTCCGGCTGCGTTTTCCTTCGATTGTCGAAGGCACGGTGCTGCGTGAGAAACAATATCCAAGTTCCTCCAGTAGTACAACCACGCGCACTCAACCGGCGTGCCAGCCATCTCGCGTACCGGAGACCACGTTTAAAATATTTCTTCAACAGATGGACAGATAGCCATCTGACGGCTGCACCGATCCCATCAAGTATCTTCCAAATCTCGAAATCGATTAAATCCAATGCGCTCGTATTTAGTTCATGAATTTATTTTCTTATACAGGTAACACAGAGTCCTGAGTGTGATGTCTGTCAACGCGTTTCGGCAAAACTCCTTCTACTGGACAGTTTGGCTGCTCAGCCAACATCATTTACATACAAATTTTAAGTCCTTCATTTATTTCCATAACACTTTAGTGTACTAAAAAAGCGGCGGCCATTTTGAAGCATGCAATGATCATTATTTAAATACAACACTTGATAAAAGAATGAACCTACATTAATGCTAATACTTTCAGAAAAAATTAGAATTAAAAAGTCATAAATATCAAATATAATAGAGAAAAGGCAATAGCTTCCAATAATTCATAATGTTCGGTCATATAAAGACATTACTCAAATGACAGGTAGATATATATATATATATGTATATATAGAGAGAGATATATATATATATATATATATATATATAGATCACTTTTGTCAATACATGTGTGGTTTCCCTGGGGTCTGCGATCCGCCCCCAGGAAAACCAGACCCACATTTAAAAGTGATCTATATATATATATATGTTGCCACCAGTTGTCTTGCAGTTGCAGCTTGCGTTTTCAAAGCAATGCACATACTTCAACTGATGCATTTCAACTGTAGCTTTGAGGCAGCAATACAAAAGTCAAGTAAGTATTGTGATTATGTTTCTGCTACATAAGGATCAGACTTTTGTCTAGTGGTGGTTTTAGTGCCATAAAGAAACGCAGAAGGTTTATATGCCTACTGCAAAGAGCAAATCTGTATTTTATGTAAATAGCTGAGTACATTAGTAAAGCCAGCCATTACCTGCGCTATAATACAAATGAAATGTATGTGCAGGGTGGAGGGTGGCTATGGAGAGATGAAGGGCACTTTTGCTGGGTGGTAATGAGGGAATCCGAGGAGGAGGGAGTGGGAGCACCAATAATGATTGTTGGACTGGGCGCAGGAGGTGCTAAAGACTGTGACGAATGGAATGTGACAAGGTGTTTTTTGAGTGTCCTGAAAGAATGTGCTGATTGACGGAAGAAGCCCAGGTAAGGTGGCCTCTACTGTTGCACGTATCTCACACACACCATCGATTTTGTGACTGTCTACGTAGGCTAGTGTTTTAGAGCAACAGTTTAGCCAATAGCAGAGATGGCATCTTGATGGATGACTGCTGCCGTCACTCGGGTTATAGAGGACAGCTCTGACATAGGATCAGAGACTGAGACATCAGATATTGAGACAGCATCTGAGGGTGATTTTTCAGTCGGAGGAGTCCCATTCGATGACTCCTCTTCCAGTAAATTATGAGGGAGGTGATGAGGACAGTCCTGCTGTCCCTTCGCAAGCACAGTCTGTGCAACGGGTAATAGTGGGTTAGCCCAACCCAGAGAGCAGGTGAATGCGGCGGCAAGCAGAGAGAGAGTGCTCTCTTGGGAGCTCCCCAAATTAGTTCAGCCCCAAATTCCACCGCCCAAATCGTATTGTGGCGACATCAAAATTATCTATCACAAAACAAACTGGTTTTGTAAGGCAGGCACCTGTGTTTTTTTGGTCCTGGGTTCGGCGGCCATATTGAGAAACATACTAAACCCAAACATTTGTGGAAACTAGACATTCGGGGGAGTCCACAGAGGTGTGACTTGTGTGGATTCCCCAAAGTTTTCTTACCCAGAATACCCTACAAAGCTGAAATGTTGAATAAAAACTCTATTTTTCTCGCATTTCTGTCACACAAACTACAGGAATATGCTGGGATCCACAAAATTGCTACCACAGAGCGATTCCTCACCTGTCCTGATAAAAACACTACCCCACTTGAGTGCCTATACCTAGTGCCTGCGTCAGGAATGGATCACCCCAGGGTCAACAGCTGCGTCATGTAAGGACCAACATTGACCGTTGTGTGATCTATTCCTGTCACGGGCACCAGGTCAACCCACACAAGTGAGGTACCATTTTTATCAGGAGACTTGGGGGAAAGCTGGGTGGAAGGAAATTTGTGGCTCCTCTCAGATTCCAGAACTTTCCATCACCGAAATGTGAGGAAAGTGTTTTTTTAGCCACATTTTGAGGTTTGCAAAGGATTCTGGGTAACAGAACCTGGTCAGAGCCCCACAAGTCACTCCATCTTGAATTCCTCTTGGTGTCTAGTTTAAAAAAATGCAGAGGTTTGGTAGGTTTCCCTAGGTGCCGGCTGAGCTAGAGGCCAAAATCTACAGGTAGGCACTTTGCAAAAAAACACGTCAGATTTCAATGTAAAAATGTGATGTCCATGTTGCGTTTCCTGTCGCAAGCATTAGGCCTACCCACGCAAGTGAGGTACCATTTTTATCGGGAGACTTGGGGGAACACAGAATAGTAAAACAAGTGTTATGGCCCCTTGTCTTTCTCTACATTTTTTCCTTCCAAATGTAAGACAGTGTGTAAAAAAGATGTCTATTTGAGAAATGGTCTGTAATTCACATGCTAGTATGGGCACCCCGGAATTCAGGGATGTGCAAATAACCACTGCTACTCAATACCTTATCTTATGCCCATTCTGGAAATACAAAGGTTTTCTTGATACCTATTTTTCACTCTTTATATTTCAGCAAATGAATTGCTGTATACCCGGTATAGAATGAAAACCCATTGCAAGGTGCACCTCATTTATTGGCCCTGGGTACCTAGGGATCTTGATGAACCTACAAGCCCTATATATCTACGCATCCGTAAGAGTCCAACACACGTAACAGTATATTGCTTTAAAAAATCTGACATTGCAGGAAAAAGTTACAGAGTAAAACGTGGAGAAAAATGGCAGTTTTTTTCAGCTCACTTTCAATATTTGTTTTATTTCAGCTGTTATTTTCTGTAGGAAAACCTTGTAGGATCTACACAAATGACCCCTTGCTGAATTCATAATGTTGTCTACTTTTCAGAAATGTTTAGCTTTCCGGGATCTAGCATTGGTTTCAGACCCATTCCTGTCACTAACTGGAAGGAGGCTGAAAGCAGCAAAAATATTAAAAATGGGTATGTCCCAGTAAAATGCCAAAATTGTGATGACAAATTTGGTTTTCTGATTCTAGTCTGCCCGTTCCTGAAAGGTGGGAAGATGCTGATTTTAGCACCAGAAACCCTTTGTTGATGCCATTTTCAGGGAAAAAAAAAACAATCCTTCTTCGGCAGCCATTTTTCCAATTTTTTTGAAAAAAACGAAATATACACTGTATTTTGGTTAATTCCTTGGTCTCCTCCAGTGCAAACCACAAACTCTGGGTACCATTAGAGTCCCTAGGATGTTGGAAAAAAAGGACGCAAATTTGGCGTGGATAGCTTATGTGGACAAAAAGTTATGAAGGCCTAAGCGCAAACGACCCCAAATAGCCAAAAAAGGGCTCAGCTGGGGGGGGGGGGAAGGCCCAGCAGCTAAGAGGTTAAATAAATCCCCCGGAATCTTATCCAGACCTGGCGCTTTAGCAGATTTTAGTGAATTAATTGCTGCTATAGTTTCATCCAGAGTCAAAATAATTGGATCTTCAGGAGTACAGGTATCCAATCCAGGTTCCTCCGGGGAATAGCTCATTCTAACCAACAGCGGAGAAACTGATTCGTAGGTTGGAAGATTACCCGGTGTAGCATAAAGTTTAGCAAAATAATTCACCCAGCTCTCAGGTTGGATATGATTACTTATACCACTCTTGCCCCCTCTTTAACTATTGGACAATAGCTTTCAGAATGTCATGTTATCATTAAGTTTAGTTGCTTCAAGCAAAGTTTGCCTAATTGAATCTTCCCAGTTTTTCTCTGCTTGTATTGTGATCTTCTTATCAGCAAGTCTAGCTGATCTTATCGCCCCTGAGCTGTTTTTAATGCTGACTTATCCTTTGAACACTCCTTATTGAACCACACATTATTTTTAGAGTTACCATCAAAATGCTTAATGCAGGTCTTTTTGTAAAAAAGCTCTGCAATTTCTTCAACATATCTTCATGGATACTAAGAATGGGAATGTTGTCGACCTCATACAACTCATAAACAGCCATTACATCAACAAACAATTGATATATCCCACTTATCAGGTAGGGATTAGACAACACCTTTGCCCAACAGACCCGAGTATAACTATTGTCCAACAGTGGCGCTGGAACCACAGTGTGATGGTCATTCTGTGATCTCCTTATTACATCCCTATGCAGGGTAAGAAGCAAAGGGTTATGATCACTCTCGGAACGGTTATCCACCTTCCTATCTTTTAGGGAAGGCCATAACCTAACATCCACTATGAAGTAATAAATTACAATAGTGGACGTACTACGTTTAAATGTGTGCGTAGTACTCAAATCGGAAGGAGTACGGCCATTACAGGCCCTAAGACTATATTTGAGACATAAAGATGCCAACTGAGAAGCAACACAGGAACAGGAACATTGTCATTTATTCATTAAATGTGGAATACCCCAAAGTTCATCTTCTTCATCCATTAGGCAACTGTTCAAGCAGGAGGGTTCAAAAGTACAGTTCATATCTCCTGCAATCACTAAGTTAGTCAAAGGGTGCATAGTATCCAAGAATTTAGACAGCTGCACCAAGGTCTGAGACTCAGATCTCCGAGGGACAGACTGAGCATAAACGTTAATTATAGTGATCTTAAATTCTCGATTAAATATGAGTTGTACTCCCAGTAGATCAGTTGAATCTATTTTTTATGCAAAATGATCGCCCTGTAGTTTCTTATTTAACAGTACCAATAGGCCTCCTTTGGCACGACATAGACCCCTCTCTGGGGGTTGAGCCAGAACACAGTGTGATAGAAACCCATCTATGTAGACTTGATCCTCAGCCCAAGTCTCCTGGAAAAGACAAATATCCTGGTTGTTAATATAGCTAACCCACTCCAGGTCTCCCAGCTTCCTACCAAGCCCCACTGAATTCCAGGACATTATAGATAGTTCCGAACTGGTTACCTCATCTCTAGACCTAGGACAATGGACCACTCTTAAGTATATATCCTCATTAAGTACACCAGATTGAAGCTCCGGAGAAGCTACTGGTTGTAGGTCAACATTTAGTCATTCAGTTACTGGTAATGTATGAGGAATTTTGACTACCGGAGCTAAAACACACTCTTGTGTGGAAACTGGGCCGTTAGGGAATGTAAGTGGACGAGTAGAGGGTGGATAAGATACAAGTTTAATACCAACCCCTCTCATATCCCTAGGATAACATGTATGTGATTCAAAGTCCATAGGTTTGTCCACCAATGACCTATCTATGAAACAAATAGAAATAAAATCAAAATGTATTCCTAATTGAGTGTGTCTGCCCACCTTGAGGATATCAGCACGAATAACAGAAAGACATTGCGCCGATCACATAGCCAGTGAATGACCTTATTTGTCAAAGACTCATGGCTTTCCAATGAGCCAGAAGGTAATTTGGGCACCCCAACCACATAGATGGTATTACCTTTGCTTCTCAGTCCTTGGCCCCGGTCCATAGACACTGACCAATTTGCATCATCCTGGGATACAACATCAATAAAAGATTTAGGGGGATTAATAGAATGTACAAAGAAGCTATCAACCCCACCAAGTACCTGGGTGTCAACATCCCCCCGAGGGCCTTTAACAAAGTCAATTGACTGAGCTTTAGTGGTCTTTTGAATCGAGGGATTCCTATTTTTGGAAACTATGTTATGCTTCCGCCTTACATTTACAGACGCAGGCTGGAATCCCTCTGCACAAGATGTAGACGGATTACCCAAAGGGGGAATAATAACAGACCCCATGGAGGGGATGCCAGCTTCCAGCCTTAACTCAGACATAGTAGAGCTCCCACCCTTTTTTACCCTCCATCTGTCCTCTGGCACTTACACCCACACTTCTGTGCCAGTTCCCCCGTTAGGGTTTCCATCAATAATAACACCAAGTTCTTAACTTCATTCACCCTCTGTAGAACGGAGGCCAAGTCAATTTCCTCATGTGACAATGACAATCCACCAGTGTCATGGAGTAAATTAGTCAAAGTATTATCATCGGCAAGGGCTCCAGACGGTGTATTTAAAACACAGGTAGAGGAACCCTCTTCCTCCTCCAAGGGCCCAAACCGATTTGTGCACAGTATGTTAGGAACCACCATAACCGCCGGACTTAGCAGGGGGTGAAGAGCCTCATCCCCCTTAAGAGAGGCACCGCTCACACAAGGAGCGGCACCCAAATCACTGCAAGATGTTATAGTCATTAAGGAAGAAGAATTTTCCCTAGGAACTTGGGATTCCAAATTTGAGACAGTCTCCACAGGGGAAATAATTAATTGCGACTTCTTAAATATATATGGAATTTTTTTCTTCACAGATATACCACTCTTGGTGGATGGTGCATGGGAATTACTCTTTAAGATGGCCTCCACCTTGTCAAACAGTGTATCAATGTCATCTAAGGGATTATTTCCTTTATGAGTTGGAAAAGTCACTTGATTACTGGCCCTTTTTTTTTTTATTTCTTTGTACCACTCAAGGGTGCAGGAGCATCCACTGCTTTGCGTTTCCCCATCATAAAACAACAGAAATAAAAGACCGTATAAAACCTGAAATTAATACCCACAATATGCTTACTTCTGAAGATCAAGGAGATATGCCCAGCCCAGCCTCTATCGGGCGATGGTTGAGGGCAGCACCTTTTGATAGGCGTGCAACAGAGTGGAGGCCTGGGGGATGTGGTCCCTCCCCAGGCAGAGTTCAGGTAGCAAGAGGCTCCCGCGTGCGTCCCACGCAGCGGTTGAGGGCAGCGCCTTTTGATAGGCGCGCAAGAGAGTGGAGGCCTGGGGGATGTGGTCCCACCCCAGGCAGAGTTCAGGTAACAAGTGGCTCCTGCGCGCTGTCACCCTCCTATGGTCTCGGGGGACCCGCCTCAATTGTAATAAAGCAATTTGTCACCCACACCTCAAAGGAGGTGATAAATTATTCTCACAAAGACAAGATTACATTTATGAACTGTTTTGCATCACTTCTTCCCCAACTAAAATAATTTCTTAACAAGCATTTGCAATGGAATAGGTCTCGCATTTTTCTGAGTTAGAGCTATTGGCATTGTACATTCATAACTAGACTTTCTTTCCCCATAAATTGGGCAACCCTGCCTTGTAATTTCGTATTTTCCTGCCATATAATTATAGAGGTCCAGCATTTAACTAAAGCACTTCCACTTACCTTCTTGATCTATCTTAAAACATATACAATTATCATTTAAACCTTTATCGGAAATAAACTTTTGGCATTAGAGTGTAATACTCAAAACACCATAACAAAAATATAATTTAGGACTGAAAGGGTGAAAGGATAGAGGTAGTTAAGTGTAAAGATGGATGGGACAAGTGGGGTAATAACAGTGTCATAGGCACCGAAGTAAGAAAGGAAAATGATTGACTGCAATTTCAGTAAGAAAATACAGCAATAATTAGAGTTGAGTGAGGTCCATAAGTCTCTGGGCCCTGGTGCCACAGCACCTGTTGCTCCATTGATACGTAGGCCTCAAGAGAGAAAGAGGATGAGGCAGAAAAGAGAAGCCAAACGAATGCAACAGCGAAAGGAAGAATAAGAAGGGGTGTGTGTGAGCCTTAGTACTGAGAAGAAATGGGCACTGAATGTTAGAATTGATGGATTTCGGCAGATCTGTGGTGGTTCTTATCAACAGTGGCATTGGATGTTAGTCTTGAGGTGCACTGGCTGAGCTCTGTTTTGCTCTGTTGGGTCCAGTATTGGCTTGGCAGTGGTACTGAAGATTAGAATTGAGGTGCTGTAATGGAACTTATGTGAGCGAATACAGGAATGGAGTGACCTCACCGGGGTAGAAATTAGGTGCACTGATGGAGCTGCCCACCAGGTCCTAGTACTGGAACAGCAGAGTGTACTGATTGTGAGAACCGAGGTGCTCTGGCAGATGGAGCACTGATGGAGCTGCGCCTGAGGTCTTAGGACTGGAGCAGCTCTGACAGACAGCATGTGTGGGGTTCCTGGCCCTGGCACAGCTCAGTGCTTGGAGTGTGTGAACTTCAGTGCACTGATGGAGCTGCGCCTAATGTCCCAGTACTGGAGCAGCAGATTGTACTGGCTACAAGAACTGAGGTGCCCTGGCAGACAGCACGTGTGGGGTTCCTGGCACGGCTGAGGGCTTGGAGTCCGTGTACTGCAGTGCACTGATTGGGCTGCGCTTGAGGTCCCAGTACTGGAGCAGCAGAGTGTACTGACTGCAAGAACTGAGGTCCTCTGGCAGACAGTGTGTGTGGAGTTCCTGGCACGGCTGATGGCTTGGAGTGTGTGAACTGAGGTGCACTGAAGGAGCTGCACCCGAGGTCCCAGTACTGGAGCAGCAGAGTGTACTGACTGCAAGTACTGAGGTGCTCTGGCCGACAGAGTGTGTGGGGTTCCTGGCACAGGCACGGCTGAGGGCTTGGAGTGTGTGAACTGCAGTGTAGCTTAGGGTTAAGGTGCACTGACAGAGTTGTATGTGGGCTGCAGTACTGGAATACTAACAGGCTCACAAGGTCAGAAGTGAGGTATGTTAATGGAGCTATGTGTGGAACCTATTATTAGCGTGCAAGTGTTGCCGACTGTTAGCCTGGATGTGCTCTGGTGAAGATGTGAAGGGGGCTCAGTGTGGGAGTCGCATTGCCTCTGAACCACAGAAGAGAGGTGCCGCAAAGGGCATGTATGTGAGCCTTAGTACTGAGAAGAAATGTGCACTGAATGTTAGAATTGATGGATTCTGGTGGAGCTATGGTGGTTCCCATCAACAGTGGCATTGGATGCTAGATTTGAGGTGCACTGGCTGAGCTGTGTTTTGCTCTATTGGGTCCAGTATTGGCTTGGCAGTGGGACTGAATATTAGAATTGAGCTGCTGTAATGGAATTGTATGTGAGCGAGGTCCCAGTATAGGAAAGGAAGTGAGCTTGCCAGGGTAGGAATGAAGTGCACTGATGGAGCTGTGCCTGAGGTCTTAGTACTGCAACAGCAGAGTGTACTGACTGTAAGAACTGAGGTGCTCTGGCAGACAGCATGTAGGCGGTTCTGGCACGCGCATGACTGAGGGCTTGGAGTGTGTGAGCTGCGGTGCACTGATAGAGCTGCACCTGAGGTCCCAGTACTGGAGCAGCAGATTGTACTGACTGCAAGAACTGAAGTGCTCTGGCAGACAGCATGTGTGGGGTTCCTGGCACAGATAAGGGCTTGGAGTGTTTGAACTGTGGTTCCCTGATGGAGCTGCGCCCGAGGTCCCAGTACTGGAGCAGCAGAGTGTACTAACTGCAAGAACTGAGGTGCTCTGGCCGACAGTGTGTGTGGGGCTCCTGCCACAGGAACGACTGAGGGCTTGGAGTATGTGAACTGCGGTGTACTGCTGGAGCTGCGAGTGGGATCCCAGTAGGGAGCAGAAGTGGGCACTGTCTCCAAAGATTGAGGAGTCCTGGTTGAGCTGGGTGCCTAGGCTATAAGCAATTACAAGCAATCCTCCACCCTTGCTCTCAGCACACTGGCAGGCACACTTGGTAAAGAAAGCCCAGGCCAAGGAAGAGCGGGAGCTAGACAGCTGAGGGAGGGCGTAGAGAGCCCTAAAAAGACCAAATGTGACCAAGATAACAGCCTGATTTATAGCCTTATTTACAGCTAAGCTCTGAGGAAGAATGCTCTGCAAATGAAAAGGGAAGCTTCCCTGGACAGGAGCAGGAAACAAAGTAAAAAAAAAGTCCCCTACAGACCAGATAAACTGGACAAAGTGTAATTATACAGTAGTTGGGCCCTGCTCCTACACGGAAGAAGGAGCAACAAAAAGGCATGACTGATCACTAGCAAGCAAGGATTTTTAAATGACACTGAAACTAACCAATGAAATAGCTCGAGGCCCACCAAAGAATACTTTAAAGTATAGAAGAGGTCATACGCTTAAGCTCAAGCTCAACCTAAAAAGGAGCACCTGCTCCTTTAAGGAACAGGGGCAGCTTTTAAAGAATGTTTCTTACTTTGTTAAGTGAACACAGGCATGGCTTCAGTGTTTGGTTTGTAAGAGAAATAGTGCCAGTCTCTAAAACCTTACTGAGAAGCCCATTGCCATTTCAATGAAACATTGGTGCGCTGAATAGCATGGCTGCATAGTCTTGAATGCAACTTAGGCCTCTTCAATTCACTTCCTTTGCCTTTATCTCACTCCTGCAGGTCCCTGCTTTCTTCCTTCCATCTTTCTCTTCATCCTTCTTTCCTGTTGGTGTGTGTTTTCCTGCTTTTGCTCTCGGGAAATGTCCGATCAGGAAAAATAAATGTTGGTGCTCAAAAATAAATGTTGGTGGCCCCCCACACGTTGATTCCTGCTGGAGCAATTGACTCCCCTTTTCTTTCCCATGTAACACCCCTCGACCTTTGGATCCCTTACCAAGTCCTATAAGTTTCCTTCCTAAGAAGGAAGGAACAAGAGAATTAAAAGCCGCCCCCAAAACACCTATATCTGAGATATGGGAGGGACAAGGAGGTGTGAGAGTGGGGAAGAAGTAGGTCCATCTCCATATAAGCGAGGGCTTTAACAATTATCGTTTTTATGTTGTGGTCAAATTCCTTTTGTGATCCCTATTCCACTCAGCTCCATATGTTCTCTGACGTGGGTGACAGCAAGGATGTTAACTGGCCATAGGCCTCTGCAGAGGCAGTAGACTGCACTCATTTCTTGTGTCTTCTGTTCAATCTATAGATTATGAAGAAGATAGTTTTCATCATATAAATACTTCACAGTTTGTTTGTTCCACCACCTATTTGCTATAGGATTAGATTTGAGTAAGGGGTATGTTTAGGTTTAAAACATAATCCTGTTCCACATCCATGCCTTTCCTGTACTCCTCAAAAAATAATAAAAAAAGAACAAACTACCTGTTTAGATGTAACAAAGTAGATGCGTACAGAAGACGGCAAAAATAGAATCCTCTCTAGAACATGCAACTCTCTCTCTTTCTCTGAGCTAACAAGAGTGACACCAAGGTCTAAGGCCCCATATAAATAAAAGGCATTAAAGGAATAAAAGCAGTGTAGTTTACTTATAGTAGGGGTTAATGCTTGCTCCCAATCACCCCAGGCATAAACTTTGAGCTCGAAGTAAATAACAGTAAACTACATTTGTTAAAACAAGAGTTGTGAAGAGAGTTTTTCCGAAAAATATGTTTGGAAATTAATTCTGCATGCAACAATAGCGGCGTCTATATTTTATTTAAACGAAATTCTGCATTGCTTGTTGAGAAAATCCCAAGAAAGTTTTTTCTCCAACAAAGTTTATTCCATCTATTAACCTTTGCACCAATAAGCTTTTATTTTCCACTGCTAATTTGTTTATAAAAAAGGAAACAATTCATTAAATATGTAACATTTTCTTATATAATTTAATGAAATATGCAGAAGGAAAACTGTACAAGTTTGTTGCGTGGTACCAAAATATTGAATTTTTAATAAAAACCTGCCCATTTATTGACCTGCACTATATTGTCAAGCTAAATAGTTTTAGGTTTATAATAGTTGACTTACATTTCTGTATGTATGCTTACTTTGACAATATAGTGGTAGTGGCAGAGGTTGATATTTTCGCCCCCAATTTTTGACTTACAACCAATTTTAAAATATAGCTCTACTGCCTAATCAATTCAATTTGTGAGAAGGTGCAACTGGGAAGCAGCTGAGGCTCCATCAACTCCTTTAAGGAAACTGAAAGAGGTGTTACTTTTAGAAAGTATGTGTCCATTGTACTATTTCCTGAAAACTAATGGTCCAAGGGAGAATGTATTTCCACTGAATTTATCATTCATACATATTTGGCCTTTAATCTCAAGGAGAGTTTAGGAAATTGTTGAAGTGTCTACCAAGTTTGTTGTGTCAAAAATGCATGGCAAGCTATGAAACAAACTTACATCCTGATTTATAAGTTCACTGTTGGAAAATGGGTTATTGGTAGGGCAGGTAGGTACCTACACCTAGCAACAAGCCACAAACCTCCACAAAAGTACAGTTAGGTCTCAGTAAATTAATCCCAGCTCTACCCTTGGTAGCTTGGCATCGAGCGTCAAGGCTTAACTTAGGAGACAAAGTGTAAAGCATTCAAATATCACACAACAGTAATTAAATAAAACACAGGAAACAGTTTAAAAATCCAAAACCAATTTATAAAAATAGCTTATATTTTTATCTTTAAAATGACACAAAAACGATTAAAATCGGTTCAGGGGAACCGGAGATATGAATTTTTAAAGTATTATTATTTTCTAGCGCATAGAAACAAAAAGCGCCAATCGGGTCATCTGGTTGCACCAGGACCGGGACAAAGTCAAACTTTCAGGCCGACCGCGATGGAGCCCTGCTCGGCTACAGGTCGCGGGAGGCCTCGGTTAAAAAGTTACCTTCTGACTTAGTCTTTATTTTGAAGTTTTTCTTCACCGGGACGAACCTGCCAGTTGGATCCGACCTCCTGGAGCCCTTGTCCGGATACGCGAAGTCGGTTTCCTCGGTGGTGATTTCTACCTTCGGACTTAGTCGTTTTTTCGAGATGAAAATCCTTCGACCGGGGTAAACCTGGATCTTGATCCGACGTCCGTGGAGCCCTTCTCGGATACGATGGCTGGAAGGTCCCGGTCAACTTTTTACGTTCGGACTTAGTCTCTTTTTCGGATGTTTTTCTTGACCGGGACGAACCACGAAGTCAGGCCGGGTCGCGGTTGAGGCAAGCCGGCTAGAATTTCCGCGTCGAGTCGGTCACTTTATGGAGCTTTTTTCTAAAATTTCTCCAATCTTTTCCAAACTTCTGGGGCTTCACCCAGATGTTCTTTTAGGGTTCTTTTGGGGTCCACAGCTCACCCCAAGGGTCCAGAAGTTCTGTGATGGTCCTTGGGAAGTGCGGACTTCAACTCCCAGAGTGCACCTGGCGCAAACTCCTTTTTGGCCACTGGGCAGTGGTCAGCTGGTCACTTTTTCAGGAGTTGGTGCAGGGGACTCTGGTTAGCAATTTTTCACCTGTAGCAAACAGGGAGTCCCTCCTTGAACCAGTGGAAGCCAGGCAAAGTCCTTCTTGTGGTGAAGCCCAAGTGTGCAGCTGGTGCAGTCTTTCTGAGTGCAGGGTCCAGGTGCAGGCCAGGGGTCCAGCAGGGCAGTCCTTCTTCTCCTTGTAGTTCTTTCTTCTTGAAATTTGGTGGGGATCTGAGGCGTGGGTGCAGGTCTGCCAGTTTTATCCTTGCTCCTGGGTGAAAAGCAGGGGGGCCCTGGTCCTCCAATCAGGGACAGGGTCGTCCCCCTGTGATGACCACTTCCTGGGAAGTGTGGCAAAAATCCATCCCAGAAGGCAATAGTCTCTAAAAATCCAAAATGGATGAATCTGATTTTTGGAGGAGAGATCTGGCTGAACCCACCCACTGGTGTGGCTAAAAATCATAAACACACCCCTCTCCTGCCCTCTCCTAATCTAATCAAGGGGGCACCTAGCTGTCTGGGGTTGCAGGATGTGGGGGTGTTGCTGGGTGCTCCAGATGTCCTTCTCTGCCTTTGAAGACCAGTTTGGCAGCCCTCCCCCTTCCTGCTTCCCCATCTGCTGAGGGGAGATTCTCTCCCCCAAGCACATTCCTTTGTGTAAAGCCAGGCCACTTCACACCTCATAAAAGTGGCCTGGCAGAAGCTGCTGCAGGCTGGCCAATCAGAGCACAGCAGCAAAAACAATGCAGAGCTGAAATTGGCAACTTTTTAGGTAAAGTCTAAACTTTTTACCTGCACTAGTTATATTAAATCCAACAACTGGAAGTTGTGGGATTTATTATAACAATCAATTTGATACCAAATTCTTGGTATGTAACATTTAAGGAGACTTTAAAATTTAAAATAAAGTCTGCCCATTCTAGCCTATGAAGGCCATTTACTTCAATGAGGGAAAAACGAATTTGGCTGTTTTTACCTCACCAGGGCTTATAAATCTATTTTTATAAAGTCCCTGCTTATAGTTACATGGCACCCAGCCCTAGGGGCACATAGGGCACACCTTAGGGGTGACTTATATGTAAAAATAAGGTAGTTTATAACTTTGGAAGTAACTTTAATTCCAAAGTCGAATTTGCATATAACTTTAATTTAAAAGCAGCCAGCAAGGCAGGCTTGCTTTTAAAATGACACTGGGCACCTCAGCAATGCACCTAGGTGTGCACCACCTATGCTGTGGTCCCTAAACCTACATGCCCTACCATATACTAGGGACTTATAGGTAGGTTAACTTAGTCAATTATAATTAGCCTAATTTGCATATCCATTTTACACAGAGCACTGGCCCTGGGACTGGTAAGCAGTACCCAGGGCACAGCCAAGAGTCAGTAACCACCAGTACCTATCCAGAAAGAGTGGGGGTGATCAGGCAAAAAAAAAAGGACTTTCCTACACTGCCCCCCCCCAGATGAAAGGTGATGGGTACTAACCTACACCCTGGTAGTCCTCATCAGCTAAGTGGAAAAACCTGGAAAGGCCATCTGCATTGGCATGAGCAGTCCCAGGTCTGTGCTCCACTGTGAAGTCCATCCCCTGTAGGGAAATGGACCACCTTAACAGTTTTGGGTTCTCCCCCCTCATCTGCATCAACCATCTGAGAGGTCTGTGGTCAGTTTGTACACGGAAGTGAGTGCCAAACAAGTAAGGCCTCAACTTCTTCAGGGACCAAACCACAGCAAAGGCCTCCCTCTCAATGGCACTCCATTTCTTCTCTCTGGGGAGTAGTCGCCTGCTGATGAAGGCAACTGGGTGATCATGGCCCTCTTCATTAACTTGTGCTAACACTGCCCCAATCCCTTCCTCTGAAGCATCTGTTTGCACTACAAACTCCTTGCTATAGTCAGGGGCCAGTAACACTGGTGCTGAACACATAGCCTGTTTTAGGGTGTCAAAAGCTTTTTGACACTCTGGGGTCCAAATGACCTTCTTGGGTTGTTTCTTGGAGGTAAGCTCAGTCAGAGGGGCCACTATGGTCCCAAAATTCTGAACAAACCTCCTGTAATACCCAGTCAGGCCAAGAAAGGCCCTGACCTGAGTCTGGGTTTTTGGAGCCTCCCAATCCAGGATAGTCTGGATCTTGGGCTGGAGAGGTTGTACATGGCCTCCACCAACAAGGTGGCCCAGGTACACAACAGAACTTTGCCCTATCTGGCACTTGCTTGCCTTGATAGTCAGGCCTGCTTGAAGCAGGGCCTGAAGCACTTCCTTCAGGTGGACCAGGTGGTCCCTCCAGGTGGAACTAAATACAGCTATATCATCTAGATAAGCTGCACTAAAAGATTCCAACCCAGATAGGACTCTATTCACCAACCGTTGGAAGGTGGCAGGAGCATTTTTCATCCCAAAGGGCATCACCTTGAACTGAAAGTGGCCCTCTGGTGTGGAAAATGCTGACCTCTCCTTGGCTCTTGGACTTAAGGCAATCTGCCAATATCCTGAGGTCAGATCAAATGTGCTCAGGAATTTGGCAGCCCCCAACCTGTCAATGAGCTCATCAGCTCTAGGTATGGGGTGAGCATCAGTCCTAGTGACTGCATTTAGACCTCTGTAGTCCACACAGAATCTTAATTCTTTCTTCCCACCTTGGGGACTAGCTTTGGGCACCAGTACCACTGGACTGGACCAAGGACTATCAGAGTGCTCAATTACCTTCAGATCCAACATCTTAGCCACTTCAGCTTTGATGTTGGCCTTGACCTGGTCAGACAGCCTGTACAGCTTGTTCTTGACAGGCAAGCTGTCACCAGTGTCAACATCATGGACACACCAATTGGTGAGTCCAGGGGTCAGGGAGAACAGACTAGCAAACTGTCCCAAGACTTGCTTACAGTCTTGTTGTTGCTGATCTGTCAGTTTGGGAGAGAGTACCACTCCCTCCACTGACCCATCTTTTTCCTTTGAGGACAGGAGGTCTGGCAGAGGTTCACCCTCCTCCTCCTTCCCTTCATCAGTGACCATCAGCATGGTCATGTCTGCCCTGTCCTGGTGGGGTTTCATCCTATTAACATGCAGGATCCTGTGAGGATTCCTGGGGGTGCCAAGGTCCACCAAGTAGGTGACCTCACCTTTTTTCTCTAGGATTGGATAGGGCCCAGTCCATTTGGCCTGTAGTGCCCTAGGAGCCATGGGCTCCAAAACCCACACCAGCTGTCCTGGGTGATACTCAGGCATGGTAGCCTTTTGATCATGCCAGAGCTTCATGAGCTCCTGACTGGCCTCCAGGTTCCTGCTTGCCTTCTTCATATACTCAGCCATGCGAGACCGCAGGCCTAGTACATAATCCAGCACATTCTCCTTGGCTTCCTTGAGAGGCTTTTCCCAAGACTCTCTCACCAAGCACAATGGGCCTCTTACAGGGTGCCCAAACAGTAACTCAAAGGGGCTGAATCCAACCCCCTTCTGTGGCACTTCCCTGTAGGCAAACAGTAGGCATGGGAGGAGGACATCCCATCTCCTCCTGAGTTTGTCAGACAAACCCATGATCATGCCCTTCAGGGTCTTATTGAATCTTTCCACTAGACCATTGGTCTGTGGATGGTAGGGTGTGCTGAACTTATAAGTAACACCACACTCCTCCCACATGGCTTTCAGATAGGCTGACATAAAGTTTGTGCCCCTATCTGAGACCACCTCCTTTGGGAATCCCACTCTGGTGAACACACCAAGTAGGGCCCTAGCCACTGTGGGTGCAGTGATTGTCCGGAGGGGTATTGCCTCAGGGTACCTGGTGGCATGGTCCACTATCACCACAATGTACCTGTTACCTGAAGCAGTTGGTGGGTCTAGGGGACCAACAATGTCAATCCCCACCCTCTCAAAGGGAGTCCCGACCACTGGCAGTGGAATTAAGGGAGCCTTTGACTTGCCCCCTGTCTTGCCACTGGCTTGACAGGTGACACAGGAGCTGCAAAACTCCTTGACTTTTTCGGACATTTCTGGCCAAAAAAAATGGTTGACCAGCCTGTTCCAGGTCTTGGTCTGTCCCAAATGACCAGCTAAGGGGATATCATGGCTTAAGGTAAGGAGGAATTCTCTATACTTTTGGGGGACCACTACTCTCCTAGTAGCCCCTTCTTTGAGGGTCCTAGCCTCAGTGTAGAGAACTCCATCCTCCCAGTAAACCTTGTGGGTACCACTGGTATCCCCTTGTTCTTGCCTGGCAGCAGTCTGCCTCAGGCCCTCAAGAGTGGGACACTCTCTTTGTCCCTGGCACAAATCTTCTCTGGTGGGCCCACCTGCCCCTTGCAGTTCTGCCAAGTCAGGCAGAGTTTGCAGGGAAGGTGTCCCTCCTTCAGAGTTCAGATCCTCCCCCTCAGGGTTGGATTCTTCCTGACCCTCTGTACTTGTTGGGGCTGGCAAGCCAGACCCAGTGCCCTTTCTCTTCTTCTTGGAGGCTTGGCCCATTGTTCCAGGGTCCAAGTGTCCAGCATTTCCCTGTTGTGCTGCCTGTGACCTGGTCACAGCACACACCCATTCAGGGAGATCCAGCATCTTTGCATGGACCCTTCTCTCCACTTCTGACCATTCAGATGCTTCAAGATCATTTCCCAGTAGACACTCTACTGGGAGGGCAGGAGCTACAGCTACTTTTTTAGGGCCAGTCACACCTCCCCATTCCAGACTCACCATAGCCATGGGATGGAGTTTGGTTCTGCTATCTGCATAAGTCACCTGGTGGAAGACACCAGGTAAGACCTGCTCTGGAGAAACCAGCTTTTCTGTGACCATTGTCACACTGGCTCCTGTATCTCTCAGAGCTTCCACTTCAGTCCCATTGACTTTAGGCCTCTGCCTATACCTCTGCATGATGGGAGGTAAGGTGGCCATAGTTGCAATGTCCACCCCACCCACGGATACTAAGGTGACTTCAGTGTACCCTGATTCCACCCCTGGGCCAACTTCCACCCCCAACCCTACACTAGCAATCCCCTGGGATTGCCCACCAGTGGGGGGCTTCTTGGTGCAGATAGCATCTCCTCTTTTATGTCCTGGCTGAAAACAGTCAAAACACTTGCCGGCCTTAGCAAGCTCCTGAAACCTTCCTGCTTTAGCAGGATCAAAATTCTTTCCCTGATACCCTTTCCCTTTAGAAGTGAATTGGCTCGGGGCTCCCCCTCCCTGAGAAGTTTTTGGGGACTCTTGTGAGGACTCTTTGGGTTTTTTGTCATCTTTCCCCTGGTTCTTCCCCTGAGAAGAACCATGTCCTCCCTTTTTCTGATCACCCCCTGGGGGTCTCTGGTTAACTCTAGTTCTTAACCAGTCATCTGCTGCCTCCCCCAGCTCTCTGGGGTTGGTCAACCTAGAGTCTACTAGATACTGGCGGAGCCTCTCTTGGACACAATTAGTTAGAAGGTGCTCCCTCATAATCAAATTGTACAGCCCCTCAAAGGTACTTACCCTGTTGCCCTGTATCCAGCCCTCCAGTGCTTTCACTGAAATGTCCACAAAGTCCACCCAGGACTGGGTGCTTGTCTTTTGGGTGTCCCTAAACTTAAGCCTATACTGCTCTGGGGTTAGACCAAACTTTTTAGTCAAGCATCTCTTCATACTGGGGTATGAGTCTGCATCCTCCCCACTCATGGTTAGGAGCCTATCCCTCCCAGAGTTGGGAACTAACTCCCAAAGGAGTGAACCCCAGTACTGAGGCTTGACTTTCCTCATCTGGAGGGCCCTCTCAAAGGCCCCCAGCCACTTATCAATGTCATCCCCCTCTACATAGGCAGGAACCACCCCTTTGGGTAATCTGGGGGCAAAACCCCCACCCAGGGACACCTCAGTTTCTTTCTCGCTGCTTCCATCTTTTTTTTCTGTGCTTGCCCACTTCTTTTTTTCTAGGGCAAGCTTATCTGCCTCCAAAGCTATGTAGGCTAGCTGGGCTTCCAGCTCTCTCTCCCTGATGGATGGGTTCTCTCCTCCTGAAAGGACCCTCTTCCTATCACTAGCTTTGGGTCTGCCCCTAGTGACTGTGTCCAGTGAGAACCGTTCCTCCTCTTCCTCACTTGGGGTCTGATGCCTTTCCTCCCCTGAATGGTTAGAGTTAACATCATCTTCTTTTGGTTCCTCCTCTGGAGCTTCCTCTGTCTCTACCTCTTGGGCCTCAGCCCATGCTGTCAGGGATTTAATCAGGATTTCCTTCCTGAGATTAGGGGTTGCAGGCAACCCCCTCTCAGTACACAACCCCCTAAGCTGGACTACTGTCAGTGTGGGTAGGCTAGCCAGATCAAGCTCCATGGTTCCCTAGTTTTGTGTCAACAAAAACTTTTTGCAAAAATTGGTAACAGGAATTTAGAAAAATTACAAAAATTCAATAATTGAAATTAATCCAAATTAATTAAAAAAAAAAAAATTTAAAATTAAAAATTAAAAACAATTTTTGCACTAGGACAATTTAAAGGATTTTTAATTTGTTTTATCTAAAACTGTAACGTGATATTGAACACAAGTACAGGATCCCACCGCTGCCACCAATTATGTTGGAAAATGGGTTATTGGTAGGGCAGGTAGGTACCTACACCTAGCAACAAGCCACAAACCTCCACAAAAGTACAGTTAGGTCTCAGTAAATTAATCCCAGCTCTACCCTTGGTAGCTTGGCATCGAGCGTCAAGGCTTAACTTAGGAGACAAAGTGTAAAGCATTCAAATATCACACAACAGTAATTAAATAAAACACAGGAAACAGTTTAAAAATCCAAAACCAATTTATAAAAATAGCTTATATTTTTATCTTTAAAATGACACAAAAACGATTAAAATCGGTTCAGGGGAACCGGAGATATGAATTTTTAAAGTATTATTATTTTCTAGCGCATAGAAACAAAAAGCGCCAATCGGGTCATCTGGTTGCACCAGGACCGGGACAAAGTCAAACTTTCAGGCCGACCGCGATGGAGCCCTGCTCGGCTACAGGTCGCGGGAGGCCTCGGTTAAAAAGTTACCTTCTGACTTAGTCTTTATTTTGAAGTTTTTCTTCACCGGGACGAACCTGCCAGTTGGATCCGACCTCCTGGAGCCCTTGTCCGGATACGCGAAGTCGGTTTCCTCGGTGGTGATTTCTACCTTCGGACTTAGTCGTTTTTTCGAGATGAAAATCCTTCGACCGGGGTAAACCTGGATCTTGATCCGACGTCCGTGGAGCCCTTCTCGGATACGATGGCTGGAAGGTCCCGGTCAACTTTTTACGTTCGGACTTAGTCTCTTTTTCGGATGTTTTTCTTGACCGGGACGAACCACGAAGTCAGGCCGGGTCGCGGTTGAGGCAAGCCGGCTAGAATTTCCGCGTCGAGTCGGTCACTTTATGGAGCTTTTTTCTAAAATTTCTCCAATCTTTTCCAAACTTCTGGGGCTTCACCCAGATGTTCTTTTAAGGTTCTTTTGGGGTCCACAGCTCACCCCAAGGGTCCAGAAGTTCTGTGATGGTCCTTGGGAAGTGCGGACTTCAACTCCCAGAGTGCACCTGGCGCAAACTCCTTTTTGGCCACTGGGCAGTGGTCAGCTGGTCACTTTTTCAGGAGTTGGTGCAGGGGACTCTGGTTAGCAATTTTTCACCTGTAGCAAACAGGGAGTCCCTCCTTGAACCAGTGGAAGCCAGGCAAAGTCCTTCTTGTGGTGAAGCCCAAGTGTGCAGCTGGTGCAGTCTTTCTGAGTGCAGGGTCCAGGTGCAGGCCAGGGGTCCAGCAGGGCAGTCCTTCTTCTCCTTGTAGTTCTTTCTTCTTGAAATTTGGTGGGGATCTGAGGCGTGGGTGCAGGTCTGCCAGTTTTATCCTTGCTCCTGGGTGAAAAGCAGGGGGGCCCTGGTCCTCCAATCAGGGACAGGGTCGTCCCCCTGTGATGACCACTTCCTGGGAAGTGTGGCAAAAATCCATCCCAGAAGGCAATAGTCTCTAAAAATCCAAAATGGATGAATCTGATTTTTGGAGGAGAGATCTGGCTGAACCCACCCACTGGTGTGGCTAAAAATCATAAACACACCCCTCTCCTGCCCTCTCCTAATCTAATCAAGGGGGCACCTAGCTGTCTGGGGTTGCAGGATGTGGGGGTGTTGCTGGGTGCTCCAGATGTCCTTCTCTGCCTTTGAAGACCAGTTTGGCAGCCCTCCCCCTTCCTGCTTCCCCATCTGCTGAGGGGAGATTCTCTCCCCCAAGCACATTCCTTTGTGTAAAGCCAGGCCACTTCACACCTCATAAAAGTGGCCTGGCAGAAGCTGCTGCAGGCTGGCCAATCAGAGCACAGCAGCAAAAACAATGCAGAGCTGAAATTGGCAACTTTTTAGGTAAAGTCTAAACTTTTTACCTGCACTAGTTATATTAAATCCAACAACTGGAAGTTGTGGGATTTATTATAACAATCAATTTGATACCAAATTCTTGGTATGTAACATTTAAGGAGACTTTAAAATTTAAAATAAAGTCTGCCCATTCTAGCCTATGAAGGCCATTTACTTCAATGAGGGAAAAACGAATTTGGCTGTTTTTACCTCACCAGGGCTTATAAATCTATTTTTATAAAGTCCCTGCTTATAGTTACATGGCACCCAGCCCTAGGGGCACATAGGGCACACCTTAGGGGTGACTTATATGTAAAAATAAGGTAGTTTATAACTTTGGAAGTAACTTTAATTCCAAAGTCGAATTTGCATATAACTTTAATTTAAAAGCAGCCAGCAAGGCAGGCTTGCTTTTAAAATGACACTGGGCACCTCAGCAATGCACCTAGGTGTGCACCACCTATGCTGTGGTCCCTAAACCTACATGCCCTACCATATACTAGGGACTTATAGGTAGGTTAACTTAGTCAATTATAATTAGCCTAATTTGCATATCCATTTTACACAGAGCACTGGCCCTGGGACTGGTAAGCAGTACCCAGGGCACAGCCAAGAGTCAGTAACCACCAGTACCTATCCAGAAAGAGTGGGGGTGATCAGGCAAAAAAAAAAGGACTTTCCTACATTCACATATTCTTAAACTACGACATGTGTCAAGAGTTATGTTAGATTTGTATTGTTAGGGATGCCAGGGCTTGGCTAGACATTTCTATTAGTATTTCCAGGAACAGGACAAATACAAAAGAAAATCTTTTGTATAAATGTTATGAAATGCATTCTGGGAAAAATTACTTCTCACCAACCCACAGTGATAAATGCCAACATTTCCTATGCAATGGTATTGCTGATGAGGTGTGGCAGTACGTCTCAAATTCCCATCTTTGCAGTCAATAGAGGCAAGCTTTAAAATAGTGAAACATTATCTTATTTAAGACACCTACGCAGTTATCAGAAAGATCGCCAGTACTAGAGGTATTTATTAGGATGGTCTACAGCCAGTTCCAGACTGGAATGATCTGTTATCACCATCAACAATTGGGGGGAGGAAGAGGGGTGGTAATTAAAGATTGGAAGTAAAGGGGCATCTGTATTCTCCAAGCATCAACATCTCATTTATAGATTAGAGGATTTCGTTTTTTCTTAGAGCAGAGTTGGCGTCAGCTCCAGAGTTGAGGAAAACATTTCTTTAGAGTAACTGCTAGTGGGCATGTGTCACTGGGCCTACATTGTTTAAAGTAGGCATTTGGAGAAAAGGAGAACCATTTGCTCTTTAGGGACTACAGGGCTCACCATGGCATTACCAGACAGAAACAAGCACTGGCAAAGCCAACAAGTCGGGATTTGGCTGCAAGCACTGGGGTTTTGGCAATGCTTGTTTTGTGTTGCCATGGTTTTTGTAAACATTTAGGGGGTCATTACGACACTGGCGGGAGGCGATAATGTGGCGGTAGTACCGCCAACAGACTGGCGGTAATTACTGGCACAATATGACCGTGGCCGAGATGCGACAGTAATACAGCTGATACCGCCAGGCTGCTGCCAGCCTGCAGCCTGGCAATCCCAGCGGTTGTAATCCGCCAGGGCAGCGCTGCCCTGGGGATTACGAGTCCCCATCCGCCAGCCTTTGCATGGCAGTAAACACTGCCATGGAAAGGCTGGCGGTATGGGAGACTCAGGGGGCCCCTGCAGTGCCCATGCACTTGGCATGGGCACTGCAGGGGCCCCCATGCACAGCTCCATCGTGCATTCCAGTGCCCAAATTACGGGCAGAGGAATCTGCCACGGGTGCTGCTGCACCCGACGCACCTCAACATTGCAGCCGGCTCCATTACAAGCCGGCTTCAATGGTGTGGTGACATTTCTGCTGGGCCAGCGGGCGGTAACGCAGTTTCTGTCCGCTCTCCCTGAGGAAATGTCATACTGTGGTGCTGGCGGTATGTTGGCGCCCGTGGCATCGGCGGTCTTGGAAAAAGACTGCCGATGTCATAATGAGGGCCATAGTGTTGTGGGAGCTGCCAGGCCCTTGCCAGTATAAAAAAAGTTACCTAAAAGCAAAAATATTGTTTCTGTTTGAAAAAACACACATTTCCGTAGGAGTCCCTGGTATTGAAGGACACTACTTTGTGTGTCAATGTGCTCCTTGTGAAAGAGCAGAATTATGCCACTCACAGTGAAGTTAGCTAATACCTGAAGTGATCGGTTTCACTGCCCATGCTGCATGCTGTAGAGGGTTCAGGACATATGTGAATACCACCACAATACTCTAAGATGAAGAGAGCTGGCTGGAGGTCTTTATAAAGAAGAATATCATAAAAATGATTTTAATAAGATCAGAAGGTCTCAGCTAACATCATAAATATGGATACATAAATGTGAGAAAGGCGAGGAAATTAAAGCCCATTGAGGATAAAAAACATGGTACATTGTCTTCAACTCCTTGTAATTATGCTGTGGTGTTCTTTTATGTTAAATCAGCGCCATATTTAATTAGAGGCGAGACATCCACACACCATGCGCCGTAAGCTCTAAGGGTCATGGAATATATTAGTCTGAACCTACCTTCTGGTTAGGGTGCACTTTTAATTTCAAGAGTAACGATTTGCCTGGTGGCATAGGAAAGACCTATGTACTTCTTTTAGAGGAGAATGTCAATTGAATTAGTCTGAATTCAAAGACTTATTATTGGAGCAGGAGAGTTAGTTTTGGGGAGTTGAGATCTGAGTTTTCCATCACTTTGTGCCTGAACAACCTTTCAAACGTCATTGTTATTACAACAGGGTGGCCTGCTATTTTCTGCAGTGTAGAAGAGGCAACCATTTGTTTGCAGTGATGAGCCCGAAAACCTCCAAAAATACCCAGTCACAATGAGCGTTCTAAAAAGAAATATACAATAGGTGGGCAAACTGCAACAGATGTGTGGGATATATTCTCAATGTTAGAAATGGGGTCTTTGGTTGGCGGTAAGATTACCCCCTGTCCAGGCAAGGACCCTCAATCTAGTCAGGGTAAGTCACACACAATCCAAATTATCCTGTGCCCACCCTCTAGTAGCTTAGCACTGAGCAGTCAGGCATAACTTAGAAGGCAATGTGTAAAGTATTTGTGCAATAAATCATACAATAACACAATATAGCACCACAAAAATACACCACACAGTGCTTAGAAAAATATATAATATTTTAAAAACAATAAAAGATGCAATAAGTAAATGTAGAGATATCACTGAAAAGTGATATAAAGTGTCTTAAGTCTTTCTAAAGCAAACAAAGTCTCTTTCAAGCACAAAGTACCTGGTTCACATGAAAAATCTCCGCAAAGGGCCGCAGAGGAGGAGAAGCGTGGAAACAAGGGGGTGTGCATCAATTTCTCGGGCCACACACAGCGATGCGTTGTTTAGCTTCCACGCAGGGATGGCTGTGCGTCGATTTCCGATGCTCGTTCGTGGATCCTCTTCAGGTTGTGGGGCTTTCAGACGCCCCAAGGCCAGTGCGTGGAATCCTGGGCCAGCGGAGCGAAGTCACAAGCGTTGCGTCCATCCAGTGGGCGTTGCGTGGAATTTTCTCACGCACAGCAGGCACGGCATCGATTTCCCCTCTGGAAGTTGGGCTGCATCATCCCAGGTCGGCTGTGCGTCGATCCGGTGGGCTGTGCGTCGAAGTTCCGGTTGCAATGCATGTGCCATGTCGATCTTCTCCCTTCAAAGTCACGCTGCGTCGTTCTGGTTCGGCATGCAGTGAATTTCTCACCACGGGGCAGGCTGTGCGACGGTTTTAGCAACGTGTGCAACACATTTTCACCACACAAGGAGTCCAGTTGCAAGAGTGAAGTCTTTTTGGTCCTGTGACTTCAGGGAACAAGATGCAAGCTCTATCCAATCCCTTGGCGAGCACTTCTTCAACGCAGCCAGAGAGCAGCAAGGCAGCAGGCCAACAGCAAGGCAGCAGTCCTTCACAGAAAGCAGTCAGATGAGTCCTTTGGGCAGCAAAGCAGTTCTTCTTGGCAGGATGCAGGTCTGGTTCCAGTTTTCTTCTCCAGGAAGTGTCTGAGTTGGAAGGGGCAGAGGCCCTGTTTATATACCCAAATGTGCCTTTAAAGTGGGGGAGACTTCAAAGAGTGGCTTAGAAGTGCACCAGGTCCCCTTTCAGTTCAATCTTGTCTGCAGTCCTTTGTGTGAGAGCAGGCCCTCCACCCTCCCAGCCCAGGAAGAGCCATTCAAAATGCAGATGTATGCAAGTGAGGCGGAGTATCCTGTGTTTGGGGTGTGTCTAAGTGAATGCACAATGAGTTGTCAACCAAACCCAGCCAGACGTGGATTGTAAGGCACAGAAAGATTTAAGTGCACAGAAATGCTCACTTTCTAAAAGTGACATTTCTAAAATAGTAATATTAAATCCAACTTCACCAGTCAGCAGGATTTTATATCACCATTCTGGCCATACTAAATATGACGTTCCTACTCCTTTCATTTCAGCAGCTACCACTCAAACAATGTATGAAGCCAGCCCCAATATTAGCCTATGAAGGGAGCAGGTCTCACAGCAGTGTAAAAACGAATTTGGGAGTTTTACACTACCAGGACATGTAAACTACATAGGTACATGTCCTGCCTTTTGCCTACCCAGCACCCTGCTCCATGGGTTACCTATTGCATACCTTACGGGTGTCTTATATGTAGAAAAATAAGTTTTAGGCTTGGCAAGTACTTTTAAATGCCAAGTCGAATTGGCAGTGAAACTGCACACCCAGGCCTAGCAATGGCAGGCCTGAGACTAGGTTAAGGGGCTTCTTTAGTGGGTGGCACAATCAGTGCTGCAGGCCCACTAGTAGCATTTAATCTACAGGCCCTAGGCACATGTAGTGCACACTACTAGGGACTTATAAGTAAATTAAACAGTCCAATTTGTTATGGTCCAATGTTACCATGTTTAAAGGGAGAGAACATATGCACTTTAGCACTGGTTAGCAGTGGTAAAGTGCACAGAGTCTAAAAACCAGCAACAACAGTGTCCATAAAGTGGAGGAGGCAGGCAAAAAGTTAGGGGTGACCACCCTTAGGCTGTCACGTCTAACACTCATGTCTGTATAAAGGTACATAGGTGTGCTTATGTAAATAAAACCAAGGAAAAAGTGATGTTAAGATTAGCTTTGACTATCAAACCTTAGCATGCACTGAAACATGCCTAGAAATTCACTTTAAAGGCCACAGTTAATATACGGTAGTGGTTACAAATTAAACCGGAAAAACATTGAAATTCACACTGCCTATTCATTGCTCATGACTTCACATTTGAAGTGATAGATGAAATTAGCAATGGCTAAATTGTACAGATAAGACTGGACATCATATTACCCTATGAAAGAGATGGCGAAGAATGCAGAATTACTTTGTTTGAGTCTGTGTTATTTTTTATTTTTTTGTTTTGTGCTTTTAGGTGTTGTTACTTATTGATATAAATATTGGGAAGCCTTACATTTTGCACCACACTTGATGGTAGTGCTGGAGGTTTTTCATGCCGTATCCAAAACGTATGAGCTTTTTTTTTGGAAACCTTTTTGCAGGTTAATCGAATGGTGCAGAAGTTAAAAAACATAAAAAGCCTTTTCAGTGGAAACAGTGAACTAGCTTGTTGACAAATCTTCATTCAATTTCCCCAAAAATGTGACGCTCATGTGAGCTGCTGTCTGGAAAGCTTTGGGGTGATCTGTCAACCAGGGGCCGGAAAAAAAGGGGGGGGGGGGGGAGAGAGTCCCAAAACACTTCTCCCTATTTATGTTTCCATAGGGATTTAGAACAGCAATAGCGCCCGAAGCACTGGACGGAATCACACCAAATTTGTCAGAAAGGTAGCTCTTGGTCGATAAAGCAACTTTTGTTATTTTGTGTATATCTGTTCAGTAGTGTTTTAGTAATTAAAGAAAGAAAATTGTATATATAGGAACACAAAGGCTTTGTGAACCCTCCCGATCTTGTGCCGAGATCTGATTGCCTGCTGACACTTCAGCAAGGAAGTGTTGGCAGCTGTGTTGGGACTCTGGTTCAGCTGAGTCCCGGAAAAAAATGTAAAAAAAATAAGTAAAGGGACCAGGGTAGGGACAATCCCAGAGCAAAAAAAACTGTTTTTGTTTAATTTTCAGCAGGAGCCACAGCTGATCCATGGATCCACTGTTTTTTTTTTTTGTTTTTTTTAAACATCCAGAGGACATTTCCGTATTGCGGGAGGCCGCCATCTCCCCGGGGCTTTAATAAAACACAATGCAGGGGGCCGCCTGGCCCCCCCTGCTGTCCCCGGCGACCACACTTCCTCGGGGCTTTGAACAAATTAAATGCAGGGGTCGCACAGCCCCCCGTAGCCTTGGGGACTGCCACCTCCATGGGGCATATGTGGTGGTTGGATTAACGTATAGTAATTAAAATTACTGTATTTTAAAAAAACATAGAAATTCACTGAAATAAACAAAGGATACTGGGACATTATAGTCAGGCTCACATTTTAAACAAACAAAATCATAGAAATTCACCAGTTATACAGTTATCTCAAGTAACTATAACTCGTGCCCTAAAATAACTACAACTTGTGCCCTCGCCATGTAGTGCTAATTACTCCACAAATTATGGCACTCATGACATCTTTGAGAACATCATTGATAATATCAATGTAATATTTGCAGTAAAGTTTTTGACGAAAATATGTGCACGGCAAGGACGCGAGTTATAGTTACCTTAGAACACGAGTTATAATTACTTGAGATAACTCTAACAGGTGAATTTCTATGATTTTGTTTGTTTAAAATGTGAGCTTAACTATAACGTGAATGTAACCTTTGTTTTTTTCAGTGAATATATATATGGAAGTACATTTATGTATGTCTTTAAGTATATACGTACATATGCTGTATGTTTGCATATATTTAGGAATGTACATGCAAGTCCCTGTACTTGCAGTACAATTTGAGTGGTTTCTGCAGGAGAATTTGCAGGCATAGAGTATAAGTATTACACACAGCACCAGAAACAGTGGTGACCCTTGTACAGCTCGTTTCCAAATCAGACTCAAACAGTCCCTGGTGGAACACTACAACTTTACATTTCTCCTGCAAAAAGACAGTGAGATCACAACATCAGCACACTGACAACGAAGCTAAGGACACAAGAGGACACATCCATTGTTTAGGTCAAGCCTACGAGACAGCACAAGCGGTCTGGCTGTGAAAGACTTATTGTGGGCTTAGCAAGAATTGTCAATGCTTATAGTCCTCCCACTATTTCCCACTGGTTGGCTTTATTGTTACTCGTTTACTTGCTTCTTATTCTATGGCTTTCCACATCTAGCATTCCCAACTTAGGCCAAATATCCGTAGCTTAGTATTTGCGATTAGCAGGTTGCAAATTTTGGGGATTAGCTATTTTATAATTGCAAACACTAATGTACAAAAGCATGTTTTACAATTTCTGCGATTTCCACTGGGTCGCAAATAGACCTACCTTATGAATATATGAATGAGGTAGGTCTCAGCTTGCAACCCATTGAAAATCACAAAAATCTTAGCGATGGTGGCTGCAGACCAGCACTTCTGTGACTGCTTTTAAATAAAGCAATCTTTTTTTTTTAAATGCAATCCGGTTAAAGAAATGAAATTTAAAAAAAAGGTTTTCTGTTTCATTTTTAAGAGTAGGCAGTGGTCTATGGGACCACTGCAAGCTATTAAAACATATATTTTTCTTCATTCTCAAATGGAAAGGGATCTTACGGGGACCCTTACCCTTTTGCGAATGGTTTACCACCAACAACTTTTGCGAATGGTTTACCACCAACACCGAGTTGGGGGTAAAATGTGAATATTTTGTTACTCAATTCAGTTGAAAATGATTTGTGCATACTAATGCCAATTGGTATTGGGAAGGGACAACCTAAACTTTCAAATACAAATTCGCAATCCCATATTGCAATTTGGTAACAGGTTACTGAATTGCAATTTGTACATTTGCAAATGCTTTTTTGTGTTTGCAAACAGCCTGATTCTGTGATTTGGGCTATTTGCAAATGCAAAAAAGCATCGTACATCTGACCCCTGTGTTCGTTTCTCTCCTTGGGTATATCCTCTTTAACATCTCATTGCTTGGCTAGCTTCTATTCTTCCACTGCCCACCTTTAGGGAACTACTTTTTTATTTTTGCTTAAGTACTCTATGGGAGTGAATGTGTTATCCATCTCTTTCCCTCATAAGACTTTCCGTCAATACCTGCCCTCCATATTACTGTCTCCTCATGTTGCAAGCGCTCATGCTCTTTCCACCTGCCAAATGCCCTTCCTTCCCTGTGCTCCATATTGCCTTCTTTGATGTTTGCTGTTTTTCTCCCCAACAGCTGTATTGATCTGCCTCTTGTTTTACTGTTCCCTTACTCTGCCCACTCTTCGCTGTTGCCCTATTATCCACCCGCTCCTTCATTTCCCTGATGCCCACCATCTGTTTATTTCTTTTTTTTCGTTTTTGGAGGAGGAGTGTAGGGCCGGGTAGCAACCTGCAGGGGGTGATCTGCCTTAAAAAAGCCCCCTGGCATTACTATTATTTTATTTATCAATCCATCTTGGATAGGTAAATACAAACTGATGATGCTCATGCCTACAATTTGATGTGGTGGCTGTCATCTTTTCTTTTTTTTAACGTTTACAGTTTTTCTGCCCACGCTGCACAGCATCCTGCCAATGCTGTTCAAGCATCGGCAGAAGACAGTGACGAAGCAATAGATCTGAAAGTCAAAAACTATGGAGTTTGCAATTGTTGTTGGATGTATGTAGCACAGGTGTAACATTTTAGATTCTCAACCCTTATACCATCTGTCCGACTAAAATGAATGTTTGTTAGATGTTAATTATCAAATGCCCAGTGACCATATAAGCTTAAACTCTCTACCCTCCTATTCAATTAAGAAGCAAAGAGTCACACATTCTACATTACTAGTATCTTATTCAGTTTTATCTATAACTTGAAGAGAGTGACACAGAAGCTAAATGAAAGAACTCTACTTTTTGTGAACTGTGAACATAAAACGAAAGTTCTGCTTGGAAATAAGAAGAAAGCTGTCCTCCTTGGGTCTTGAAGTCATTAATTCTTACCATTGGCAGGAGGATGAAATGTCCCCGGTCAGCTCAGAGCAGCAGGAACAGATGTCTCAATATTGTACTGCTCTTGGTCATTTTTACTCAGAGCAAAAGTGAGATTGGTGGAGACAGGGCCTGGGATTACATTACCCATCCTAAAAGCTGAAGTTCAGATTAAGCAAGGAGTGTGTATAAATAATAGCCTCCTAAAGGGGTATATTGTCAGTGACAAAGGCGCAGTTACTTTTTTGGGTGCACCCTGGGTCCATATCATGGTGCAGTTTCCTCTGCTGCGCCAGCGAAGAAGGAGTGTGTGTGTGCATCTTTTTGGCATCTTGAGTGCATACATTAACTCAAATTATATCCATGTTAATGCATATTTTGCTGACAGCAAGGTTTAGAAACACAGGCAGGTAATTGCCTCTGTGTTTCCGAGCTCCGCTGCCAGGAAAAGGTGTATTAACTAGGAGAATAACTATTGCTGCAAGTTAAACAAGGAAAACAATAATTGCATTTCAGTCTTCTGATCTTGGACTGTCATAAAAGAATTAGAGACTTTTTGTGCATGTGTCCACACATTTTGAGCTATAGCAGTTTTTAACCTGAATTACATTAAATCGATTTAAATATCTGTTTTGCAATCAAATTACTAACTGTTTTTGGTGTCTTTAATTTCACACTGCTGATTCTGCTTTAATTTTTCATGTCTTTAACTTGTCTGTCTCCTTCATATGAAATTGCAAGACACCAAGGATTTAAGTGGTTTGTATGAAGATTGGTGGTATGACCATGTATGGAAAGGAATATAGTACCCTCGGAGTTGCATGACCTTTCAAAGGAATTCAGCTTTGTTTCTATATGTTGTCATGAAACTCCTCAGTGACTTGCAATTGCAATATCCTTATAATGTACAACAGGAGGTACTTTTCCCCTGTGTAATTCATAGCTGAATATATAAAATGCAGTGGATTACTTATTTTTTATTGCAGGGGCGCTGTTATGTCAGAACATGCTCATAGTAATGAAATAAGTTAGTAGACACTTCTATGAACTTATTATGAACAAATAGTGAAAGAACAGGTCATGCATGTCTTGCACAGTCATCAAATTGTTTGCTTACTTTCCTTCTGCAGCCACAGAAGGAGGCAGCTCAGGCAATAAATAGAAGCAGCATTCTTTTGAGGTTTAGCATGTTGGTACCTCAGGTTTCAAAGAGGAATCTTAGATGGTGTTGCCACAGGCTTCCATTCAGAAGCTTTGGACTGCAGTTCTGCAGGCTTCACATGGTGGCACCACAGGCTCTCACAGAGGGGACACAGATGTTGTTGCTGCTGACTAACTTATAGAGGTGTCACACATCATGGTCACAGGCTCTTACATGAGAGGCCTCAGAAGGCTGCCTACCACCTCCCACAGGATGGGGTCTAAAGGAGGCATGATTTATACAGAATAATGTATCCCTAGATACATATATTATAATAAGTCGAGTTCACCTTGGAATTCCTTGCATCTGTATGGCCATACAACTACTCAGTTAAGTGCAATATGCCTATGATGGGCAGTTTGTGGCACATTACCCAATATATAATAATAGCTTTTTACAGTCCCAAAACAATAGTTTGCCAATTATAAGTGCTGCAAATTAAAGAGGTCACCACTACCCAATTTAAGGTCCTAACAGGTTTGAAAAACTCTCTTAAACAAGGTTATTCCCCAATATCAGACATCCGCCATTTCAGGCAGGAACCTTTACAACACCCTCATGGTAGCCATGAATGTTCAATGATTTTGATCATCAGGTTCTTTTTAATGCTCTCAAGAAATGGATTTCGTGGCAGCTTCACTAGCATTATCAAATGCATGCATTAAAACTGTGAGAGGAAAGAGGACATAAATGTTTTTCTCAGAAGAGAGGAATTCCTAGTCAAACCACGTTTCAGAACAGGATACTTTTGTAGGATTCACCACTCATAGATCCAAGTAGGTTAAACAGGTAATTTATTTAGAACATGGGTGACGGCAGTTGGTGCTCTCTCCCCACTGTGTCACACCACCTCAACACTCTAGAACATAGGAACCAGAGCACTGATGTTTAAAGGCACAAAACCTTGATTTACAATAAGTTAAATACCTAAATACAACATATCTTCTTCCTGTTACAAATCGATGGTTTTGAAAGTAAACGCACAGAAAATTGAACTTGTAAATAAACACTTACTTATCCTCAATTTTATGCTGTATCACAAAAATAATCTTGCAGATACTTAGGTGGAATTCTTTGTCTAGGTATCTTACAAACTGCAACTTCATATAACTCTTCTTCCCCTCCATTCCTACCATTTTGGATATTTTTTCTGAACACTCCATTATCATTCATCTTCATATAACTACTGCACGTTTTCAAGCTTTCCTTGTAATTTCACCTCGCAGTCTATTCCGGCACTTAATGTTCTTTCATACAAAGCTGCTCTCCTTACATTCCATCGTTCTCCTTTGACACATAAACCATGCACACTTTTCACTCTGTATGGACCACGAAACTTCGTGAGTCGACTTCCAATCCGTCCTGATTTTACCTTCACCAAATCACCCACCTGTACTCTTCCACAGTCACCCCTTTCTTCATGTATTCTTTCTTTATAATTTAACATCTTCATCCATGTGGGCGACATTTGAATATTGTTTTTTTGTCCCCTCATCACATTAAATAAAATTTCCTTTGTGGCACCATTGTCAGTTGTGAAATATGCCCACATCAAGTCACTCACCATACTTATGACAGGGACTCTCCTCTCCACTGACATCTGAAATACGAGTACACCAGTAGCTTTATATACCTAAATACAACAGATACCCTATGCCACCTACCTTCTTTACGTGCACTTTATACCCACAGAAATGACAGGACAAACCATGTTTTTTGGTACCAGGTAGCAATGGTACCCAGATAAAATGTATTTTCTATATGGACGACGTAATGGTACTCAGTGAAAATCCGAGTCTAAAGTGTTTAGTTAAAAAAATCAACTTTTCACTGACATCTGGTCTGCTTGTAATTTTTAAACACAACCAAATACTACAGAGGAAGTAAAACAAAGGACAACATTATTTGCAATGTGTTTTTGTGGAGTCTAATAAAACATACAATAGAAGGTAAAATCCTTACTATAAAAGCAATTTTATTACCCATCCTACTGCCTATTACGTTTATTCTATCCTCTAGCTCAGTGTTTTTCAACCTTTTTTGGGCAAAGGCACACTTATTTCATGAAAAAAATCACGAGGCACACCACCATTAGAAAATGTTAAAAAATTTAACTCTGTGCCTATATTGACTATATATAAAGTAATTCTCTTGAATAGGAATCAAATAAACACAAAGAAAGTATTTTATAATTACTTTATTATGAAATAGTAAGTAAACAGAAATATGAAAAATTATAAAATACTTTATTCAGTGTGCAACCTGGGCCTGTTTGGCTGAACACAAAGCTGATATTCTGGCTGGAATCGAAGAAAGACACACACGTAGCTCTTCGTCAACAGCTCTCAGTCTCTCTCTGTATTTAGTTTTTATAGCAATCATGCTTGAAAAGCTCATCTCACACAGATATGTAGTGGAAAATGGGAGCAATGTCAAAATAGCTTTGTTTGCCAGAAGGGGGAACTCCTTGGCAGTATCCAACCAAAAACTGTCCAAAGGTAGATCAGCAAATCTTAGCTTGAAACCAAGATTTTGTCTCAGTTCAGTTAGTTCCTCCTGCTCCTGTAAAGTCATGTCCTTTCCACCAACTGATGCTGAGCTATAAGGGTCCCTAACCCAGTCAAGGCATTCAGTGGAGACTGAAGAGAAATAAAATGGCAACTTCTCCTCAAGAGTTTTTAAATGTTTAACTATTATCTCACACAGTGCAGAAGTGTGAACACCTTGCCATTGCTTGGTGAGTGCGAACATTTCAAGATTGCCACTTTCCACGTGTTGATGCCAGAGTTGCACCTTTGAACGGAATCCATTTATTTTATCTGTACTTGTAAGCAGGTTTTCATTTCGGCCTTGCATTTGTGTGTTCAGTTCATTCAGATGATGAAATATATCTGCCAGGTATGCCAGCCTTGCACACCACTCATCACTTGCAAGCAGCTTTGCGTAATCTGACCTCTCATTTGTCAGAAACACTAAGTTCCTCCCGCAGCTCATACACACGAACCAAGACCTTGCCACGCGACAACCACCGGACCTCCGTATGAAACAGCAAGGTTTTATGCTTCGCTCCCATCTCCTCACACAAAGCTGCAAATATGCGAGTTTTCACGGGTCGTGACTTTACAAAGTTTACCATGCGCACAACATCATCCAACACATGAACTAGGTCTGCTGGTAAAGTCTTGGCTACGAGGGCCTCACGGTGTAAAAAACAATGCGTAACAATAACATCTGGATTTCTTTCCTTCACTCTGCTTACAAAGCCTTTGGTGCGCCCGACCATGGCTGCAGCTCCATTGGTGCAGACACTTGTGCAGTTTTCCCACTTAAGTCCTCCTTGTTTAAGGTATTCTGATGTGACCCGAAAAATGTCTTCTCCTGTTGTTTTTTCTGGCAATGCCTTGCAAAAAAAGAAGTTTTCTCTAATTGCATCACCATCAACAAAACGCACATTGGCCAAGAGTTGAGCATGTCGACTGATATCAGTAGACTCGTCAAGTTGCAATGCAAATTTCTCACTGATACGGATCTTTTCCAAAACCACACTTTCGATGTCTGCAGACATGTCATTAATACGTCTAGAAATTGTGTTGTCTGAGAGAGGGACTTTGGCTATTTCCTTAGCTGCTTCAGGTCCGAGCATCTCCTCTACAATAGCTTTGCAGGCAGGAAGTATTAATGTCTCTGCCACAGTGTGTGACTTTTTTGACTTGGCTATAAGTTCAGCAACTTGATAGCTAGCTTTAAGAGCTCTTTCATTTACCTTTGTGGTTTTTCTCATGAAAGTTGCCTCTTTCTCCGTGTTTTCACGCAGGCGAACAAAATAGTCCGCATTCTTGTTTTGAAGCGAAGGGTGTTTCGTTTGGAGATGGCGTTTAAGTTTGCTTGGGACCATAGCACTGTTAGCTAGCCTTTCACCACACACCACGCACAGTGGAGTTGGTTTGTTTACATCTCCGGTGAAAGTAAATCCAAATGAAATATAGCTTTCGCTATATTGCCTTGTGCCAGAGAATTTGCTTGAGCTAACCATCTTTGCTTTCTTTTGATCCCCACTCATACTTGGGCTCTCATCTGGCTCCAAATTTTGTTCAGAGTCCAGTTCTTTCCTTTTCAAAAACTTGTCCATCACTGCAGTATCTCACTGTCACTCAGTACTTACTGCGCTTGTCTCCTCCAGATAGCCGCTGTCCGTCACACTCAGCACTCTTCTACGCATGTCTCCATCCAGATCCATCAGTCAGCGCTCTTCTGCTCTTCTGCTCATGTTTCCTCCAAATCCAGATCCATTGGCGCTCTTCTGCTCATCGGCGATCTACTGCGATGTCTCCTCCTGTCCTCCTCCTGTTAGTGTAACAGTGACACCGGAGCTATTTATAGTTAGGTTGGAGGCTCTGGTGGGCTCTGGTGGCTCCAGTATTACCGGCAAGAAAAACAGAAATAATACCAAGGTAAGTGACGGGGTATCTCTGGGGTTTCTATTACCGTAGAAGAGGGGAAGGGGTTGTGGGGTGACAGGTACATAGTGGAGTTACCCGGTGCAAGCAATAATGGGTAATGGTGAGGGGTCTCTAATAGCCGTCAAATGACTCTCAGAGAGGGAGATGTAAGGTAACTCACACATGTCATGAAAGGCCTGTCAGTCTCCAATAATGGTTCTCCACATCTAGGACATGAAGTGTGCTTTCTGTGGCTATCTAGATTGAAGTAGGGACCTGCTTTGATCAGAGCCGCTATTTAAACTGTGTGGAATCTATCATAGCAAAACTGTACTTATTATGTGTACCGAACCACAATATTTTGGTTCTCGATATTTAGGCCTCAAATGTTTTGCCCCACAATATTTCAACATACAGTCATCTGCATGGAGCCCAGTCTCCATCTACTGTCAATGCACACGCCAGAAGGATTAAGATAGCATGGTGTTTTTAACACTAACGGCGCAGTTTCAAGGGTCAAGTATCAGGTTTTGGAGACTGAGTTCAATCTGAAACCTCGGAGACGCTGGTTTAGAAGCATCTGGTTACGTAGACATCAAATTGGTTCAGCACCTCTGCAGCAAGTTTATGCAGCATCGGGGTCCCTGGAAGCCACACACTGTGAGTAGACCACAGATATGTGTAACCTTCCATCACCTGTAATACCATTTCTTTCACAATGCACAATACAAAGGTGTGACAGGCTTGGGCACAGAGACACTAAAATGGTTGCTGAAAGGAGAACTTCCCCAGACAGGAGCATCCCGTAGAACACAGACCCAAGCAGAGCATCCCATACAGAAACAGACTAGTGGGAAAAGCCCCAAGGGTTCTTGCCTCAGACAAAACCAGCAAAATAATGGCCGCGACAGACGACTTCGGCTGTTCCTCCTTGGTAAATGCTAGACAATGTCTGACTTCGGTTGGGTATACATATTTCCCTAAAACTTCACACATGCTTCGAAACCAGATTTACATGGGGGAAGTTATAGTAACATTCAGGGAGGTCAACAACTGGGCAGTGATTACATGGAACATTGAAGCTATTCTTCAACATAATGATTCCTTAATCATCTTTAATACTGCCTCAACCACAAGCAGGACCAGCGGTACCATTAGTTGCAGGGCTTATGAAGCATACATACAGTACACACATTCCTGTGTTCACAGTTGAGAAGAGGCAAGAGATTAAATACAATGGGCCCACTTTAAGGCCTTTCTCTTAGGGCCCTGGGACAGTCAGAGATTAATGGATATTACCCTGTGTGGCTCATGTCACTTACCACTGGTGTCACAGGATCACAGTACTGGTGCACTCCAAACTGGATAGCCAGAAAAATCAATCCCTTTAGTTCAGGCACTTGACTTTCAGAGTAGTGAGGGTGGACAGTCAGGCTTAATCCAGAAGGGTTGTGGGCTTAAAGACTCACATTCAGTGTGGCTCAAGAGATATCACTCAGTATCTCCACTGTTGAGCCAGCGCTTTGTTGTATCTAGGTTCCCGCGTCCCCAGGAGGGACCGTACCTTTGCAAGCCACGACCCTCCTGGGTCGTGGCTGGCTCCTCGGCTGTTCTGCTCCGGCTCTTCTCCGTGGTAGACGACCTTCTCCTTGTCTCTCGTTACCGCCGCTCTCTCGTCCTCCTCGTCCCGCTCCTCGACTCCAGTTCTTCCTGACTTGACCTCCTTCACTCCTTCGTCTCGTCCTGACCTCGTTGCGCTCTCCCTCTCCGCGTCTTTCGGCTCCGGCCCCTTTTCACCGTCGCTGCCCCGGAAGTCCTCAAGCGTTTCCCTGGAAACAGGGAAACGCGTCATCGACGCCCGGAGCGTTCCCATGGAGACATGGGAACGCGCAACTGAATCGTCGGGCTTTCCTGGCGGGAAGCTGGTTGGCGCTGGCGTGGACGTGGTCGTAACGACCCGTTCACAATGTCCTACAGTCCAGCGCCCGCCGCCCTAGTGGGCGAAAATTTGACTTTTTTTTTTTTTTTTAATCTTTCGAATTTTTCCCACGGCACACCAGGCAACATCTCGCGGCACACTAGTGTGCCGCGGAACAGTGGTTGAAAAACACTGCTCTAGCTTGCATAAATATAAAGGCTGTACAGAAACTGTTTGCAAAATACTTCTGGGCATTCAAAAGTGCTGTCACCAAAACTAAGTAACGACAATGTTACAACATATTTTGAAAAGTCAGACTGTCCAGTTTAGGTCTTTCCAAACTAACTCAATGCTCCTTTTTTGGTAACCCTCTCCCCCTATTTTTCACATTGATATGCATCTTCCCTTTCCTAAAACTACATTACATTCAGCCGTATAGCTTAAGCGCTGTGGAATCATAAATACCTTTGAAGAAAGAAATTAATGAAATGCAAAATGATGCCCCTCGCAGAATATGTTGAGGGGCCTCCGGTTCTTCAGTCGGTATTACGCAGATATTTCTAGGCCTTGGGCTGAATGGGGGCCCCCCTGGAGGACTGCTGCACCCCCTCCGCCCCCCACTTCAAATGCGCTGTAGGGGCCTGAGTTACATCCCTGCACTGTGGCGATATTTAGCAACCTCATCAAGTCCTGAAGTATATGGGAAAATAATCCAAATAACTCTCAAAAGTGTTTGGCAAGGATGGCATGCATACCTCTGAAATACTTTCAACATGCAAGGAATTTAGCCAAATCTCCACGTGCCTAAGCAACAGATCAGCACTTCCCTCTGTTTTATATGTAACTGGTATGGGGCCCAAGAATGTTGGAAATCTATGGCCAAAACACTAAAAGAACTGACAGGTCAGAGCTCCCTAGCCCACAAAATGGTTCCACATGGGAAAAGCATAAACTGCAAAGAAGTCAAATATCAATATATTGGAAAAATATGTAAATGTCGTAAAGAGGAGACTAGTTTATTATGTAAAAGAAAACCTACTTATTAAGCTAAAAATTGCCAAAATGTCATTTTTGATAAACTGAATATTTATGCCTGTATACACCGAAAAATAAATAAATTGGACAATGCCAAAGTGGAAAATTGGAAAATGGTAGAAAACAATAACCTACAACTACCCATAAAGGGACTGCTTTATGACCATTCTTGGATATACAGAAAATCAAGCAGGAAAACATTTGCCTGGTTAACACGGTTTTTGCAAAGTCCTTCACTACAGAGTTGGAAAACTGCAATAGAGGTATATATGGTAGTAGTAAGGTGACATTGTTTGAAATGTACTTTGTGATTAAAAAATCTTTAAATATATTTTATTTTTCCGAAACAAAAGTGGCATAAATTGATATTCCACCCGAAATATAAACAGAAGACTATGAGTAAATTAGCATTTTAGGAAATCTATTCAACTAGAAATCTCCAGCAAGGAGCCAGCATGCCATATGTTGGGAAGATTAGGGTACAGAACCCTTTAAGGAACTATTTACTATGTAATATGATCTTTGACACAAAAAGTGGCATGAGTAAATCATAGTCTGTGAGCTAAATGCAGGCATGGTGTAATGTGAACCCCCACAGTCCTGAGCCTGGAAACAAATGTTAATTGTAGTAGGCTGCAGTAACTTAAGTTGTTATTAGAGATCACTTGAATCAGATGCAAATCTCTTCTGAAGAAGTCTGTCAATAGAGGTCCCTAGAGTCAGACATACATTCCTGTAATAATGTGGGTGAGGTACCTTAGGTCAATATGAGAGGTGCCCGGACCAGAAGAAAACCTTCTCTGAAGCAGGATGCAGCACCTTACGTCATTAGTAGAGGTCTCTGGTGTCAGACATATGTCCTTAATGTAATAAGGCTGCAGTAACTTAGGTTGGTACTAGATGACCCTATAGCCAGAGATAGGTCATGTCCTGTAGCAAGCAGAAGGATTTTAGGCCATTATTAGAGATCTCTGGGGCCATACATAAATGTTTTCGGAAGCAGAATGTGGTTACTTGCGATTTTATTGGAGGTCGGTGGTTTTAGACAGTCCTCAAGAGTACCATGTCTGTGTGACACCTCTTTGAGGTGCACAATCATTGTGGCCACAGACAGCTCCTTTGCTTCTGTGCCCAGGTCCATAAAAGGCATTGAGTTCTTTCGTTTGCATGGCCCACACCCCCATGCAAAAGAAGGAATGCCCCCCAGGTCATTGAACTGGGGAACATACAGCGCTTCTATATTACAAAACAGATGTGGAAGAGTCTCCAGTCCCTTCTAGAATACCAAAGTACTCCAGGAGATATAGAAAGTGGGTGTGAACCCATGCTGTACTCCGGGGAAACTTGTGTAAAAAGGCCACACGTAGGTTTAGCTAGATTTTGGGTAAAGTCCGCTGTACTCAGGGAAACTTCATATGACCCTTGTAAACCAAAGTTTCTGAAATACACTCATCCACCACCAATCTTGAATCCCAGAACTAGGATCTGTGCAAATCTACAATAGCATTATCCACTATAGACAGCAAAACATCCACCAGATGCATTTCAGTTGTCATACATTGAATTAATGATGGCAACACAGGTGTCCGATAAATGCCCTTTGCAATGAATATGCTGAAGACACCCACAAGGTTTTCATTTTGGGAGTACTCCCTACCTCTACAATTCCTTTCGGTCTATAAATTCATACATTTATGCCCAAAGTCAGTCAGAATAAAAAAAAATATTTGATTGAAATCCAGGCAGGTACTTGCTACCTCTGTATGTCCAAAAGAAAGAGTATTACACATGAATGGCATTAATCATTTTGTACATTCACTGGCTTTATTGTGTGTTATTTGAGAGCTGAGCAATTGTTGGAGGATCTTGTACAAGGAAGTGGGTGCTTCTTCCAGTGGGTCTGTTGAAAATGGGAGCTGTAACAGATAATAGATTGATTGTAGGACAAGAAGAACCAGGTGTCAATCAAAGTTTTTTTTTTCTGGAACATGCTTAACTCATATATACAAAGAACAGCTAGCAGAACGCCTCAGTGAGTTGAGCCCTTTCTGTTGAAACATGCAATGATCTGTAGTGCATGTGTTTGATGCCAGACAAAGCCATCTCAGCCCTTCAGCCTTTCCATGTCGGTACCTAGAGTACGTTTAAATTGGGTAATAGTAACATTAGTTACTTACAGTGCTTAGGAGTGGCAAACATTTGGTAATAGGAGCAATATACAAAAAGCTATCATAGATTGCATAATGTACCAAATACGGCCCATTATAAGTATATTGCAAGTCACTGAGGAGTTATAGAGCCATATATAGGCATGTATCAGAAAGACAAGTACTGTTAGGGTATGGAGTTTCAAGGTGAGTGTTTGACATACCTTTATAACACATGCAGCTGGAGGTACAGTAATTCATATAATTTATAACACCACTAGATCTCAGTGTGTGGGAGATTGCAGGGCATGGGAAAAAGAAATAGTAAAACATGTTCATCCAATGCATTTTGGGGCTGCATCAATAAAGTCAGTGGCAAGGATTTTACAGAAAGACCTAGACAACTCTCACTGGAGCCCATCTTGCACTGCTGTAGTTTCCTATGGGGTTTCCACTGCCATTTATAGATACCTTCTACATTAAACAGCATGATAAAAATTTAATTTTGAATACAAAATGGTGCACATTTCTCCATGCAATTTCCAAGTATTAAGTGAAAATATCAAAGTGCCTTATTTTGCACAAATGGTAAAAATGTTGGGGCATTAATAATATAACCCAGCAATAGAATATTTTTTTTGGTCACAGAAAACAAGTAACAATTTAAAAACTTGTTAAAGTTAATCTGCACATTTATGTTCATTGCACATGTTTGCTTTCAGCAATTGGGCCTTCTGAAAACTAATGAACATTCAACTTTTTTGGTAGTGTTTCTTTCCAATTTCAATAAAACTATATCATGGCTGTGAAGAACCATGCACTAGGTACTCAGAGGTGGCATATCTGTGGCACACAACTGCTTAGGTACTAGCCAGCTTCTTGTGATCCTTTCCATTGTTGGATCCCCCAATATTGTGGGGTCTGGCGGTGGACAAATGTCATGTCATCTTACATAAGAAAGTTTTGGTAGCAGGCTAGTGTGACTTGCTACTTCTTCACTGTGTACCGGCTCCAAACCAGTGGGCTGGTGGAATGCTTTCACATGACCCTTGGAAGCATGAAGAGAAAAGTGCCAGAATTTCCATTCTTTGTTTTTTTTAGTTTTTTTTTAGTTTAATAATGCTTTATTGAAAAGTTAGCATACACTGTTACAGTAGAATAAATACATTTGCAACCAGAAGAAAAAACAATATAAAAAAAAGGATTAATCATAATCATAAAGATAATTATATCTATATAAAAAAATTTGCATACACAACCAGACTGTAATATTGTACCATAGAATAATAGCATTTTTTGTTATGTTTTAGTAAAGAAAAGAGAAGAGAGAAAGGAAAGAAAGAAAAAGTAAAACAATGCAAGTTAAAAATCACATCGTTACAATAAAGCAACCATTAAGTATTAACAGTAGTATGTAAAGTCTTGTGTTGCGAAAGGAAAGAGGTGAGGGGAAACCAAAGCATGTCCCTTTTAATTAACAGTTGAGTAGTATTAGCATTTGCTCGATCCATTCTGTGATTATAACAGATCAGATTCCACCAAGTTACCACAGATATTTTCGTAGTATCTTTCCAATTAGAAGTTATAATTTGCAGTGCACCAGCAATGAGCAAATCAGCCAATTTACCAAGCAGTGGTTGGGAATACCAAATAGATGAAATACTACCCAAAAAAACATGTAATACATTGAAAGGTACTTTGATGGAGAAAATCTGATTAACTTTATCCCAAACTTGTTCCCAAAAAGTATGAACTGCAGGGCACTCAAAAAACATGTGCATATAATGACTGTTTTCTTTAGAACACGACCAACACTTGCTATCTGTAGTAAGTTTAAATTTATAAAGGTCTACAGGAGTATAGCACAACCTATTGTAAAAATAAAATAACGTTTGGTTTGTAGATGCTGAACGGGATGTTGTATGGAGTTTTGACCATATTTTTTTCCATGTAGATATAGGAATGCTTTGATTGAAACCCTGCTCCCATTCTAATTCTATTTTAGATTTTGGTCTCACAAGAGTGGTATGTGTAAGGGTTCTGTATATAAAAGACGCCAGGACTTGTGAGGAAAAATGATAAGGTTGGGAATTAGGCTGTGTAGAAGAGGGAGCCTCCAAAGATTGAGACAATAAGTTATAGAGGCTAGCATAGAGAGTTTGATATTTCACAGCGTAATAAGTGGAGATATGAAATGTCTGTTGAATATCTTGAAATTCAAGTACAGTATTATCTAGAATTAACTGATCTAAAGTTATAATGCCTTTGTGCATCCACTCTTTCCATACCAAAGTTCTATTATGAAATTTAATATCATTATTCTACCATATAGGAGTTTGCATGAGGTTCTCATATGAGGAGTGACAGGCAAGAAGTAATGGCCTGGCAATAGAAATAGATTGAGTTATTATCGGAGAGAAAAGAGATTTAGGGGGTTTTGAAAGCCGAACTGCATCTCTAAATGTAAATGGTAATTTGTGAGTGTTCCAATTGACTCCATAGAGAGGTCCCTTTATGAAAAGTGGGAGAGAGGGACAACCATATTTGTTTTAAAACAAATGCAGAGTGATATCTTCTAAGGCATGGAAAATTTACACCTCCATAGTCTCTAGGTTCCTGCAAATTTAAAAAATAATGCATTTATAATTTAAAAAAAACTAGAAGGAAGTTTGACGGGAAGCACAGATAAATAAAAAATTTAAATGGGCAACAACATCATTTTAATCGTGGCCAGTCATCCCCACCAAGTTAAATAAAGAGGATACCATCTATCAAGTAATTTCACAATCCTTGACTCTACCTCTTTGAGATTAGTTTGAATAGTGTCTTTAAGAGAGTTGGAATAGGATATGCCCAGGCATTTGATATGCTTAGAGTTCCAATTAAATCCAGTATCTTTAAACATGTTTGGTAGACGGTAAGCATTTTATGGCAAAACCTCTGATTTATCTACATTAAGCTTATAACCTGAGACACTTGAGCATTCTTGTAATAATTTTAAAAAAATCCGGAATAGTCTTGTGAGTATTAGAGGTAAAAAGTAATATATCATCAGCCTAAGCTGTGAATTTAATCTCAGTATCTTTGTGCTTAAAACCATAAAAATCAGATGACCTACGTATTTTCTCTAGAAGGGGCTCAAGGGCTAATATAAATAACAGAGGTGATACAGGACCACCTTGTCTACTACCTCTGTGTAGAGGGAAGTCATGAGATTGTTTAAAAATTGATGTAGAGGGTGAAGAGTATAAAAGTCTAATAATTTTAATAATATGAGGACTAAAACCATGCCATTTTAATGCTCCAAACATACAATCCCAACAAACTCAATCAAAGGCATTTTCAGCATCTAGAGTTATGGCAGCTGTAGGATCCCTGGACTTAGAGGCAAGATGGATAATGTTGAGAAAAGTTCTAGAATTATCTGATATGTATCGCCCCTTAACAAAACCTTACTGATCAATGTCTATTAGGTCTGGGATAAAATGATTAATCCGTAAGGCTAGGACTTTTGCAAAGATTTTACAATCAACATTAATAAGGGATATAGGTCTGTAATTACCACATTTGGATAAATCCTTATCTTTTTCAGGAATCAAACACAACATAGCTTGAGAAAAAGTGCCCTTTGCTTGATCTTTTGATATGAAATATTGTATAAGTGTTAATAGCTTAGGAACTAAAATAGATGCAAAGGTTGAGTAAAATTCTGTTGAAAAGCCATCTGGGCCAGGAGCCTTATGTTTAGGAAGCTTGGTAATGGCATTTTTAATTTCTGCTTCAGATAGGTCAGAGTCTAATGGTGACAAATCTACTTTTTGTTTCGAAGGAATAGAGTGGAAGGAGGCATCCACTTCAGTCATATTAGGAGTATTTTCGGGAGTCTATAATGTGGTATAGCAGTCAGTAAAGCATTCCAGGATTTATGAATCTTTAGTGTGTCTATTTCCAAATTTGTCTGTGATAACAGTAATTTTAGACTTTTGTTTTTTGATCTTTAAATAATTTGCCAATAGTTTACCCGCTTTATTTTTCCCCCCGTAAAATTTGGAATTTATTTTGAGTAGAGTTCCACATGCACTTTCCAAGGAATGCTTATTGTATTGTAGTTTAGCATCAATCAACCTGGATAAGGTGTCTGGTTTGTTAGATTAGAAATATTCATGCTCAAGACATTTTATTTGTGTGAGCAGTTGAGAGGAAACTTTAGATTTTTCTTTCTTTTTAATGGCAACATAATCTATAATAAAGCCTCAAGCAGTAGCTTTAAATGTATCCCATATAAAAGTCATCTGAGTTTCTGAAGGTAAATTGTGCATAAAAAATTCTTTAGAAAACATTGTAAATTGTTCAATAAATAAATGATCTTGCAGCAAGGTGTTATTAAACCTCCAGCGATTAGAAAAGGAGGAATTTCCCAGAAAGCTCATATCAATTATTACTGGTGGGTGATCTGATAAGAGAATAGACCCAATATGAGCATGAAAAATTGTTTGTATAACATTTTGTGTAGCAAATATATAATCTATTCTAGAATATGAGTGATTTACTGGAGAATAAAACGTGAATTATATTACATCTGGGTGAGCAATTCTCCATACATCACGTAGACCTCTGGAGGAGATTGCTAGATAAAATGTTTTTTTGCATTTTATTAGGGATATAACGAGTTTGGGAGCGGCGATCTATAAAAGGATCCATAAGTTGATTGCAATCACTTCCTCCCACAAGATTTTCAGAGTTGCAAGATAATATTAAAGAAGAAAAATTCACCCAAAATTGAGGCTCTACTCCAGTTGGACCATAAACATTGCAAATGGAAAACAGCAAACCATAAATCTTAACTGTAAATAAAATCCATCTTCCTATATCATCTTTAGTCTCCTCTACAACTTGTACTTGTAAAGATCTATGAAACCATATTATTACCCTATTCTTATTATGAGCTGCAGGGGAGCCAAAAACATGACCAACCCAATTTCCATTCAAACTTTTAAAATCCTGCTCTTTAAGATGGGTCTCTTGTACAAGAGCAACTTGACATTTCAATTTAGAGAGATGCTGGAGCACTCTGTTTCTTAACTGGATTACGTAAACCTTTAACATTCCATGAGATGATTCAAAAACTGGTCATTTAACTAGTAGAAGACATTTAGACAACAAAGCCTTACCGAAACCTAAGAGACAAACAACATGTGAATCATAGAAGAAGGTGGAAAGGAAACATATGAACATATATCTAAATAAGATTGCCTGTTGATGCCAATCTTGCTTTGTAGGACGTAGGAAATAATAAAGGTAGAAAGAAAAGTAGAAAGAGAAAAAAACAGAAAGAGAGAAAAAGAAAAGGATAGCAAAAGCACCCCATTGATAAAAGAGAGAAAAGATGACAAGAATCCAAGAAACTTCAGTCATAATTGTCTTAAAGAGAAGAAAAATACTTTGCATGGGAGAAAGGGAGGAGCAAGAAAAGAAATAGAGGCCAATCAGCAACAGTACCCCCGGGGAACTACGATTGTATAACAAGAGAGAGGAGAGACGAGGAAACAAAATAAATACATTACAATATGAACAACTGACAACGTGACTTACCAACAAGGGAAAGAACACTATGATGTCGAGATATACAGGAATATAGACACAATCAGAAAGGGGACTTTCTCAACCTGAGATTTCAATGGTTCCAATATCTGTAAAGAAGAAATAAATAATTTAAGAATTTCTCATTAACCAATCAAGTATTGCTGAGTTCCATTGCCTCCCCTTTGTGAGTATATATAAACTGTTTCAGATCATAGGGATTTTGAAAAGTAGTTGTTCTGTCCTTGAAGGCGACCCTAAAAAAGCAAGGGTGAATTAGGCCAAATCTAGCATTCATAGATCTTAAGGCTGGTCGGAGATCCAGAAATTCCTTCCTTCGCTTGGCGGTCGCCATGGCCACATCCTGGCTAAAGAAATTCTTTTGGCCCGACCACAACAGTTGTTTACGTTGTTTGGCAGCAGTCAAATTAGTCATTAAATCTGAGTACTGTAGGAAGTAGGCGATAATTCCTCTCGATTTTGAGGGAGAAGAGGGACCAACACGATGGACTCTCTGGATGTTGAGAGCAGTAGTATTCTGAAGACCAACAATCTTTGGAATATGAGTTTGCAAGAATGTTATCAAATCTTGGCCTTCTGAACCTTCCGGAATGCCATAAATGCAAAGATTATTCAGACGATTGCAATTTTCCAAATCTTCTGTCTGTTTTTTAAGTAGTGCGACTTCCTTAGTCAAGGTATCGACTTTAGTAGTAGTATCTTGTATGTCACTAATCTTCTGTTCCACCTCAGAAAGTCTAGAATCCAGACGTGACCATTTCTCCTCAATTCGCTGTAGCGCAATATTCGTCTCCATAACAAAAGGCTTTATTAGCTTGAGCTCATCCATAATGTCATCCAATGTGATGGGCAATGGAGACTTAGTTGGAGAGGATGGGTCTTTTTTAACTCTTTAGTGGCCCCCGGAGTCTTTACGACCATTAGAGTTAGAGACAGAGGATACAGATAATTTGGAAGTATGAGAGGCTTCCATTTCAGCTACACAGTATATATTTAGTACGATAGTTTAGTTAATGTTCCTGTAACGCCAATTAAGTCACCTCAGAGGACAAATGTTAAAAATTTTAGAAGAAAATCCAGAATAAAATGACTGTAACAGCTTCAAGCGTGGCATCCAAGAGTGTCCAAAAAGTATTAAGATCTCCACATTAATTCAAGTAGCCAAAAGACAAAAAAAGAAAATAATTTTTAGGAATAAAAAAAAAAATCCTCTCAAAATGTCGCCTGCATTCCTGTCAGAAAGGGAGCAGTAGGTTAAAAAGATTAAACTCTGTAAAACACCAGAGTTTTAAAAGAGAAAAAAAAACTCACCATACTGCTCCGTGCTTGTTCCAATATCCAATTCTAGGGAAAAAAAGCAGCTAGCTGTCAAAAACATCTCCCTCCAATATAAAAACGTCCTCGGCAGCTCAGGAGCGTTGCTATCGAGCGGCCATCTTAGCTGCTCCACAACTCTCCAATCCAGAATTTCCATTCCTAACCAATGATTTCATGTCTTCTTCAAATATACCAATTAACGGTAGACAGCGACAAAACACAGCTGTCAGGGCACCCATGAATCTATAATTCCAAGTAAGTAATATATCAATATGTAATGTATAATGGCATTAATACCATGGAGAGTTTCAAGCTCAATTTATTGTTCAACAAAAAAGTTCATCATAGTAACCACAGAATTGTCCTTTGACATCCATGTTCATGTAGTAAACACAGTATTGAAGTCAGTATCCATGTAGCACATACAGCCACAGCCAACACGTGTTTCGTCCTATGAGAACAGTACTCTCACGGACTTCATCAGGGCTGCGGGGTCCTGCTTGGTGCAGCAGATGTCCCAATTCGAGTTGTTGGATGCAGGCTGTTTTCGTCGCTGGATTCCACCCACAAGTCTTGGTTCACTCAAGAACGCGTTTTGCATCAAAGCGGAGCTGCCCAGACCCAGGACGGACCTGGGAGTCTCAACTCAAATTGAGGAGAAAGAGGGGGCTCTCATTAATGGAAGAGGGACCAGGGCGCATTTGTTCCAAGCGAAAAAAGTTTTGAAAACAACAACAAAAATCCAACAACTCGAATTGGGACATCTGCTGCACCAAGCAGGACCCCGCAGCCCTGATGAAGTCCGTGAGAGTACTGTTCTCATAGGACGAAACACGTGTTGGCTGTGGCTGTATGTGCTACATGGATACTGACTTCAATACTGTGTTTACTACATGAACATGGATGTCAAAGGACAATTCTGTGGTTACTATGATGAACTTTTTTGTTGAACAATAAATTGAGCTTGAAACTCTCCATGGTATTAATGCCATTATACATTACATATTGATATATTACTTACTTGGAATTATAGATTCATGGGTGCCCTGACAGCTGTGTTTTGTCATTGTGAGTTTCCCTGGAAACATTAGAGGAGTTAGGAAGATCCTCTTGCCAGGAGCACCATGTTAAAATTGGAATGTTAATGCTATTATATTGACTCACTGTGAGCGCCCATATCCTATGACTTGCTTCCTATGTGCTCTCAATTTTCTTTAACGGTAGACAGCAGCAGCTGTTGCTGTCCCTCTTTTGTCATTTGGTACCTCTGTAACTGCCCTTGCTTCACCTGGCGTTAGTATTTATGAAGGCAGTGGTAGCTAGGAAGAGTAAACAACTATTATACCCATGTACTTACTCCATGTTCCACTGTTCATCTTCCCCCCTAAACCTTCAGCAAGACCCAAAATTCTGTTGAGGAAATATCACTGGACAACATAACTGCTGTGAGATGTCAAGACAAGGTTAAACAGTGTGCACTTGTCATTCCACTACCACTGCCTTTTTGCTGACTTGACACCCCTTCTTCTTCCTTCTGTGTAATGTGGGGAGTTGTAGAGTTGAGTAAAAACAGATCCTTGTGTGATAAAAAAAAAAAACTTTTAAGAGAATGTGATCCCTAGAGATGCCTTACAAAAAATCCCCACAAAAATGTTTTAAATCAAATCATTAACAAATAGTCTTTCTTAGTTATGTTCCACTTCAGACTTCCCCACAGGCAGTTGCCTTTCTCTCATTTTTCTCTACCCCGAGTGCTTGATTTCTATGTTTTCTCTCTGCCTCAGCAGTACCTGCTTTCTCTGTTTCCTTTACACAAAAGCAATTACTGCTCTCACAGTTTTCCTTTCTCCTTGTCACGTTCCTGTTGTCCTTGCCTTACTCATTCATTTTCAACAAATCCAGCAACTCCTGCTTGCCAAGAGCAATACATTTTTCCTCTTTGTATGAATATGTTCTCAGGTCAGTGCTTTCTCTTGGTCTGCATCATCCCGTACCACCTCAGTGTTTCTGTTTTGCTTTTTTTCTCTACAATTTCCTTTGCAGCCCTTGCACAATCTGATTTGCTAATCTATGTTTCTAGTTCTTTATATCTGCTTTCTCCAGAAACTTTCCTGCTCCTCCTGCTTTTCAGTATCTTTTTGCTCAGGGGGTCCTGTCCGAATCTCGTTAACCCTGTTTGTCAATCCTTCCTCAGCCATCATTGTTTTGAGTCATGAGGATCTGATTAATAATTCTCCTGCTTAACTTCTTTTTCCATAGTTATTAAGTTAAGTTTTCTCAGAAAGCACACCCTTCAGATTTTCATAACATTTAGGCCTGGCATTAGTTAACCCCTTTGCTGCCAGGCCTTTTCCCCCTCAGGTGCCAAGCCTTTTTTTGGCTGTTTGGTGCAGTTTGTGCTTAGGCCCTCATAACGTTTTGTACACATAAGCTATCCACGCCAAATTTGCAGCCTTTTTTTCCAACATCCTAGGGAGTCTAGAGGTACCCAGACTTTTTGGGTCCCCCTGAAAGAGACCAAGAAATTAGCCAAAATACAGTGAAAATGTTTTTTTTTTCTTCAAACAATCGGGAAAAAAGGGCTGCAGAAGAAGGCTTGTGGTTTTTCCCCTGACAATGGCATCAACAAAGGGTTTGCGGTGCTAAAAACACCATCTACCCAGCTTTCAGGAACAGGAAGACTTGAATCAGACAACCCCATTTTACAACACAATTTTGGCATTTTACTGGGACATACCGTATTTTTACTATTGTTTGTGCTTTCAGCCTCCTTCCAGTTAGTGACAGAAATAGGTATGAAACCAATGCTGGATCCCAGAAAGCTAAACATGTCTGAAACGTAGACACAATTCTGAATCAGTAAGGGGTAATTTGTGTAGATCCTTCAAGGTTTTTCTACAGAAAATAACAGCTGAAATAAACACATATTGCAATTGAGGTGAAAAAAACTGCTATTTTTCTCCACATTTTACTGTGTAACTTTTTCCTGCGATGTCAGATTTTTTAAAGCAATATACCGTTACATCTGCTGGACTCTTCTGGTTGCGGGGATATATAGAGCTTGAAGGTTCATCAAGAACCCTAGGTACCCAGAGCCAATAATTGAGCTGCCCCTTTGAAATGGGTTTTCATTCTATACCTGGTATACAGCAATTAATTCGCTGAAATATAGAGTGAAAAATAGGTATCAAGAAAACCTTTCTATTTCCAAAATGGGCACAATATAAGTTGTTGAGAAGCAGTGGTTATTTGCACATCTCTGAATTCCGGGGTGCCCATACTAGCATGTGAATTACAGGGCATTTCTCAAATAGACGTCTTTTTTACACACTGTTTTACATTTGGAATGAAAAATTTATGAGAAAGACACAGGGCAATAACATTTGTTTTGCTATTCTGTGTTCCCCCAAGTCTCCCGATGAAAATGGTACCTCACTTGCGTGGGTAGGCTTAATGCTCGCAACAGGAAATGCAACATGGACACATCATATTTTTACATTGAAATCTGATGTGTTTTTTGCAACGTGCCTAGCTGTAGATTTTGGCCTCTAGCTTAGCCGGCTCCCAGGGGACTCCAAGATGGGGTTACTTGTGGGGCTCTCACCAGGTTCTGTTACCCTGAATCCTTTGCAAACCTCAAAATTTGGCCCAAAAACACTTTTTCCTCACATTTCGGTGACAGAAAGTTCTGGAATCTGAAAGGAGCCACAAATTTCCTTCCACCCAGCGTTCCCCAAAGTTTCCCAATAAAAATGGTACCTCACTTGTGTGGGTAGGCCTAGGGCCCGCAGCAGGAAATGCCCCAAAACACAACATGGACACATCACATTTTCCCAAAGAAAACAGACCTGTTTTTTGCAAAGTGCCTAGCTGTGGATTTTGGCCTCTAGCTCAGCCGGCACCAGGGGAAACCTACCAAACCTGCACATTTTTTAAAACTAGACACCTTGGCGGAATCCAAGATGGGGTGACTTGTGGGGCTCTCACCAGGTTCAGTTTCCCAGAATCCTTTGCAAACCTCAAAATTTGGCCCAAAAAATACTTTTTCCTCGCATTTCGGTGAAAGAAAGTTCTGGAATCTGAGAGGAGCCACACATTTCCTTCCACCCAGCGTTCCCCCAAGTCTCCTGATAAAAATGGTACCTCACTTGTGTGGGTAGGCCTAATGCTCGCGACAGGAAATGCCCCAATACACTATCGGCACACATCAAAATTATCAAATAAAAAAATACCTGTTTTTTGGGTGGGGGTGGGGGGGGAGGAGGCACCTGTGTTTTTGGCCCTGGGCTCAGCATCCATCTAGGGAAACCTACCAAACCCAGACATTTCTGAAAACTAGACACCCAAGGGAGTTCAGGGAGGTGTGACGTGAGTGGGTCCCAAAATGTTTTCTTACCCAGAATCATCAGCAAACCTCAAATTTAGCTAAAAAAAAATAATCACATTTTCCCACATTTCTGTGTAGGTTCACCGTACCGGGACAAATTTCCTACCACCCAATGTTCCCCTCAGTCAGAGATGATACCTCACTTGTGTAGGTGGGCCAAGTGCCTGTGACAGCGAAGAGCCAATATCATGTCGAAATTGAGGGGCAACCAAAGCGGGTTCAAAAGGGCAGTTTGGAAAAAAACATTTTTAGACTGACAAGTGCAGCAGAATTTTTATTAGTATAGATGAGATAATGCTGGGTGGTAGGAGTTTTGTGGATTCCTGCAGATTCCGGAAGGTTTCATCTAAGAAATGTGGGAAAAATGTGTGTGTGATTTCCAGCAAAGTTGGAGGTTTGCAGGGCATTGTGGGTAAGAAAATGGTGTGGGTTCATGTGGACTCACCCAGATGTTTAGTTTTCAGATGTGTCTAGGTCTTGTGGACTTTTCTACATGGCAGCATCCCAAAGTCCAAAAAGTGCAGCCCTCACCATTCTAAGTGGACGATTTTTAGAGTTAGCCAAGCTCTCATGGCCCAAATGTGAAACTAAAACCCAAAGTAATCAAATGTCCTCTTGCTTGCCATGAAATAATATGTTTTAGTGTGCGGGGGGAGAGCTGAAAGACTGTTACCCCCTTCAGTTGGGGTGGGGGCATAACCAGGCCAATACTGGTTGGTAGCCACCACCCCACTATTTTTTTTTATTCCCTGGCATCTAGTAGACTTTCTGCCCCCTACCCGGTGTGTGCATCGTGGGTAATTGCCCCATCTGCCCAGTGGTAAGCAGAACAACTTTGGCCCAAGTTATTTGTGGTTGGGGTATGGCCATAACCCCACCCTCTTATTTTGACAAAAAAATCTTCCCTGTCTCTGGTGGGCTTTCTGCCCCCCCTTGGGGGCAGATGGGCCTTTGAAAAATAGTGCAAAAAGAACAAGTGATGGACGGAATGCTGAACAATGTCACACATTCACCCCCAGTACAGAGATCTGGGCCTAAATCCATCGTTCTTTTGCTGCCCATGCCATTCCAGTTTGGACCCAGCCATATGCAAATCAGTCATTACCCTGTTCCCCATGGGAACAGTCCAGCCCAAACTGCCAGGCCAGGTCTTCCCTGGACTGAAAACAAGCATCCTGGGACCGGTTTAAGGGTTTCACCCCTCATCAGCCAGGCTAGCTTGAATCCAGTGGCATGGGAAGCACGGGACCCACGTCTGGGCATACCCTTCCCACTTAGGGCGACAAATGCAAAAAGAACAAGTGATGGACGGAAAATATAGGCCAATCTGCCCCCTAAGAGTGGAAGATATGGCCAACGGTAATGTGCCCCAATGGGGAGAGACCCTTGACCAAGGGGCTGCCCACCCCAAACAAAACAAACACACACATCAATCTCTGGTGCCTAAGTGGTTTCTGCCCCCCCCCGGGGGCAGTTCGGCCTAATAGAACTAGGCCGCTCTGCCCCCAAGGGGAGCAGAAATGGCCTAAAATAAATTCCCCCCACCCAGGGGAGTGACCCTTGCCTAAGGTCACTCCCCTTGCATGAAATTGGGGCATAAAAAGATCTGCGATGCCTAGTGGTTTCTGACCCCCTTGGGGGCAGATCAGCCTAACAAGGGGGGCAGAAATGGCCTAAATACAATTTGCCCCCAATATAAACAAAAATATATTCCTAATTATAATAGGCTGTTCTGCCCCCGGGGGGGGGCAGAAACAGCCTAAAAATATTTACCCCCCTGGGTAGAGGCCCTTTCCCAAGGGATCGCTCCCCTCATTGAATAATATAAAAAAAAACAATCCCTGGTGTCTAGTGGTTTTGGCCTTAAAAAAGTGTCCTAAAAGTAATTTTGCCCCCGGGGAGAGACCCTTGCCTAAAGGGTCGCTCCCCACATATAAAAAAATGAATAAACAAAAAAATTTTTATCCCTGGTGTCTAGGGGGTTTCTGCCCCACCGGGGGCAGATATGGCCTAAAAATAATTTCGCCCCAGGGGGAGTGGCCCTTGCCTAAGGGGCCGCTCCCCTCACGTCAATTGCAAAAAAAATAAAAAATCCCTGGTGTCTAGTGGATTCTGCCCCCCTTGGGGGCAGATTGGCCTAATAAAAATAGGCCGAAATAGCTTACAATTAATTTTGCCCCCAGGGAGCCTCCCTTGCCTAAGGGGTCACTCCCCATGTATAAAATATAAAAAGAAAGAATTTTTTTTATCCCTGGTGCATAGGGTGTTTGGGGCAGAAATGGCCTAAAAATAATTTGGCACCCCGGGAAGCAGCCCTTGCCCAAGAAGTCCCTCCCCTTATGATGTAAACAGAGCAAAAAAACTCCATGGTATCTGGTGTGCATTTCTGCTGCCCGAACGCATTGCGATCGGGCAGCATAAGTACTGAGAAAGACATCAAAGGAAGGAAAGGCTTTTCCTATCTTTTCATGCCTTTCTTGGCCTCTCCAAGTGATCGGAGGAGAAATGCAAAATCATTTCTCCTCTGATTTGCGCTGGAAGCTCAGCTTCCAGCGCGGCGGGGCAGGCCTCTGATGAGGTCATCAGATGCCACTGGGGGGAAGGAGGGGTGGAAGGGGAAGCCATTCACCTTCCATCCCTGCAGTGGGCACACTGAGGTGAGGCTCATGAGGGGAGCGCTAGCGCTCCCCCCATGAGCCGGTACCAGGACGTAACGGATATGTCCTTGGCACCTCAGCACCATAGCCAAGGACGTAACCGTTACGTCCTTGGCTCTGAAGGGGTTAAAACCTTTTGATTTTAAAAATATATATATTAGGGATTTCGGTCAACTCTCTCTATCCACTGGTCTGCTTTCATTCACATTTTATATTCACACACTACAAAGAGCACATCCTCACACAAATAAGTTACCTTCAGTGCTCGGAACGACTATGGCAATGTATGCTTTTGGAGAACAACAAGGTAGTTTTGCTTTTAGCCAATGATTTGTATGTTTATACACTGGTGATGGCCAACAGCTCCCCCAACAGCAAAGTCTAACAAAAACAAAGACAAAACAAGAATTGACAAAGCCAAAAGCATGGCAGCCAAAGCCAGACCCATTGCATTTGTCAATTTTTATTACTAAAACAAAGTACAGAATTTCCACTACATGAATCCAAACCAAGGTGTGCCAATGGAAAGTTAAAGCTGGGCCAGAGATTCCATGTAGCTTCTTTTACAGTTCTTAATAGTTGATCAATTTAATATGATTGCTCATCTTTTGTCTCATCTGTGCTTTCAAGCACAATGCAGTAGATCATTTTCAGTTCATAAAATAGGTTGGGGCCACCGTGGATGAAGATGATATATTCTAATAGAAAACAGTCAAAGTGAACAGACTATTTTACAGTTTCTGTCTTCTGGGCTCTTGGGCTCTGTGCCATTATCACTGCATGGATCAAAACAAATCAAACCAAATGTCTATGTAGTGCCAAACACTCCAAGGTGTCTAGTGACCTGCAGGAATCTTGGAAAGCACAGGTATTTAAACAAGGTTTTCAGCATTTCTATGAACGGCGAGTGTTGTTGCATTTGCCTGAGACCTTACAGGGCAGAGTTCCACATTGTGCAAATAAAGGAAATTAGCTCCTTTCAGCTTTTTTCCTGACAGTCTTTGGGGTCTCTGAAGCTATTTCCAGCAGATCTGACAAGTCTTATGGATGCAAAAGGGGAACATTTGTAATATAAAGACTGGTGCCTATGTATTCTCAACAAAAGGGGAGCCAATTCTCAGTGACCAACAGGTCATAAATGCTTAGAACAGAAACCACAAACATTCTGTTAAGAGGATGAGAATCATCAATCCATCCCTTTATTATACACAATGCATACAAATGCAAATAATATTTGATATGCATTCCCAATTGTGACGTAAAAACATGTGCAAAGTAATCTAATTCAGATTGTTTTTATCATAATCACGTGTGAAATTGTTCTTATTATTATTAGTTCCAGAGTTGCTAATGTAACCAGACATCCCACCCAGAGCTGTCTTATCTTGATTTTGTATCAAGCCCCTGTTAAGGCCAATGAACTGGGGCTGTTAATGCTAATTTAGCTAGCCTAGTACTTCAGCCAACACTTCTTATTTGGAAAACTTTCCAAATCACCATTGGTGTGGGTAAGATGAAATCCCTAGGTTTATTTTTCACCAAAGCTTTTGTAGCTGAGCTGAGCAAACATGTTATTTGGAGTCCTGCCACTTCCTCTGGGCTCTAAAAAATGGTTCAAATTATTTTTCTATTGAGTGACCTTTCCTCCAAACAGAATCAGATCTTCAATACAGAAACTGATCTTCTCACTTGCATCACAACATGTCTCTAAAGATAATGAGCTTGGCAGCATCCTGCAGCTTCCTCAGGGTTCTAAGACATTGCACAAATTCTTAGAACCCACACATTTAAAAGAAAAACAGGAAAAAAACATAAGAAGATAAAGGCAATCAGTAAATACAATATAAATAACACCTGTGTCTCCCACCCCAAAAAAATCAACAAAAATCATTATAGATTCCCAACAGTAAATCACTATAAACCGTCTTTTCTTCCAGAAAAATAAGTTCTTGTGATTTTACACTGTACTTCAGTTAGGTAATTATGTAATTTGATCTTAATCCAAAATAATGTTAATTAATTATCCTTATGAAAATTTGGCAGATAAGGGATATGTGTACTGTGCCCTCGCCATGCAGTTTTCCCCTCAATATTATTACTGCAAATGTCACAGTGACATTATCAATGATGTAAAAGAAGATGTCATGAGTGATGTGATAACTGGGGTAATTAGCAGTGCATGACGAGGGCTTGAGTTATAGTTACCTTAAAGAACGAGTTACAGTTACCTGAAATAACCAACTATAACAACTGAATTTCTATGGTTTTGTGTGTGTATAACATGAACCTAACTATAATGTGCCTGTAACTTTTGTTTTTTTTGTGGCTTTCTAAGGCTTTTTAATTTCTATTTCCTAACTACAATGTCCCTATGATCTTTGTTTTTTCAGTGGATAACTGTTTTTTTTAACATTAAGTAAGATGCCCATCACAATGCACGGAGGTTGGACTCAGGGCCTGGCCTGGCATTGTGCTGCCCCTACCCAAGCTTGCTGCTCCTGCCCCCCTCCGTCTTGCCATTCATTGTCCAAGTTCATGCCTCTCCTCCCTTGTTACATCCCTGTGTGGCCGTTGTTCTGCCATTGCCCTCCCCGCCTGCCCTGAACAGTTAGCTTGCTGCCCCATCCACCTTCTACCTACCCTCGGTTGTCTGAGTCCATGCACCAGCCCCTTCCCTCCTATCTGGATGGTGTGATGTGCTGCTACTGCTCATCCCTCCTGCCCTTCAAGGTCCAATGTGATGCAACTGTCCCCTCCTGTCTGCCAGGTATGGTCAGCTTACTGCTCTTGCCTCTTTACCCCCGCTCATTGTTGTCCATGTGCATGGCCCTGTCCCCTCCCTATTGCTTTCCATGGTTCATTGTGCTGCACTGCTGTCCCGCTTCCCTGCGTGGTGTATTGTGCTGCTGCAGTCCCTGACTCTCGTCCTTTAAGGTCGGTTTGGTGCCCCTTCCCATCTCCCTCCTACCCTCCGTTATCCGAGTCCATGTCCCAACCCCATTCCATCTGTACAACGTCATCCAATGTAGCATACTTGCCAACATTTTGAACTTGGAAAGAGGGAGTATTTGGGAAACTAAAACCTGGGCAATTGATTTTCCTCATTGACTTACATTGAAAAAGAGGAAATTGTAGGCAGGAGGCAGATAAAATAAAGCCCCTTTCTGCTGAAAACATTAGGAGTCTCCTGCCTGAATCGGATCTATTGGCATGTATGGTTGTACTGCCAACTGCCCATTCCTTCTGACCTCAATGGTCTATTATATTGCATCAGCCTCTCTTGCCTGCCTTGCATGGTTGGTTTGTTCCCTTACCCCTGCCCTCCATGGTATCTTGTACTGCCACTGCCTCTCCCACCTGCCCAGCGTGGTCAACTTGTTGCCTCTGCACCCTCCTCCCTGTCCTCAATTATCTGAGTCTGTGCCCCTGACCTCTGCCTCCCCACAGTATTCTAATAAACAGCTAGATTGCTAACATTTTTTATTTATTACAAAAGTGTGGCAAGGCTGATATCATCTTGATGTAATCAAAACTGTAATACCTAAAGCATTTCCTTTAGAAATTATAAAAATGAGAGGATCCTAGGCCCATAGATATTATGGTCTGTGGGACCACTGCCTGCTCTTAAAAAGTGTTTGAACCCCCATTCGCTAAGGTGAATGGATTACCACCAACTTGAAGTTGGTGGTAACTGCAAATGTTTTGGAACCGCATTCCTGGTTGAAAAACATTCCTACATTGCCTGCGACTCACTGTTAGGAAGGGACGTCCTTGACACGCCCCTTTCCTAATAAGGACTCGCAAACCTATTTTGCAATTCTGTGATTACTGAATCACAAAATATCATTTGTACATCCCAAAATGCTTTTTTCTGTATGCAAACTGCTTAATTCTGTGAATTGAGAAGTTTCTGCACAGAGAAAAGCTTTGTACATCTGGCCCTAAATTATTTGTTACACTTACGGGGGAGGATGTGGTAGAGATGCAGACTTGGCAACTGGAGAACTAGGTTTGAGTTTCAGCATCAGCTCTAAATCCTGTGATTCTGGGCAAATCACTTATGGCCTGATTTAGAACTTGGCGGAGGGGAATACTCCATCACAAATGTGACTAATATCCTGTCTATCGTATTGCGATCCCATTATATCCTATGGGGATAATAATATGGTGGACAAAATACCCATCATGCTTGTGACAGACTATTCCATCCGCCAAGTTCTAAATCAGGCCCTTAATCTCCCCATGCCTAAAAACCAATACTAATGTGTCCTTGTGTAATGTAACTGATGCTTATGTAAAGCACTCCAATACCTTTGGGTCAAGTCTGTGCTATATAAAACTGCAACAAAAACTAAACAATTAAGTGTTTTGCAGACTTCTGTCACTGGGCTATACTTGGGCCTCATTTGGGTGATATCTGTGCTACATTTGGGCCCTTTATTTCTCTGGTGGCCATCTTGGGAGACTTATTTGTTATGAAGCTCCCTAATTTCCTTGTAGAAAACGCTTACATTTTCCACTTAGATTCCATCAGTATGGCGTTCATATGTGCCACATTTTTGGCATCAATTCAGAATGTGAACACTCTAGTTGCTCATTAGAACTCCGTAAACTGCTGATCACAAGTTAGTTAACTGGCAGTCTCCTGCTAGTGTTTAAAGCGCATGTTTCAGTACACGTCAGAATGTTTTAGTGAAATCGAAGAGAAAGATATTTCAGAACTCACTTAAAATATGTCTTAATTTTTCTTTCTACTGCACTGATCTTTATATCCAAGAAAAAATTGACTCCCTCATTTTGTTCCTTTCTAATTAAATGTTTTAAGTTTAACCAATTTGATTCAATTAGGATGGGTTCAAGTGTACCACACTTTTTTCATAAGTAAGACTGAGTAGTGCTCTTGTTGTTCTTTAGAACACTTTGGGAGCCTGTAGTAGAACACAAGGGAATCAACTGACAGGCTGACCCTGTTGGAAGTACATTTCTTAGTGAGAATGTCAGACTTCATTTTCCTATGGACGAGAAAGGTAGTGTGAATTTACAGAAAATATCCTCTGATTTTAGCTTCTGGAGCACCTTTCATCACCTCTATGGGAGAAAACAGTTCTCTCAAACATGATTCATGACATTCCATCAGAAGGCTTTTACACAGGGTAAAATCACCCTAGAACACACCACAATTCCAAACCTTATTATGATGCCATCAGCAAATAATTTATGTTGTAACTAAAATCTGTTATCATCCATTATATGTTCTCCTTTTGGTGACCCCCACAAAACTTGCCATTCACTACAATGCATTTAAATAAGTGCTAGCATGTATATTGGTCTCAAGGTGGCTTCCAGGACTTGCTGGTTGAAGTGATGGCAACCAATCAGACCTCACCAGATATCTAAAAAACTACTGAACATATTTACACCAAACAACACAGAGGCCACTTTCTGAACTTAGAGCTACCTTTCTGCTAAATTTATTGTAATTCAGTCCAGCGGTTCAGGCTGTAGTCATGTCTAAAATCTGTATGAGAATTAACATGGGAACACACACTTTTTTTTTACCTCCCTTTTTTTCCCTGTCCCCCACCTCACGGATCATCCTGAAACTTTTGATGCACGACAAGACCCTAGAGGACACTTTTTGTTTTTAAAATTTCATGAAGATTTCTCAAATAACGTCAAATATAGCCAAGTAAAAAACAGTTTTTCCTATGGAAACTAGTTTCTAACTATTACTACCTACTTGCCACGGCCAGTAGGTAATATATATTTTGTAATAACCTTATAAAAGTAATAGTCAAAGCCAAGAAACTTTTGAGCATGAATCCCAAACATGATAAACTTTAATACCTTTGTACTTGTAAAACCAACAGTATGTTCTTTGCAGTTACATCTATGCAATCACAATTTACAATGCTAAATACACACTCAAATTCCCATTTTCACACAATATAACACGTTCATTATAAAAAATCTCTCAACACAAAATTTAGTTAATGAAATAAGTTTCAGTGTCCGTCCATATCATGCAAAATATTTATTTTGGAATCCAAACGTAATCTACTTTGTAGGACAGACGTATAGTTTTTATTTATATCTAATTACTCAATTATAGATTAAAAACTAATTGTACACTCTAATTTAATCAAATAGAACATATCAAATACATAAAAAGTCCACATCTACATCAAAATTTCATCTACCTTTTTATATCGTGGGAAGGGTCCTCCGTACAGCTTTAGGTCCCCATGATAGAAATTGATCTGCTGACATGCGCCACAACAATTCTCTAAAGTCAAAAAAATCAAAAGAGAAAAAAGACCACTAAAACACACAGCCTTAGTTACAATGTATAATAATCCCTCACAAATAGAAATATATCCTAGAAATTCTTACCTAAGGACAAATCTTTCTATGTTAGGCCAGGATTTGATGATTCACTTTATGCACCTTCCATTTTACATGCCTCCATAACCTGGTTAAATTAGGTGTGGGACTACGAGTAAATTCATACCCTGAATCTAATGACAATAATAAGGATTCCAAACAAGATTATGATAAAAACAATCTGAATGATATGAATTTGCAGAGGTATTTAAGTCACAATTGCTTTTAACTTTGTATGTATTAAGGGGTAATATAAAGCAGTCTTTTGTATTGGATACATTTTGTATAATAAAAGGATGAATTAATGATACTCATCTTCCTAATCTACATTTTTTGTGGTTTCTGATATGCTAGAAATTCCTGAATTTTTGATCTGTTGATCACAGATTTGGTTCCTGTTTCAAGTAAATGACGATTGATCCATGTTCGGGCCATAAATGTTCACAAAGTTGATATCCCTTCCATTAAACCTACTATATAGAGCATCAAAGTGGCCCTCTGGGTCCATTACCATGTTTATGTGCTGGAATGGAACTCCCGCTCAGACCTAGACCAATACGCCCCTAGTATAAGCAGAGAGCATGGTAGGTTGCCCCCTCCACTGTCATTGGAGTGCCTTCCCCTCCTTGGGCGTGAGATGTGCCTCTTGGAGGAATGCAATATGTATGCCTCGTCAAATCAGGTATGAGAACACTTTTATACCTTTTGGCCATAGTATGTATGCCCTTTAGGTTCCAGGAAATTAAATAATAAGATGCTTGGACTGCCATGATAATTTGGTGCCTATGGAAGAGTCTGCTTGCGGACATGTTGCTTTTGTTCTAGGAACTGTGCGGGTATCACTGCGCAGTGATATTAGTAGTAGTTTTCCACTACCTTCCCCAAAATCTTTCCCAACACCGCATCCCAGGATAAGAAATGAATCCATACCCACCAAAACCATTCATGCAATTTTAACTTTACTACAAAAGTCTTGGGGAGTTTGAACAGCCAATCACTGCATCCAGGCCATCCAGTACCCCACCAACTGGTGTAGAGAATGAAGTCGCCCTTCATTTTTAATCGTCATTACTGTATCTCTATTAGCCCTCTCTGAGCAGAGTCGCATCACAACATGACTTACTCTGCACACCCCCTCCTGAGCCGCCATGTGGACCAGTTGTGCTAGATCATTTCATCTGACATTCTGGGTGTCACCTCGGGTGGGATAAATGCTTAGTGCTTCTGATATGGGGGAGTCATAATCCGAGTCAAAGATCTCTTTATCCTGCCCCCCAATTGGGGAGGACTGTCCAGAGCCCATGCTGCTTAGTGAAGCCACAGCCTTGACTACTCTTTGCCTCTCCCGAAGTTTCTCCTTTGGCGACAGAGCATTGAGAATGTCCAGGGCAGTGCCAGATCGGCACCATGTCTTGCATTTTCCAGGTCTTGGTCTTAGCTCTCTGCTGGGCCCAGCCCTTGGCTTTAGGTCCATCTAGGTGCAGACGTCCGCCGATGATTGGAATAATTTCGCACCTTCTGGAGTGACCACTCACAGCTAGACTGGGTATTGCATTAAGTATGATATTCCCAGCTCCCGCAGTTTCTTTTTGGCCTTGAGAAATGAGGCTCTTTGGCACTGTACTTCACAGGAAAAGTCAGGAAAGATCATTACTTTGGTGTTATCAACAGTTAGCGTCTCTCGTAGCCTTGTTTGCTTCAGGAGGTGGTCCCGGCCTTTGAAATAAAGTAATCTAGACACTTTGGGGCTTGGACGGGTCCCTGGGAGGGAGTGGCCTTGGGGCACCCTATGGGCATGCTCCAGAGTGAAGAAAGGGGACAGCCTTTCAGGGTCCACTTCTGTGCAGAGCCATCACTCTAGGAATGCCATCATCTCCAGCCACTCAGCCCTTTTGGGGAGCCCGACTACACTGATATTGTTTTTGGCGTGCTCTGTTTTCCACTTCTTCTGCTCTGACTTCCAGGTGCTTTAAGCGTATCTTCATGGTGCTCATCTGTCCTGTTGCCGTACCTAAGGAGGAAGTTACCCCTGAAACGTCTCTTTCTGTGGCTGTTACTCTTTCTGTAAGACATTGATGATTGTTTCATAGCAGACCTATGACTGTGCTGAGAGCATTGATCTTTTTTTCGAGCGCCAAGCATGAGGCTGTAATAGCTTGAAGGATGTCTTGTAATGTAGGGGTCAGGTCAGGGGTCTTGGTAGCAGTGTAATCGTCACCACCTGACTGTATGTTTGTCTCCTCTGAGCGCATCATCCTCCTTATTGGCGGTTCTTTTTTGCGGGTGTGCTTAACCATAACGGCTAATGAGGCCGGCGGGGATCTGTGGCAAATGGCGCTAAGTGCCAATCTGTACCTGCTCTGGAGAAGTAAGGAGGGGCAGGCATCCCTGGCTGATGCTCCAATACTGCCCTGGTGTGGGAGAGGGTGCAGAAGTGTGGTATCCCGGGATGGTCCAGGTGGTTCACACAGGAAAGGAATTCCAGGCATCCGCAGCCGGCTCCACACCTCCGTCTGCAGCTCGTGGGTGTGCCACCTACAGCATTGTTGTCAATCAGCTCAGAAGATAAGGTGGATGGGTCCAGATTCCCAGGCACGCACTCCCCGAAGCATAGGGGTCCCAATAGAGCCCAATGAGTGACTCAGGGACAGGGAAGGCCCCCCTGTACTGGATTGTTGGGTGACATCAGGCTCATGGGGGCATACCCTCCCAGATGGTTCACGCAGGGGGAAAGGGGCCCCCTCACATGTCTGCAGCAGGCTCCCTACTATGGATTGTGGTCAGTGGGCCCACCTCACACAGCAGCTCTGTTGATCAGTCCAAGGGCCCCAGGGAATAGGTCCAGATTGCCCAAACCCCATGCCGGTCTCAGGATATATAGGCAAGTTGCCCAGAGGCAGGAGGCCCCCCCATTCAGGATCTGCAGGTGGCAACCGGGGGGACCACCATACCCCCGCCCGCACTGCACCCAACCAGCCAATCCAGTGTCTCTGCGGTAGGCTCCCACCCACTGACTGTGGCTTGTGGGCCCATGACCCTTAGAGGTTCACAGAGGCATTCCCAGCTGCTGAAATGAGAGGCCTGTGGTGGTCCAATCAGTTGGTCAGGAGAGGAGGGGGTACCCCCTTCCCAGTGTGTGCAAGACTTCTGATGTCCACTATGTTCTTAGTGGGTCCCCACCACTGAGCGTGACCCGTTTGTCCACTGTAGTGACGCTAATTAATCCACAGGGCACAGAGAGTAGGCTCACGTCTTCCAGCAGCCCACGCCCTCTAGCACAGGGACCCCAGGAGGTGTAGGCAGGTCACACAGGGGTCAGGGAGGTCCACATTAACATCGTTGGTGAGGTCAATCTCATGCGGGTCCACAACGTAGTGGCATGTGTCTTACCTCGTCGGGCCCGGTGGACCCCTATCTCTGCTGCACTGCTCGTCCTGGGTATTCCCTTCCCATCGATTCCCGGACACCGGCCCCGTGAGTGTTGGGATATCACTGGGAGGTGAGTCACCCTCCTCATTGTCCACCCACCAGGGTGGGCCCACCTCTGCGCCGGCCTTTAAGGTGGTGGCTGCCATGTTGGACTTTCATATCGCCGGAGGCCGGGCATCGTCGAGCCTCCCAGACACTGGCTGCTCGCCATTCAAGGTGTTGGAGGTGTCCCATCACTCAGAAAACTAGAGCTGTGGCATTTGTCAGAGCAGGGAGGTGAAAATGTTGGGCAGGATGATGTAGGAGAGGGCCCGGGCCACCAGAGCACTCGTGGAGATGTCTCACTCCACGTGCTGTTGCCTACACCCCCCCAAAAAGGCTCAAGGGTTCTTAAGTGTTTAACATGCAAGGATCAATAGAAGGATGATGATTTTAAGGAACGGCAGTGAGTTCTATCTCCTGGGTGAATATTGTAGCTAAAACGTGAGGTGTGGAAAGTGACTTTTTAGGTATGAAATGTTCTATTTTAGTGAATGGGTCAGTTACCACCAATCAAGTTGCATATTTCATGAGGGAGTATACCCACAATGAAGTTAACAAATATGATGGCGTGCACAGACTTAAAAGGCCTACAGATTTTCCACACCATTCTGTGACCTAGGGACTGATTTACATCTCTGTGGAGGTGTTACTAGGTTTCAACAGTGATTGATATCTCATCACCAAAATATAACCAAAATATCCACAGAAAACATTGGTATTTAGATTTCAGTGCATATCCGTCACTGATGCAACAGAGTAACCCCTCTGCCGAGATCCAAATCATACCCATAAACCAGAGATTCTTAACCTGTGCTCCAGAGAACCCCAGGGGTCCTCAGAGCCTGCTCAGGGGGACCCTGACTGCTTAGAAAATTGAATAATTTAACAGATAAATAAAGTATATTTAAACAAAGAAGCAAATGTACAACTGAAAATTTTAAAATGTTCTGTAAATGTGAAGTAATCTGAAATTAGAAGCTAAAAATTGTTAGAATCCTCATGTTGATTCATTGGAGATGTGCAAGTGCATTAAAAATAATATAGTATGGATGATAAGTGGTCGTATTGAATTTAGACTAGTTCCAACCTTCCTATTAAAATGCTGATTGTTTTATATTTGCTCATGAATGAAATAAAATATCTAAGTATTTGTTTGATGAATGTTTGTTTCGGTATATTTTGTGTATTGTTTTGTGGTTCAAATAATTGAAAATGCTTAGGTGGGGGTCCAAGGCGTAATGATTAAGTGGAGGTCCCAGGATTCCAAAAATGATTCAGTGGTGATCCCCGGATTCCAATAATGATTAAGTGGGGTTCTACAGAAGTCAAAAGGTTAAGAACCACAGACATAGACAATGCATGTAGCAATGTACTTTTGGATAGTCTTTCTCATCTTTGGCCACCAGAATGGATATGCAATTTATTTTGAGGATGACAGGAGGTAGACTTGACCCTATCTACAGGGTCATCCCCAGCCTTTTTGCCTTCACTCTTCCCCTTTAACTGAATGCATTTGTGTTAGCCTTAGGACTCTGCACACTTTACCTCTGTAAACCAGTGCTAGAGTGTTTGTGCTCTCTGGTTAAAACTTGGTAACATTGGCTTATATCCAATTGGCATATTTAATTTACTTTTAAGTCACTAGTAAAGTGGTACTACATACACCCAGGGCCTGTAAATCAAATTTTCGTAGTGGGCCGGCAGCATTGAATGTGTCACCCACTTCAGTAGCCCATTGCACATGCCTCATGCCTGCCACTGCAGAGCCTGTATGTGCAGTTTGTTTTAAACTGACATGTTGACCTTGCATAATAAACCGTTTGCCAGACCCAACTTTCTTTTTTAATTCATATGTCACCCCTAGGGTATGCTTTGGACTGCCAAGAGTGCAGGATGCAATGTATATAAAAGGTAGTCACGTGCTTTTAAAATTTGCATGTCTTGGTAGTGAAAACTCTTGCATCCATTTGTCACTACCGCAAGGCCTAGATCCCCCAGAGGATAATATTGGAGTTACCTTATTACATCTTATAAGTGTTGTTTCCAAATGGGAATAGGGAACCAATTCATGTTTGGTATATCTGGAATCACAATTTAAAATCCTAACTTGTGACAAAGTCAGATTTTAATTGGCAATTCTGAAAGTGCCACTTCTAGAAAATGGCCAAGTTCTTGCCTTACCCAATTAGTGCTGGTTGCGTGTCTCTGGTCAGTCACATGACTGAGTGTATTTGACAGTTTAGCTTTGTGTATTCCTCCTAGACAGCCAAATACCATAAGGAGCTTAGATGTGCTTTGATGAGCTATCACTGGCAGAATGAGAGACAGGAACTGGGCAAATCCCCACTTATACTTGAATAAGCTGTGTCCTGCCTTCCTACAAAGGGCTGAAGGGCTGCATAACCTATTTAGTTAGTCTGAGCCAGGACAGGAAAGGCAGGCTGTCTGGTGACTTCAATGGGAAACCTCTAGAAGCTTCTTCCCCACTTCAAAATAACAAATGGGTATAAATACTTGACTTCGGACACCAACTCTGCAGTACACTTCTGGAACTGTGGATTCTCTGCCAGGAAGAAGGATTGCTGTGCTGCTCAAGGACTGCCATTCTGCTTGGCTGCTGCTCTAGAGAAACTGCTCTTTTGCCATGCTTACGTGGTGCCCTCTTGCCTGGGGAAGAAGAACTGGAACTGCACCGTCATCTTCTATCTAGGACCCCAGAGTGACTCAAATGGCTAGTCTGCTGGGCCCCTGGTCTGAGCTTCAGGGACATGAAAGGCTCCCTAGCCAGCAAATGGACCTAACTGCCGAGAGTTCCTGACTTCCAAGTGGTGCCTTTCTGGTCCTGGACCCTTGGGGTGGTTCACAGGGTCTTAATAACAAGCTTTTGGACTCTTCACAATTGCAAAGGGGCCCACTCACACTTTAGCTGCTCACACAGAAATTTGGTGGGAGCCACCGCTAGCCCATCGCCACACATAGCAACTATTGATCGCCAGTGGAGGACTGCCAACGCGAAGCACCAGCCCACCCATCTGCAACACCTGGCCTGCTCCTTGTGCTACACCGACCACTGCCTGTGACACTTTCCTTACTCCTAGTGGCCCTCTCCAACATGTACTGCATCTGACCCATGCTCCATCGCGGTCGGCTTGAACTTTTAACTTTGATCCAATCCACTGGGACCAGATAGTTGGGGATTGTCACTTTATGCTTTTAGGTGCTTTATTGCAGTTTATGCTTTAATAATTCATAACTTCGCTTCTACTGACTGGATTTTTGTCATTTTGGTCTTGTTTTATTTAATAAGCTCAGATCTGCTCAGATATATTTTTCTAACCTGATGTGGTCTACTTTTGTGTAGAATGTTCACTGTTTTACAGTTTGAAGTTTTGCACATATATTTTACACATTGCCTCGAAGTTAAGCCCGACTGCACTGTGCCAAGTTACCAGGGAGTTGAGCACATCTCAATTTTGGGTTTGCTTGGCAAGGAAAGTGATTGCAACTTGATCAGGGCTCAAACCCCAGTCAAATCAACAAGGAACCCAATTTCTTTCTGTAAATTAACATTGCAATACCATTGCAAAATGTGATCTTGCATTTCCTATGTGGGTACAAACACTCTTTTCTCTGTAGAGGATTTTTGTGGTAGTGTTTTATGTAGGTTTTTTCTTTTCTTTTTTGACCTTCCTTAAGTACTTCCAGAAAGGTGTTGTTCTTATAGGTCTGTATGCACTACAGGAAAGATTAAAGCTGGAGAAAATTCCACATTTTTTTTCTATTTCTTGATAAAGTGTCTGCTTTACTGTATTGGTTTCCAAGTCTATAATTGATTATTGTATTAAATTATAATTGATTTGAATGTGAAAATCTGCGATTTCCACATCTCATGTATCGGAGCAAACAAGGTTCTCATTATCTACCCAAACGTCTGTCTCATGGTTTGTTCCTTCTAGATAATAATACCTCCATGTCTCTAAGATTATTGGTGGTCCTTAATTGCAAGGATCAACAGCACTATCTCCAGTTGTGAGTGAATCCCAATCTGTTGGACTTTTTTCCTATGCAGGGTCATCCCCAATCTTTTTGCCTCCTGCCTCCTATTTTTTTCTGACTTGTTGCTGTTGGTTTTTGAACCCTGAGCACTTTACCACTGCTAACCAGTGCTAAAGTGCATCTGCTCTCTGTGTAAATTGTATGTTATTGGTTTATCCATGATTGGCATGTTTACTACTAAGTCCCTAGTAAAGTGCACTAGAGGTGCCAGGGCCTGTAAATCAAATGCTAATAGTGGGCCTGCAGCACTGGTTGTGCCACCCACATAAGTAACTCTGTGATCATGTCTCAGACCTGCCACTGCAGTGTCTGTTTGTGCAGTTCTAACTGTAAATTCGACTTGGCAAGTGTATCCACTTGCCAGGCCTAAACCTTCCCTTTTCTTACATGTCAGACACCCCTAAGGTAGGCCCTAAGTAGCCCCAAGGGCAGGGTGCAGTGTATGGTTAAGTAGGACACATAGTAATGTGTTTTATATGTCCTGACAGTGAAATATTGCTAAATTAGTTTTTCACTGTTGCAAGGCCTGTCCCTCTCATAGGTTAACATGGGGGCTACCTTTAAATCTGATTAAAGTGTAGATTCCTTTTGGGAGCGGATGGACATGTGTATATTTGTATGTTTGTATTTGTAGAGCGCATTCCGACTCACAAAGAGCATCGAAGCGCTAGTGTAGAAGGTGAAAGAAGAGGGAAAAGACAAGGAGCCAGGAAACCCCCCAAAAGAACAGAATGATAGAAAGCAAGAAAACTTACTTAGAATAACAAACCAAGAGCCAAAACTAAGGCTATCGAGGAAATGGCCATGTTTTGGCCAATTTCTTGAACCTTAAGTAACTGGGTTCTTGCCTAATGTTCAGAGGCAGCGAATTCCAGCATTTTGCAGCAGCCACTGTGAAGGCTTCATCACCCCATTTAGCCTTGTAAGTACGGGGGACCTGGATTCTGTAGGCTTTGGAAGACCTCAGGTTTCTCTTCAGGGCATGCCAACAGAGCCTGGTGGTGAAGTAACAAGGACCAATCCCATGGGTTGCATTGTGAGTCAAGCAGAACGGTTTGAAAATAATACGCTGAGCCACCGGGAGCCAGTGTAATTGTTTAAGGCTCCCACTAACTGGTGCCCACCGTGAGAGGTTCAGAACTGCTCTAGCAGCTGAATTCTAAACCAATTGCAGATTATTGATCAATGCCTTATCCAAATTAAGGAATAAGGCATTGCAATAATCAACTGTGGACATGACTAATGCTAAAATAGCAGAGACTCTCCATTCATGCTGGAGGTAGGGAAACATTTTCCGGGAGAACTTTAATAAGCCAGAGGCATGTCTTTACGGTGTGATATACCTGATTTTTAAAAGATAAGTGATCATAAAAAAAAAATGCCCAGGTTCCTACTAACCGTGGTGGGAGCAGGAGGGGTACCACAATCTGAAGGCCACCAACGTGGATTCCATAACTCTTTTGCCGGCCCAAAGCAGAGAATTTCGGTTTTGGTGGCAATCATTTTCAGCCAATTTGTCTTCATCCAATTACTGACTTCTTGCAAGCAATTATTGAACCGATCCGCAACCTCCTCCCAGGGCTTTTTAATTGGGATGATGAGCTGAGTATCAGAGGTCGGGATAAATCTGAACAATCGGATATTTGCCAATGGGGCAATGTGAAGATTTAACAAAGTAGGGCTTAAAGAAGAGCCCTGAGGAATCCCACAGGGTAATAGATAAGGCGTAGATCTGAAGTTGCCACAACTTACAGTAGTCCATCTATTTGACAGAAAAGATTCTAGAAGCTTAAGGGCTCGTTCTCTAATCCCTGCTTGACTAAGGCGAGACGTCAATAAGTAAGGGGAGATGGTATCAAAGGCCGCCGATAGATCTAATAGTACTAAAATGACACCTTGACCTTCATCAACCAATCTCCGAATCGCATCAGAGGATGAGATCAGGGCAGACTCAGTGCTGTATGCCTTTCTAAAACCGTGTTGAGAGGATTCCAGGCCTCCCACATCCGCTAGAAATTCCACCAATTCTTTATTCAAGATTTTCTCTAAAATTTTTGCCAGAAAAGGAAGAAGCGCTATTGGCCGTAGATTGTTTAGATCCTGACTATCGCCATCCGGTTTCTTCATTAAGGGAACAACTATATTCTCCTTCCATAAGGAGGGATACATTCCAGAGTTTACAACCTCCTGAAAAATAGGGGCTAAGGCCCGAGCCATCAGGTCAGGGGCCAATCTGAAAATGGAGGGGGGGGGGGAGGCACTGATCCAAAGGGGAGCCTGACTTTATTTCTAGAATCATTTTTTTGATATTATCATGAGTTGGGATGTGAAATTCCTATAAGACTTTGCAACTAGCTTTAGAATCAGAGGACACCACCGAGGGGAGTTCCCTAGAAACCTCATGGGGAACAAAATTTGCATGTATTTGGAGAATTTTGTTCTCAAAGTGCCTTGCAACCTTATCGCAAAACTCCTGGGAATTTTCCAGATCAGATAGCCTAAAAGGAGTGGACAATGTTTTTATCACTTGAAAAAGTTCTCGGGAGCGTTTAATGCCTCCTTGACTTTAGCAGTATAAAAGTTAGATTTAGCTGTAAAATGTGCCGCTTTGTAAGCCTTAAGGACGGACTTTAACGCCACCCTTTCCTCTGGGACTGGGTTCAATTTACACTGGCGCTCCTTTTGCCAGTAATTTCTCTGAACATTTTTAAGTTCACTAGTGAACCAAGGGTGACTAAGCTTCTTCCGGCTACCGGGCCCCAGGACATTAGGAGGAGCCAACTGGGCCATGGCCGTTTCAACACCTTGGTAGAAGATATCAAGCAAGGGCCGAGCCGACTTTTTAGCCCTGTCTCAACCTTCTTTTAAAGCAGGAGCTAGTTCTTCCACTTTAATCTGCTTCCATGGTCTCAGTACTTTATTCTCCAGTTCATGCGAAGCAGAGGAGTGAGTGGTGTCAATTTTAAAGCATAACATGTGATGGTCAGTCCAGCTTAGCTGAGTACTAGTTAAAGCCAACTACCCCATTCAATATATGCCCCGCACTATGGGTGGCTGCCGAGACTCTAAGAGTCAAATCCAGGGCCTCCATAAGATCTAAAAACTCCCTAACCACTGGATTGCAGGTCTCATCTAAATGAATATTAAAATCTCCTAAAATAATAGCTTTGTGGGACAAAACCATCGGTTCTACCAAATTAACCCAAGTTTGAACAAAATTTGTAAGGGGGCCCGGCGGTCGATAAATCAATAAGCCCTCCAGCAAAATACCATTGCTATTAGAAATCTTAAAGACCATCATCTCGCATGTTTCAACAATGGGGCCAGACCCATTGGAGTTTGGGGTCTCTGAGCTCACAATTTAAAAATAAATCTTTTAGTAAAGTTGATTTTAAGATTGTGTGTTTGAAGATGCCACTTTTAGAAAGTGAGCATTTTTTTGCTTATACCATTTCTGTGACTCTGCCTGTTTGTGGATTCCCTGTCTGGGTCAGTTTGACAGATGGGATGGTTGCACCTCACACTAGACAGTGACACAAAGGGAGCCATCTGTGCTAGGAAGGGGGGGGGGGAAGTGATCACTTACACCTGAAATGGCTGTGCCTGTCCTCACAAAATGCAGTCTCCAACTCCCTGGTGAGTGTCTGAGGCCAGGCGTGGGCAAGGCAGGATTTCACATTCAAAAAAGACTTTGCTTTGAAGTATGCCTACTTCAAAGGAGACATTGGGTATAAGAAGGGCACCCAACACTACAGACTTTAGAAACCCTTCTGTGAACATGAGGAAACTCTGCCTGGAGAAGCGCGGAAGAGGTGAGGAAGAAGAGCTGCCCTGCCTGTGACTGTGCTTTGTGTAGCTATCTTGCAGTTGCTGCTTCTGCCAGAGTAAGAGGACTTTGTGTTCATCTTGAGAAGAAATCTTCAAGGGCTTGATTTAGAGCTTGCCTCTTGTTGTTTGAAGTCTCAGGGACAGCAAAGACTTCTCTCTGCCAGCACCTGGAGTCTCTGGAGAGACTCCTACTCTGTGGGGCCCCATCCAGTTCCTGGGACCCTGAAAGGAGAAGCTGGCAGCCTAAAGACAAGGAAATCCACCCACAGAGCGCCGTGCGGGGAAAAGATCAACAAGACTCCGATCAGCAGCTGAAGAAACTACGCACTGCCGGCTTCGCAGCTGAGAATCGACACTCGTAGGAAACGTGACCGAAGAATTGACGCACGGAGCAGGAGAAACGACGCGCAGCATCGCTGACGGAGGCTGGGAGATCACCACCCGCGCTGCAGGGTTTTTGGATCATCGTGCGGCTGGATTTCCAACTCAAGTACTGCTGGGCGTGGAAAAACAACGCAAGGCCTGCCCGGGCCCGAGAGTGCTGACCGGATCGATGCATCACTCTCCTGCGAAGAGAAGAAATGACGTGCCCCGACCCGGTAAAAGGAGAAACGATGCAAGGTCCCGCTCGTGAGTGGAATCAACGCATCGCAAGCCTTTGTTGACACGCACTCACCCGTGCAGGGTTATTTTTTACAGACCCAAGGTACTTTTTCACGCTGACAGCGTTAGTGTGTGTTTGAAACTACTTAAAGACTCTTTTTGATTTTTAATTATAACTTCACATGTGTATTGTGGATTTTTGTCGGTTTGGTCTTGTTTTGTTTAGATAAATATTTCCTGTTTGTCTAAACTGGTGTTGTGTCATTTTGTACTGTTTTCCTCAAGTTACTGTGTGTGTTGGTACAAATACTTTACACCTAGCACTCCAAAGTTAATCCTACTGCTCTGCCAAGCTACCAAGGGGGTAAGCAGGGGATAGCTGAGGGTGATTCTCTTTGACCCTGACTGGAGTGAGGGTCCTTGCTTGAACAGGGGGTAACCTGACTGTCAATCAAAGACCCCAATTCTAACACAATCCTTTCTAGATGAACTGGAGAAATATACAAAAACATGTTTCGACTACTTTTCATGCTCAAAAAGACGACTGAATAGTTGAAGTCTGCAGTCATTCCATTGGATTTCTAAGTACGGCGTGCTTCTGTAACTTTCGCAAATTATCCCAAACTCTAACTGGGCTTTTGCCATATTGCCATCCCAATACTAGGCATTGGCTAGTATTGGGAAACGATACTGCATTGAAGCAATTATCACAGTATATACCTGGGCTACATTTTAAAAGAAAACTCAGACTTTTGTCACTTTTTGTGAATCATCCGGTAATTCCCTGAATTACTCTACACCCATTAGAATAGACTAATAGATGCTAAACATCTACCTATAGTTACAAATGTTCACTTGTGGGCAAAAATCAACACGGGGTGAGGACAGAAGAGGCCAAACAAAACTTTCAGTCAGTGGAACAGTAGCCAAGATGACAATATTACAGGTAGGGTCCATAACAGTGACTGAGAAAACTGACACTATACTCATTTTTAACCTGACAACAATCTCTCTTTTGAGGAGGGGGCTTTCTTTTGTTTAAATCAAAAGAACTGATTTTGTAATATTCAAGTGGAACTGTAGTAGCTTTTTTTCAGAAACTCCACTTGAAATCATTTTTTAAGAGAATCCAGACAACTAAACTGTGGTAACAAATAGGCATAGACTCATGTGGTGCAAAAGTGCATACTTTTATTGTTGTAGTAAACCATCCCAGACCACATTGACAAAGCAGTTTCTTCTCAGGATCGTGGGAGCAGTGGCTGTTTAATGGTCATCTTGTGTCTCAGGACTCTGAATTTGGACATTCTATGAGTATGTCACAAGCCACTCACGAGGCCAGATTGGCCTCATTGGCAGACTCAAGACACAAGACATTAATTTTCCCCTTCAAATAAAAAAATACAACAAAAAACTATGATTTTATAATAATGTTATTTCCTTATATATACATATACCTCGACAGTATTACTATAGTGCATGATTAAAAAATATATATGCTATATTATACACTCATTTGAAATTTATGATCACAAAATATACCTAATACAATAGGAACTTTAATACTCTTGAATGGATTCGCAAATGGTGTGAACGCACATTTAATTTATGTCACCTATACCTAAAGGGTAAATTAATTTTTCTCATGCTCCTGTGTACAGGTAAAGATTCTTTGAAATCACCTTGCAAACTATCAGGTACAACATTTCTTTGTTTCTGGGTTTGATTGAACTCAATTTTACTCCCCTATGAGACCCTGATAGTCTGTTGAGGGTGGACCTCAACAACTTTCGAACAGTTCCACCAGTGACCACATTCAACTTTCACAGCATTACCACAATTATTTTTCTACTTTAACAGGTGCATAATATTTAGATCGGGTGTCTCCAACAAGTCCATCACAAGCTCCCAGTAGCTCCCAGACCCCTTCAGATTAGCTCACAGCCAGCAGTTCATTCTTAAATAAGCACTGGGTAACATTTTCCTTTCAAGGTTAAGGGAAGGCTGTGTTTATTTTACATTATAATCATTCTACTGCAGATAGCAGGGCCTAACAAAGATTAGTGCTGGAGTTGGATTTAGGACCCATGGTGAGGAACAGAGGTGAAGAATTAAAGCACAAGTTACTGAACTCTTAGATAAAAGTCCTTGTGAACTCAATATTGGAGTTGAGAACAAAATGATGTTTCTCAATGCTTTTAAATCGGAGAAAATTAAAATGAAAAGTTACCTTATGATTAAGTTAACATTTCCTTTTCTTTTTCTCAATTTGTTTTCCAAAGTGTGGCACTTACAAACAGCAGTCCTCTTGCTCCTAGTGGCTAGTAGAACATTGTGTCATATTTACAACTGAAAAATAGAGTCATACTTTAAATTGGAGAAATTTAAATGCAGACAAATGTTCCACTTTATGAAAATTTTTGCACTTTTAATTTCTCCTATAAAAAATAAAATGGTTGTATGTCTGTGCTATTCATGTAATGATGTCACATATGGTCAAAGGTATGTCCTGTGCCACAGGTACATATGGCACAGGCACTCAGTTACTCATACACACAGAACCTATTCACATGGACACATGTATACATCCCCAAAGACCATGCTCTCACTAATGCACATGACAGCCCTTTCATAGTTCTGCTAGTCAAACTATTTTGTTCATATCATAGTATCTGGCTCAACAGACATTAGGTTTAAAGTCAAGGAAGCTTGGCGTGAGGGTGTCTGGTAATAATGCACAAATTGTTTAGCCTTCAGTAGCTCAGGGTGATTTTCACTGATCAGAAACAGCTCTCGATACAGAAAAGGTTGGAGACCCCTCATTTAGATTCTCCTTTTCTGACATGCCTCCAACACAAATAGATATGTCAGAAACCCTTTTTCTTGTATCATAGTACTTCTTTTGTTTAAATTAAGCAAGGGTAACATTTTTCCTCACCTGTCTATCTATATCTTCTACATCCACTTTTTGCTTCAATCATTTTGACATCAACAGTGGCCTAAATTTAGTAGCTGGTTTCCTGCCCCATAGTAGTTCAAAGGGGGAAACTTGAGTAGAAGATTAGGGTGTGGTTCTATAAAACCACAACATAGCTCACACAGCAGTACAAATCTCACATTTATTCTGCAGAGCCCATTGCCCACACCCACCTAGAACTCTATTGAAGCGCTCAGCAAGACCATTCATTTGGAGGTGATACAATAAGCTCTTGAGGTGTTTTATGCTGCTGGATATAAGAACCTCTTCTACTTCATAGGAAACAAATTGTACCTCATTATCAGAAGTTATTCATTTTGGGAAACCTTCCTTCATACAAATATCTCTAAGGAATTTTATCAACGTTTTAGAATCTTGTTCCCTAATTAACCTCACTTCAGGCCATTTGGTATAATAGTCAACTAGGACTTCTGCAAACTTCAAATGACTTGTTAGTGAATTGAATGGACCTATCAAGTCAATACCATCTTTCAACCATTGTAATGCTGGGATTTCCATAGGGATTAAAGGAGGCGTGGAAGTTTTCAAAACATTATCACTTGTTGAACATACAACACATTGCTTAACTAAGGCATCTATTTCCTTGTCCATTTTTGGCCACCAAGATGTGGTCCGCACCCTACATTTTGTTAAAGTAGCTCCTACATGTCCCCCATGAGCCAGTTTAATAATTATAGATCTGCTATTTAGAGGAGAAACAGGTTGTCTAATCTCATGAGCAACCTATCTTCCAAAGACAATTCTTCAAAAATTTAACTAAACATTCCTTAATGTATTTAGTCACCTCTTTTAACACAGGATCATCAGATGTAGATGTTTTCCATTCAGGTTCAGACACTGGACCTGCCTCAAGTAACTCAGCTGATGTTCCTAAGCAACTGTAATCTTTCTGATCATATGTTTCCATGTCTAATGAAGTCATTTCCATTGGAAATCGAGACAGATAATCTGCACACCAATTTTGTCCTCCACGTTTGTGGTCAATATGAAAATTAAACTGAAGCAAGCATGCTGAGAATCTAGCAAGTCTAGGTGTATTGTTTCTGACATTCTTACCACTAAGGATAAATACTAAAGGCTTATGATTGGTTTGAAGAACAAACAGTTCCCCACATATAAGAACTACATTTTTCTAGCCGATCAGCAAGCTAATAGTTCTTTTTCAATGAAAGAATAGTGGCACGCTTGGTCGCTGAGTACCCTGAAAGCAAAGGTGTTTTCCATTGATCCTGCTCTTTGTGTGAGAACAGCTCCAAGTCCTCCATTGTTTGCATCAGCCATCAACACACACTTTAAAGCAGGATCAAATGGTCTGAGTGTTTTAACATTAGTCAACTGGTGCTTGACCGGCTCAAATGAAAACACGCAATCTTGAGTCCAACAAAATTCTGCACCTTTCCCTAAGAGATTTGAGATAGTTCTGACCATAGTTTCAAGATATTTGAGCCCAAAGCTGCTTAGTTGTTGGACCAAGACACGAAACACTACACAAACCTTTAACCTAACTGGTCTGAGACTTCCTTCTACCTTCAACTCATCCAAAATGTCTATGAAGCTTTTGGCCTTTGAGAGTGAAAGAAGTTTCTAAACTCAAACCATGCCATGAATACATCCCTTATACTATAACTATAGAGGAAATATAGGCTCTGTTTATATTGTAGTACAACACCTTAAGATAAGGGTGGTGACATTGTAATTCAGAGCAAAGCCAAATAAAGTAGAAAGCCTTAGATAACTGAGTAGTCACAGCTGGTATGTTCTATTTGCTGTCAGTGCAGTTCAACAATTCAGAAAGAAATTAGGGAGGTCACAAAACTGATGACTTTTAGAGCAAATATGGATATCTTTATTTCTGTGCCAAATCACCATGCACATCAATTCTTTACACTCTTCTTATGACTCACAAGAATGTGAAAAACCGCAGTGGTAGACCAATGGGTTCAGGCTGTGGATCAGTATTTGAACCTGAACTTGGCAAATGTGTTGATATCTTTCTCAAATAATTTTTTATTTATCTTTATACTTTCAACTAAGTTACATATGTGGCAGCAGTGGTTTTGCCAACAGGACAGATGACATTTCATTTAATTGTGAATCATAATTTTTGGTCTTTTGAACATCGAGTCACTGTATATCAACATCTCTGAACATGGTTGTTGGCAGAGTGATATCTGAATTATGGGACATGCCGCCAGCTCTCTTCACATTCTGCATTGACTGTCGTATATTATTGTTGTCCTTGCCACAAAACTACTTGGATGTTTAGAGATAGAGAGGACCAATTCATGGTTGAGTAACGAAGGGCTAGCTGTAGGGTACCTTAAAAATCTAATTGGGAGAGCAATGAAGAGAGCCTGGTGCTCTCCCAATGAATATTTGTTAACCCTAGGGACAAGAGAGTCCGCAAGAATTGTTTGTGTTACCACTTTTTGCTCACATAGCAACACATTGGTCACCATAATTTAGAAGTATTGGTCATTAATATAATCCATTGGCGTGACTGATTATCTTCCAGTGTTACCATTCGTGAAAGGTAAAAAGTGATCGACATGTTCATGCTAGTTTTCAGAAAAAAAAAAACATGGACTTCACTGAATTATGGGGCATCAATAGGTTACTAGGCCATTATCTCAGTGGAAACTGTGTTATATATTAATTTAGTGAGAACAGCAGGAACATTGTGCATGGCAACACCAAACCCTAGATTAAGGCACTTCTCTAACTGCAGTTTCAACAATTTGATTAACACAGTTGGGTGTCTTTGCCAGTTGATTTACACTGCTCAACCCACTCAAAAAAACAAGACTAGGCTGTGCCAACATCATAGCTAAATTAAGTGCAAAATAGTGTCAGTCCCATTGTGTGCCTATTTTATATAGCTAAATCACTCAGAGAATTATATTTGTTGCTGTTAGAAATGGGGTTTTTGGTTGGCAATCAGGTTAGTCCTTTAGGCAGCCAGGCAGTTCTTGGCAGGATGCAGGTTCTGGTTCAGGTTTCTTCTCCAGCAAGTGTCTGATGAGGTAGGGCAGAGGCCCTGTTTTATACCCAAATGTGCCTTTGAAGTGGGGGAGACTTCAAAGAGTGGCTAAGAAGTGCACCAGGTCCCCTTTCAGTTCAATCCTGTCTGCCAGGGTCCCAGTAGGGGGTGTGGCAGTCCTTTGCGTGAGAGCAGGCCCTCCACTCTCCCAGCCCAGGAAAACCCATTCAAAATGCAGATGTATGCAAGTGAGGCTGAGTACCCTGTGTTTGGGGTGTGTCTGAGTGAATGCACAAGGAGCTGTCAACTAAGCCCAGCCAGACGTGGATTGTAAGGCACAGAAAGATTTAAGTGCAAAGAAATGCTCACTTTCTAAAAGTGGCATTTCTAGAATAGTAATATTAAATCCAACTTCACCAGTCAGCAGGATTTTATATTACCATTCTGGCCATACTAAATATGACCTTCCTACTCCTTTCAGATCAGCAGCTACCACTTCAATACTGTATGAGGGCAGCCCCAATGTTAGCCTATGAAGGGAGCAGGCCTCACAGTAGTGCAAAAACGAATTTAGGAGTTTTACACTACCAGGACATGTAAACTACACAGGTACATGCCCTGCCTTTCACCCACACAGCACCCTGCTCTAGGGGTTACCTAGGGCACACATTAGAGGTGACTTATATGTGGAGAAAGGGGAGGTTTAGGCTTGGCAAGTACTTTTAAATGCCAAGTCGAGGTGACAGTGAAACTGCTCACACAGGCCTTGCAGTGGCAGGCCTGAGACAAGGAAAAGGGGCTACTTGAGTGGTTGGCACAACCAGTGCTGCAGGCCCACTAGTAGCATTTAATCTACAGGCCCTAGGCACATAGAGTGAACATTACTAGGGACTTATAAGTAAATTAAATAGTCCAATCAGGCATGATTCAAGGTTACCATGTTTTAAGGGAGAGAGCATATGCACTTTAGCACTGGTTAGCAGTGGAAAAGTGAGCAGAGTCTAAAAGCCAGCAAAAACAGTGTCCAAAAAGTGGAGGGAGGCAGGCAAAAAGTTAGGGGTGTCCACCCTCAGGCTGTCAGGTCTAACAGTTGCCTATTCATTTAAGTTGTGATTAACCCAGCTAGGAGTGGTGACATACAATTATTGCTAAATGAAGCAGAATGCAGATAGATTCTTGGATGTAACAGCATTGAGAACTAATTGAATATAATAGAAGAATGTAGTAACATTGTCTTCTCTTACTCTCAGTGCCAACTACAGTATTATCACTTTGTTTAGTAACTGAGAATGTCAATTGATTTAAGTGCTATTGTGTCTGTATAGTACACACACTGAATAGTGGTACCACCCTTGCATGCGTTCCTTGCCTTCTTGATTGCTGTTTGAGCAAATTGTGTCACAATATGGGGTAGCTTAGGAGAAGAAGACTGCTCATTTCCTTAACACAAGTTTGCTACAAGGACAGAAAGCCTGTGCCCTCTTGGATTTCACCTATATTTTGCACTCTGAGGATATTTTGCAATAAAGCAAATAAGATGTGCTGTAAAAGTGGGTAGTGTTGCTCCCTGGAACGTTTTCCTCTTTGGTTAGGGATTGTCCAGCAGTCAACCTCAGCCACTGGCTAATGAAACTGACAACATTGACACTTAACGCACAGCTCTTCAGAACACGTTCTGGACTGTGGAATCACAGGAAGACTCACCTGCTGTTTGAGACCTCAATGGTGGGACCTGCTCCCATGTACTCCCAGGACAAAAAGTGGCCAACAGTGAAGGCCTACAGAGACACAACTAGCTGCAAGAGGCCTTTTTGTGGAGTGACCAATTGCAACTGGAAGAGGCTTGGATCCTGCTGGTGGCCTCTGCTGGAGTGAGTCCATATCTCTAAATGCGCTCCTTGAGGTCCTGGGAGCCTTGGTGATGTCCCAAAGGACTTATTCTGAATTATTTGAAAAACTTGTACTGAGAAAAAGTTTTGAATTTCAGGCCTCCAGAGATCCAGGACTGGTTACCCAGGCCAATCCATCCAACGCAAGACCGTACTGAGCAAATAAATCAGGTTGGTCCTGCTCACAGCTATCTGATGGCAAACAATTCAGTTCAGTAGACCCTCATGACAGCATATCCGGCTTCAATGTAGCTTTCTCAGACACAGCCAGCTGCCTTGCCCCAATGGAAGAATCGGAGCTCCAAAAAACAGAAAAAGTCCAAAAGTAAAGATCTTAACCTGGTGAAGGGGCCAAACGTCTACCGCCAATGAGAGAACTTCCCTGGGCAGAAATTATACTTTTGCTGCTTCAATGTTTTCCCACCAGGTTCAACAATTTTGACAAACCCTTTCTCTGTTCCTATCTCACTTCAAAGGGACTTCGCCGGATACAACCTGCTGCCCTTTCTTCCTTGAGGATTATGACTTCCACTTCAGCGACTAAGTCAGTAGGTAAAATCTCTTACCAAGATGAACATGCTTGGTCTATCCGACACGTGCTCCATCACAGTGGCCTGAAATCATACCTAGGTTGCGGTCACACACAAACAGGACTTCTATGGGCTCTTTACTTTTTCTTGCAGATTTGTCTGTTAGATCTTCAAAAGTTCATATTTCTGGTTCCACTTACAATTTTTCTCATTTGTATAAATTGGAGCGGTGGTTTTATTGTGTTGTGCTTTTGACTTTTCAACAGTTTTGTTTGTTACTTGTAAATGCTTTACACATTTTCTCTAAGTTAGGTCTGTTTGCTCCATGCTGTAACTTTGGGATTTGAGACCAGGTTTAAATTATTGAAACTTGCGTTGGAATAACAAGCTGGTGACTCTATTGCTTAAGGTGGACTATCATCCACCCCAATTATTAATTCACTTTCTTTTGATACAAATGTATTTTGCATAGGTATCAATAGGGGTAGCCAATTTAAGACATCTCTTTCGATAAGCAAAACAATTTAAAGGAGACTTCACCCACACCCTTGATAAAGTGCTGCAAACCTTGCATAAAATTCAATTGACATTGAGCTAGAAAGGATGAGAATTGCTTCCACCCCCATAGTTTTCATGAGGTACCATCTGTATGCCAGAACACTGGATACTGTAGTTGGAGAACTCAAGAAACAGGCATTACTTTGTGAGGTGGAAGGCACCAAAGTACCAAATGTATAGGCTATTGTTATAGGGAGATAGAGAGAGCAGGAGTGGTCCTACTTTAAATAATTTGATCTGTTCAACAAAATAGCTCTTTCAGCCTTAACAATTTCACCATGTTCTTTCTGTATATCATACATCATCTATTGTTTGCATCAGAGTCACCTCAGTGCTACCTGTTGGATCCATCTTTTGGCCTGGCCAACTGTCACAACTGTAGATTTGGAATCCAAGTATATAGGGACAAGCCTCCCAGAAGTCTATGATCATTCATACTTATCAAATAACCACAGGTGCTTAGAATCAGCCTTTTGGGAAGCAGGGGGAGGGTAGTGGAAAGCATGAAACACTGGAATACCAGCTGCATGGAGCCCCTTTTATCATCTGTATATAAAAGGGATACATCATTCAAGGTTTTAACACCCTTTACATCTAGATAATTAGCAAATCAGATACATATAGTTGATACGTTCTCAAGATTCTCTAAACATGACCCAGAATGCAACTATGTAGATTCCCCTGGTACTAAGGACAGGGCTGTCACCTATATTAATATATAGTCTCTGCAAATGCCCATTGAGATAATCCTGGCTATGTAGGTTGAAATGGTGCTTGCAAAATAACTTAGCTCCCAACCAATGACAGTGTAGCTTTGTGGTGACGTCTCACCAATCCCAGTGTGGTGCCCTGGCTGTCTAACCAATCACAATGCAACTTCTCAATGAATGAGAAAAACAATTGCAACACCTCTCTAATTCAACTCCCAACTAAATTAACCTGTACTTGCTAAATCTACATTGGAAGAAAGTCAACAAATCTAAGCAGGACAGGTTAAATCTCACAACTAATAGGGAAAAGAATAAAAAACAGCACCTTTCACAGTACCATTCAAAATCGCAATTCACACTAGGATGACCCCCCTCCAGCAAAAATTCACTTGGTTAATGCTCCCAAATTCCTGTGCACTTAGGAACAAAGATTCACCAACCTAGACTGAACATACAACACTAGAAAGGAAAAGTAATTCATTTAAGAAAAGTGTGTGCATGCTGAACCTCACTTCACACTACCTGATGCAGACAAGCAAAACTACAATATTTTGAGATGTTGGATTTTGATGACTCTGACAACAAAACCAAGCAATAATAAACATAATTTATTTACAAATATGAATAGTACATCGTCAATACAGTGATCAATTTACCAACTGAACCCACAATCAACATTACATCTCCAATCTATTTCATAAACTCATACTTCCAAATACTTCACTGATGCACACACCATATGTTGGACTTGGGTATCTCTGCAAGGTCACACCCAAATGTTGCCTTCACCCCTCCTGTTTTCGGAATTTCATTTTGTGTGGCATTGGGACCAGTGCTAGTGGCTTGTGTTCGCTCCCTAAAACAGGGTAAAATTGGCCTTTGTAAGACTGGCAAATTTAATTTACTTATAGGTCCTGGGTATTTGGTACTACATGTACTCAGGGCCTGTAAATTAAATGCTACTAGTGGGCCTGTAGCACTCATTGTGCCAGCCGCTACCGTAGCACTTTAAAACATCTCAGGCCTGCCCTTGCAGTCTGGGGCGGACTTTTAAACTAACAATTTGACCTGGCAAATGAAACTTTTTGCAAGGCCTAAATCTTCCTTTTTAAAACATATACATCACCTATGTAGGTAGGTACTAAACAGCCACATGACATGGTGCATTGTATTTAAAAAGTAGGATATGTGTTTACATGGCCTAGTGATACAAACTCCTAAATTCGTTTTCACTACTCCCATGAATAGCATTGGTTACCTTATTACAATTCATTAGTGCTACATTTTGATTGGGAGCTGATAGGCTTGTCAATGTTAGACTCAATTGAAATTTTAAATCCTCTTTAATGGTAAAGTCAGATTGTAAGTCACAATTCTAAAAATCCCACTTTTATTAGGTTGGGATTTTCTTGATCTAACCAGTTGGAGCCTGTTGCCTGTGTCCTGGGTTGCATGAGTGGGAATAGCTTGGCAGTTGGCCTTTGTGTATTCCTTCAAGACAGCGAGATGAAGAGGGGACTAGATGTTGGCATGAAGGGGCCAACCTACCAGTATGGGTAGGGTGGAGCTGTTCCCTGTCACATTTCAAAAGGCTGCCTCCAGCACATACAAAAAAACCTGACTCAAGGCTTCTGCCACTCTACACTAATTGGAGCAGGGGAAGGGAACAACTTTCCGGAACCAGATTTCAGGGTAGCCAGGAGGTCACCCCATTCTTAAAAAGCTCGCACAAGGTATAAGAAGTATCAGACTTCCTGAAACACCTCTTCAGTTCACTCCTGGACCTGTGGACACTACAGAAGAAGGACTGCCTTATTCTCTAGAGGACTGCCCTGCTGCTTGAGGCCTGCCTTGTTCCCCCACACGACTACCCCACTGCTAGCAGAGGACTGCCCTACTGCTTGAGGTCTGCTTTACTCCCCAGATAACTGCCCCCTCTCTGAGTAGGAAGACTGAACCTGTTCCCTTCATTCCAGGCTGACCTGAATGACTCCAAGGGTCAGTTGGCTGGCCTCATGGTCTGAGCCACAGGGGCACAACAGGATCCAGAGGCCTCCCTGAACTGCCCCACTGAACTGCTGCAAATACACCTGCCTGAACCAGGAATCGGAACGGCCAGCCTTTGCCAGAGGAAGCCCCTGATCCGCAAAAGGGGCCTCCCCAGGTCTTTGATGGTTGGCTGGTGTCAGAGTGCACATCTCTAAAAGAAAAGGTGAAATTCTGAAGTTGTGGGCTTTTCGTGACCGTAAACAGGCCTGTTTGTGCTGGGACTATGCTGTCCAAGGTGAAGTTCTGGTGAATCCGAATTCATGTTATAGCGGCCACAAACTACAACCGGTAACATGAGATCTGCATATTGCACTACAGCAACAACAGCCTTCAGTAACTGCCGACAAGAGGCTCCAGCAAGGACCATCTGTGATGCCCAACTGGACTTTCATGCTACAGTGATTACCATCTGCAACACTCTCCCTGCTCCACATAGGCTCCTCCATCGTAAACATAACTCTTCACATTGTACTTTGAGAAGGTTATTTTTTTCAGCAGGACTAAGATGGTGCCTATACCTGGCCCGTGCTCCACTGTCAGCATGAGCTTTTGACTTTCCCGTGGTCTCGAATGACTAGATGACAGTGAGTGGCAATTCGTAAATAATTTTAATATCTCTGGTTCTACTGATTGGATTTTTGTCATTCTGGTATAATTTTTTTAATTAAAGTTTACTTTATTCATTTTAATGTATTACTTTTAGAGTGCTACAAAATGCTTTACAAATTGCCTCTAAGTTAAACCTGACTGCTTTACACCAAGCTACCAGAGGGTTAAGTTACACACAGGTTTATTTAGTGACTTTTGTGTGTCACTATGACAGGGATTGAGGACATTATCTGAGCGGGGCTGAAAAGTACAAGGTAATTAACAAATTGTTCGGAAGCAGAGTGAGGTTAAACTTTGAATTAAAGTTTATTCTCACTGAAAATAGGAGCCCACAGCGTAACGACCTCTTCCCTCTGAGTGAAAACTGTCATTTCAGGTTCGGAACGCACAGGGAGTTAAACACCGCGAGCCAGAACACATATTCAAACAATTACAAACATGAAGGATAACACCAGGAAATTCTTAACATGCACGTGCATGTGTACATGACCTCATACGAACCCTGGCTGTATATTACATCTTCTTTCCCTTTTGCAAACAAAACATTCTATTTTATAGCACATTAGTACAGAAATAAATCTTTGTATCTTGACGGTACAGAAACATTACATGATGTCCTGCAAGCTTCACCATGAGAGTGAATACTTTCTTTGGCAACCTGTGAAGACTCTGCAACAGACCGATTAAATTCTGAATTACAAGAACTTGAGTCTAAAATTTCTTCACCATGCTCTAATGAATGAAAAGCTTCCGAACCATTCAGTACAGCAACACTTTGCTTATGATTAAAAAACAGATGAGATGTATTTTGTAAACCATCTTCCTGGATGTTTTTGTTATCCAAAATCTTTCTTGCTTGTTCATAATACAGTTTAACTACACATCTTTTACTCCACCACCCCTTTTTATCCAATAATAAGGACCCTTTAGATACCTTCAATATGCGTACGGGTGAAGAATACATAGAAGATCCTTTTTTAACTCTAACAGGACTTTTGATTAAAACCCAATCACCCACTGTAAAACTCTGTTCTTTTACACGATGCGTGGCATCAAAATGACTTTTCAGCAAAATTTGTTTGGTTGTTGCATTAATTCTCATTCTATTTGAATCTAAACAAGAATAACATTTTGGTTGCCTTGCGAAGTTTTTAATCCAATCAGGACAGACTACAGTCCTAGGATCCCTTTTCCGTAACAGCCTAAACGGAGAAACCCCTGTAGTGGAATGCGGGGTGATCAAATAAGACCAAACCTTTTTATTCAGAAAATTTTCCACCGAATTATTAATAGCAAGCGCAGTTTGTATCCCCTCCTTCAAAAATCTGTTCATTCTTTCTACCAGACCATTCGAAGAAGGGGAATACAATGCAACTCTGTGATGTTTAATGTTATGTGAATCTAAAAAGTTTTTCATTTGAGTTTCGGTGAAATGTGAGCCATTATCAGTAACCAATTCTTTTGGTGCCCCTTCAATATTAAAAATCCTGTGTAAAAACTTTATCACAGAGGCTGTGTTGAGCGTATATGTGAACTCAAAATAAACACATTTAGAATAGTAGTCAACCATTACCATAAGAAATCTTTGTTCATGGGGTAACAAATCAAAAGGACCTGAAATATCCAATGCAATTTTGTTCCAAGACTCAACAGGGAGCGGAATGCAATGTAATGGTGTCTGTGAAGTTTTCCAGTGTTTATCAGATAACAAGCAAGTTTCACATTTGTCAATCCATTGAGACATCATCTTATCCATTGAAGGCCACCAAAAATATTCTTTTAAGATTCTACAAGTTCCTCCAATACCTAGGTGCCCTTGATGAGCAGACTCAATTAAACTACTGCGTAAAGATTCTTGTGGAATACAAAGATCTGCACGCATCAAAACTCCTTCTACTAACATAAGTTCAGCTGAAATTTGGGCAAAGGGTTTTAAAGAGTCAGGCAAAGAGTGTTCTTTTGGCCACACTTCTCTTACATAACTCATTGCTTTCTGCAAAACTGCATCCGTTTGAGATGCATCCATCCAATCTTTATATTGTATACTACCCACAGAGTCCAAAGCATCCTCAATGATTTCCACAACTGCTTCTGTTTCATCATTAGCATCATTTAGACCAACACTTTGTAGTGGCATTTGGGATAGGCAGTCCGCCCTGACATTTTGACCTCCAGAAATATACTTAATTTCAAAATTGAACTCTTGTAGCCGAGAAAGTAACCTAACCAATCTGGAAGACGCTTTACCAGTTCCATTTCCATTTAACAAATGTAATAACGGTTTATGGTCTGTATAAATTTCAAATAGAGTACCCCATATAAAAGTTTTTAACTTTTCAACAGCCCAAGTACACGCAAGAGTTTCTCTTTCAATTGTACTATAGTGAGATTCTGCCAGCTTCAAACTCCTGGAAGCAAATCCAATGGTACGTGCCTGCCCTGACACCCACTGACAAAGGACAGCACCCAACCCTTTTTGATTAGCATCAACCGTGATGGTACATTTATGACCTGAAATATATGATGATAAAACTGGTGCCTTTATAATCAATTGTTTGATATCATTGAAAGCTTCATCGCAAGAACTGTCCCAAACAAAAGATATGCCCTTTTTAAGCAAAGACCGTAGAGGTTGTACTACTTGAGCATACCCTGGAACAAATCGTGAATAATATTCTGTCATGCCCAGAAACGACCTAAGTGTATCTTTATCTTTTGGAGGGTCAACATCACTGATGGCTTGAGTAAGTGATAACTTAGGTTTAATGCCTTCTGAAGAAATGGAATGACCTAGATAATCCAACTCATTAGTTAGAAATTTACACTTTTTAAGTCCTAAAGTGATACCAACTTTTTGGAACAAGTTCAAAACGTTTCTTAGAATGACAAGATGTTCAGCAACAGAGTTTGAAAAAAAATGAGTACATGATCTTGGTAAGCCTGCACTCCCTCAATTCTTTTCAATATGTAATCCATACATTTTTGAAAGACACTGGCAGCAGAAGCCAACCCAAAAGGCAATCTCAAAAACATATATGCTCCAAATGGAGTCACAAACGTAGTGAGATCAGTTGACTCTGGTGCTAAAGGTATTTGGTGATATGCAGATTTAAGATCCAATAAACTAAAATATTTTGCAGTACCAATATTTGTAAGAAGATCTTGAATCTTTGGTAAAGGGTGACAATCAACTAAGATATTCTTGTTAAGAGATCTCAGATCAGCACACAAACAAATCTCGCCAACCTTTTTGCACACAAGGGCAATAGGACTGACCCACTCAGAAGCATCAGTGGTAGTAATTACACCTTCACGGATCAAATAATCAAAAAAATTTTTTAGATCCCCTCTCACACTTAACGGAATAGCTCTGACCTTATGAGCAACAGGAATAACATTCTGCTTCAATCTTATCACATGCTCAAACTTGTCTATTTTTCCAATTTTAGAGTTAAAAACATCTTGAAAATCATCTAGCAGTGATTTTAAAGCACAATCATCAATAGTATCACCGATGTAAGAAATCTGAGTGTCATTGACTTGTACAGGTTTCTCAGAACCGGGAAAAAGTTTCAAACCCATCTTAGCTAAGTCTTGCCAGCCCAAAATATTTTTGCCTTTGACAGCTACATAGATTTTAGAAGTAATTTGTCTACCCAAACATGACAAGGTTTCAATGAAAAATCCTAACATATCAATATCATTGTCCCCATATGTCTTTGGAGAAATATCAGTTTAATGCAAGTGAAACTTATCAGACCATTGTGCGTAATAAAGCTGATTCGAGATAATAGAGACTGGTGCACCAGAATCAGCTATCATACTCAATGTGTAGCAATTAGCAATGATAACTTCACAAAAAGGACCCTTATACTTGAAACCTGGTTGAATAGAAACAGCAGACTCAACGGTTAAAACCATCTTATCAAAATCATTTTGCAGAGTGACGATGTCATCATGCATTTGAACACTACTAACGAAGTACACTCTTACCTCTACACACAGATTGAAAATGACCTATTTTGTGACACTTAATACATTTTTTCCCTAAAGCCGGTCATTTAGGACTGTTGCCTACATGCGAAGTAGAACCACATCTGAAACATATTTAATTTGTTTTTTTTATATACCGGTTTGACAAAGTTATTTTTGAGCGGAAGCACATTAATTGAATCAGAACCTTGGATGGAATTAATCACACAGTTACTAGAAGACACAGAAGAAATACATTTGGATGACACCATTGCTCTTTCAATACTTTTCGCCATATCAATTACTTCAGAAAGAAGAGGAACCCTGCAACTTAAAATCCTCTCTTGTATTTTCTTAGAGAAACAACTGTACACAAATTGATCTCTGATGTAGGTATCTAGCGCTGAACCAAAATGACAATTTGCAGCAAATTTCTCAGAGCTGAAATGTACTCCTCCACAGTCTCGTCCACTTCTTGTTTCCTTTTCATGAAATTGAAACGCTCCAGCATCACGTTTGGCTCTTCCAGAAATTTTTTATTTAACCTTTCTACTGCTTCTGTATACACAGACCAATTTTCTCCATCACCAGATGTAGGTGTCACAACAGGTAAGTTATCAAAAATGTGTTGACCTTCAGTGCCAAGATAACCAATCAATACTGCAAGTTTTCTTTTAGGAGTATAATTTTCAGCATCAATAGCAATTAAATAATTTTCAAATGAGCGATACCAAATTCTCCATGGTATTTTAGGTTTGCCAGGTAGAGGTAAAAATGAAGGAAGTTGAACAACTTGTTGAGGAGAAGCCATAAATACAAATATATAAATATTTATAACGTCTGGTTTCCAAAAATGTAATGACTTCTTTTAAATAAATGAAAATTGAGACTTCTTCATAATACTGGATCCAACGCAAAATGGCAATAAACATAAGCGTCACAAAAAAAAAACGCTTAAAAATTACTCAAATTTGCCGATTGACATTTAGAATCAGTCTAACCCACTTCACCAAATGAACACTCCCTCATCCAATATGGCCGCTAAAGTTGCCTCCCGACGTAGAGAGGAGTAAATCCTCCCAATCCAGACAAATATATTGAAGATCACCTCACTCGAGTCCGTAATAGATCAATAGAATCACCGGCTCCAACAAAGGTGGACAAAGTCCTTGAAGCAAATGAAGTGAATCAACACCGTCGAGGAAAGAAGGGCTGGTGGGCTCCTGAACAATACCAAGTACCTCGCTCGTCACCAGATGAAAAGTACAAGGTAATTAACAAATTGTTCGGAAGCAGAGTGAGGTTAAACTTTGAATACATTCTTCATCTGTGTTCTTCTTCTGTGTACTTCTTCTGTGTTCTTCTTCTGTGTACTTCATCTGTGTTTCTTCCTTCTCTTCTGCACCGCGACCTGCGTGTGCTTTCTTCTTTCTTCATCTGTGTTCATCTGTGTTCTTCGTATCCTCTGCTTCTCAGGTCTCTCCTCTTCTGCCTGACTCCTCTTCCTTGACTCTTCGCTCCTCTTCTTCTTTACCTTTCTTATTGGCTCTCCTCTTCTGTTCTTCTGCACCCGACTCCTTGCTCCTCTTCTTCTTTACCTTCTTCTTGGCTCTTCTCTCTTCTGTTCTTATGCTCCTGACTCCTTGCTCCTCTTCTTCTTTGCCTTCTTCTTGGCTCTTCTGTTCTTCTGCTCCTGACTCTTCTCTCTATCCTTCCTTACTCCCCTCCACCTCTGTAACCCCCACCCCTATCTTCCTATCTTTCTTCGTTACTCCCCTCCACCTTTAAACCCCCCTCCCCTATCTTTTCTCCCCTCCCCTCTACCTGACCCCCCCACCCTCCGCTTTCCCGCCGCCACCTCCTGCTCGCCCCCAACCCCCTGCTCCCATTCATCACCCCCCTCCCGCCCCCAGCTGACCCCTCCTCCCCCCCTCCTCCCTCTTATGGCGGCCGCTGCGCGACAGAGTTAGCCACCCTTGACCCAAGGGTAGGTCGCTCCCCCTACCGCTGCAGTTCCACCAGCCCAGGCCCCTGAAACCTCCAAGCAAGTCCTGCGAAAAGACAGTAAGTACTCCCCCCGCCCAGCCCCTCGCCCTGCCCCGCGCTACTCACCTCTTCTCCTGTGCCTCTGTCTTCTGCCTTCCGCTCTCCCCTCCTACCTCTCTCCGCTCCCCCGCCGTCCTTCTTCCCTTCGCTCTCTGCTCCTCTTCTGCAGCCCTCTTGCTGCGTGTTCTGCTCTTCCTCGGCCCGCTCCTCTTCCTCACCGCGTTCTCTTCCTGCTTCTTTCTTCATCTTTGGTCTTCTTCTGTGTTCTTCATCTGTATTCTTCATCTGTGTTCCTCTTTCTTCCCTGCACCCCGTCCTGCATGTTCTCTCTTCTTCTTTGTCCTTCTTCTGTGTTCTTCATCCGTGTTCTTCTTTCTTCCCTGCACCCCGTCCTGCATGTTCTCTCTTCTTCTTTGTCCTTCTTCCGTGTTCTTCATCCGTGTTCTTCATCCGTGTTCTTCATCCGTGTTCTTCATCCGTGTTCTTCATCCGTGTTCTTCATCCGTGTTCTTCTTCCGTGTTCTTCTTCCGTGTTTCTTCCTGCTCTTCTGCACCGCGACCTGTGTGTGCTTTCTTCTTTCATCTGTGTTCTTCGTATCGTCTGCTTCTCAGGTCTCTCCTCTTCTGCCTGACTCCTCTTCCTTGACTCTTCGCTCCTCTTCTTCTTTACCTTTCTCCTTGGCTCTTCACTCTTCTGCTCTTGACTCCTCGCTCCTCTTCTTCTTTACCTTTCTTCTTGGCTCTCCTCTCTTCTGTTCTTCTGCTCCTGACTCTTCTCTCTGTCCTTCCTTACTCCCCTCCACCTCTGTAACCCCCCCTCCTCTATCTTCCTATCTTTCTTCCTTACTCCCCTCCACCTTTAAACACCCCTCCCCTATCTTTTCTCCCCTCCCCTCTACCTGACCCCCCCACCCTCTTGCTGCGTGTTCTGCTCGTCCTCGGCCCCGCTCCTCTTCCTCACCGCGTTCTCTTCCTGCTTCTTTCTTCATCTTTGGTCTTCATCTTTGGTCTTCATCTTTGGTCTTCATCTTTGGTCTTCATCTGTGTTCTTCATCTGTGTTCTTCATCTGTGTTCTTCATCTGTGTTCTTCTTTGTTCCCTGCACCCCGTCCTGCGTGTTCTTTCTTCTTTCTTCATCTGTGTTCTTCATCTGTGTTCTTCTTTCTTCCCTGCACCCCGTCCTGCGTGTTCTCTCTTCTTCTTTGTTCTTCTTCTGTGTACTTCTTCTGTGTACTTCTTCTGTGTACTTCTTCTGTGTACTTCTTCTGTGTACTTCTTCTGTGTACTTCTTCTGTGTTTCTTCCTTCTCTTCTGCACCGCGACCTGTGTGTGCTTTCTTCTTTCTTCATCTGTGTTCTTCATCTGTGTTCTTCGTATCCTCTGCTTCTCAGGTCTCTCCTCTTCTGCCTGACTCCTCTTCCTTGACTCTTCGCTCCTCTTCTTCTTTACCTTTCTCCTTGGCTCTTCTCTCTTCTGCTCCTGACTCCTCGCTCCTCTTCTTCTTTACCTTTCTTCTTGGCTCTCCTCCCTTCTGTTCTTCTGCTCCTGACTCCTTGCTCTTCTTCTTCTTTACCTTCTTCTTCACTCTTCTCTCTTCTGTTCTTCTGCTCCTGACTCCTTGCTCCTCCTCTTCTTTACCTTCTTCTTGGCTCTTCTCTCTTCTGTTCTTCTGCTCCTGACTCTTCTCTCTGTCCTTCCTTACTCCCCTCCACCTCTGTAACCCCCGCTCCCCTATCTTCCTATCTTTCTTCCTTACTCCCCTCCACCTTTAACCCCCCCTCCCCTATCTTTTCTCCCCTCCCCTCCCCTCTACCTGACCCCCCCACCCTCTGCTTTCCCGCCGCCACCTCCTGCTCGCCCCCGCCCCCCCTGCTCCCATTCGTCGCCCCCAGCTGACCCCCTCCTGCCTCCCTCCTCCCTCTTATGGAGGCTGCGCCAAAGGCAAGCCCGTCTGGGCCCGTCTGGGCCCGTCCGCCCCTGGACCGCGCCCAGCGCCACGACCCCTGGCCCCCAGCACTCCCAAACCCCGCAGCACCGCTACGACCCCATCACCCTCCACGCCCTCAACCCGGGGCGCTCCAGCACCTGCTTCCAAGCCAACCCGAAACGTACCCACGGACCCTTCGTATGTCACACCTGCAAACTCACCTTCCACCGCGAAACCACCACGCCCGCCAGCCCACGCGCCAACAACCACCTCAAATGCATCCTGATCAACGCACGCTCCGTCCACAAGCACACAGTTGAACTATGGGACCTCCTGGACTCCACTGCACCGGACGTCGCCTTCATCACTGAGACCTGGATGAACGCCTCCTCGGCCCCCGACATCGCCATAGCCATCCCAGACGGCTAGAAGATTTCCAGGAGAGACCGCACCAACCAAGTAGGTGGAGGAATCGCCATTGTCTTCAAGGACTCCATCAACGTCACCACCTCCACCGAAGACACCCCCCTCGCCGCCAAACACCTGCACTTCCAGATCCACACCGACCCCAGGACCACCCTCAGAGGAACTCTCATCTACCGACCCCCTGGACCACGCGCCCTCTTCAGCGACTCTATCACTGACTTCATCTCCCCGCACGCCCTTGCCTCGCCGGACTACATCCTCCTCGGTGACCTCAACTTCCACCTGGAACAGAACAACGACACCAACACCACCACCCTGCTCGACAACCTCGGTCTCAAGCAACTGGTGAACACCCCCACCCACATCGCCGGACACACACTCGACCCCATCTTCTCCGCCAGCAACCACGTATCCTTCAGACACTCCTCCGCTATACACTGGACCGACCACAGATGTGTCCACTTCACCTTCTGATGCGAGACTCGCCACCTCCGCACACAACCCATCCCACGCCGACAGTGGAACAAAATCCCCTGCGGAACAGCTTCTCTCCACTCTCAGCGACAACCAACCCACCTTCTCCACTGACCCCAACGACGCAGCCCTCAGCCTCACGCATTGGATCACCAACTGCGCAGACAACCTCGCTCCCCTCAGACGCCTCCCAAGACAGACCAACACCAAAAAACCTCTCAGGTTCACTGATACCCTCAAGGAATAAAAAAAAAACGGCTGCACCCTCGAGAAAGCCTGGCGCAAGGACCACACCGCAGATAACATGACTGCCCTCAAGAACGCTACCCGCGAACACCACCAACTGATCCACGCCTCCAAAAGAAATTCCTTCACAGACAGACTGGACAAAAACAGTCACAACAGCAGACAACTCTTCAACATCATCAAAGAGCTCTCCAACCCTAATGCCAACGCCAACGCCATCACGCCCTCACAAGACCTCTGCAACTCCCTCGCCACCTTCTTCCATCGTAAGATCACCGACCTACACGACAGCTTCGGACACCAGACCCAGCCAACCACCACAGAACCTACAACCCCAGCCATCACCCTCAACGCCTGGACTCACATCAACACGGAAGAGACCAAAGCCACTATGAACTCCATCCACTCCTGTGCCCCCTCGGACCCCTGCCCACACTTCATCTTCAACAAAGCCGACATCATCATCGCCCCGCATCTCCAGACCATCATCAACAGTTCGTTTTCTTCTGCCACCTTCCCCGAGAGCTGGAAACACGCTGAAGTCAACGCCCTGCTGAAGAAACCTACGGCGGACCCAAGCCACCAGAAGAACTTCCGCCCCATCTCGCTCCTCCCCTTCCCTGCCAAAGTCATAGAGAAGACCGTCAACAAGCAACTTACCAACTTCCTTGAAGACAACAACCTACTCGACCCCTCTCAGTCCTGATTCCGAGCCAATCACAGCACAGAAACCGCCCTCATCTCAGTCACAGATGGCATCAGAACCCTGATGGACAACGGAGAAACAGTCGCCCTCATCCTCCTCGACCTCTCGGCTGCCTTCGACACCGTCTGCCACCGCACCCTAATAACCCGCCTCCGCTCCACCGGGAACCAAGGACAGGCCCTGGATCACCTCCTTCCTCTCCAACCGCTCCCAAAGAGTCTACCTCCCACCTTTCCGCTCAGACCCCACCGAGATCATCTGCGGTGTCCCACAAGGCTCCTCGCTCAGCCCGACTCTCTTCAATGTCTACATGAGCCCCCTCGCCGGCATAGTACGCAAACACAGCATCATCATCACCTCCTACGCCAACGACACTCAGCTGATACTTTCCCTCACCAAGGACCCCACCAGCGCCAAGACCAACCTGCAAGATGGAATGAAAGACGTCGCAGATTGGATGAAACTCAGCCGTCTGAAACTGAACTCAGACAAAATGGAAGTCCTCATCCTCGGAAACACCCCGACCACCTGGGATGACTCCTGGTGGCCCACGGCCCTTGGCACCGCACCGACCCCCTCAGACCACGCACGCAACCTCGGTTTCATCCTGGACCCACTTCTCACCATGACCAAACAAGTCAACGCCGTATCATCCTCCTGCTTCCTCACCCTCCGCATGCTCCGAAAGATCTTCAGTTGGATCCCCGCCGACACCAGAAAGACCGTGACCCACGCCCTCGTCCCGAGCCGCCTGGACTACAGCAACACCCTATATGCAGGAACCACCGCTAAACTCCAGAAACGTCTGCAACGAATTCAAAACGCCTCCGCCCACCTCATCCTCAACATACCCCGCAACAGCCACATCTCCGCCCACCTGAGACACCTGCACTGGCTTCCAGTCAACAAAAGGATAACCTTCCGACTCCTCACCCACGCACACAAAGCCCTCCACAACAAGGGACCCGAATACCTCAACCGCCGCCTCAGTTTCTACACACCCACCCGTCATCTTCGCTCCGCCAACCTCGCTCTCGCCGCCGTCCCTCGCATCCGCCGCACCACGGCAGGTGGGAGGTCCTTCTCCTACCTGGCGGCCAAGACACGGAATTCCCTCCCCACCAACCTCAGGACCACCCAGGACCACTCCGCATTCCGGAGACAACTCAAGACCTGGCTCTTCAAGCAGCAGTAGCCCCTTCCCCCTAGCGCCTTGAGACCCGCACGGGTGAGTAGCGTGCTTTATAAATGTTTATGATTTGATTTGATTCTTACTGAAAATAGGAGCCCACAGCGTAATGACCTCTTCCTGTGCCCTCCGAGTGAAAACTGTCATTTCACGTTCGGAACGCACAGGGAGTTAAACACCACGAGCCAGAACACATATTCAAACAATTACAAACATGAAGGATAACACCAGGAAATTCTTAACATGCACGTGCATGTGTATATGACCTCATACGAACCCTGACTGTATATTACATTACAGGGGCTTTCATCCACCTGAATTAATGACCCAATGTTTTCACACCATACATCAGTCAGTTCACACTATTCATACTTACACTCGAAATCAATCAGGAACGCACTGCAAGTCAGAACTTCAGCTTCAGTGGAGTTCCAGAAAATCTATTATTCTCTCGGAAAGGGCTTTAGGGACCAAGAATATCCTATGTGGACCCCTTGCAAAGAGGAGGCGCTGTATATTATGCAACTATCCTCTGCTATGACTTTGTGAAACAAAAACCATACCCCAATTTATTTGATGACACCCCAAAATTTTAGAAACTCCAAATACATAGCTGGGGACACTCAATAACTGAGTTTTACATAAGAGGAAAAGTTAAAGGGGTTTATTTCAAACATTTCAAAATCAGTTGTCCGGAATAAATGTCATAAAGGCTCAAATGCAGAGTTATTACAAAGAAGTTACAAATCAGAAATAAATTTAAGCCTAAATGAGCAGCAAAATCAGAAAAGCATCAACGAGCACCCCTAATAACAATAAGGAAAGCAACAAATCTTCTGGCTCATCCCCAAAATCATGGGGTTTAAATACACAGTTCCTGCATAACAAATTAGTTAAAACTGCAGATTCATTATGGCATGATCGTAGCAACTATTTTACAAATGATAGAAAATGTCAGTACCTAACACATAAGCATTATCTCACTTTTTAAGAAAGCACCCATCATCTTCCGTGCTACTGCCATCCGGAGATATTCGAACACACTATGAAACATTTCAAATGATCATTTCACACAATTGAGTAGGACCCGGTATATCCAGAGGAACTACAGTGGAAAGAACTTAGGTGTTTCAACATATCAGGAACACTAGAGATTCATTGAAAGCCTTGTATTCTTAACACTAGGAAAATCATTACATCAGCGGTTTTCGCTTCTGCAGAGCATGTTTAGAGAGACGTAGCACAGAGGGTCATGATGGGCGAGGGTGCATACAGGAGTGGATGACAGACACAGCATCCATTTTATCAAAGATGGAGTTTTATTATAAAAGTGGCACAAATAAATTATGTTATTTATCACACTTCTATGCTTCATATTAAATGTATTTAACTGTAATCATATTTACTCCTCACTGGTATATTGGATCAAACATAAAATATTGATATTCATTATTATAATTCATTATTATTTATTGCACGGAAATGTAGATTTGAAAACGCTTACCCACCAGCTCTTCCTTATCGAAGGGCGTCATATTATCTTTAAAAAACACTCATTTCCAAACTTCCTGCTTAATTTTTCCTACCGCATCCCCACCCTGTCTTAATCATATTTCTTGTAGATTTAATTTCCATTTCTATTCTCCTCACTTAGGGTCCCTTCTGTTCGTCTTATGATCAAGCAACATGACATCAATAGTACACCAAGTTTTAGATATGAGCACTGGGATGGCGACAAAGACAGTGGCATAGACACTAAATTACTGATGCCACTAGGTCACTAACAGTAGAACTGGAACACTGACATGGGGCCTTGACGGTGACACACATACATGAGGGCACTAGGATATGGACATTACAGGATTGATAGAGGTATACTGACAGAGATATGTTAGGACACTGATAATGGAGCCCTGACATGGTTAATAGGACTCTACCAGTGAAGTGGGGATATTGACCATGCGACCCTTGCATCAGGGTAGGGCATGAGAACAGGGCTATTGACAAGGAGGCACTGCAATGGGGTTGGGACACTTATACAGGGACAGAACAAATTGCAACTATGCAGGCATTAGTATATGGACATATATGTGGTAATAATGACATTGGGACAGCCAATGTGACATGGGTACATTGTTATAGGAACACTGCTAGATGCATGTTTCTACCGTGCTGTGCTGCCATGTGATTCCATTACCATGCAGGCATTCCAGCAAGATGAATATATGGCATTGACCAAAGCTATGATCTGGAAGCCCTGAGATGCCCACCTATAGAATCTGGGACCTCTCACATTCATCCTGCAAATGAGAGACTATGGTGTCCATTTGCCTGGGCTGCTGAGATGAGATGGCATTCAGGGGTGAGCAACAATAAAGCAGGCCAGTAAGAAAAATTTGGAAGTTATGAATCGGAGTATAATTGCCGCTTATCAAATGCTGAGCTTACTGAGCCTAGTAAAAATGTTGGTAACCTTCTAGTAACCCCTTCAGATATTCTCCCATATCATTCAAGTGATACCACAGCATTTCTTTACTACAGATTATTCATTAATCCCTGCAAATGTATTAGCCATTTTAAGAACTTTCTAGTCCAGACTGTCAGATTATACCTCCACCCCCACTGACGGCAGTCTCGGTCAACACTAATGTGATACTTCTGACTTTTGCAGAGGGGAACTCTGGTGAGTGAGGTGGCCAGAAATAGCTTTTTGGTCGAGGCTATCCTGTCTTCCCATCTGAAGCATATCTGCCCCACTCCACAAGTATTCCAGGACAAGATGCTAGCTCTTGTTGGGCCTTTGTGGCTTCTACTGATCTGCTCACTGTGATGCCTGCCTCAATAGGCATGAACAGTTCCCAGCCATGTCCTCAGCTCACCTCCATTTACTAAAATGCTGAGAATCTTTGATGAAAAAGCCAAATGTTCCTGAAACTGAAAAAAAGAACACTGCAAGGGCTTTTTGTACACTTTACAATCAGAACAAATATTTTACACCAAAAACCGGGACTTTTGGTCAGGGGTGTAGTTTAGTTAGTACGATTGTAAGGTTGTGAGCTTCAGATTTTCCGACTATCAGACTGGAATATATTGTTTAAATGTTTATACAATAAGCAGGGTTTATGAGAAGGACCTAAGTGGCCGGGCAGTGGAAATGGAGAGGAATGCGGACAGGCTGGAGTACTACAAGAGAAAGCACAATATTTTGTAAAATGACCAATATTTTTGAGTACTTTAACCCCTTCGCTGCCAGGCCTTTTCCCCCTCCTGTGCCAGGCCTTTTTTTGCCTATTTGGGGCAGTTCGCGCTTAGGCCCTCATAACTTTTTGTCCACATAAGCTAACCAAGCCAAATTTGTGTCCTTTTTTTCCAACATCCTAGGGATTCTAGAGGTACCCAGACTTTGTGGCTTCCCCTGAAGGAGGCCAAGAAATTAGCCAAAATACAGTGAAAATTTCGTTTGTTTCAAAAAAATTGGAAAAAGTGGCTGCAGAAGAAGGCTTGTGGTTTTTCCCCTGAAAATGGCATCAACAAAGGGTTTGCCGTGCTAAACTCAGCAGCTTCCCAGCTTTCAGGAACAGGCAGACTTGAATCAGAAAACCCCATTTTTCAACACAATTTTGGCATTTTACTGGGACATACCCCATTTTTGCAATTTTTTGTGCTTTCAGCCTCCTTCTAGTCAGTGACAGAAATGGGCATGAAAACAATACTGGTTCCCAGAAACCTAAACATTCTGAATTCAGCAAGGGGTCATTTGTGTAAATCCTACAAGGGTTTCCTACAGAAAATAACAACTGAAAAAGAAAAATATTGAAATTGAGTTGAAAAAAACAAATTTTTCTCTACGTTTTACTCTGTAACTTTTTCCTGCAATGTCAGATTATCTAAAGCAATATACCGTTACGTCTGCTGGACTCCTCTTGTTGCGGGGATATATAGGGCTTGTAGGTTCATCAAGAACCCGAGGAATCCAAAGCCAATAAATGAGCTGCACCCTGCAGTGCATTTTCATTCTATACCGGGTATACAGCAATTCATTTGCTGAAATATAAAGAGTAAAAAATTGATATCAAGAAAACCTTTGTATTTCCAAAAAGGGCACAAGATAAGGTGTTGAGGAGCAGTGGTTTTTTGCACATCTCTGAATTCCGGGGTGACCATACTAGCATGTGAATTACAGGGCATTTCTCAAATAGATGTCTTTTTTACACACTCTCCTATATTTGGAAGGAAAAAAAGTAGAGAAAGACAATGGGCAATAACACTTGTTTTGCTAATCTATGTTCCCCCAAGTCTCCCGATAAAAATGATACCTCACTTGTGTGGGTAGGCCTAGCGCCCGCGACAGGAAACGCCCCAAAACGCAACGTGGACACATCCCATTTTTTTTAAAGAAAACAGAGATGTTTTTTGCAAAGTGCCTACCTGTAGATTTTGGCCTCTAGCTCAGCCGGCACCTAAGGAAACCTACCAAACCTGTGCATTTCTGAAAACTAGAGACCTAGGGGAATCCAAGATGGGGTGACTTGTGGGGCTCGGACCAGGTTCTGTTACCCAGAATCTTTTGCAAACCTCAAAATTTGGCAAAAAAAACACATGTTCCTCATATTTCTGTGGCAGAAAGTTCTGGAATCTGAGAGGAGCCACAAATTTCCTTCCACCAAGCGTTCCCCCAAGTCTCCCGATAAAAATGATACCTCACTTGTGTGGGTAGGCCTAGCGCCCGCGACAGTAAACTCCCCAAAGCGCAACGTGGACACATCCAATTTTTTGAAAGAAAACAAAGGTGTTTTTTGCGAAGTGGCTACCTGTAGATTTTGGCCTCTAGCTCAGCCGGCACCTAGGGAAACCTACCAAACCTGTGCATTTCTGAAAACTAGAGACCTAGGGGAATCCAAGATGGGGTGACTTGTGGGGCTCAGACCAGGTTCTGTTACCCAGAATCCTTTGCAAACCTCAAAATTTGGCTAAAAAAACACATGTTCCTCACATTTCTGTGGCAGAAAGTTCTGGAATCTGAGAGGAGCCACAAATTTCCTTCCAGCAAGCGTTCCCCCAAGTCTCCCGATAAAAATGATACCTCACTTGTGTGGGTAGGACTAGCGCCCACAAAAGGAAATGGCCCAAAACACAACGTGGACACATCACATTTTTTCATAGAAAACAGTGCCTACCTGTGGATTTTGGCCTGTAGCTCAGCCGGCACCTGTGGAAACCTAGCAAACCAGCGCATTTTTGAAAACTAGAAACCCAGGGGAATCCAAGATGGGGTGACTTGCGGGGCACGACCAGGTTATGTTACCCAGAATCCTTTGCAAACATAAAAATTTGGCCAAAAAAAACACTTTTTCCTCTCATTTCGGTGACAGAAAGTTCTGGAATCTGAGAGGAGCCACAAATTTCCTTCCACCCAGTGTTCCCCTAAGTCTCTCGATAAAAATGGTACCTCACTTCTGTGGGTAGGCCTAGCGCCCACGAAAGGAAATGGCCCAAAACACAACGTGGACACAACATATTTTTTCACAGAAAACAGAGGTGTTTTTTGCAAAGTGCCTACCTGTGGAGTTTGGCCTCTAGCTCAGCCGGCCCCAGGGGGGGGCAGAAATGCCCTAAAATAAATTTGACCCCCCCCAAACCCCCCCTGCCTGGGAGCGACCCTTGCCTACGGGGTCGCTCCCCCTGCGTGACATTGGCGCCAAAAAACAAATCCCCGGTGCCTAGTGGTTTCTGCCCCCTTGGGGGCAGATTGACCTAAAATCGACCAATCTGCCCCCAAGGGGGGCAGAAATGGTCTAAATACAATTTGCCCCCCAGGGGAGCGACCCTTGCCTGATGGGTCGCTCCCCATCTCTAAAAAAACAAACAAACAAACAAAAAAACAAAAAAAAAAATGTGCCCTGGCGCCTAGAGGTTTCTGCCCCCAGGGGGGGCAGAAATGACATAAAATAAATTTGCCCCCCCAAACCCCCCCTCCTCCAGGAGCGACCCTTGCCTACGGGGTCGCTCCCACTGCGTGACATTGGCGCCAAAAAACAAATCCCCGGTGCCTAGTGGTTTCTGCCCCCTTGGGGGCAGATTGACCTAAAATCGGCCAATCTGCCCCCAAGGGGAGCAGAAATGGCCTAAATACAGTTTGCCCCCCAGGGGAGCGACCCTTGCCTGATGGGTCGCTCCCCATCTCTAAAAAAACAAACAAACAAAAAAAAAAAAAAAACATTTTTTTTTCCCCTGGCGCCTAGAGGTTTCTGCCCCCAAGCGCTCCCCCAAGTTCCCCTGTGCCTTGGACGAGGTGACCTCGTCCAAGGCACAGGGGAACTGTAGCCCTGGACGAGGTCACCTCGTCCAGGGTACAGAAGCGGTTAAAAGGGGTGAGTGTATGTCTTTGTATACGTAAATATTCCTGCTGAAATTCAACGGACATCTCGCAATACCCGCCTGAAAGCACCTGTACCCAATTATTTATCAGTAAATACATTTATTAGGGAGGTTTAACACCCAAACACCACCTTGAAACTACGCCCCTGCTTATGGTAACGTTAGCAAACACAATATGAATTTCTAGTGTTTCCTCTCGTTTTTACCATTTCTCTTCCCATTCCTTTCTCACCATAATTTCTGCAAATATAGGATAAGCATCAGTCAATATCAGCACTCATCTTGGATGTTATTAGCAAGAATCAATGGAACTGTAGGGGGTCAGAGGAGAACTCACAGTAGTAGGCCACAGTCTGACCAGGCAAAGAGAGGGGGATAACACACCATATTGCTTGGTGGGACTGAACCCAGAGCGGTTGCAGCCACATTTATTTATACCTTACAGCCACGCCCGGTTGTCAGGATGCATGGGGTCATGGTGTCATCAGAAAGAGCCAGGTGGCACAGTACATCACTTTGTAACAAGTCCCTCCAGACCCCAGGGCAGCACACAGAAAATCTCAGAGTCTTTGGCCAGAATATGAGTTGCGGTTAAGGTCATACTAGGGGCTTTGAGCTGTTTTTTGGGGTTCATTTGTTGGCGCGTCCTACCTTACATTCGTTTTGATAATTCATTTATGAAGGGGACACGCAAGGGTAAATTACCATTTACCCTCATGAGGTCGAATGAAGCTTTGGACTCAGATAGGTATGAGTGTTTGGCTCTGACCAAAACAAAGTTAACAAGAAATAAAACCAACCAATACCATCAATAATGGACAATAGAGTCAGTCATTTAAACACACCATGACCTATATGGTCATGAATCACCACATCAGTTTAGTAAAGTTCAAACATGTATAGCCCTTTAGATTAACAATGCTAAGATCACCTTCATCAAGCGCTAAACAAAATTATAAAGATATATGAATAACACAAGTTGACCAAACCTTCTAAAGAATCTCAGCTTTGACAAAATATGAATTATTAGGCACTCAAGAATCACCATACAGAATAAAAACAATATCAGATGCACAGTTGAGATTGAATGCATTGAGTTAACACAGATGTATTTTTCACAATCGGTTATTGTGAGCAGCCAAATTCAGAATGCAACATTCTAACTATTACCCTAATCAGATTAAGCATGTTGGGCTTCATGCAAAAAGAGAAAAAGAAGGGAAAAACTAATTTGGAAAAGATATATCTATGGCGCTAACAAAAATAGCAGTTGGGATTCTAGAAGAGAAAAACATGGAAATCTGCAAGAAAGACATATGCACAAAAAATGTGGTTATATCTCTCCTAAATGGGGTTCAGCAGACAGCGAAATCTTCATCAGTTAAGCATCTTCTGGTCATCTTCAGTGGACAGTGACATATAGGGAAACAGTTCAGTAATGTTTGGCCTTAATGCATCTGAACAGTAAGTGGCACATAGCACATTATTTTACTAGAAGAAATAGTTGCACATCTAAATACAGCATAGATACAACAGAAAATAAATCTGTCACGACCTACTTGTAATCTGTGTCTGTGACCCACAGGAAGTGTGTCAGGCTTCTCGTTCTTGTAAGTTCTGCCTTTGCCCAAATAGGGACGACTCTTTCTGGTAGCCACAGTGCTGTTGATGGAGGGAACGCCAAAGGCAGTCCATGCCCTCCAGAAGGAGTCCCCGAGGGAAAAAGCCCCAAAAGGGGAAAAAACCTCAACAAGAGGGAACTCCTGAAAAAACTAAAGTAAAAGAAAATCAAAACAAAAGGAAAAAATGACCAGGAAAAAAGCTGGAACAAAATCAGAGTATTAATAGCAGATGCAGAGAAACAGGAGCGAAGATCACCACCAAACAGGAAGTGTTGCAGCGCAAAGAGAACAATAATCACACACCTTATTTACCCCAGGAACAGGAAGTAACAGACAGGAAGTAAAAAGATGCCATCTTGAATTGGGATCCAGTGTTAGAATGCTATAGAAAAAATACCATAGTGAATAGGGAACCAGTACTTGCAGAGAAAAAAGGAAGCATGCTGGGAAAAGAGAAAGAAACATGGGAAAGATATTAAGTATATAAGAAGCTTTAAACAAGGGCGACAGGAAAGAAAAGAGGTGAGTGGGGGGGACCAGGAGCTACTGAAGAGAAAACTAGGCCCCATGCCCAATTTGGGGCCTCGACAAACATATGCAAGGCTCAGACGCGGCGCGTCCTGCTGCCGCGCGCCACGTCCGAGCCGAACCTTCAGCCTGCGGAGCGGCACACGGCGCAACACAATCTCTCTTCAGTAAGAAAGAAGACTGCACTTGAGCAAGAGAGAAAATCTGCTTCAGCAAAGGAATAAATCTGAACTAACATCACCTAAAACATTGCTATACTAAAGCCCCTGAGAATAACTAGTTACTCTACCATTGGTCAGGCTAAGTGGTGATTAGGACAGAACCAATTACACTCAAAGAACATTTCTTCCTTGCATTCTTGTTTCCATTTTTCTCACTCATTGCTTCAGCTTCGCCATTGCCAGTTTCAATTGCACAGATAAAAATGTTGCAATTACATAAAACTACTGAAAGCCTTTATTTTCTGTGGCACATTATCTATTTGGAAGTTAAATAAAATGTTACAAATGTTACAGCACTAGAATATTTCCCTCAGGACTTTACATCATCATCAAGGATGTTTCAGAAAAAACAGGAAACTTTCCACTGCTATCCACATGTTCTAAGCATCAGGTTATTTCATTCTCAATTAGGTTAATACAGGCCTGTTTAAAAATGCAGTTAAATGTGCAGTACAACATTTCATAAAACTCAAACTATTTATTTTCTGAACATGTAATTATTATTGTTTCAGTACTCTCACCTAGTAAAACATAACATTAATTTAATTAGACAGTGATTCATTTTAATTCTTGAAATATTTGTGTTAATTATCAGTGTAGGCCTCATTTTCATTTCAGCTTTGCACTTTAAACACATGTTTTTCTTTCAGTTAATCATGCAATTTATTTTTTACTTTATTTATGCTTTTATACAAACAAGTGAAGCAATACAATAAAATCATGCATTTGCAGACTCATACTATTCAAATTCCATATTGTGTCGTTCTTAATGGATAGTTTCCACCTGCCAGAATCAATCAGCACAGAGTCCTTCAGTCGTATATATGTGTAACTGGTAAGCTCGACTTTTACATATAACAATGATCATGCTTTATATGTCAATCAGATTTCTCACCCTCTGGTTCTCCAGTTTCTTTTCCTATAAGGTATTGTTTGTATACCTCCCAGAATTTCGCTGGCTTATTTTGTAGGGGGGAGTAGCTCACTGTAATTATCTGTTTGCGTGTTACAATACGCCATATCTCTATGGCATTCATCCACCTTAGGAATCGGTCCCCATTCCCACAGCATGGCGACCCTGCGCTTAGCAAGCAACAACCCCATAGCCACGAGCTTGCGAACAGCCTTTGGTAATTGGCCATCCCATCCCACGAGTGCCAAGAATGGCCCAGCATTTATTGGTTCCACGACTATAGCTTCCAGTTCGTTAATAACTTCTCCAGAAGATTTGTATTTTTTCACACGCCCATGCCATATGCAGGAAATCAGCCCGTTCCATTCCACATCTTGGGCAGTTCGCATTATCGCCCAAACCATATCTATATAGGCGGAGTGGGGTGTAATATATTCTATTAAGGAATTTGAAGTGTGATAAATCGATGTCTACTATTCAAGGAGACAGAGCGTGTTTTAGCGCAGTAGTAACGCCATTGTGCGCCTGTGATCTGTACGCCCAGATCTCATTGCCACTCCAATCAGGCTTTTGAGAGCTCGTGAGCTCTTGATTCCTGCATCAATGCGTATAGACGGGACACCAAGCATCTCGAGCAACTCCCCTGCAGGATCAAACAGAGCGACATGACCTTGGGGGGTTCCTGCATATCATCACCGAAAAGTTGTGCTAGTGCATGTCGTGCCCTGTAATACTGAAATCGATGCAGGGGAGTAGGCTCAATGGCCTCATTTCTCACATGTTCCCAGAGTTTCATTGTGTTGTTTTCAAATAAATCACCCAACGTGTTAATACCTAGTTCGCTCAGGGTGTGTATCAACTTACTGTCGCGCCAAAGTGGAAACTAAGCACAGCAACTTAATGGCACATGTGGGGAGTACAGCAAGACTAATCCTTGTTTATCCACAATCTCCTGCCATGCCTTCGCCACCGAGTCCAGAGAAGCCAATGTTTTATATCGCCTGCTTGGTTTGTGATATAGCTCGCCTTGCAATGGGGCCGGCGAGGCCTGCTCCCTTTATCTTAAGAAATGGGGTGTCATCTGGTCCGTGAAGACAAGCCTGCGCCACCGCAGCCCGAGCCGCCACACTATAGGCCTCCAGATCTGGGGCTCCCAGTCCGCCTAGTTCATATGGTCAGGTTAGTACACGCCACTGCACTCGGGGTTGTTTGCCTGCCCAGGCTAGTCTTATCAGTAGTGATCTTAATGTGGCGAAGTATATTCTGGGCAGTACCATCGGAATATTCTGAAATAGGAAAAGAAAGCGTGCCAATACCACCATTTTCATCAACGCTACCCGACCAAGCAGAGACAATGGAAGACAAATCCATCTCTCCACATCAGTTGCCAACTTAGTCATCACTGTGTCATAATTATCCATTACTATAATGTTGGAATCAGTATGTACCTTAATTCCCAGATATCTAACTGACCCAGTTTCCCATCTGAGTGGAAAACCCACCTCCGTCTGCTTTGTGGCCGGAGTCAGCGGAAACATCATTGATTTGCCCCAATTAACTTTAAATCCGGACAGTGCGCCATATCGCACTATTTTCTGGAGCATCGGAGCAGCATTGCGTCTTGGATCTTTGATATACAATAAGGTGTCATCTGCGTATACTGAAATCACAACTGTGTAATGTTTAAAATTAAGGCCGCAGTGACCGTGATATTCCCTCAAGGCACAAGCCAGAGGTTCCGCCGCCAATGCATATAATAGAGGGGAGAGCGGGCATCCCTGTCTGGTGCCTCTAGTGATGTCCAATGTCTCTGTTACTGTACCATTAACCTGAACTCTGGCCCGGGGATCCCTGTACAATGTGGCTATCAGGTGCAGGAACGTGTCCCCCATGCCGAACCGCCACAGCGCAGCCCATAAGAAGTCCCACTCCACCGAGTCAAACGCCTTTTCCACGGCAAAAAAGACCGCTACAGCTTGTATATCAGGAATAATGTTTTGTATAGTGCCAAATAAGGTGCGTAGGTTCATAGTTAGATTTCGGCCGGGGACAAATCCTGCCTGCTCTGGTTTAATCAATAGGGGCAGCACCTTGGCCCGTTGGTCCGCTAAAATTTTAGGATATATCTTGACATCTATGTTCAACAATGAAAGCGGCCTGTAGGAGGAGCATTGTTCAGGTGGTTTCCCTGGCTTAAGTAGTGTGATTATCATAGCTTCTCGCATCGATGGAGGCATGCAGCCGTCCGTCACCATCTCTTCAAACACCTCTTTTAGATGTGGGAGTATCAAAGTTTGGTATGCTTTGTAGAAATACACAGTCAAGCCATCAGGGCCTGGGGCTTTACCTTCTGCCATACCCCCCAACGCCTTTGCTATTTCACCCAGTGTAAATGGTGCCCCCAGAGCCTCTCTATCGGTATCCGACAGTTTCGGTAATACAATATGAGTGACAATCTCTTATAGCATTAGGATCAGGGCCGCCTCTTGTAGTGTATAGAGTTTGGTAATATTCGCGAAATCTAGTGGCCACACTTTCAGGGTCACCGATTATGATACCATCAGCAGCTACTGCCTTGTTAGTTAGATTGGTGCTTCGACTGGGGCGGATTAGATTTGCCAGGACTTTGCCGGGTCTGTCACCCTCCCCATATGCTCGGGCCACAGCATACTTCCCCATATGTCGAACTTCAGAGAGGGCTCTCTCTTGAAATTCTTGTAACTTGGCTCGAATATGTCCTAATGTACGGACATCCGCAGTGTCACGATGTTCTTGCTCTAGCTGGGATAGTTCCCCTTTGAGTAGTTGTAGTCACCTTCGTATCGACCGTAGTACACCCGCATGCTTAGACATGGTGATCCCTCCTATGTACACCTTAAATGTTTCCCAGACTGTGCTTACTCGGGCACCAACCCTTTATTTAGTTGGAAAAATTCCCTGATTGCATTAGCTAATTCCTCTCTGAATGCGGTGTCTGTCAGTGAGCACGGGGGGAACCTCCAAGAGAACTGTGGCTGTGGAATAGGACCTACTGTCAGCAATATTGGAACAGGCAAATGATCCAAATAAGTTCGAGGCCAAGGCGCTTCAGGCGTCACTATGTGTGACAAACTACGGGAGACCAACCATAAATCTATACGTGTGTACAAGTCGTGAGCTGTTGAATAATGAGTATATACTCCTTTTTCTGGGTGGCTATATCTCCAGACATCCACCAGTCCCACAACGACCATTATGTCTAGTATTGCGCGTGCAGCAGCAGCCGGGCCTCTGGCTCTACCCCCGATCTATCTAATGCGGGAGACAGCGTGCAGTTAAAGTCTCCGCACCAAAGTTGTGGGAGGTCTCCCCATTTCATCGCCTGTGCCGCTAGGTCTCTGTAGAACTGGGGGTCGTCATAATTTGTGCCAGAAATTCCTATTAGTAAAAAGGTTCAAGCTCTCCCCTTACATTTTGCCGCCACATGTCGTCCTCCAGGGTCCAGCTCCACACTCCCAAATTCAATGGCAGATGCACGGGAGGCCCACAATAGTACACCCATAGAATGAGTTGTATAACCTGCAGCCCTTTCATTCTGCGAGTGGTGAGCATAGGGCTATTCGGGGCCAAATGTGTCTCTTGCAGAACTGCAATATCAACTTTGTGTCAAAGTAAGTATGCAACTACCTCACGAGTTTTACGTGCATCATTGAGTCCCCTCACATTCCAGGTAACTAACCTAAGCCTGTGGTGACCTTTTTGTAAGTCAGTAGTGGTATGTTCTGGAGTCATCTAATTATCTTAGTTGATTTTCTAAATCCGATTGTGCATAGTACTTGTCTGCTTCATGTTATACAACTTTCCAACCATACTATTACAACTACTTCTACCCACCCACCCAACCCCCTCCCACAATAGGCCAAACTCCAACCTGCCCATCTACTTGTTACTTTCAGAATCCCCCCGCTTCCTACCCCAATTAATACAATACCCAACATTACTATAAGTGGAACACATATGTAGGGGGATGTTGCTTTGCCTTAACTAACAATTCTGTTATGTCGGCTACCGATACATATTTCCAATGGGCCACTTCAATGCCCCAGGGCATGTCATATCTAGTGTGTGAAATGCGTGTGGCTTATCTCTACCATTAGATGGCCTCAAGATTTGTTATTACGGTTGATAACCTCGTTTCATAGGCCTACGCCTATAATTAACACACTTTTCGCAGAGTTTGTGTTCTAATCAAATCTCAACAGGAGTAGTTTTACAATCAAACCCGAAACTTTGACTAATCGTCCGCCGGATCAGTTGCTGGAGCATTCCTTTTATCCGCTAGTTTACGATTCACAAATTGTTCCAGTTTTTTATGATCAGTAAAAAAATATTGTGCTTCCGTCCACATCTACTCTCAGTTTGGCTGGGTATAACATTCTGTAATCCAGTTGCAGTGCTCTTAGTTGTTTCTTCCCTGGCAGAAATTGCTTCCTCGCTTCCTGCACCTGCAATGTGAAGTCTGGGTACAATGAGAGGGTCATCCCCTCGTATCGCAAAGTTTTCAGCTCTCGTGCTCGCCTCAGCGCTGCTATCACCGGATGAGGCGGAGCCTCAGGCGGAGGGCGAGCCAACAGGGATCTATGTGCCCGTTCTACCACGAAGAGCACCGAGAAGGTGTCCTGACCCAGCAGTTGTATCAGTAGGTTTTCAATGAAGTTTTCCATGTTTGCGATCGAGGTAGACTCCGCTATTCCCACAATGCATAGTTTATTCCTTTGAGAGTGGGACTCCAAATCGTCCATCTTATGCCGAAGAGTACCCAGCTCCGTGCTAACCTTTAGTTGTCCAGTGGCCAGTGCAGTCTGTCCATCCTCTACTGCCGATACCCACCTCTCCGCCTGGTCCAACCGCTCCGCCTGTTTATTTAGATGCTCCGACATTCTGTCCATGCAATACGATAGAGTGTCGATTTTACCATCTATTTCGGTTAAACTTTGTTGCATAGCTGCCAGAATGTGTCGTAGGTCTTGATCTTCATGAGTAGTGACCTCTGGGATCTTCTCCGGCTCAGTCTCTGTGCCCTCCCCTGTCTGGCTGATCGTTTTGCGCCGTTCCAAATGTAGTTTAGGCTGAGTTTTGTAATTTTTCCCCATGGTGTCAAGCATTAGTTTCCCCTCCACGCGGTGAGCCCACCGTCTCCAGCGAATTTACTTGCTGAGTTAATCGACATTATAGGTGCGGCGACCTCGCCACTGCTGAGGGCCACTCCACAGGGTCAGCACCTTCGATCTGAGGGTCAGGACCGAATCTGGTCAATCGAGGCATGTTTCGCATCAATCATTGTCTTTCTGCCAGTCACTGATTTCTCTGTGACCCACCCGGGGCCAGGTAATAATCAGCGCACCAAGATCCGTACCCACAGGGGCCCTCCTTCGTTAATTCTGAGTTCGCTCCCTAAGTTATGCCGGCCTGCTCAGCAGTGTCACTATTGGTCCCAGCTCATCCACGCGCCCGCCGGGCCGATCAATCTGGTCACGTCCACAGAGAGAGCGGAGGGTCTCCGCGCTTCTATCAGCCTTGTTGTTGCCTCACCTCAAAGTCTTCTCACTGTCCCTCCGCCCTCTCTCGCGCAGCTGGCCCGCCGCGGCGCACCAACGCATGCGAATGGCACCACACAGAGGTCATCGCCGCCTCGCTGCACTGTCCGGGGACTCCCCTGTCCGCACATCTCCTCGGGCCCCGGGCGCTGCCGGGCCTACCTCAGGTCGCAGCTGGGTCTCTCCTGCGGCGCGTGCGCCAGCAAGTTCTCGCCAGACACCAGTCGTCTGGCCCTGGCCTACGCCCTCAGGACCTCCGCTCGGCTTGGCAATCACACCGGACCCCTCCGGAGCCGCACAGCGGCTTCAATCTTTTCTCCTGCAGCATACGTTGTGGTTGCCACTTTACAAAACCCAAGACATCGGGTGTGGCCCGCAGGATTTTGTCAGGATCGTTGGGTAGCCGGCAGAGCTCCGCTACAGTGTGGCCATCTTGCGGCTCAGCAAGCTCTGCCCCATAATCATGCAATTTTATTATCATTTTTTCACACTCTAACAGATTCTGTCTCATTGGTTATGACAGCAAGCTGCAATTCCAAAAGAGTTGGGTCGGTGACAGCAGGTGATGGTGGGCCTCCCAGGGGGAAACTTCTTGAACAACTAGGTCTAAACGACTACTTGCCTGAACCACTACTGCTAAACAACTAAAAAGTCTCCACAACTAAGTACTGAACAACTACTGTCTAAAGAACAATTGTGCCTGAATAACAATTGCCTGAACAATGTTGTTGTTTAGGACCTAGTTGTTCTGTCACACATTCTCTCCCAGGACATCCTTGCTAGAAGGGATAGGTGATGTAGTTCCAAGCTCTCCCTGCTCTTCTCTGCTGGCAATCTATCTGTCTTAGTTGTCCCCTTTCTCGTTCTGCTCCATAGGACCCCTCCATCTGTCCACCTTCTTGAACCATGACACAGTCTGAGCCACCATTTCAGCACCTCAACGGGCTGACACTAGAGTATCATTCACAGCAGCCACTATCCCACACCCTTCCTAAAACAGGGTGTGGAACGTCTACCCTGTTGGTCACAAATTAACATCTGGTCTCCTGGTAACAGATCAGGAGTCTGGCTCTCCTGCAATGGGTCACTTGGTCATTGGTCTTCCGAAGTCGATCTTGTGTGTGGTCTGGGTCAAATATTGGAGCCTGCCACCACAGGCTCAGGAGACTTGTGTTTCAGCCAGGCCTTTTCAACATCAGCAGCCATTTTGAACACTGTGTCTTGCAGTGGGGTGTAACCTGGTATGCACGCAGGAATTGATGTGAGCTCAATTCTATATTATGCTGCCTTCGTCCACAAGGAGATGTAAGGCTTTATTTGGGGTACGCATAGATCATTCTACATCATAGTTGGTCTGTGGACACTGAGTGGGGGAATCTTCTGGTGATGGTTTCCCAGGTGTTCCAGGAACACCCTGAGTTCAGCCCATTGAAATGGAGGCCTGTTGTCAGTGGGTATCTCTTTCAGAAAGCAAACATTGTAAACACTTTCTCTGGGAGGGGACTGACATTGTAGAAGGCTGTTGATTCTGTCAGTTCCATGACTGGGTACTTGGAGTACACATCGACTAGTACCATTGACTAACATGTTTCTGGATGCTGCCATAGTCTAGGTTCACTTTGTACCAAGGTGCTTCATAGCGCTCTTCTGTGGCTACTGGGACAGGTGCACGGACTCCACTGGTCAGCTGACAAGCCATGCACTGTTTGGTCTGGTCATCAATGGAGACATCCATCCATGGGAACCCAACTCTTTCTAGGCAGATTAAACATGAAACAGTGATCATCATTACAATTGGTGTGAATAAGATAAACAATTCCTACATTACGACCCCGGCGGTTGGCGATAATATGGCGATAAGTACTGCCAACAGGCTGGTGGTACTTACTGCCATATTATGACATTGGCAGCTAACCCGCCAATGTACCACTCCGACCGCCACGGTGGTAACAGCCACCGGGCTGGAGATATCCATCTCCAGCCAGGCAGCCGTCACTATTCTGCCTGTGGGATTATGACCCAGCCTACCACATTGGTTTCCGTGGCTTTCTTAACACCACAAAAACCATGGCGATAGGGAATTAATTCCCTGTCACTGATAGTGCCTGTCACTGATAGGGGTCTCCCCTCCTACCCCTCCAGTTAGACCCCCGCTGCCCCACCTCTCTAAAACCCCCACCCCTCCCTACATTCACACCCCCTTCACACACACACACCCATTCCCACATGCATCCACGTATGCAAACATCCATACACACACATCCGCACACACTTTCATACATACACACAGACATGCATTCACATAACACAACATACACGCACTCACACCTCCATGCACACACATTCAACACACAACACACACCGGCATCCACGCACACACAAACATTCATACACACCCCAACACACACAACACCCCCCTCCCCTGTAGGATACCTGACTTACCTGTATTCAGGGGGTCCTCCGCCAGCAGAACACCGCCATGCAGTATTATGGGTCATAATACGTCTGGCGGCGGTCTACTGGGGTGGCGCTGCTGGTGGCAGCAGCACCATCTTACCGCCATCCGCCGGCATGGCCACTGCCGGATGTCCGCCATTCTTCTGGCAGAAATCCAGCTATGGTCATAATACAGCAGACGGCTGGTAGCCGTGGCAAAGGTCTTTTGGCGACCCTCGCTGTGGTGGTAGGCGGTTTTTACCACCAGTCTTAAAATGAGGGCCTATGTCTAAAATCTGAGAGCATGGCGGTGGTAACCCTACTGCCTGTCCCAATCCAAGGGGGGGACCCCAACCTTATACTAAAGAGGCTGGCAAATGTCTGCCTGTTGTCTGGATGGCAATACTCTTGGAAAGCTGAAACGTCAGCACCAGGGTCAGCGAAGCTGTCAATGGAATGATGTGCACCCAGGCCATGACTGGAATGGCCCCTATGCCCCTTTAGGTCTATGTGGTGTTTATATAAGAAATCCTGAAGCGTTATAAGAACAGGCCTGATGTACTAATGTGTCTAGGAATTGGGGACTGACTCTTGAGTTCCTGGAGTGGCAGTACAAGTTAGAATATCATGTACCAAACATGACAGCCTTAAACAGGGCACAAAGTGTAAATGCGTACAAAGGGTTAATAAAATTTGCAGCACAAACTATTATATCTTCTCAGAATTAAACAGCTGATTAAAATATAAAAACAACAAGTTAAAGGCTGGCTTTGCTAAAAAAGATTAACTCGATAAAAATGTGTATATGTATAAAAGGCACACGCTATGGCCTAATGCTAAAATAAGGGTATCCAACCCAGGCACGAAGAAGAACCCAAAACAGACTCCCCTTGCCAGTACAGGAGTGTAAGGTCCAGGACCTAAAACTAAAAAACTAATAAAAATATATATCAACTAACTTAAAAGCATTTTTAATATCAAATATATACATCAAAGAGATAAAATGTCCATGTTAACAAGCAGACCAGGCCAAAGCATAAGGCCAAAATAAAACCAGTCAATTTGTGAAAAACTTGCCAACCATCAGAATCCCGCATGAGGTCATCAAACACATCAGTGGAGATGGAATCCAGGACAGACCCCACTTTGGTAGATGATAAAACCACCAAAGCCTTGTTCAAAAGGTGGAAGAAGCACATGTGATCCATTGCTTCAGCAACAGCCGAGTGGACACCATTCGGTGGTGTGTCATATGTTGGGACACTGGGAGCCACTAGATCCACAAAGGGCAACTCATAAAAGGCGTCACTTAGCAACTGCAATCTCATGGGACAATTCCAGCATTCCAGAATTCCAGATGTCCTCACTCAGAACATCAAGAATAATGTCCACAGAAGGTACATGTTGCAAAGCAAGACAGACTTCGAGTGCAAGGGCACTTCAAGCAATGGAAGACAGGCTGCACTCAGCAGAAAACTGGTCAAAATGACAATGACCAGTCCTTATCAAGTTCCTCTAATAGTGCTGCACCAAAGTGCTGCATCATATGTTCATGACACAGTAGGGCTGGTGGGAGCTCTATCACTGCTGTTAGTTGGGATGGGGCAGTCATTGTGAATTAAAAATAGCAACAGCCAAAATACCACCAATTAGTGCCAAAACAATCGGGAAATCTTCAAAAACACTCAAAAAGGGAGTGAATGGCTGAAAGCATAACTCCAAACACATTCTGGAACATGCTGACAAATCCTCATCCTAAGCCTTAAAAAGTGTACAATTCCTGTGGTGTTAGATGCATTAAAAATGCTACTGACCAATTCACTTAAGTGTTTTGGAATTTTTTTACTTAAAAGGGACTGTATCCCTGCAGATGACCTTGCCGTTTGCAGGTGTGTCATATCTTTCATGGGCGCCATGTGTTTTTGAAACAAAAGTGCTTTTATTCTGCTCAGCTTCCAGAAGTTGATTTTATAAGTGGCAATGTGAGGCCACAAATGTGCTACTTATATCACGTGTGGGAGGGAAAAGCACAGTTACACAACAGGTCACTATTTGAGAAATAGAAATTACATATACAACATCTGCTCTCATCCCACAACAGCCTTGATCACTCAGCATCAAGTAATTCCCATTCTAAAGTAACTGAAACACTGGGAGAATCAAATGGATGGGAATACCCTACAAGTAGCAAGCTAAGGCCCTCATTATAACCCACACGGTCGGTGACCGCCAGGGCTATAGTGGCGTTCGTATCGCCAACAGCCTGGCGGTACTGGACACCACATTTTGACTGTGGCGGTACCGCTGCTGTGACACCGCCAGGACCGTGGGTATACCGCCATGGGGGTCCCGTCGGTCATGATCCACCAGGGCAGCGCTGCCCTGGGATTCCGACTTCTGCTACTGCCAGCCTCTCCATGGCGGGGACTCGGTGTGCCCCTGGGGGCCCCTGCACTGCCCATGCTATTGCCATGGGCCGTGCAGCCCCCAGACATAGCCCCATTGCACATTTCACTGCCCAAATTTTGGGAAGTGAAATGCGCGACGGGTGCTACTGCACCCACTGCACATCAGCATTGCCACCGGCTCTATTACGAGCCAGCAGCAATGTTGATGTGACTTTTCCGCTGGCCCAGCGGAAAAGTCGAAATAGGGAACCAGACATACCGCCAGCAATGGCGGTATTCTGGCGCCCGCAGCCTTGACGGTCTTCGGTGAAGACCGCAGAGGTTGTAATGAGGGCCTAAGTTTGCTACTGATGCATTGCGTGCACCATGCAATGCCACCTGTTTGCAAATCATAGAATGGCTTACAGAAGCTTCACATTCTCTTCCATTGAGAAAAAAACTTATTTTCGCCATTCAAGCATTTAAAATTAAAGGGCAACTCCACACCTCATAGATTTAGCTATCTCTTAACAGCTCGAACCTGCCAACAGGAAAGTATTTCAAACACAAAGTGAATTGAAATGTTGATATTGGCATAGAGATCACTCCATGTATTTACCACACTGATGATGATGTTCTTGCTACTGTAAAAGGCAACTTTTCTTATTTCTCAATGTTAACCATGATGTAACTAGCTTCCTTCTTGGCCATGACCTGTTCTTTATGTGTGAGGTTAAAAACGGCCAATAACTTTTTTGAGTTAATGTGCATCCAGGGCATGCAGCCAGATTTAAGAACTCGTAAAGTCCAACTCAGCTGCTTAATGGACCTAAGCTAGCTTTGTCCATGGTGTTAAAATGACATGTTGTTTTGTATAATGTCAATAGCAGAAGACACAATGTTGTTTAATGTGTAAATGTGAGTGGACAATGTGTTCATATCATTGTCACAGCGTCTAAAGCGTTCTTTAAATTTTCCTTATCTATTTGCCTTAAAAGTGCAGCATCTTTCATTTACGAAAGCTTTCAAACTTCATTATATATTGCATATAAGAATCTTTTAGAGCGTGCTTTTCTGGGACCTAACAAGAAATCTTGCAAGTCAATGTCTTCAGAAAGGGCAGAACGGTGTTCCTTTACAGCTGGTATTAATGTGTACAAAGGGCTGATAAAATGTGCAGCATGAACAACTTGACCAATTATGTCTTCTCAGAATGAAGCAGTTGATTAAAATATAAAAACAATGAGCTAAAGGCTGTCCGTGCTGAAATATTTGAACTATCTAAAAATGTGTCTAGGTATAAAAGGCACAAGTCACAGGCCATATGCTAAAATAAAGGTGTCCAACCCAGGCATGAAGGAGCGCCAACAACACCTCTTGGACAGCTTGACTACCTTCTGGAACAGGACCACCAGCATGAGGATCCAGGGGCCACGAAGGGGTACTTCATCAGCAGCCTAGTTCAACTTGTCTCGAACCCTCCACAGCTGGGATAGCCATTCCTTGTCTACGGGTGTCCATTGGTTAGCATTGTGTAGGAATGTCCTACATAGCACTTCTTGGAGAATGGAGATAGTCTTTTGGAGAACATCATCATCTTGTGTGGCTTGGCTAATTTCTTTTACAGTTAGTGCTTTTGGACAAGCTGTCCAGCTGATCATCCATACACAGTCGGCCAACTCAATCCAGGGGGGCCTGCTCCATTCCCGATCCAGTGGGATGTTGTGACAGAAAGTTAGCGAGAATTTTCACTTCACAGAAGTAGGTGAACCAATATTGTTGAAATTGCACAGCACATCTCTCAATGTGAGACAGCAATTGGGGGATTCAGGGCACCAAATAGAGTGACTAATGGCTTATGGTCCATGATTGCTCTGAACTCTCTGCCTCATAGATATAAGTAAAAAGTTTTGCATTCTGAACCCAAGATCCGGACTCCTTCTCCAGGGAAGGGATGGCTCGAGGCCAACAGAGCTGTCATCAACAATTAGCTCATTCACTTTCTTAGGGTTTAAGTATGCAATTGTGGTGTTGGTCAGCAGGCCCTGTCAGATGTTAGAGGCAGTGGTTGCTAAGCTACTGCAGGGTGAACCATAGCCACTGGTAGAGTAGCTGAATATATAAGGATGCCATTTCTAATATTCATTGCATTTTGCTCAAATTGTATTCTGAAATACTTTGGATGCCAATGAGATTTTGATGTTTAGTTGTTTACATTATCAGAGCCCTAAGAGTGTCAAAAAGGCTGTGATGTAACAGCCTTCTGGGTCAAGTAATAGTTAATGGTAGCTGGGCTTAGGATCAAGCTTCCAAAATCATTGGGTTCCATGTAGATCAAGGCTGTAGGTGATTGTATTGTCCTAAACTCTTGATGTTTACTCACACCCCTGTATCAATTAGCACCTTGACTGTGGTTCCAGTTAGTGTTACTTTGCACATCGGCTGGGGTTGCCTGTTGACATTTACAGGGATGGTGTATGACATGAGGAACACATCCTTTTCATCTGAGGTTTCAACCTTCTGGTCATGGTGTGTCCATGAGGTGTGGCCCTTCAAGTCGTCTTCGTCATTGTCATTGAGCACAGACCCACCACCTGGATTGATTTGGTACTTCACAGTGGCCTCTGTGTTTCAATAGAAAATCACCTTGGAGGTGCTGGAAAGCAGCGAAGACTGGCCCAGCAGGTTGGAGAGCGTGAACAGCGTGGATGTACAGCAGCTGTTCCACAGCTGCCCATTCACTGAGAGAGCTCAGGGAATCGCTTGCTAGGTGCGACAGGCATGTGCATACCATGTTGGGCATTGCCAGGGAACACCATGGGACTCAGGGACGATGGGCCTGAGAGCTCTTGGGAGCATAACTACTCCTCAGCTCTGATGTAGTGTGGAAGTGGAGGCCTCGCCAGAGGAGGCCTCGCAGTAGGCCGCAGTCTTCCCAGGCAAGGAGATGGGAATAAACAAAAACACACACTATATCACTGTGCTGGACTGAACCCTGATCGGCTGCGACCCCATTTATCTATACCTTCCGGTTGAGTCCGGCTGCCAGGTTGTGTGGGGTCAGGGTGTCATCGAAGAGAGATGGATGGCTCACTGCAGCTGCGTGTCAACACCTCACTTTTGCGTTCATCCAGGGTAGAAATCTTTCTTGCACTGCTCCTACCTGTCCCCTTTTCTCCTCTCCATGCCAGCACTCCTTCTGCCAGACTCTCTTCCATTAGATGTGCATTGATCAAAATGCCAGGAGTGAAGAAAACAACATTACATAACCTTTACCTTAAGGACATAACAGGAAGAGCTGTCATTTGATCTTTAACCCTCAATCTTCAGAGAAAGTGCTGTCACATGACATCCTTGATGACATCACAATAATTTATATAATTGAAGTTCCACAATAACTGTATAATTAATATAACAATGCAAAAGACACGTTTGTTTAAATACCACGTATATTTGGATGCTTACATGATATACATGGAGAACATTGTTCATTTCTCTATATATTGCATAAAACGTTATGTGCTCATCTGAAGAACAAAAAGTGTCATAAAACATAGAACAGCACTGGAAACCTAAAGTATTCATGACATGAACTATCATGATTTATTAGCTCTCTAGTGCATACTGCAATAAAAAATGTATTGCTAGATCATAGGGACAAGAAAAATTAGATTTAAAAAAAACCCCAATAAGAGCTTAATTTAGATCTTGGCAGAATTTGTTCCCGTTGTTGTTTTTCTGTCAGATAATCCATCCACAGACTGGGCTGTCCACCTGCTTAATTTTGATGCTGGCAGGCCCATAGACGATAGTCTGTCAGCCACCTACTGTCACCTCCAGCATTTTACACCTGCATTGACGGCTCCATAGGCAAAAGTGACTTAAGGCACGACCACAGTGAGTTTTACCACCAGGCAAATCATGATGTGCCTTCCCACTGGCGTAACTTTGGAAATAGGTGTTACATGGCTTGGGAGTGGCAGCCCCCCAGGCCACTGGTAAGCTCTGAAGGGCACATTTGGTGCCGTCCTTGCATAAACCAGTTTGCACCAGTCCAGGGACCCTCGGTCACTGCTCTGGCATGAAACTGGTCAATGGGAAGGGAAGTAACCACTCCCCTGTTCATCACCACCGCTGAAGTGGTGCCCAGAGGTCCTCCAGGTGGCCACTTGATTCTGGCATCTTCAATCCAAGATAGGCAGATGCCTCTGGGAGCATCTGAGTGGCCAGGCCAGGCAGATGACATCACAGCCCCCTCCTGATAGGTGGTCACCCTGCTAGGTGACCAAACCCCCTTTCTGGGCTATTTAGGGTCTGCCTCTTAGGTGGGATCTCAGTTTCAACGTGCAAGATTCCAGCAGGATTCCTCTGCAATGTTAACTTCACCTTCTGCCCACTGAACTCTCTAGGAACTGACAATCTGCATCCACAGTGACAACTTCGCTCTGCAACATTGTTTCCACAGCTCCTTCCAGCAACTGCAACATTTCACTGGCTGTGCATTCTCTGATGCTGGGGAGTCTTCAGTTTGCACAAGAAACAAGAAGGAATCTCCCTTGGAGTGAAGGAGTCACTACCCTGCATCCGCAGGCACAAACTGCAACGATGACCGGCTGCGTGGATCTCCTCTCCTTCAGAGCAGCATAGATTCTGCATCACAGGTGGTGGTCTGGAGTGGTCTCCTTGGTCCTCTCTACCAGCTGTCCAACTTGGGAGACGGTAAGCCCTTTCCTTTCCACGCAGGATGGTACCCCTGTGCAGCGCTTTTCTTGCAGCTACCAAGGCTTGTTGGCATCTCCTCCAAGGGATCTTCAGGCCCCATGTAGCCCCAGCACTCTTCCTGTTGATGCACAACCTTCTGCATTCTTCTCCTGTGATGTTGGACTTCTTTCTAGGTGTGCTGTGTGGGCTCACTGCAACTCCTGTGCTTGCTGCCTGTGGGTCGCCTGTGGGGGCTGCCTCCTTTTCCTGTGACTTTCTCACTGCTGAGGGTCACCCGGGATTCCTCTCCGTTGGTTGAGTCCTCCTGGACCTTGCTGGTCCCCACCAGCCCCACATTTCTTCTCCAATTACATTTGCCTTTGCCAAGACTTGGTGGTGGTTTTTCCACACCATTGACCAACTGCAATCCTTCTTCTGGTGTGGGACATTGACTGCATCACTTCAGGAACTCTTCAACTGCTCCAGTGCTGTACTGCTAACCGTCTTCGTCCACTGTCGAACTGGTCCTGCATCCACAGATGGGTGGGTAGTGGCTCCTGCCACCACCAGACATCCCAACGTGAACTGGACTTGGTCTCCTTCTTTCCAGGTCTTCCTCTGCCAAGATCCACCTTTGGTTTCTTGCAGTCTTGTCGGACTCTTGCATTACGCTTTTCTGAAGTCCTTTTGGTGGGTTTGGGGAGAACCAGGTACTTACCTCTCTTCTACTGGTCGATGGGGGGGGCACTATTGTACTTACCTTGTGGGTTTACTAGTTCCTCCAGCTCCCCTTTACCAATTCCACGTCATTTGGTGGGGACCCGCCTTTTGCATTCCACTTTCTTAGTATATAGTTTGGTCCCCCCTTGGACCTTCAGTACTTATTCTTGCTATCAGTGTTTTCAATTGCCTTTTATGCTAATTCCTGACTTCTAATGTACATACAATAGTGTGTTTACTTACCCCCAGTTGGGGTATTGCCTATATAGTATTTTGGTAATTGTGTTACCCTAATACAATACCTTTATTTTTGTAACACTGTGTGATTCTTTCATGTGTGTAAGTGTTATGTGACTACAGTGGCATTGCATAAGCTTTGCATGCATCCTAGGTAAATCTTGGCTGCTCATCCACAGCTACCTCTAGAGAGCCTGGCTTCCTAGACACTGACTACACCTCACTAATATGGGATACCTGGACCTGGTATAAGGTGATAACACCATAGGTGCTCACCACACACCAGGCCAGCTTCCTATAGTTTGCAGATGTAAAAATTTGAAATGTGAATACACTGAAATGAACAGTTACCTCAATCAAGGTAACTTTTGATTTAAATTTTGTGACATTTTAAAACATTCAGAAACATCTTTTTGTTCACAGCTCCAATATTGAATTGGCTTCACTCCACTCACTACACTTCACACAGAAACTAAAAAGACATTTTAGCCTGTGTTTCTAAAAAAAAAAAAAAGTTTGCGATATACACATTTTTTTTTCAACACATACCTGTTCCTCTGGTGAGCCATAAAGGTGGTTGTACAGGAACAGGACATCTGTAGTGGGCAAATCGAGCTCCTCTGCTGAGAGGCTAGGGGACCTGTCACCTGCTTTTCTGGGCATCTTCTTTCCCAGAAGCCGGAAACAGCAGCAATCATAGAGGAGGTGTTGTTGGCAGCAGTGTTGGGAGGCAAGTGAGTTTTTTTTTTATATACCACGTTCTCAATTGTCAATCGAGACGGACACATCCATTGGCTTTCATATATCGCTATCACACACCTTAGCTTATGGCTGTCTCCGTCGTGAGGTTTACACCCACTACATGGTCAACTTATGCTGAGGGCCTTCTGATTGCAAATGTCCTGACAGTAAGGTCAGGTGTTTGCTATTTTAGAATGTGATACAGTGTATTTGCGAATGTTAACTGCGTCACCACCACTCAAAATAGTGGCTATTTTGTTTACATATACAAAATGAAAACGTTATGTTGTGCATTACTGTGGTTAAATGCAATAGTTACACAGTTTTACTTATACTTCAGTTGACAGAATTTTGGGGGAAAAAAATTATGTGTAAATCATACATTCAGAATGTATTATTTATACATTATAAAATAATAATGGACATGTAAAAAATATTTTTTTTAAATAAAACCCATAAAAATGGTTGTGTACATATATGTTACAAAAATATATATTTTTAAGAAGACATGCGATTTGTGTTAAATATCAAAGGAATTTTTTCACATTTAAAAACATTTAAACTTTTCTTAAATGCCGACATATGAACCCAGGGAGGGGTACAAGATGGCAGCCCCAAGTAGTTTGACCATTTCCAGACCTTGCCACTATGGAAGAACGGGTATTATAAGAAAAATCCAGATTAAATAAGAAAACTATTCTAGACATATGTAAAGAATAAGTTCTAGCAAGCTAAAATTCAGATGATTATACAACTTAGTAGGATTTAAAGCATTAGTCATCAGATAAATATTGCCAAGTAAATTTAGGATCATTACAACTTATATTCAGCGTACAAAATAACATAGAAGAAATTCTTTAAGTCAACATAGTTTGACTTGTGAAACCAATTACATCAATTCAATGAAATAACAAGAAAGTGACAACATACAAAATAAAGTATTGACATTTTAATACAAAGCATAAGATGGGGGTTAATAAATGAATAATACTTTAACCTATGTGCATCTATGGAAGAAAAGAGAATGACCAACATCATATTGCAAAATCAGTTTCCAGATACAAAAACAAAGCATCATGGTAGTTGTGGTCATTTCCATTTAACATTAACACTTACAAAATTGTAAGTTGAACATTGCTAGTACAAAATATGCAGTGAAGATTTGCACACATTTACTTAATAATTACATATGTGACATATGTTAATAGGTGAGAAAACACTTACAGGCACTATACCCTCACGGTATAATAGATGGAGTTCTGAACTTCTTATCTTAAGTACAAGGAAATACTTTCAAACAGACAAACAAGCAAACACAAGAAATGCTCAAAGAAGAACAAAACACATACTGACCACATATATTGCCCATAGTAAAATGAGAAACAGGACCATAATGTTAGTAATTTGATAATAACAAAAGATTTGAAACATTTTAAGTTGGGCTTATATGTTTATAAAGGAGCAAAGCACATTATCAACATCTAACATAAGAGCAAAACTAAATTTATGTTTAGTGAGACATTCAAAAGTCAAACCTACCAGTCTCCACTCCACCAGGGCTTCCTGTCAAGCCTTCAGGATGTAGGATCTGCAAGACCTTCTCCGCCCAGCAGAAAAGTTGTTGGGGGGCTGGGAGAACCAACACCAGTCCTCTGGGCCTCCAGGAGACACTTGGAAGCCAGGGAATGCACTCTCCCATGCAAGTCATTACACCTCTTTCTAATTTCTTTTTTGAGCGCATGTTGTTTGCAACAGCAATCACTCTGTCAACTATTCTGGACCATATTTGCTTTTTCTGAGCTATGATTGTATTTTGTACTAGGACTCCAAACAATTGTGGCTTGACTCGAATGATTTATCCACCATGAATGACAATTCTGCTTCTGTAAAATGGGGATTTCTCCTTCCTCCCATTATGAGTAGATAAAGTTGAATACTATAGAGGTCTCACAAGTTGGGACAAAGCAACTGAAAAATAAACAGAGGGAGAAAAAAATAACCTGACTTCTTTGTGGCAAAATGGTGTGCTGCAGTAGAATGGCAAAGGATCATGGTCTCAAATGGAGTGTATTTTATAGTGTTGTATGCAGGTGTAAAAGCCAAAATACATCAGGTGTGTGCTACTAGCATCCATCCAATAGCAATAGACAGTACAGTGTTGAATGGGTCCCGCAACAGACTCCCGCTGTCAGCACAATGGTGAAATCTAAATATGCGCGGCACAATCCCCCCACCCAGACAGCAACAGAGTAATGTTAGTCAGCACAGGAGTTCGATGCATCGACAGTGGTAAACCGCTTAAGCAATGGACTACACTGTCAACATGGACGTAGGTTCAGCCACCATACATCTAAATATGTCAGTCAGAATTCCGTCAGCTTGACAAAGTACTTGAAACCTCTGCACTGAGGAGCGACGGAACTCCCATCAAGATCTACATCAGGCCCTAATTGTTAAGTCCACATATATTAATTTAGATCATATATTGAATATGAACTATAATACTGGCCTAAAATTATTCCTTATTGTAATACGTTTTGATTAAGATCATTTGCAAGTCAGTGCCACTCATGTGAAGCACAGAAGTGAAGGTTTTATTCAAACATTTTGTTATTCATGTATTCACCATAATGAAACATGGCAACAGCTTGTTGAACAATGTGTCTTTTTAGTTCATTTTTTTATCTGCAGACTGCACATTGCACTGCTGAATTTGTTTGTTTTGTTACCTAAATGGTAATGTTACAGCCCCAGTTTAAGCTGCAGAATACTGCCAGCCAAAACATTGTTTACCTCCTGTTTTTGGAGTGGCAGCTGGGGATTTTTGAAAGGGGTGTTCTGTAATATCTGCCCTGAATTGTGGTGAGTGAGTGAAGTGAGTAAGCCAGACCTCTTCTATGGAGGGTTTCAGAGACATCTCCCCACTGAGAAAATGTTGAAAGAAATGTGGTCCAAAAGTGCCTTTTAAAGCAAAAAAAATACAGGCTGAGAAAGGGCACTCATCAAAGATTTAAGTATTTTTATCTTGTGCCAGGCTAATTAAAACTGTCACTCCCATGGTGTTTACCAAATGTTTTCCAAAATATGCTTTAGGTGCCTGCATATGTCAAATTTGTCTCCACGTTAGCAGGGCCAGCATTTTGTCATATGTATTTCTCAAATTTCATGGATGCTCCTTAGTCACAAATTACATATAATCTGCTAGTGCCAGAAGTTTAGTTTTATAATCATCAATATTACATGGGTGACAATATGTCAATTGCCTCCAGTAAGCCAGCACCTTCATTTTACATTGAGTGGTCCAAATGCTGAATATAACCCCTAGTTTGCTATGATTTGCCATTATTTTGTCACAAGTGTCCGTGATGCAAGAAACCGCCTTAAATATACAAGCACAAGCATTTTACCATGGGTGCCTCTTTAGCTTAAGTATGCCAGGGCCAATGGCAGACTCACAAGCATAAGACTACACACTCAGTCATGCTCACTTATATTCACTCATACTCAAACTCTGTTATTCTTCTTATTCACTTACTTTAATTCATTCTCACTCCTGATCTGGCACTCACTGTTATTCTCACTCACATTCTTGCACTCACACTCTCACTCACTTGCACTCACTCTCTTGGTCTCATTATTTCTCACTGTGACTCATTCACACTGACCCACTAACATTCATTTTTACTGTCACTCACTCATACAGTCTAACTCCCATTCAGATGCAATCACTCCTGCTCTCGCTCACTCATTCTGCCTCATTCGTTCTCACTACAGTTACGGTTATTCACTCTCACTTATTGTAATTGTATAGTATTTATATAGCGCTTACTTCCCGGCGAGGCGTCAAAGTGGTTTTCGGCAAGTAGCAGGCTACTCCGGAACCCAAGAGGAATTAGTGGTGGATTGGTATAGGGGAAATATGAGTACAGTTTTAGTATTGCATCAGTTAATTTGAGCAGAGGATACGTGAGTTTGTTAGTTGGATTGACTATAGTAATGGAGGGATGGAGGAGGGAAGAATGCAGAAGTGTTAATTAGGAGTTAATAGTAATAGGAAGTGGCTTGGGATGAGTAAAGGAGAGATGGAGGTTGGAAGAGTCTGTGGAAAGGGTTAGGGAGATCATAGTAGCAGGAGAGGTTTTGGGGAGTCAAAGGTGATATAAATGAGGGAGAATTTAGTAGGGTTGTTTGGGAGATCATGGTAGTCAACTGAGGGTGGGTGAGCTAGATGTGGAAGAGAAGGGAAGAGCTTTGGCAGGGTTATTTTGAAGATGAAAGTAGTAGAATGGGCTTGGGGTGAGTCAGAGTGGGGATGGAGGATAGATTGATATAGATATGACATATGGTGATGGGTAGACAAAATAAAGCTTACAAGAGAGTACATTTATATATTTTTTAATTTATTTCTATTTTAACTTTTATATCCATACATATTTTTATCTTTATTTGCATTTTTCTTTAATTTGTTTATTCTTTTTTTTTTGTGTGGTCCTCATATTCTTTTATAAACTTACATTCAAAAGAGAAACAAGGCCTGCATTCCAGTATTTAACCTAGAGGGTGCCAAGTTTTTCATAGTGGGAAGTCGAGAAGAATAGAAATGCCCCTTTCAACAAGAGAGGGGTGTCCTGCTCGTATGCCTTAATCATCGGACCGTCTTTTATCTATATACCTCTTGTCATAACTCAAATGCCATGATCCATCCAATTCAACCAAGGCTTCCATAAATCCACAACTCCTTTAATATGAAGGCGGCTGTTGGAAATGGCCCTTTTTGCAGGGTCATCCCCAGTCTTTTTGCCTTCTGCCTCCTATTTTTTACTGACCTGTTGCTGTTGGCTTTTGAACTCTGAGCACTTTACCACTGCTAACCAGTGCTAAAGTGCATATGGTCTCTGTGTAAAATTGTATGTAATTGGCTTATCCATGATTGGCATGTTTGATTTACTAGTAAGTCCCTAGTAAAGTGCACTAGAGGTGCCAGGGCCTGTAAAATCAAATGCTACTAGTGGGCCTGCAGCACTGGTTGTGCCACCCACATAAGTAGCTCTGTCATCATGTCTCATACCTGCCACTGCAGTGTCTGTGTGTGCAGTTTTAGCTGTAAATTCGACTTGGCAAGTGTACACACTTGCCAGGCCTAAACCTTCCTTTTTCTTACATGTAAGGCACCCCTAAGGTAGGCCCTAGGTAGCCCCAAGGGCAGGGTGCAGTGTATGGTTAAGGTAGGACATATAGTAATGTGTTTTATCAGTCCTGACAGTGAAATATTGCTAAATTTGTTTTTCCCTGTTGCAAGGCCTCTCCCTCTCATAGGTTAACATGGGGGCTACCTTTAAATAGGATTAAAGTGTAGATTCCCTTTGGGAGCGGATGGACATGTGGAGTTTGGGGTCTCTGAGCTCACAATTTAAAAATACATCTTTTAGTAAAGTTGATTTTAAGATTGTACGTCTGTGACTCTGCCTGTTTGTGGATTCCCTGTCTGGGTCAGTTTGACAGTTGGGCTGGTTGCACCTCACACTAGACAGTGACACAAAAGGAGCTGGGGTGTAGTCTGCATTTCCTGATGAGCCATCTGTGCTAGGAGTGAGAGGTGGAGTGGTCACTTACACCTGAAAGGGCTCTGCTTGTCCTCACACAATGCTGACTCCGACCCCCTGGTGAGTGTCTGGGGCCTGGCCTTCGAAGGGCAGGATTTCACATTCAAAAGAGACTTTAGTTTGAAGTAGGCCTACTTCAAAGGAGAAATTGGGTATAAGAAGGGCACCCAAAACCACAGACTTTAGAACACTTCTGGAAACAAGAGGAACCTCTGCCTGGAGAAGAGCTGAAGAGAAGTGCTGCCCTGCCTGTGAATGTGCTTTGTGGAGCTATCCTGCAGTTGCTGCTTCAACCAGAGTAAGAGGGCAAAGACTGGACTTTGTGTGCCTTCCATCTTGTGAAGAAATCTCCAAGGGCTTGATTTAGAACTTGCCTCCTGTTGTTTGAAGCCTCAGGGACAGTAAAGACTTCTCTCTGCCAGCACCTGGAGTATCTGGAGAGACTCCTGCTCTGACAAGTGGCACTCTATCCAGTCCCTGGGCCCTTGAAAGGAAAGCTGGTGGAAATCCGAGGAAATACTTTACAACTATCACTCTGAAGTTAAGCCTACTGCTCTGCCAAGCTACCAAGGGGGTAAGCAGGGGTTAGCTGAGGGTGATTCTCTTTTACCCTGACTAGAGTGAGGGTCCTTGCTTGAACAGGGGGTAACCTGACTGTCAACCAAAGACCCCATTTCTAACATTGGTGATCAGCGGTTGGGATTTTGACTTGTATTTGTACTTGACATACAGTGATTAAGTGTACACTACTGTTTTGATCTCAGACCACTACGTGACCACATACTACTTGTTTGGTGACATTTAATTTTTCTCTTAAGGACTCCTTTTTGTTCTACTTCCATGATTTAGCCGATCCCTTGACTGATTCTTTTCACTTCATTGGGAACTTGTTTTCTGCCGTTGGAACTTTGCACTTGTTGCCATCATGTCTCAATCTGGAGATTCAACAGCTGGAGCTGTGTTTGAATTAGAGAAACTGAAGAGGTACTCAGTTGCTCAATTGAAACAGTTCTGTGAAGATCTTGCCTGTCCATTTAAGAGCTCCGCCAGGAAGGGGGAGCTGCAAGAGGCACTGAGGGCCTGGGTGACAGCCACGGAAGCTAGGGGGCATACAGAAGATATGGATGAGGAAGTGCAGAGTCTACACAGTGGTGAAGTAGAAGTACCTGTCACACCTGGGGGAGGGTCTCCAGGAGTGGTAGCAGTAGGTCCTCGAAGGGTCTGACTCCTAAAGATGTGCAGGACAGACAGGCAGAAAGGGCTCGCCGGTTGGAGGCAGAAAAGGTGAGGATACAAAGGGAGTTCAACAAGTGTAAAAGAGACTTACAGATAAAAAGGATGATTTTGGCTTACGAGCAAAAACTGGAAGAGCTGGCAGTCAGGAGGGCTGAGTCCAGCTGGAATGGTGGCAGCAACAATTTCATATCCAGTGCTGCTGAAGAAGTTCACATGCCCAGAGATGTGGTGCCCTACTTTGAGGAGGGAGTTAACACACGCCAGGAGGTTCAGGGGTATGAGGTAGCTCCAGTGATGCACAGGGTCCCTGAGGTGGATTGGGGAACTGGCATGGGGAGTTGAAGAAGACTTTATTCGGTGTGAAATAATTCAACCATTAAAACAAATAAACAACAATACATAAGCCGAAATAACAATAAAACAATATATAAAAAATACCCATCGAATTAAAACAGATAAAACCTAATTATTAAAAAAATAAAAGAACAATTCTTAAAAAAACTCTACATTGCTGCGCCAAGTAATAGCTGCTCTCAGGAACGATCCCAACCCCCTCCACACAAGTGAATCTGAGGCCATTTGCAGCCACATAAAAGCAGGGCAATATTGCACAAAACCCTTGGGCCTCAATGAAGGTAATAAAAAACGAGTTCTAACAGGTGCATAAAAAACACAGAATAATGTAAAATGGGATAAGGTCTGCAGGGACAAGGTCTAATAGATTTTTCACCATACTGGCCTAACGGGAAACATAGATTACTTCTAATGATCCCCAAATGAAATAGAGTAATGAGAGACCGTTCCCTCACATCATTTATCTCTAAGAGATAGAAGAGCTCAGGGCCCGCCCCCATCTTTAACATAATAAAATCCCTGACCGATTTTTTTCCGAAGACCTCCCCACTCTCTTTTTGCCCCCTGAATTCTCAAAAAATTGTCCTTAACCCAATTTTTATCACGGCTAGTCAGACCCTCAGGAGTATCAAACAAATCAGGCCGCCCCAAATCATGGGCAGTCTTTCTTATATACGTCAGCCAGGGAATATTCTTTACATTGTCACAGGCCAGACAATCCCTTAAAATCTCCCTAGTAAAAGTAGCATGTTCATTACTCCAAATAGAGATCCATAACAGGAGGGGAGCCAACTGGAGAGTATCTTGTACAAACTCGAGATCTAGTTCCAAATGAAGGCAAAAACCAGAAGTGTTTTGGCCAACTCCCAACAGCCTTCTACAGAAATGACTTTCTTCTACAGTAGGGGCTCGAGTATCCACATGCCCCCAGAGTGCTGCACCATGCAACAGGACAGGAAGACATTTCTGCCTGTAGATTTTAAACAAAGGCTTGATAGGTTTACTTCCTACTCTTACAGCAAAATCAAATGTAGCGCCAACTGTGGCATGGAAAAGCGTACCCCTTCTGGCAATACAGGGTTTCCAAGAACCTTTATTGTCTAAAATGACCCCTAAATATGGGAATTCATGAACCCTGCTAATAATTTGATCTTCAATCCTTAGCTCCCCCACCCTACTCAAGGGTCTACCACATACCATGAAATGTAATTTCTTATAATTAATCTCTAGGCCCAAACTGACATAAAGGAGGCATAAGCTCTAACTACTTCATGGAGGCCATTCATAGTGTGGGCCATAAGGACTGCATCATCCGCATACGTCAACACAGAGCCATTAATACCATTCACTTTAGGGACATCCCTGCAGTGTTCCATCAGGAAGTCTGACAATCCATTTGTATATAAAAGAAACAGAGTGGGAGCCAAAACACACCCCTGGCGAACGCCCCATGTGAGCTTAAAAGCCTCTGAGCATTCCCCATTTATCCGGACCCTCACATTTGCAGCCGTTCCTGAGTGGAGATACCGGAGCAACTCTACAATATTAGGATCCAACCCTAACTGATTTAGCCTCTCCCACAGTATAGTCTGATTTACCTTGTCAAAGGCACACTAAGTCCATAAAGGCAAGGTAGAGGGTGCCCTTCCTTGCTTGCGTATATTTCCCAGTCATCATCAATAGGTTAAGGCACTGTTCCTGCGTGCCAAGCCCTTCCCTGAATCCGTACAGGTCCCAGCTAAGAATTTCATTTTCTACCATCCAGGCCTCCATACGCCTTAAGATGATCCGCCCCAGAATCTTCGCAGAAGAATCAAGGAGGGAAATAAGACTTAGGATCATTCCGATCACCCTTTTCAAATACTGGGATGATACAATCCAGCCCCTAGGAGGCAGGAATACCCACAGTAACTGCTGCATTAACTTAAGAACACTTAAAAGAATAGGTGCCCATAGCTGAGGACAGCATTTATACAAATCCATGGGGATCGAATCCGGGCCCGGGGCTTTATTACTAGCACTACCCTGGAGTGCATCAATAACCTCCTGGAGTGAAAACCTGATCGCTAGATTAGGAGCCACATCATACTCATTCTCCCGGTTATTTTTTGGGGGGATCCCCTCAAAAATTCTGCAAAAATAATTTACCCAGGCCTTCAGGGCGATATTGCAGCCCAGGCCCTCCGATGTTTCTGTTGCAAAAGAACCTCCTTCCAAAACAACCCAGGATCCTTCAAGACTGTGGCACGCTCCAGCTCATCCCAAGCTTTTATTTTCTGTTTTATCTTACTCTCCCTCAAAGCAATTTTATACCTAATCCTTTCTTCTTTCACAAGGACCCTGTCTCTAGGATATTTCTTGAGGGCCATTTTCATGTCTGCCCTAGCATCATAACAGGCCTTATCAAACCACCCACATCTGCGCTTACTAGAGCGGCTACTTGTTGAAAGTAAGCAATCTCCAACTGCTATATTTACTACAGTTATTGCATCCATAACTTCCTTAGGGCTAGGGGTATCAACCAAAAGTATTTCCATGAACAAATGTAGGTGGTCCCCCACCACCCTTTCTACAACTTGTTGGGGATCTACCTGATTCCAACCAAGTCACCTGCCCTGATCTCTTATCTTCACTGATGCGGGACCACCCCGTCCTAATTAACATAGAGCCCCTGGGAGTTTGAAGCAAACTGTAAGGGGATTATGATCACTAATGCATTCCCCTAGCACCTCTCCTCCAATCATCAGATCTTTTAGTAGTGGAGACACGAAAATATAATCAATTGTGGTGCCAGACCCTCTTCCCATATAAGTTGGGAGTTGATAAGTATCTACTAATTCCAAGTCACAGAAATTCTGAGGCCCATCTTCCCAAGTTCCTTAATCAGAACCCTGCCTCTAGAATCCTGCGCACCATCTGCCGAGTAATTCTCAGAGTCACACTCAAAAGGATTTACCACTGTACTAAGACGTCCCAACTTTGCATTTAAATTTCCCGACACAATGGCACAGAATTCCAGCCCCACCTCCTCCATTCTACACTTCAACACCTGAAGAACAGAGAAGAGGGCCCCAATTTGACAACCCACATCCCACACAGCATTGTACAAATTTACCAACAGAACATTAAAATTGTTAGAAAACATTACCCATACAGGCAATACACCCTGGTGGTTACAGTTAATTTGGAATGCCCCCACTATCTTAGAAAAGCGGATTAATGTAACCAGGCCACTTTTGAACGGCCTCCAAGGGTCTGCACAGCCGGGTCTGCAAATCTGTCGTACCCATCCCATGCAGCCAACCCATCTGACCAGGTTTCCTGGAGCATAATAATATCGTAGTTAGCCAAACACCTAACCAAAGCCTGGTCAGATAGCGTGGCATCATACCCCGCTATATTCCATGAAATAAGACCGCACTGCAGAATCACCCCCTCCAGCGTGATCAGAGTCTTAGTGCATTGGCAGTCCACCCCTTCCAAATCTGGATTTCTATAGTTATCAACTCTCCTGCTGGTTGTCCACGGGGCTTTCTGACCTAGGGGGGGATTCCTGCCAAGTTTGAGAGAAGACTCAGCACCCAGTCGATATGATTATAAAAATAACCCAGGGGGGCCATACCAATTGATCCTACTCTTGAAAAAACTGGGCTGTATGTGGAGAGAAGCCATTGTGACCAGACCAGGGTATCTAACATTTATAATAATACAATCCCCATTCCCCTCCTTTTTTTTGGGCCCAACCCAGTCAATTCTTCTCGCAAACCAAATGTCCTTGAAGTCCTTACACGAGGGGGAGTCATATTCCTACTGGTGGGAGGGACACTCTACTGACTCTATGTGAGAGTGACAGGGAGAGGGGTTCCCCCCAGGCAGAAGTCCTGGTTATGGAGTGTGAAGACATCCAAGAAGAGTGAGGGTCGAGTGTCAGGGACAGTCAGGTACTGTCTCACCAGTCTCCGGAGGGTGATGTGGGGTGCTTTTTCAAAGCAGAGTCACTGGATGGTTAAGGTGAACGGTACTTTGGTTAATTCATGCGAGGGGCTGAGTGAGGTAATTGTTGGAGAGCATATGTCTAGTCCTTATTTTCCAGAGCTACGCCAACCCCAGGTGGAGTGTGAGTTTTCTGACCCCAGGGAGCTTACAATGGAGGCAGACTTCTGGGTGAGTACCAGAGAGTCTGAAGAGGCATTTGGGGTGCTCCTGAGAGGAGTGGTCTAGGTATTTCCCAGTCAGGTGAAGTAGGGAAGGATTGTAGTGTCCCAGGTAGGTCCCAGTGTAGTGGGATGGGTGAGGGACCCCATGTCCAGTCTCAGAGGAGAGGGAGTGGGGATGGGTTGAGGCCCAAGGTGCCAGAGATCCAGTCCCAGGTCCTGGAGGGTTCCTTGAGGGAATTCCAGGAGGGAAGCATAGCCTGTACCGTAGGGCCATCTGTTGAGGGAGACCCCACAGTGTCAGGAGAACTTGGGGGGTGGCTGTAGCCAGCGTCCCACCAGTTCTGGTGTCTGGCAGTACCACTCCTAGTGAGGAGGTGCAGAAGTCCAGACAGAGGGTTAAGAGGGGTTTGCGGACCCCAGTGGAGAACCTGGAGGGCCAGGGGTTAACTCAGAGCAGAGCCCCCCAGGAATGACCTTGGTGCGACCATTTCTGGGTTGGGGGGAATCCAGACTCTGTCAGATGGGCAGAGGTCAGGAGACTTGCACCAGCTAGACTCTTGTGTGGCCCTTGGGGACGGTGTGTCCCTTAAGTGGGTGAGTGTGCCCCCCTTAGAAGTCCTGGTGTGCCAGCCAGTGGTTCAACCCCAGGGTGGTGACTCTGGGTTGGATGACCAGGTTCAGAGGGTAAACTCTGAAAGTCCTGGGTTGCCAGGTAGTGGTCCAGTCTGTGGGTACAGACCCTGGACTGGAGGATCAGGTCCAGGGTGTCCTCCCTGACCTGGAGGAAGGGGCTACTGATAACAGTGCCCCTACCATGTTGTCTTCTGGGGATGCCACTCCTTGTTGGGGGGTGCAGGGCCCCAGAAGGGAGGGCAGGGGAAGGGAAGCCTCACCCCTGGCCCAACCTGAGGGTACAGACCCCAGGTTGGAGGATAAGTTGCATGTTTACATCCCTGAACTGGTTGAAGAATTGTGCAGGACTGCTTCTACAAGCACCCTGACAATTTTAGACTCTGGGGGTGCCGCTCCTGCAGGGAGGGTACAAAGCCCCAGAGGGGAGGACCAGGGTCAGGTTGTCATCCCTGACCTGGTGGAAGAGAGAGTGGTCAAAGGGTGCCAGGCACCTGGGGCTACCGCCCCCCCCACTTTCCGCAGTCACCATGGTTGGAGAGGCCTGAGATCGGGCTCTCATCCCTGACAGTTGTCCGGTGGTACTGTGGCTTGCTGTCCTGGTGGAGAGAGTTGCACCTGGGGGGGGCGAGAGTCACACCCCGGGGGTGGAATGGGCAACACCACTGTGTTGGCCCTGGTGGTGCTCTCTGCCCATTGGGATACATCTGTGAGCAAAGTAAAGTTAGGTGCTGCACAGATGGTATCTGCAGATGTGGAGAAGGGTTCCCCGTGGGTTAGCTTAGTGGGCCCTGAGAGTATGGACAGAGGGATCCGACTGGAGTCAGGAAGGCGTAGAACTGGAACATGCCCCTGCTGTTGTGGGCCTGGGTCCTTGTTCTATCGCCCCAATCAGGGAAATACATCAAGGTATTGATTGTTCTCCCCTGGCTTTAGGCTGGTGGGGGGTTGTGTTGGAAAGCACCCTTTTTGCAGGGTCATCCCCAGTCTTTTTGCCTCCTGCCTCCTATTTTCTCCTGACCTGTTGCTGTTGGCTTTTGAACTCTGAGCACTTTACCACTGCTAACCAGTGCTAAAGTGCATATGCTCTTTGTGTAAAATTGTATGTAATTGGTTTATCCATGATTGGCATATTTGATTTACTAGTAAATCCCTAGTAAAGTGCACTAGAGGTGCCAGGACCTGTAAATCAAATGCTACTAGTGGGCCTGCAGCACTGGTTGTGCCACACACATCAGTAGTTCTGTAATCATGTCTCAGACCTGCCACTACAGTCTCTGTGTGTGCAGTTTGAACTGTAAATTCGACTTGGCAAGTGTACCCAATTGCCAGGCCTAAACCTTCCCTTTTCTTACATGTAAGGCACCCCTAAGGTAGGCCCTAGGTAGTCCCAAGGGCAGGGTGCAGTGTATGGTTAAGGTAGGACATATAGTAATGTGTTTTATATGTCCTGACAGTGAAATATTGCTAAATTCGTTTTTCACTGTTGCAAGGCCTGTCCCTCTCATAGGTTAACATGGGGGCTACCTTTAAATCTGATTAAAGTGTAGATTCCCTTTGGGAGCGGATGGACATGTGGAGTTTGGGGTCTCTGAGCTCACAATTTAAAAATAAATTTTTTAGTAAAGTTGATTTTAAGATTGTGCGTTTGAAAATGACACTTTTAGAAAGTGAGCATTTTCTTGCTTATACCATTTCTGTAACTCTGCCTGTTTGTGGATTCCCTGTCTGGGTCAGTTTGACAGTTGGACTGGTTGCACCTCACACTAGACAGTGACACAAAAGGAGATGGGATGTAGTCTGCATTTCCTGATGAGCCATCTGTGCCATGAGTGAGGGATGGAGTGGTCACTTACACCTGAAAGGGCTCTGCCTGTCCTCACACAATGCCATCTCCGACCCCCTGGTGGGTGTCTGGAGCCTGGCCTGGGAAGGGCAGGATTTCACATTCAAAAGAGACTTTACTTTGAAGTAGGCCTACTTCAAAGGAGAAATTGGGTATAAGAAGGGCACCCAAAACCACAGACTTTAGAACACTTCTGTAAACAAGAGGAACCTCTACCTGGAGAAGATCTGAAGAGCTGAGGAGAAGCGATGCCCTGCCTGTGACTGTGCTTTGTGGTGCTATCCTGCAGTTGCTGCTTCTGCCAGAGTAAGAGGGCAAAGATTGGACTTTGTGTGCCTTCCATCTTGTGAGGAAATCTCCAAGGGCTTGATTTAGAGCTTGCCTCCTGTTGTTTGAAGTCTCAGGGACAGCAAAGACTTCTCTCTGCCAGCACCTGGAGTCTATGGAGAGACTCCTACTCTGACAAGTGGTGCCCTATCCAGTCCCTGGGCCTTTTAAAGGAAAGCTGGTGGAAATCCAAGGAAATTGACTTCGTACGACTTTGGACCGACGCCGCTGCTGAATCCAGTTACGCCGCCTGCACCCGAGGCCGTGATCTTCGCTGGAATGCGAAGACCTTCACAGGCCCGACGCCGCTGCAGCCCTGCTGAAGTCCGTGACTTCGTGGAAGTCGCCGCACCACGTCGTGACCGACACCGCTCGAAGTGCGCGGATTCAACGTTTCCCACCGACGCCACGATCCCCGACTTCGCGCATGGACTTGTTTTCACTCTCTACCAAAGGTACTGTACTTGGGGGTCTACGCGACACCATGTCTAGCTCCGCTGGTGTCGGCTTGTTGGGAATGACTCCGTCACGACGCCGTGTTAACACCTCATCGAAGCATTTTGCGTTTCTAAGCGCTATTTTTGAGTTTAATCTTTAAAAATTCATAACTTGACTTGTGTATGTCGGATTTTTGTCATTTTGGTCTTGTTTTGTTTAGATAAATATTTCCTATTTTTCTAAACTGGTGTTGTGTCATTTTGTAGTGTTCTCATTTGAGTTACCGTGTGTGTTGGTACAAATACTTTACACATAGCACTCTGAAGTTAAGCCTACTGCTCTGCCAAGCTACCAAGGGGTAAGCAGGGGTTAGCTGAGGGTGATTCTCTTTTACCCTGACTAGAGTGAGGGTCCTTGCTTGAACAGGGGGTAACCTGACTGTCAACCAAAGACCCCATTTCTAACAGCGGCTAAGATCTAACTTACATATTTTTGTTACAGATAACAAACAATTTAGCAGAGATGGGGGTATCTCCTCCTACCCAACAAGATAAGATAGAACAGTAGACTTCTCTTGTAACCCCTCAGACAACCTATCTTAGGAGACCAACCAAATAATACTAGTTCCGGAGAGCAGTCAACCTGTACAGAAAATACTTTCTTTATAATTTCAAAAACCTCTCTCCAAAAACTTAAGATCTTGGGACAAAACAAAAACATATGATCATCAGCCTCCACAAGACCACATTTCTTACAGGCCGGGCTTCCTTTCAAAGTAAATTTACCTATCTTCCTAGGGGTATAATACACCCTGTGTAAAACAAAAAGATGTTTTTTCCTCCGTGAAGCAGGTTTTACTTCCTTATACAGCAGCTGCCATGAAGTTGACCACAAAATATGAATCTCTTCCCTGCAAATCAAGTCGGCCCATAGTGAGCTAGGATAATCCTGAGCCTGCTCCAGAAAGTTTAAGAACAAACCATAATAAACCACCACTTCTTTCCTACTAATAGAACCAGCAATCAGTACCTCCTCCAACTCGTTTGTATGGGTTCCCACTTCTTGCAAGGAGTGTGACCAACTTTGTAATTGAAGATACTTAAATCTGGATAAAGTTCCACGTGTCATGAACAGAAATTCTTACCAAGATCTTGAGTTACCTTCACAAAATATCTGACCCCAATCCACAATACCCGCTTCTTTCAAAGGTCGAGAAAGGAAATCTTTAAGACAGTCTGGTGTACCTGGAGAGTCCCAAATGGGAGCATAAACACTATAATAAGACAGACCTGTGATTCTCCTTATCTGTACCCAAAGCCAAGCAGCAGCTTGTAGCATTTTTAGTCTAATTTTTTTAAAGAATTTAGGGTGACCAAATTTATACATAAATTTCTGTCCATCTTCCCGTTCAGAAATTAACATAGCGCTCTCTAGCAAACGCAACCCGTTCTCTGACAATAGGCCCTTAACATTTTTTAATTGAAAAGCCCAAGCATATAACTGAATATCAGGTAAAGCGATCGCTCCGTTATCATATTTTCTCCTAAGCTTTTTCCTGGCTATCCTAATCCCCTTGGAGGCCCAAATAAAACTATCTATCTTAGCTTGAAGTTTTTTATTCCTATCTTATCAAAAGATAACGGAATCATATTGAAAAGAAAAGAGGTCTTAGGGAGGATATACATTTTAACCAGATTCGCTCTACTATATAATGTTAATGGCAAGTGTGACCAACTCAACAGTAATTTATTTATCTCTTGTGAAATATGTCTTAAATTCTCAACCGGAATATCCTCCAGCTTACTATAGACCTTAACCCCCAAATATTTCATCTCATTTTTTATTAAACCACGCCTATCACTTAAATTCCAAATCATAATTTCTGTTTTAGCCATATTTACTGCATAACCCGAAATTTGACCAAATTGTGATGTTAATAATTCAAGCCTTTCCAATTTAAGGGGCAGATTTTCGGTATAAACCATAATATCATCCGCGTATAGAGAAATCTTCTTCTTCCAACCATTAAAAGCAAAAGGTTTAATCAGATGGTCTCCCTTAATCATGAGAGCCAAAGGTTTAATATATAAGTTACATAGTAATGGGGAAACGGGGCAACCCTGTCTAGTTCCTCTTGTAACACAAAATGATGCAGTCAAAACACCATTTAACACTAGTCTAGCTACAGGAGTACTATAGATTTTCTTCACAACTCTACAGAAATTCTTGCCAAAATTAAAATGTTTTAAGATAGAATTTAAAAAGCCCCAATTCACTCTATCGAAGGCTTTTGTAGCATCCAACATTATCACTGCCAACGGTAAGTTATACGTGGTTGCTAAATCCATTTCTCCAATCAACTCATGAGACAACTCATGCATATATCTGCCACTTAAAAAGCCCTTCTGATCATCATGCATCAATCCACCTATTACTAAACTCAACCTGTTAGCCAAAATGTTAGCAAAAAGTTTATAGTCATTATTTAACAAAGAGATTGGCCTGTAAGATTCACATAATAAAGGATCCTTCCTTGGTTTCAAATTAAGAGTGATTATTGCTTCATCCCAAGATTTAGGCAAAAAGATCTCACCTTTAAGTATACTGTTAAACAAAATAACTAGAATCGGAGTTACTACTTCTTGTAAACATACATAAAATTCAAGAGGCAAACCATCCGGTCCTGCAGACTTCCCCTTTTTTCCTTTAGAAATTACCTGAGTGATTTCTTCTACTCGAATTTCGTCTTCCAGGGATATTTTATCTGTCGCCCAGTTTCTTCATCCGCAGATCTTCTAACCCCTGGTATATGCTTGCCAGTGTATTTGGTAAGACTTCAGTATAAAGAGCCTCAAAGAAACTTACAAAGTTTTCTGAATCTCTACAGTTTCCCTCAGTACCTCCCCAGAGGCAGAACATTTTATTTCTCTAATCTCATTTCTTGCCAAGTCTGACTTTGTCTTCCACGCCAGCAGTTTTCCTGCTGCCTCACCATGTTCAAAGTGTGCTAATCTGCTGGCCTCCCCCCTACCCTTTACTCTGGCTTCAATTACAGCTAGTAGGGAGGCTCGCTTAGACGTCAAGTCGAGTAAAATAGACTCCTCATCTCTGCCCATCCTCTGTAGTTCTAACTGTTCCTGTTCTAAGCAAGCTATATTATGTTCGAGATTCTGAATTTCCTCATTAAAATCCCCGTTCTTCCGGGCAGAAATGCTGATCAGAATCCCCCTCATAAAGGCCTTTTAAGAATCCCAAACCACATAAAGAGGGGCTGAACTCAGATTTAACTCCAAGAAAGACTGAGTGTCCAACCTCAATTGGCTCAGCACTTTAGGGTAATTTAAAAGTGCTCTATCCAATGTCCATCTCCTAATAGCACGATCTGGTGCACACTTCCATGTTAACAGCACTGCTGCATGATCAGATAGGTGTGCGGGAATGTGCTCAATATCAAGAACAGCTTCTTTAAGTGATCTTTCTATTAAGAAGTAGTCTATCCTTGAGTGATGTTTATACTTCTTGTTGTGAAAAGTAAAACCGTGACTTCGACCATGGGCCTCTATCCATATATCAATTAAGGAAAGTTGCTTCATAATAATCTTAACATATACTTGAGATTTTTGATGCCCCCAAAGACCTACTCCCAGGAGATTTAGCCAATAAATCGTTTAACACCACATTAAAGTCCCCAGACATCATAATAGGATATCGAGCATCTAACAACTCAAAGCAGAACTCCTGTAGAGGACCTATATCATCCATATTGGGACCATAGTAACAATCCAAGGTGTAAAGATTGTCCTTAATTTTAATATCTGCTACAATCCATCTCCCAATGGCGTCTACCTTCTGCCGCAAAATTTGAGCATTTAACTGCGTCTTAATCAAAATCATAACTCCTCTTGCATGAAATGTATTACCTGAACAGATCATATATTTCACCCACCTCTGAGATTTAATAATTTCATGGGCCTCTATACTTGCTAAATGAGATTGCTGCAACATTATAATCTGGGCTGGAGATCCCCTTATATACTGAAAGATATAGTCCCACCTGGGCTTAGCCCGGAGACCATTCATATTCCAGGAAAGACATTGTACCTTGTTACTAGCCATTTCTTGTCTCCTGTGTTTTTAATATTCGTATAAAAAATAACTTGTAAACAACCCACCGAACCCTTGAATAATGAGGTACACATTTTTTAATTTTTCCCCCAGACCCTTACCCCCACCATCCTTCCCCAAACACTCCCACACCCAATCCCAAACCTCCCCACATCCCCCGCCCTGGAGAGACGGGCTGCACAAAAAGAAGAAAAAAAGAAGAGACGGAGACCAAAGAAAGAGAAAAAGGAAGAAAACCCCTTACACTGACTAAGTGCCTTTAAACTTTTTGAGAAGAGTGTCTGCATCCTCACAGTCTCTTAGATTATACATTTTGTTTTCCCTCATAACCCGCAGAGTTACCGGAATGTTCAGTTGGACTGTGGCTCCCAGTGCTCTAAAATCTTCCATCCTTTTACCCAGTTCCCACTGCCTACTCAAGGTGATACGGGAAACATCAGACCTGACCTCAAAGGAGCATTCTTTCGCCTTTAGAGTGCCTATTTTTAAAGCTTTCAATAAGATCTTCTCTTTAACCGAATAAGAGAGGAAATTCACCAAAATCCGTCTTGGCTTAGCTCTAGCCTTAGTATTCCGGAAGGGATCTCAATGTACACTCTGTATGTCATTACTCAGTACCTCCTCCGATCCTTCCCAAGCACCACTTTGAATGAGAAGATCCACTACGAAAGCCTTAATATTGTCACCCTCCTTCCCTTCCGAGACATTCATTAATTTTATATTGTTCCTCCTGGCACTATTTTCTAATGATTCCAACTTCTCGAAGTCTTCCTTATTCCTACTTTTCAAAACCTCTTTTTCCCGTATGTTCTTTGCAGCTGTATCCTTCAACTGTTCCACTTGAACTTCCAGGGCCTGAGTCCTTTGAGCCGGCTGATCCAGTTTATTTGCTAAACCTTCACAGACCTCCTGGATCTCCTTCTGATTAATCTGCGACACAAGGAAACCATGTTTAACTTCTTTGGTTAGAGTGTGTAGGAGGGATTCTAATGAACTTGTCGGTAAAACCTGCTCTTCTGACTCCTTATTTGTATTCAGAGACAAATTTTGAAATCCTATATTCTCCATAGAAAGGCTATCTGACCTGATACTTAATTCTCCTGCCCGAGGGTTTGAAACCTGGGCAGAATTATGGTCCTCAGCCAATGTCCGTACAATAATTTCACTAGAATCCCCCCTCCTATAGAGCTGGAGCATCGAAATACTGTGGAAGGTGAAGTTTGCTCACTTTTGCCTTTAATACCGTTTCCATCCCAAAACTTGATCTCCTGCAGGAGTTTGCAAAAGGGATAGTTAATACTCCAACTGAACTCTGTGCTTTAAAATATGATCTCAAAAAGGGGGTGACCTTCAGTTGACGCACCGGGGAGGTTTGTCTTTTTTTCCTCCCCCCGCGTCACTATTTGAAATGAAGGTTATCTCCTGCCTACCTTATTTGTGACCCCCTTAGGAAGATTCAGCCCGCTTTCCTGCTGACAGTTAATATTAGCCTTGTCGCTTTGGGGGTTTCCTTTTCCTAACCCTGCCTTTGGAAGCACAGGACCCCCCTCCAAATTATCCAGATTTAATGTTTCCAAAGTACCACTCCCACTTCCCCCCCTTTGAGAAAATAAACCGTTATTGTCTCCAAGTGGACTCCTCCAAAACAGAAACACAGGGGAAAATCTCACCTCCTCTCCGCTGTGCACTTACTGCTTCAGTATTCTGATGATCTTCATGCAGCAGTTCCTGTCCAATGCTGCCTCTGCCCAAATCTCCTCTCGTTGCGCCTCTCAATGTGACCCTGGATGTGAGGGTCCTGACCCTTCTTACCTCCAGGGCCGCCCTTCCCCAATGGCTGCTTCTCCCTGTAGGCACCTCTTCCTCCGACTCTCGCGCCCCAGACCGTGTTGTTACACGGACTGTACCGCGGCCGCGAGCCCGAGGCGGCAGACACGAGCGCATCTAGAAACGCAGAGTCAAGTGAGGTCAGGTCAGGTCAGGCAGTGGGGTTCAGAGGGGGGAGATCACTTTGCCTTCTGCGGTGCCCTTAGTGAGTCTGCTGTGTCTTCCTGATGACACAGCGAGTCCCGTGCAGCCCCTCATTGTGCCGCGGCCAGTCAGCAGAACTGCTGAGAGACGCCGGCCGCCATGTTCTCTGTTTATTCATTACCATCTTTTTCTCTTTAATTTACTTATTTAAAATTTGAATTCCATTGATAGATTAGTACAGTAGGACCAGAGTAATAAATAAATAGATATGTAAATACATAGTAAGGGAATATATGTTCAAGGAATATAACAATGGGTATAATATGAGAAGAAAAGCAGTATTGTATAAACACAGACATTCAAGATTTGTAATATTTGAAGTTAATTAATAAGTGTACCTTTCTAACATTTATTTATCTTTTCTCAATTTTTTAATAGTGGAATGCTTCTGATAATAAAACATTTGATCAGTGTGATATGGAACGAGAGCAGAGATTCATAAGTATCTAATATAACAACTTATCTAGGAGCAATGCAATGACCTATGAACATGTTAAGCATAGAATAACATATATATTTATATACACACATGCATACACACACATATACACATGTATATAATATATATACATACGTATACATATTTAACTGTGAGTAAATATACATTTGTTTGACAGGTTTAAAGAGTATTTGTGTAATTTATTGTTATGACATAGTAGCGATACATATTTCCTAAAGAACTATACATATCCAATATATACACATAATCAGAGTAAAAATGTTTGTCAACACAGGCATATGCAGTCCATTGCTGTTTGAATATGGTGGTTATGAAGGAAAGAGCCAACTCTTGATTAGTCTTCTGAAGACAAGATAGTTATCCATGTATCTTATATTTGGGGGTAATGAATTCCATAGTTTGGCTGCTTGAACGGAGAAGGATGTACCACCTATAGTCTTTTTCTTATATGGTGGTGTTCAAAGGCTGAGTGCCAATCTTAAGTGGAGCTTTCTTTGTTTAATGTATTTGGTTATTTTGTTTCTGATAAAAAGCGATCCTGTTCCATGTATAGCTTTGTGGGTGATACAAAGCAGCTTGAAGGTGGATCTTCTGGCAATGGGTAACCAGTGTAGTGCTCTTGAGGCAGGGGAGATGTGGGCTTGTGGCTTTACATGTAATAATAGCCTGGCAGAGGAGTTCTGAATACGTTGTAGTTTTTTTCATAATAGAGATGATCCATGGTAGAGGCCATTGGCATAATCCAGTTTGGATAGTATAAGAGAGATAGTAGCCTGCACTTTGTGTGGAAATCCGAGGTGGGGGAAGATGCGTCAGAGTCTTCAAGGTAATCAAGCTTTTTCGTGCTAATTTGTACACTTGGGCATTCATTGTTAACTTGGAGACCATGATAATTCCAAGGTTTTTAACTTCCTCGGATAATTGAGGAGGTGGTCCGAGATTGTCAGGCCAGACGCACAGTGGGTCATACTTTTTGCAGTCATCACATATGATTATTTCTGTTTTGGAGGCATTTAGTTTGAGATGGCTCCAAGTCATTCACTGATCAACGGCTCTGAGGCAACTGAAGATTTGTGAGTTTTCAATGTCTTTCGGGCATTCCAATTAAAGTAGTATTTGTGTGTCATCTGCATAGTTGTGGAATGTGAGTTAAAAGTGATTGATCACTTCTAGTAAAGTTACTAGATGTTGTAGATGTTGAAAAGCAAAGGTGAGATAATGGATCCTTGGGGGACCACTGCTTTTGTGAGGTAGGGTTTAGACGAGAAGGGAGGAGAATAGATAATATTAGTTCTGTTTTGAAGGTAGGATGTAATCCAGTCAAGAGCAGTCCCTTCTATGCCGTCTTTGTGGAGTCTTTGTATTAGGATGTCATTGTCAACCATATCAAAGGCAGCCGAGAGGTCCAAGAGAAGTAGTGCAGTAACTCCATTGAGGTTGACTGTGTTTTTAAGATCATCCCAGATTGCTATGAGTGCCGATTCAGTGCCTCTTCCTGGGTGGAATCCAGTTTGGTAGTCTGAAAGTATGGAATTGTCTTCAATGAATTGTGACATCTGGGCGAATGCTGCTCTTTCTTTTAGTTAGCCAAGGTAAGGTCCATTTGTGATTGGTCTGTAGTTGTTAGGATCCTGTGGGTCTAGGTTTGGTTTACTAACGGTCGTATGTATGCCTTTTTGAGGTCTTCAGGAAACATTCCTGTAGTTAAAGAGTTGATGATTCTTCTTACAGGTGTGGCAGCGGAAGAGGATAAAAGAATGTTCTTGAAGATGTGTGGTGGACAAGGGTCAGAAGGGCAACCGAAACGCCTGCTTGCTTTGACCAAATCCATAAATGATATTTTTTAAAGGACTGTAGAGGCTGTGCTGGTTTATTCTGAGAGGGTATTTTAGGAAACAGGTTGTTGCTGATGGTTTTCTTCTGTTTCAAATAGGAGTCCAATGTGTCTGCCCTGGTTGTGTAATGAGCTGCCAGTTTGCTTGTGAAATCTTGAGTAGTGAAATTACTTCCTTCCATGCACTTAAGTTTTCAAAATTTATTGAGAATTTTATAAAGTTTTTAGGTTGCAGATTTAGTATTTTGAATTCTGTCTGAGTAGTACCATTTTTAGCTTTTTTGATTGATAATATGTATATTCTGTTAAGTTTGTGTAAATGAAGTTTGTCTTGAATGTTGTTTGTTTTGAGCCAAGTCCACTGCAACCTTCTGATTTGTTGCTTTATCTTTTTAAATTCTGTGTTTCTCCAAGGTGTTGGTTTTCTTTTCTCCTGTTTAGTTTTTTTGAGTGGTATTAGGATATCAAAAGCTTCCTGTAGCCACTCGAAGTTTTGGAACAAAATTAATTGTATCTAGATCTGTGTTGGCTGTTAGTTATGTTTCTAAGTCATAAAAATTGAGTTTGCTTCATGGTCGATAGGTGCATGTATGTAAGTAGTTGTGGGCTGTATTGATTTCTGGAGTTTTATGTTGGAAAGTTATCGAATGGTGGTCTGACCATGTGATTGGTGTGATGCCATAAACGGTAACTAGTTCAGGCTTAGCAAAAATGACATCTAGGATGTGTGTAAGATTGTGTAAAATCTGATGTAGGTTCAATGCGACTAGGCCAGAGGTGATAGCTTTTGGAGGGGCATATTAGGTTTGTCAAACCAAATATTTAAGTCCCTGAGAATGCACAGGTTTGAGTATAATGTAATAAGGTTTGAGACTGTAAAACTAGAAAAGTGTCTGGGAATGTTGAGTTGTTAGGTGGAAGTATGGAGCTCCTCAATAAGGTCTCCTAGGAATCCTTGATCACTGGGCTGTGTTAGGGTGCAGGGAAAAAGATGGGCTTACAAAATAGAGGTGTCGGTCTTGAAGGGGCCAGGACAGGTGTGGGAGGAGGGCTCAGGTTGGCTGGGACTCAGAGAGCCAATCAGCAAGGCCCAGCCCCTGTGGGAAGGGAGGAGAGAGCTACTGCTCTATTCAGAATCTCCTTGGATACAAACAGGCTGAATCTACAATTCCGAGCTAGCAGCGTCTACTTTCCAGGTAAGGGAGAGATTGTAAAAAACACTGAAATACTGCTTGTTGCACACTCAGAAATGTGTCATTTTCAAGCAAAAACAGGTGATGCAGACCGTTTCTAAACACAATTTAAATCACAGATTAAGCAGTCTCCTAAACACACTCTGGTTAGCCACTGAGGTGTATATAGCCTTTTTCCTTAAAAAAGAAGGGGGGGTCTTTATTCTGTCTTTTGCCACAAACTAGGATGGAAATTTCAAACAGTAACGGCTAAAAACAGCACTTTAAAAAGGCCATGCTGCCTGAAACACAGAGTTTGCAGTACACAGGTAAGGGTAGCAGTAGAAAACACTTTTAGAAAAATAATAAGATTTCCCAGAAAAGTATTGAGCTCTTTACCTAGGTCTCCTACGAATCCTGATTCACTGGGCTGTATTAGGGTGCAGGGAAAAAGCTGGGCTCACAACTAGAGGTGGCTGTCTTTAGGGTTCCCACGACAAACCTAATGGGCCAGGGCAGGTGTGGGAGGAGGGCTCAGGTTACCTGGGACTTGGAGAGTCAATCAGCAAGGCCCAGCCCCTGTCAGAAGGGAGGAGGGAGCTGCTGCTTTATTCAGAATCTCCTTGGATACAGATACGCTGAATCTTCTCTTCCAAACTAGCAGAGTCTACTTTCCAGGTAAGGGAGAGATTGTGAAAAACAATGAAATACTGCTAGATCTCACTCAGAAATATAGCTTTTTCAAGGCAAACACAGGTGATGCAGACAGTTTCTAAACACAATTTAAATCAAAGAATCAGAATAAATATTCTCCTAAACACACTCTGCTTAGCCATCGAGGTGTATGTAGCATTTTTCCTTTAAAAGTAAGGGTGGGGCATTATGCAGTCTTTTGCTACAAACTAGGGGGGAAATTTCAAACTATCACAGCTAAAAAATAGTACTTTAAAAAAGCCAAGTTGCCTGAAACACACAGAGTCTGCAGTACACCGGCATGGGTAGCAGTAGAAAAACTTTTAGACAAATAATAAGATTTTCCAGAAAAGTCTGGAGCTCCTTAACTAGGTCTCCTGTGAATCCTTGATCACTGGGCTGTATTAGGGCACAGGGGAAAACCCGGGCTCACAAAATGGAGGTAGCTGTCTTGGTGGTTCCCTCATCAAATGTAAGGGGCCAGGGCAGGTGTAGGAGGAGGGCTCAGGTTGCGTGGGACTCAGAGAGCCAATCAGCAAGGCCCAGCCCCTGTGGGAAGGAAGGAGGGAGCTGTTGCTCTATTCAGAATCTCCTTGGACATAGACACGCTGAATCCACACTTTCAAGCTAGCAGAGTCTACTTTCCAGCTAAGGGAAAGATTGTAAGAAACAGTGAAATATTGCTTGTTGTGCACTCAGAAATGTTGCTTTTTCAAGGCAAAAACAGGTGAGGCAGGGAGTTTCTATACACAATTTAAATCATAGAAACTGATTAAGCCGTCTCCTAAACACACTCTGGTTAGCCACTGAGGTGTATGTAAGCTTTTTCCTTTAAAAAAAGGAGGGGGGCTTTATGCAGTATTTTGCCACAAACTAGGAGGGAAATTTCAAGCAGTCACAGCTAGAAAACAGAACTTTAAAAAGGCCAAAATGCCTGAAACACAGAGAGTCTGCAGTACACAGGCACGGGTAGCAGTAGAAAACAGTTTTAGACAAATAAGATTTCCCAGAAAAGTCTGGGGCTCCTTAACTAGGGTCTCCTAGGAATCCTTGATCATTGGGCTGCATTAGGGTGCAGGAGAAAACCCGGGCTCACAAAATGGAGGTGAATGTCTTGGTGGTTCCCTCCTCAAATGTAAGGGGCCAGGGCAGCTGTGGGAGGAGGGCTCAGGTTGCCTGGGACTCAGAGAGCCAATCAGCAAGGCCCAGCCCCTGTGGGAAGGGAGGAGGGAGATACTGCTCTATTCAGAATCTCCTTGGATACAGACAGGCTGAATCCACACTTCCAAGCTCTCAGCCTACTTTCCAGGTAAGGGAGAGACTGTAAAAAACACTGAAATACTGCTTGTTTCGCACTCAGAAATATGGCTTTTTCAAGCAAAAACAGGTGATGCAGACAGTTTCTAAACACAATTTAACTCACAGAAACAGATTAAGCAGTCTCCTAAACACACTCTAGTCATACCCCTCGCTTTAAGGAAAATTCAGGAGAAATTTCCCCATAAGCACCCAGGTTCCCTCAAGCAACTAAATTTAAGAGCAGAAAGTTCACCAGAGGCAGACTGACCCCCAAGTCCAGCAACATCAGCCACAACCTGGTCCTATTCACTGAGTCAATGGCTGTGGACATGTCCATAAAGGCAGGTACAGTGGGCAACACTTAACATGGATGTCAGACTCTGGTTCAAACATTGCTCCACAGTACCCAAGCCTGAACGAAACTGGAACTGAAAAGAGGAGAGGATGTTATTCTATTCCAAACAGCTAACAAGGTGATTATGGACCACTCTCCCTAAAATTGTAACTGTGCCATTGATAAGTGATATGGGATGATAGCATTTAGGGGACATGAGGTCTCCCTTTTTGAATATTGGGACTACTTTCATCGCTAGTCACCACGTGGACTACAAATGAGGCTCCAGCTTCTCAATTACTCCCTGCCAACTTGGTGTTAAAATCACCACATAATAATAAAAAAGGGTTGCCGATTTGTATTATCTTCTGCAGTTTGTAATTTACAGAGAAAATTAAACAAATTAGTAAAATGGGTACAAATAGTATTAACAAAATCATTGCTATAAAAATTTATTATATAAAAAGAATAACATGAGGTTATCACTCAGCTTCAGGGCTAGAAAAGCTGGGGATCTAGGATCAATAACCACGACATCTACAAAAAGACCCAGGCTGACATATATATGTAAGCCACCCATAGCCCTACCTCCAGTTGAGAGGGCAGTTGGGCTAGAATAACAGGCAGAGCCATCGTAGGATTTGGGGGTAATAGACCAGGTTTCTTGTAGAGTTATAAGATCATACCCATTAACAAAAGCCTGCCAGTCCAGATTATCAGTTTTCCCCTTCAGCCCTGCAACATTCTAGCTTAGTAGGGAGACGGAACACCTTTCTTTAAGACCTAAAGATTCACCCTCAACGAAAATGGGGTTCTGAGTACCTCACTGGGCACTGGAGTGGTTTACCACTACTGGGAGTCAGTCTACATCTGAGAGGGATTCAAATCTATTGGCAGTAGGATTAAAAAATAAGTAGTTGATCCACTGCACAGGCTAGTAATCTTCGGGTAGACTCCCTAACTGATTTCCTAAGAATAGCATGACAAGGTCAGATGCTCAGGATTGGATGGACGGGAGGTATTAGTTACTGGAAGTCCTAGTGGGCAGTCATACTTGGGTTTCGAAGGACACACAGCATATACAAATAGCCTAGAGGTACCAGAATATTACTCCTTGTGGTATTTTGACTATAGAATCCAGACAATAGATCATGAATCAACTCAGGGAACCTAAAGTTCATAACACAATCGCCGTTGGTTTCTACTGGGTCAGGCTCGATCCATGCACACCTTTGCACTAACACAATATAATTCGCATGAAGGAGGGGCAACCCTTTATACCACTCCAACCAGTCCAGGGTTTTAATAAACAGTTCATCATAGACTTTAATTTGTCCATTACATAACGGTGGAACCACAATCAAAACAGTTACATGTGGACACACAGCTGGGGGATGATTGAGCACCATCCTCCCGAAACAGGATCAAGTTGCAGTGACTCCTTTTTTGTGCCCATCGCTGTGGAACATTTTTCGGGATTAGCAGTTCAAGGGGCAGAGCCCTGCACACAACCACAAAGTTTAGACCAGAAAGGTTGACCTGCCAGATGGGTGTCTCCCAGAGGTGCTGTATTTGTGCTCAAAGAAGATTGAGGTGTGGGGGTAAGCAAATTTCCCAGGTGAGGTACTAAGCAAAGTCACATTGGCAGCAGGAATGAACAATTGATTAAATTGATTAACTGAGACTGCTTTCTTAAGTGGCGAAGATGACCCCATTAAAGGAGGGCCCAAAATTCTAGCTCAGGAACACATCTCATATTCAAAGAAAATCTCTTCTCTATGAGGGCAATTTCTGTATTATTAACGCTCACCATAGGCTCAAGCATGAGATCAATGGAAGTAGTTTTTATGGAAGGGATAGACACAGAATTGTGACAACCCACTTTCTTCTTGCCCATGATGACTCAAGATTAATTAGACCTTCTTAGGTTTTAAGACACTTGGATAATTAGACCACATAATTTATTGTGGAATGCTCCAAAGGTCAAGGACAAGCGTTTGGGGGGAAGAAGGATGTAAAAATTCATGAGGACACATGCAAACGTTAAAAAATGTGAGCCCATTTTTGTAACAGGTAGATACCTGGCTGCCAAGGGCACACCAGTAACGGTCATTAAAAGCATGACTGAATATATTCCACACCCCACAAAACAGTCTGGTAAATGGTAAAGAAGAAAGCAATCACACCTCCTAAAAACACACCTCAGCTCACTGTCAGAAAATAATATGGGTATTCCTACAGGGCCCCACTAGGATTTTTGTAGTAAAGCCTTGCAAGATGATGACGACAGGAAGATGGCAGGGCACAGGACCTCATGGGCTTGCTAAGTGAAGGGATTCCCAGCTCAGCCTCTTCTGTTCACTGATGGGCATGAATGGGCCCGCCCTTGGCCCATGCATCCCATGTTGTGGGAGCAGTGTGCACGGTATGAAGAGCTTCAGAAGTCACAGGTGGCAGCAGTTGTCAGTGCCCTCCTCCTTGGCCCCAGGACATCTGGGACTCGTAGTTCTTTTACAAAACAATGTGGGTGCTGCTGATGACTCCGATCCCCATGCTGCAGGAGCATTTCAGAAGTCACAGGTGGTAGCCGTTGTCAGGGCCCTCCTCCTAGGTCCTAGGACATCTGGGGCTCGTAGTACCTCAGAAGACAATGCAGGTGCTGCTGATGTCTCCGATCCCCCCACTTTGTGTCAAAAATCAGTTGTAGCATGGGAATGCCAACATATCAAACATGGCATGCCCCCTTAATGAAACGTAGTGCAAAGCCCTGAAAGCTATTAGGGTGAGGAGCCCCTGTGTTTGTGGCATTGATTCTGACACCTCTGTGGCCAAGAGTCACAAAAGCAGTGCAAGGGGCTGTAAGGGTTAAATCAGGAGTTGCATCTGTAATCACTGGCAACCCCAAGATAATGTGTGTGCCTCTTCCTAAAATAGGCAGTCTGAACTCAGAGTTGTAGGGGTGCATTAAAGATCACCTGAAGGTTCAATGAGGCACTGAGGTGCTAAACATCAAGAGGTGCCCTATTCTGTCATGAGAGGTTGGCATGCTTCCCTCTGTGGCTGAAGGTTGTGAACTTGGTATTGCAGAAGTTCCCTGTCAGAGGTTCTGCTTTGTAAAGAAAGTATACATTTTAATGTATAATAATAATGTTTACATTTTTAATGTATAATAATAATGTTTACATTTTTAATGTATAATAATAATGTTTAATGTCTTTTCTTGATGTGAGCTAGATGGAGGCTAAAAATGTTTGTGAATCTGGTCTTAGAAGAACTAGTCCCCTGTTGCCCTCCACATGTCACAGATACCCATTTTTATTCAATGTAATAAGGGACAAGGCCAACATGGCATATGCCTGAACCTGTTGAGAAAAGAGCAGAGCATCAATTCCAAATCATGATGCTCTTGCAGAGCTTAGCTTTCATTTTAAATAGAGATGCCACTTTTATTGACATTTGGAATTAGTGCCTTAAAAATTTGAGAAAGTCCATCCAACAGCTGCCATCATGTTCAGCACCATGATCCACATTGATTATATACAACGGTCCATACAGAGAGGTTAGGGTGAATGCTTTGGCATGAATCTGGACAAGTTTGAGACTTTTTGATTCTCAAAGTGAAGAGATATCACAGTGGTCTGATATTCCTCATCATCCTCAAACCTAACCCAACGTTCATCTTCAATCATTTGGACATGCTCCCATTAAAAATGTGGTCCTGTTCTAATGACACCTGCTTTTTTTGATAGCGTCCATGGAACGATATTTGTTGGATTTACTTATTTAAATGTTCAGGGTAATTAAAATATTGAATCCATCTAAGAAACAAGCACTATTTTTAGAGGAAATCGAACAATTAATTCTGTAACTTTCAAGTCAACGACACACAAGTAAACATTGAAAGTAACTCATATTCAGGGTATATCATCAGTTTTGTTCCGAAGAACATGCCGCCATTGCAGTTCAGCCATTACAGAGAAATTGTGTTGCTGTAAACAGTGAAAACTGGAGCATAGATTTGTGAAATCTTTTTGGCCTGGCTCTAGATTTTACAGAACATAGGAGCTGGGTGCTCTTGAGTTTAGGAAGACATGATCAGATGGCATTTGCAGGTCAGAATTACACTGGTTAATGGTAGCCAGGATTTGATTGAGGATTTTGGTCTGGTATATTCTATCATTAGTCCTTCGATTTATGAATAAAGTCAAATTCTCTGTTGGAAGTTTCTGTGCTAGTGGAGAATCTACTGTTGAAATTGTCACTCTGTGGTAGAGGTAATGTCTCAGGAGGAAACCACAGGTTGATTTAAGACATCTGTAACCACAAACCCCATATTTAGTTGAAAACTGATCCAGTCAATCACTATTTAACTTTAATCAGCTGATAAAGAAGTGGTTGTTTGACCCTTGAAGAACAGCTTTAGGTGTACATTAGCAAAACAGTTATCAATCCACCAAATGAACCCTCAATCAGCATAGCATAGCCAAACATCTCACAAAAAGCAGAGCAATCCATTCCTCAAACTCATACTTCAACACACCTCACAATGCTCACACCATTCACATATCAAAGCATCCTCTTCATACTTAAACTTCAAATCATTCACCAACACACTGCAAGTCACCACCAGAGAAACTCCAGCACCACAACCACAGGTGAAGTTCCAGAAAATCCACTATTTGTTCGAACTGGGAATTAGGAATCAAGACAACCTTTGGGGGACCCCTTGCAAATAGGAGGTGCTCTTTAATGCACAACCATTCTCTGCTACCAATTTTGGGGAGCAAACCTATATCCCAATATTTAGGGCACCCCAAAAAATCAGATTACCCCAAAATGTACTTTAGACAGTTCTTTCAAGGGTTGACCTTGCATGAAAAGGCACCCGTCTCAACATCAATCTAGTAGAGTATAAAAGTTAAATATTCAGACCACTCAAAAATTGAGTTCTAGATCAAGGGAAAGTTAAAGAGTTGTATTACAAAAATATTAAAATCCAAGCAGTACAGAAAAATGCTATACGAGCTCAAATGCCAAACTGAAATCAGATGTCAATCTAAGTGCCAACTAAGCATCAAAATCTTTGAGAAATTGAGCAGAATCCCTGGTAGAAAAGGAATAACCTCTAATATCTGGCACACACCCAGAATCAAGGGCTTCATATACACAATTCTTGCATAACAAATTAGAAGAGCAGCATCATTGTGGCAAGATCATAAGTAACACTTCTTTTAGGAAATCAGAAAAAGACAAGTCACTATTAAGTACATAAGCACTATCCCATTTTTAGAAAAGCATCCAGCCTCTTCCATGCTATTGCCTTCCGGAGATGCTTAAACTAATATGAAACACAAATGAATACATCTAGGCTGTGCAACAGAACTACAGAGGAGGGACATCGAAAAACTGCAGCAGTTAGGAATGCTAGAAAGTTATTTTAAATCACCACAGTAAAACTCTGTTACATCAGCGTGTCTTCACTTCTGCAGAGCCTGTGAGGAGAGAAGATGTGTGACAAAACAGGATAAAGGTGTGGGGTTGAGAAAAGGAGTGAACAACAGCATGAGAACAGCATAAATATTATTGAAGCTGACTGTTTTCATAAAAATGTAGCCTAATTAAAATATGCGCATAAAAGCATTGCTATACATCATATTAAACTCATTTCAACTTAAAAAATGTTGATTCACATTTGCATATTGGTTCTAACATTAAAATAGCTATTCTTCAATAATATTTGTCCTACAAAAATATAAATCCAGAAAAATGCTACCACACAGTGATCATGCAATAATGTTTTATTATGCCACTGCTAGAACAGGGGACCGGTGGCCAATAAGATAAGTAAAGTATATTTTTAATTACTAGAATAAAGATAATTTCTTCTAAGTTCTTATGCTGGGAGAAGAATGACCTGGTGGATGAGAGATAATCTTGTGCCCTAAGGTAACTATAACTTGTTCCCTCGCCATGCACTGATAGTGACACCAGATATTAAAGCACTCACGACATCTCTTATAACATCATTGATAATACCAATGTAACATTTACAGTAAAATTATTGAGGAGAAAATTGAGCATGGTGGTGGTGCAATTTATAGTTGTCTTAGTGCACGAGTTATAGTTACTTAAAATAACTAACTACAACAGCTACATTTCTATAGTTTTGTACATTTAAAATGAGAACCCTAACTATAACGTCCCTGTTACCTTTGGTTTTTTTTAAGTGAATATTTATGTATAATATATATAACCAACTCACGGTCACCAGTAGGTAGTTATAGTTCCAAAGAAAAAGCATTTTTTGACTTGCCGATAGCTTTGACACTGTTTGACAAATCTTCACAACATAATTTTTTTTTATAAAGTGCCCTGGTGATTCTTGTTGCACACAGAAAGTTTTGGGGTGATTCTTCAAGTGGCAGCCGAGAAAAAGAGAGGGTCAAAAAAGTTGTGTTTCCCATGTTAATTCCCATAGGACCTTTAGACATGACTACAGCCCGAACTACTGGATGGAATTACACAAAATTTGGCTGAAAACTAGCTTTCCGTATGCAGATTACGCTTTTGCTTATTTGGTGAAAATCTATCCAGTTTTTTAAGAGGTGTTAAAGGGAAAAAATATCTGGGCTTGTGAATATTCACAACTTTGTGAACGTGTGTGCGAAAGGAAGCGCTGTAATTGGCTGACCGCAACCTGAGGTGAAAATCCTAAACGAAAGTGGCATAAGGATTCAGGGTGGAGGTACCCTGACCCCAGTGGGGTGCTATAGGCATGTTTTAGGGGCAAATTATGGGTTTACATTTTTTTTGCATTGACATTCATGATATTCGTGAAACTGTGATTTTTCCCAAATGTTTGCAAACTATTCACAAAACATTCACTAATACGAAAAAAATGTAGAAGACTTATTTATACACTAATCAATTCACTTATACATGCACTCAGTGACTCATGCGCCAACTCACACACCCATTCAGACACTGCTGCACCCACTCACAGACACACTCAGACCCTCATGCACCCACTCAGAAACTGATGCACCCACTCACAGACCCAGTGAGACACTGATGCATCTACACACAGATCCACTGAGATCCTCATACACCCACTTACACACCCAGACACTGTCACACCCACTCACAGTGCCACTCAGACCCTCACACACTCATTCACAGACCCACACAGACATTGACACATCCACTCACAGACCCACTCAGACAGTGGTGCGCCCACTCACAGATCCTATAAGACCATCAAGCCTCCAATCAGAAATCCACTTAGACCCTCATGCACCCATTCACAGACCCATTATGACCCTCATGCACCCACTTACAGACCCACTCAGAGACTCATGCACCCACTCACAGACCCAGTGAGACACTCAGGCACTCACACAGACCCACTGAGACACTCATGCACCCACTCACAGACCCACTCAGACACTGAAGCACCCACTAAGACACAGATGCCCCCGCTTGCAAACCCAGGCAGAGACTCTCACAGCCACTCCCACTCCAGATACACCCTCTTACACCTAGTCTCACACCCAGAGAGATAGGCTGCGGCCAACTGCCTTCGGCCATGCATGGTGGTGGTTGGATTAACATATAGTAATAAAAATTACTATACGTTATAAACCATAGAAATTCACTGAAAAAAACAATGGTTACAGGGACTGTTAGACTTTTCATCCTCGGTGTGGTCTCCCTTAACTTTTTGCCTCTCTTCCCCAGGTTGTTGATGTGTGCTGGACTCTGATTTTACTGTTTTTGTTACTCTGGGCACTTTACCACTGCTAACCAGAGCTAAAGTGCAAGTGCTCCTTTACAAAATGTGTATGTGTTTGGTTTATCCATGATTGGCAAATCTGATTGATTAGTAAGTCCCTAGTACAGTGCACTAAAGGTGCCCAGGGCCTGTAAATCAAATGCTACTAGTGGGCCTGCAGCACTGGTTGTGCCACCCACATAAGTAGCTCTGTAATCATCTCTCAGACCTGCCACTGCAATGTATTTGTGTGCAGTATTAACTGTAAATTCGACTTGGCAAGTGTACCCACTTGCCAGGCATAAACCTTCCCTTTTCTTACATGTAAGGCACCCCTAAGGTATGCCCTAGGTAGCCCCAAGGGCAGGGTGCAGTGTATGGTTAAGGTAGGACATATAGTAATGTGTTTTACATGTCCTAACAGTGAAATATTGCAAAATTCGTTTTTCACTGTTGCAAGGCCTGTCCCTCTCCTAGGTTAACATGGGGGCTACCTTTAAATCTGATTGAAGTGTAGATTCCGTTTGGGAGAAAATGGACATGTGAAGTTTGGGGTCTCTGAGCTCACAATTTAAAAATACATCTTTTAGTAAATTTGATTTTGAGATTGTGTGTTTGAAAACGCCACTTTTAGAAAGGGTGCATTTTCTTGCCTATACCATTTCTGTTACTCTGCCTGTTTGTGGATTCCCTGTCTGGGTCAGTTTGACAGTTGGGCTGGTTGCACCTCACACTAGACAGTGACACAAAGGGAGCTGGGGTGTAGCCTGCATATCCTGATGAGCCATCTGTGCTAGGAGGGAGGGGAGGAGTGGTCATTCACACCTCAAAGGGCTGTGCCTGCCCTCACACAATGCAGTCTCCAAGCCCCTGGTGAGTGTCTGGGGCATGGCCTGGGCAAGGCAGGATTTCACATTCCAAAGAGACTTTACTTTGAAGTAGGCCTACTTCAAAGGAGAAATTGGGTATAAAAAGGGCACCCAAAACCACAGACTTTAGAAATACTTCTGGAACAAAGAGGAACCTCTGCCTGGAGAAAGCTGAATAGCTGAGGAAGAAGTGCTGCCCTGCCTGTGACTGTGCTTTGTGGAGCTTTTCTGCAGTGCTGCTTCTGCCAGAGTAAGAGGGCAAAGACTGGACTTTATGTGCCTTCCATCTTGTGAAGAAATCTCCAAGGGCTTGATTTAGAGCTTGCCTCCTGTTGTTTGAAGTCTCAGGGACAGCAACGACTTCTCTCTGCCAGCACCTGGAGTCTCTGGAGAGACTCCTGCTCTGACAAGTGGTGCCCTATCCAGTCCTTGGGCCCTTGAAAGGTAAGCTGGTGGAAATCCAAGGAAATCGACTTCGGACGACTTCGGACCGATGCCGCTGCTGAATCCGGTGACGCCGCCTGCACCAGACGCCGTAACCTTTGCTGGAACGCGACGCTCTTCGCAGGCCCGACACGCGGCAGCCCCGCTGAAGTCCGCGACTCTGTGGAAGTCGCCGCACCACGTCGTGACCGACGACGCTCGAAGTGCACGGATTCAACGTTTCCCACAGACGCCGCGATCCCCGACTTCGCGCATCGGCTTGTTTTCCCTCTTCACCAAAGGTACTGTACTAGGGGGTCTACGCTACTCCATGTCCGGCGCCGCTGGTGTCGGCTTGTTGGTAACGACTCCGACACGACGCCGTGTTAACACCTCATCGAAGTATTTTTGAATCTAAGCGCTATTTTTTAGTTTAATCTTTAAAAATTCATAACTTGAATTCTTTATGTTGGATTTTTGTCGTTTTGGTCTTGTTTTGTTTAGATACACATTTCCTATTTTTCTAAACTGGTGTTGCGTCATTTTGTAGTGTTTTCATTAAGTTACTGTGTGTGTTGGTACAAATACTTTACACCTAGCACTCTGAAGTTAAGCCTACTGCTCTGCCAAGCTACCAAGGGGGTAAGCAGGGGTTAGCTGAGGGTGATTCTCTTTTACCCTGACTAGAGTGAGGGTCCTTGCTTAAACAGGGGGTAACCTGACTGTCAACCAAAGACCCCATTTCTAACAGGGACATTATAGTTAGGAAATAGAATTAGAAAAAACTCAGAAATTCACTGAAAAATCCAGAGGTTACATGGACATTATAGTTAGGTCCTCAAATTACTTCCACCAAACCAGAGAAATTCAGCAGTTATAGTTATCTGAGCGAACTATAACTTGAGCCCCTGTAATGTACTGCTTATGACATCACATATTACATCACTCATGATATAGTCAGTGACATCACTGATGACATCATCCGCAGAACCACTCACACACCCAATCATACTGACAATAGATCACCACATACAAATACTTAAACACTCATTGACAGAGCAATACAACTACTGCCACACATCTAATCACTCACACAACACTAACTTACCCATTCACTCATGCATGTGTAACTGTGCTATTACCACACACATAAAACCATTTACACACCCACTCACAGCCCAATACATCACTGATACACCCACTCACTCACCCATACACAACTCACAAATCTACTATAAAATACATTTAATAACAAACACATCCACTCACTCACACATAGAACAAAAAACACACCCTTGAACTCACCCATACAGACATTTACACAACCACTTACCCACCAATAGAAAGACTCACACACCGAGTCAATCACCCATACAACCACTTCTACTCCCAGTCACCAATACCTACAGGCACTCACTCACCCACATACCTACCCATACAGCCACCCCTACTCACACTTTTTTTAGGAATAAATGTACACACTCATCCACTCACTCTCACAGTGACTCACTATTACAGGACTCACTTATGGGAACAGCAACTTAAAGATAAAATCAGCCGCTTATAAACTCTCTAAATCAACCATTAACTGAATGATAAAGACACTATTATGGATACTCAGTCCCCAATTAAACTACTCCCACATATACATAATTACCCATAAAGCTACTAACAGATCCTCTTTCTTATGTGTACACCTTTTCACACGCACATTTACTGTACCACACAAGAAGTAACAGTACCACTTTCCTGTGGATGCAGCCACTTATAAAGGCATTCACTCATTTATGTTCTCCATGCTAGAGAGAGTTACACACTAACAGTTGCTGAAACATACAGGCAGTACTCTATACAAACACTCACACACCCAGTCTCTCATTTATACAGCTAGTAACATATCCACTTCTGTTTTCATACAGAAACTAATTCAACAATAACTCACCTCTACAAGCACTCACACCTTCAGTCATTCATACTTATGACCCCTTACAGATACTAAATGACATCATCAGTGATATCATCAGTGATGTTATTTGAAATGTCATGAGTGATGTCATTGGCTATGTCATGAGTGATGTAATACGTGATGTCATAAGTAGTGTTTTACAGGGGTGCAAGTTATAGTTAGCTCAGATAACTAGAACTGTTGAATTTCTCTGGTTTTGTGGAAGTAAACTCAAGACCTAACTATAATGTCCCTGTAACCTTTGTTTTTTTCTGTGAATATATATCTATATTTTTACCTAGTGGCAGCTGCCGCTAGGTAGTTATAGCTAGGACTTAGTTTCTATAGAAAAAGCTTTTTTGACTTGTCTTTATCTATCGCACCAGTTGATGAATCTTCACGATATTTTTGAAAAAAATTGTCGCTCACATGAGCTGCTGTCTGGAAACTTTCAGACCGATCTGTCAAACGGGGCATAGAAAAAAGGGGGGGTCCCATTATGCTTTTTCCCCATTCATTTTCCATAGGATTTTTAAACAGCGATAGCTCCCGAACCACTGGATGGAATTACACCAAATTTGGCAGAAAGGTAATTCTTGGTCCCGAAAGCGACCTTTTTGTTATTTGGTGTAAATCCATTCAGTAGTTTTTGAGTAATTAAAGAAAATCCAAATTTCTATATATAGGGACGCAAAGGCTTCACAAACCCTCCCAGTCTTGTGCTGTGATCTGATTGGCTGCCAACACCAACAAGGAAGTGATGGCAGCCATCTTGGGACTCGGCTTCAGCTGAGGCCCAGAACAAAACATGGAAAAAACAAAAGGGGCCAGGGTGGGGACACCCTGACCTCTTAGTTCTGGTGCTGGGGTCCCAGAGCCTCCCACGCCCGAAAGAGCTAAAAAAACATTTTTTTTATAACATTTTGTCACGAGTTACAGGGATCCACGGATCCGGGGAAATTGAAGAAAAAAAAAAAAAAACAAGCGAGGGCTCCCACGATTGATAATGCTTAAGCGCCTAGCTGTGCCAGGTCCGGGGGTATTGCTATTTAAATGAGGGGGTCACCTGGCCCCCATAGCCACTAAGGACTACCACCTCCTCTGGACAAATCTCTCTATCTAATTCAGGCCCCCCGGCAACCTCAGGGACCGCCACCTCCCCAGGGCTTTCACGAAAATTAATGCAGGCCTACTCAGGGGCTCAGCGACTGTTATAAAATTAAATAATATTAATTTCAATGCATTGAAATTAATAATGTATATGCAAATAAAGACGCAAAATTGAAAATGTGATTTTTTTTATATTTGATTGTGAATTAGACTAAATACTTAAGTATTTGAGCATTTCAATTATTTTGTGAATTACTTGTTTTTGTAGTTTTGTGTATTGTTTTGGGAGCTACATCATAGAAATTGCTTGGCCGGGGGTCCCCAGACTCCAGTAACGTTGGAGGACGACAGAAGTCAAAAGGTTATGGACTGCTGCCTAGAGTTAAAATGCAATAGGTGCTCAGGATCATACCAGAGAGCATTAGGAGATAAACACATATTGTTCCTGCAATTTCCACTGTAAGCCTGTATGCAAAGGAATAGTGAAGGCAAAATAGTCACATTTACTCTTTAGCAGATAAGTGTTGTTGGAAATGGCTCTTTTTGCAGGGTCATCCCCAGTCTTTTTGCCTCCTTCCTCCTATTTTTTCTAACCTATTTTTGTTGGCTTTAGGACTCTAGGCACTTTACCACTGCTAACCAGTGCTAAAGTGCATATGCTCTCTGTGTAAAGTGTACTGTTGATTGGTTTATCCATGATTGGCATATTTGATTTACTGGTAAGTCGCCAGTAAAGTGCACTAGAGGTGCCCAGGGCCTGTCAATCAAATGCTACTGGTGGGCCTGCAGCACACTTGTTCTGCCACCCACAGTAGTAGCCCTGTAAACATGGCTCCGACCTGCCAATGCAGTGTCTGTGTGCACAGTTTTAAACTGCCAATTCGACTTGGCAAGTGAACCCACTTGCCAGGCCTAAACCTTCCCTTTTATTAGATGTAAGGCACCCCTACGGTAGGCCCTAGGTAGCCCCAGGGGCAAGGTGCTGTGTATGTTTGTAGTAGGACATATACTAGTGTGTTTTATATGTCCTAACAGTGAAATACTGCCAAATTTGGTTTTCACTGTGTAAGGCCTATCTCTCTCATAGGTTAACATGGGGGCTGCCTTTAAATATCCTTAAATTGCAGATTCCCTTTGAGAGCAGATACAAATATGGAGTTTGGGGTCTCTGAACTCACAATTTCAAAATATATATTTTTGTGAAGTTGTTTTTTAAATTGTCTGTTTGAAAATGACACTTTTAGAAAGTAGGCATTTTCTTGCTTAAACCGTTGTGTGACTCTGCCTGTTTGTGGATTGTCTGTCTGGGTCAGTTTGACAGTTGAGCTATTTTGCACCTCTCTAGACAGTGACACAAAAGGGGGCGGGGTGTAGCCTGCATATCCTGATGAGCCATCTGAGCTAGCGAGGAGGGAGGAGTGGTCGTTCACACCTGAAAGGACTGTGCCTGCCCTTACACAACACACTCTCCGACCCCCTGGTGTGCATCTGGGGCCTGGCCTGGACAAGGAAGGATTTTGCAAACACTTGAGACTTTGCTTTGAAGTTTTCCAACTTCAAAGGCAGAACCGGGTATAAGAAGACCCAAAACCCCAGGCTTTTAGAATCTTTCTGGAATCAAGAGGAACCTCTGCCCAGGACAAGAGCTGAATAGCTGAAGGAGGAGCACTGTCCCTTTGCTGTGTTGCTTTGCTGGACTGGCCTGCAGTTGCTGCTTCTACCTGAAAAGAGTGCAAAGGGTGAACTTTGCTGTGTGTCCTGTTGGAAGACTCAGGGACACCAAAGACTTCAATTTCCTCGACCTGCAGCAAAGGGAACTGTGTGTTTTGTGCTGCTCAAGAGGAGAAACCACTGCGACGCCACCAATGATGCCGCTGGCCTGCACCGTGACCTGCCAACACCACACAGAGTTGCATTGCCCCGCTTTGCACCACGACCCTGGTCTCCCTGATGCAGTCATTGGACAACTTTACCGAGCCGCTGCTCGCACCGTGACCTGTAGGCCCCGCACTCCGGCATCGCTGCTCACACCGCAGCCTGGGCATCCCCGACGACGCTGCTCCTGCTGACACCGGCGCCACTGCCTGTACCGTGGCCTGTGGACACCGCTCGTGAGGTACACGAAGCACCGTCCTGTCCCGCACCACATCCCTGGTCCACCGACGCCAGCACCATTGACTCCTGTGTCATCACCAGGCATCCTGCCTGCACCGTGGACACCGCTCGTGAGGGTCACGAAGCACTGTCCCGTTCTGCACTGCTGGCTTGGGCCTACTGACAACAGCGCTTCACAACAACAATGCCGCTGCCTGCACCGTGATCTGTGGACATCGCACCGCCGGCTTCACACTGCAGCCCTGGTCTCACCGATGCCGCTGGATGCCGTCACCAAGCCGCTGCCTGCACCATGACCTGGGGGCACCGCACGTCGCATTGTCCCGCTTCACATCACAGCCCTGACGCCATCCACGCCGGCGCACCTGACTTCATCAGCCTGGAGTTCGATCTGCAACGTGTCTGACCTCAAGGGCCCGACGACTCCTGCACCGACTCTGGAACTGATACTGCGACATCAGCGATGCCGCTCTCCAGAACTCACCACGAGGATCGCGACGCCCTGCAAATCCAAGGTACTGTTTGCTTGTCTTCCCGACACCGTAGCTGGCCCACAGTGCCGCGGCCAGCCTGAACTCTTGGTTTTCCTGACCACGACGCTGTGATAGCCCCAGGTGGAGCTATCGACTTCAAGGAATTGCATTTTTGAGTAAATCTTGCAGAATTCATATTATTTTTTACTGTATGTTGCATTTTTATCGTATTTGGTCTTGTTTTATATAGATAAATATTGGCTATTTTTCTAAAACTAGTGTGGTGTCCTTTTGTAGTGTTTTCACTTATTACTGTGTGTTATGTGCAAATGCTTTACACATTGCTTCTGAGATAAGCCTAACTGCTCATGCCAAGCTACCGAGGGGGTGAGCAGGGGTTATCTGAGCGGGTATCTCCCTTATCCTGACTAGAGTGAGGGTCCCTACTTGGAAAGGGTGCAAACCGACTGCAAACTAGAGACCCCATTTCTAACAGGTGTAAATTAGGGGGAAAAACCACCTGTGACCCATTATCTGCAACAAAGGTATTAGCGCCTCTAATTTGCATCCATCTGCCAATCGATCCATTTCTAAATCACTCCAAATTATATTAATTAAATCTAGATTTATCTCACGGAGGCTACATTCAAAGCTGGTATAGCTTTGCCTTCAATGTTGTATAGTTCTTAATTAGACCTTGGACTTGATCACAAAGAGATCTTTCTAAAGAGACCATTTTTTCACATCAAACTAGTTCTGATAACAGAAGAGCAAGGGTGATTCAAGCCAAGAATTCCACGCACAAGTAGCCTGACATCAATCAGCAATGTGGTGAAAACCTGGATCACACCCAAAATCCAAATCCATTGCAATTAATTGCACAGGCATCACCATTCATTGTACAGTCATCACGGCGCTAACCTGTTAAATATCATTTTGATAAAACAACCATTAAATCACTGTGGATTACAATGCTATCCTCTGGACACTGAAGCATGCCCTGCTCTTCTACATTTGAAAGAATCCTAATAATTATTTTCCATTCCTTTTTTGATGTCTTCATGTTTGTGTAATGTTACAAGCCGGTCGCCTAAACATAAGAGTGTGTTCTTGCTATAGTTACGCTGACCAAACTGTGTAAAATGCCTTTCATTTTCTGTAGCATGCAGTTTAAATTATTCTTCAACTGTAAAGTGGCCAAAATTGAAGTACCGGAGTCTTTTGTGAAGAAAACAATGTGTGGACCTGCCTTTTATTTCTGTTATTTTGGATCAGATGTACTAAAAATGTTGTCGCAAAAAGTTTTCCCAATTTGCATACCACATTTTTGCGATCACTAAATTATTTAGTGAACCAACCTATACATGATAGGTCACTTCACAAAATAAGGAAATTGAGCTGGTTGCAATGCAACCTAGCTCTTTACCCATTTATGAGGCAGGTTGCAAACTGTGACTCAGTCCAATCTGTGGCCATGACAGGAATGATGGTCTGCTAGAGTCCGCAAACCACCACACCTGTGATCGACTTTAATCATTCAATTATTTTTGTAAAGTAGTCCGGCTTTATGGGAAGCTGTGCTGCATTAAAAAAAGTTATCTTTTTTCAAAACTTTCTTTGAGAGCTAGCTCTGGTACCCAGGACCTATAATTTATGCTAAATTATACATCACATGAAATAGACCCATACAGAACAGAGGTCATAAACCACTTTTATGTTCTACTAACAGTACATGGAATAAACAAAGCAAATAAGACAAACTAGCCACACCGCCTGCAATACCTCAGTTTGGTAGACAACAAACCTTTCTATGTTTATGACATTCTAATACGTCGAAACAATACCTAGTTTATCTTTGATGTGCCACCAGGCCATATATTAGAGCAGGTACCGTCTTGGTCTGCATGGACTCCAGTAACAGGTGCTCTGAAAAACAGGACAGCCGACTGCACAAACTCTGAAAGGCAAAGATAAAAGCTGTAGGTGGTTCATCAGTTTGGCAAAGTCATATGTGGCAAAACCTAGATCATTTAACCAATCCCTTGAATAATTACAATTTGAGATTATGGTTATTTTCTGCTCTCCTATATACCAATTGGGGCTTTTCTTAGTGTATTTGCCAAAATTCATGATTTTGGTTCCGACGGCATTAACAAAAAGAAGATTCCATCTCTTAAAGTGTTCCAATTTTGATAACACCGTCAGCTAGGAAATCCTGGTTTGATCAAAAATTCTCCAGATCAGCAGCATTTGGTAATAAATGTCAATGAATTTCACCAACTTGAGACAGAAATGATCTGGCTATGGACACAATGGTTCCTAAATCAGTTGTGTCCCTAAATCAGTTGTGTAGATGCTGATCAACACTTGTGTCAGGCCCAGTTTAACCTGAATTCATGTTCCATCATACAGACTGTAGAAACCTTATACCAATGAATGTGAAATTCCGTACAGTGTCCAAGTGTAATAAAATCCTTTGGTTCCTTCCATCGAAGGCAGCATTAAAATACCCAAAACAAGTAAATAAGCTTGCCTCAGTGATGTGGACCAGCTGGTGGATTAGAAAAGAAACTACAAGTATATTATCAAAGGCACTACACTTACTCCTTATGCCAGTTTGATTAAATGGCAGCCATGATTCGGCAGTGACCCACACGTTAAAATACTTTTCAATATTCTAGCAAAAACGTTAGTGCTAAAGTCAATGAAAACAACAAATCTATAAATTGCAAAAATCAAATGAGTTTCCCTTTTAGAGCTGGAATGCAAGATTGAACCAATACAACTGTGGAGGTTGTGGGCCTGGGAAACTGCCGCTAAATGATGGGGACATAACCATCCTGCCCAGCGTGTGACATCAAATTGAAACAGAGATGCAGGCAGATCATTAGGTACTGATGCACCCTTAATTCTAATGTGAAGAAGTTAATTTGCTATTGTTGGAAGACAAATATAATTGTCACAGTCCATATTTTCTTCAATACGAACATTGTATTATCCTTTATGCCCTAAGTTGCTCAACTGCACAGTGGGAAATAGTGCCTCCTTTTAAATCCTTCAGCACTTTCGTAATATAGAAGGCACACAATAGTGTCGGTCCTCTTTAGCAATGCTCATTGGGCTGGCAGACATTTTTTCTTCCAGCCATTGTAGAGTGGAAATGTTAGCATTGTCATGGGTCTGTAGCCATATTAATGCCTGAATTGTGCTACAGATGGCAGCACCAGGGTACAAAAGGTCTTTGGGTGAAGGGCGACTGCTTGTTACACTGAAGTTGTTGCACAGCTAAAAAGTCTGCTGAGTGTATCTGCTGGGAGAGGGCACAAAGGGCTCTAGGGATCACCAGTAAAACTCTAGTCGACTCATATACTGCAACCCTCAACTGAGGGGTGTGGGGATCTCTGGCACCCCTTCTTAAGGCTGCTTCTGGCATACCTTCAAGGATATGGTCAGTAACTGCACTGCCAGTGTCTTCGCAGAGGCAATGTTCCCTGGCTTATGAGGTGACTCTGAAGGCTGAGCTCTAGCCACACAAGCAGTAGAACTCCTAGAGTTTGCACATGCACTAGAGAGCACATGTGTTTTTTGCTAACCAATGAACATGCTCCATGCTGAGACAACCACATCCAATGAATGTGGGCCTGAGTGCCATCTTGCCTGGTACATCTAGATGGTAATTCGATCTGCAATCTTTATTCGCATTTGGTTAACCTGCGGCTTATTTCCCAAACAAGATGACCCTAGCTAACTTATACTCGAATGCCTACAACAGTGTGATCCAAGCTGCCTGTGTTGCCTGCATGATTAGATGGATGATTAGAAGAACTGATTGTTGTCGATATTCCAAAACTTTTGTCGATATTCTAAATCAGATAGTATTGTCTTCAACAGTTTTTCCAATACCAATAGGAAACATATGGTCCCTACAGTGCACTTCACAAAATACGTTACTGAACAGAACACCACTTTGCACTTTTTGGCTTTCACATGCATCAAGTCCAAACAGCAAGGATACAGCTCAACAGCCTCACAAAATGAAAACCTTCCAGCCCCAACAATTTAGTTCCAGAGCTTGAGCTAGTCCATGGTGATGATGGCGCCGCTCTGCCCACACCTGCTGAACCCTAGCACTGTTGAAGGCCATCAGATGTGGACATGCAATCAGGTCACCACCACCCAGGATCAGCGGCTGACGTCCGCTCACGCGAAATTTAAGACCAACTGTATATTGTTCTTAGTTATCAACTCTTAAAAACGAGGCTATATTGATGAATCTTGCCCTGCCAAGACCAAAAGGAAAGAAACATTTTATTTTCCATCAGTGGAACATCCTCAACTTCTCTTCAACTCGCAGACGCTACCCCTCTCAATGTACCTGTGGTTGGTTAATAAAGAGTATCCTTGGTGACCCCCACCACATACATCCCAAAAGATTACAAGTGAATTAATTTATATGTACCCCATTAGTTATGTAAAGTAGGTATGTACTGCGTAGCATATATTTCCCAGCCAGTGCTTAATTTCTGCAATGCGTCAAGGTTAAAATTAAAAATAAGTCTAAAGAGTGGATGACACATACAAAGGTACGTATATGCCACATTTATAGTTCCTTGACTTACTTAAGCATTTCAGCTTTGGTGTAATTTAAGCCAATCACAAGTCAGAACATTTTCGCCGTAAATCAGGACCAGTTGCCAAAGAATTTCCCTCGACCAGTAAGACATTTCACATCTATTCACGATGTATCGCTTTTCCCTTTGAAGACGAGGCAAGCTTTTGGCTAATAATGCTTTGACGTGGATTGGTCAGTTTTGTTTGCCCTTTTCTTTTTTGAGTTCCGCACTGTTTTTGGCATCTCATGTAGACTCTTCTAACAAAGATATGTGATGAGGACTGCTTGGAAGCGTGACCCTTTGATGCTCAGGCTCACAGGCATAGCCACTAGCAAAAAGCACATTTTCACTTTCAGATTTGGACGGAAAATGAACAAATTGTTGACGTTTGGATTTAATGGGCTCTTCAAAAATTAAAACAGATGTGCGGTTTAAGCAGAATAAGTAAATGTCAGTTCAAGGTTTTTGGGATACATTTGCCGGGTTTTGTGTCCAATTTTTGTTGTTTTCTTCTCTAAGTACAATGTGTTCTACTGCCGTTTTTAATTATGTTTACCCGTGTGTTAATGTAAAAGTACTTATTGGGTGAGTTATATAACAGAGATCATCCTGCCCCTCCTCGACCTACGTTGGACACCACTATACTTGGTTGCTGTAGCTCCTCATCTGAAAAGAAACTTGAATCTGGTAAGGAACTGTGCACTATGGCAGCCATTAAAAATTGATTTCAAACAAACAATTAATTTTAAAAAAAAATCTGGCTCTGCCGAGTTCCCTTTCTCTATTAGCATATATGAGATTATTGTAGATGTAGTAAGTGAGCACCATTAGAGGACCTGAAAATATTTATTTTACATGATAGTTAAGGGAAACTGTGCGAGCTCATGAATTCACTGGCCTGCAACAGATACTCTATTGAAAATGATGTTGGGCAAAATTGTACCTACAAAAGTTTCATAAAGTCTTTTTCAAACCGTAAAAAAATGCAAATCTCGCAAATTGTTTTAAAAACGTGAGAGAGTAAAGCACCACAAAGTAGGATTTATTGAATAAAACAAAAACAGTTTAATGGATAAGTTTTTTGATGAACATGTCTTTTGCAGTAGAATTATTCAGCAAACAATGTTTTAGGGAGTATGCAATCTTCATGAAATTTGCCGTTTATCAGCTTTCCAAATTTTACTTTAATTATTCCCTCACATCTTTACATAATATTAGGTCTCTGGCTGAAACACCATATTTTGTTAAATTCCAGATATTTCACTCCTTTGACATTTTGATTTCTCAGTGATTAAGCTGTGGCTTCAAAATCTACATTTGTGTCCAACATCCTATAGCCCCCAGTAAAGTCCTTGTACACTGCGTTTGATGGTGTTTATTGAGATCAAACAGGCCTGCATGTTTTTCAGATTAGTCTAGACAATAAAAGCCTATACCACTGAAGAGTATCGCATTGAAGTGGTGTGTTTGACTTACACACAGATGAATGCTTTGTAGTATGTGAGACATCATCATGTGAGCTTTGGGCGTACTGTCCAAATACCTGTTATGTAACCTGTGTAACAATATTTCACAACTGTAATCCGATCTCTAATGTAGAAAAGTTACCAAATCCCAAGTTGTGTTGGCAACCCTTTTCCACAAGGGAACGAGTATCCTGGGGATCTCTTCCTCTTTTTGAGTGTAAACGTTAGAAATGGGGTCTTTGGTTGGCAGTCAGGTTACCTCCTGTCCAAGCAAGGACCCTCACTCTATTCAGGGTAAAAGAGAATCACCCTCAGCTAACCCCTGCCTACCCCCTTAGTAGCTTGGCATGAGCAGTAGGCTTAACTTCAGAGTGCTACTTGTAAAGTATTTGTACCAACACACACAGTAAGTAAATGAAAACACTACAGAATGACAACACAGGTTTAGCAAAATAGGAAATATTTATCTAAACAAAACAAGACCAAAACGACAAAAATCCACAATACACAAGTCAAGTTATCAATTAAAATGCAAAAAGGGTCTTCATGTAGTTTTAAACACACACTAACACTGTTAGCGTGAAAATGTACCTTGGGTGCATCAAAAATAACCCTGCACGGGTGAGTGTGCATCAAAAAGGGCTTGCGATGCGTCGATTTCACTCACGAGCAAGACCTTGCGTCGTTTCTCCTTTCGTCGGGTTGGGGGGCATCGGTTCTTCTCTCCACAGGAGAGCGATGTGTCGATCTGGTCAGCACTCTCAGGTTCGGGCACGCCTTGCGTTGTTTTTACACGCCCAGCGGTACTTGCATTGGAAATCCAGCCACACGATCCGAAAACCACGCAGTGCGGGTTGCGATCTCACCAGCCTCCGTCAGCGATGCTGCACATCGTTTGTCCAGCTTCGTGCATCGATTCTTCAGTCGCGTTGCAGGTGAGTGTCGATTTTCAGCCGCAAAGCTGGCGGCGTGTCGATTTTTCAGCCGCAGATCGGAGTTGCATCGATCTTTTCCCTGCACGCCATTCGGTGATGGAGATTTCTTGCTCATAGGCTGCCAGCTTTTCCTTTCAGGGTCCCAGGAACTGGATGGGCACCACAGGGCAGAGTAGGAGTCTCTCCAGAGACTCCAGGTGCTGGCAGAGAGAAGTCTTTGCTGTCCCTGAGACTTCAAACAACAGGAGGCAAGCTCTAAATTAAGCCCTTGGAGATCTTCACAAGACGGAAGGCACATAGAGTCCAGTCTTTGCCCTCTGGCAGAAGCAGCAACTGCATGATAGCTCCACAATGCACAGTCACAGGCAGAGCAGCTCTTCCTCAGCTCTTCAGCTCTTCTCCAGGCAGAGATTCCTCTTGGTTTCCAAAAGTGTTCTAAGGTCTGTGGTTTTGAGTGCCCTTATACCCAATTTCTCCTTTGAAGTAGGCCTACTTTACAGTAAAGTCTCTCTTGAATGTGAAATCCTGCCTTGCCCAGGCCAGGCCCCAGACACTCACCAGGGGGTTGAAGACTGCATTGTGTGAGGGCAGGCGCAGCCCTTTCAGGTGTAAGTGACCACTGCTCCCCTCCCTCCTAGCACAGATGGCTCATCAGGAAATGCAGACTACACCCCAGCTCCCTCTGTGTCACTGTCTAGTGTGAGGTGCAACCAGCCCAACTGTCAAACTGACCAAGACAGGGAATCCACAAACAGGCAGAGTCACGGAAATGGTATAGGCAAGAAAATGCTCACTTTCTAAAAGTTGCATTTTCAAACACACAATCTCAAAATCAACTTTACTAAAAGATGTATTTTTAAATTGTGAGCTCAGAGACCCCAAACTTCACATGTCCATTTGCTCCCAAAGGGAATCTACACTTTAATCAGATTTAAAGGTAGCCCCCATGTTAACCTATGAGAGGGACAGGCCTTGCAACAGTGAAAAACGAATTTTGCAATATTTCACTGTCAGGACATATAAAACACATTACTAAATGTCCTGCCTTAACCATACACTGCATCCTGCCCTTGGGGCTACCTAGGGCATACATTAGGGGTGTCTTACATGTAAAAAAAGGGAAGGTTTAGGCCTGGCAAGTGGGTACACTTGTGAAGTCGAATTTACAGTTAAAACTGCACACAAATACATTGCAGTGGCAGGTCTGAGACATGATTACAGAGCTACTTATGTGGGTGGCACAACCAGTGTTTCAGGCCCACTAGTAGCATTTGATTTACAGGCCCTGGACACCTCTAGTGCACTGTACTAGGGGCTTACTAATAAATCAAATATGCCAATCATGGATAAGCCAATTACATACATATTTTGTAAAGGAGCACTTGCACTTCAGAACTGGTTAGCAGTAGTAAAGTGCCCAGTGTAACAAAAACAGCAAAATCAGAGTCCAGCACACATCAACACTGGGAAACAGAAGCAAAAAGTCAAGGGAGACCACACCAAGGATAAAAAGTCTAACAGTAAACATAAAAGAAGTCAAATGTGTTTGGCAGTGTTATTATGTGATGTTATTTTCTACTGCCTTTTGCTTGTGTATTTGCTCTTTTTATCCATTTTTGCTGCCTTCATCAGGATTCTAAGCAATTATCAATAATTAGTTAATATATTAAATAAAGGGAAGCCAAGGAAATGATTATTTGGACGTTTAGGGACTTACCACTACTTGGCCTTGCTGGTCTATAACAAGATGGCATGGAGGATATTACTGGAAAGGAAAACAATAGAGTGATGCTAACTAAAGGATTAAACCCATGTAATGCAATATATGTTGGCCCGACTCAAGTTTTCCATTCAAAGCCTGCTCTGCCATAGAGCAATCCACAATAGTATATGGTGACACTTCAAGGATGTACAAGGGGGTGCAAAATAATGGACAAGATGGAAATAACACTGTAGAGAGAATGCTTCTGACTACAGTGCTGTACCACAGACGAGGCCATTAGATGTGCACTTGGTCACTGATCAGAAAAGGTGAATGCTGAATGTCCTTGTCAATCCTCAAAAAGGCACAATTTAGAGTTAAATACGAAGGAAATGCTTTCATCTAAGTGAGGGGTTAGTGACGGTGTATCTAATGGAGACTGACTAACAAGTCTATATTAACACTTGGCGAGAGATAAGGCCACAAATGGTTATTTATTGAGGACATGACCAAAACTTGAACAAAGTAACCAACATGTAGGCTTGAAAGCCCCTAAATTCAGTCACTGAAGTTCTCATTGTATAGTGGTGTTTTCTATTGGAATGATATTGAAATTGATCAGCCTGCAGTCACTGCATATGTGTCCAAGCATTTCAATGCATTACCTATGTACATAAACATTTTTATGGCTTTTGAATAATTGCAGTTGTTTATGTTCAAATGGTTTAAAAGTATTTAAATATGATATGTGTTTTAATGAAAACATTAAAAAAATCTTAGATTGTTGGCGAAACATTTGAGCTGTTTTTGTAAAGTTAGGTAACATTAATTTTTTTCAATTTCTATAGATAGAGCATTTCATGGTGATCAAGACCATTAACAAGCTGAGGGAAGCTGACCTACAACTTGGATGGGAAAGCATTACTACTCTGCATAATGTTTGACCCCCAGGCCCATCAAAGCATCAGACCAGCTAATGACCACAGAAATACAAAAACTCTGTCTCCCAGCACTTTTCTTATATTTGGCCTTATAGTTTGATGTAGCTAAGGAGTTCACAATACTCTGGTTGGTGCCAAAAGCCTGAAAATTCGGCCTTTCTTGTGGATAGGGTTATTACCTTTCCCAGAGAACACCACCGGCCATCTGTTCATGTTTTAAAATTCAGCAAAGGGCTGTAGGTGATTCTTAAGTAGAACGTCAAATGAAATTGTATGTATTTCATTTTAATATGCCCTTTCTGTCTTTGTTTATTTCATTACGGCATCTGTATAACATATTTTAAACCGGTCATGTCATGCCAGTATAAAATCGGCCATGTGGCAACCCTACTTGTGAATGACAGATTTAAACAAGATTCTCAGCTTATCATCTATTGAAGCTTTCTCACTGAATGGAATACCTGCAGTGGTATAGTTTCAACAAGGGTGTTTGGGGTGTGCCATCCTCCAAATAAATGAATTCTTGGCTTAGTAGGTGGGACTGGGGGCTTTGAGATGTGTATGCTATGTCTGTGTTGGGGTTTCTCATCAACCTGATCTCACTAAGAGTTTTCAGCTAATTCATTTTTTGGATCAGGAACTTAAATGTACATAGTGACCAGTTAAAAAAAAAAAAAAAAAAAAAAAAAAAACACGTCTACATTCACAAAAGTAGCATTTCTTGAACGGGCACGACTGTACTCCTTTTTTTAATTGACAAACACTGGCAGTAGTAGGACCACTGTGCCACTCCAGGCAGAGTACCACCTGATGCAAATCAGTAATGACTGTGCTCCTCATGGGCACAGACCATGCAGAACCTTGCTCGTCGCAGTTTTTCACCCGGCAGCCCACTGCATTTTCAGTTGGGAAAGTTTGAGATTCACACCAACCAAATCTCACTGACTAAGCTATATACCACTGCAGACGTACCTAGTGTTTCATGCCTGGCATAGACACAGCTTAAGCCGTCTTTGTTTCTTGCATTCACCAAGAGGTAACTAGGCATTCATTAGTGTGCCTCATTGGTAAAGTCTAGCCGCGAGTAAACAAAGGGCAAAACAGCTTGAACCTTTTTTTGCAAAAGTGAGAAAAAGGAAAAACCTTTACATTTTTCATAAATTAAAATTAAATTCAATTCAGTCTTTGTCATCTGGTACCCCAAAGATAACTCTTTACCCAGATGAAAGCTAGGTTCTTGCCAGTAAGAAGCACACAGTTTTGAGAGCGGGATTTAATTTCGCCTGCATGAGTCTAGGGCACCTGAAACCACTATCTATATTTAGATGGGTTACATTTGAAATGGTTTCTGTTCTAGCAATAAAACATCTGTTCTTTTTCCAATCTTTAATAATTAATTACATATCTGCGATCTTCTAACCGATCGGATACTGCTTTCTTTACCAAAAGAAGGACCAGAAGAGACTTTTCAGAGGACAGCAGTCCTCTGTTGAGGACTTATGTCCTAATACGCTAAGTCTTTTTTTGCTTGCAAACAATCTGATTCTGCAACGGCCACTATATAAATGCTTTTTCAAGTGTACTAATTCCATTTTAGGGGTTGACTCCAAACAGGGATTGCAAATTGATACTAATTTTGTATGTGGAGGGTTTGTTTTGTAGACATTCCTCCCAAATGCTGAATTTGTATACTATGAATGATAATTTACGACTGAAATTTCGTTGCATTGAAAAGTTATTGAGACCTCAGAGGCGGTGGTAACCCATTTGCTAAAGGGAAGGGGCTTCTAACCCTTTGTGAATACAAAAAAAATGTTTGTTGCAGAATAGGCAGTAGTTCAAGGGACTCGTGACAACGCTCAAAAACAAAATCTTTTTAAACACAGCTGTTTTCCTAAAAGGAAAAAGGCTGCATTTAAAAAATGTTTGCTTTACTCAAAAGCCATGAAAGATCTGGTGGTCTGCTGCCCCCTGCAGGCCACTATGTGTGTAATTGCCTTATTCTTGGTAAGGTGGAATTTGAGAACTACCTCATTAATATTCACGAGGCAGGTCATAATGCGGTCCACTACGATTCAGATTGTACAAATTGACAGTTTATCACACAGGTCAGTTCACAACATTTTTTACTGGACTCAAAATTACTGGTCGAAAGTATTTTGCAACACGTTATTCATGCATTTGGCCCTTACTTTCTAGTTGTCTTTCATAAAAGAGTAGAATCAGGCCTGTACAAAAGTATAACTAGCCCAAAGCGCTAGAGAGCTCCAAGGTTGACTAAGCCAGGCTAACAACATTCATTCTCTTGTCTTTTCTCTCCTACATGCTGATGTAGTCAGTGCAAGGTTAGAAAGTTGCTATACCTTCCAATAATGTAGCTTAAAGCAAGATTTCCAATGACCTAAAGCTTAACTTGTAATGAGGAGTCCGGCTGTAACCTTGCAGCACTGCATTGTTGTAAGAGCTGATGATGGATTCAGGCCAAGATTCTGAACACCTGCACAAACTCAATGAATACCATGGGATGGTCCCCGGAAGGTTTAATTAATTGTAATTAAATAAAACTTGATCCTCATGCATAAAGGTTCAATTCCTCTCTGCTGCTTTTCTCAAAGCTCATTCTTACTCACCACCTCCAATTATCAACTCAACACCACCTCACAGTCATTTTCTGTCAACTTCAAAACATGCAGCGTTTCAAGAATGACTTGAAGGTGCAGGGAGGGGGTGGTCATCAGATTACAGCTGTGCCCATAACAAATGCTGAAGTTAAGGGGTCATCAAGCCTCCTTTTGTTAGGGTATTCTGGATGAGAGCTATCCGGAGCATCACACTTAATGCGAATGCAATGGATGGGAAACAAAAGCTTACAGCTTGGTATCACGTAAGAAGGTACTTAAGAGAAGCATACTTTTGCCTTTGCTCAGTCCCTGTGTATAAGAGATACGCATGCATTGTAAGAATGTCAGACATGTTGGCCTCTCCCAGTATTTACACTAATACCAATGTAAAAACTACTATTTTGATTTATTTCTTTTAAAGCATTATAGCACTGCTCATCCCAATGTAGGATGTCAGAGTGCTTTACATCACACATACATATTACACTTTGACAATACATCATATAAATGTGTAAACCAATGTACAGGATGTGTTACGTAAAAGAGTGAGGGTTATATGGTGTAGGAGCCACATGTACTTCATAGCTCACTGTTCTTATTAGAGGATTATAATTTATGGACTGCAAATAACAAGAGTATCTCAGTTTTAAAAGCAATTACCTGCTTATCTAGCTACATAAAATAAAAATATGTCATCTAAATGTTACATTATGTGCTTTGCAAAAGACACATTAATCCTCTATGCTTCTTTGACTCAAATCTAAGACTAGACAAAACACAGATCTCTCCAGTAAATATGTTAACCTCCAGAGCTATTTTACCACTATTATTATTCTCTGTGATCTAGCTGTCACACAAAGATCTCTGCAACAGGTGCCTTAACCCCATAAGATATTTGAAAATGCAGACTATGCAACCAATTAAGCAGAATAGATTTACTGCCAAATTTCTCCTTGTTGCCAATTTCTTTGTGGCAGGGGTTTAAACAATAACTGTATAAGTTGAGCCCCAGATTTTGAGCGGGCACTGTGTCACTTTTTTGGCATAATCCCGTCGCAAAATCTCATTTGTTACATATTGCAATAAGCTAAAATGTACTCATAATAGACCTGCTAAACCTATGTGTGAGGTCTTAGGATCTGATGTCACTTCTTTTGAGGTCACTTCCTGTGAGGTCATGGGTTGAGATGCCATATCCTGTGGTTCCATGGGCGATGTCACATGCCATGAAGTTACACAAGGTGATATCACACGCCATGATGTTACCTGCATACTTTCTAACTCAGTTAGCCCCCCTTCTTCTTTTTTTAGGACTTTTACCCTGCCATCAACCAATCAGGATGGGGAGAATGCATGGGCTGCATACAGCATCACTTTTAAGCTGGATTTCAGTCATCTTTTCATCACCTGTGTCAACACCAGGGCAGTACGCACTCTATTGGCGACTAGAATGCAAAAACCCAGCACTCTCAAAACAACGTAATTTATGCATTGTGCTGATATGTTGTTGTTTAACCTTTTGCATTGCAGAGTTTAATCCTGAAGACTTATTTTTAATGTGTTTACAAACACTGTTCATTTGCAATGTATTGCTGCAGGCTTTCAGAGTGTGTTAGGGTGTGGTCCCTTTCCAGGGCCTTCAAGAGACTTTCCCTGCAGCATGCCTGGGTGTGGTTGTGGGCTGGTCCAAGACTCTATAAAAGGGAGCCAGCCCAGCTCCAAGTGCTCACTATTCAGAGGTCCCGGTGCAGAGCAGCAGCTGCTTCCTGAGCTCCTGTCCCGGTGGCCTATTTGATCTTCCAGGCCTCTGCCCTTCATTCTTCATTGGTGATCCTTGTTCTGGGCGGTAAGACGGTGGTTGGGCTGACCTCCCGACGCCGTTATCGAGAACTTTCATATTCTTGGCCTAATTCTTTAATGATTAACAGATTACTTTGCGCGCTACCATTTCTTGACATTTACATGGTGGCTTACGAATCGTCAAGACGCGCGATTCGTTTCATGCTGATTTAATCTTGTTATTCATTGCGCGCTACCATTTCTTGACATTTATATGGTGGTTTTCGAATCGGCAAGAGGCGCGATTCGTTTCATGATGATTTGACTTTGTTATTCATTGCACGCTACAATTTCTTGACATTTGCATGGTGTCTTGCGAATCGGCAAGACGCGCGATTCGTTTCATGCTGATTTGATCTTGTTATTCATTGCGCGCTACCATTTCTTGACATTTGTATGGTGGCTTGCGGATCAGCAAGACGCGCAATTCGTTTCATGATGATTTGACTTTGTTATTCATTGCGCGCTACCATTTCTTGACATTTACATGGTGGCTTAAGAATCGGCAAAAGACGCGCAATTCGTTTCATGATGGTTTGACTTTGTTATTCATTGCGCGCTACCATTTCTTGACATTTACATGGTGGCTTAAGAATCGGCAAAAGACGGGCAATTCGTTTCATGGTGCTTTAATCTTGTTATTCATTGCGCGCTGTTATTTCTTGGCATTTACATCGTGGCTTACGAATCGGCAAGACGCGCGATTCGTTTAATGGTGATTTAACCTTGATATTCATTGCGTGCTACCATTTCTTGACATTTTACATGGTGGCACTCGAATCGGCAAGACGCACGATTCTCTCTTCGAGCTTAATTCATGTTGTTCATTGTATGCCATTATTCGAAGACATTTATTAGGTAATATTTGAGTTGACAAGTTGTGTGATTTGTTTCCTGAATCCATATTGTGTTATTCATGGTGCACAATCCTTTTATGGTGTTTACTATATATATGAAAATCTGCAATGTACATAGAAGACCAGAGTTTCTAGATGCAATATTGCATGATCCTAGTATGCATTCTCAAAAAACGGATTCATATAATTGGTTTAGAACTTATTCCGAATGTTTTCCTGACTCTCATGTAAAGGAAAGTACTTGAATTTGAAAGTTTCATTTAATCCATCTTGATTCCCTTACAGGTATCCGGCCATCTTGAAACTTATTCATTTTAAGCCTAATTCTTAGGTTGTTCATGTTTTCAGAATGACTAGGCTTAGAGTCATAGTCTAGTATTGATTTCATGAGATGTAATTTTCATCTTGTGTGTTTTAACCTTTTTCTTACTTCAGGTCTCCTTCCCAGCTGTTCCCTTCCTAATCCCCTCTTGAACTCTCTTAGCCTCTGTGATTTATCTATCAGAGTCTTGGAGCTGTTCAGTGGTGGACGTGTTGGGAACGTGCGCAGACCCCGAGGATCTGGTGACTCTGACAACCTGTTCTAATAATTTTGCCAGGTATAAGAGCTTAGACACTTTTCTAGTTTTGAAAAATCTGCTTGCAAAAGAAGAATCGTTACATTCGCCTTCATTTTCTCAGGGACCTTGACAACCATCAACAATTAGTTAAAAATCACTCAACATTGGAGCTTGTTAAGACCTTATAGCTACTACTTTGAGAGCTTGGACTGGCAGGGTATAGGCTGATGAGGTTCTAGTTGAAGGAGTCCTGGCTCTGGGTCGTATGCATTGTGCCAAAGATAAGAACATACTCAGTTTTATTTGTGTTGAGCTTCAGTCAGCTATCTAGGCTTGGATGGTATTTATTTGGAGTCTGTGGTGCTTGACGTTGTTGGCTGATGACATTTTGAAGTACAGTTGCTTTTTATTGGTTGTTGGTGTACAGTTATGTCTTAGTTGGACTCTGAGGGGTTAGTTATATCCACTGAGAAACAAAGGCCCAAGGATGGAGCCCTGGAGAATATTGTAAGCTGCTGAGTGTTTGGGAGTAATCTGGGTTCACAAACTGATTTTTGTTCGAGAAGAAACAGACACTCTAGTTTTGTGTGAGAAATACCCATGGATGCTTAGAATGCAGGGCGAAGGACGGATGGTCTGTTGAGATGAAGGCTACTGATAGATGAAGAATAAATTGAAAATATGGATCTCTTTTGTTAGGGATTTGAATTATGTGGGCCATCCTGTTTTATATTTAAACCTGTAATAAAGAATAAAACCCTAGAAAAGGGAAACACACTTCATTGGTTTAAAAATATAAACACTAATACTCCTGCACAACCACAAACTGAAACACTATTCAAAGAAATGAAAGCTTTAGAGACTTGGTCCTTTTTATTTCCTTCTGAAAGGGCCAACACAGTGTACCTTTGTTATACAAGTAGCAGCAGAAAAGACTGCTTCTAAGATTATTCTGCTTGAGCTTCTTGTTAAGGAATGTCTCTAAAATACTGTTTCTTTTTCCTTTTGTTTCCTCCAGTTGTATGGGGTTGGATAAAAGGTGAAGGGCTTAGAAACATGTTTAGGTCTAATCTAATTATTTTATACTCTGTTGAGAATGTTCAGCTAATTCTGTCTTTTTACCCAATTGCACTTTAAGAGCCTGCATGTACAATGTAAACAGCAAATTTAAGTCCCAGAATACAATGTGATGTCTGTTAAGAGGTAAGTACTGAATTAAAGTAAGACATTTGCCTTGTGGACACTTGACAGCTATAAATGTCCACACAATAGCAACACCACATTAATGTAGTCAAGCAAAAAGTACAGTCTAGCAGTGGTGAGCATGTCTAAAGCATCAAGTACTAGGTGTCCTTTATATTTCTTTCTCGAAGGGCCATCCTGATGTACCTTTGTTGTAAAAGGTAGCAGCAAAAAAGACTGCTCTAAGATTATTCTGCTTGAGTTTTTTGTTTAGGAATGTCACAAAAATATTGTTTCTTTTTCCTTTTGTTTCTTCCAGTTGTATGGGCTTGGATAAAAGGCGAAGGGCTTAGAAATATGTTTAGGTCTAATCTAATTATTTTATATTCTGTTGAGAATGTTCAGCTAATTCTGGCTTTTTACCCAACTGCACTTTAAGAGCCTGCATGTACAATGTAAACAGCAGATTTTAAGTCCCAGGATACAATGTGATGTATGTTAAAAGGTAAGTACTGAATTAAAGTAAGACATTTGCCTTGTGGACACTTGGCAGCTATAAATATCCACACAATAGCAACATCAAATTAATGTAGTCAAGCAAAAAGTACAGGAAGGCAGTGGTGAGCATGTCTAAAGCATCAAGTGTTAGGTGTCTTATTATGCAGAGCCACAAATTAATCTAGTGTAATTCAAATTCAAAATGTTAAAGGTTTCACAAGGTAATATGCTATTGACCATCCCTAAACTATCATAATATTCAGTAGGGAGTAGGTGAATGCCCCCCAATGGTGTCCAGGAATGTGTTCCTTAAAACATTTGAATATAGCACTTTTACTTCTACTACAAGGTGTCATGACAGATTGAGTGTAAGAGGTAAGGAGATGTGAGAGAGCGTAATGAGGTGTAAGTAAGAGTGCATTACACAGATTTTCTTTTCTAGTCTAACATAAGTCCATTGGATACACAGCCAATGAAAAGACATTACACACCCTGTATTATCTCTCCTTTAAATTAAATGTATGTTTAATTAAATCATTGCAAAAACAAAAAATATCATGTAAACACTTCAAAAACAGTTTTGCCTTTCCAAAGGTTTGGAAAACACTGAGAAAACACCACTTAAATTCACAAAAAATGAAGACTGAAAACAGGACAGCATTTAAATATGCCACCAACTAACTCTATTGTCACTGTTTTGGTGTAGAACCAATAAAAGTTGACCTGAAGAAGTCAACGGTGGTCAGTGTAGTATTGTAACCATATAGCATCTGCTGTTCCGTGGACTTCATTGAGAAAGGGAAGATAGGTGATGTAGATGTAGTAGACTTTTTCAAGCATAAGTGTGGTTTCTTTAGGGGGATTGATCCACCTGGATTTGTGTGAGTACAGTGCTAGTTTAGACACTAAGGCCCTCATTATGACACTGGCGGTAAATCCCACTTACCGCCACACTGACGGCCGCCAAATTACCGCCGTGGTGGCGGATAACCGTTCACCATATTATGACATACACACACCAATCCGACAATACAGCCACGTACACAAATCAACCAGACCAAATTTCAGTGCTAAAGTTGCGGTCCCAAAACCCACACCGTTAGGCCAACAGAACAACGCCCATCACATTATGACCCATGATTCACCATGGTGGACATTCAACAGCGGTAAACCATTGGCGGTACATACCGCCACGCTCACAATGGACACCCACAGACAAAAAAACACCACATTGGACAATTCAAGCGAGACACACCCCTGACACCCACACACCCACACCATTATAAACTACACACCCACATTACCCACAACCCCTTACGAATACAAATCATAGCCACCATACTGATACCAACACCACAGCGACAACTAAGCCATACACCCCTCACAAATTGCACCAGGGGGAGGACAGGAGCAGAGAACCGACTCTATAGGAGGCACTCTCTGAGATCCTGGGAGCCTACCATCATTCCCAGGACATGATGGGCAAGATCCTAGACAACGTGCAGGAGAACAGGCGGCTGCAGGAAGGACAGTATCAGGGTCAGGGATCAGGGAGGACTTGTAGGCCATCAACAACACCCTGATCTCCATAGCAAGGGTGCTGGCAGACATTGCCAAACATTATGAGGGAGGCAGTGTCACACCAGTGGGCCCCTGCCACTAGCCAGTCATCTGAACAGCCCTCCACTTCCGCAGCCACTAGTGGCCAGGAGGCCCCGCCACAGGACCAACAGGCCACCAGCACCCCTCCCCCTGCATAAGGCGAACCACTCCGCAAACTTTCCCTGCGATCCAGACAGAATCCAGAGACACTTGCCAAGACCTCGCCAGGAAATGAGACTCTCCTGATTGTCCCCCTTGCGTCCCACTCAGTCACCTTGTCCACCTTGAACTGCCATTGCTCCCTTTCCTATGTCCCCTTGCACCTGTGCTACAAACAGACTGGAACAATACCCTGGACTTTCCTCCATCATCACCCCATCCCATTGCACTTCCTCCTCTATATGTTAGCACTACAATAAACACCCTTTGATAAAAATTGAAATCGAGTATGTCATGTATTTCAAATATGTATTGATTGAAACAGCTACAACCATTGCAAATGAACTGCACATAGAATGAGCATTGAATTAATGACCTGTAGCTAGCTGTTGTGATTACACCAGGAGTATTTGTCAAATCACCAACTTCTGCAAAATGAATATCCAGAGGTAACAGTAAGTGGGCAAAGAAGTGGCAAATACCAGCATGCCAATGCCACGCAGAATACAACCAAAGTAATTGAAATGTAAAGTTGCACTGTCTCACCTGTGTGTCATTGGAAGTACTGATGGATCGCAAATGTTCTGTTTTCCACATCCTCATCCTCTTCCTCCTCATCCTCACTGTCCACAGCGTCCACTGCTGCCACAGGGGCATCTCCAGTCTCCTCCTCTTGCAGAAAAGGTACATGGCGTCTGAGGGCGAGGGTGTGCAACATGCAGCATGCCACTACTATCTGGCAGACCTTCTTGGGTGAGTAGCACAGGGATGCACTTGTCAGATGGAGGCACCGGAACATGGCCTTCGGGGGGCCAAAGGTCCTTTCTATGATCCTTCTGGTTCGCCCATGTGCCTCATTATAACGTTCTTCTGCCCTTGTCCTGGCATTCCTCACAGGGGTCAGCAGCCATGACAGGTTTGGGTAACCAGAGTGGCCTGCAAATATTGAGGAACAACATTTAGCCACAAGCTGTCCTATATGACCAACAGCATAGGCATACACCAACATATACTGGGTGTGATCCAAGGCTCACCTATCAGCCACACCCTGTGCCTCTGTATTTGGGACATCACATTTGGGATGCTGCTATTCCTCAGGACAAAGGCATCATGCGCCGACCCAGGATACTTAGCATTGACATGGGAGAAGTACTGGTCCGCCAAGCACACTACACATTCATGGAGTGGAAACTCTTACGATTCCTGAACACCTGTTCACTCTGGCGGGGGGACAAATGCTATATGTGTACCGTCAATAGCACCAATTATATTGGGGATATGTCCCATTGCATAGAATCCGGCCTTCACAGTGGCCAAATTCTCAACCTGGGGGAATGCAATGTAGCTTCCCATGTGTTTTATCAGGGAAGACAACACTCTTGTCAGCACTTTTGAGAACCTTGGCTGTGACATTCCTGCTGCCAAGCCCACTGTCACTTGGAAAGAACCAGTTGCTAAGAAATGGAGAACTGACAGCAGTTGCACAAGCGGGGGGATCCCAGTGGGGTGACGGATAGCAGATATCAAGTCAGTCTCCAATTGGGCACACAGTTCTGTGATTGTGTCCCTGTCCAGTCTGTAGGTGAGTATTATGTGCCTGTCCGCCAGAGTAGCCAAGTCCACCAGGGGTCCGTACTCGGGGAGTATGTCTCGTCTCCTATTCATCTGCAGCGGTAGGTATCTAAGTGACAAAAGAGTGAAGAGGCTGTCACAAACTGAACAATGGAGCCACAACAGAAGTCTGCAATGTGCAAACATGTAATGGGACAGTGTAATTGTCAAGTATGTGACTTTTCTTCCTGTAACGCAGCATTAATCCATAGGCCTGTTCAGCCCTCCCCCTAAAATAGCATCCGCCTGTCCTGTGTGGAGGGACAGCTGGAAGTGAGCTAATGCCGCTGAGGTTGTGCGCCGTGGCGTGGGCGGTCGGGAACTGCCATGCAACTCCTCATTGGTTATAATTGGGCCCTATGGTGCACAGTGGCCAATGGTGATCTACACTGGCGGTGACGGTATGCACAGCCGCGGACGTGACCACCATTTTCTATCATATTCATCACTTGTTTCCTCACCTTCCATAGGAGACGACCTATACTGCATGTGCTGCTGTGACCTGTGTCTGGAACCCACCATGGTCCGTGTGACTGGGGAAAGGGCCCCAGCCTTCCCTTCTGAGGAGCTCTGATGGATGGGGTCCTACCCCAGTACGTACTGCTGTATGGGCCTCTGACCAACAGGTGAGTACACTGTGGGCACGATGCTTGTGGCATGAATGCCTGGAGTTGTGTGTGATGGCATCATGTAAGAGGGGTGAGTTGATGTCCTCTTGGTGGTGTACACGTTGTGTGCTGGGCTATGTGTGCGCCAATGGTGATGGAAATAGGTATGGTGGGCCATTTGTGTTACTGGCTGGACTGTTTGTCTAATGGTGTTCTCATGTCTGTATTGCCTCCACAGGTCAGCGCCCATCAAACGAAGGGATTGTGTGCCATCGCCAAGGAGGTGCGGACCCTGGGGGTCTATGGCAGGCAGAGCACCCACTGTCACAAACGGTGGGAGGACCTGAGACGCTGGGCACGGAAGACCGCGGAGGCCCAGCTGGAGATGGCCTCCCAAAGAGGAAGGGGTGCCTGTCAGACCCTGACCCCCCTGATGGCCTGCATACTGGCGGTGGCCTATCCTGAGCTGGATGGGCGCTTGAGGGCATCACAGCAGCTACAAGAGGGTGAGTACAGTGGCCATCATTGAAGCTCACAGCTGGAGGGGTGGTATCTGGTTGGTGGTTGTGTGTCAGTGGGTGTCCCTAGGCCAGGCCAGACATAGCAGCGTAGGTCATCTGGTGGCTAAGGGTCTGAAGGGGAAATACTGCTTTCCTAGATTGTTAGCATTCACTACTGGTCAGGGCTGCGTGGGTCCCAGGCGTGCTGCAGTTGGCCGTGTGTACCCCTCCTCATTCCTTGTCGAGTATCCATTTCACTGGTAGTGCAATGCATAGTGCGTAGGCCTGTTACCTGTGTGTGAGGGTGCTGTGTACGCCAACGGTGGTGTAAGTGCAGTCACTGACCAAGTGTATCCTTTGTCTCTCTTCCCCCCTTTCTTGTTTTCTCATCCTGTCCTTATGTGCATTAGCATCATCTGGCAGAGGAGCAGCGGCACCAGCGACAGACAGAGCTGCATCCCACAGGTCCCTGGAGGCAGAGTCCATCGACGCTGAGGGCACCAGTGGGACGGAGGGCGATGGGAACACCACAGAGGAGACTGGAGGGGACAATACAGACTCAGATACATCCTCTGATGGGAGCTCCCTGGTGGTGGCTGACACCTCTGTGACCACCCTAGCTGCAGGTACAGCTGTCACCCCCATACCAGCACCGCCCTCCCAGCAGCCCCTCAGCGAGTTGCTGGTGCCCGCTTACCCAGGACGGTGGGCATCTCCTTCGCCACAGGTACCTCAGGCCTTGCCCCAGTGAGCCCTGCTTCCATGAGTGAGGAGGCTATTGACCTACTGAGATCCATCTCTGTGGGGCAGTCACCCATTGTGAATGCCATCCAGGGGCTGGCAGCCAAGATGCAGCAATCTAATACATTCCCGGAGGGCATTCACAGTGGATTTGTGGCCCAACAGAGATGATCCAGGCTCTGACCTCCTCTCTGATGGCAGCCATTGTCCCTGTTTCTACCGCCCCCCTCCAACTTCTACTTCCCAATCCTATTCTCCTCAACCCCAATCCATCCCAAGCACACAGCCAGACGAGCATGCACACACGACAACACCCAAGAGTGGCACAGGCAAACACAAGCACCACACTTCATCCCACAGGCACTCACCCAAACACCATCCAGTTGCAGACAGAACAGCATCCACTATTTCCACTGTCTCTCCCCTCCTCCTCCTCCTCCTCCCACCCAGTTACGTCCACACTCACACCTGCATGCACTACATCATCACCCACTTACAGCATCATCACCACACCAAGCAGAACACACACTTCACTGGCAGACGTCTCCACAATATCCATGCACATGTCCCCTGTGTCCTCTCCCACTGTGTCTGCCCCCTTCCTAAAGTACACAAACACAAGCACTCAGACACCCAAGAGCCATCCACCTCACAACAGTCTACAGCCCATGCACCTGCACCCAAATCCAGCAGACAAACCCCTCAAACAACCACTCTGTCATCCTCCATTCCCATTACTCCTCCCTCTTCTCATCCCAATGTCCCTAAAAAGCTTTTACTGGCCCAACTTCACCTCTTCCCTACCCCTCCCCCCCTGTCCTGCACGTATGGGCAGCATAGCAAGGACCCAGCCAAGCACCTCAGGCAAACAGCCCATGAGCCCAGTGCTAGCAGCACCTACACGTGGTGGAAAGGAATCCAGGCCACAAATACTGAAGGGGAAGAAGCCTGCAGCAGCCACAAAGAAGGGGAAGGAGCCTGGATCAGCTACAAAGAAGGGGAAGGAGCATGCAGCAGCCACAAAGAAGGGGAAGGAGCCTGCAGCAGCCACAAAGAAGGGGAAGGAGCCTGCACCAGCCACAAAGAAGGGGAAGGAGCCTGCACCAGCCACAAAGAAGGGGAAGGAGCCTGAACCAGCAGCTGTCACTGACCCCCCCCGCCAGCCATGGTTGTGCAGCCATCAGAGAGTGCAGGGGCTGAGCAGGAGCCTCCCACAGCCACCACCACAGTGCAGCCATCGGATGGTGCGGGGGCTGAGCAGGAATCTCCCACAACCACCACAGAAGTGTAGCCGTCAATGCCAGCAGACGCCATATAGTCCAGCCTCCATGGGCTGCTGTGTGGCCTGCCCCCACCAGAAACAGTGGGCAAGTCACCCACTTGTGAGACTGTGGCCTCGCACTCCCCAGGACCAAGCACAGGGCATTTTGCCCCCTCCAGAACCAGTGGGCAAGTCACCCACTCCAGAGACAGTGGCCTCGCACTCCCCAGGACCAAGCACATGGCATGTTACCCCCTCCAGAACCAGTGGTCTTGTTTCCGCATCCAGCTGAGGTGCCTCCCCCTCCCCCTGAGGTGCCTGCCTATTTGCCAACTAATGCCCTGCAGTCTTCTCTCGGTATTGGAGCAGGAATCAAGTGGGGCCTTGGACTTTGCCCGGTGGCCATGTGGGCCCTGTGAACTATGGACTGGGCAGTGTCCCTTTTTTGTACATGTGTACATATCTGTTTCATTGCCAAATCGACTTATTAATTTTGATGTTGATCTTATTACAATCACTTTAGTCAATTCCTGTTGTCCTTGCATTATTCTGTCGATTATCAGGGAAAATATGATTTTCTTGTGCAGCTGGTTGTGTCTATGGTGCGTGTGTGTTGTGTGTGTGTGTGTGTGTGTGTGTGTGTGTGTCACTCTTTTTCCTTTCACCCTCCCTTGTGTGCTAGGCATCTGTACTCACCGTCGTCGTCTTCGCTGGCGTTGGTGTTCCAGGTGGAGCATGAAGTAGATCATCATCGGGAAAACTTGCAGTTCTGGTTCCAAGGAGGCGTGGTTCTTCCCTGTGTCTCCAATGGTGAGTCCTTTGACTTTTGTGCTCTTTTTCCACCAGGCTTTTGATGGCGTTGGTACCACCTCGGAAAAAATGCAGATTGAAGGGTCAAAATATGGTGGACGGTACTTTGTCTTCCACCTGGCGGTATGCGGCAAACACTGTGGTGCCTGTTGTTTCCTCCTTGGCGTTCAGTGTGGTACATTGGGTGTCAATCGGAGATATCACCGCCATGGTCATAATTTGCTGGTAGTTACTGCCAGCCTGTTGGCGGTATTACTGCCAGCCTGTTGGCGGTATTACCGCCACTTTATCCCCGTCTGCCAGGGTCGTAATGAGGGCTTAAGGATTAGAGTAGGTACATTACGTAAGAGTGTTTAGATGAAGCTGAGGATATAATGTCATGCTTGCCAGTAATTGACATTGTGCGAGTTGATGAAGATGAATAATTCTCTGATCAGAGATCTGAGTGAGTGAAGGCAAAGTAGGTTGCAATGCCAATATATCAGATCATATTACAGTTTTTGATTAATTCATGTTTTTATGTAATTGTATTTTATATTGAGTGTGGGATGTTAAGGGCAAATACACTCATGCAAGAGGGCTTTACATTTGTTTTTTTCACTTCTGCTGTAGTTTTAAAGGACTGTTTTAATTTGATTATGTTTGGTCAGTGCACATTGCCAACTGCCTTAATTGTTGTGCACAAAGTATTTCAAAGTTTGAAGCTCTCTCATTTTTTGGTGTTTAATTTTTGTTTTTTTTAATTTAATGTACAAGCTAGTGTTGCAGTCAGCTGTAAGTGAGATGAGTGCTTGTTGTAATCTGCCTTTGGGGAAGCTCAGGAAGGGCTTGGTGTTGGCTTCTAGAGTAAGCAAATGCAGACTTTTGTGAGGGGACTTATAGAGTTATTTTGAATGCAATGGTTGGGACATCAACTCTGTCTATGAGGGTTGGTACTAAACAGATATGGCAAAGTTGATAAGGTCATGGTCATTGTCTTAGGAATCAGTGGATGAGAGATGTGTAAAGTGGCAGAGAAGATTCATTCCAAAACATTGCTGTTAAAGTCTTTCTTATAGCAAGTTGTGAGTCTTTCAAGTGGAAAATGGTTAAATGTGCAATAACTGAGATGATCAGATAAGCTTTTTAAGAAAGTGGTGGATGGTGAGTAGAATGTGGTCAATGGAAGGTGCATTTTTAAATGATGTCCAAACCTAAGTATGCTTTCTGAGTTACCTTTCCTAGTAGCAAATCAAAAATACAGATGAGAAATGGGTCAACAATGTTTAAAGTAGCAGCATGATTTCTGATTGTATGCTCATGGAAAGTCTCTCTGAATGTGTAGCCAGCAGTCCCTGGAGTTAAACCAGTAAAAAGCGTGTGCAGAGAGACCACACTAAAATACTTTAATGTTAACTAAGAGTGTCCACATGCTTGTTTCTAAGATGTCTGCTACACCTGGTGCATATCATTGTCCATCTCTGTGCACAGAGGGCGCATTTACAGGCATCAATATTTTGAGCGATGTGGGTGTGGTGGGCTGTGTGGGATGTATGTCTTATTTGGTGATGTGGAGGACGCTGTGTAATGCGAGCGTGTTTTCACTTTTGCTCACAGTTTGTTTCTCTGTGAGAGTGGTGGCGTGTCACAGTGGTCTTGGAAGCATGATATGTTTAGAAGTTTATTACATTTTCCATTAAAAAAAAACTTTCAGGTTCCAATACAACATATTATTAGTACCACTTAGATAATCCAGATGAAACATTTATCATAATTTCATCAACACGTGACACCTAAGAAGACACTCAAATGTACATCACTTGTAATGAGATTGTCAAGTGTTAACAACAGACACAAGCTTCTCTGTGGTTGTCATAAGCCCACATCTAAATCCCAAGGGATGCAAATCTAAAGTGCAACATGCACATTTTCTACATTTGAACTGTGAAATAGACCACGTCTGCTAGTTGTTAACAAATAGGGATTTTCTCCCTCCACCATCATGCAATGCACACAGTCAATTCGATAAAGACAGTCAAGGCAGTGTTTAAAAAGGACCATTAATTTCATGTACTGCCTGGTGACATTACCTAGATTTGCACGATGTGGAACATGCTGATTGCATCAATAGCATAGGGATGTGTCCACTGGTAGAAACTCAGAGGAAGAAAAATGTATCTAGGCACTGTTTCTCGCAAGATGCTCTCTCCTTTTCCAGGCCTCCCCATGGTAGCCACCTACTGGTTTTATAACCTCATACTTCAAGTGACTGTGGGCTGCAATCATATTCTGTATATATTCCTTCTTCAGGTAGAACACAATTTTTCAACTTCATACAGTTATACACTGGACATAACAGGGTGAAAAGTTGTAGGTCCTCCTTTGCTACTTGGCAACAAGGATAGTCTTTATCTTTCCACTTCAGCCTTTTTGCTAGAAGTACTAGAAGCAGGAGCCTGTTATCCCTAGCCTGGAAGAAGAGCCTTCGATCCTGCAGCATGGGCTTTCTTTCAGGCAACCTGTTGGTCTGCACAGAAATCAAAGACTGTTACTCTAGGTGAGTGGGGAATTTAGTTTCCAATTTCAAAGTGCCCTCATACATTTTTCTTCGTGCCTGTGGGTTTTCCTGCCATGATAAAGACATTTGTTCTTGCTAGTCCATGAAGGAAGTCACTGGCTGTGAATTTCCTCTAGCAATTAATTTCTTGCTTTGCCAGGTTGTGAGGCAGGTAGGTATCCCCTCAAGATCCCTTCCCAAAGGTGGTTAAATTTACCATTGTTTCGCTTTGACATATTGATATATTCAATAGGGGAAGTGTGAATTCTGTCCAGCACAGGAGAAAATGCCAGGTCTGACTTAACTGGTGCTGCTGAAAGCCCTTTGGGATCAGTATACATTCATCAAATAGTACTTTTCAAAGGTACCTAGCATGTGGAAGTTGCCACCAAGGCCCATTAGTTTTGTTTTACAAACCACAGGACTGCCACCATTAGCCTCTATCACCCTGTCAATGTGCTTGGAAAATGTATTGCCATTTTTCTCTCAAAGTACAGAATTAAATTTGGATTCACCTTGGCTTTGTATTTTGTGGTGATATGGGAATTCTGTGAGAGATGTTCACCTATATGGATGCCTAGGTGTCGGTAGATGTATACTTCCTCCAGAAGATGATCATAGAAGTAGACCTTCTTAAGTTTTGCATTCTTTGGTGGTAGCTGAATGCCATGATGTTAGATCTGGAAGCGCTAACTATCAAGTTGTTCGCTCTGAATTAGGATTCAATTTCCTTTAATCAAACTTGTACATTGAGCTTGGTTCATGCCATCAGGAAGGAATCATGGCATATAAAAGGAGTGACATTGGAAATCCCCCAATCATAAGAAAGTACTGTGAAGCATCCTAACCATGCAAAAAATAATCTTCACAAAGAGGGAAAGGCACAGAGATGCTAACAGGGACCATGTGTAACTTTTTTTGGGGTGGGAAATGTTTTACTCAGGTTTAAATTTGTGGCCCTCACCTGTTAGGTGGCTTACATATGGTGGCTCACTCGGTTTGAAATTCATTCCTTATCCATCCTCAGATGCTTCAGCTTTGTCAACAGAAATTATATGGGTGCCTTGTCAAATGCAGGTTTAATACCCAGAAAGGCAACAAAAGGAATTATCTGATGGGACTTGCTGTATTTGTAGATGATGTGTAGAATGACTAGCACATGGTCTCTGTAGACAGAGCGGGTGGAAGCCGTCTTGTATGGGATTGAAGATTTTCTTCTCCCCACTCCTCCATGGGGAATAAAATACTTTTCATGTGTATCATGGAATTCATAGCAATGGGTTTATCGACCAATATGATTTACCTGTATTTTTGGGTCTTTTTTAACAACCATACCACAATGCTCTTTCACCACCAGGTGCCTAGATGATGTACAATATAAGAAATGTCTGGGTGTAGACCGTACTGGGGCACGGGCACGTCGTGTCCATTACAGATTGTAGAACTTTCTTTAACCTTGTTATAGTGAAAACCAGACCAGGGTCCCAGTGGTCATCTTCTTGCCCACTACATGGGATTCTTTAAGAAGGACTTTATTGGTCAGCTTTGCCAATGAGACATTTAAAATGCATTTAAGATTTAAATAACCACTCACAAGGAATGATGGGTAGTCATCAAGAGTACCTTCTGTCACTTTAGTAATGGATGGGGCATAACTTTCTCGGGCTAAGGTCATGCTACTTGAGCACTGAAAAGAGCAATGGGACTTCTTAACATGGCTGTCCAGTTGAGTCCAGCCCCTCTACCTCAACCAAAAATGAAACTCTGGGCATTATCACAGATCTTGAGCTTGTTCCATATGACCAGGTTCATGAACTTTGTAGTGCATGTTTCTTTGCCCTCAGCCTCCTGAGATGGTCACTTCCCAATCTGACAATCTTTATATGCTCCAGGGCTAAAAGCTTGGGGATTTCCATAAACGAATACAGTAATAACCTGTACATGTTTGCAAAGTTAAGTTCTTAAACTTCAAGTAAGATAAAATGTGCTAGTCCCCTTAGTTACCATCTGAGGAGAGCTGATCATATATCAGAAAGATACAGAGACCTCCTTTGACAGCAGTCAAACATAATATCTATTTTAAATGCATCTGCTGAATACATTAAGCTTTCTACCCAATGGACCACACTTTTCTGTATGATATCTTTTAGCCCACCATTCCAGAGTACCATATCTGGACAGTAATGGGACTGCTGCTATCAATTCTAACTATTCAGCATGCATATATGGATGGCAGGTCCCTTAGAGTCTTGGGTCACTAGTTTTGGGACAATCTCCCTCCGTAGGTTGGGTCCATTGCCCTGAATTTAGCCTTCAGGTAAGTCTTTTACATGCTTTTCAATATGCTTACCTTGGGTCTTTGAGCAACAGGAAGCAAACCCAGGCATAGGTTTCAGTTTACAAATAACAATCAATATTTTAGTACTGTATTATCTACTTGAATGGCATCATTGAAGATGGTTCATTCAGGCAGTGTCTGATATCTTGATCTTTGTCTGTTGCTTCTTTTCACCTCAAGCTCATTGCAATTTAAGACCACAATTTGTGATAATTCACTATTTGCTGTTTGTGTTATATCCACTTGCCAATTCAGCTCAAGATCCAACTTCTCTTTCACCCTCAATAAAGAAACGAGGACCTTCAGATATTTCTCATTGTGTCAGGATCCTTTCTCTCCATCAGCACATCCTGTCACTCCTGATTTTTGTTGGCACAATCTTCATCAAACTGGGCAACTATGTTGGAATGCTTGCCTGACTGCCCTTTTCTTCTGAACTTTCAGATGAAAAGGGGGTACAGTGATTTCATGAGCTCTTCCTAGCCCAAAATATAGTTATTACTTTCCTCCCTTCATAGGATAGAGGCTTTTGCTGTGCTTGCCATGGCAACACATTAGAGTTCTGTTTAATTAGTCAAGCCTTCCAAGCTGTGAACCCCTACTTTGAATGAAAGCTCCCAAGCACTGTCAGTATTATGAAGGAAGGTTGTGGAATGTTCCATGTTCCTCTCTATCTTGAGCTGTAGAGAATTATGGTCACTTTCCACAAGACAGTAGGAACAATGTAAGAAATGACAAAGCTAGTTTATTTGAAATTACTCAAAGTTGTACTTCACTTATTCTATTTGAATGAGTGACATGTATAGATTACGCTTTCACTTGCTTGGAAGGCACCTGTTTGTTTTCAGTTAGGGTCATGACTCAGGAATTCCTGCAGCAAATACAGAATCTAAGGGCATTCTGCATATTAGTACAATACACCCATCTTGGCATTAATGTTGCCACAAACCACCCAGAATAGTTTCTTTTAATTTCTAATTAATTATGCAAAAATTAAAGCTTTAACACTTTTTGTGTGGCTGGAGGACAGGCCCCACCTTCTCCTCCTGCTGCACGCAGGCAGAAACCATGAGGAACATGGGGTTGGCTGCCTTCAACAGGCCAGGCCATGGCTGGAGGCCAGACCCTGTGGCAAACTGCCCAGTGCACACAGTCAAGGCTGTGTGGAGTTGGCTGCAGGTTGCCCCAGGAGATTGGGCATACGCGCAAGTTTTAATATGATATAACAATAAATTCACTGAAAAAACAAAGGTTAAAGTGACGTTATACACGGGTGTTGAAATTAGATAAAAACTAAAGCACAAAAAAAGCCTGAAAATCAGAACTTATATCTTGCTTTCCTAATTGTAGCTTGCTGCCCTGCAAAGCACTTCAGATAACTTCACAAATGACATCACTCATGACATGTTAAATGATGTCATTGATGAAGCTGCCGTATTATAATAATGGAGTCTGGCTTTCCCGGCCTAGCATGGCCTTCTAAGACTCTACAGCATCACCAAACATGAAGGGTGCTGCTGCATTTGCATAAAATATTAACATTCATATAAAATGTTGTTCATCACTGTTTGATGACCACAGAAAGTTTACAAAGGGCATTATTCTAAGATGGCTGCCATTTTCTTCATAGACACAAGGAAGAAGGTTTAATCAGGTGCCTAAATGGCTGACTATAGGATGACTATTGCAATCCCTGCACATGCTGTTGGGTCAAAAAAGCCAAAGATGTGTGTTTAAAATGGCCCTTCTTAGGGGATTTCCCCAAAACCTTTTGCCTTTTCCTCCCAGTTTTTGCTGACTCTCTGTGCGTGGCCTTAGGACTCAGGGCACTTTCCCGCTGTACTGCAGGGGGAAAGTGTGCATGCCCTTCCTACTCATGCCAGGAAAGAGGTGCTAACGTGATTGGTTGAGGTGCCGGACCCAGGAGTGCTCTGCAAAAAGGTACTCCACGTACCTGGGGTGGATACTGCCTTGGCCACTAGTGGGATGTTACACTGAGTGTGTCACACACCAGAGTAGCCTGGCCAACATGTTTTAGCCTGGTATTGCAGGCCTGTGGAGGGACAGATGTGCCTACACTCAGGGTGGCATCTTTCCCACTGGGGCCAGTCTGGAGGAGGCCTTTCACTAACGCTACTAGAGCACCCCCCTGAAGGGCAGAGCAGATGGTAGGCAGAAGGCAGGGCAGGGATGCAAGGGTGTCCCATGCCCTGGTAGGGGAGAACCCCCACGTAGGTTTCCAGACCAAGGAGATTGGCTCCTCCCTAAGTTTTGGCTGATCCTCTTGGAGTGGCCTTAAGTTCCTGGGCACTTCTCACTGCAAATACAGTGTGAAAGTACACGCATGTCCTCTCTACATAAGTCAGGAAGGGGCGCCTGCCAGTATGTGCACACTTTCACTTTGGTGTTTTCATGTATATACTGAGTCCAGCATGACTTGCTAGTACGTGCACACATCAAAGACCTCCTTTGAGGGACCTACACTGTCTACCTTGTCATCTGGATAGTGGTGCTCTCCTAAACAACTATGTCGTCAGCTGGATTCCACCTTGTAGCAGAGGTGTGCGCGTAGAACTAAGTATTGGATCTGGAGACCGAATTGGCCTGGTGCGGAGACTGCAAAGTACTACCTGCAATCAAGGAGTGTGGCCTTTCATTGTGGGGCCACATCATGCATAAACATTTGGTTGGTAGTGAAGGGATTACTGATTTGAGGACCCGCGTGCGGCCCGTTGTTGAATTTCTTTTGTGTGACCCCGACTGCACACTTATTACATGCTGTGTCCATGTCACTAGCTGCGACCCTTGGAGGTGGGGACATTCCAAGAGCAATGCCACATTCTACCTTGTGCTGTACTGCTGAACTGGCATGTGTGTGTGTGTGTGACAGGATCTTTATGGTGCTGCTCAAGTCATTGCACACCAGACGTTGTGCCTCATTCCAGAGAGGTACAGAACGGGAACTGATAGTGTGTTCAGAAGTGCCTGGTGTAACTGAAGTCATCACAATCCTGGTGGGATGTCTCGTCTCGGGAGATGCTGCACTGGTAACTTTGTGAGCAGTGGGACAGTCTAGCGTGACTGAAGTCATCGTGCACCAGACGTTATGCCTCATTCCAGGGAAGCACGGCAGTGGTAACTTTTTTGTGTGTAGCGGGATTATCAGGTGTGACAAAAGTCATTACGAACCAGATGTGGGGAGGCACTGCACTGGTATCTTGTCAGGTGTAAGCGGGATTGTCTGGGGTGACTCAAGTCATCGTGCACCAGGCATTGGGCCTCAACCGAGGGAGGCCCTGCATTGAGCACTTTGCATCTGCGTTCGAAAGTGTCTGGTGCCACTCAGGTCATAATGCACCAGTCTTTGTGCCCCTACCGAGGGGGCATGGTACTGATAAACTCTTTGTGTGCAACCAGGACACCTGGGGCAGTCCAAGTCATCGTGCCACAAATGTGGTGCCTCCTGTCCTGGGAGGTACTGAATTGGTGGCAATCTGTGAAGTGGTGTGTCTGAATTGGCTGGGCGCCACTGTGAACAGCGTGTCCTAAGGCTACTCTTCCCCTGTACTTTGCAGACCAAGGCCCGCAACAGAAGGCCAGTGTGGAGACCCCTGAGTGAACTTCCGGAGTGGGGAACAAACCTCCATTTGCCAACTGTTGCTGGATTATCCATTCTCTCCTTCTTACCCCATACCTTTGCCCTTTGTTCTTGACTAAGTGTAACCACCAGCTGCGAGCGGTCTAGTTTCTGGGGAAAGGTTGCTTCACGGCTAACCCTGAGGAATAGGTTGGAGGAAGGTTTGGGTCCAAGAGGGGTCTGCAAACTCATTTACACCTCACCTGCCGGTTGTCAGAGCACCACATTAGGGTGCTGGAAGCAAGTGTGTGCGAGTGTGTATAAGAGCATGGCTGACACCACATAGCAGTATGGAGCGAGTGTGTGGGTGTGAGTGTCTGGGCTCATTTCACCATGCGGCCGCATTGGGGTGCACATTGTTTACTATTGTGGTTGACATTGACGTTTATTGGTGTGGTCTAGGCAGCGGAGCTATTTCAAAAGTGCTGTAGTTCTCTGAATGTATACATTGCTGACATAGTTGGGAACCGGGATGTATCCTACAACTATTTTATATTGAATTGGGGTGATCGTTGGTGAGGGTCTTGCGCTGCCAATGAGGTAGTACCACATGTGAGTGCAAGGAGGGAAAGTATTAATTTTGTTACGTGTACATGCTGCTGACTTCGTGTTAACACTGTTGGCCCTTGTATAATTAGGGATATGTCTTAATGTGATTGATGCCCAGATTTACATGATGTTTATGTGGTGTGAATTCAAGTGTGTCTTGAATACAAACTTTGTTAACATACACCTTGTGTGAAGTCTTGTTTGTGACAATCATTGTACTTATTGTGTCGTTGTGCTGTGCCAATGCCTTACACATTGACTCTTTGATAAGCCTGATTGCTCTGTGCCAAGCTACCCAATGGTGAGTGCAGGTTATACAGTGAGTGTAATCATCAACCCCTAGCAGGAGTGGTAGGTTCTGCCTGGCTTTGGGACCCACCTCAACCAACCAGAAAGTGCCGCCTCAAAAATTAAGTCTCACGTATTAGCAACATAGTGTGGATATGAGAGCCAGCCTTTCAGTATGAGCAGCCTCTCAGATAGCTGCATTTTAGCAGCTTATCATTCACAGCTTAGGGCACCCACGCTTCGATCCTTCCAATGCTCCAGCACTTCTACAGCAATAAGAGCACCTCTTTGGTATACTTCACTTTCTACTTTCGCCTACTATACTTTTGTCATGTGTATGCACAGAAAATTCATTAACAGCTTTACACAGTGGTTATCGAGCTTTCTGTATTGTTCTATCAGAACAATATGTTCTACCTGATTCTTGCCTGCATTTCTGACGGTTGCAAGACTCAAATGCAAGACGGTCTCTGGCAAAGACTTGTAGGCCTTTCTCCCAGTGTGCTCAAGTCATCATTTCGGATGGTCAAAATCTATCTATTGCCATGTCTCTTCGCTCACCATGACCCAGCAAGTCAACGCCGTCTCATCCTCATGTTTCAACACCCTCTGCATGCTTCACAAGACCTTCAGATGGATCCCCATCGAAACCAGAAGAACGGTCACCCATGCCCTCGTCAGCAGCAGACTGGGCTACGGCAACGCACTCTGCGCCTGAACAACAGCCAAGCTCCAGAGGAAACTTCAGCGCATCAGAACGCCTCTGCACGCCTCATTCTTAACCTCCCTCGCCACAAACACATCTCAGCCCACCTCAGAGACCTTCACTGACTATCCGTCAGCTATGGGATCATCTTCAAACTCCTGATCCACGCTCACAAGGCAATCCATGACGCAAGCCCTGCCTACCTCAACAAGCGTCTCAGCTTCCACGTGCCCACCTGCCAGCTCCACTCTGCCAACCTCGCCCTCGCCACCGAACCCCGCATCCACCGTACCGTAACCGGCGGCAGATCCTTCTCCCACCTCACCGCCAAAACCTGGATCTTCCTTCCCGTCAGCCTACATCTGACCCAGGACCTCCTGACCTTCAGGAAACGTCTCAAGACCTGGTTATTCCAGCAGTAGCAACCCCCTTCCCCCCCACCCCCCTAGCGCCTTGAGACCCTATCGGGTGAATAGCGCACTTAACAAGTGATTGATTGATGTCTGCATCTGTGAGCACAGCAAAATCTAAAATAGAAATTGTCATGTGAGAACCACTAACTTCAGAGAAATATGGTAGCTGTGTGATAACATGGATAAAATTAGATGAACTCAATAAGGCTCAGGGAGGGGGACTGCATGCCCCCTCCCCTTATTTGGGCTCAGTAGTCCTGTGCTCCTATTTCATGTTTTTTGTCCTCTGGGATCGAAGTTTAAATAAAAATGTATATATATATATATATATATAGATAGATATTTGCCTCAGGTGGGGTTCCTCTGGCACCCCTCCCACAGGGCCTAGTGTTCAGAGTGTACCTACCCTCCCTGAATATATTATTTTTTAAATTTAACTTCAGGATAGGAGACTAAGGGGGTCATTTTGAGTTTGGTGGGCAGAAAAGCCTGCCCACCAAACTCCTGCGGTTAGGTTGCCCCTAGCGCAGCTGCTTTCCCGCAGGCCCCATTACAAGTTCCCTGCTGGGTCAGTGGGCAGAAACAGTGTATTTGCCTGCTGGCCCAGTGGGGAACAGCCCAAAACATTGACACAGGCTCATAATTGCGTTGGCGGTAATGTTGCAATGTGTAGGATGTAACAGCACACGTTGCGCTTTTCACTGCCTGCATAGCAGACAGTAAAAAGCGTGATGGGACTGTCCATGGGGGCCCCTGCCCTGCCCATGCCAAGTGCATCCCATCTCCGTCAGCATTTACATGGTGGTGCAACCTCCATGTAGAAGTTGGCGGAGAGAGTGTTGGTAATCCCCAGGGTGGCACTGCATGCAGCACTGCCCTGGCAGATTAGGACCACCTGCACCGCCAGTCCCTCCAGTGGAAGAAAACTGGCTGTGCTGGAGGTCTGACCGTGGCCAAAATGCCACGGTCATAATGTAGCGGTCTGACAGCCACCGCAGCCCTGGAGGTCATAAGACCATAAGTGTTGTAATTAGGGCCTAAGTCTCTGAGTCCTGTAATAGTTGTCTGCAAAATCTTTCTTCGTGTAGCAGGCAGTCAATCAAAGAGCTCACGTCTGTGGGAGTGAATTGGGCCAAAGGGAAAAAAGGCCCCTGGCCCAATCAGAATGCTCTGTTTTTTAAAATTGGGTTTCAGGGACACGAGAGGGAGTCCCTCATACCCAACTATCCAGATGTACAAATATTTGTGATCCCTAATTTGTAAAAAAAACTACTAAACAGATTTACATCAAATCAAACAAGCACTCTTTCTAGAAAAAGATCTGCCTTCCTGTCAAATTTGGTGTAATTCTGTTCAGCAGTTTTTGAGATAGTGCTTCTTAAAAAAAAGTTTATGAGAAATGAATTGGGATTTTGCATTTTGGGACTACCTTTTTTGTCAGACCTTTGACAGATCATCCCAAAACTTTCCTTGAAGAAACTGGTAAAAAAAGAGTAATTTTTTAATGTTTTGTGAATAATAGTCAGACTGCACCATACTTATTAGTAAACCAAAAAAGGCATTGCCTTTTTTCAAATGCTGTACCCAGACTGGGAAATGGAGAAAGTGAGGCCAAAGTCTGTACCAAATGGAATATGGAGAAAATGGGGCCAAAGTTATTAGCAAACCAAAAAGTGCTCTTTCTGTGGAACAACAGACCTAACTATATCATACTATATTTCATTGTTTGCAAATAGTGTGGTATAGAATGAACTCTGTCAATAGAGTAAACACTGTTTAAAGTACTCAGTTCTTTACTGATATCAACTGCGTTTGATAATGTAGGTTTGGTGTGTGTCAGGAGTTTGATACAGATAAAAGCTGTCCGTAGAAGGGCATTTGGTTTGGAATTGGCAATCTCTGTTTAGGCTTTCTCTGAACAGTTGTATGCAAATTGAGCCCCATATTCAATGAGGTTTTCCCCATTTGTCTGTGGTTGAATGTTAATGTGAACTATGCTACATGTAAAGCAATAGCAATGTATACAGCAATATGTGGGAAACTGAAGCTTGGATGATGTCATCTGTGATGTCATTTGCGAAGTCATAAATGATATCCTATGTGATAGCACTCCTAACTATAACTTTTGTTCTAAATTTTAATGTTGACACTGAGAAATTCACCTATCTAGAACATTGGGCAGTTATAGTTAGGTCAGTGTTTGCGATTTGCTATAAATACATTCAGTAATTTTTGTGAAATTAGTTTAAAAAATATTTGTATGTGTGAACGGTTGGGTCAGAGGGACTCCCACAAAAGCATTATGGGAGTGCCAAATTCAAAAATAAAGAGAGCTTTGTTGGGCCAAGGGATCTTTCTTATCCCTTGAACCAATTTGTTCCAATGGGTGTCAGATTCCTGCAGGAGCAAGAGCTCTGAATGACTGTCGCAAGCATGAGAATAATGTTGCTGGCAGCCCTTACATGATCAGAGAGTTAGTCCCTTCTCCTGAAATGAAAAAAAAAGAAAATATAAGGGGCAGGGTAGGGATACTCTGTAGGGGGAACCAGGGAAACCCTCTCCAGGAACAAAATTTTAAAAAAATATTTTTTTTTCCTGAGATTGTCTGGATAATGGCAAAAGAAGTAGGGCCTCCTCCTCAAGCCCATTGTGGGCCTGTGGATCCCATCCCTCAGGGCCGAGTATAATACTGAAGGGGAGGAGGCGTGCAGCCCCAACCCCCAGCCACATTAAGCCTTGGGGACCCCATCCCCAGGGTCAAAATTATACAAAAAGGAGATGAGGGTCTGTGTGGCTGTCTGAGCCTTGAAAGGCCATGAGGACATGATCCACCAGAGCTGATTTCATTTTTAAAAGGGAACAGCCACCCTCCTGAAGTATCAAAGGCCCTGGGGACCCCACCTACTGAAGACAAAATAAAAACAAAAGGTGACAACCCCTCCCTGAGCCTTAAAAGGGCTCTGGGGACCACATCCCCTGGGGCTGGCTCACAAATTTTAGTGGACAGGTTACTCGGTCATAACTGCGACAGATAAACTGTTTGCCGAAATCTAAATACCATTGGATAAAATGGGATTTAGATTTAGGCGGATGGGACATCCGTCACCGTTGTGACAAAGTAACCTGTCCGCTGAGTTCTAAATCAGGCCCCAAGTCTGCTTCCAGCCAGCTGGAGATTACAAAATGCTCCCACCAGCTGGGAGTAGACTTGTGTTCTGTTTCCCCTGAAGCTAAACAATCACATGTACATAGGTTAGTACCTGGTGTACACAGTTTTCTAAGTTGTGTAGAAATTATCATGCTGAGACAATTCTGTCTAAAAACTCAAGGCTTCTTACAATAATTAGTATCTAATAGGCAGAATCTTTGAACTGTTGGAAACTCTTTCTGCAGAACCAAACTACTTGTGTGGAGCATACTGTACACAAGTCGCCAGCTGTCACCTGCACACAGAGTTATTCTTGAATATATAGATTTATAAGGTGTTCAATACCTCTGCACACCTATGATGCATTAGAAGCACATGTGTTTCGGAAACACACCCATTAGCTGGACACAAGCTGTACAAAATTAGAAAGAGAAGCAATGTGGCTCTTACCCTCCTCTATGTAAACTATACAACAAGCACACTCATTGGATGATGTCATCAGTGATGTCATTTATTATGCAATTTAAGATGTCATCAGAGATGTCATAAATAATATCATAGAACATGTCATGAGTGATTTAATATGTGAGTCATGTGCAGTGCATGGCATGGCGAATGTATGTGTCTTTTTCGAGTTCAAAACGTTAATGTTTTCAAGAACATTCATCTAACTATAAAGTTACTTTAACATTTGTTTTTTCAGTGAAAAATAAATATATATATATATATATATATATATATACACACACATACACATATATATATGTATATATATATATAGGTGTGTGTTCACTGAAAAAAGCAAAGGTTAAAGAAACGTTATAGTTAGGTGAAATGTTCAGCACCTATGTAATGTTTTAAACTCTAAAAACCACTTAAATTCACCAGTTAAAGTTTTCTCAACTATAACTCTCGCCCGAAGGTAACTGCAACTTGTGCCCCCGCTATGCACAGCGATATCAATGATGACATAGAAGGTGTCATGAGTGATGGAACATGTGGGGTAATTTGTGTATGGAGAGATGGTAAGTTATAGTTATCTTAGGGCATATCTAGTTATAGTTACTTGAGGTAACTATAACTGGTTAATTTCAGTGTTTTTTAGAATTAACGTTGCATTGTTAACATTTCACCTAACTAACGTTACTTTAACCTTTGTTTTTTTCAGTGAATTTCTAGTAAAATTATATTAAAGTAATATTTAATTGCTATATGTTAGTCCAACTTAAGCCTCTGGCTGTGCACTGGGCGGGATTGGTTGGAGGGCCTGGGCTACAGCCAACCCCTCACATGCAGCCAATTCCAAGCTGCCCTGGCCGTTTCTTCGTACATGGCAATCCCCCAAAGGAATGCATCCCCACACCACACATGGCCTTTAGCCATTTGCAGCAGGGGGTTGGCACAGAGTTTGGCCCTAGGAACCCATCCCCCAGGACCTTTTTTTTTTCAAAGAGGAGGTGGGGCTTGTGGCTCTCCCCGAGCCTCCTTAGGCCCTGGGGACCCTCATCCACCGAGGCCTTTTTTTTTTTTTCTTTTTTTTTAATGGGAGGCCATGTGGCCCTCCTCCACAAACCCCATTAAGCCCTGGGGACCCAATTCCCCAGGGCCATTTTTTTTTTTTTTTTAAGGTGAGCTGGGACGCATGCCCCTCCACGCCTGGCCTTGTTTGGCCCTTGGGACCCTTTACTCCAGGGTCATTATTAAAATGAAAGGGGAGGTCATATGGCCCACCCTCCCGACACTTGGAGGACCCTGGGGACTCCATTCCCCAAGGACATTTTCAAAAATACAGAGGAGGGGGCATGCAGCCCCCCTACCTGGCTGATTTTGGCCCCTGGGACCCCATCCCCGGGGCCTGGTGCATTTTTAGGGGGGAGGGAGCACACGGTTCCCCTCCATGGACTGCATTTTCCTTCAGGGACCTCATCCCATGGGGTCCTGTGCACCTTTTAAGTGGAGGTGGCACAGGGCCCCCCTCCCTGGCCACTATTGGGTCCCGGGGACCCCATCCCCAGGACCTGCCGCTTTTAAAGGTAGGTGACCTGGGTGAGTGCTCATCTGTTCAGTCCTCAATTTAAAAACTTTTTACCATGTAGCAGTTAGATCAGGACTTTGGCCCTCATTATGACCTTGGCGGTAAATGCCACTTACTGCCGTGCTGATGGCCGCCAACTTACCACCACGCTGGCGAATATCCGTCCACTATATTACGACACACACACACCAATCCGACAGAATACAGCCACATGCACAAATCCTCCAGCCCAAAGGTCAGTGTTAAAGTGGTGGTCCAAAAACCCACAACGTTATGCCAACAGAACAAAGCTCATCACATTATGACCCACAAATCACCACGGCGGACATTAAATGGCGGTATACCATTGGCAGTACATACTGCCGTGCTCACAATGGACACCCACAGACAAAATAACACTACATTGGACAATTCAAACAACACACACCTGACACCCATACACACACCGTACTCACACACCAACACCACTATAAAACACACACATTACCCACAGCCCTTTACAAATACAAATCATTGCCACCAAACTGACACCAAGACCACTGTGACAACTAGACACACACACCACTCACACCCATACACCCCTCACACACTCCACATCACTCCACCAACACATTACCCAACTCACCAACACACATCACATAACACCCATGGCACCAAAAGCCACCCCCATTTCACTGAGAAGGAGTTAAGGGTCATGGTGGAGGAAATAGTAAGGGTAGAGCCACAGCTATTTGGACCACAGGTGCAGCAGATATCAATAGCAAGGAAGATGGAGCTATGGGGAAGAATCGTGTAGAGGGTCAACGCCATGGGACAACACCCAAGAACAAGGGACGACATCAGGAAGAGGTGGCACGACCTACGTGGGAAGGTGCGTTCCATAGCAGCAAGACACCAGCTCACTATACAGAGGACTGGCGGTGGACCACACCTCCTCCCCCACAACTCACAGCATGGGAGGAGCAGGAACTGGCAATACTGCATCCTGAGGGCCTGGCCAGAGTTGGAGGAGGGCTGGACAGTGGTAAGTCAAATTTGAACAATTATCACCCCCATACCTGCATACCATAACACACCTTCACCCTCACTCCATCCCACACACTCCACCATCACATCACACTTATCCCAATGCCAAGCCCTGCATGTTGTACCAATGCATGGCCACCCCTCACAGCCCTGCATGGACACTCATCACCAAAGCATGCACAGCATAGGGATACTAACATAACCACTATACATGAGCAAAAGCTGGCAGGGGAACAACCACCATAGAGGGGAAGCTACAGAAGTACAAATGTCAGACACCTGGAGCATAATACACCATCTACATCCCCACAGGTACCCCAGCCAATGTCACTGGAGAGGAGGTGCCACCACTATTCAGTCCCCCAACAGAAGAGGCCCACAGTGATGACAGTAACTCTGGACTTCTGGATCTGAACTATCTACCTGGCCCATCAGGGACCACTGGACAGTCGGTCACCCAAGCACAGTCACAGACCACCACAGAGCCTCCCCCATCAGGAACCAACACAACAGCACCCACCCAGCGTACCAACACCTCTATCCCCAGGACATGTCAATCAGCAATGTGTCCACCTGTACAGGGACCCGAGGTCACACCTCATACCCAAGACAATCAGGGACCTGGGGTCAGTGGCAGTGGGAACATCGTTCAGGGGACAGAGGCACAGGCCAACAGGGAAACTGGGAAGACTGCTGTGCACCAGGGGGAGGACAGGACCAGGGAACCGACTCTCCAGGAGGCACTCTCAGAGATTCTGGGAGACTACCAACATTCCCAGGACACAAAGGGCCAGATCCTCGACAACGTGCAGGTGAACAGGCGGCTGCAGGAGGGACTGTATCAGGGGGATCAGGGAGGACTTGCAGGCCATCAACAACACCCTGATCTCCATAGCAGGGGTGCTGGCAGACATGGCCAACATTATGAAGGAAGCAGTGTCACACCAGTGGCCCCTACCACTAGCCAGTCATCTGAACAGCCCTCCACTTCCGCTGCCACTAGTCGCCAGGAGGCCCCACCACAGGACCAACAGGCCACCAGCACCCCTCCCCCTGCAGAAGGTGAACCACCCCACAAACTTTCCCTGCGAACCAGACAGAAGCCAGAGACACTTGCCAAGACCACCGCCAGAAAATGAGACTCTCCTGATTGACCCCCTTGTGTCCCACTCAGTCACCTTGTCCACCTTGAACTGCCAAAGCTCCCTTTCCTATGTCCCCATAGACAATCCAAACAGACTGGAACAATACCCTGGACTTTCCTCCATTATCGCGTAGGCTCTCAATATTTTAATGTGACTACTTTTTGAGCTGATTTTGAGCAGCAGAATCGCCTGCGGTGTGGGAGACTGAGTCTGTCCCACTACAGATGACACCTGTATCCCCAATCCGGGTTTTGCTCCAGCTAACTAGCAGTGCTTCATCTCCACCCAAGGGCAGAGATGATTGGGCAGCCGAGCACATGACATAATTGATTTCTCAGGGAAACCGTGGTCACTCAGGTCTCATCATTTTCTCTCAGTTACATTAGTCTCACATACACAATGACAAACAGAGGCAGTATATGTTCCAATAATGTTTTAATGAAGCAACTGCATCTTAGATAGCAAAGCATGGGCTGCAATAACCAGGACGATACAGCATAAGATTACAATTGTGACAAGGAGAGTAAAACATAGAAATAATGCTACCATATTGTCACTAGAGTCAACAGACTAATTCCGACCTTGGCTATATTAGAGCACAGCATGTTAAGCTTTAATTCTGCCCTTTAGGTTCCCCTGGGAAGACATCATCCCCCATAGCTGAGCAAAAGCCTGAAGTCTCTATAAGCAGCTTTAACTAAGCGTTTAGCAATCTGCATATAGTCGTGGTTCTCAGCTGATGTTCTGAGGAAATGTCCCTACGTAAGGATGTGTGTTTTTCTATGAATGTCAGAGACAAATCTTGTACCACGTTCACTGGCAACCTATCTTACTGCAGCCTTGAAAGAAGCTCAGAGTGAGCAAGAATGTCTTGTTTGAGAACGTAGTGGTGGCCTAGCAAAAACAGCTAGATAGAGAGAAATAAAACAAGGCCGCAAAAGTGGCTATTGTAAGAATAATAAAACAAAACTGAATAAAATATATCTTGGTTAAAGTGCACAGTGGCAGGCCTAGTATGCTAAAATAACGTGCATGGAGCTATAATTAAAATGGCTACCCAACACCATCATCATCCCATCCCATTGCACTTTACCCTCTAGATATTAGCACTATAATAAACACCCTTGGATAAAAATCGACTACTAGTAATTCATGTATTGCAAATTTGTATTGATTGAAACAGCAACAAGCATTACAAATTAACTGTACATAGAATGAGTGTAGAAATAATGACCTGTAGCTGGCTGTTGTGATCACATCAGGAGACTGTGTCATATCACCAACATCTGCAAAATCAAAAGGTAACAGTAAGTCGGGAAAAGAAGTGGGTAATGCCAGCATGGCAATGCCACACAGAATACAACAGTAGTCATAGAAATGTAAAGTTGCACTGTCTCTCCTGTGTGTCATTGGATGTTCTTTTGTCCACATCCTCATCCTCTGCCTTCTCATCCTCACTGTCCTCAGGGTCCACTGCTGCCACAGCGGCATCTCCAGTCTTCTCCTCCTGCAGAAAAGGTACATGGCATCTGAGGGCCAGGTTGTGCAACATGCAGCATGCCACCACTATCTGGCAGACCTTCTTGGGTGAGTGGCACAGGGATCCACCTGTCAGATGGAGGCACCGGAACATGGCCTTCAGGAGGCCAAAGGTCCTTTCTATGATCCTTCTGGTTCACCCATGTGCCTCATTATAACGTTCCTCTGCCCTTGTCCTGGCATTCCTCACAGGGGTCAGCAGCCATGACAGGTTTGGGTAACCAGAGTCACCTTTAAATATTGAGGAACAACATTTAGCCACACACTGTCCTATATGGCCAACAGCATAGGCATACACCAACATATACTGGGTGGGAACCAAGGCTCACCTATCAGTACTGGTCTTCCAAGCACACCATCTGCACATTCATGGAGTGGAAACTCTTACGATTCCTGAAAACCTGTTCATTCTGGCAGGGGGTACAAATACAATATGTGTTCCGTCACTCGCACCAATTATATTGGGGATATGTCCCACTGCATAGAACCCGGCCTTCACAGTGGCCAAATCCTCAACCTGGCGGAATGCAATGTAGCTGCACATGTTTTATCAGGGCAGACTACACTCTGGTTAGCATGTTTGAGAACATTGGCTGTGACATTCATGCTGCCAAGCCCACTCTCACTTGGAAAGAACCAGTTGCCAGGAAATGGAGAACTGATAGCACTTGCACAAGAGGGGGGATCCCAGTGGGGTAACAGATAGCAGATATCAGGTCAGTCTCCAATTGGGCACACATCTCTGTGATTGTGGCCCTGTCCAGTCTATATGTTAGTATTATGTGCCTGTCCTCCAGTGTAGCCAAGTCCACCAGGGGTCTGTACACGGGGGTATGTCTCCGTCTTCTATTCATCAGCAGTAGGTATCTAAGGGACACAAGAGTGGGTAGGGTGTCACAAACTGAACAATGGAGCCACAACATCACTCCACAATGTGCAAACATGTAATGCAGCATTGTAATTAATGAAGTATGTGCCTAGTGATCCTGTGACGCAGCAATAATCAATAGGCCTGTCCACCCCCCCTGAAATGGTGACCACCTGTCCTGTGTGGAGGGACAGGTGGAAGTGAGGTAATGCCGCTGACCTTGTGCGCCGTGGCGGTAGGCGGTCGTGAACCGCTGTGCAATTCCTCATTGGTTAATATTGGGCCCTATGGGGTACCGTGGCTAATGGTGATCTATGCTGGTGGTGACCGTATGCACCACAGCGGATGTGATGCCATTTTCTATCCGATTCCTCACTTATTTCCTGAACTTCCATAGGAGAGGACCTACACAGCATGTGCTGCTGTGACCTGTGTCTGGAACCTACCATGGCCCATGTGACCGGGGAAAGTGCCCCAGCCTTCACTTTGGCAGCCACTGACCCTGTGTCTTTGTCCCTCTCCCCCCCTTTCTCGTTTTGTCATCCTGTCCTTATGTGCATTAGCATTATCTGGCGGAAGAGCAGAGGCACCAGCAACAGAGGGAGCTGCATCCCACAAGACCCTGGAGACAGAGTCCCCCGACCCTGAGGGCACCAGTGGGACAGAGGGTGAGGGGAGCACCAAGGAGTAGACTGGAGGGGACAATACAGACTCCGATACCTCCTCTGATGGGAGCTCCCTGGTGGTGGCAGACACTTCTGTGACCACCCTAGCTGCAGGTACAGCCACCACCCGGTACCAGCACCGCCCTCCCAGTAGCCCCTCAGCGAGTTGCCCTTGCCCGCTCACCCAGGAGGGGGGAATCTCCTTCGCCCCAGGCACCTCAGGCCCTGTCCCAGTGAGCCCTGCTTCCCTGAGTGAGGAGGCTATTGACCGCTTGAGATCCATCTCTGTAGGGCAAACAACCATTGTGAATGCCATCCAGGGGCTGGCAGCCCAAATGCAGCAATCTAATGCATTCCTGGAGGGCATTCACAGTGGATTGGCAGCCCAACAGAGATCGATTCAGCCTCAGGCCTCCTCTCTGATGGCAGCCATGTCCCTGTTTCAACCGTCCCCCCTCCAACCTTCACTTCCCAGTCCCATTCTCCTCAACCCCAACCCATCCCAAGCACACTGTCAGGTGCTAGCCGGCGCCTACAGGGCCGATCGGGAGATTATAGTCATTAAGGACTACACTTCCCATGAAGCCCAGCGCGGTAGAGATCGCGTAAAAGTCGGCGCACCCTGGAAAGGGTGTGCGTTATTTGTGCTAATGAGGCAGGTCGGAGCCTCAACGAAGTAGGAGCGGACGGCGTTCCCCAAGGGGGAATTCATCGGCGGCCCGAAAGGAGGAATGAGATTCAGCATGGCCCCCTCCTGGAAACTGACCTTTTACCGGCAGAAAGAGTTCCGAGCTGCTCCTCTTTTCGAATTCCGAGTACTAAGAAGGTGGTAAGCGGCAAGCTTGCTACTTGCCGGAGGCTATCGCCTTTCTTTATTTCTGCATTCCTTACGGCCAGGTTGGGGGTGACTGTCATAAATTGGAGCACTTTACTTTTGAGGTACCATAATAAAGGAACGACGATCTTATGAGACATAATCTTTTGGCTTTTTGTTGGCGGCGATTCAGAATGAGATTTACTGTTTGCAGGATTCCAAACAGCCGGGACAAATAATTCTTGTCAACATTCACTGAGATATGAACGACGTACTTCTTCAAATATACGTGACATTAACGAAAGGCTTAGTGGGTTAACTGAATCATAGGAAGAAGTACAAAAATAGATTTTCTTCACCTTATTCTTTCTCCTCATGTTCGTTTCGTTATACGTTCTGTAGTATTGTTTAGGAGGAAGGGCGGTGAGACCCTTAGGTGATTATTAGTGGCCGTAGGAGGCTTGGGGCATCCATTGGTGATGCTGATGGAACATAGTCAGGCTTTGGACTAGTTCTGCCCTTATGAGTTATGGGCAGTCCGTTTTGGTTTTAGTGAGACCTTATGAGAATAGACAGACAATGTGATAATTAACACTGTGTATTTTTCTTTACAGTTATCCCGTCCCTGCTGATCCTTCCCCTTCCTTCCCTCGCTTGATTACTCCAATGCACTGTGGTTTTTTATCAGTGACTTGGTGGTGTCAGGAGGTGGACCTTGTTTGCATCACACCGAGTCTGAGGAGTACCTACACCGTGACAGAATAACGCACCCACGAATAATACTCCTCCTGCTCGGTGTAATGCAAAGATGGCATCCATGGATGATGTCTTACAGGCGTTAGTGTTAGTGCAGCAAGAGTTGGCAGATTCGAGGGTGGAGGCAGCAGCACTAAGGGACAAGGTAGAAAGGCTTACTAGGAATCCCTTCGATGCCTCAGCATCTACACCGCAGATAACCGTGAACGTCTCCCCTCCAATTCCTTTGGCCAGTCCGGAACGGTTTTCAGGGGACCCCAGGAAAGTTCAGGCTTTTTTAACGCAGTTGTCTCTCCAATTCTCATGTAGACCGGCGTCTTTTCCCTCTAACCTTTCCAGGGTAATGTTCGCTATTTCTTATCTCTCGGGAGATGCAGCCAATTGGGCAGTGCCGTTAGTTAGAAACGATGACCCATTATTATCGGATTGGAATGCCTTTCGGTCGGCCTTTGAGAAGGTGTTTGATCACAGAACAACCACCTTTAGTGCTGATAGAGAACTGCTGGAACTGAGACAGGGGAGGTCTGACCTGGTTACTTATCTTACCACCTTCAATAGACTGGTAGCGGAATCAGAGTGGCCAGAGGAGAAGAGAATGTCTCTCTATTATCAAGGATTAAGAGACGACATGAAGGATATCCTAGCCCAAATAGATCCACAGCCTTCCACGTGTACTGAACTTGTGAATCTTACCTTGAGATTGAATCATCGGCTAGCAGAGAGAAGGGGAGAGCGTAGAGCGGGTGATAGGCGGCCGGTCATTCCAGAAAGAGAGGGGCGACCAGTTCCTAATTCCCCTGATTTATGCGGGGAACCTATGGAAGTGGGAGCCGTTAGGGCACCTCTGTCAAAGGCCGAAAAAGAGAGTAGGAGGGTACAGGGGTTGTGCATGTATTGCGGCAGGAAGGGTCATTATGTGAGAGAATGTCCCCAAAAACCAAGAAAAAGGTTCTCCTACTCCCCCACTCAAAAGGCCGCGGTGACGTCAGGGAAGATATCAGAGAAAGAGGATTTGCCCTTTTTAGAACCCCTATCAGGGTTCCGGTTGACTTCTTTAACCCTCTTGCCACCAGAAGAAAAGGCGTCACACCTGTTGTTATCCGTAGAGCTGGTGTCCCAAGATCGAAACCATCCTGTATGGGCAATGATAGACTCAGGAGCCACGGGAAATTTCATAGATGAAGGGGTGGTTAAGAGACTGGGACTTCTGAGAATTCCAAGAAAGAACCCCGAAATTGTGTTGGCAGTTGACGGTACACCACTGAAGTCTGGACCCCTTACTGAACAAACTGAGGATGTGGGCTTGGTTTTCAGTGGAGTATCTCCGGCACGCAGAGAAATAATCAGGCTAGATATAATAGAGGCTCCTCAGTATGAAATAATTTTGGGAATGCCCTGGCTAAGAAAGAGCAATCCTGTTATCGATTGGCAAGCCAAGACGGTTAGTTTTCAGTCCGTGAGGAGTGAGAAAGTCGGTTCCTTATATGATAACCCCCCCGCGTTAGCGTTGGCTCAAGGGTTACAGTTGGCCACAGTGGTGGAGAAAGCGGTGATATTGCCCTCTGTTTACGCCAAGTTCAAGGATTTGTTCGACGAAGGTCAGGCGGAGACATTGCCACCCCATCGTATATACGATTGCAAGATAGATTTGATTCCGGGAGCACTCCTTCCTTCTTGTAGGGTATATGCTCTATCAGACCCAGAAACCAAACATTTGCGAAGATATCTGGACCGTTTCCTGGAAATCGGGTTCATTAGACCATCTTGTTCTCCGGCAGCTTCTCCACTCTTTTTCATAGCTAAAGCGAATAAAGAGTTGAGAACCTGCATCGATTATAGAATGCTGAACAAGAACACGATAAGGAATAGATACCCTCTTCCCCTCATTCCTGTGTTATTGGAACAGGTGAAAGAGGCAACTATCTATACAAGGTTAGATCTGAAGGGGGCTTACCATCTGGTCAGAATCCGTGAAGGGGATGAATGGAAGACGGCGTTTAAGACCCGTTATGGCCTGTTTGAATACTTGGTAATGCTGTTCGGGTTGTGTAACGCCCCGGCGGCTTTCCAATACTTTCTGAACGATGTTCTCAAAGAATACGTAGACCACTTTGTGATCGTTTATATAGATGACATATTGGTGTATTCTACCTCCTTAGAGCGGCACATGGAACATGTTTCCCTAGTACTCCAAGCATTGCAACAGCACCATCTTTATTGCAAACTGAGCAAATGCGAGTTCCATGTACAGAAGGTTGAGTTCTTGGGGGTGGATTTAAGCCCGGAAGGATTCTGCATGTCGACAAGAAAAATACAGGCGGTTCAAGAGTGGCCAGTGCCCACTAGTGTGAGAGACGTGCAATGCTTCCTGGGGTTTTCTAATTACTATAGAAGATTCATCTGTCATTTTTCCCACATTGTGTCACCTATAACAAGGTTGCTAAGAAAGGGAGTGTCTTTTGTTTGGTCAGAGGAGGCAGAGGAGGCCTTCTGCTTCTTAAAACAGGCCTTCTGCTCAGCGCCTATACTCCAGCATCCACAGCCAGAAGTACCTTTTATAGTCGAAGCAGATGCCTCGGATATAGCCATTGGGGCTGTGTTATCCCAAAGAAACAAGACCTCAGGACAGCTTCATCCGGTGGCGTTTTTATCTAAGAAGCTATCTGCTGCGGAACTCAATTATACGGTGGCAGAAAAAGAACTACTAGCCATCAAGAAGGCATTTCAGGAATGGAGACACTATCTCTGGGGGGCCCAACACCCGGTCACGGTATATACTGATCACCGAAACCTGCAGTATATGAAGGAGGCTAGACAGCTTACCCAGCGGCAAATGAGGTGGATGCTGTTCTTTTCAGAATATGAGTTTGTAGTAACCTTCCGTCCTGGGGTCGACAATCGCAAGGCAGATTCACTGTCTAGACAAAGGGACGCGAGGAACGTCACTTCAAGACCTGATGAAGCAATCATCCAACCGGAAAAAGTGCTTTGTGCCCTTCATATATCTCACTTCCTAGAAAAGGTCTCTAAGCATAAGTCTGCTGCTCAGTGGAAGGAGTGGGCCGAAGTAAGTCAGGACCGTACCCTTAAGCACGGAATACCGTTGCAAGGTAATCGTTTGTATTTACCAACACCTGAACTTCGAATGCAAGCCTTCAATTGGTGTCATGATGCGGTAACAGCTGGTCATCCGGGGTACACAAAAACTGCGCAAATAGTGCAACGACATTTCAGGTGGAAAGGTTGGGCTAAGGACGTTGCGACATGGGTAGCTCGGTGTGAGATATGTGCTCGATCCAAGGGAGAAAATGCGAAGAGCCAGGGCAAGCTGATGCCTTTGCCCACTCCGGAAAAACCATGGCAAACCATCAGCGTGGATTTTGTGGTAGGATTGCCAATGGATCAGGGGTACAATGCTATCATGGTGGTAATTGATAGTCTTACCAAGATGGGTCACTTTCTCCCTTGTAGAAATCTACCTACAGCAAGTCAGACCGCCCATCTAATTCTGTCTCAAGTGGTGCGGTTACATGGTTTACCAAGAACCATTATTTCGGACAGAGGCCCCCAGTTCGTTGCTAGGTTTTGGCGCATGTGGTGCAAGGTTCTGCGCATTGAATCCGCCCTATCCACCAGTTTTCACCCACAAACCGATGGCCAGACGGAGCGTCTCAACCAAACCCTGAAGAAATATCTGAGGTGCTATGCAAAAGACGCGCAGGAATCGTGGGTGTCATTGCTATGGCTGGCCGAACTATCGTACAACAATGCTTGGCATAGCTCGATAAGGGAGTCTCCTTTTCGTGCTAACACAGGGTACCACGCGGAGATGTTGCCCATAATCATACCTCGGGAAGTCACGGATCAACCTACTGTCCATGCTATGGTTAAGAACCTACAATCCATGCAAAAGAAAATACGATTTAATTTGGATAAAGCCAAGGAACAGTATAAGAAATGGGGTGATGTACATCGGCGTGAGGGGCCGGTGTACCAGCCAGGGGACCGAGTGTGGCTTTCCACCAAGTATATACGTTTTAAGATGCGTAGCATCTTTCATCCTCGTTACATTGGTCCTTATGAGGTGGTACGCAAGATAAACCCTGTGGCTTACCGTCTCAACTTACCTGCTTCCTTAAGAATCCATCCGGTGTTTCATTGCAGCCTTTTGAAGCCAGCTCTGTCCGCGACCCGGCGGGCGATGCCTCCGGTGGTTAGAGACGGACAGCTGGAGTATGAGGTGCGCAAAGTGTTGGATTCCAAACTACGGGGGGTAAGTTATGGTACTTGGTGTCGTGGAAAGGGTATGAGGCCGAGGAGGATTCATGGGAGCCGGAAGGCAATGTTCATGCCCCTAGGGCGGTGCAACGGTTTCATGCTTGTCATCCCACTAAACCTGGCCCTAGGAGGCGCTTTGGAGGTGGGCGTACTGTCAGGTGCTAGCCGGCGCCTACAGGGCAGATCGGGAGATTATAGTCATTAAGGACTACACTTCCCATGAAGCCCAGCGCGGTAGAGATCGCGTAAAAGTCGGCGCACCCTGGAAAGGGTGTGCGTTATTTGTGCTAATGAGGCAGGTCGGAGCCTCAACGAAGTAGGAGCGGACGGCGTTCCCCAAGGGGGAATTCATCGGCGGCCCGAAAGGAGGAATGAGATTCAGCATGGCCCCCTCCTGGAAACTGACCTTTTACCGGCAGAAAGAGTTCCGAGCTGCTCCTCTTTTCGAATTCCGAGTACTAAGAAGGTGGTAAGCGGCAAGCTTGCTACTTGCCGGAGGCTATCGCCTTTCTTTATTTCTGCATTCCTTACGGCCAGGTTGGGGGTGACTGTCATAAATTGGAGCACTTTACTTTTGAGGTACCATAATAAAGGAACGACGATCTTATGAGACATAATCTTTTGGCTTTTTGTTGGCGGCGATTCAGAATGAGATTTACTGTTTGCAGGATTCCAAACAGCCGGGACAAATAATTCTTGTCAACATTCACTGAGATATGAACGACGTACTTCTTCAAATATACGTGACATTAACGAAAGGCTTAGTGGGTTAACTGAATCATAGGAAGAAGTACAAAAATAGATTTTCTTCACCTTATTCTTTCTCCTCATGTTCGTTTCGTTATACGTTCTGTAGTATTGTTTAGGAGGAAGGGCGGTGAGACCCTTAGGTGATTATTAGTGGCCGTAGGAGGCTTGGGGCATCCATTGGTGATGCTGATGGAACATAGTCAGGCTTTGGACTAGTTCTGCCCTTATGAGTTATGGGCAGTCCGTTTTGGTTTTAGTGAGACCTTATGAGAATAGACAGACAATGTGATAATTAACACTGTGTATTTTTCTTTACAGTTATCCCGTCCCTGCTGATCCTTCCCCTTCCTTCCCTCGCTTGATTACTCCAATGCACTGTGGTTTTTTATCAGTGACTTGGTGGTGTCAGGAGGTGGACCTTGTTTGCATCACACCGAGTCTGAGGAGTACCTACACCGTGACACACACAGGCAGACGAGCATGCACAGAAGACAACACCCAAGAGTGGCACAGGCAAACACAAGCACCACACTACATCCCACAGACACTCACACAAACACCATTCAGTTGCAGACACGACAACATCCACTATCTCCACTGTTTCCCCCTCATCCTCCTCATCCACCTCCCACCCAGTTGCATCTACACTCACACCTGCATGCACTACATCAATATCCACTACCAGCATCATCACCACACCAAGCAGAACACACACCGCACTGGCACACACCTCCACAACATCCAATCATGTGTCCCCTGTGTCCCCTCCAACTGTGTCCATCCCCCCTTCCTAAAGTACACAAACGCAAGCACTCAGACACCCAACAGCCATCCACCTCACAACAGCATACAGCCCATGCACCCAAATCCAGCAAACACCTCCAACAACCACTCCCTCATCCTCCACTCCCATTACCCCTCCCTCTTCCCAACCCAACATCCCTAAAAAGCTTTTCCTTTCCCAGATTGACCTCTTCCCTACCCCCCGTCCTGCACGTATGGGCAGGGTAGCAAGGACCCAGCCAAGCACCTCAGCCAAACAGTCCATGGGCCTAGTGGTTGCACTACCTACTCGTGGTTGAAAGGATTCCAGGACAACAGTACTAAAGGGGAAGGAGCCTGCACCAGCTGCTAAGAAGGGGAAGGAGCCTGCACCAGCTGCTAAGAAGGGAAGGAGCCAGCACCAGTGGGCAGAGGGGGGAAGAGCCCATCCACCAGTGCCAGGAAGGGTAAGGGATCCCCAACCCATGAGCAGGAGGAGAGGAAGCACTCTACTCCAGCGGAAGCTGCCACCCAAACACCGCCACCACCAGCAGCTGTCCCAGGGCCCTCACCACCAGCCGTGGCTGTGCAGCCATCAGAGGGTGCAGGGGCTGAGCAGGAGCCTCCCACAACCACCACCACACTGCAGCCATCAGAGGGCACAAGGACTGAGCAGGAGCCTCCCACAACCACCACCACAGTGCAGCCATCGGAGGGTGCAGGGGCTGAACAGGAGCCTCCCACAACCACCACTGCAATGCAGCCTTCGCCGCTGACGGACGCCATATAGTCCAGCCTCCATGGGCTGCTGTGCGGCCTTCCCCCTCTAGAACCAGTGGGCAAGTCACCCACTTGAGATACTGTGGCCTTGCACTCCCCAGGACCAAGAGCACAGGGCATGTTGCCCCCTCCAGAACTAGTGGGCAAGACACCCACTTGAGAGACTATGGCCTTGCACTCCCCAGGACAAAGAGCACAGGGCATGTTGCCCCCTCCAGAACCAGTGGGCTTATTCCCGCATCGGGCTGAGGTGCCACCCCCTCCCCATGAGGTGCCTGCCTATTTGACAACTGATGCCCCTGCAGTGTTCTATCCGGATTGGTGCATGTTTCGAGTGGGGCCTTGGGCTGTACCCTGAGGCCATGTGGCCCCTTTGTACTAACTGGGCAGTGTCCCTTTGTTTTATATATATGTACAGATCTGTATTATGGCCAAATCGGAATTATCATTTTATTGTTGGACTGATTACAATCATTTTCTTCAATTCCTGTTGTCCTTGCATTATTCAGCAGATTTTCCTGGTCAGATTGTTTTTGTAATGCAGCTGGTGTGCTAGGCGTCTCCAATGGTGAGTCCTTTCACTTTTGTGCTCTGTTTCCGCCAGGCTTTTGATGGCGTTGGTACCATCCCGGGAAAGGTGGCGGATTGTGGTTTCATAATATGGTGGGTGGAACTTTGTCTTTCGCCTGGCTGTAGGCGGCTACCGCCGTGGTGACTGTTGTTTCCGACATAGTAAATGGTGTGGTACATTGGCTGTCTATCGGAGATAACACCACCATGGTCATAAATTGGTGGTAATTACCGCCAGCCTGTTGGCGGTATTACCAACACTTTATCACAAACTGCCAGGGTCGTAATGAGGGCCTTTGTTTCTTAGACATGTAAGTTTCCCTTAACATGGGGTTGAGATATTAATTTTGGTAGAGTATTTTCATAATCTCACAAGGTGAGTGGATTTTTAGACAGATATTGATATATGTGAAGAGGGCCATTAAATTGAGGACTGAACTGAAGCGGCTAAATTGATTATTGAAATTTCATCTCAGAAGTAGCGACGGTGTTGAAAAAAACATATTGGCTGTGTTAATGATTAAAGAATATTTGGAAGAACAATATTAAATCATCTTTTTTGGATTTAAGTTGCTTAAATTGGAATAAAACGATATCCATTGAATGTAAGTGGAGTGATTTCTTCTCCAAGTGAAACTCTTGTTTTCCTCAGAAGCAATATTATTGCAATATTATTGTTTTCTTATAGACTATCAAATTGGGAACGGGTGATCTGACTTTAAGTACTGGGCAGATAAATCCTATCACCCAAAGAAGTTTATTGAAATACACACAAAAAAGTCATGTCCTTTGCCGGAAACGCGGCAGACAGAGACGAGTTTGCAACCCTCTATTAATCAAAGCAACAATGTTATCCAGCCAGGCGAGACATCTTATCTCGCCGTAGTCGTAAATAACAGGTCTTCGTCACAGCAAATTGTTGAAGTGAAGATTTAATGAGCAAAAACAAACCCAACTCATTTCGGAAATGGAGGTTCCTTGCTCACGGGTAGATAACCCTTCAACTTTTTCACTCAGTAGGTGGATCCACTTTGGGCGTGACACTGGTGGACCTGGAATTTTGAAAAATAATTTTGAAAAATAAGAAAGCAATAGAGCTATTGTATCCTTTTAAATGGTTCATCCAGATTTGTTATCTGGATGTATAAAATAGAATATTACAATAACTTCAGTTTTTTTTAGAAAAGTTCAAAACTCGAATGAAAATCTTTTGCCCATTAGGGCTATACGTGTTTGGATTGAAACATAAAAGGCATATTATAAAAAGCTAAATACAATAGACAATAGGTATAGGCAGATATGATGTAAGTTTCATGATTATGTATCGTTGAGCGATCATGCAGGATTGATGAGTATTGGATTTATTAGTGTTCGGTTTGTGATTTAATCAATGATATTGATCATTTCCCGTCTTTTCACAAATATGCTCTTCAAATAAAAAGGTTGGGCTATTTAAAAATGTATAACAATGGTTGATAAAAAATGGTGGACATCAATTACTGCAAATTTTGCAAATCCTACCTTTAGTTATAATAATTATATATATATGTATATCTCATCTCTGTGAGCCACGAAGTCCAGTCACATCCACCAAACGGATCCGTTGCCGAGCTGCAGATGTGGAGGCCACCACAAATCCAAAGAAAACTGTATCACACAATCCAGACACAGAAAGGCTTTCACTCCTCGCTGTGATTAACAAAAGCAGTGTATTCAGAAACGGGTTTCGACTAGAACGGTCTTCCTCATGGCCAATTACAAGTAGGAAGTGCACCATCACCCTTAAAAATACATCAACAACCATAGACATGGAAAAAGTTTCCACATAAGTTAGTCTCAGCTTGGCTATAAATAGTTCAATTCAGCATCAGACACATAACAATGTAAATTGGCAACATACTCAATAAAAGGTATATAATCAATAACAATAAACACTATTGATGCAGAGAGCAGGGAAATAATCTACAATGTTGCATATTTACTTACTGGACAATAAATGCTGATAATTTTAATCTGTGTAATGCCCCCTGTGGGAATAAACATAGTCAATTCACCTGTATTCTAGATATCAGAATGTAAACTCTCAAATAAGTAACTACGCCAAGTGGCATACTCATAAATCAAAGAAGTATTCACAAAACCCATGTAATCCCCACTCTTACCATCAATCAAAAGCAAAAGCCATATCATAGTCCTCATTCCAAGTGGCCAAGATGAAGAAACAAATAATAATGATAAAAAAGCACAACTTGTGAAAAAAATATATAAACAAACCTCAATTAGGAGGATATTGCTTACCAAACAATCCGTTCCTTAATTTTAGAATGTGGGAAAAACAAACGGAAGGCAATCAAATACGGAACTACTTTCAGTTAATGGCTTCATTTTGGCTCAGTCCAGAAAAAAAGAGGGGGGAAGAGGAAAAGGAGGAGGGGAAGAGAAGCATCATCACAAAGCCCCAAGGGTAAATGAAGTCATGACCTAACGTGCACATGAAGTACTTCATCAAGACTAAGCCCGCCCAGAAATTTACTGTTGAATAGAATAATCTATTTGAACTCCATCCTCCTCAGGTTCATTCTCTGTCCCGTGACTCGGACTGGCAGGTACCCTGTCAATGCCAAAAAATGAAATCAATTCTGTCTCACTCTTGTGTGCTTGATGCCAATGACGTGCCACAGGGTAGTTAGGGTTACAGTTTTTTATTACATGCTGATGTTCCCAAAATCTTTTCTTCTTAGGGAATATAGTACCCCCCACAATGAATGTCCACACGGGCATTGCAACACGTAAACATCAAATCACTACTGCAGGAAATGAGTTCCTTGATCCTGACCTCTCTCCCTACCACTAATCACTGGGTCTATTTTAACCAGATGCCAGTATCTGCTAAGCCTGTGCTTAATTTGGGTGGACTCACCATTGAAAGTAGTGAGTAGTCTAGGCACACTGGCCCCCTCAGATCTTGTCTTTTTCTGCAGCAAACTCGCCCTTGATAAGGTCTTCACCCTCTCACATTCTGTTTTCAGGACCTTCCTAAGATACCCCCTAACCAAGAATCTACCAATCATCCTGTCGTGTTCCAAATGGAAAAATAAGGGAGTGCTACAATTCTGTTTTATCCTGAGCATTTCCCTGTAAGGTATATTCCAAGTAAGCACACGGGGATAGTGACTGTGGGCATTAAATATGCTATTCCCTGCAGTCTCTTTTCTAAAAGGCTTTTTTGCACTCCCTTCCTCTCTATTCTGACCAAGATGTAAAAAAATCAATTTCAGATTTATATGCCTTATGCATAAGACTGAGATTCAAATCATTAGATGCCATATAAGCAAGAAACTCCTGCTTGGGGGCGGGGGGCATCTCAGATGGCAAATAGGTCATCTTTGTACACTGCCCAAAATTTGATCTACCTCTACCTCATGCATTTCTCATTCATTTCTGTCTGTATGTGTTCCGCCTCCCACCACCCCATGAAAATGCAGGCATAACTGGGCGCAGAAAGAAGTATGATGCAGCATGTAAGGTATTTAGGCAAATGGATAGGATAAGAGTTAACAACATCCGAGTCCAGCTAGAACAATTTTTCAGAGTCAGAGGAACAATCAAATGTGTCAAACCCCAATGGGCACCTTTTACTACTCTATAGGAATATTTGTTTTTTTCAAATCAATCAAGGACCTCGTCATAAGCCTATAAAAAGAAAAGGAGAAGGCAGAGTACAAGAAGTAAAATGTAGATTTTCCCCAGCTTGATGGTCAGAAAATCTGGATTTTATTTAAGCAGGGAGGCTAATTTTATTGCAATCTCGTTTATTGCAACTCCAACAGCAGCTCCTTTAAGGAAAACAGAACGTTTACAAAATTCTAAACATCAACAAAAAGCCAGAACACCGAGCAATTATCCTTATTTTTTAGCTTACTGCCAAACACAACAAGAATACATTTTCATTTACTTCACAGTTTGTGAACCACAGTCCAGAAAACATCTCTTTTCTAATCCAGCATGAACACTTCCCATCAGGCCTAATCATCTTCCAACTGCTTCCTATGTTATGCACGGGCTATAGGAAAAAGTAGAACAAAATTAACAATAGGGAATGGGTTAAAGGGAGAGATAATATTAGCCTCCGGGTCATTAATTAAATCCAGATTTTCTGGCTATCATGCTGGGGAAAATCTACATTTTGTGGCAAGACTGTAGCCTAACATTATTGCAAGTTCAAAGCTTGTCTAATAAAGAAAAATCAGCATTCACCACAGGTTTAAAATAAAACCTCCTGAAAAGTGGATCATTTGACCAATCAGCACATCTCAAAATATCCTGCAATGCACCTCCATACATAAAGGCTTTTGAAGCAGAAGCACCTCTCACAGAATGTCCACCAAACATACTGACATCCACACCTGTGTTCTTCATCGCCTCTTTTACCCAACAAGCAAGAGTAGGTGCAGACACAGCTTTATAGGGAAACCTAATAGATAATAATAACTGCTTCTGAGATTATCTTAGTTGAGAAGTTCACCTCTCATAAACTTTAACAACACGAGCCACACACAGCATCTCATGCTCGTCAAAATAAGGGTTAAAAAAATGTTTTCTGAATTTGTCTTTGTCCTTTTATTCAAATAAAAACAGATCCCTTCTGGGCTGAAAGTCCAACAACTAAAATCCACTGCTCTTACATCAGAAACCCTTCTGAAAGAAAGTAAAAATAGTCAACTTCTGGGGAAATTCTCTCAAACTCAAATCTGCATTGGATGCCAAACTCTCCAGATAACTACACACCTTAGTAACGTCTCAAACAGAACTGTATGGGAGACTAGTGGTTTCAATATACTTATACTTTGCATCAAATGCTTCACCAAAACATTCTGCTCAACAGTAATACTTTCCAATAAAACATGTATTGCAGCAATTGCAGATGTATGAGCGTTAATGGTCCTATATGACAAGTTTGACCTAAACAAAAGAGACAAATAATTTACCACATCTACAACATCCACTGAAATAGGATCAAAATCCCTCTCCACACACCAGCGAATGCACTTCTGTCATGGCAATCTGTATATCTTCCTTGTGCCTGGTGCCCATAATTCTCTAATAAGGTTTGAAGCCCCTTGCGAAAGTCCTGACACCTCCTGAATATGCCTGAAATTCTCCAAACCATCAACCTCAACTGATCTGACATTACCAGGCATGAATTTCTCCTAATGATCCCAACACAACCTCCTGGAATACTCGTGAGAGAATTGGAAAATCTAGAGACATCTCTAAAAGAATCAGGTACCAAACCTGTGACTTCCAAAGAGAGATTACCAACACCACCAATTCCTTCCACCTGAGCACCATCATAGCCACATGAGTAATCACTGAGAATGGTGGAAACGCATATGGCTTGAGATCCCTCCAATCCTGTCTGAGTGCATCTATTCCTCCTGACTCCAGATTTAGATGCAGCTGAAATGCACCCTATTCACAAACAGATCCACCTAACAAGGACCCCAGATTTCCATCAAATACAGAAAAACCGACTGTTCAGTGTCCAATTGCTGGAGTCCCTGTAATTCCAAGAATACCATTTGGCCATCACATTCTTTAACCCATGAATATATTCTGCATGCACAGGAACATTCTGGTTCAAACAAAGATCCCAGAAGATCTTTGCTAAATCGGCTAAATCCCCCGATCACAGACTGGCCATTGTGTTCACATATCTCACTGCTGATACATTGTACATCCTCGACAGTACTGAGCACTGTAACTTGCCCTTTGTGAATATCCGAATAGCAAAAGATCCTGCCACCAGTTCTAAATGATTTTTATGAAGTTCTACCAGTTAAAAATCACACCACACCCTGCTCCCTATCCCGCCAAACTTGCATCTGACTCTATAATCATCTCTGGATTCTCTCCAAAGATTGCTCTTCCATTCCAAGCCTTCATATTCCTTAACCACCACACAAGCTTCCCATTTGCTTCCTCTGAAAGTACAATCTGCTCCGAATACCTCAGTCTATCTCTCAAATGTTTGGCCTTCAACCTCTGAAGCCCCCAATAGATTAAAGGTCTAGGAAAAATAGCCTGAATCATGGAAGACAACAGACCTACCACTCTCGCTAACATTCTTACTTAAATCATCTCCAAACTCTAAACCTTTCAAATCTCTTTTATTCTTTTTAACTTTTCCTTGGGTAGCTTCAACTGACCCTGCACTTAATCCACCAAATATCCCAAAAGCTGTGTTTCTTGATTTGGAGTCAGACACAACTTCTGTCTGTTCACTACTAAACCTGGATCCTCCCAAAAATGGAGGGCCATCCTTGAACAATTTTCCACGTTCCACCTATCCTGATCAATTATCAAAATGTCATCCAAATAAATGATCAGACGCACACCTGGGTCCCTTAAGTAAGCCGCCACCTTTGTAAAACACCATGGGGTAGAAGATAGTCTAAAGGAAGACAGACAAACTTTCACATCTTTCCGTTTCATCTGAACTGTAGAAACCTTTGATGTGGTTCACAAATTGGAACTGTCAAACAAGCAGCCTTCAGATCCAGACAAGTCAACCAATCCCCTGTCTGTAAAATAACTCTAAGCATATGCATCTCTTCCATCTTGAAATGACAGTAAACTGCCCAATCGTTCAGAATGTTTAGATTTATTACCGGCCAGAGGCCTTTGTCTTTCTTTTCTACTAGAAGAATATTGTTTACTACCCATCCAAGAGATTTTTTACTTCTATACTTCTTACTATCGCTCCTTTTACCTCAAACTCTTGCACCTCCTTGTTCACCAATTCTGACAAGTCTGCACTGAATTTTTGCTACCACTGGTATTCTCTCCTGAATCTGTTCCCCACTAAATCTATGTGATAGCCTAATATCATCTCTAGAACGCAAGGGTCGTTTGTTATCCGAGTCCAGTCTGATGCCCAATCTTAATTTGATAACAGAAGAGTCTTGACTTACCTGTAACTCAGGTTCTATGTTCTCCATGACTACCTCTAGACCTCGCTCTTTGTCTTTGGGGGTAGAACTTTCTTGGATGACATGAGGCTTGGAATTGGTAGGGTTTGTAGCCTTGTGAAAAGGAAAATCTACTGACACCCTGTCCTCGGCCAGGGAACCAGCCTTGCATTCTGCCGGCCCCTCCAAATACTAATTTGTGAAAACTGAAAGCTCCTACATATTTAGACATCACTTTAGTAAAAGTGTCTCCAAAAAGCATTTCCTTCATTTTCTTCACCTTTCGGCCTGCTTCAATATTAGCCAGTTCTACCAATTTAGAATCTATCTTCAACAGGATGTTTTCCCTTCTTTCCACCAAAATGGCTGTTTTGGCATTTCCAAGAAGACACCCAGCCCTCTGGACCCACTCTCTCAATTCCTCCACATCCAGTGGCTTTTTTTTGCAATAGAGGCCTCCTCCGCCATATCTAAATCTTTTATTAGTGTGCCCATGAAATCCAAAAGTCTATCTTGACACATTTTTAGATCCTTATCTAATCCTTTTCTTGGATTTTGAGCCCCTTTTCCAATGAAAGCTAATATCTTAGCATCCAAATCCAGTGTAGCAGCAATTATGTTTCCTAAATTTGGTCTAGGACATGGTGATCATAGTCTTCTCCTAACATCTTTAGGAATCTGTTTTCTGAACCAAGTTTCTACATAATCTGCTACATTCGGGGCTGGGGTCCACTCATGCAAAAGTGGGTGCTTTATTACCATAGGGTCAAACATGTAATCTCTCAATGGATCTGTTAGAGACCCTGCCTCACCACCTTTAACCTCTTTGACTTGCTCTGAACTTTCAACAGAGCCAACTTCTCCCTCATCTGTATCAAAAGCTGATGAACAGATGAGTTCAACCTACGCACTGCTTGATGACTCATCACAAAAGACAAATGAATGATTGCAAACTCTTATGATTTTTCATAGTTTTTTTCTGGACCCTTTCCCTGATCCCCTTGTGTGTCCTTGACACAACCATGTTTTGTGCGGCCACAAAGTCCTACATCTTTCCCAGATGACATATGTTTTTTAGTCATAACCTTATCCAAATCCATATGTTTTCGTTTCCTACTCACTTTTCCCCCTTTAACAAGTGGACCCTCACCATCACACCAAAATCTGTCATCTTGGCTTGTCATGCCTTTTTTCTTAAGCAAATCATCAATCTCTTTCTCCAAGATATTGTCTAAATCTGCTGTAAATGTATTTAGGAAATTACAATATTTTCCTCCAAAACAGTATCCATTTCTCCCAAATTTTGAGATTCTGACAATGTTCAAAATTCTAAACTCTAAAACTCTTTTCTACACTAAAAATAAATACCTCAAATTAAAAGGTTAATAAATTTGACTTGACAAAATATCAATACTCAAAAACAATCTCCTAACACCACTATTGAAAAAATACCCTGCACCTCAGACCTCCAACTGCCTTTTCTGTGAGGAAAACACAGTTTCAGCTTGTAAATGACAATTGCTTTGATCCCACCTGGCCTCACACTAACCACAGGGAAAGCATTAAACTGTCCTAAAGTCCCAAAATGGCGGCCATGTTCAAGTTGTCTTTAGTCCTTTACTTTTATTGACTGAAAAACTCATTGTGTCTTATTACGACATGGCTAGCTACATAAAGAACAATGCGGTGATATAATTCCAGAAATCCCAACAGATGGGGGAAGTCTTCTTAAAATTAAAATACTTTTTAAAAAAAAGACAGAGCAGGTCACAATAATGTAAACTACTCATTTGAGCTCATCCATTATTGTATGTGCCGCGCCTGAAGGACTGAGCGATTGCAGCGCACGTCAACTGAGAAATGATTGTGCCAAAGAATGCCACTGAGAGAGCGTAGCTTATAGAATCTATATTAACATGAAATGTTTATGAACTAATGTGTGGTAATGCCATATAGAAGATGTATTAACTTGTTTTTACTATAATGTGCACTTGAAATGTGACCACGGGGAGTGGCAGTCAATGAATACGTGGATTAATAAAAATGACTAATGCCTATGAATATTCAAATTAATGAATAATTTGCACTAATTATTAATGATTATGCTATTAAAGTTATGTTAAATAAATCTTGTAGGCCTTAAGTTAGCATGAGCCGGAGCTTAGCTGACTGGCTCTCATATTAAAATGTGTTTCCCTAACATGCAGTGTGCTGACTCGCAAAAGGACATGACCTCTTGTTTTCTTCAAACTAGAAGCTGAATGTAACCATAATGGATCCGTTCTCATGAAATTCATACTGCTTGTAGAAATGTTAAGACGAAATGCAACAGTGTAGACTAATATAATGTACAAGGTCATTTAAACCGGTGAAGACAATGGAGCTACTGACCAAAAGATGTGCAAAGAATTACAGAAGGATGAAATCATACCGGATGTGCTACCTCTGAAGACGTCAATCATATGGACCAATAAAATGTCTGTAAACTAATATGGGTTGAAAGATTAATGACAATCTGTTTTCTAATAGGGTAAAGACAGTGGGGTATAACCAAGGACCAATGAGACTTTAGGGGAATGTACTACGAAAAAGGGATAAAAACCCACGGGGGACCTGGGAGAGGTGTTAGGGAATGCTATTGATTTTATCCAGAAACTTTGTCACTCTGTTTGGTGACTTATTGGTTTACTCACACCATTATCTTCTTTAGATTGCCCATTTACACTTTGCTTCCTTATGAGGGAAGTGCCCTTTTTGCCCGGAGCTGAATTTTGACTGATGGCGATTTGACTGATGTCCTGAAGACAAAGCCTGAACCTGTGCGCTGACCTAAACCTTGGAGGGTGACTATGACAATGAAATTATGATTTGTCTGTTTGCTTTTCCTTTCTAGGTACCCACTGCTTACTTTTGACAGAGACCATAGTTAGATGTTTTCCAAATTGGTGTTCTAAATTGTTTTGCATGAAGCCCAACGTGCCAATGCTAATCAGTGGTTAGGACAGGTGTTCACTAAACTGACGCAAATAGACAAACGACTGAATCTATGCTTTGTTGAACCGACGCACTAATGACACTCTGCTAAAGTTGATCTATGTTTACGCCGTGTTATGTTCTGATGTTCCTGATTTTTGCTTTGATGAAATCCTACCAGAGTTGCCATATTGTGACTATGCTACTTTGCTTCTTGGTTTTAAGATTACCATATTTGCTCTTAGAATTGTAACTAATAGGGAATAAAACTCATAAAATTCTACTAAACTGGTGTGGTTATTCATGACTGCCAGGTCATGGTGGTGTCTTGAATTGATTGATGTCTTTGACTAAAGTGAAATGCATTGTTGTGATAAATATTGATGACATTATTGACGCATTGATTGACATATTGATTAGCTATCTCGTCGTAAGGTGTCTCTCAACTGGGTCAAAAGATTCATTGGCCTAAAACGAGTCCTGATGTGTAATAAAATATCATAAAGGGACGCGTTATCAGTTCTGGTAGCAGAGCGACGGTTTAGGCCCTTTGGGGCCCTAGGACGGAAAATCATTGTTTAGATTGTTTTTCTGAGATAATACAAATTGGAGACATGATGTGTTTCTAAATTCCCCATGACTTTCCTGGGATCTCAGAGCCTGCCTAAGTGAGTTGGGAATGTTCTCGGCGTCTTAGCATGTGTGGTGTAGGATTTGTGCTTGCTCAGCTTATGCATTTTGCAGGTGGTTTGTGAAAATTATGTGTGTTTAGGCCAGGTAAATGTTATTTTAGTAGGAGTGGGTGTACTCCACAGTATGAGAGTAGGGAAGTCGGCGTACTTCATATGAGTGTGGCGCTTTGTGCTAAAAAATTATCCATGTGGTTGGTTGTTCATGTACGGACCCCTTGTGGTCTAAAACTCCGGAGTATATTGATGAAGTGTAGGAGACACTTGGGTTTATGCTGTAATTTGTGTGGTTTAATAGGTCAATCGGGCGTGGTTGACAAGTCGAGTTTGAGTCTAAATGTGTGAGTGAAACCTTCAATGGAGATTTGGCAAGTTCTAAAGTGCACTAGAACGAACCATTGACAAGTCGAGAGTAGGATTCTCAGGTCAAGTTCTGCTTGCGTATGCAGGAACTGCGAAAGAGAGAGTAGCGGCTGAGGCTTCAAGTGAAATCTCTGTAAAGTTCTAAAGCGATTGTGTACCCTTCCTGTAGTAAACCGGCAAATTTGAGTTGTTGTTATTGTTAAAAGTGCTCGCAGTAATTTTGCATTAGTTTGGTGTGAATCCAGTGAGGGGCGGACAAGCCGCAAGACTGTCAGCTGCAGTGTGTGATTGGGACATCAGTGGTGCCGCGCTGGGATAGGTCAGTTGCCGAGAGGGGTCGCGCACGGATTGGCAGCCGTCCGTCAGAGGCAATAGGTTGAGAAAGGTGGGTGAAGAGTGTCCAAGGAATTAAAGTCACTTCCTGATTAAATACAAAACAAAGTAAAGACACAAAGATGAATTTTATTAAATCTTTTAGGAGTGCTCTGAAAGGAGACGCATACATTATGGCAAGTGAAGGGGAGCCTACACCACCTGAGGGTACTCCAGCTTATATAGTAATGGAGGAGAAGGGAGTCGCGCCTTGCTTATGGACGAAACAGTGGTGCAAATTGACAGAAGAGGAGGGATGTTTGGCGTTTCCGGAACACGGAACGTTCAATACAAGGATTTTAGAAAATTTGAGGTGGATGTTAAGTGTACAAAAGCCACCTCCGAGGCTAGCTCAGTATGAGGCATTAGCAGTCTGGGATTTAATGGCTATTAAACAAAGACAGCAGAGATTTGAGAGGAGAATGAAAAGGGCAGAAAAGACTTTAGCTGAGGCTAGATGGGACAATGAGAGCAAAATGTGGAGACGGGGAATAGTTGACGGACTCAAATTGTTTCCAGCAATAACACAGGGAGACGAGACACAGGGAAAGAAAGCCACCTGTAAGACAGACAGGGACTCTAATAAGCCTAAAGAGACTAATTGGTCTTGGATAGAAGAAGATGACTCGGATGATGAAGAGTTTCTTAATCAGTTATTGCATGATCGCCCGCCACCTTATGCAGTAGATGACAATGCCCAGAGCACCAGTGCGGGTCCTGGGAACCAGACGCAGGAGTTACTGATACAGTACAGACTAGTGATACAGGTTTGATACAGAATAGTGTCAGTGTACCCACTGCGCCAGACATGCAGATACAGTTGCAACCTCCACCGCAGATACAGAGAATCTATCCAGACTTCCCAGTACTAGAGACTACTATGAATCTGATAGTGCAGCCTGATCCGATGTATACAAAATCGAGGTTAGTGCAGATTGAGCCAACTCCACAATTGCTGCCTCAGCCGTAGCAACAGTTGGTTCTGATTTATAGCCCAGTCGCAGGATCTTCATTAGTACCTGCACCAGCTACAGTGAGTCAAGCTTTGGGAACTCCTGCTCTGCGGGGTTTGGAACCAGGTCAGACACCAGCCGCCATATCATTACCAATTACTGTCGGTCCGCCGGTGCCATTGTATGTGCAAGATAAGCGTGGCCCATGCGATCAGGGAGTGAGGACCACAGAAATAACAAGAGGAGGGTTCACAGGAACCCCCTAGCCCATTTTACAGAGAGAACAAGCAGCAGAAGGACTCAGATCTTTGTTAGACTGGCAGACAAATACAATATTGACATTGAGAATACTAAACATTTGAAAAGAAGTTACAGACTAGACTTTGACTCTAAAGACTTTGATCACATGAGGTCAGCTGGAATAAAAGCGCATCTTAAAGAAATATTGCAAAGTGCGTAGATCTGGGTAGCTTTAGAGAAATGGGAAAGCAGATGAGCAAAGAAGAGAGATAAGGAAAAAGGTGGCAGTCCGGGATCAAGTCTGACTAAAGCCTCACCGGACACCGGGACAGTAAAGATACTACCAATGAGAGAAACAGCTGGAGGAGTTCTGGTCCATGTGCCGTGGACTAGGGGAGACATTCTGTCATTTACAAATGACTATCCCAGGTTGAGGGAGAAGCCAATAGAGTGGTATCAGCAGACAGATAGGTTTGTGAAGCTTGCAAAGTGTCTCTGGGAAGACTTGAATACCTTGTTTGAGATTATTGTTCCACCCGACTTATGGCTTGAGTGCAAGAGAGGTGTAGACTGGCCGACACAGGAGCCATCAAGGGATAGGGTAACTGGAGCACCATCTGAGGAGTTGATGAAGTACTATCATAAAATGATTGAGTTTTTGAAGCAGAAGGTGTTGCCGAAAGTAACTGATTGGCAGAAAATCGACCGGACCTCACAGGAGGTTAAAGAATCTATTCATGCTTATTATGAGAGGTTGTTGAAAGCGTTCAAACATTACAGTGGCACTGAGACTATTGAGCCGAAAGACATGAACCATCTTGTGTTCCGGTTTGTTGAAGGGCTGAGACCAGAGGTAAGCCAGATGATTAAGAATCATTTGACCTGTTGGCAAGCGAAGCCAATTGATGAGGTGTTGCAGTATGCAAAATACTGTAGTGACGAGATTGAGCTGAAGCAGAGAAAGTTGAAGGAGAAAGTGATGGTGATGCAGATAAGGGCAGCACAGGCAGGTATGCAAGGGAATGGAATTCAGCAGATGATACAACAGCAACCTCAAGCGAATAGTGTGTTTCAGGTGCAACAGAGAGGTCGGGGTCGAGGTCGAGGTTTTGTGAATCGCGGTCCAGACTTGAACACTGTTGTGGTCCAAAATGATGGACAGGGAATGAAAAAGATGTCCCCATGTCACGTGTGCGGGGGCATGGGGCATTGGAAGCGGGAATGCCCAAATGCGGTGCATGATGGTGTCGTTCAACAAAGCACTGATGTCGGTACTTTTCAAAATGTGAGAGGTCCAAAAATGAGAGCTCAAAATCAGAACTTCCAAAATAACATGGTTCAAATGCAGGGGCTACAGCCCATGCAGCAAATACAAATGCTGCGTGTTCAACCAGCACAAATGCAGCATTTACAACAGCAGGTTCCCATGGTAACTAGACAGCAAATGCAATTACCATTGGCTCCAATGGGACAGCAACAGGTGATGCTTCCTCAGCAGGTCACAGGTCAAGTAGTGAGCCAAAATAATACAGTACTGCAATTCCCATTGCGTGGTGAAGATGGAATGGATGATGAATGGTCGGATGACAGTTCAGACAGTGAGGAGTGCAGGCTTGCAGCGTCTCTAGAAGTAGATAATAGAGGACCCTATGTAGAAGGAAAGGTGATGGGTCACAAGGTTTCGTTCCTAGTTGATACAGGAGCTACAGGACTACCGTACCTGACAAATCCGATTACTGACCCAGTTCAAGTTGACATTGGCAACTCCCAAGGATTGCATAAATTTGTAGTCTGTGATTCAAGTCCCGTGTCCTTATTGGGAAGAGACTTACTATGCAAAACAAAATGTTCGATTACCTGTTCTAATTATGGAATTGAAGTACAGACAAACAGTGATGATGAGGGGGATGATGGGCAATTTACAGAATCCGAAACGGAGACTGCAAATGAAGATTACCCTTTGATAACCTTATTCCCAATGCTTACAGTGACTGACTTACCAGCTGAACTGCAGGGAACTGTGACAGAGAAAGTGTGGGTCCTGACAGCAAAAGAAGTAGGGCTGATAAAAGGAGTAGAACTGGTTAAAGTACAGGTGAAACCAAATGCAGTGTTTCCCCAGGTGCCACAGTACCACATGGCACAAGATGTCCTTATCCAGGTGTCGCAGATAATTGCAGACTTTTTAAAGCAAGGAGTCCTGAAGGAAGTATTGAGCAGTCCATGTAATTCACCAATAATGGGTCTGAAAAAGCCTTATGGGAAGGTTCGAATTGTGCAGGATTTGAGGAAAATAAACGAGATTGTGGTAAAACGTTGCCCTATAGTGCCGAACCCAGCAGTGATTATGTTCCAGGTTCCGTGTGATGCAGAATGGTTCACCGTTGACGACTTGTCACAAGCATTTTTTTCGGTGCCTCTTCATGAGGACAGCCAATTTTTATTCAGTTTCAAATTCTTGGACAAGGTGTACAGTTGGTGCAGAATTCCTCAAGGGTTTTCTGAGTCACCGTCCATCTTGAATCAGATATTGAAAAAGGACTTGGAGTCATTAGAACTGCTTTTAGTTCGACTCTAGTGCAGTACATTGAGGACTTGCTGATCGCGTCCAGAACAAAAGATGACTGTAGGTATGACACAATTGCCTTACTGAACCATTTGGGAAAGAACGGACATAAAGTGTCCCCAAAGAAGCTGCAGTACTGTCAAAAGGAGGTGAAATACTTAAGACACTTAATTGAGAGAGGGTCCAGGAGAATATCAAAAGAAAGGGTGAAAGCCATACTGCAGATGAACCCCCCGACAACAAAGAGATGTTAGGATGTTTTTGGGAATGGTGGGCTACTGCAGTCAGTGGATTCCCAACTTTTCGATTATCTCTAAACCATTGATTAAACTGACAGGCAAGGAAACTAAGGATGACCCGTATACCATAACCTTATCTGAGGAAGAGCTTGAGTCATTCATGTAATTAAGAGAGTGTATGTACAGGGCGCCAGCTTTAGGTATGCCTGATTATTCAAAGCCTTTTCTACTGTTTTGCCATGAACGTGATGCTTGTTCTCTGTCTGTCTTAACACAGGTCCATGGAGCTATAGCATATTTTTCAGCTACCTTGGACCCCGTCGCAGCAGCCTTACCGGGTTGTTTGTGAGCAGTTGCAGCAGTTGGTCAAAGCCTCACACAGTGTGAAGGCATAGTGATGGGACATCCCCTAACAGTAATGGTTCCCCATTCGGTTGAAATTCTGTTGACCCGAACTAAAACCCACCACATGACAAATGCCCGACTTACCCGATATGAGACAATTATTTTTGGGTCACCAAATGTCTCCTTAAAGAGATGTACTGTATTGAACCCGGCAACTCTACTTCCTGTCGAAAATACTGAGATCAATAATGAAGAGGAAGTGGAGCATGACTGTCTTGAGGTAACAGAACTATGTACCAAACACCGACCTGACATTCAAGATACGCAGTTAAAAGAAAATGACTGCATTATGTTTGTTGATGGATCTTGTTTGAGAGACTCAGTTGGGATACTGAGAGCCGGTTATGCGGTGTGTACAATAGCTGGCATTATAGAAGCTTCCTGGCTCGAAAGAGTATATTCTGCACAAGTGGCTGAATTAATTGCCCTTACTAAGGCATGCCACGCAGCTGAAAATCTGAAAGTCACTATTTATACTGACAGCAGATACAGATTTGGCATTATACATGATTTTGGCCAATTATGGTCACAGAGAGGTTTCATGACCTCTTCTGGTTCTCCAGTGAAAAATGGAGAACAAATGAAGGATTTGTTACATGCGATTCAGTTACCTCTTGAAATTGCCGTGGTGAAATGCAATGCTCACGTTAAGTCACAAGACTTTGTGTCAATGGGAAATGGCTATGCAGATCAAGTCGCAAGGTTTTGCGCATTGAACTGTATATCGTTCAAGGACCAGTGGGAATTGTTGCCACAAACTGAAAATGAAACATGTTTGAATTTTGCATTGAGTGGTTGATACTTTAGATGAGCTAAAATCACTGCAGGGCCGTGCAAGCAGAGAAGAAAAACGGTCTTGGCAGAGAATGCAATGCGTACAAAAAGCTGAGGAGGGGAAACTGGTTTTGCCAAACAGCCTTTTGTCACAGTTTGCAAGGCTTTACCATGGGCAGGCACATCTTGGGAGAGATGCAATGATCAGATTATTCAAAATTGATTGGTTCAATCCGAAATTCAGATAAGCCGCAGAGGTTGCCTGTCACAGGTGGATCATCTGTCAACAGATGAATGCCGTATAAGGGACTATGGTAACTTTGAGCCACATAGGGAGAGCTGGAGGTCCGTTTAGCAAGATGCAAATGGATTTCATCGAAATGCCAATGTGTGGAGGGTTGAAGTACGTGTTGGTAATTGTGTGTGTTTTCAGCCATTGGATTGAAGCTTACCCCACACGTAGGAATGACAGTCTCACAGTTGCAAAGCTGCTGCTTAGAGAGCTAATACCCAGGTTCGGTTTTCCGGTCTCTTTAGAATCAGATAGGGGCAGACACTTCGACAATGAGGTGATCAAGCTCTTGTGTGTTGCATTAGACATTGAACAAAAGCTGCATTGTGGTTACCGCCCTGAAGCATCAGGACTAGTAAAGCAGATGAATGGTACCTTGAAGTCGAGAATGGCAAAAATGTGCGCAGCTACCAATATGAAATGGCCAGATGCATTGCCCTTAGTGCTGATGTTGATGACAAACAGCCCTTGTAAGAAGACAGGACTATCACCCCATGAGATCCTCATGGGCAGAGCTATGAGGCTGCCCGCAGTACCCGCAAATGCTCTTGTGAATATCACGGATAATATGGTGTTGGACTACTGCAAAGGTTTGGCTGATGTGGTCCGCTCTTTTTCCCTCCAGGTGGAGGCCAACACATTGCCACCGATCAGTGATCCAGATCACAACCTGCAAACCAGTGACTGGGAGGTTGTCAAGAAGCACGTGAGAAAGTCGTGTCTGGAGCCGCGTTGGAAGGGACCATATCAAGTAATACTGACAACAACCACTGCTGTAAAATGTGCAGGTGTTCCAAACTGAATACATGCCAGTCACACAAAGAAGGTAACATGTCCGACTGATGAGGAACTTGAAGTTTCCGACTCAGCAATTCCAGAGACGGAAGTCTCAGGGCCAGAGAACGGCCAAAGGGGAACTGAGACTGCAGGAGAGCCCACTGAGGACGGCCTAGTCCCTCAAACTGCAAACGAGTTCGAGAGAGGTGACAGTGAGCCTATCTCAGTAGAGGCAGCAGGAAAACTAAATCAAGGAAAGATTCTCCCAGAAGTAGACGGATACGGGTTAGAGCTTGAACCTGTTACAGACCCAGAAGAAGGGGAAATAGTAGAGAGGGGTCAAAGCACACCAGCATCCCCTGAGCCAGTTGCAGGCCCGTCAAGAGAAAACACCATAGCACAAGAGAAGGGTGCTGTTCAGCGTCCTGAAAGGACGAGCAGGAAGAAAACGCATAAGGGTGATAACTGGCCAAAGAAACAAGTTGCCAAAGAAAAGGTCGTGCCAGGTGAAACAATAGCGGAAGAAATCGATACAACCAGGATAGAGGATTTGAGTGAAGGAGAATTGCAAAGGGAACATAGGCTGAAAAGAAAAAGAGTCGCAACTAGAAGGTACACAGGTCCTGAATGGGCATATGCAACAACATCTGAATGGCAACAAGAATTCTTAGCGTTCTGTTTTAATAGAGAAGTACCAGGCCAATACTACGGTACCTGAAATCAATCAGAGAAAAAGACTGTGTTAAAGTTGAAATTGAAAGCTGGAAAGCTGAGAAAAGAGACTTATAAATTACCGGATGTGGCACTGATAACCTGACTTGACTTTGAAACCCGATTATGACAAGCTGCTAACCTAATTTGACAAAAGGATCCTAGAGCGAGTGAAACGCTGTAAATACACGCAGAAAGAGAAAGAGAGACTTTGCATCAAAAGAAAAAAAAAAAGAAAAAAAAAAAGAAAAAAAAAAAAGCTTTTAAATCATCCTCAAGTTGATTGAGTTATTCTGCTATCTGATTCTTTACAGACCATGGCTTATAATAGGGGTAGTAGCAAGAAGGGTAATGTGTGTGGTTGGTTAAGCCTTATATTAGGTATTGTGTGTGCAATAATAATTATAGGTATGATTGTGGGAATGCCGTGGTTGGATACGAAAGTGACTAACAATGCTTCAAAACCTGAGACTACAACACTAACACCGTGGGAAAAGTTTGAGCAGGATACAAAACTCTTCCATGAGGGAACTAATTCAAAAGGGGAACTCTCCACTAACGTTTTCTATCGCTTGCTGAATGAGTATGTTGAAACCATGGATGCAAGAAATTGTTGTGTGCACAAAGATTCCTTCATCAGTACAAGAAGGGGTCACCTATCACAGTCTTCCCTTAACTTACGGGATAAGTTGTAGTTTGCTACTAACAAGATTTTGTGACCAGGAGCATGTGCAATATTTTTACTCAAATTTGGATGTGGTGTTTTCTTTTGTGCCTGTGATTGAGTTTCTGAACAAATTAGCTAAGAAGCATAGTATAAAAATAGTTAGAGGTTTTTTTGAACCAACACTTACATTTGGGACAGCTTATGCACACCGCAACAATCTGACTTGCTTATTAACATCTGTAGAGAAAAGCTTCTTAGATCACACTGATGATAGATGCAAAGCACTGAAGGAGAGACTAGAAAAGGGGCTAGAGAAACGCACACATGCAAATGATTATGCTTACACCGCAATAAAGACGCAAGGCAAATTAGCTATAGATGTACTACATGTAGTAAGGCTTTGTATATATAGGCAAAAATCTGAACATGACACTTTATTTGTGGGAACGAGTGAATGCAGGCATGTGTTTTTGTTTCAGAGTAAATGGACATTCATGTTAAATGGACAGGATCCAGCGATCCCTGGGATCTATTATATTTGTGGACTTAATGCTTATTACCGTCTCCCTAAGGGATGGTATGGGACATGTTATTTGGGGATAGTTTTCCCAAAAATTTACCAGATTGATGACTTAAACCAAATATCTAAAGCGTCTGAATTACATCATGGCAGACAAAAACGAGAGACAGCGGCTGCTGTCGTTGGTGACATATTTGGAGCCATAATTCCTTCAGTAGGGGTTATCTTAAACTCCATAAAGATTCGAAAGTTGTCTACTATTGTGGATAACATGCTGACAAACTTCACAGGGGCCATACTCCTGATGGATACTGAACTTGCTGCGGAAAGAGCTATGACTCTTCAAAATCGGCTTGCTTTAGACATTCTTTTAGCAAAGAGCGGCGGAGTCTGCAAGATGCTCAAAGAGCGTCATTGTTGCTCATTTATACCGGATAATAGTAAAAAGATTAGAGGTATGCTTACTAACCTAACTAGAGATAGTGCAGATTTGAAGGAACTGAAGGAACCTGGAGTGTGGGAGAAAGTGGGAAAAGGAATTGCCAGAGTAGGGAGCTGGTTTAGCAACATTTGGAATGGGGTTCTTGCAAAAATATTAGGGGGTCTATTAATTGTTCTGGTCTGTTTATTGGGTCTATGGGGAGCATGCAAAATTAATGAGAAAATTAAAAGAAATCTGACCAAAAGGAATAGAAGAAAAGAGGAAAGTGAAAGGGAGAAAATGTTTAATGAAATTTGGGAAAGTTCACACAAAGGACAGGGTGTTGAAATGCGCATTATGCGCAAGGTGAAATATTAAAAAGTGAAAGGTTAAAAAGGGAAAGGTTTGTGTGATGACGAACGTCATCAGAGGAGGGACTGAGAGAGCGTAACTTATAGAATCTATATAAACATTAAATGTTTATGAACTAATGTGTGGTAATGCCATATAGAAGATGTATTAACTTGTTTTACTATAATGTGCACTTGAAATGTGACCACGGGGAGTGGCCGCCAATGAATACGTGGATTAATAAAAATGACTAATGCCTATGAATATTCAAATTAATGAATGATTTGCACTAATTATTGATGATTATGCTATTAAAGTTATGTTAAATAAATCTTGTAGGCCTTAAGTTAGCATGAGCTGGAGCTTAGCTGCCTGGCTCTCATATTAAAATGTGTTTCCCTAACGTGCAGTGTGCTGACTCGTAAAAGGACATGACCTCTTGTTTTCTTCAAACTAGAAGCTGAATGTAACCATAATGGATCCGTTCTCATTAAATTCATACTGCTTGTAGAAATGCAAAAGTGTAGACTAATATAATGTACAAGGTCGTTTAAACCGGTGAAGACAATTGAGCTACTGACCAAAAGATGTGCAAAGAATTACAGAAGGATGAAATCATACCGGACATGCTACCTCTGAAGACGTCAATCATATGGACCAATAAAATGTCTGTAAACTAATATGGGGTGAAAGATTAATGACATAATCTGTTTTCTAATAGGGTAAAGATAGTGGGTTATAACCAAGGACCAATGAGACTTTAGGGGAATGTACTACGAAAAAGGGATAAAAACCCATGACACGGGGAACCTGGGAGAAGTGTTAGGGAATGATATTGATTTCATCCAGAAACTTTGTCACTCTGTTTGGTGACTTATTGGTTTACTCAAACCATTATCTTCTTTAGATTGCCCATTTACACTTTGCCTCCTTATGAGGGAAGTGCCCTTTGTGCCCAGAGCTGAATTTTGACTGATGGCGATTTGACTGATGTCCTGAAGACAAAGACTGAACCTGTGCGCTGACCTAAACCTTGGAGGGTAACTATGACAATGAAATTGTGATTTGTCTGTTTGCTTTTCCTTTCTAGGTACCAACTGCTTACTTTTGACAGAGACCATAGTTAGATGTTTTCCAAATTGGTGTTCTAAATTGTTTTGCATGAAGCCCAACATGCCAATGCTAATCAGTGGTTAGGACAGGTGTTAACTAAACTGACGCAAATAGACAAACAACTGAATCTATGCTTTGTTGAACCCGACACACTAATGACACTCTGCTAAAGTTGATCTATGTTTACGCCATGTTATGTTCTGATGTTCGTGATTTTTGCTTTGATGAAATCCTATCAGAGTTGCCATATTGTGACTATGCTACTTTGCTTCTTGGTTTTAAGATGAACATATTTGCTCTTAGAATTGTAACTAATAGGGAATAAAACTCATAAAATTCTACTAAACTGGTGTGTTTATTCATGACTGCCAGGTCATGGTGGTATCTTGAATTGATTGATGTCTTTGACTAAAGTGAAATGCATTGTTGTGATAAATATTGATGACATTATTGACGCATTGATTGACATATTGATTAGCTATCTCGTACTAAGGTGTCTCTCAACTGAGTCAAAAGATTAATTGGCCTAAAACGAGTCCTAATGTGTAATAAAATATCATAAAGGGACGCGTTATCACCACTCTCGTGCTCACTGCAATCTGCCTTCAGATCAGAGCGAGTGTAGCATGCGACAACCCAGATGATTAAAAAAATGCTACTGTCTCCGAAATGCAGGAGCGAACCAGGTGCACAGTAGAAGCCAAGGAATGTTGTATGTGTGCTCAGTGTAATCATCCTCTGGGACATAGGGGGCACAGTACTTGACAAACTGTAACAGCTAAAAACAAAACTGTTGAATCACTTGACTCAGTAATTAAACTTTGTTTTTATTCTAAATGAACCACCTTAAAACTACTAACCTATGCAGATTAAAAAAAACAATATCCAGTTTACCAAATTGTGAATTGAACTCTCTACTTAGATTGAAAACATATTAAAAACACATTCCATAAGAAATTTTACCTAACAATTATGAAACATAAGATGTTAACTACATATATCTCGGCATTACATCCCAAGAATAACATCCCAAAGTCACATATAGAACATATAATTGAAATTAAACTTCTCCCATTCTCACTTTTTAACCTTACATACAGAATGCAATAGAAAGGTAATTATTTATGTGAGCAGCAGAAAAAAGAAAGATGACGGCTGGGAGCTCTAATGTTTTGTTGATGTTTAGAATTTTGTAAAAGTTCTATATTCTTTAAAGAAGCTACTGTGGGAATGTGTAGGAAGTTGACTCTGTATATAGAATTTAAAAGTAAGAAATAGTGTGCACAGAGTCCAAGGGTTCCCCTTAGAGGTAAGATAGTGGCAAAAAGAGATAATTCTAATGCTCTATTTTATGGTAGTGTGGTCGAGCAGTAGGCTTATCAGAGGGTAGTTTTAAGTATTTGTTGTACACACACAGGCAATTAATGAGGAACACACACTCAAAGACTTACTCCAGGCCAATAGGTTTTTATATAGAAAAATATTTTTTCTTAGCTTATTTTAAGAACCACAGGTTCAAGATTTACAAGTAATACTTTAAATGAAAGGTATTTCACTTAGGTACTTTAGGAACTTTGAATAATCACAATAGCATGTACAGTTTTGGCAAAAATGGCAATAGGCTATTTTAAAAGTGGACACTGCAAAAATCAACAGTTCCTGGGGGAGGTAAGTAGAAGTTAAGTTCACAGGTAAGTAAAACACTTACAGGGTTCATAGTTGGGTCCAAGGTAGCCCACCGTTGGGGGTTCAAGGTAACCCGAAAGTTACCACACCAGCAGCTCAGGGCTGGTCAGATGCAGAGGTCAAAGAGGTGCCCAAAATACATAGGCTTCAACGGAGAACAGAAGTGCCCCGGTTCCAGTCTGCCAGCAGGTAAGTACCCGTGTCCTCGGGGGGCTGACCAGGGGGGTTTTGTAGGGCACCGGGGGGGACACAAGCAGGCACAGAAAGTACACCCTCAGCGGCCCAGGGGCGGCCGGGTGCAGAGTGCAAACAGGCGTTGGGTTTTGTATTGAAAGCAATGGGAAGACCCGGGGGTCTCTTCAACGATGCAGGCAGGCACAGGGGGGGTTCCTCGGGGTAGCCACCACCAGGGCTAGCCAGAGGGTTTCCTAGGGGTCCCTCCTGCACTGGAGTTCTGTTCCTTCAGGCATCAGTGTGCATTTATTGTGCTGAGACGTTTGATACCAAACTTCCCAAGCTGCAGCCCTTAGAAACCTTCCCTGGCATCAGGGCCCTTGGTGCCAGGGGCACCAGTTACAAGGGACTTACCTGAGTGCCAGGGTTGTGCCAATTGTGGAGACAAAGGTACAGTTTAGGGAAAGAACACTGGTGCTGGGGCCTGGTTAGCATGGTCCCAGCACACTTTCAAATCATAACTTAGCATCAGCAAAGGCAAAAAGTCAGGGGGTTACCATGCCAAGGAGGCATTTCCTTACAGAATGGCAATAAAGAAGAATACAATAATGTTAGCCTCTGGTCTTGCCATAAAATCCGTAGGGGTGGAAACGCAGAAAAAGTATACCTTGCTGCATGAGAAAGGTGCGTGGCAGACAAGAAGGAACAAGTGATGAGTGAGGACAACCTTACAGTTAATAATTTATCTTCTCATGAATTAAGTCTGGAAGAACAGTCTCTTTTGGAACTGGGGTTAATCTTTTGTCCAGAGGCTAACATGAGCTTTGCTAAGACACGTATTGACATACATTTATAAGGAAGTTGAAATTACTTAAGATGTATATGCAACAGAGGAACCGAAAGGGTGTTCTAGGTAATTCTGAGTATACTGAGACACAAGACCATTTGTTTGATGATATATGCGTTTCTGACAAGGAGGGACTGGCTACTTTGAAACAATTGGATGAGGGGGACAATAGTTGGTTGTCTGAAAGAGACCTTTTATGTGAAATGGGGTTTGAGGTGAATAGGAGTACAAAAATGATTTCAGACCTAAATCTAGATGCAATCCTGTCACCCCGCATGATCATATTGATACCTTCTATGAGGTGATGGTTCATGACCTTATGGAGATTTAGAGAGAGAGCAGAAGTCACTATGCAAAAAGAAATGTCTGTGAGCCAGAGAGCAGCTTTGGCCTCTGAGTAAGGATCCCTCATTTGTAATTAAACCAGCGGATAAAGGGGGCAAAGTGGTCCTACAGGACGTGAATAAACATCAGCAAGAGGCTAATAGGCAACTGGAATTGTCCGGTAGTTATGAAAGAACTACTGTAGGAGCCTACAGACAATCTGAAAGAGCATGTAAAACATCACTGGTGGATTAGCATGAGAAGGGTATTTTAAGTACAGAGGAATATCAGTTTCTACATGTGGATAAGCCCATGATACAGTGCTTCTACAATTTAGCAAAAATTCACAAAAACAAGAAGAGCCCCCAGGTAGACCTATTACTTCTGCAAATAATGGTTTGTTGGAGTATACTTCTATACACCTTGACCATTGTCTTCTGCCATGTATCACGGGCCACCCTCATATTGCAGGGACAGCACAAATTGTATTAATAAGATTGAGGGAATCCCTTTGGGACCTGAAATACATTAGGGCAACTATAGCTGTTGTGTTCCTTTATACCTGTTTTGACCATGACTTGGGTGTATGAGCTTGTAGATACTTTTTTAGGGACAAACCTCTCTTTCTATGCAACCACTTATTGATGCTGCTAAAAATGCTGCAATTTTGACTGGAGAATATTTTTTTCCTATTTCAGACACAGTGGTACAGACAATTAACTGGGACAGCGATGGGAATTTTGTTCAGTCCCAGTAAACCTGGCATTTTCATAGGGTGCTGGGAGAAGGAACATATATGGACAGAAATGAATGAGAAATGAACGAGGCATGTCATATTTTGGACAAGGTATATAGATGAACTATTTGTAATCTGGGATGGCCCCCCTGATGGTCTGCAGGAATTTCTTGCTTCTAAGTCATCTAATGATTTGAATCTCAGGTTTACACATAAGGCACATAAACCTGAAATGGAATTTCTTGACATCTTGGTCAGAATAGAGGGGAATACAGTACAAATAATCCTTTTTAGAAAGGAGACTGCAGGGAACAGTGTATTGCATGCCCACACTCACCACTCCAATGCCCTCAAATTGAGTTTATTTTCCAGGGAAATGCTCAGGGCAGAAAGGAATTGTAGCACTCCCTTATCTTTCCAAATGGAACAAGACGGGATGATTGGTAGATTCTTGGATAGGGATATCCTAGGAAGGTCCTGAAAACCAAATGTGAGAGTGTGAAGACCTTATCAAGGGCGAGTTTGCTGCAGAAAAAGACAAGTTGTGAGGGGGCCAGTGTGCCTAGACTTATCAATACTTTCAATGGTGAGTCCATCTAAACTAAACATTTACTTAACAGACATTGGCACTTGGTCAAAACAGACCCAGTGATTGGTGATATGGTGAGCCAGCACCCCATGATAACAAACAGAAAAAGCAAGTCCTTGAAAGGCTTGCTGGTGCATAGTTATTCCTTTGAATGGGATAATAAAGGTTCCTGACTGAAGGAGCAAAAGGGATTCTATAGATGTAGTAAATGCAAGACTTGCAGCAGCTGAGTCCCTGAAAAAAGCTAAAAAGAAAGAAAAGGGGCCAGGTTAGGGACACCCTGACCCCTTATCTCTGGTGCTGGGGTCCCAGAGAGACCCTGCCAGGGCAACAAAGCATTTTTAAAAACATTTTGCCGAAAACCACAGCAAATTCAGGACTCTGACAAATTGTTTTTAAAAAACCCAAGCGTGGGCTCCCACACTTGTTTTAGAAAAAAAAAGCCCCCAGTTGGGCCAGGTCCCATGGGCATTATTTAAGAAAAGGAGTGGGGCACACAGAGCCCCCCTCTGAGACTCTTAGAGCCCCAGGGACCACAACTTCCCCTGGGCTTTATTTATAAAAAAAAAGAGAGGGTACACAGGCTCAATGCTGAGACTCCATAAGCCCCGGGGACCACCACCTCCATGGCTCTAAATCAGCAGTAATAGGGGGTCTGTACAGATCCCCCTGAGCCCGGGGCACCACCACCTCCCCAGGGCTAAATAACATGTAATGCGGGGGACCAAATGCTTTTGAAATAATGGGAGAGGGACTGCGTGGTCCCCCTCCCAGGCCACATACAGCCGTGAGGAAGACCACCATCTCCTCAGGGCTGGCCCTGAAAAGTACAGGAGGGAGGTCACGCAGGCCCCATCCTGATGCCAATGATGGCTCTGGTGACTGTCACCACCAAGGCCGGCTCCTGCTATGTCCCGGGGCACCCACCCCTGGGACATAGCTGTTTGCTTTTGCTTGGTGGGAGCTGACAGCAAAAGCAAACACTCAAGTTCCAGTTGGCAGGAGCTGTGTCAATGTACTCCTGCTTGCTGAAAGCGAAGGTTTCATCTTTTTCCCTGCCCACAGACATGGAGCAAGGGAGAGAGATGAAACTATTGCTCTTGCACACAAGGAGCTGCATTTCCAGCAACTCCCTGGGTACAATAGCAATGCCGGCTCTCACAGGAGGCAGGAAGCCGGCTGGGACCTAGGGGGCCTTGAGACTCCCCTGGCGGTCTCGAACCTGCACATTGGGTGACATAGGGCACCCAAGAGACATGGCTGTGCGAGGGGCTTGGGGGTCCCAGGTCTGAAATCAACTGAGGAGAGAGTCCAGGCGACCCCCTTCCCCCATTTCTATTACTATTGAAATATCTTCCCGCCTTTTGCCAGGATGATGGGCAGCTAACCAAAGGGCCCCCAGGGCATTTGCCACAGATTTTGGTGGCACATTCTTGATGCTGAGGGGTATGAGGACATCTGCACAAAACAAAGAAGCACTTACATCATATAGATAAGAGGAAGGACCCTGGTTTGATGGAGATGTACGTCTTTGTAGTCATGTTGGCCTATCACAGAAATTTGTTGACAGACGTTCGAGTCACAATCACATTGCTAAAAGCACACAAGGTCGCTGGAGACATTTCCTCATTGTCCACTATGTAGTTGTAGCTTAGAATATGTATGGGACATTTACCCAAGGAGGCAGGAAACTCCACTTGGGTAGATATTTTGTGCAAAACTGTGGCTCTTGTTGGATAAAAGAAAGGTGAGGTTTCTTTGTGGCTGAGTCACTCACACAGCTACTGACACACGCACACAGACACTTACACGCCCACTTACAGACACACTCAGACACTCATGCACCCAGTCACAGACCTACTCACAGATCCACTCAGACAGTCACGCATCCACTCAGACCTACTCAGAGACTCATGCATCCACTGACAGACCCACTGAGGTACTCATGCACACACTTTCAGACCCACTCAGAGACTTAGCCATGCAGGTTTGGGTGGGTATAGGGACTTTGCCGCAGGGCTTGACCATAGACTAGGTCCTGCAGCGAACCCCCAACAAGCATGGCCGAAGGCTGTGTGCAGCCGTGGTTTGATTAACATATAGTAATTTAAATAACTTTATGTTAAAAAAAACCATAGAAATCCACTAAAAAAACAAAGGTTACAGGGACATTATAGTTAGGAAATAGAATTTTAAAAAACTGCTGAATTTTGATGGGTTTGTGCGAGTAAATTCAGAACCTGACTATACTGTCCCTGTAACCTTTCTTCTTTATATATATGTTTCCATAGGGAAAGCATTTTTTGTTTCACCAATAACTTTGGTGACATTTGACAAATCTTTGCAAAATGTTCAAAACTGAGGGTGATTCTATAAGCGGGGGTGAGAAAAAGGGGGGGGTCCCAAAAAAAAGTTTGACATGACTACAGACAACTACTGGATGGAATTACACCAAATTTGGCAGAAAAGTAGCTCTTGGTCCAGGAAGCACCCTTTTTGTTATTTGATGTAATCCGTTTAGTAGTTTGTGAGATTTTTGAAGAAAACAACATTTTTATATCTAGAAGCAGGAAGACTTTGCGTACCCTCCCGATCTTGTGCAGAGATCTGATTGGCTGCCAACACTTCAATCAGGAAATGTTGGCAGCCATTTTGGGACTCACATTCAGCCGAGTCCCAAACAAAAAGATAAAAAAAAAGACAAGGGGGCAGTGTAGGAATACAAGATATCCATGACACTATGATGTTATTATCAATCACAGACCTAGAGGAAGATCCAACTTCTATTTCTAGATGTCTAAGAGATTTGACTATTGTGCCAGATTTGGATTTATCTAGTGGGTTGAAGAAAAAATCTTGTTGGACACCAAGGGTGGTTAGTGATAACCATATAGATATATTTTATAGTATGGTTTGCAAAGTTTTGGATATAGATGAGTCTGTGGGTAAAAAGAGGAGACTGGACGATAATTTGAGTTATGGGGAATGTAAAGCAAATGAGGTGCTGTAACAGAACTGCAATATAATAATTAGGCAGGCGGACAAGGGAGGCAACATTGTGGTTATGAATCAAGTGGAATATGACTAGGAAATTTATACTCAACTGAATGATGAGGTTTGTTATGAGAAAGTTACTCATAATCCTATGATGAGTTTGACAAATAGACTAAATAAATCTTTGAAAATATGGCACCAACAATGCCTACTGGATGATGATGAACATTTTTATTTAAAAAGTAGATTGCCCAAGAGTCCCCTGTTTGTACACTCTTCCAAAAATACATAAAAATCTCCCTTACCCCCCAGAGAGACCGATTGTGTCTGGCATTGCTGGACCAACGGAGAGGTTATCGGAACTTGTAGATATTTTTCAACAGCCTTTTGTAATCAACCTGCCATCATATATCAAGGATACAAAACATGTTCTAAGTCTTTTAAGTGATGTACAGTGGGAAGCAGGTATGATGATGGTGACATTAGATGTGGTTTCATTGTATACCAGTAGTGGCCATGAAGTGGGATTATGAGCACTACGTCAGATTTTAAGCAAAAGGTCTGCCAGTCTATGGGAACATACAGAGATGATTATGGAGATGATGTCTTTGATTTTGGAGAACAATTTTTTCCTGTTTAATAAAGAATTGTATAGGCAAAAACAGGGTGTAGCCATGGGCTCCAGGTTTTCGCCTTTGTATGGCAACTTATTTATGGATTGGTTTGAGGAGGAGAAGGTCTGGGGTCCAGGCTCTATGCAATGGCAGACATATATTCTATATTGGGTCGATATATCGACAATTGTTTTATGGTCTGGACTGATGACATAGAACAGTTAGGGGAATTTTGTAGCTATTTGAACAACAATGAGGTTAATATCAAATTTACCTATCAGCATAGTCAGAAAAATATTGGACTTTTAGATGTAGAATTATATATTGAGGATAATAAAATACATAGTAGACTTTATAGAAAACCAACATCATGTAATTCTATTTTGCATGCATCAAGTGCACATCTTACGCATCAAAATCAGGCAATACCTTATTGAGAAATGATAAGGATTTTCAGAGTTGTATTTTGGATATGGAACAACGGTTTAAACAGAAGGGCAATCGGCCATTGGATGTTGAGAAAGCTAAATTAAGAGCTATGAAAATGTCAAGACAACACACACTGAAATCCCATCCTAGCCCACTAGCAAAAAACAAAAAAAGATATGGTGAGGCTAGTGACGGATTATACAGGGTTCTCTACAGTTCTAAGGAAAGCAATGAACAAGTATTGGAGTATTCTACCACAGGATAAAAGACCTGAGATTTCATTTCAGAGGGGTAGGTCTCTGAAAAGTTATTTTAGTCCCAGTTACCCTCAAATTTAATTCAAGATCATTGGATGTCCAAATACAAGAAAGGTTGTTATAAATGTGGGCAGTGTGGGGTATGTAAGTGGGCATGTCATGGTAAGAAAGAGTTTTGTGGTGTAGGCAAACAGGTATTCAGTATTAGATCCACAATTAATTGTAATACAAATTATGTGATTTACAATATTTCATGTCATTGTTTACGCATTTATATTGGGAGTACAATTCGTCCCTTAAGGGGAGGATTGGTGAACACATGAGAGCATTGAAACAGGGTGACGAACGTTACCCAATTGTACAACATATGAGGTTGTGTGATAAACAAGAGGTGAGCAAGTCCTTTAAATTTTTGGGATTTGATAATATATTCCTATAGATCCTCGAGGTGGCAAAAGGGAATTGCATCTTAGAAGAAGGGAGTCAATACGGATTATGCACCTTAGGGCGGTGGAAGAAGGTCTAAATACGGACCAGGAACTAGAATACATTTTGGGCACATAATGTTATGTACATAGAATAGTTGGTATTAGTTTGTGTATGCTATTTAAACTATGTGGTAAAAGAGGATGTTATTTATAGAGATATGTTCAGCACTTTGAATATAGGATACGTATTAGTTCCTTGAATATGGGATACTATTGGTTAGTTTAAAATGAAGTATATAATGTGTGTCACAATTCTGCACAAGAACATTCACATTGTGTGTCCAATGGACCATGGATAAAGGACATAGAAGATCCGGGAGAGGAAATATACTGATTACACCAATTTATGAGATTAAGGATGTGATAGTGTTAATGATTTCAGAATTTTCCGATAACTTTTGAACCAATAAGGTGATACTTGCCATACACTGGGGAATATATTGCTTAGTTAGTTCTTTGTTCGCGTTTAATACAAATTTGAATATGTGATTGGTTAAGATAGTACGCAAATGAAAGAATGGTTCTAGGTATGTTTAGGCTAATTTGTTTTGTGATGGGTGATAATTATTATAGAATCAGATATGATGTTTGTGCACTACACCAGAGGTAATATTCATTGTAGATAGACCTATGTCTATGTTTAAGTATTTTTTATTCACAAGACTGAAGATGGACAATTGTTAGGTTTTGAAATATGGCGATACTCGTGGATAAGATCAGGGAAAACACACACCTTGGACAGTCCTATCTCTATGTCTAAGCAATTTTTATACGCAAGACTGAAGATGGACTAGTATTACTTTCGGCATGAAGATGGCGGTAGCACGTCTACTGGTAATGAGTTTTTAAAAAAGGAATGGGCTCTAGGTGAGTACACGGGTTGCACATGACAGGGGATGCGCAAATTTGAGGGGGAGTTCTTCTTAGGAATGATAGAATTCGATTTTTTGTTTACATTTGTATGCAGACGACTGTAGCGTGTCTGCCGTTTATGAGCTTCTCACAGTGATACGGCGTTTTGAGTAAGAATATCAGCTAATTGACTAACGAAAAGACATACGGGTGCATTTGCAATACTATGTCGCTACGGTTAATATTATTGTCCTCTGTACGTCTAAAGAGTATATTCAGCATATTAGATTATGTAGAGAGTAAATCTATGGTGGTGTTAACTATTAATTTTGTTGATATTTGGTTATTATGTTAATTCAAACCTAATGTTTATTTCATCAAAATCGTGTTTTTCTTATGAGACAGATATAGGGAGTGAGAAGTTAATAACAAATGAAGCAAGCATTGAACTGATGGTGAGTTATTTGGTTTTGTTAGAACAACTAGATTATCATACTTTAAAAATCAAGATTGGGTCACAACTTTAATCGGTGAAATTTCACGCCTGAGGGATAGAGGCATATAATAAGGGCGGCACTCTACATATTAGACCCTGTAACTAACAGCAATGGTCCATTGGGCATAGATGGGTTTGGTCTTTATGTCTCTATCATTGTATATAGGAAATGAGCTTTATTTAAATGATCAAGGGGGGGGTCAAACAGATCTTACCGGTAGACTGATGGAGTTCACTATGCATGTAAAATATGTTTTCAGATTATTGTGTTTGGTTTCCACATGAATGGATACTAATAATGGTGGGAGACTGTACTATGACTATGCTAGAAATGTAAGATATATTATGGCTGCTATATGATGTTTACAGCCTGAGGAAGTCGTGGGGATACATCCCAGAGACGAAACACGTGTTGGCTGTAGGAAATGAACTGCTGCTGTTAGTGAATACCAATGGTATTATAAGGAAAGACTACATTTTTGGATTGGACTTCTATTGATGTTGGACATCGGAGACCAAATGAGGATAATGAACATCCAAAAGAGAGAAATGATGGAGTTGTAATTGCTATACTAATGATTAGGTGTGTGCCTTTATTGTATCTGCTTGTGATCACAGTCTAGGACTGTGAATGTCAGGGGGTTTGGGTGAGTTTTCCCCATAAAGAGCACTGCCCAGTGTGTAACGTGTGAGAAATCTAATTGGATAGGTATGAATGCAAGAATATTAGTGTTGTATGAGTGCCAATATTCCCCTCAAACCACCCATTGAGTGAATGACTTAGGAATACTCTTATCTCCTAGCCCTGATCCTGTGCTTGGTGCTGGGGACTGCCAGAACCTCTATTGGCTCTTTTTAGCCCAAGGGGACCACCATCTCCCTCTTTTAAAAAAGAAATTGAGCGGGACGCACGGACCACCCTTCATTGAGCCCCGGGTGCCACCACCTCCCTGGATCTCTATTTAATAAAGGAGGGGTGGCGTGCGGACACCCCCTACTAGGTTTTAATATGGTCCTGGGACCATCCCATCCCCAGGGCTAAATTAGCAAGAACGCAGAACCTTTGGACTGCAGAGATACTGCACATCATTCCCGGACCGCTTGCAACCTCAGCTGTGAATCACAGGATTCCCTCTGGACTGGGTCTTGATTCATTCATTTATCCTATGTGCCCCCAACTGGTTCATTATAATATACCTTGAGAAAGCCTCAGACCTGCACAACACTAGGTGGCAAAACACGTGTTGGCTGAACCCATATTTGTTGTCTCTGAATTATCAGAGCAACGCACAATGTTCCCAAATAAATGTACTGGATAATGCAACTTGGACCCATGGATTAAGACTCATGACTTTTGACTAACAATCCAATGGGGTGAAAAGCTAAACTTTATTTAATGTACCAGCTCTATCCTCTAATCCTTTGTGAATCTTTCAATTTAATGAGTTAAGGGTTCCCATTCTAGATACCTGGTCCCCAGAATCAGGACGGACACTACCAGAACCCACAACCCTTTCTTTTTTGGAACTAAATTAGCAGTAATGCAGGGGAACCACACGGACCCCCCAGACCACCACCTCCCCAGAACCAGCCCATGTTATTTAAAGGAAGGGGGGCTGCACCCCTTCCCCTCCCGGAGCCATAAATGGTCCTGGGAACCACCACCCTAGGGCCAGCACCTGCTATCTCCTGAGGTACCCAACATCAGGAGACAGTGTTTACTCCCACCAAGCAAAATCAAACAGCTAACTCAGCTTCCAGTAAACAAGAGCTGTCAAACTGCTCTCGCTTGCTGGAAGTGGAGTATTCATCTGTTTCCCTGCCTGCAGTCATGCGGGTAGGGAAACAGAAGAGGAAGCTGCATTTCTTGTTGCTTCCTTTGTGCATGATCAATGCCGGCTCATGCAGGAGTGGGGAGCAGGCTGGGACCTTGGGGCTTTCAGGGCAAGGACACCCAGGTGGACATAGACGGGCCCAGTGAATGGGGTCCCCGGGGCCAAAATTAGCCCAGGGAGGAGGGCCACAAGGCCCACTCCCAATTTAAAATATGTATTTGGCCCCAGGGAAGTGGTGGTCCTCAGGGCCTGGGGCGTTCGCATGGCCCACCATATTATTGAGTATTTTGCCCTGGAGAGGTGGTTGTCCCCTGGGCATATTAAAGCCCAAAATGGGGGACCCGTGCACCCCCTCTTTTAAAAAGAAAAAAAAAAGGCCCAGGGAAGTGATGGTCCCTGAGGTTAAAAAGAGCCCTTGGAGGGGGACCTATGCACCCCCTTCCTTCACTTTTTTTTTCTAGTACCCTCATGCCCTCAGGACCTGGCCCAACCGGGGCCTTTTATATATACAAGCGTGGGAGACAGCGCTTGTTTTAGTTTTATGTTTTTCACATGGATATACCAATCCTCCACAATTTCACAGCAAAAATGTAAAAAAAAATGTTTTTTTTTGCCCTAACAGGTTCCCAGGAGAATCCTAGCACAAACGTTAGTAGGGTCAGGGTATTCTTACCCTGCCCCCTTTTCTTTCTTTGCGAAGGATGTGTGTGGTGCAGGGTTGGCTGGTTAATGGGGGTTTAGCCCAAAGTCTATGTGTGGTATGGGGTTGGGGGCTTACAGGGGTAGGCCGCAGTGCCTGGCCCATGGCGAGGCCCTTTGTGTAACTCACACCATGCATGGTCAAAGGCAGTGCCTGGCACAATGTTGGGTGCTTATATTGGGTGGCCAACCCCTGCCATGCACAGCCAAAGGCAGTGCCTAACACAGGATTGGTTGCTTATGGGGATGGGCCACAGGGTCTGGCCTGTGGCCAGGACCTTTGGCCAACACTGTGCTGCACATTGCCAAAAACCATGCATGGTGTGGGTTTTTGTGCTTACAGGGGAGATTGCAGGCCAGGCCCAGTGGCCAACCCCCGCTGCACACAGACAAAGGCCGGTCATGGCGTGGTGGTTGGATTGCTGTGGGGGAGACTGCACGTATTTTTGTTTTTCATTTTTGCCGCAGATGTGCAAATCTGCTGTAATGTCACGGCACAAAAATTGAAAAAAAGGTTTTTTGCCCTGGCAGGGTACCAGATTGCATGCGCGAGGACAAACCCAGCTGCACACGCCAAAGCTTGTGTGAAGCCCGGGTTTGGATGCCTACAGGGGGTTGTCCGCAAGCCAGGACCTGTGGCCAACCCCCCACTGCATTAAAAACAACATAGAAATTCACTGAAAAAAACAAAGGTTGCAGGGACATTATAGTAAGGATTTAGCATTTAAGAACACAATTCACTGAAAAAACCAAAGGTTACAGGTCCGCTGTAGTTAGGAATTAGCATTCAATAAAACTGAAAAATTTGCTGAAAAAAAAACCCAATGGTTACAGGGACGTTATAGTTAGGAAAACAGAATCAAAATTCAAAGGTGGGCATTCATTGTAAATGAAAGCAATAATTGTACTTTTGAATTTTTAAAGTTTGTGTAGGCTAAGTTTGGTTTTAAAAGGGAAAGAAAAGTTTTCCTAAATATAACTAAGTTTTAACCTTTCTTTTTTCATTGAATTTCAATGTTTCTTTTTTGTGTTTAGTAAAAATGTCTTTCAAATCGTAGAATCTAGTGTTGTCGGGTGGATTGTTATGTGGAGTGCTGTACAGTACAGTGGAGGAGAGTGTTTTAAAGCCTATTGTCATTAAGTGCATTACTGTAGAGTGGAGTAGAGTTGAGTGCTGTGTCATACAGTGTTAAAAACTGCCAAAGTGTAGTACTTGTTGTACAATAGAGTGTACAGGCACTGAGTGGAGTACAGTAATTAGACAGTGGAGTGTAGGGGCACAGAGTGGACTAAAATCCAGTAAAGTGGCACAGAGTGTAGAAGAGTTTTGTAGAGTGGAGAATAGTACACTGTAGGGTGGAGTTATATAGTGTGAAGTAGAATACAGTGGAATACCGTAGAGTGGAGTGGCGCAGAGTGGAATAGCATATAGTGGAGTGGCCTACAGTGGAGCAGCATAGACTGGAGTTGCATGGGGTGAGGTAAAACGTAATAGCATATAGACAGGACCACTGGAATTATGTTATTGTGTGGCTGTGGTTCTTTTCTCATAATTATAGATTTGCAGCATTTGCCACATAATACATCATCTGCCGCTTAATATGTTAAATCTAACAAAAATAGAATTTCTTTTCTAGCTAAAATTGTTACTAAAAATGTGACAACATATGTTACAACGCAGTGAGAAGCCCATTGCAAAGCTAGATTGGTCACTTTTCTGTTGCTTATTACTATATTTGGGTAGTAAACTGGCACTAGTGAGGTGCAATTAATGGCCAGAAAATGTTATCAAGTTATAAAATGATAAAGTAATTAAGTAATAATACAAAATGTGCCACGTTATGCCGAATAGTTTGCCTTTTCTTGCAGCATAATTTACTCAACCGTGACAGATAATTTGGCCCTCTCCTGCTGCATAATTTCAGTGGCCCTGCATATAGTGTAGTAGCGTACAGGGCATTTGTGTTGACTGGATGGGTGTATAGTGGAATGGGTTAGTGTGTAATAGCACACAGTGAAGTGGTGTACAGTGGAGTGACAACAAATGGAATTGTGTAGAATGGAGTGGTGTACAGTGGAATGGGGTATAGGGAATACCATACAATAGAGTGGCAAAGACTGGAATTACATACAGTGTAATAGCATAGAGTGGAGTGGCACACAGTGGAATAGTGTAGAGAGGAGTAGAGTGGCATAGAGCAGAGCAGCGTAGCATTGAGTGGTGTACAGTGGAGTGGTGTAGAGTGGTGTGGAGTGGCATCCAATGGGCTGGTACAAAATGAAGTGGTGTAAAGTGAAGTGGCATACATTGAAGTGACAGACTGGAGTGGCATATAGTGGAATAATGTAGCGTGCAGTGGTGTACAGATGTGGAATAGATTAAGTGAGTAGCAGACAGTGCAGTGGCATACATTGTAGTGGAGTAGCATACAGTGGTGTGCGATACAGCTTGATAACAGAGTGGAGTGGCATCTAATGGAACATCATAGAATGGAGTAGCATAGGGTGAAGTGGCATGTACTAGAGTGGCATAGAAAAGAGTAGCATACAGTGTAGTGGTATACTGTGAAATAGCGCACTGTGAAGTGCTGTACAGTGTAGTGGTATACAGTGGAACAGCATATAGTGGAGTGGCGTGCAGTGGAATAGATGGCGTACAGTGGAAGAGCATATACTGGAGTAGCTATGGTGGAGGGGATACACTGGAGTAGCATACACTGAAGTGGCAGAGTGGAATTGCATAGTGTAATAGTGTTGAGTGGACTGGCATAGAATGGAGTTGGGTACAGTGTAATAGCGTACTGTGAAGTGGTGTAGAGTGTAGTGTTGCACAGTGGAGTGGCATAGAGTGTAGTAAAGAAGTAGCGTACAGTAGAGTGGTATGGAGTGGTTTAGACTGGAGTGGTGTAAAGTGGAATGGAGTAAAGTGAGATAGCATATAGTGGAGTGCTGTACATTGGAGTGGCATCCAATGGAATAGAGTAGAACAAAGTGGCGTAAATTGGACTGCCATACACTGGAGTGAAGTAAAGTGGAATAGCGGACAGTGGAGTGGCATACAGTGGAATAGCCTAGAGTGGAGTGCTGTAGAGAGGAGGGACGTACAGTGGAATAGCATAGAGTAGACTGGTGTAGAGTGGAAGGGTGGAGTAATGCATACTGGGGGCATCCAGTTAATTAGCGTACATTCAAGTGGTGTAGACTAGAGTGGAATAGACTGGAGTTGTGTACAGTGTAATAGCACAGAGTGGAGTGGTAAAGAGTCGAAAAGCGTAGTGGAGTGGCATACAGTGCAGTGTTGTACACTAGAGTGGAATATACTGGAGTACCATAGAATGGAGTGGTGTATAGTGTAGTGGCATACTGATATATGTGAAGCTTAGCAGCACTGCAGATTATGATTTGCAGAGTAATGGAAACATCGAATTGCTCCGCCTTACATTTCTCCAGATTTACCAATCAATGCAGGGCCACATATGGGGGCCTTGTGTCGCTTTGTAAATCAGTCTTAAGTTTTGGGTTGCCCATTGTACACAGTGTGTAATGCAAGGGTACCACAATGTATTAATTCAACTAGTTATATCTTGGGCCATGGTATACCACTGTAACTTTGCAGTATACTGTGGTACATGGAGATGACAAACCAGTGCATAATTTGGTAAGGGCTGTTTTTAGAGGTAGACAGATTGTTTTCCTACACTTTGGATGTGTTCTGTATTAGGGCCTTATCTATATAGCTAAGTAGTAGTTTTTATCGTAGTTCCCTACCTATTACCACTTTATTAAAGTGGTAATAGGTAGGGAATGTTATTATCTTTTTTTACATATATTTGAATAATTTTTGGGAGTACTGCACTAGTACCTAGTAAGTCCGTATTTTTTATGATTTTTCTTTTTGGTATTTCCTCTGTGCTCTTTTTTTTTATTTTTTACAGAATTAAGTGTTAAAAATTGTAAATATCCTGTACTCCAACATAGTTGTGAAATCTAGTTTATTAGTGTTTTTTTCAGTTTTTTTAAGATACTCATTTTATTTTATTGTTTTTAAGTACAGTGGTACTCTGTAATTTTTTTTTAAATATATAGAAACTAATAATTATTTTTCCCTACCTATTACCACTTTACTAAAGTTGTAATAGTAGGGAAAAATATAAAACCTAATACTTACCTATAACTACGGTCCTAAACCAGAACACTGACAAAGTGACCTTAAAACAACATTGTTGCCTTAAATGTTTGTAAAGGCAGTCATTATCCAATCAGATAATGACTTGTCATTGCCATGTACCACAATAAACCTTTTGTGAAAATCAGTGAAAGTACAGTAGTCACAGATATCAGTAAGTTTAAATGCTTTATAACTTAAAAAATACTTACCCTAACTAGCTGAAGTGCCTAAAAAGGATCACCACCACACCATAATGTATAATCCTGCCAAATTCCATGTAAATTTGTTCAGCCATTTTTGAGCTCCAAAAATAGAGTAGTCTAGGGAGAATGGATGCGTGCAAAACCATATTTTGGGAGTCCCCTTTTATCTTTGCGCCCTCTTAATGATTCACCACAAAAATTTACATTATCACAAAATTTTGAAAACGCTATAGGTCTGATCACTTCAAGGAATTCCCTAGCTCTGGGAATCCTAATTCTAACTACAGAATGGCAATCAGATTTTACATGATTCCTTTGTATTTATTGCACTTGTTTATTGGTTTCTATAATCATGTGACCACAAACGTGTCTTAGTTGTTCACTTAGTAATTCTGAAACTTTACATATGTAATCTAGTTTTTTTTTTGGAGCGTCCTTTCCACTTTTAGTAGGAATGTGCTACATATGAAGCCCAAAGTGAATGAAAGATAATAATTGTTGTTATAAAACTTGAGATTTTTTTTTTTTTCCTAGTGGCCAATTATCATGTCCTCCATATAGTAGTTGGCGTAGCTCGGTTACTTTTTCATTTTGTTTCACAGGAGTGCATAAGAAAAATGTTTTTTGTTTGGCCTGTCGGGTGCAGTTTTATTTTGTGAGCCAGGGAGCATGCAAAGAAAACTTATGTAGATTATGATGTATTGTTTTTAGTATGTATTTGATTTTTGGTTTCCATTAGCATGTGACCAGAATGGGTCTTACCGTTGTTTGTGTAGTAAATCTGAAACTTTACATATACATTCTCATTTAGTTTCTGGGCTTCTTTGCTACTTTTAGTAGGATTGTGCTACATAGATATCACCGTTATAACTTCATAACCACTTCATAATATCATTTGAAATAGCAAAAAAGGAATATCAACATAGTCCAATGTACATTGCTGTGAAATGTCATTACAATTTGTTCAGCTGTTTGGCTGCCACGTTCAATACAAAAAGTCTATCTAAAATGCATTGGGATCTAAACCTTTATATTTTTAACCCAGGAGGTCCCATGTATATTGAGTAAGTAAAGGCAGTCAAACAGGATTTCTCGGTTCAAATAGATGCTTAATTGTACAGCATCGGATTAGGCCTGAGGGTTTGGAGTGGGCGTCTCAACAGGCCTGTAAGTATGTATCTATGCATGTGGAATTTGTATAGTGTTCACCGAGCCACCAAGGTAGCAGAGCATTGCATAGGCTTAACAGTAAGGATATAGTCAATACGTGATTGGAGGAGAAGCAGAGATTTGAGAATGGAAGACTTTACCATCCTGTATTGGTTGTGAAAGAGTTGTATCTTCAGCTCTTTCGCAAACAAGAGTAGGTTGAGGTGGTCCTGATGGACACTAGGATATCATTCCAGATGGATGTTAGTTGTGTCAAGGGAGAAAATATTTTAATTTTTTCTTATTTGTACTTAATCTAGTACTCAATGTACTTCCTGTGGGTTTTCTCTCTCTGGAGGTTGATTTCTCCCATGTACCCCCAAAGCCCTGCCTCCGTTAGCTGCTGTGGGTTGCACTTAGATTGAATGACGGTGAGTATTATTGCTGTAAAAGGGATGTAAAAATTACTTATATTGCATAATGTGTAGGCTTCTTGTAGGAAGCAAGTAGCCCCAATTTAAATGTGAATCAAATATAATGTCTGATTTTGAGAAGACCTTATGTATTATTGTGACATCTCATTAAGGTACATGAATTAGGATTTGTCATTTTCTGGACCTATTATCATTTTTTGTGATTTGGATATGCTTGTGGTGAGGTGCACCCTGTCCAGAAAGTAATAACATATTTAATTGTTTTTAGAATTACAAGCAGAATTGCATTGTTGCATATATCAGGACTGTTATATTTCTAATTACTACTAGAGGTGTCCTGGGGTCATATCCTCAAAGCCTCCTAGACACTGCCCTTTCACACTCCATTACAAGACTTAAATGGTTTGGAGCTTTTAGGACATAAATGTATTCTTGCCTGGCGATGTAGAGCATGCTCCCCCATCCTAACTTTCCCTCACTTTTGCTCTCTTTATGTTTTTTTATTTTTTGCCTCAACACCCACGACAAGTAGACAAGTGCAGTGATGGAGTGAGGGTCACTGCAAAATAGTATGAGATCCGGAGTGTGGATTTGCTGTGAACAGTGACACACCAATGTACTCCATTTCAAGAGTGATCACAGTTATCTCTCTGGGCTGCGGAGACCTACCATTGGAGGCAGCAATGAATTGTAGAGGAAGGCGGAAGTATGTTTGTCTATTACCTTCAGGGGAGAGTTGCCTACCAGCCTGTCCTGTTGAAAATGTTCTGCCTGTTCCATTCAACAGGGTAATTCATTCTATTAATAAGGGATATGGACAGTGTAGATATGTGCTCTTGGTCAGTAGGCATGAGCAAGAGCTATGTATGTGATGCTTTAGGGTGTGCATGGAATCTATTATGGATCTCGATTGTGTGTATAGCTGACACGAATAAGATATAGGAGAAGCCTGCTAGACAGATGCGATTTGGTAGAAAATCAGAGAGCATTTCTAGCCCTTTTTGAGTCAGCTGGGCTCATGTGAACAGTGGGTAAAGTGAAGCAGATCCTTTCGGAATTAAAGACCAACGCTTGCCCCTTAACTGCAACAATAATCTCCAAGTATATTGTAAATGTAGTGTTGTGTGTCAAATACAGGCAGAATCATCTCCTCTCTTTTCTTGGGATTGTTCTCAGTCCCTGACACCAAACACCCAGCACAGCCTCCCATCCTGTCCTATTCTGCAGATCAAAAAATGTGGCAGAACAACCCCCGTGAAAGACACCCACTCCCCGAAACCAGACCTACATAAACAAAACACATCTGAGCATAATAAAGAGCCAAACTAGTAGAACTCCTTGGGGAAATCCAAGATTTATATGTCCGAATTTCTCATTAGACAGTGCTAGAGGCCTCATGACGGTGAACGCTGAGAAAGTCAGAAATCAGCTTCCCTTTCCGGGGCTGCAGTCTGCAGGCCCTGGAGGTACACGTTCCAGTTCATACTCGTAGAAGACGTTGCTTCGAATGAAGTACAAATGACTGCTGAAGAGGAGTACTGGAGGTAACCATACACAAAGTGAAGACGTCCAGACAGAGGAGGTTCTTGAGAGCTGTGTCAGAGAAGCTAGATGTTGGCCTGCTGTAACCCGGGGAGGGATCCGTACTACCAGGCCATACAGTGAGGCTTTGTGCCCCTGGAGCCCCTGCAGTGCACTCCATGAGCAAGGATAGATTTTCCAAAAATCTGTGCTCCTGTTTGGGCTGTTCGATTTTTGTCCAACAGACCATAGAGAGCTGAAGTAGGCAGCCATGGAAGAAGAAGGGTTGTTGTGCAACAAACAAGAAGAAATGGCTCTGTGAAATAACTTAAATCATTCCTGTATTGTGATCATATTCTCCTGTGTAATACAGTGTTAATAATCACGTCCATAACCCAGAACATTTCAATGATTTTAATCAAATGTGGATGTCGTTTTTATGGTACCTTGAAGCTTACTGTGGCATTAAGTACGTTTGCTAATTGTCATGCCTTGTGTAAGTGCCCGAAGCATAAGGCTCTGGGTTTTACCTTTAAACGTTTCCTAGAAGTGCAACCGGGTTTTCGAACCTGACAAGTGAAAATGGGATTTTGTAAGAATATTGACCCTGGTATTTTATGTTAAATAAGTTTTTGGTGAGAGAAGCAGATTTCCGTCAGGTGATTAAACTTTGTTGACCTGTACTGAGAAAACCATATAGATACTGGCCTTAATGTGTTTTCTAACGCGAGTGCTGGTCATTTGGAACAACAATCGTCTTCGGTCTGTTGCTGTGCAGCTTGGATCCCTCGGATCCCTTACATTTTATGTTTAACTCCTGCCGCAGATTGGTGCACTTAGCACATCATATCCACCCGCACTCCCTTTAACAAATAAATGTGATGGGCTCTTTAGTTGCGTGGGTGCTGGGTTTGAGTTCGGGCACCAGGAAGATCAAACAAAGAAAATTCATTCTCCCCAGCAGGAGTGAGCACAATGTAGGCCTTACATTCCTGCAGCGGCGTATTGAAACTTGAGGAGGTCCCACTGAAAAATACAAGGAGAGGGACCACCCTCCCCCCCCATATCTAGATCCAGTCAGGAGCTCTCAGGCCAGGGGCCTGCCGCCCATGAAAAATGTCGGAGGGAGGGCCCTAGAGCTCAGATCCCACACTCCACTGGGGCTATTGTTACACCACTGCCTTCCTGTGCCTCCACCCCTCCCCCATTTCTGTAGTAGAAGGAGTGCACACATGCACACTTGAGGACCCAGATGATGCTGCTGGAGTCGGCGAGGCTGGGGCACAGTCAACCTGCCACTCTGAGGCTTGTGTGCACGCGGGCACACAAGAAGTGGCACATCCTGGCCCTCAGCAGACAGCAGCTGGGAAACCTGCAATCCACTATATAAAGAGCACAACACGTTAACATCCAAAGGTGCCGGGGAAGCTGTAAGTAGGTTCTGAAACCAGTTGTAGCTTGCTAGGGTTGTTGTTTCAGCTCTGATAAAGTGAAAATAAATGGTGTCTAAAACCTAATCTATTATATTTTGCCTGATCTTGCAACAAAGTGCCTTTTTCTGATAGAGTCTGTGTGCAGACTGGAATTACTACTGGTTGGCTCACTATTCCAGTGTTCCCTTGAAAAGATGTTCTTGGTGCTCAGTTTTGGGTCCAAGAGTAGGGTAAACCACAAGTCATTAGAGGGTGAAGGTCTCCAGGTGCCACAATTTAAGCTGATTAATCGCTGAATGCCCCAGACTCCTGAACCAGTTTTCACAGAAACATTTCCCTAGTTCACCGTCTGAAGCTGGTAAACGGTTAGAGTGTGCAGTCAGAGTAAGTCATTCAAGTGCGGCTCATGTCCAATGTAAAATGTACCAAAGTTTTGACCTGTTATAATATTTGAGACACATAGACTGATATATATTACATGCGGGAACCCTTTCTAGGCCATTGTGTGTTTTGAAATTAAAAGGTAAAAAGGTTTTAACATTGATCTAAAGATTCCTGCATGGCACTAAAACCATTTCTCAACAATGTGATAAGCCTCCATTTCAACTAATAAAAAACGCCATATATCGTGACCATTCTGATTGGCTGTAACAAGGGAATCGTGACAAGAACTGCCCATGCCTGGCATGCAGGTGAGCAATGTATACTGTATAATTTAAGGTGATTTAATTTAATACAAGCCATGCTAATGGAATTTAACGACACACAATTGCAATGGTCGTTATTCAATTTAAGCCATCTAATTTGATTTATTTTCCATCTATTTTAATTCAATGAATCAACATTTTTTCCGGGTCATACCTATTAATGACATTATTGATTGTCATTTCGTTTAGTGAAGGTCACTTCTCGTATTCCTGTCTATTTAATTTGTACAATATAATTAATGATTGTTAGAAATGGGGTCTTTGGTTGACAGTCAGGTTACCCCCTGTTCAAGCAAGGACCCTCACTCTAGTCAGGGTAAAAGAGAATCACCCTCAGCTAACCCCTGCTTACCCCCTTGGTAGCTTGGCAGAGCAGTAGGCTTAACTTCAGAGTGCTAGGTGTAAAGTATTTGTACCAACACACACAGTAACTTCATGAAAACACTACAAAATGACAACACCGGGTTAGAAAAATAGGAAATATTTATCTAAACAAAACAAGACCAAAACGACAAAAATCCGACATACACAAGTCAAGTTATGAATTTTTAAAGATTAAACTCAAAAATAGCGCTTAGAAACAAAAATGCTTCAATGAGATGTTAACACGGTGTCGTGACGGAGTCGTTCCCAACAAGCCAACACCAGCGGCGCCGGACACGGAGTCGTGTAGACCCCCAAGTACAGTACCTTTGGTGAAGAGTGAAAACAAGCCGATGCGCGAAGTCGGGAATCGCGGCGTCTGTGCGAAACGTTGAATCCGTGCACTTTGAGCGTCGTCGGTCACGACGTGGTGCGGCAACTTCCACGGAGTCACGGACTCAGCGGGGCTGCAGCGGCGTCGGGCCTGGGAAGAGCGTCGTGTTCCAGCGAAGGTCACGGTGTCGGGTGCAGGCGGCGTCACCGGATTCAGTAGCGGCGTCGGTCCGGAGTCGTCCGAAGTCGATTTCCTTGGATTTCCACCAGCTTTTCTTTCAAGTGCCCAGGGACTGGATAGGGCACCACTTGTCAGAGCAGGAGTCTCTCCAGAGACTCCAGGTGCTGGCAGAGAGGTCTTTGCTGTCCCTGAGACTTCAAACAACAGGAGGCACGCTCTAAATCAAGCCCTTGGAGATTTCTTCACAAGATGGAAGGCACACAAAGTCCAGTCTTTGCCCTCTTACTCTGGCAGAAGCAGCACTGCAGGAAAGCTCCACAAAGCACAGTCACAGGTAGGGCAGCACTTCTTCCTCAGCTATCAGCTCTTCTCCAGGCAGAGGTTCCTCTTGGTTCCAGAAGTGTTTCTAAAGTCTGTAGATTTGGGTGCCCTTCTTATACCCATTTTAGTCTTTGAAGTCACCTTTCTTCAAAGGGGACTCACACCTACTTGTGAAATCCTGCCTTGCCCAGGCAAGGCATCAGACACACAGCAGGGGTTTGGAACCGGCATTGTCAGAGGCAGGCACAGTCCTTTCAGGTGAGAGTGACCACTCCACCCCTCCCTCCTAGCAGAGATGGCTAATCAGGAAATGCAGGTTACACCCCAGCCCCCTTTGTGTCACTGTCTAGTGAGAGGTGAAAAACAACCCAACTGTCAAACTGACCCAGACAGGGAATCCACAAACAAGGCAGAGTCACAGAATGGTTTAAGCAAGAAAATGCTAACTTTCTAAAAGTGGCATTTTCAAACGCACAATCTTAAAATCAACTTTACTAAAAGATGTATTTTTAAATTGTGAGTTCAGGGACCCCAAACTCCACATGTCCATCTACTCTCTAGGGGAATTTACACTTTTATCATAATTAAAGGTAGCCCCCATGTTATCCTATGAGAGAGACAGGCCTTGCAACAGTGAAAAACGAAGTTGGCAGTATTTCACTGTCAGGACATAAAACCACATTACTATATGTCCTACCTTATCCATACACTGCACCCTGCCCTTGGGGCTACCTAGGGCCTACCTTAGGGGTGCCTTACATGTAAGAAAAGGGAAGGTTTAGGCCTGGCAAGTGGGTACACTTGCCAAGTCGAATTTACAGTGTAAAAATACACACACAGACACTGCAGTGGCAGGTCTGAGACATGATTACAGAGCTACTTATGTGGGTGGCACAACCAGTGCTGCAGGCCCACTAGTAGCATTTGATTTACAGGCCCTGGCACCTCGAGTGCACCTTACTAGGGACTTACTAGTAAATCAAATAGGCCAATCATGGATAAACCAATTACATACAATTTACACGGAGAGCATATGCACTTTAGCACTGGTTAGCAGTGGGAAAGTGCTCAGAGTTCAAAAGCCAACAGCGACAGGTCAGAAAAAAATAGGAGGCAGGAGGCAAAAAGATTTAGGATGACCCTGCATAAGCAAAAGTCCAACAATGATAACCATTTATTCATTGGGTTTAAAAGGACACACATATTTCCCTAAAGTGCAAGTACATCTCTATATAATTATGAGGGAGGCAAATATGTGAAAACATTTTCACAACTGCATCTACATTAGTAATATTTCAGAAATATCAGGGTGTGCGTTCAATTTACTATTTCTTCTATTAAAAAATATGCATCAAAAATGTCAGCATAGTATATCAACTTTTTGGGGCAGTTGAAAAAATTCCGTGAAGGACAATACAAGATAGTGACCTTCAATTAGAGCACGTGTGAGACTTAGGTCATCTGTTGGCGCCAGAAACAGTTGCTCCTACCCCCATTGGAATTATGGGATCTGGAGGCCTGCCGGATCACCCAGACATTTCAGAAGATGCTGAGACCAGCCAATATTTTCTGGAGAGAAATGGGGAAATACCAGGAACATTCAAGTACAGCATTCCCTTATTTGTGGTAGTCCCTGTTTTGTGAGTGGGCTCTCGGTGACATCCAACAATCCTCTGGAGTCTCTTCCCACGAAATTGGAGGAAGGAGACTAATGGGGCCAAAAGTAGGGCTACTCGTAATGAGTAACTTAGTGGGTGGAATGATGATATAATGAGCATTTGGACAAAGGCTGTTTTTATGTACAGTACTTTTAGGGACTTTGGTGTAAAATTACTCCCAAATATCATGGTGCAAATTGTATAAGCTTCATGTTATTTTTGTGTTTTTTAACAAGATTTACATTTTCACTGGAAAACGGGACAAAACGTATTTAAACGTTTTTAGGCAATTTCATGTGTATTTTTGGACTGGTTTTGTGCTAAGTTTTAACATTAGAAAATTACTTTTGGTAAACCGAAGTGCAAAATCCATGGTACGGAGCAATAACTCTAATCTATCAACAAACATTGGCAAAGCCAATTTGTCCAGTCTTGGCAAGTTAGTGTTATGGTTCATTTTTTAAAATTGTTTTTTACTGCAAGCCGATGCCACAAAAAAGGGGGAAAAGAAAATTTGCCACCACCTAAACATGGGTGCCATGCATTTTATAATTATTATTTCTTGAGACCAGATTAAGGCGGTCATTATGAACATGGCGGGAAAGACCGCCGACCGCTGTGGCGGCGGTGAACAGAATCCCGCCGGCGGCAGCGAATGGAAACCCGCCATATAATGATAGAAAAACCCAACCCTGCCAAACATTCCCACACCACCACTCCCCGCCAGGACCCTGTCGGCGGGAATCACGGCCCACCCCACCCCGCCATCTCCAAGCACACCCACATCCCTCCCTCCAAATAATGATGCACAAATCACCTCAGCGGACAGTGGACGCTGGTCGAACATTGGCGGATGCAACCACCACAGGCAGCAAGTGGGCCCGACAACAACCACTGCACACATTGGCTAGGCTTAGCACCCACACACCTGACACACATCCAAAACACCATAAAACACCCCCAGACACACCCCACTATCCCTTGCAACGAAACTAGGACCAGAAGCCGGAGAGCATCAGAGCCAGACAGAGAACACCAGCAGACAGGACATGCATAGTGACCCACACAGGAGTACCCAAACAACGTCCCCAGTCCCGACGCCCTCCACCACCGTCACCATGTCCCCCCAAAAAAAATTCACGGTTCACCGAATGGAAGCTAAGGACCATGATGGATGAGATTCTAAAAGTGGAGCCACAAATATTCGGTTCCGAGGTGCAGCACACACCAATCGCCCGGAAAATGGAGCTGTGGCAGACCATTGTCAACAGGGTGAATGCAGTGGGACACCAGGGATGACATCCGCAAGAGATGGAATGACCTGCGGGGGAAGGTCTGGGCCATGGCATCCAGGCACCACATCGCAGTGCAGAAGACTGGGGGAGGACCGCCACCAACACCACCCTACTACACTGACTGGGAGGAGAAGGTACTCGCCATCCTGCACCCAGAGGGACTCACTGGACTCACTGTAGGAATGGACTCGTTTAAGTCGTCTACATTTACCCCATATATACCATACCTGTAATGCATGCACCACACCACCCACCCCACCCACACCCACCTAGACCCACACCCCTACCAGCCATTTCCCACCACATCCACCACCCTGCATCACCCACAACTCACTACTAGGGCCACATCACCCCCGCTGTGCACAGCCATCCACCCCTGCACGTACCCACAATGGAATAATAACCCCCACCACAATGTAACCCCACCACTGCCACTAAATGCAATGTCCACCTCACAAAGGCACCCCTGAAGGCCACTGAAAGGCACACCAGCACTAAATTGCACAGTACAGCCCACCTCAAACCCTCATGCATATGTAACAAACATTTCTATGTCCCCCAACAGGCACCACCACCCATGCAACCCTAAGGGAGGGGACAAGGAGTGCCACAGCATTTCAGGGAGACAGAGGCACATCACAGGACACTGGTGAAGGATCCCTGGACACTGATGAGCAGGCAGGCCCCTCACACAGCCCTGGATGCTCACCATGCAGAAGCCCCACCCAGGAAAACACTGTCACCCCTAACACCCAGTCAAGACCAGCAGGCCAGGGGAGGCGTGCCCACACCAGTGGACCCAGGGCGCAAACAGGTGGGACACAGCAACAGAGGCCATAGTCTCCCACCCCAACATGCAGGAAGGCGAGGGCCCCGTACTAGTGGCACATCCAGACCTGCGCAGGGGACACAGGCACAGGGGGCCAGGGCACGGTCAAGTCCCTCAGTGGGTCAGGGTGCAGGGCACTGGATAGATGCAGCAGCCCAGGACGTCACTGCAGAGGTATTGGGGGCATACCAACATACCCAAGACAGGTTGGCACAGATTGTAACCACCCTGGAGCAAAGTCAGAGGATGCAGCTGGAACACCACCAACAGGCCATGGGGCAGTGGAAAGAACACAATGACACAATGGCCACCATTTCTGGAGCAGTGCTGCAGTTGGTCAACAAACCCTCAGACACCCACACTGGACAAGAGGCCCCCACAACAACCCTGGACAACCAGCAACAGTTGTCCCAAGCAGCTGAAACAGCACAGGAAAAACCCTCCCAGGAATCACAAGGGCCGACCATGTCACCCCAAGTAGCTCCACAGCAGGTGCCCAAACGTAGTCTCAGGCCAAGATATGGCACTGGAAACCCAGCTAAAAACAAGCCCTCTTCCCACAATTTACACTGCTACTACTGCCAAGCAACCATCCCACCCATTCACCAATTGCACTTAGCTGAGGGCTAAATAATGTACTAAACTACAAATAGGACCCACCTATGATATCAAACAGGCCTGCCACCAAGTCGGTTTTGAGGACAACCAACCATAACGACTTCCATCACTGTACATAGCACATTTCACTGTATTCCACCAATAAACAATATATATCACCTGTAACACTGTCTCCTGTCTTCAATGTTGAACAAAGTGGAGTAATGATGCAACCAGGGATAAACTTTATTGTCAAATTGTGCATGCTGGTGGTACAGTGTGTTTCAAAATAGTCAAGAAGGGAATGCTTATATTGTCTGTCTGTACCATGCTGAAGAGGTCCATGACTCGCATATCATGACCAATTCCCCCTAGTTGACATGGCACACTTACAGTATCAGTCACTAACCACATGTACAGGCTGAGGTCACAGACAGTTATTGGAAGTAGAGTTGTATCAGTTGGTTTTCTGGAATTGACATCTTCCCCTTCCTGATCCTCACCATCACTCATCACCTCTCTGAGGTAACAGATCAGGACCTATAGCACCCTCCACCTCCAAAAGGGAGATTGAATGTCTCACTGCCATGTTGTGCAGCATGCAACGACTATCCTACACACCTTATCAGGCCCATAGGCCAGGGAACCCCCAGAGATATGTAGGCACCAGAACCTAGCCTTCAGGAGACCTATAGTACATTCTATCACCCTCCTAGTACGTCCTCACTGTATTTCCTCATCTCTGCATCTGTCCTGGGATTCCTCACTGGTGTCAGGAGCCAACGCAAGTTTGGATAGCCAGAATCACCTAGAGAAATGGTCAATACGCTGTTTTTCTGCAATGTGTCAGTTAGTGACAGGCACACTTACCTATGATCCACCCTCTGTCCCCTTGGAGTTGTTCCATCTTTTGTGACACACTACTGTTCCTCAAATGAATCATGGACTGAACCCGGAAACATGGCATTCACATGGGATATGTACTGGTCTGCTGTACATACCAATTTGATGTTCATGGAGTGAAAGTTCTTCCTGTTTCTGTACACCTGTTCACTCACTCTCTTGAGGGGATGATGGGTATGTGGGTTCCATCGATGGCACCAATAACATGGGGAATGTTTGCAAAGGCATAGAAGTCTGACTTGATGGCAGGGAGCTCACCACTTTGGGGGAAATCGCACATAGGATAGCAGATGGTGTACAAATGCATTAAAAAATCTTGCAAGTACCTGACTGGAAATTGGCTGTGAGAAACCAGCATCCATGCCCACTGTCACTTGAAATGAGCCTTTGGCCAGGAAATGGAGTGCAGAGAGCACCTGCACCTCAGTTGGAATGGCAAGCTGATTACGATTTCTGGGAGTCAGTGCAGGAACCAGTAATGCACATAGGTCCTGAATAGTTGCACGTATGAGTCAGTAAGGGATAATGATCTGACGCTCCACCATGGTCCCCATATCCACAAGTGGTCTGTGCACAGATGGTGCCCTTCCTCGCCACATGGGTCGGTACCTGTGTGGGTTAAGAACAAGGAGTCATGTGCGCACACACACTGGCATATTTGCTAAACACATTCACTGCATTGTTCATTGTAGTGTCTATACAATAACTGCAACCTGACAGATGTAAATTGACATCACTAAGAGGGAACAGAGTAAATCATGTATGATTATATACTCTATGGATAGAGACATAGGTGCTTCATATTGATAGTAGGCCCAGCATTGTGACTAAATTGAATTTCAGGATGCGTAGGTGATGGCAACATGTCTGTCCACTGTAGTTCTTTCCCTTTGTTGTGGAAGTGACCTAAGACTGCTAGCGGTTGACCTCACAGCGTACGGCGGCGTTGACCGCTGTTCGCACCCTCATTGGATAACATGGATGCCAATGGGGAATCCTGGTGTATCATGATCGCCGCCGGGGGTGACGGTGCATTCTGCTGTGGAACGTACGCATGTTCGTTATCGTTTGATCACTTGACTCCCTGATCCTGTGCGGACAAGTACGCCACTCTGTGTACGGCTGTGGCCTGCCTTTAGCTATGGATGTTCCACGTGGTGCAGGGCAAAGGGCCCCGGCCTTCACCCAGGAATAACTGGAGAAACTGGTGGAAGGGGTCCTGCCCCTGTACGGCAGACTCTACGGCTGACCAGAGGTACAGGTGAGTCCCGGTTTAGGGGTACTGTGTGTGTAATGGATGGAGTGGATTGCTCTGATGTGCGCTACTGTGAGCCAGGATGGTGCTTGGTGCATGGAATGCTGTGTGCACTGACCTGCATGTCTGGGAGTACTGTCTGTCCTATGTCTAACAATCAGCCAGCTATTGGCATCGTGCAGGTGCCTGACCTCTGTGTTTCTTCTCTGTGTCTCCCTACTAGGTCAGCACCCACCAGAAGAGGGCACATTGGCATGCCATCACCAAGGAGGTACGGACCCTGGGGGTCTACAACCGGCAGAGCACCCACTGTTGTAAGAGGTGGGAGGACCTGCGGCGCTGGGCGCGGAAGATCAGCTGGGGAAGTCCTCCCAATATTGTAGGGGTGCCGGTTGGGCACTGACCCCCCTCATGCGAAGGATCCTGGCGGTGGCGTACCCAGACCTAGATGGGCGCTTGAAGGCTGCACAGCAGTCACAAGGGGTGAATACTCACTGCACAGCCTGGAAGGATGAGTGTGTGTGCGATAGGGCTCATGGTGCTTAGAGCAGGGTTTTTGACTGGTGTCCAGCTACTGTCTGCTCCCCAAAGGGTGTAGGGGTGTCCCTGTCAGGTTTCACCTACCTCAGCTTCAATGCAATGACAGGATATGGGTGTAGGTCACTATACTGGTCAGTAGTCAGGGCCATGGTCATGGGCCTGGTGCACGGTGCTGCCTGTTGGGTGTGGCTTCTGGGTAGGTGTATGTCTGGCCATTGTGTATCAGCATTCAGCTACTCACAAGTGTCTCTCCTGTTTTGTCTCCCCACCCCTGTTCTCTTTTGTATGTCTGGTACAGCATCAACATCAGGGGAGGGAGCTGAGGCACCGGCTAGTGGGGAGACAGCGGCCCACGGATCCTCAGAGGTAGAGACAACGGACGCCCAGGGGACCAGTGGGTGGGAGGGCAACAGGATTTCCACGGGGGAGGCTACTACCATAGGTGGTAGTGACTCTTAAACCTCCTCCGATGGGGGTCCTCCGGCAGTGGCGAACACTAGTGGACAAATCACGACCATGAGATATTCTGCCACCATCCATACCATCAGTGCCCTCCCTTCTGCTCCCCACTGAGTTGGCCGTGCCCGCCCACCCAAAAAGATGGGCGTCTCCTTTGCCCCAGGCATCTCCTCCCCTGCCCCAGTCAGCCCTGCTGCCCTCACAGAGGAGGCTATTGACCTCCTGAGAACCATCTCTGTAGGGCAGACAACCATTGTCAATGCCATCCACGGGATAGCATCAGAGACGCAGAGACTAATGCCTATCCGGATAGCATTCACGGTGCTGTGTCTGCCTTACAGAGATCTTTTCAGGCTCTGGCCTCCTCATGGACGGCAGACAGTTTCCCTGGCAATTCCATCCCCCCTCCAATCTCCTCTACCCCTTCCGGCACCCCACTCCCTTCCCCATCCAAGGCACACATTCAGACACGCAGTCAAGCACATCAACACACTTCCAAACACAAGCACCACACCTCCCACCACAAGCATTCCCACAGCCAACAGACACCTGCACACACAACAACGTCCACTTCCCCCAGTGTGCCCACCTCTTCTGCATCCCTGTCTGTCCCCTCTACATGCACACCCTCATGCACTGCACCTTCACTCACTGTTACTGCTCCTCTTCCTGCACTCACCACAATAGCAGACAGCCATACATGCACCCCATACACCACACCTGCACTCACCACCTCTACTGTAGTTGACACATGCAGCACACTCACTCGACTTGCAGACACCCACCCAACATACATCCACACTAGCTGTCTGTCTTCTCCCACTGTGTCCACCCCCACCTCCCAAAACACTCAAACACAACAAGACACCCACCCATCAGACATCCACCACAGCATACTGAGCAGTCACCGTCACCCACTACACGCACACCTACACCCCATACATCAACTCCCTCTGCCTCCACTCCCACGCCCTTATCCACACCCACCCCAATTGCTCCCAAAAAACTTTCCCTCTCCCATGTAGACCTGTTCAAACCCACTGGCCTACCCTGTCTTGTCCCAAAATGTGCCCACCTCCTTGCCCTTTCTGCTCCTTCCACATCGCAGCCCACTCCGGTCCAGCCTTCCCATTCCCGTGCCCCTTCTCCAGTTAAGAAGAAGGCCCGCTCAGAGCCTAAGGCATCCTGCTCCGCCCGAGCCAAACAGCCCCCACCCCCTTCTATGTAGAAGCCCACCCCCCCTCCAACCTCCTCACGCAAGTCAAAGTCCCACCTCTGTCGTAAATCCCCACTCCGCCCCTATTCCGTGAGGTGCCGGGATCCCCAAATGGTGCCCTGTTGAGTGGAGTACCCAGCACTTGTGGGAGTCAGGTGTGGCCAGTTGTGGCCAAGGAAAATGGACTTTTTATGGACTGGCCATTGGCCCGGTTATCATTTAGCTCAGTGAGCTACTGAATAAAGTTTCTGTGTGGCCTCTGTTTGGGCTGCACGCAGTTCCACCCTGGTGTTTGTTTAAATAATATATGGCTGTGGTGCTATTGTATGTCCTATGGCCAAGTTGCAGTGGCCTTCGGTCGGGTGCGTCCCTCTTGGTGTGGGGTGTCTGACTATTGCTGCTGGGAAGGGTTGGGGGGGCTTTGCGGGGTGGGTGTGTAACTTTGCCCTTTCCTCCCTTGTGTCGTAGGTTGCAGTACTTACCGTCGTCATCTTCGTCGGTGGTCTCGGTCGTGTAGCTATATGGCAAGGAGCAAGGCTGCCATGATCTGCAGCTCTCTGTCCATGGCTGCCGCTGCACGTTTTGTTGAGCTCCGGTGAGTGTTTCCTTCTATTTATTTATTTTCTGCCTGGCTTTGTGTGGCGAGGGTTCCCGCCCCGGAACTGGCGGCGGAATGATGGTTCATTATTTGATGGGCGGGTTCTGCCTTTTCATCGGCCTGTGGGCAGTCTCTGCAGTCGTCAGCGGGCCTCCTTTCCTGGTGGTGGGTGGTGCGCGGGATGCGTGAGTTTCATTTGGTTCATTATTTGGCAGTCCGGACCGCTCCTTTGTTGGCGGTTTCTACTGCCACTGCCCGCGGTGCGGAACGGACCGCCATGTTCATAATGGGCGCCTAAATCACCACTTAACGAAGCACTCATATGCAGGCAGCTACAAAGTTACAATCTGACAGACATTGCACAAAAGCAACTATAACAAACTTTGGCAAACCCAAAAGCTCTGGTGTTGGCTGACAGCCTTCTAGCAATTCTTGTTTTGTTAAGGTTTTTGCAACACCTTATTGTTTAGGAATATTCCGGGCCCATATCAATCTAAACAAAAACTCTTTCCTACAGGCAAAATAGTTTTCGTTTTTTTGGTCTAAAAATAAAAAAAAAAAAAAAAAAAAAATACATTACTATTGTACTATTGGTATTTAAGATATCTACATTATGTGCGTGGGTGTTTTTGTGAAACAACGGAATGCAATAAAGTGAAGTGAAGTCAATGAGTGAAGGAGGCTGATGCATTGCCTTTTAATGCATGCTGGAAGGTATGGAAGAAAAAAAGTGAATGGCCACAGATCAATGGATGAATTCTGGCTAAAACCCTTCTTAAGTAACTATGATATGCACTTAATTTTAGTAAAATCAAAAGGCCTTGAGTAATGCAGACCTAAAGAACAAGTAACTTACCTTCAGTAACAAAGTGTCTGGTAGAGACATATTCTAGTTGCAGATTCCTTACCTTAGAACTTCCACCAGGTGTCAGACTGGATCCGGAGATTTTTCTCCCAGCAGTACCCTTGCGTGCCATCAGGTGGTGTTGGTTGACTCCGCATTTGTAGTTGGCATCGTGGTCGCCGTGATGACTTGGGGTTTGTACATAGATGCCACCTCTGAGCGGTGGCATCAGTTTCTTTTCACGACTTTTGACGCCAAAGTGCAGTGCCATGAAGAACACTGAAAATGGTGCGACAGAGCTAAGGACCTTAAAAGGGAATCCTTGTCCCTAGAAATCAGTTTGCAAGCGGGTAGGATTGGTGGGTTAGTAAGGAATCTGCAACTAGAATATGTCTCTACTAGATAAATCGTTACCAAAGGTAAGTAACTTGTTCATCTGATAAAGACTTCTAGTTGCAGATTCCTCACCTTAGAATACATACCTAAGCAATACCATCCTTGCTGGTGGGCTGCAAACCATGATCATACTAATAAGTCCTGCAGGACCGAACAACCAAAGTAGCCATCTCTGCAGACCTGACTGTCCAGGCAGTAATGTTTTGTGAACGTGTGCAGGGATGCCCATGTTGCTGCCTGGCAGATGTCCAGGACAGGAACTTCACGTCCCAATGCTGTGGGAGCAGCAGTTGCTCTTGTGGAGTGAGATCGCAAGCCCTGTGGGGTTTGCTTCTTTGCCAAAGCATAGCACAATTTGATGCAAAGTAGTACTCACTATGATATGGTATGCTTCTGCACTGCCTTCCCTTTCCTTGCACTCACATACCCAACAAAGAGCTGATCGTCCACCCTGAAATCTTTAGTGCGGTTGAGGTAGAATGGCAATGCTCTTTTTGGATCCAGACAATGGAGTCTCTCTTCCTCATGAGAAGGATTTCAGGATGCTTAAAAAGTAGGCAAAGTGATGGTTTGTCTACATAAAAAGGCATAACAGCCTTGGAAAGGACAGAGGCCCTTGTACGAAGCACCACTTTGTCAGGGTGAACAGGCAAAAATGAGGGTTTAGAAGAAAGAAATTGTAGTTCACTCACTCTGTGACCAGAGGTGATGGCAACAAGAAACGCAGTTTTGAGAGTAAGGAGCCACAACGGGCAATTGTGTAACGGCCGACAAGGGGCACACATCAAGTAAGTGAGGACCCGATTGAGATCCCACTGAGGAATAATAAATGGAGTGGAGGAAACTAATTGGTGAGTCCCTCAATGAATCTACAAACAATGTAAATCTACAATTTGAAAAGGGAAGGTTGGTCTGGCAGTTCAGGAAAGGCTGAGTGTTGGACCTGGCCCTTTTACAGGGTCATTCCCCAGACGTTTTGCTTTTTGCCACCTTATTTTTCTGACCTTTGTTGGCTGACATTTTGACTCTGAACACTTTTTCACTGCTAACCAGTGCTAAAGTGCATGTGCTCTCTCTTACAAATTTGGTATGATTGGTTTATATCTGATTGGCATATTTAATTTACCTATAAGTCCCTTGTAAAGTGGTATCCCTATACCCAGGGCCTGTAAATTAAATGCTACTAGTGGGCCTGCAGCGCTGCTTGCGCCACCCACTGAAGTAGCCTGTCAAACCTATCTAAGGCCTGCTAGCGCAGAGCCTGTGTGTGCAGTTTCCTGCCACAGGGTCCTGTCATCTAAATTTACTTGCCAGTCCCACAACTCCCCTTTTACTACATGTAAGTCACCCCTAAGGTACGCCCTAGCTAGCCCTTTGGGCAGGGTGCCATGTATGTAGAAGGAAGGACATGTGCCATGTTGCGTGGCCTGTCCTGGTAGTGGCAAACAGCCTAACTTGGTGTCTCACTGCTGTGAGTCCTGCCTCCTCATAGGATTGCATTGGAAATGCCCTGCCTTATGTGTAAGGGGTATTGTCTGAGTTATGAGGGGTAGCATAGGCATGTTTGGTATGGTTGTGATAGTGGTGAGAAATGCTGCTTACTGGTGTAGGTGTATTTTTTATTACTATCACAGAAATGCCACTTCTAGAAAATGCACATTTATCTGTGCTTATAACTTTGGTGTTTTGCAGCTTGTCTCCAATCCATGTCTGGGTAGACTGACAGTTGGGGCTTTGTGCATACTTCTCAGACAGCCTGAACACAGGGAGGGTGGAGGTGACACAGAGGTGCATCTACATATTGTAAAGCCTTCCTGGGCTGAGAGAAGGGAGAGGCAGGGCACACCTGCATTTGTAAAGACTTTGCCCTGGCCTCACACAATAGGGTTGTTAACCCCCCACTGATGTTTAGAGCCTGTACTGAAAGGAGAGAGGGGGCACTTCCAGAACCAGTTGTAACTGGCAGGAACACCCTCTCCCTACCATTGTAAAACACTGTAAGAACTTACTATAAGCACAGGGGAATTTCCTCCACAATTTGAACACTCTTGGAACTGAAACTGGACACCGAACGCTGATGAATGGACTCACCAGGAAACCACCTTGGACTGCTGCTGCTGTGCTGACCTGTGACCTGCCTGGTCACTAGAAGGAACTGCCACCATCTGCACCCCTTGTGCTGGCCTGTAGCTGGATCCACCGTCCCTGTGCTTTTTCTTGTTGTTCCCAGGGGCAGGGTACTGTGGCCCCTGACCCCTGCCACGATCTCTCAGCCTTGCCTGTAGCGCTTGGAGAAAAGCGCTCTCTCTCCACTGCTGAGAAAAAAGGTTACCGCCGCAGCCTGGGCTTTAAATGTGCCCTAGCGCTTTGGAAAGCGCTGTGCTAGTTGCCAAAGAACACCGCTGCAGCCCGGGAGCATCGGAGTGCCCCTCGCGCTCTTCACGGCCCCTCTCCCCTGCCGGGAGTCACCGCCGCAACCCGGCTCTTGGTGTGTGTTCCAGTGCGCCGGAGCTGCGCTGTCTTCGGTGCCCGTGGGGCACCTAGAACTAAAGGAATAGGAGCGAGCACGCTCCTGTCATACCCCCGGGGTGAGCTTGCTCTCCGGAGCACCCCCGGGGCACCAGAGGCACCTGCTTTGGGAGCCTACCCGCTGCTATGAGCCGGAAATGCTCATTGCAAGGCTTCCCAGCCAGGCGAGGGGACGGAAGCCTCCTCAGAGGCTCCCCCCGCCCTACCAGGTCCACAGTATCATGTGGGGCCCTGTTGCCCCCCCACCTCCTCTCGAGGAAGGGCCGGTCGAGGCCCAGGGGAAGCTCCCCCAGAGGACGCGGCCCCCAGAAGGGCCAACATCGAACAGGAAGAGCGGGCGGGGTGGAAGTCTCATCGGAGGCTCCCCGCGCCACCAACGATTGTCCCAGTGGGCATTTTTTTGTGGCCCCCCCCTTTGCTAGAGGGGCCCGTTTGGAATACCAGAGAGGGTGCTGGCTGCACCTCTCCCCTACAGAACAGCGCGTGGCCCCCGTTGAGCGCATAGGAGCACCAGGGGCCCCCACTACGACCTTCCAGGCACTGGAGTGCCTTACACTGTGAACTAAGGTACTCTTGGAGTCACTGGGAGGGTGGGATGTTCTAGGGTGATCCACTGAGAGAAACTTATTTTTATTTATGACTTGCCATGTGTTCTCTACTGTTCCATTCAGGGGTACTTAGGAATTGTTCATGACAAGTGCATATATCACTTACTGTAATTCCTGACTACTGCTTATGTTGCAGAATCCTGAGTACTTACGTGTTCTAATTTGACCACTGCATATTCTCGCAGAGTATTAGTAACTTGTGTAACATTCTGACAACTGCTAAGGTAGCAGAGTATTACTTATGTGTAATGTTGGTCTAATTACATTTTGTGCAATACAGATTATTTTTACATAGCTCAGTGTTGTGTTTACTTTGTGGTGTACATTTTGCGTCACGTGTGTTGTGTGTGTTGTGCAAACGCTTTACACATTGCCTCCGGGTTGAGTCTGACTGCTCGTGCCAAGCTACCAAGGGGGTGAGCAGGGGTTATGTTGGACGTGTAACTCCCTAGCCCTGACTAGAGTGGGTAGGTTCTGCCTAGCTGAGGTGCATACCCTAGACAACCAGAAACCCCATTTCTAACACTGAGATAGTCTATAAGTAACCTTTAAGTCTATCCAAAGCAGAGCCATGCTGGGCTAAAGAAAGGATGAACAAAAGAACCTCAGAGAGAGAAGAAGAGAGGGAATCAACAGACTTGTTGGTACACCATGCCACAAATTTATGCCAATGACAGACATACTGTTTTGGTGGAGGGACGCCTGGCTGCCACCCTGCCACAGACTTTAGGCGGGAGGTCAAAAGCTCTCAACTGCCGCTGCTCAATCTCCACGCATGAGGGCAAAAATTAGACAGGTTCGGGTGGAGGGTAGTCTCCTCTGTTGCTGCAACAGAAGATCCTCCCAAAGGGGCAGTCTGACTGGAGGATCTGTGGCCATGCTCAGTAGATCTGGATACCATACACTCTGTTCCCAGTCTGGAGCCACCAGGATTATTTGGGCCCAGTCGTTCTTGATTTTCTTCAGAACTCTGGACAGAAGTGGGATAGGTGGGAAGGCATAAAGGAGGCCTGAGTTACATTCAAGACGAAAAGTGTCGCTGAGCAAGTGCCGCCTTGGAAACTCCAACACGCAAATGAGCTGACACTGCGCGTTCTCTGCGGAGGTGAACAGATCTATCCACGCTATTCCCATTGCCATGTCCCGATGGAGACGTTATTCTCGATCGACTATGCATCAACAGCTGAGTTTGTCTGCTCTGGCATTCACAGAGCCCACCAGATGTTGAACCACCAGGTTAATGCCCTGATGCACCAGCCATATCTAGCGGCACAGAGCCTCCTCACAAAGGGTCCAGGACCTCACTCCACCATGTTTGCTGCAGTACCACATGGCGGTAGTGTTGTCTGTGAACTCCGCACCACTTTCCCTTTGAGAGAGGGAAGGAATGCTTTTAATGCAAGCCTGATCGCCCAGAGCTCCAGAAGATTGATGTGGAGTCCAGACTCCGACGGAAACCAAACACCTCTGATCTCCACCTATCCCATATGGCCCCCCAGCCCAGGAGTGAGCCATCTGTCACTAGTGTAAGATCTGACTGGGGAAGGGAGAGGGATCTGCCATTGACCCAATCATGATTTGAAAGCCGCCATGTAACCGGGTCGCGAGATCCCAGGTTACTGAGGCCGCCACTAACCCGGTCATAGAGTGCCCCGGGGGCACTACAGAGCGAACAAAGTCAACGAAGGCGGCCCGAACCTGAATACACTGGTTTCCGACACCTCAAAAGAAGAACTTCAGATGCGCACGGCAGCCGGAGGACAGAGTAAAAACGGAGTCGCAAAGGAGAAGGCAGGAGACCGACAGACACCCAAGGGCACCAGAGAGGACGTTGGAGCCAACAAACCGGCAGTGCTGACTGCACAACAGCATTCAGGATCACTCTCCCTCCACGTCCCTGGAGGTACGTGGCTGTCACAGGTACGTTCCTGCATTTGGGAGCGTTATAACACACTACTTGGCAGGGAGGGGAGGGCGGGTGGCGCGGGAGGTAGATATTAGGAGGAACTGTCTATAAACCACTTGAGGGTGTTGAGGCAAACCAGGAGCATAGAGTTTCTTTTTTCTTCTTTCTCTCTCGTTTGTGTGTATATCGAGAGTTCAGACTACCACTAATATGCGCTTGCGAGGACTGTGAGGTTAACAGTCCTGCAGAGACCCTTCAACAGATTTGGTGGAAAAACATCTAAAAATCACTGCACGATTTGGTGATAATGTTGGGTATATATAGAAGGGGCTACCCTGTGCCGCCACCACCCACCATGCTGCACTACCCCTTCTAACCCTACCCCAGAATCCCCAGGACTCACCAGTTACCTTCCATTTCTTTTCTTTTCCCCCTCTCCCGACCTCCATCCCGCTGACTCCTCAAATCCTGCTTGAACGTCAGGGAAAGCGTGCCTCAAGGAAAGAGACCCTAAAAAAGGAAAACAGAACAATGAATCAGAAAATAAGGAAGACCAACCAGAGAAGACAAGAAAGCAAAGAAAAGAAACTGAGGACCGGAGAACAAAAAGGAAGGACTATTTAGAACTCTGGGGAAAATAAAGGGACTGAAATAGTTAAAGCAATAAAACAACCATTACTAAAACTAAAGCTCGTCTCTGGCAGAGATTATTATATTGCTACATCCATATTGCTACACCCACACCTTCTACACACCACTTCAGATCTTTCGCAGTTCGCTTCAAGATCTGTACAATGTTGGGGAGATTCCCCTGATGCTGTGCCCATTGGAACTTCAAGTCTATCTGCAGAGCCTACATATGCCATCTGGCATGTGTCACCAGCAGGATGCAGGAGGCCATGAGGCTCAGCAGCCTCAGAGTCAGTCTCACCGAAACCCAGGATAGAGACAAACATCAGAATCATAGCCTGAATAGCCTGGACTTGCTGTTCAGGAGGATAGGCCCGAAACTGCACTGTGTCCAGAACAGCTCCGATTAAAGGGAGCATCTGAGAGGGAGTCAGGTGTGACTTTGGCATGTTTATAGTGACCCCCAGTGTGTGCAGAAGGTTTGCTGTAGTCTGAAGGTGGGAGACGGCTCCCTGGGGCGTGTCCACCTTCAACAGCCAGTTGTCGAGGTAGGAGAAGACTGAAAATCCTAACCTACACAGTTGAGCTACAACCACCACCATCACGTTCGTGAACACCCAAGGAGCACTGGTAAGGCCAAAGGGAAGCATGGTAAATTGAAAGTGCTCGTGACCTACCAAGAATCGCAAGTAGCATCTGTGGGCAGACAAGAAGAGTATATGGAAGTAAGCATCCTGCAAGTCCAACTCTACCATCCATTCTCCTGGGTCCAAGGCAGACAGGACCTAAGCCAGAGTAAGCATTTTGAACTTCTCCTTCTTGAGAAAGAGATTGAGGGCCCAAAGGTCTAGAATAGGAGATAAGCCCTTGTCCTTTTTGGGCACCAGATAGTAGCGGAAATAACAAGCACACCCTACTTCTGGTGCAGGGACCCTCTCTATGGCTCCCTTTGCCAACAAAGCCACAACTTCCTCGTGGAAAAGTGCCAGATAATCCTCCAGTAAGCGGCCGCTGGATGGAGGCATGGCCAGTCTTGAATGGGAGGGAGTAGCCCCTTCGGACTGCCTGAAAAACCCACATGTCCATTGTGATAGATTCCCTTGTGTGGCAGGTGATGGCAAATCCTGCCTCCAAATGGTCTGAGATGGACGAACAGACTGGGAAGGCTTGGAGGCTGCACCAGGGGGTGGAGTGGACTCTGGTTCCCTGTCCCACAAACCTGTGGGATTCCATGTCTCCAGGGGCTGAGTAGCATGGGTGGCACAGTGGCTGGGAAAGGGTCATGACAGGGAGCTCTTTCCGTGGCCACAAAAGGGGTGAAAGGTGGACTGTTGTGGGTGAGGGGCAGTCCAAAATCCAAGGTACCGAGTGGTAGCCTGGGACTCCTTGAACCTCTCAAGCACAGAGTCCGCCTTGTCTCCGAAGAGATGGGTGCCATCAAAGGGCATGTCCATAAGAGATTGTTGTACATCCCCCAAAAAACAAGATGTCCTCAACCAGGTGTGGCACCTCAAAGGCCACTATCAATGTAACCCATCTACCCAGAGAGCCAGTTGTGTCCAGCCCACAGCGAATAGTGAACTTCGCCGCATCTCAACAGCTTGAAAGATGGTAGCCCAGCCTCACCTGGGATGTGCAGCAAACCTTGCATGACCGGATCCCACAATAAGTGGGTATAGTGGCTCACTGACAGCAACTCCAGACTTCAGGTTCAGTCTCTTTGATTCCCTATCCGGGGGAGAGGAGGGGAATGCACCAGAAAGAAGAGGAAGCCTGAATCAAAAGACTTTCAGGCGTGGGGTGTTGGGACAGGAATTTAGGGTTTTTCAGGGTGGGCTGATGGTGGAAGGCGACTGTCCTGTTCACAGGAGCCGCTGTGCTGGTTCTGGGCCAAGTACCAAGAAGGACATCAGTGAAGGCTTCATTAAATGGGAGAAGAGAATCTAAAGTGGAAGCCCCAGGTGAAGCACTTCCATCAGGAGATTAGCCCTGACCCCTAAAATGGGCAGTTCAAGGCCAAGGACCTCAGCTGCGCTCCTGACCACCATTGAATAGGAGGCTTCCTCTGTTGTAGCCTTTGTAGGAGGAGAAAGCATGGCGGTGTCTGGAGAAGTCCATGTTCGGGTCATCCAGCTGGTATTTATAAGAGTCCAGCAACCCCTCCAATCCCTCCTAATATCCAGACCAATAGGAAAAAGTGTCTGAACCTGACATTGGGTGAGTAGGTCCTATCGAAGTCAAAAGTGGCGTCGGCTGACATCGCTCCAGCTCCGGGTAGATGGGAATTAGGATTGGGTCTATGTCGATCATGGGTCCTACCGACTTCGAGAGTGTTGATGACTTAGCCATTACAGGGGAAGGTGGCAAAGGCACGACTGGTGTCGGCAAGGATCCGAATGGATCCAGAGGAGATCTCAGAGGCTGAGGCTGAAGCCACCAGGCTCAGGCAGGGCTGCAGGGGAGGGTCAGACTGCCCAATGCCCAACTACAATGCCCAACTACACATGGCCTCATAGAACTCCTTTAAATGGGCAGGGGTCGCTCCGGCTCCTGGAAACTCAGGGAGGCACAGAGTGGACCCAGAAGTAGTCTCCTTGGATGGAGGCCTGGAGCATCAACGCTCCTCTTGCATCACATCAGCCGAGCAACAGGGTGAAGTCGAAGAATGCCTAGCCTTGTTCGACTTCTTCTTACCCTTGGAAGAAGATGAGTGGTGGTGACTCTGTTGGCAGTCTTGAGACTTTCCTCTGGAGTGGGACTGGGTGCAAAGCGAAGTCGGATGCCGGGTCGCCATGAGCTTTAGAGACTGCTCCCTCATAGCATTCGGATGCATGGTCTGGCACTCGAAGCATGACTTTGGGTAGTGGTCACACTCCAAATACCATAAACAGACCCGGTGCGGATCTGTCACCAACATCATGTAGTGACAGTGCTCACATGGTTTGAACCGGTCTTCGACGCACCAAAGGTCACCAAAAACACAACAAAAAGTGTCAAAATTGATCAAAAAATTACCAGAGTAGCTCTCTCCAGATCAGCGTGTGGCACGCAAAGAAAATAACTAACATCCCCGTTCCGAGGCGGCACCTATGTATGACCCTGATGTCACCATGGCGGCCACAACATCAACGACAAACGCAGAAGTGCCTGACACCACTTGATGGCGCGCTTTGTATCCAGTCTGACACCTGGGGAAATTCTAAGGCAAGGAATCTGCAACTTGAAGTCTCTATCAGTTAAAGTCAGTCAGTTGAGATTGGCTGTAAACCTCTTGCAAGAAAGGCAGAAGCAAACAAACAAAAAAGAAGGCAAGCAGGAAAGAAGACAGAGAAGAAGGAAGGCAAGAAAGAAGGGAAGAGAAAGAAGGCACAATCAAAATAAAGAAAGCAAAAGAAGGCAAGAAAGAAAAAGTGGAAAAAAGAAAGCAAAAGGAGGAAATCTAGGAAAGCAAATGAAGAAAAAGAGGAAAGCAAAAGAGGGAAAGCGATAGGAAGAAAACAATAGAAAAATAGCAAGAGAAAGAAATCGAGAGAGAATGATATCAAGATAGAATGCAAGAAAGAAAGAAATCAAGTAGGCAGGAAAGAAGGAAGGAATGAAAGAAGGAAATAAGGAGGACAAGAAAGGAAGAAAAAGAGAGAATGAAAAAGCAAAAGAACAGAACAGTTTCAAATGGATACAATCTGGTATGCTTTGAAAAGCAGCAATCAAAAAAGCAAAGCACTACAGTAGACAGTCCCAACAGAACCTGTAGGAGATGGGATATGATAAAGATGGGAAGTGCCCTGTGTTTACATCAGAAGCATTCTTCTGTCACATCAGGTTATAAACACCATGTCAATAATTAGAAAATAAAAATAAAAACACTGGCACTGAAAGGAACTAGCTTGCGTGTGGATATGCTCCTTGTAAAAGAGCAAAATTCAGTCACTCAAATTTAATTTAACCAGTGGTTTAAGTAGGCTGACCCACTAACCCATGCTATATGCTGCAGTGGGTGGAAGCTAAATGTGAATGACATCAACAGACCAATGGATGAAGAGAGGAGGCTGAAAGCCACTATTTGTTAGTATATTATTATAGATATTTTACTAAAATCAATCAGTAGATTTGTAAAGTATTTTAGTTAAAATCAATCAATCAGTAGATTTTTAAAGCACTTCTTGTCACCCGTGAGGGTATCCAAGCAAGGCCAGACATGTAACATTATAGATGACAAATCAACATACAATTATGATGGTTAAGTTTTAAACAAACATAGCCTGCTTCAAAGTAATACAAATCCTGTTTTACGCCAACTTACATTTCTCCTTTCTATTTTATGCAACTTTCTAGTAAGTTAAATTTCATTGGTTAGTCTAGAACATTGTTGATTTTGGATTCCCTACTTTCCAACCCATTTCTTTCTCCATCAATCTATAGCCTTCACTAGCACTTTAAAAAGGACTGCCTTGTTCATAGATGAACCTTGTGATATAATTCACTGTTTTCCCTTTTCTCATGTCTGTACTCTTCTTTTCACATTTTCTGGGCCATCTGATTGTTATTTGTAAAGTACAATGTTATGCTTTGTACACCACTGTAGTGGCGAAAGGCATGCTAGCAAGTTTGATGTGGCATAATAGTATTTACCATACTAAAGAAGTGCATATCCCTGACTGTTCTACCACATGTAACTAATGAAAAACATATGTAAATCTTGGTATTTTTATGATGGTGGTTTTGGCTACATGGGGAATTGTGATTGCTTTGCCCAAAGACAATTCCAAATGATATCATTATGGCAAAATATATCTCCATGGAAATACACTCTAAATTAACAAAATATTACTTCGCTCTGTCTTTTTCCAGGACTACTTCTTTGTTGCTTGTTAATTCAGAGATGCACATCTTCTCTTTTTTATCTTGGTTGTTAGTATTCTGAGAAATAGAACTGCTGTCCTCTTTCCACTGTTACAGAATATTTCCTCTATTCGTGGAACGTCATAACCAGTTGAGCGCTGATTCTGCTGGTTGCAGGTCTAGACCTGAATCTTAGCCATCATAACAGAACATTTGAGCAGGACCTCGTCCTTGATTTTGTATCCCATATTCCAGTAATGTGCTGACGTTCCGGGTTGGATTTGATGTGGTTGACTGGAAGGGCACCTCTACTAAGTGAGGACAGTTTGGAAAAATGTAGTTAAGTGTTGCCTCCTGCCGCGGCAACGGCCCCCAAAAGACCATCGCCGCAGCTAACATCCATCAGCCAAAATAGGACCACAGCCGGATTTCTGCCACAAGAAGGGTGGAAATCCGGCTGTGGCCATACTGGTGGACGGTGTTAAGGTGACGCTGCTACCACCAGCAGCGCCATGCCAGTAGACCGCCTCCAGCCATATAATGTCAAATAATACAGCCTGGTGGTGTTCTGCTGGCAGGTGCTGCTGGTGGTAGCAGTGCCCCGTCCCATTCCCTCCCAGAAGACCCCCTGGATGCAGGTAAGACAGGTTTCTGACAGGGAAGGGGGTGTTGTATGTGTGTGTGTGTGTGTGTGGGGGGGTGTGTGCATGAATGTGTGAGTGTGTGCGTGAATGCAAATGTGTGTGTTGTTTGCCTGTGTGTGTATGTGTGAGAATGCATGTATGAATGCAACTGTGAATGCGTGTCTGCATGTCAGTATGAATGTGCGTACGGGTGCGTGAATGAATGGATGCATACGTGAATGAATGTGTGTATGCCTGTGTGAGTGAGTGTGTGAATGTGTGGTGTGTGCCTGCGAGGGTGCGTGTATGGGGAGATTGCAAGGGGGGCGCGTGGATGAACGGGTGGCCTCTGGGGAGTGTAAGGGAGGGTGGGTGGACCTCCGACCAGTGACAGGGAAGGAATTATGAACGCCATGAAAACCATGACAGTAGGCAGGGTTAAAATGCCGCCGGCGGTACAGTAGGGGATGCCGGGTTGGAGATTGTTATCACCATGGCGGTCAGTGTGGTTTATTGCCAACCCGCCAATGTCATAATGTGATGGTATGTACCCCCAAGCCTGTTGGTGGTACTACCGCCACATTTACACCGACCACCGGTGTCATAATGACCCCCTTAATCTTTTGGCTTCATTTTCCAATCATATGTATAGATGCGTATTTGCAAGGAAACTAAAATTAAAAAGTCCATGACTACTAATACGAAACTGTGAATATCTCAAATGCCAATCAGTTAGCACCCCTTTAAAAAAGATGCTTCTTGATAAAATGATTTGCTGTTATGCATTTATTTCACAGGTAGAAAATATATACTTCTTTCTTGGTCAAGAATGGATTTGACTTTAATCTTATTTTGAAATTTTTGGTTGAATTGGTATATTATGTTACCCAAACATATAAATATAGGGAAGAGGCGTGGCTTGTCACTGACCGGGATAGACGCTTTCTCTGGAGCTCTGTGATCTCGGGGCGGGAGGAAAAAAATGCACTTCTTCCAAACCGGTCGCTTTCAAGACAGCTTGGCAAAACTCAACGAGGGAGTTTTTGCCGATACAGTAGGTTCTCCCAGGAGCTTGATTTTTGCCACCTTTCAACTTTAAATTAAAAATATGCAGCAGGCGTGTTGAGCATTAAGTCATACCCACTATTTTGTTTGTTTTTGAATCTCCTCACAACGCTTTTGCTCTCTCCATCGGCTGCTGTCATGCTGGCTCGTCACAACTTGACATGGGAGACTCTACAGCTGCAGTAGGTCTTGCCAGCAGTTTTGTTTCTTGGACTCCTTTCAAACGCAGCTCCACAATAGGTGGCTGGTGCGGTGAACAGTAAGTGGCTCACACCATTTTATTTTTGATTCCTCACAGTGGGTTTCTTTTGATTTCCTCACATCTCTACACTTGATATTTTAATGCCTTTCAAAGGAGGCCTTTTTACATACAACTGAAAGTACAAGTTATTTACCTTTGGTAACAATATATCTGGTAGACACATATTCTAGTTGCAGATTCCTTACCTTAGAATTTTTACCCAGGTGTCAGACTGGATCCGGAGATTTTTTTTAGCAATACCGTTGTGCGTCGGTAGGTGGCGATGGTGACTCCGCAGGCATCATTGGCATCGTAGTAACCCCAATGACGTCGGGAGTAGTACAGACGCCGCCTCAGCGCAGTGACATCAGTTTCATTTACCGACTTTCCACGCCAAAGCATAGAGCTGCGAAGAACTCTGAGATTGGTGCACCAAAGCTAAGGTCCTGAATGGGGAATTCCTGTCACTAGAAGTCAGTTTGCAAGCGGGGAGGATGGGTGGGCCAGTAAGGAATCTGTATGTAACGTCTGTGGGCAGGCAGGATAGGAATGTGGAAATAAGCATCCTGCAAGTCCAACGCTGCCATCTAGTCTCCTGGGTCCAAGACAGACAGGACCTGAGCCAGACTGAGCACTTTTAATTTTTCCTTTTTGAGGAAGTAATTGAGGTCCTGAAGGTCTAGGATAGGACGTAAGCCCTTGTCCTTTTTGGGCCCCAGAAAGTAGCAGGAATAACAAACAAGGCTTCCTTCTGGCGCAGGGACCATCTCTATGGCTGCCTTGGCCAAGAGATCCTCAACTTCCTGGCGGAGAAGTGCCAAATGATCCTCTGTAATATGGCTGACTGATGGAGGCATGGCTGATGGGACAGATCTGAAGGGGCTACCCGAACTTCGAATTATCTGCAAAACCCACCTGTCCATTGTGATAGATTCCCAGTGGGGCAGGAGATGACGAACCCTGTCGCCAACTGGACTGGAGTGAGGGGACGGACTAAGAGGGTTTGGAGGCTGCAGCAGGGGGCAAGTGTGGACTGGGTAGACCTCTGGCTTCCTGTCCCACGCCCACATGGGATTCCGTGTCCCCAGCCACACAGCGGCTAATCGCCATGGGTGGCACAGTGGCTGGGTTGGGGATGCGACAAGGAGCCCCTTCCGTGGCCACGAAAAGGGGCAAAAGGCGGACTGTTGGGGGCGAGGCGCAGTGGAAGGCTGAACGACGAGCTGTAGCCTGGGAGTCCTTGAACCTCCCCAAAGCTGAGTTTGCCTCATCTCCAAAGAGACAGGAGCTATCAAATGGCATGCCCATAAGAGTCTGGTGGACATTCCCCAAAAACCAGATGTACACAACAAGGTATGGTGCCTCAAGGCCACCGTTGTCGCAACCGATCTGCCTAGAAAGTCAGTTGTGTCTAGCCCACTTCTAATCATGAACTTTGCTGCATCTCTCCCAATGGTGACAGCTTGGAAGACGATAGCACAGGCGCCCTCCAGTATCTGAGGCAGAACCTGCGCAACCATATCCCACAGAGAGTGGGTATAGCAGCCCAAAAGCATGCTGTGTTCACAGACCGCAGCACGAGAGTGGAGGAATAAAACATCTTCTTCCCAAAGTGTTCCAGCCTTTTTAATTCACTATCAGGGGGTGCGGAAGGGAATGCACCCGAGGAAGAGGATGCCTGGATGAGAAGGCTCTCAGGTGTGTGGTTGTGGGACAGGAATTTAGGGTTGCTCGGGCATGCCAATGGTAGTGTGCGATAGTCCTGTTCACAGGAGCCCCTGTGTTGGGTCTGGACCAAGTACCCAATAAGACATCCATGAAGGCTTTCTTGAATGGCAGAAGGGGCTCAAATGTGGAAGCCCCTGGCTGAAGGTCTCAATGGTACGACCAGTGGCGGTGCAGATCTGAGAGTGGCTCCAGAGGCGACCTCAGTGGCCGGAGCCGAAGCTGCCACCGTGGAACCCGAAGGCCCTCCAACCGAACCCCTTGGGCCCGAAGGCGCCATTTTGGGGTCGGCCTGCCCAAAAATGAGGCACATGGCCACATAAAACTCTTTCAATTAGGCAGGGGTCAGCCCGGCTCCTGGAAACTCGAGGAAGCACAGAGGGGACACAGAAGCAGGCACCGAAGATGGAGGCCTCGAGCGTCAACGCTCGCCCCATGTCGCATTAGTCATGCGACGGGGTGAAGTTAAAGGGTGACGGGATCTCTTTAAATTCTTTTTCTTCTTACCTTATCCTGAAGACTTTGAAGAAGAAGAATGGTGGTGGCACGGACCGGAACCTACGCGGAGTCATGCGCCGGGCTGCCATAAGCATGAGCGACCCCTCCCTCAAGGCCTTCAGGTGCATGGCCCAGCAGCTGGAGCATGACTTTGGGTCGTGGTTGTGCTCCAGGCACTACAAACATACCCCATGCGGATCCGTCACTGACATCAGGCGGTCCCTCACACGGTTTAAAACCGGTCTTCATGACATCCTCAATGCACCGAAAAACGCACCAAAAAACTCAAAAGGGTGGAAATCTGTCAAAAAGAGACCAGAGTAGCTCTCTCTGGATCAGCATGTGGCGAAGAAAGAAAAGAACTGATGTCACTGCGCTGAGACGGCGTCTATGTACTACTCCCGACGTCATCATGGTGACTATGATGCCAATGGCGCATGCGGAGTGGACCAACACCACCTACTAAAACGCAAGGGTATTGCTTGAAAAAAAAATCTCTGGATCCAGTCTGACACCTGGGGGGAAATTCTATGGTAAGGAATCTGCAACTAGAAGTCTCTATCAGATACAGAGGCTTTTCATATTTTAAAATTCCTTGTGTAACTGCTATCTAATTTGATTTGTAGACCCCTATGCGCCCCATTGACTATCTTACTAACATATAGGCAGGACAGGGAATTTGCAGTTGGGCTCAAATAAATCCTCAATTAATAAGACTCCCTCCAAATTAGTTTCCTCTAACTCCTTTTCTGTTCTGGAAAATCCAGAAAATACTTGGTAAGCTTGTCAGAACTCTCATTCTAATATGACCGAGACTCACTCTACCTTTATCACTAAAATACCTTCCAAGCTACCTACAACGTCTAATGCATCAACCCATCAATACGTAAAAAAACTCTTCTTCTCCAATAAAATCCACTCTTACAGTTTCAATGGAATTGTTGCTTAGAGAAATTCGAACACTCAAGCCTTATATGGAAGACACTAATAGGAAATTATTAAATTTGGACAAAAAAAATGGTCATATGGGAATGATAATGTGACTCAGATAGAACATAGGGTTGAGATGCTTGAAGATAGAGAGTAAACAGTAAAATCATTGCAATCTGAAATCTCGTCTTTAAAGAAACATGCAGAAGACATAGAAAACTGATATAGGAAGAACAATCTGCGCATCTATGGTCTTGCTGAAGGAGTGGAAGGTCCAGATCCCACAACTTTCTTACAAACTTTTCTTCCCCAGGTTTTAGACTTACCAACTTCCCCTCTAATAAATATTCAAAGAGCTCTAAACTAGGGCATTCTCCTTGGTCATCCTCAACCTCAGAGAAACCTAGAGGAGTAATTCTTTACTTTTTAGAATATCTGGATCTTCTTAAAGTCATCAAAGCAGCTAAAGCCAAGGGTCATATTTCACGGTACGGTTCCAACTTATTTTTTATGCAGGATTTTAAAAAGGCCACAACAAACAGAAGGAAAAAGTTTCTGGATATGAGACCTGCTCTCCGCTCTCTCAATGCAAGATTTGATTTATTCCTCTTGTGTTAATTTAACGTAACATATAATAACAAGGCTACTACTTATGAGGATCCCTCCTTGTAGAAAAAATGTATTGCTGACTATAGAGAAGAGACGATTGACAACTTACTAATACTTAATTCATGATCTCAGCTACTCTACTGACACTGTCCGACTCATCAGTTTTTATGCTTACTAATATATCTTGTTATCAATATTTTCCTGCAGATATTCTTACCTGTATTTATATTTGTTGTATTTATATCTTTACTTTTAGGTAAACCTCATGACTCGTTGAGATTTCACGATTATCATTTTTCATGTGATTTGATCTACCTTCCATTTGTTGATTGTATGAAGTTTTGGTAATGTCATCCCTTTCCCATGGTTCTACCACCCTCAATTTTTTGTTTCTCATATAGGTATCTCCTGTTTGTTTTCTCTTCTTGTGTGTTATATCTTTACTCTCTACTCACTACCTAATTTTGTGTCTCAATCTTTTCTTTCTTTTCATATAGGTATATGTTTATATTATCTTGTCTATTTTATTACATTCTTATTTCCTTTTCTTCAACTCTCTTTCTATTCCACCCTTTTCTCCACCTACTGTTTACTCTTTCTTTCCTCAGGACTATATCCTACTGATCATATACTATCCATTTCTTCTGGTATTTTATTTCCTATTGTTTGTTTAACCTCATTACATATTTGATATTGCAGTTTAGCTGTTGTCATTACTTTTGCAAGGTTTTACATTTCTTGATATGTTATAGATGGCTTTCATAATTGCTTCATGAAACATTAAAGGTTCAGGCTCGTCTATTAACTCATATTTCTAAACTAAATGGTGAGATTGTTTTATTGCAAGAAACCCATGTACCAGACAAAGAAATATTCAAACTTAAGAAACTGTGGGTTGGCCACATGTTTACTTCTCCATGTACAGAGAAATGCAACAGCGTGGCTATTTTATGTTTCTTAGATATAGAAGTCATTTCTCAAGATTCTGGTTCCATGGGGAGGTGGGGTTCTGTTTCTATAAATGTTAATTAAATACCTATGACCATTTTTTTTTTTTATGCACCCACCACACCAGACAAATCTTTCTGTCACAAGGTATTATCCAAACTGATGACTTACAATGACTATTTAATAGTAGGTGGGGATTGTTATATGGTTTTTGACTCCATTATTGATCAACACTCTAAATCTAGGTTTATCTCCTGACATATACATTCTCAATTCACATCTACCATACAAGAAAGATCACTTGTCGATGCTTGGAGATTATGTAACCTTGATCTTCAAGAGTATAACGTTTCTCCCCTGTACATTTTTCTCAATCCTGAATTGACTATTTGTTTATTTCCAAGTCACTTGCACAACATATTATACAATCAGATATCGGCCCCATATTAATCTTGGATGATGCTCTGATCCCTCTAAACTCAGCTGTCCTTCCAGCTATTCATGGTACCAAAAGATAGGGATTCAATAACTCCCTTCTTCTAGATCCCAAATTTGAACATTTTGCCACCACCTTTTTATGAGGATGACAATTCAGACGTTTCTCCTCAGATTATATGAGATACCTTTAAAGCTGCTTCTAGAGATTTCATTATTTCTTTTATAGCCCATAAAAAAATCTTCTTTAAACAACTTAAATTCAATTATGACATGTATTAAACATTTGGAATGCCCTTATTAAATTACTAATTCTAAAACATATCTATATGAATTAATTAAAACTAAATTTGTTTTTAATAAAATTTGCACAGAGAACACCAATTCTTATTTACTCAAATCCAGTGCCAAATATTGTGGAGGTTAAAATAAGGCTGCGAAACCTCTTGCTAATTACCTCAAAAATAAGAAAGACAGTAGCAAAATCATCTCTCTATTGCACTCCACCAACCTTACTGTTTAAAAAATGAAGCAATACTTTCTGAATGTACTCATTTCTTTAAGAACCTATACCACCCTCCAATCCTAACAGACTTACCTTTATTAGATGAAGCTATTCATATCCAAGTTATTCACACCACTACTCACTCTATCAAACATGATCGGCCTCAGGGCCTGATGGTTTTACTAAAGAGTTTTATTTCCACTTTTCCAAATTTCTCATTCCCCAATTACATCAACATATTTATTATTTCATATTTTCTCATAATTCTGAGGGCTCCTTTCAAGACACTTTAATATGACTCCTCCCCAAGGAAAGCAAAGACCCAACATTATGTAAACATTATAAACCCATTTCTCTTATTAATTTAGATTGTACAATCTTTGTGAATATATTTGCCATTTATCTGCATACCTTATTACTGCAGTTAACAGGAAAGGAACAATGTGGTTTTATTAAAGGTAGAGATATTTTGGACAACACTAGATTATTTTTCAATGAATGTCCTAAGTATTTCCAAATCACACAAACATTTTTTATCAGCTATTTCCCTGGATGCCAAAAAGGGTTTGGACTGCCTTTAATTTTATCTATTTTTTCTTGGTTTGTCTTTGGTACTGAATGTATTAGTTATATATTCTTGTTATAACCTTCTCCAAAAGCCTTCAACCTAGCCAATGGACTCATCTCTCGGTCTTTGTCTCTTTACCAGGGTGTTCTGCAAGGCTGTCTACTTTCTCTCCAATTGTTCATTGTTGCCTAGTGCCCTTCCCATCAAAAAGTAATTTAAATTCAGAAATGAAAAGCTTCCAGTATGGTGACAATCAATTACATTCAGTGTGTGCTGATGATATTCTATTATTCATCTCTCAACCACAATCTTCTTTAAAGGCTTCCTAACAGAAGTTGAAGCTTTTGTATCAATCCGAGGTAATCAATTAAATGCTGATAAGTGTGAAATTCTCCCTTTAATTACATTGTGTTTTCATATGGATTTTTCTCCCTCTACCCCTCATTGGAATCCAGATAAAATCAAGTATTTTGGACTATGGTTTGAAGCATTGATCAAAGAAACTGTATCCCTGAACCTGAAGGAACTATAAACAACACTAACATATTTTACATCTCGGTGGAACCCTTTATTCCTGTCTTGTTGGGGCAGCTTACATACTATATAGATGAAGTTAACACTGTTTTATTTTTCTACCATTCCTATCAATATCTCCAATACTCATTTAAAAAAAGTATATTCTACCTTGTCTACATTTTTGTGGAATAACAAAAAAATCTCATATGTCCCTGTACAAACTAAAATGATCCAAAAATGTAGGGGGGGTGTTAAGTTTCCTGATTTCCACTTGTATCACACAACATTTTTTCTTAAACAAAAATCCTTCTTGCTACTTGAGGATGATTCCCTAATTCACCCTATTGGTTGATAGTGAAAAATATTTTTTATCCCTTTTCTTTTGAAGAATGTTTATCGTTTACTCAGAAATCCTTATCCCTCCCCATATTCAAGAATACATGTAAAATTCTCCAACCTATTCTTATCTCTCATCACAGTGCTAAAGAACAATTACTACATTCATCAACTTGGTATAACAAACATATTAAAATAAACAACTAAGCAATCTTTTGGAAAGCTTGGCATGCTAAAGGACTCAGGTGGATTTATCAACTCAGAATGATGTTTGTATTCCTTTCGCAATAGCTCAAACATTATTTTCCTCTCCCTCTTCATATTAAACTAAATACATAACATTAATCTCTGTGGTTCAATTATCATATAACCAGCTCCCACATAAACATATCTCTACCCCTCAGGAACCTCGCATAACCTCAATTCTATAGACTTTTCCCTCAGCATCCCAAATATATGAACATCTAACTTCATTACCAGATGAACAAGACAAAACACTGGTGGAGCTCCAATGGAAAGCTGACCTACAAGCCTCTTTTATAATTCCTTATGTGTTGGAAAGACCTCTCTGCAGGGTCACCCCCAAACGTTTTGCATTCTTCTTTCTCTTTTTCTGACCTCATTTTTGCTGGCTTTAGGACTCTATGCACTTTCCCACTGCTAATCAGTGCTAAAGTGCACATACTCTGTCCCTAAAACATGGTAACATTGGCTCATACCGAACTGGCATATTTAATTTACTTGTAAGTCCCTAGTAAAATATACCACATGTGCCCAGTGCCTGTAAATTAAATGCTAATAGTCTCATAAGTAGTCCATTACCCATGTCTCAAGCAAGGCTCTAGCAAGGCCTGTGTGTGCAGTTTCACTGCCACTTCGACTTGGCATTTAAAAGTACTTGCCATGCCCTTAACTCCTTTTTTTTCTACATAAGTCACCCCTAAGGTAGGCCCTAGGTAACCCATAGAGCACGGTGCTGTGTAGGGAAAGGCAGGACATATATATTTGTGTTTTATATGTCCTGGTAGTGGACAACTCCTAAACCTGTTTTCCACTGCTGTGAGGACTGCTCCTTTCATAGGATAGCATTAGGGCTACCCTCATATACTGTTTGAGTGGTAAATTCTGATCAGAAAGGGGTAAACAGGTCATGTTTAGAATGGCCAGAATGGTAACAGAAAATCCTGCTCATTGGTGAAGTTGGATTTCATATTACTGAGCATTTCTCTTCACCTAAAATCCATCTGTGCCTTACAGCCTGTCTCCAATCCAAGTCTGGGCTGGGCTGGTTAACAGTTCCCTTGTGCATTTCACTCAGACAACCACAAATACAGGATACTTAGTCACACCTACACTCATCTGCATGCTGAATGGGTCTTCCTGGGCTTGAAGGGTGGAGGGGCCTGACACTTACATTTCAAAGGCTAGTGGCCTGTCTTCACACAATGGACTTCCAAACCCCCTACTGGGATCCTGGCAGACTGACCTGTACTGAAAGGTGACCATGTGCACTTCAAAACTACTCTTTGAAGTCTCCCCCGCTTCAAAGGCACTTTTGGGTATATCAAGTGGATCCCTGATCCCACCAACTCAGACACTTTTTGGGGCAGACACTCTGATCCAGGAACCTGCCAAGAGGAGCTGCCTGGCTGCCCAAAGGACTCACCCGGACTGCTTGGCTGTGAAGGACTGCTGCCTTGACGGCCTCTGACTGCTGAGAAGTGCTCTCCAATGGCTTGGATTGAGCATGCCTCCTGTTCCTGAAGACTCAGGGCCAAAAAGACTTCTATTCTCCAAGAAAACTCCTTGTGTTGGGAAAATCAATGCACAGCCTGCCGGAATCGACACACAGCCTGCCCAGCGGTGAAAGAATCACTGCATCGCCGAACCAGAATGACGCAGCCCAGCTCCCTGAGTGGAGATCAATGCAGTGCCTGCATTGCGACCAGAACTTTGACCCACAGCAACACTGGATCGACACATCGTCATCAAAAGACCCCACAACACAGTGAGAATCCAAAATTGTCTGTGCGCATCAGGAAATGCAACACACACCTTCGTTTTTCCACGCATCTCCTGCTCTGCAGTCTTCATGCATGTAATTTTGACGTATACCAGGTATTTTGTGCACACAAGACATTTGTTGATTTCTAAAGGCTCTTCTTATCATTGCAAAAGTAATATTTTGACTTATGCTTATCAAATCTTGATAATTTTGACCTTAATTTACTCAGATAATTGTTTTTATATTTTTCTAAACCTGTGTGGGGTATGTTTGTGGTGTTTTTCACTGTGTTAGTGCATGATTTATTGTGAAAATACTTTACACATTGCCTTCTAAGTTAAGCCTGACTGCTCAGTGCCAATATACCAGAGGGTGGGCACAGGATAATTTGGATTGTGTGTGACTTACCCTCACCAGGATTGTGGTCCCTCCTTGGACAAGGCTGTATACCTCTGCCAACTAGAGACCCCATTTCTAACATTATGGAACAACATTTGGACCAAAATAAGGAAATCGTCTAGAGCAGTTAACACTATTCACACTTTCTTTTTTTACATACAACAGGCTTTTTTAACTACTTCAGCTGGTTGTGCGCTAATACTTTAGCTGACCTTAAACATATGTTATTCGAATGTCCATATATTCACAAATTTTAGATACAAATTTGGCAACAGATAAATGATATTTCCACACACGTTTCATTTACTTTTGAGAATATTTTTCTAGGAAGTGTTTCCAATGATTGGTCTTCTCTGTTATTGACTTACTCCTTGCAGTTGCATTCCAACAGATGGCCAGGGCATGGAAAGATTCTACTACCATCTCTTTCAGGTTTGGACAGAGCGCACGTCAATCCAATTACCCTTGAAAGAGATCTTCTTTGGTTACGTGTAACCAATTTCCTAGATTTCTCTGCAAAGAATGCATGTTTACATAACCCTTGGACTGAAGAAGTCCCTACACCTCCATGATTTTCAAATATCAGCATTGTTAATTGATATACTTCATTGCCATTGTTTGACACTGACTTAGTAATGTTACATAACTGTTACGCTATTCTTGATATTATTTGATTGTTACTTTTCTTTCTTTTCGTCTTCCTACTTTTCTAACTTTTCAATCCTATATTTTCTAAAATGTTAAAGATTTTTCTTATTTCACACATCATATTATAATTATATGTTTAAATTACATTCTTGTATTTTATTTGCTGTACTTGCTCAATTACTAAATAACATGTATTTCTTTTAAAAATAAAAAATATAAATATAGAATGAAGTACTCCCACCGTAAAGCATTCAGAGTGACAAACTTACATGTCAAACATTAATCTTGCATTCTAGAAATAAAATGTTACAAGAAAATTGTTCACTGAAATGCAGACTCGATGAAGTGTAGTCCTGCTTTTAAGTCTTGCCTACCAGCCAGTGCAAGATGTCTGTTTGAGAAATAACTATAGTGAATTTACAGTGGGCTTACGGCCCAGTCACTGCTTATTTATTCTCAGTCTCATTTGTTTTCTTATTCAATAGCTTTCCTTCCTCTTAGCCTGGAGCATAGCCTCTTTAGAATTTCTTTGATTGGCTAACTTGTATTCTTCCACTGTTCAGAGGTAGGGATCTACTGTATTTTTCAGACAGCATTCCACTAGGGTGCACGTGTTTTCCAGTTCTTTCCCTCTTGTACTGCTCCCCCCTTAAATAGCCACCCATGTGCTTTCCTGCTACCTAGCCACTCCAGCTAGGGTGACCACCTGGTATGGAGACAAATTCACAGATGATACTTTAAAAAATAAGGGCAAAATGTAGAGTTTATGAACACTTCTGAGGAGTAAGCAAATCATATTTATTTAAAAGTAGGTAAACAGACTACCAACACATGTACAAGTCAAAATAGACATTCTTCGATTTGTATAATGCCTAGCAATATTTAGCAAAATATTATGTATAATTGGACTACACACTAGCAAATATACACACCAAGCAAAATTTGACAGCCAAGATAAGGGAAGGGTGATTCTGCCCCCTTGCTATGAATGACAGCAGCAAAAGCACCAGGAGTTGCAGCAGCAGTGGCCCAGAATCACAACTGTTAAAAAAATAAAAAATAAATACAAAGTCCCCCTTTCTGAAGGAAAGTCTCAACAGAGAGGCCTTGCACTGAAAGAATGTTAGATGCATCTCTACGGGTAGCCATACAGACAGAATAAAGCTTAATGTAGCCCTTAACTAGTGAGTGTTTATTAACACCCAAAAGAAACCTTGTTAGGGATCTTAGAATAAGCAAAGATTAAGAAAACAACATAAGATCTCTTGAAGGTGGTTCATAATTCACTAAGATATATTTCAGCAATTGTAACGTCTGACCTGCAGGTACCACAATGATATCTGTAGCCAAATAGTAACCAACTAAGTTATCTACTAAAAATACAAATATGTGACCTACATGTTGTACTTTGCAGTAGGCACATTAAATAGGCACTTTCCAGTAGACACATTAAGTAGGAATGTCTTGGTCACCTGATCCCCTGAGCCTTCAATAGGGAAACATACCAAAGAGCAAACAAGCAGGTAATGGTGGCAGCATCAGTTCCAAAGACCTCCTACCTGGACGTGGATTGCCACCTTTGCTGAAAAAAACCAAGCCAAAGCGATTTTCCACCACTAGATCAGAGGAGCCATCATCATGGAGAAGAATTCAGACACGAGAGCAACATATTTAGGTATTATGTGAAAGTGAGCTCAACAAAACCTTTTGGATTAACACTGGAATTCTTCGGTGATAAAATGCGTACATCGGGTTCCACCATGAAGTTGTGGAAGCAAGCCATCCTGATAAAGTCTGATGGCTTGTGGCTGATCACTGACATTCAAACTGATTGATTCAGTTCATTTATGTTAGCTCACTAATTTCCATATTGGGATTTTAGACACAGACCGACAACAGCAGAGCCAAGACCATCCTGGAAACACTGCCTTGAAAAATTTGTCACTTCCTCATACCTGTCAGTGTATAACCCTTTTTATCAGTTGCTTTCATAAAAAAGTAAAGATATAAAACATAGGCATACAGTAATAGTGTCAGGTCTGCATTAGCTGATAGTCATCATGGCTGGACTGGCCTTTTATTTCATTTGGCATTTTTCTGTTGAGCTGGAGCCATTGGAGGGCTGCTATGAAAGTGGAGGGTGACTACTGGAGCCTCTGTCACATTCCCAGCATCTCAAATGCAATTGTAGAAGCAAATGGGTATTTCAAGAGACCGAGAAAGAGAGGGAGAGGAGATGGAGAAGAAAGAGTGATAGACTGGATGAATGGAAAGAGATAGGGCAAGGAGATAAAGGGAGCGGCACAGATTTGAGCATTTTTGCCAGGGCTGCTATTGGTTCCCCAGTCTGACCCCAATAGTTGGAGTAATCAATTACAATCGTACCTCAAACCAGCCTAATAAACTCCTACAAATGCATTCTTTTCACTTTTGTTTTTGTGTCCAAGTAAAGTCTTCTTTTTTGAAATATGAAACAATGTGAATTAATTTTATTGGCCATTTTGGAGCTTTTTTCCTAAATTCTTCTTACTCCAACTTTATTGCACAACTACTGCTGGGGGAAAATTGGTGAAAAGTGTTCCTTTATTTCTTTCAGCAGCCTGCTCTCTGTGTTGCTATTAATGCACCCATCCTTCTCATGCTCATTATCTCACACACCTTCAAGAGTGTCTCTAGCTGAGCCTTTTTTGCTCTCTCCCAAACAACTATAAGGGCCTCCCTGATTTTTTAATCAATAACAAAATGCAGAAAGTCAGAGTTACCAGTATTAAAATTAAAAACTCCATCCGTTATAGTAACAGTGACGAACAACAGACATTTGCTGTAAATAATGGGTGATCAGTGTAAATTACAGATGATCACCCTACACCCAGGTTGTTTAGAAAAGCACAGTAATAGGGATATTTTTGCTGGGGCATAACTGGACAGTTCCTCACAAAGTCACTTTTTCAAGGCAGAAACATAAGAAATGATGAGCTCATAGATATTGTGGGTCAGTCATATGTGAGAAAGCTGTGCCTGGCGTAAAATGTAGACTTCAGTCATTTCAAATAATCCAAAAAACTGTTTCCTCTACCGTGTCACCTAGGCGGATAAGTTCCAAAACTTTAACAATATATAACAGAGGTAGAAGTTCATGGAACTATGATATGTCCTATATCTCAAGAAACTAAGGGGGTCATCCTGACCCCGGCGGGAGCCGCCCGCCTGGAGGGAACCGCCGAATGACCGCACCGCGGTCAAAAGTCTGCGGCGGCCATTCTGGCTTTCCCGCTGGGCCGGCGGGCGACTGCCAGAAGATCGCCCGCCGGCCCAGCGGGAAACCCCCTTCAACAATGAAGCCGGCTCCGAATGGAACCGGCGGAGTTGTAGGGGTGCGACGGGTGCAGTGGCACCCATCGCGATTTTCAGTGTCTGCAGAGCAGACACTGAAAATCTTTATGGGGCCCTGTTAGGGGGCCCCACGGCACCCGTTCCCGCCATCCTGTTCCTGGCGGTAAAAAACGCCAGGAACAGGATGGCGGGAAGGGGGGCGGAATCCCCATGGTGGAGGATTCCCTGGGCCAGGGGTAAACCGGCGGGAAACTGCCGGTTGCCCTTTTCTGACCGCAGCTTTACCGCCGCGGTCAGAATGGCCCAGGAAGCACCGCCAGCCTGTTGGCGGTGCTTCCGCGGTCCCCGGCCCTGGCGGTCATGGACCGCCAGGGTCGGAATGACCCCCTAAGTGTTCTGTTGGCTCCCTGCGTGTGTGCACATCCAGAAGATGCCGAGAGCCGACAGAACACTCGTTTTCTTGAGCATGAACAAGCAAGCATCTGCAGATAATCTGTTGCATTATCTTTATTTGTGTGTATCTTAAAGACCTACAGTTAGGAATACACATGTGAATTTAGGAAACAATTTCTCTATTTCATCTATTGCATTGTTATCATCAGAAATTACCACATGCCACAGTAGCACAAGCATAATCTGCTTGCAGAAAAATTATGTATGGGATATGTAGTCGTATAGATTTCAGCTGAGTAGCAAATTAATAACAGTATAATGCATCATACAAGGAGTTGTATTGATGTTAGAAGTACAATTATGTGTATGCATATTCAATGAGAAAACCAAAGGTTAAGGCTTGGTTATAGTTATGGTAATAGGAAATCTTATTTTCCATATAAAAAACAGGTTTAAACTACACTGACTTTCAACATTCGATTGTGATGGTTATTTACAATTTATCCTCCACCTTGACATTATTTCCATCTCTTTTTAGCTTGCTAACCACAAAACATTAACTATAACACACCACTCTGCCCTGCACTGTGTTCTCACAAATAATGATACTCCACTGTACAACATTACACTGTACAGGACTCTGATACTCTACTACACTGAACTCGGAGGGAGTAGAGTATAGAAGCGTATCGTACAGTGTAGTGTAGAGTGGAGAAGGGTGAAGAAGAGTGTCACAGAGTGGAGCACCATCAAGTGGAGTGTCGTGGAATACAGTGGAGTAGAGTGTCGTACAGTGGAGTGCCATGTCATATAGTGAAGTGGTGTTTCAGTGAGACAAGGTTAGTGGTGTATCGTCAAGCGTCATACAATATACTACAGTGGAAAAGAGTGGATGGGCATGAAGTGGAGTAGAGTGTCAAAGTGCCATGAGTGTAGTTCAGTGTTGTAGAGCGGAGCTGCATACAGTGGAGTAGAGTGGTGGACATTGGAGCGCCATAGAGCGGAGTATAGTACAGTGGCGTAGAGTGGGATAAAGTGTAAAGGAGTGGAGTATAGTGGAGTGACCTACACAGGAGTGGGGTAGTAACAGTGAAGTAAAATGTCAGAGTTGAGTGTTGTGTCAGACTATGGTGCTGTGGAGAGCGAAGTAGAGTAGCATACAGTTGAGTAAAGTGTCAAGCTGGAGTACTGTGTTGTACAGTAAAGTGTAGTGGGGTGTCATACAGTGTTGGAAAGTGATGTAAACTACAGAAGAGTGACATACAGTCTTCTTGATTTTTCCTAGAGTGGAATGGTGTACAATACAGTGTTCTAGTATGTGATATAGTAGTATAAAGTACAATGCCGTTGAGTGGTGTAGAGTGGAGTAGCGTACAGTGGAGTTGAGTAAAGTATGTGTCAGAGTAGAGTGAAATAAACCGGGTGAAGTGGCAGACAAATAGCTGTGTACAGTGTTGTATAGTGGACTAGAGTATTAAAGGGTAGAGTGTTGTACAGTGGCATACAGTATAGTACAGTCTTGTAATGTGGAGTGAATTTTCATAGACAGGAGTAAAGAGTTGGAGAGTAGCATACACTGTAGTAAAGTGTCGTAGAATGAAGTTGCATAGAGTACAGTAGTATATGAAACAGTGGAGCTGCATAGAATGAATTGTTGAAAAGTAGAGTAGAGTGAAGTAAAGTCTCATACAGTGGAGAAGAGTTGAGTGGAGTAACAATGTGGAGCAAAGTACAATAGTGTATTGGGTACAGTAGAGTGGCATTGAATAGAGTATACTGGCATAGCTTTGGTAGCATACCTTTACAAACTGGAATGGGGTCTTGTACAGTAGAGTGGAGTGCTGTGCCATATTGAAAAGTGTTATATAGTAAAAGAGTGTTGCACAATGGATTGTACAGACAGAGTGGAGTTAAACAGGGTGGAGGAGAGTGTCATATAATGGAGCAGCACAGAGTGTAGTGGCATACACTGTAGTGGTGTAGAACAGATTACCATAAATTGGTGTAGCATACAGTGGAAGTATAGTGAAGCCTTCTTGGGCCCACGTTGGTTCTCAACCTTATGTAATTTTTTTACTTAACATGTTTTGGGTCGACATCGCTTTTAGCAATTAGATTTCATGGACTTTATGCACGCACAATAGTATTTCAATAATACACTGTAAATACTGTTTATGATATCTTGTGTTTCTCAACATGTAATCTGTACACTCTGTTCAAGGCTAGGAACATAGAACAAGATATCGTAGTGCTTGTGTTGCCTGTTTGGAGACAGCTTATAACATCTAGGCATAGCATTACATCACAGCTTTGCCTCTAACAAAGTGTGGCTTTGATTTTATAAATGGTGCATTGCCCCGGGGGAGTCAGAGGATCACTACAGCCTCTACTGTCATAGAACGAATCCTGTGTCAAAATGCAGCTATGCTGCTGCTGATCTTCGATCTTGCTAAGAAGGACTCTAGATGGCACTAGGTCTCAGCTCTCAAGGTATGGGGTCTCAGGCTAAACTCCTAGCTTGGGCACAGGCAGAGGGTACACCCACTATGCTCTTAGATTATAGACAGTGCTAGATAGGAAGATATTGATCTAAGATTACCATGGTTGGACTGTTTATTCTTTTCACGATGTTAGTAATGCTGGTCACAATGCTTTGTTTCATCTGCCTAATAATCACAGCTCACTCTCTCTTTGCAGGAATACGATTCTTCCAATAAATGTTTGAAAACCTTTATTCATATCTTTCTTGTGTTTACCCTGGGCATGCAAAGTAAACAGTGAAAGAGGTAAAATTTGTTTTAACGACTTCCTTGGGAGTCAGAGAGTCATGTTTGAGGTCGCTTAAATCATCTGTTACCCCAGGAACTGGGGTGACAGTGTCTGATGTTGTAGATAGACTCAGTCCTCTGGTCCCGAAGCTCTGCTGTCCTAATACGCAGTCCTATCTTTTTAATGGGAACCGTATAACATGGCATCCAACGTTTATAGATCAGGTATTATTTAACAGGTCCCCCAACTGGTGTTTTGTGTGCTGAAGGTCCCCTATTCACCTTACAATTGATATATCCGTGTTGTTAGGGAATAGAACCTCCTCAGCATTATAGGAAGCACCTATATTTGTCTTTAGGTTGTTCAATCTTGAACATTTGAAGAGATACCCCGTTACAGGGTATTCTCTCACTGAATTCCATGCATTAAAATGGTGAATGTAATAAGCATTCCTGCTAATTGCACACCCGCTGTTACAGCACATTTAACATTATATGGGCTACCTAATGGGGTGGAGATGTTACCCATGATTCTTATAAAACTGGAGTATTTTATTTATGGGTCACCTTTCCTGCAGTCAATGCTAAGACAAAGACATTCCACACATGCACAGAAGCTGCCTTACCAGGCATGTAGAGAGCTTAAAAGAGCTTACAGAGATTTAGAAATACCATTAACATTTCAGGAACAACAAATTTGGTTCCAAGGCACCCTAATGCATGTTTTTGAAAACAGTAGACTGGGTCCCCTCTGCAGTGAGGGGGGCTACATGACTAGACCTAGCCAGCTAACCACCATATCCTAATACACAACAAGGAAATGCAGCAGAGTTACGCCAACTATATAATTGTCAGGAAACCCTCACTTTCTCCGGATCCACCTCTCCGGTCTGGGGGTTCTTAGAAGTTGGCAACACCTGCACAATCTGCAGACTTCATTATGGAAAGTTTCCTGGAAGCAGAGGTCTCTCAAAATGGCGGCCGCTGAGAGTGAAGGTTGCCGCTCTAGTGTTGCAGCTGGAGGAGCTCTTGTGGACAGCTGAGTGATGTGAAGTGCGCTCGTAGCCTCTAAAGTTGTGCACTTCACTAAGGAGATTTTGAGAGACAGAAGCCTTTCTGGAGAAGTCGTGCATTTGTTTTCCTGAGTAAATTGTTGCAGTCATGCAAGTATTCTGAGAGAGAGAGAATGAATTCTTAAGAGTTCCAGTTTCAAGCCGTAGAAACCTTTACTTCCTAGAACATTCGTTTTAGTCATTAGAAAATAGTAAAGAGCAGGAAGAATAGTATTTTCAAAAACATTTGTTTTCTCTCATATTAAAAATAGTGAAGAGCAGTTATTCCTACAGCATTCGTTTAGTCCTGAGAAAACAGTGCAGAGCAGGAAGAACAGTTATTTCAAGAACACTTGTTTTCTGTCATATGCAAAAGGTGAAGAACAGTAAATCCTATAACATTTGTTTTATCGTAACTTGACTCTTGCTCTAGGCAACACTGCTGGTTTAAGGATGACAGCACTTACATTTGTAGGTGACTATACCAGTCCTACAACAAGTCGCAACTTTCGGCCCAACCCTCCCGGCTCACAAGCAGTACCTCACCAAAAACCCAAACAGGAAAAAGTGATTTGTGGCAGCCTTTACGCATGGACTCAAGAGTGTGACATCTCAGGGAGTGCCATGGTTAAACAGAGATTACCCCTTTCTCGCATGAACTACATGTCTCAATCAAACACAGGCAATGAAGGAGATGCAGTAACGTTTTTAGTAGGTTTTAATAATAAAACTGCAACCTACGATCCGTTGCATGGGTTGCAATGATTATAATAATGAACAATGCAAGAAACAGAATTGCAAAGATGAGTCATCAATGCAAAGACCCCCACAATCTTGCAATAACATAAAATGACATGAGATGTGGAATATGTGCTAATACCCTAGCATGATTAACCTAATCCCTAACCTAAAGACAGCTAGGTGTGTTAAACCTAATCTGACAATGGCATGTGCATGAGAAGAGCCCCCCAGCCCTCGTTACCTTGGAATGAGGTCTCTAGCTCAGACTCCATAGAGACACGAAGACTGGGTCAGCATCAAGGCCTCGTGCAGCATCGATAGCAGCGATGGCATCTAGTCAGAATCCCTCTGACTATTTGTCTATGTTTTTAGTAGGTTTTAATAATAAAACTGCAACCTACGATACGTTGCATGGGTTGCAATGATTATAATAATGAACAATGCAAGAAACAGAATTGTAAAGATGAGTCATCAATGCAAAGACCCCCACAATCTTTCAATAACATCAAATGACATGAGATGTGGAATATGTGCTAATACCCTAGCATGATTAACCTAATCCCTAACCTAAAGACAGCTAGGTGTGTTAAACCTAATCTGACAATGGCATGTGCACGAGAAGAGCCCCCCAGCCCTCGTTACCTTGGAATGAGGTCTCTAGCTTAGACTCCATAGAGACACCAAGACTGGGTCAGCATCAAGGCCTCGTGCAGCATCGATAGCAGAGATGGCATCTAGTCAGAATCCCTCTGACTATTTGTCTATGTGAGGTGCATTATTACAGATCTGCTCGGACCCCTGACGTAGGTCTGTTCCCAAACAATAGATAACAAGACATACTTAGGGCAGTAATTATATAAACAATTCTTTGAAAGCAAAAAGTGGGAAAGTACCCAATGTGAATGCCTACATCTTATCTATCTACTGGTGCTTATAGTGATGACTTATCAGAGTGGCACTGATAGCAAGAAACTAAAACATTGTCCTAACTAGAAACAATGCAGCCATCTTGAACTATATGATTCAATAATTGAGCTAAAACAGAGCAAGTTAGTAGGGTAAAAGTCAATGGGTGATGGGGGCACAGGTCTGGAAGCCAGGAGGCCAAGCTAACTCCTGCTTCCCATTTAAAACATAATAGGATTCACTACACACTCCCCATTACCTTAACAATTATGACACCATTATAAGACGCCATTGAAGGTAAATAAATCCAAGCTAAAATGCTCCGGACTAAAAAAAAGTTAAAATCAGTAAAAACTAGCTAAAAGTGTGTTTAAAAACAATTTTAAAAAACTAGCTAAAAACATACAGAGACATAGTGTTGATCATGACAAGCACAGCAGGCCAAAGTAAGGGCAATAAATGCAAACCTTGGAATTTGGTAAGATAAACCAATCATCAAATCTTTCTAACAGCAGTCATGATCTTGAGGAGAATCTTCGAAGCCATTGAATGGAAAGGACCTCAGGAAAGAGGCCACATTGTCAGATGCTAGATCGATGACAGGATAGGCAGATGGATCCACGGAGCAGTAGTGCATAGCCGTCTCTTTTGCAGGTCCACCTGCCGGAGTGGTATTCTCCACAGCACCGATAAAAGGCATATTTTTCACCGGGCGGCTCATAAGTGGCCTTTCCAATCAGCCTTAGTCTTAAGGGCTATGACCGTGAATGAAACCTCATCAGGGACATCAGCTGTGCTTGGTCCACAGGAGGGACAGCAAGACACACTGTAGGCAAATGTTTGAACAGGTATCATACGCAGAGAAAGAAAATACTGGCTGCACGCACCAAAGGACTTTTCGGAATGGCAATGACCAATCATGCTCCACCTCTTCCAGCAATGGAGCACTAAAGTCCTGAACCATGCATTCATGGCACAGTTGGACTGATGATAGTGGCTCCATTATTCCACTTTGCTGGGAAGGCACAACCACTGCGAATCAAAAGCAGCAGTATTCCACCTATTAATGCCAAAAATATAAAAAAGCTGCCAAACACACTTGAAAAGAGTGAATGGATAGCCGAAGGAATGACTCCAAAGACAGTCTTGAAGATGGACACAAATCCAGACCCAACAGCCTTAAAGACATGAACAATCCCTGTACGTTGAAAATTCTGGATACCAGTTCTCCAAAGTGCTTGAGGAAGTTGGTATTTAATAGGGATTGGGAGTCTCTGCTGATGATTATGCTATCTGAAGAGCATATGTCTCACTAGCCAATGTCAACGCAACTTGCTATTAAAACAGTAGCGCCTTTAGTCTGCTCAGCTTGTCATAATTTACACTAACAGTATCAATGTGAGGCAACATTTCTAATACTTTTATCTCTCATGTGGGGGGGAAATAAAACATGTCTGCAATGTGTAACGACCTTTGAGACTGAAATTCCATTGGGAATGCCTGATCACATACTGCCACAGCTTGGTCGCTCAGCACCAAATAAGTTCCATTCAAAAGTCTATGAAATGCGGATTGAATCAAAGGGACAGGAGTACCCTTCGGAAAACAGGCCAACTTCACTACTCCCATATTGCCAAAGCCGTGAAGGGACACCTGCTTGCAGATCATTGAATGACTAACAGGAGTCTCACATTTGATTCCTCTGAGAAAGACCTCTGTTTCGGAGTTCAGACATTTGTATTCAAAGGGCACCTCCCGCTCTTCTTTAATATAGCTATTGCCTAGCCACTCGTATCTGCCCACTGCAAGATGTTTCAGGTATTTCAAAAAGCGAAATGTGGAAATGGGCAAATTATTGATGCCATGTAAAAGGCATACCGTTGATTGACTTTCTCCAACTGTGAAAGGCAACTTTTCTATCTTTTCTATATGAAGTATGGTGAAACTCACTTCTCTTTTAGCAATTGTCTGTTGTTCCCTGGATAAATTAATAGCAGCACACAAGTCACTATCATTAATATACTGCCATGGAACTCGGGCGTTTTTCAAAGTCTGTAATGTCCAACCTAACTGCATGATGGAACGAAGCTGACTTTGCCCATGATATAAAAGGGACATGTCTGTCTGAATGATATCTATCACAAACGATACTATGATTGTCGGGGAATAAATCCTGTTGGACAGACTGTTCATGCCGTTGTCAACAACAGCTAAAGCCTTTTCTAAATTTTCTTCGTCTATCTGCCTTAAATGTGCAGCAGCTACCATCTGAGAAAGCTTCCAGATGTCATTATATATGGCATAGATGAATCTTTTAGAGCGTGGCTTTCTACGACCTAGCAAGACGTCCTGCAAGACTGTATCTTCAGAAAGAGTGTGAAGATGTGCCTTAACTGTGGCCAACGCGTTAGTCAGTACCCACTGTTGCCACAGTTTACCCACACTGTATGTTGTAACTATAACTGTGTGTTGGCCTGAGACAAAACGAGGGTCTGGCCAGCTAATTTTGAAACCCCCTGAAGAATTCACGAATGTGCCTGACATCCATTTGTGTCTATCAGCCAAATTAACCACCCACCGCGGCTGGAAAGTGAAGAGTTATAGGTTCCAGCCTGAACCTTTGCATCTATTTCTTCCTCTGTAACATTCAGGAAGAATTGCCAATTATTAAACTTTACCAGTGTGGGGATACTGGGTGTATTAATTTCTTTCATTTTCGCTAACCCCAGAAATGATGTTTGCTGAATGGAAACATTCAAAAAGATAATTTGCACAGGAGTAAGGCACACTCTAAATAAAGATTCCCTATCCTGTATTTGCCAGTCTTGTGGTCCCTATACGCTTTTGATGTCAATATTGTTCTTCCAGTATTCGTAACCTTCAACTGCAAGACTGGAAACAAAGGAATCTGAATCTAAATGGCTATGTCGCAGAATGGAAAAAAACTGGCATCTTGAAACTACCAACTCCAACCACATTGCTTTCAAGGACACCAAACGCAAACACCACAAACTGATCACTAAAAGGTCCCACTTCAAAAACCGCATTGACACCAATGCTCACAACAGTAAAGAGTTCTTCGGCATCATCAAAGAGCTCTCCACTTCCAGACCTGCTCCAACGAACCCCGCCATCACAGGAGTTCTGCAACTCACTCGCAACCCACTTCTGTCGAAAGATAGAAGAAATCCACAACAGCTTCAACACCCAGACCCACCATCTGACTACAAACACCCACAAACCCAAAGCCCCAAGCAACACCCACCTCCTCCACACCTGGACCCCCGTCAATATAGAAGGCACCGCCAATACCATGGCCTCAATACACTCTGGATCACCATCGGACCCCTGCCCACACAATATCTTCAATAAAGCAAACACCATCACAGCTCCCCACCTCTGCAACACCATCAACAGCTCTTCGAGTCAGCCACCTTCCCAGAAAGATGGAAGCATGCAGAAGTCAACGCCCTGCTGAAGAAACCAAAGGCAAACCCAGATAACGCCAAGAACTACCGGCCGATCTCCCTCCTCCCCTTCCCAGCCAAGGTCATTGAAAAAATTGTGAACAGCCAACTATCCCGGTTCCTGGAAGACAGGCAAGGCGCTCGGCACCTCCCAATCCGGATTCCTCAAAAACCACAGCATCGAGACCGCACTCATTGCTGCCACAGACAACATCAGGACCATGCTCGACGAAGGAGAAACAGCAGCACTCATCCTCCTGGACCTCTCCGCAGCCTTCGACACGGTATGCCATCACACTCTCCGTACACGCCTTCACAACGCTGGAATCCGCGACAAGGCACTCGACTGGATCTCGTTATTTCTCGCAGGCAGAACCCAGAGAGTCCGCCTTCTACCGTTCCTGTCAGAAACCTCCAGAATCATCTGTGGCGTCCCCCAAGGATCATCACTCAGCCCCACGCTCTTCAACGTTTACATGGCCCCACTCGTCAACATCGCACGAACCCACCACATCAACATAGTTTCCTATGCAGATGACACTCAGCTCATCCTCTTCCTCACAAAAGACCCTACAACTGCAAAGAACAACCTCCACAACGGACCTCACGCCATCGCCAGCTGGATAGAATCAAGCCGCCTCAAGTTAAACACAGACAAAACAGAAGTCCTCATTTTTGGCACCAACCCCTCAGCATGGAACGGCTCCTGGTGGCCCACCTCCCTAGGATCCGCACCCTCACCCACCAATGCAACCTGGGATTCATCTTGGACTCCACACTCAGCATGACTCAGCAGGTCAACGCCATCTCCTCTTCCTTCTACAACACTCTCTGCATGCTCTGCAAGATCTTCAAGTGGATCCCTGTCGAAACCAGGAAAACCGTCACCCACACCCTGGTCAGCAGCCAGTTGAACTATGGAAATTCCCTATATGCAGGAACCACAACAAAACTCCAACCAAAGCTGCAACGAATCCAGAATGTATCCTCCCACCTCATTCTTGACGTCCCATGCGGCAACCACATCTTCCCCCACCTCAGAGACCTACACTGGCTACCAATATCAAAGAGGATCACCTTCAAGCTCCTCATCCACGCACACAAGGCCCTCCACAACACAGGTCCAGCCTACCTCAACGACAAACTCACCTTCCACACCCCCATCCGCGATCTTCGCTCTGCCAGCCTCGCCCTTGCCTCTGCCCCCACATCCGCCGCACCACCACCGGAGGAAGATCCTTCTCTTACCTAGCCGCCATGGCCTGGAACGCCCTACCACTCCACCTTCCCCAGACCGAAGACCTCTTGACGTTCAGGAAACACCTCAAGACTTGGCTTTACGACCAGTAGCTCCCCCCACACTCCCCAGCCCCTTGAGACCCTAACGGGTGAGTAGTGCGCTTTATAAATCCTTTGATTGATTGATTGATTGATTGAATAAATCAGCTTTGAGTCCGTTAGAAAATGTTTCCTAATTCTTGAAGGAAGTAATTTGAAATATTATGACTCTAGATCTTTTGTGTCATGCCCAGAAACAATATATGTATTTGTCTGAACAATGTATTGAGCTCCCCACTGGTGGTGTATAGTTAAATACCGATCTATGTCTAGTTGCACAGTGCAGGTAGTAATGTCCCCAGTTTTTATAGCAGAACATTTCCCCATAATTCTTTGTATTTGTGTATACATCATCACTTTCAAACACTGAATAGCCCTTCATTTAATTTAACATTGAATCAACTGGTCTGGACATCCCAATCATCAGATACAACACCAGGTGTAATTACATCAGTCATAGAAATTTTGAAGACATACGGAATTTGAATGACCTCACTAGGCCCGTATACATCAAATGGAACTTTGTCCCACACAATCCCATTAGGAATTGGTAAAGCTGAAATGTTCACAAGCAACAAATCTTTTCGGACCTCTGGGTCTACTGTGCAGGATCGGCCACATTGTGAAGTTTGACGTCATCAATGGAAATGAATGTGTTTGCTTTAGAACCAGGCAGTGGTGGTATGACAGTTCTGGTACCTTGTATTCCCAGGACTGGGACCGGTGCTCTGTAGGATGGACCGAATTCCTTCTTCACAGCGGATCTTCTCATAAACCAGATCCCTGAATTTAGGAATCCAGCAGGTGGAAGTTGTTGGTAAATCCCTTATTCCTAAAGTGGCAGCACTGGTGGATGATTTATCATCACAAAATTGCTGAAGCTCCTGTAAGACAGTGAGACGTTCATTTATGTCAAAAGGTGTATCTGCTGCCACCAAACCAGGGCCCCCTAGATTTGGGACATACATAGATATCCCAAACAGAACCTCATACGGAGTGCATCCCCCCAGGGAACATCGTGGCAGAATATGCAGTGCTCTCTGGATCCCATATAGGTGATGAAGCCAGCTGCGACCAGAACCTAATACACTAGCTGTTAAGGACTGCTGTGGATTACAATTCCTCCTCTCAACAACCGAATTTCCCTCGGGATGCTATAGTGAGGAGTAATGGAGTCCAACACCCATCGTCCCCATGGTGTCACTGAATGCCTTAGAGGCAAATGCAGGGCCCTGGTCCGAATGGAATGCTGCAACCGCATATTTGCCTATTAAGATCAGCAAATCTTTTATAACAGTTCGGACATTAGCCGACTGCTGAGGCCAAACCCACAGGAATCTAGAACAAGAATCTACAGTGACCAAGATGTATTTGTATGCACCATCAGGTTGAAGGGGACCGCAATGGTCCAGTTACACACATTGTAGTGGCCCGTTGGACACTAAGAGGGGTTTCTGGGGGGGGCATTTAATGTTGGAGCCCTTAATCTGCTGGCAAATGTCACAATAAAGAACATATTGTTTTGTCTGTTTGTATAGACCTGGCCAACAGAAGCATTCCTGTAAGTGTGTTACTGTGGCCAAAATACCAGCATGAGCAGTAGCGACACCCTCATGCGCTGCTTCTACGAAATACAATCTCTGGTCTTGGTTGGGGATCGCTCGATCTCCAACCCCAGGAATTGTTGCATATACAACATTCTTTGCACTGATGTGGTAAGAATAGTTTGTAGGGTATGGTTTGGGAAGAGGCTTGCCTTCAGCCGAAGATTTCACGGCAGTCAGAATTTCATTATCCAACCTCGTCTGAGAATGAGTCACAGAAGCCGTAGCTACTGCAGTGTTGCTGATAATGTGTACTCCTGCATGTTGGTGGCCCAATGTATGTACTACATGGACACAGCGTAGCTTATCCTTAAGATCAGCCACCCTTCCCTACAGAGTTCTGTGTTTTATGGTGTTCCCTTTGCAATCGCTGAACCCATTCAGTCACCAATGATTAAGATAAACATTGTAGGACTGGACGCAGTAGTATGAGTCACTGACAATCATAGTGAGTCATCCTGGCTCTGTGTTCTAGCGCTAAAATACGGGCATTGAGTTCAGCCAGCTGAGCCGTGCAGTCCTCTAGGGTCTGCGTGTTGGTATTGTGAGGATAGAAGACTCCATCCTTCAGCACTCCGTTCATGGCTGCACAAGCTACAGAGTATTGATGTTTGATATCTACAGCTGGTTGTGCTGAACCATCAGTATAAGTGACAGCATGGTTTAGTGACAAAATATCTAGAGGAGCGGGGTACTCCTTCTCATCTTGGAGGAATTCTTGTGTCTGAAGTTTTGGATCAAAGATGTAATCAACATTGGTGGCAGTTAGGGAGGATGACCACTGAATCCATTGTGGATGTAATGCTTTAGCATTAGGAATGCTTGCTTTGGTGACAGCCTCTAAGGCTGGCACCGGGGTAACAAAAATAATGTGTTTCCCTTGGGCAAGTGGTCTCTCCTAAATGAAAACCATCTAAACTGCAGTTAGAATTATTTTCTGTGGGTGCAAAACAATGTTCTGCACTGGGGTATAAATGTGATTCATATGCTATAGGCATCGTGTCTCCTTCATTAAAGGTGACATAAGTGAACCCAATGGCACCAGCAATTATTCTGATGATCAAATTTGTTTTGTTGTCATGGGTGTGCAAGTGTTTTGCTTCTAGCATGTCCTATTGCAATTCCATAAGGATGCATGTGTGTTCAATTGTCTAGTGTCTGCTAGAAAAATCAGGGTACATTAAGTCATAGAGTGGCTTGATACGTTGTGCATAGTCAGGAATGTAAGTTCTGCCAAAATTGAAGAAACCAAGTAGAGATTGTAGTTTCTTGATTGTATTTGGTGGCTGGAGTTCAGCACATTTTTCTAGAAAGTGCGGGGCCAGGCTCTTGCCCTCGTTTGATAGCTCATATCCCAGGACCAATACGCTGAGAAAGGCTATTTTAGTTTTCCTAATGTTAAATTTGTAACCAAGGGCTGCAAATCCTAAATGATCCAATTGACCCTAGCAAGATGAATGTTGAGGTTGTCATCTGTGAGATAGATGTCATCCACGTAGGACAACGCCTCTGGATGAATATCATGTAATATTGATGTTACACAGGCTGAGAACCGCCCTGGGCTGTTCTTATGGCCTTAGGGCAAATGGCAAAAATGTTTTTGTAAGCCAAATGAGAATGCACTTGGGTCCCGACTTTTGTGTGCTAAGTTCTGGCAGAAAACAACATTGGAGATATCCAAAGTTGTTTTGTATTTTTTGTGCGCTATGTTATTAATTAGTGCTGTGCTATGTGAATTTTGTATAGCATACATACGTGTATGACTGTTTAAGTTTCTGTAATCTAAGACTATTTTATAGGAATGGTCTGGTTTTGCAATAGGGAATAACGAATTATTCATTGCAGAGATACAGGGCTCAGTTACCCCCTGGTACTGGAGCTGAGTGAGGATCTCCCTCACTGGAGCTTGTGCTTCATGTTTAACAGGATATTGTGGCTGAGGCTGGGGTGTAGACCTGATAGGTATTACTTGACAAGGTGAGACCTTGTCCCAACCTACATGATTGCGGTATAACGCAGGTACCTGCGCTAAAGATCAGTTGACAGCATAGGCTTGTTTTACCGCTTCTGGAACAAGATCAGAGAAAGAAGGCAAAATTACATCTTCCCCATGTGGGAGCTTATGGACGTGCTCAGGTGGCCAGTCCCTTTCGGCCAGCAGGATATCACAACTAAGTTCATCCTAGAATACCACACTAATGGTGCGCTCTACGTCTCCCTCAATTTGGATTTTTAAATTATAATCCCTGTCAGGTGGAAGAATGCACCCGTCCGCAGTCTCAACTGCAATGTAATCGCTAGTTGCTGTCGCATCCAGATGATCTTTCAGACTCTGGCGACGTATCGTGACCTCTGCTGCGCTGCCTAACAGTGTCACTGCCCACTTCTTGTCTTCAGCAATGTTCTCAAGTGTACTGTCATTTTTAATTGACAGTACTGCCACCTTTTTCTTTTCAAACAGTGGCTTTTATTCAGGGACGTATCTTCCTTTTTGTCTGAAGTCAGTGGTAAGTCTTTCTTCTGTTTCACGTATTCAGGACGTCGATCAAGCCAGCCCCCTCTCTTGATACATCTATGGGTGTGTCCTGAAAGGAACTAGAGGGACGTGAATCAGAATATCTGTCAGAAGTTATTATATTTTCTCTATTTCTGAGAGTATATCTCGTGTCAGTGTTCTCTGGGTGTGGAAAATCTGCTCTCTGATTTTGTCGGTCTTTAAATTGTTTTTGTTTAACCCAGCGCTTTTTATAACCCTCTTGTGCTTGTTTAGTACCTTCCTGAGTGGTGGTACTCTGTATTTCGAGCTTTTTTGTCTTGGCTCCCAAACTATCCTGCCCTATATTGGTATAAGTGTCGGAAACTATTTTCAGTAGCCAGTGCTACCGCTTCCTCTTTAATGTTACTGAGCATGATTGAGGAGAGTGCGTCAAAGTTACGCATTAATTTCATCCCCAAATCTAGAGCTGGAGCAGCCCTGTGCTCATTTTAAATTTGTTTTAACACACCCGGTAAATTGGCAAGTGTTGGGGTACCATGTGTGGTAGTATAAATTGCAACAAAGACTGTACCCCATGTAGCACAGTCATCCACAGAGGGAACCATCCCGAAGGCCAAGCACATTGTGAGAATTCTATGTTTTTCCTGTGGTCCCGTATTGGGAAAAACAGCTTTCAGCTGATTTGTTTTATGAGCTATCCAGAACAAAATGTTCTTTTGTTCTGTGGGTACTTTACCCATAACAGAATGTGCTGTTTGTGGATTAATCCCAGTAGTATCTAGTTGGTAACCAGCAGGTGCTGGTGGTGCTGGATGCGCAGGTGTAGTGTTCAGAGTTCATATTACGAACTGAACCAGTCATCAATATAGTGTTACTATCTCAACATATATATTATGCAGGTCTGCTGCCTGCATATTTTGTATACCTTGGTGAGGTGTGTATGTGGCACACATAGGCCACATTGGTCCTTCATTACCTAAGGGACCTAATCTCACAGGTTGTATTCTGTGTGGTAGGGTGCCATTAAACCAGTTCAGGTGTTCTTGATAAGTAATCGGAATTTCAAGATACTGGTATGCTCGGTACAGTTGAGGTACGTTTGCAATTCTGTATTTGTGAAATGGGAATGATCTTTGGACTTCCTCAGGAAAGGTGACCCAAGAGTAGAATGTTTGTTTGGTAAGCTTCAATAGCTTCTACTGTGAATGTGACATCCCCACCCTTGTCTGTTAAGCCATGCACTACAAGGTGTAGAGTTAATGCCTGTCCAGAATTCTCAGGAATGTCTATGGCATTAGCCATATTGTGAAATGAGTAAAGAGATGGGACACCAAGTGGGGAGAAAAGTCTTTTCAATGGTTCGAGCTCGAACAACCTACAGCCTAGTTAGGTGCTCCCTGTTCAGCTGAGGAGGATCTTCCCTAAGGAACTTAGGGTACCTGTTGTATGTGAGACAGTGGTAGTCAGGGTATCCATAAATTATTTCCTAAACACCATCCTTGGTGGTGCCATGTCGTACTTTGAATCTTGCTCTAGGCAAGACTGCTGGTTTAAAGATGACAGCACTTTTGTTTGTAGGCGACTATGCCAGTCCTACAACAAGTCACAACCGTTGTCCCAACCCTCCCGGCTCACAAGCAGCACCTCACCAAAATCCCAAAAAGAAAAAGGGGATTTATGGCAGCCTTTACACATGGATTTAAGAGTGTGACATCTCGGAGTGTCATGGTTAAACGGAGATTATCACTTTCTCGCATGAACAACATGTCTCAATCACACACAGGCAATGAAGGAGATGCAGTAAAGTTTTCAATAGGTTTTATGAACAAAACATCAACCTACGATATGTTGCATGGGCTGCAATGACTAGGATAATGAATAAGGCAAGAAACAGAATTATGGAGATAAGAGTCATCAATACAAAGACCACCACCAACTTGCAATAACATAAAATGACCTGAGATGTGGAATATGTCCTAATACCCTAGCATTATGTACCTAATCCCTAACCTAAGGAGAGCTAGGTGTGTTAAACCTAATGTGCCAATGTCAAGTCCATGAGAAGAGCCCCCCCCAACCCTTGTTACCTTGGAATGAGGTCGCTACCTCAGACTTTGTAGGGACACAAGGACTGGGTCAGCTTCAAGGCAACGGGCAGCATCAATAGCAGCGATGGCATCTGGTCGTAATCCCTCTATCTGTCCTTGTGAGGTGCATTCATACAGATCTCCTCAGACCCCTGACGTAGGTCTGTTCTCAAACAATAGATAACAAGACATGGTTGGGGTGGCAATTATATATACAATTCTTCGAAATCAAAAAGTGGGAAAGTACCTAATGTGAATACCTACACCTTATCTATTTACTAGTGCTGATAGTGACGCCTTAGCAGAGTGCCACTGATAGTGAGAAACTAAAATATTGTCCTAACTAGAAACAATGCAGCCATCTTGGAAATATACAAATAAATAATTGAGCTAATCAGAGCAAGCTAAGTAGGGTCAAAATCACTGGGTGACGGGGGCATTGGTCTATAAACCCAAAGGGTAAGATAACGTCCAGTTTCCCAGATAGGATTCACTACAGTTTTAGCTGTAAGAAAACTGTAAATAACAGGAAGAGTAGTTTTTTCAAGAACATTCATTTTAGTTATGAGAAAACTAAAGAACAGGAAGAGCATTATTTTCAAGAACATTCGCTTTTGTCACAAGGAAACTGTGAAGAGCAGTCATTTCAAGAATATTAGTTTTTTGTCATGTGAAAATTGTGAAGAACAGGTTTTCTCCTACAATACTCATTTTCAATCAAATCCAGTGTGCTGAAGAAGAGGAAAAGAATATGGCAACAGAAGTTGTATAATCTCATACCAAAAACTTCCACAAGTAAAAGTTCATTATATCACACTTTAATTGTGGCATCTGAAAGACTCTTACCTCCCCAGGAAGCTTTCCTAATTTTAGACCCTACTATTAATTTAGTGAAGCCAGAACGGAGGGGGTTCTCCTCAGATTTACCAACAGAATATCTTTTTCATATAAAGTAGGCCTGAATTGTGAAGCGTTTGTATGCCAAACAAAGTGCTTTAAATGCTACTCTTTTCCTAACCGGGAGACCGTGAAGTAACTCAATGGTTTGGGAGACTGATGTAAAGTAATTTTCTCAGAAGGAAAACTACTGCATTTTGCACTAATTTGTTCATGTGCATTTGTTGTATGCCCATATGTAGGGCATTGCAGTTAGAATGGACTAATGTAGTCATTACTTCAAACCAGAACTAAAAAGGAAAAATAGAAGAAAACTTTTTCAGTGTTTTTAGAAGATAAAAACAAGAGAGGGTAGATTGATTTTTTCTGGTCTGAAAACGTAAGCTTGATGTAAAAAATGACCCTCAGATTTCTAACCTTAGAGACTGGAAAAGAGAGAGGGCCCAAATCCTGAGGCCACCAAGTAAGATTCCAAAAGATTGTTTCTTTCCCAAAAAGGAAGACCTCTGTTTTCTCAGAGTTTAACTTAATACAGTTGTGACCCACCCAGTGTACAACCTCATGCGTACACTACTGAAATGTTTGGTGACCTCTGATGGATCTCCTGAGACTGAAACTACAATCTGCGTATCATCTGCATAGGATACAGTGAGAAAAAAAAAAAATCAATTTGGACAATGACCCCACATAAATATTAAAAAGGGTCAAGCTCAGGGAATATCTCTGAGGGACCACACATGGCAATGTGAAAGATGCTGATATAAAGTCACCAAAAGTGACTGTTTGTTCTCTATTTGAGAGAAATGTTAGAATCTCACGAGCTGGCCCTTCAATACCTCTGCTTTCTAGGTGTTTGGTGAGCACTTTATGGGAGACAGTGTCAAACGCGGCAGATAGATCAAGTAGGATCAGTGCCACTTTCCCTCCACTGTCCATGATCATTCAGATTTCTTCTGCTGCAACGACCAATCCTGACTCTGTACTGTGCAGCATCTAGGATCTCATTACCGTCCAAAAGGGATGAGAGTTCAGAGTTAAGATGTTTTTCCAGTACTTTTGTTGGAAAGGAAAGCCGAGAGATGGGTCTATCATTTTTAACCTCACTGGGGTCAAATGAGGACTTTTTCAATAAAGGTAGAATGGAGACTTTCTTCAATCAGTCAGACAAATTCCTACTTGAATTATACAGTTTGAAAGTATAGTAAGGTGACCTGAAATTGTATTAGTTGCTGATTGTAAGATTGTTGGAGTACAGGGATCTGAGGGGGAGCCAGATATTGTGTCCTTAATAACCAAATTGACTTTATCCTCATTCAACACGGAGACATCCTGAAACATAGCCTGTAATGTCTGGGAGCTATCCAGACATTAACCCAACAATTTAGAGTCCTGGCTGGCATTAAATTTACAATATAATTCCTGAACATCATCTTGAAAAACAGCAATCTTAATGCAACTAGATTGATCAGGCACCAAAGTATTTGAAGTATTCAGATTAGAGAGTGTTTTAACTGTCTTGAATAGTTCCTTAGCAGAGTTTATTTTGTCTGTAAATTATTTAGATTTATTCTCTATAAACAACTCTTTGCACTTCAATATATATTGTTTGTATTTGGTTCTTTCTGCTTCGCAATCATTTTCGTACCACACCCTTTCATGGTGCCTGCACTTTTGCTTTAAAATTCTCATGTCTGTTGAAAACTAAGGGGCATTGGGCTGGTTCCTATGGTTTCTAAAAGGTTTTAGGGGGAATGTTAAAGATACTGCTGCATTATTCCAGTCCTTGTAATTAGAAGCAGCTGCATTAGGATCCGTAACTAGAAAAGGCTGAGGATTAGCAAGTAGTGTTAATGTTTTCCAAGCTCTGGCTTTAACAGGCTTATGAGTAGTATTGACTGTAGTGACTTTTGTTGAAGTTTGTAGTGAAAATACTATAGCTTTATGACTGGTCCAGATGAGAGATATAATAGATTTAACGTTTAACTCCTGATTGTTGGAGAAAATACCATCTAAAGTGTGGTCTGAGGGATGGGTGGGTTTATCGACCAATTGATCGAGATCAAAATCAAAGAGGTGTAAGTAGTCAATCAATTGCTCTCTAACTGAATTATTTGAGTCCTCTAGATGAAAATTAAAATCTTCTAAAATTGTGAAATTGAAACACTGCAAGCAGGATCCAATAAATTCATTAAGCGTAAGTAAATAATCTTGTTTTAGGGCCTTGGGATTGATAAATGAGAAGACCGTTAAACTCTTCCTCGTTATTGATTTTAAATTTAAAAATACATCCCTCACAATCTCGTTGGGATACTTCCTCACAAGTGATTTCTAAATGGTTTCAGTAAACAATTGAGATGCCACCTCCACGTTTATCTTTACGGTCTACACTAAAAGAAGTGAAACCCTTGGGTACTGCAACCATCAGATCAGGGCCGCAGGTCTGGGCTGCCCATGTTTCAGTTATAAACACTATATCAGGTGAGTGATCATCCAGAAATTAATTGAACTCATAACGTTTATTGAGTGAGTAGGCATTTGACAGGATGCCCAACAGCGTGCCCACACCTTCTGAACTTGCAATTGATGTAGTTTGAGGGGTTGGGCCAGTATGTATGCTAGGTGTTACTAGTGGATGTGCTAGGTCTGTTTTCCATACAAAATAGCAAGGCTTGGACTCTAAACGATGGATATCATTCTTAAACATTACAGGAGTTAATCTTACTCATTAGATTCAGACTCATAGGTTGCTCCCTAATGTATGTTAGCAGGGGGAAACAACTAGGGGTTCTGGCACCTGGTGACATCCTGGCATGATTGAGCACTGATTGGCTTACCTTCGGCACACCATTGGTGTGCCCGCTACATGGGTCCACTGCTCATACGCCCTTAAATTCATTAAATATAGACATTTGTCAAATACCGAAGAAGCAGTAGACCACAACCATCAGAATTAGGGTGAGGAATGTGTTTATATCAACCAGGAAGGGAACTGCAAGTTTCAAAAACATCCTCTCAGCACACTCAGCGAAGCTGCAGAGGCCTGAAGCCCTGTAATCAGCACTCAAAACAAATAAACAATGCAGGTAAAATCACCCCACCCCCAAACAAAGTCCCCATAAAAGTGAAGGAATTAAAAATTGTACAAACCATGTTAGTAATGCTGGTTACAATGCTTGTTTCATCTGTCTAACAATTGCAGCTCATTCTCTCTATCCAAGAATACAATTGTTTCAATACGTTTGAAAACCTTTATTCGTACCTTTCAAGGGGTAATATCTGTTTCCATAACTTCCTTAGGAGTCAGAGTATCATGCTTGAGGTTGCTGTAGTCATCTATGAACCCGGGAAGGTTGAGGGTTCAGGTGAGGCACTGTGAGCTATCTAGGAATGGGGGTCAACAGTTTCTGATGTCACTTCTCTAATCCTGAAACAGTGCTACTCTAATATGCAGTCCTACCTTTTTATTTTAAACAGTGGAATACTGTACAGTGGAGTGTAAAAGAGTGGAGTAGCATAGAGTGGAATAGCATAGATGGGAGTGGTGTACAGTAGAGTGGTGTAGAGTGAAGTAAGGTACAGTGGATTAGTGTACGGTGAGTTGGCATACATTTAAGTGGCATAGTGTCAAGAAAATCATTATAAATTGGAGCAGTGTTTCATACAGTATAGTGGAGTGCTGTGTGGTATAGGGCTGGAAACTGTTAGAGTGTAGTAGAGAGTTCTACAATAGAGTGTAAGGGCATAGAGTTGCGTGCAAATTAGGACAGTGTAGTGGACAGGGACAGAGTGAAGTAGAGCCTAGTAGAGTGGCATGGAGTGAAGTACAGTTTTATAGAGTGGAGTTATATAGAGGCGAGGAAAGTACACTGGAATGGTGTAGAGTGGAGTAGCATACAGTGGAGTGGCAAAGTGAAATAGCGTAGAACAGAGTAGTGTAGACTACAGTGGTGTACAGTGGAGTGGCACAGAGTGTAATAGCGTATAGTGTAGTAGCATACAGTAGAGTGGCATACACTGAAGTGGTCTAGACTGGAGGAGCGTATTATGGGGTGGGGTAGAGTGTAATAGCATACAGTGGAGTGGGATACCATACAGTAGAAAGGCAAAGATTGAAGTTGCACACAGTATAAGTGTAGAATGGAGTGGCGTACAGTCAAATAGCATAGAGTGGAGTGGCGTAAAGTAGTATAGCATACAATGGAGTGGAGTACAGTGGAGTGTTGTAGACTGGAGTAGTGTGCAGTTGAATGAGGTAGAGTGAAATAGCATATAGTGGAGTGGCAGAGAGTGTATAGAGTGTAGGGGCGTCCAATGGACTAGCATATAATGGAGTGACATATAGGGGAGTGATGTACACCGGAGTGGCATAGAGTGAAGTAGTGTATAGTGGAGTGGCATACAGTGGTCTATCGTAGAGTAGAGTGATGTACAGCAGAGTGGTGTAGAGTGTAATTATCTATAGTGGAGTAGTGTACAGTGGAGCAGTGTATAATGGAGTGGTGTAAACTGGAGTGGCATGGGGTAGAGTGTAGTAGCATGCAGTGGAGTGCTGTACATGAGAGTGGAGTCCAAACAAATAGTGTAGAATGGCGTGGCATAGAGTGGAGTGCCAAAAACTAGAGTGGCATGGAGTGGAGTAGCAGACAGTGGAATAGCATAGAGTGGATTGACAAATGGTGGAATGGTATAGAGTGGAATAGCATATACTGGAACAGAGTACAGAAGAGTCGCATACAGTGGAGTGGCGTGCACTGAAGAAGCATAGAGTGGAGTTGCATACTATGTAATAGCATAGAGTGGACTGATGTAGAGTGGAGTTGTGTACAGTGTAATAGTGTAAAGTGGAGTGGTGTAGAATGGAGTGTTGTACAGTGAATGGCATATAATGGAATGGTATAGAATGAAGTGGAGTACATTGGGGTTGAGGGTAATATTATACAATGGAGTGGCATACATTGGAGTAGGGTCCAGTCAAATAGCACAGAATAAAGTGGCATAGAGTGGAATGGCATAGAGTGGGTTAGCGTACAGTGGAGTGCAATACAGTGGAATAGCATTTAGTGGAGTGTTGTAGACTGGAGGGCCATAGACAAACAGAGTAGAGAGGAGTGGCATACAGTAGAATATCACAGAGTGAAATATTGTAAAGTGGAGTAGCGTCCAGTGGAGTGGCATACAGTGAAGTGAGAGACTGGAGTGTCAGAGTGGTTTTATGTACAGTGTAATAGCATAGACCGGAGTAGTTTAGAGTGGAATAATGTATAGCAGAGTGGCTACAGGGGTGTGCATATAAATGTTTGTGAAATTTACCAGCAATATAGCTTGTGGTGTGCAGAGTAACACAAGACCTCTAATTGTGCGCCTTGCATTTCTCCAGATTTACGAATCAACACAGAGCCATGCATGGTGGCTTTGTGTTCCTTTGTAAATCTGACTTAAGTACTGCATTGCCTGTGCAACACCATGAATGATGCAAGGGTACCGCAATCCAATAATACAGCTAGGTCTTAGTTATATTTTGGGCCATGGTATACTGTGGCAACTTTGAAATATACCATTGTACAGAGCGATAACAAGCTAGTATATAAGTGAGTAACAGCTGTTTGTTGTGAATGAAAAGCCAGCCATATTGTCTTTACTACACATTGGCTGTGCTCAGTGTTAGGGCCTTGGATATAGGTAAGTAGTAGTACCCTAACTACTACCACTTTATTAAAGTGGTAACAGGTAGAGAAATGCATTTTTTTTGTACATATTTATAAATACGTTTACAGTCATGTACCATGATGGTTTCACAAAACATTTAGTGAAATTCTGCAAAAGTACAGCGGTGACAGACGTCACTAAGTATCAATGCCTTAAAAAATATTTACCCTACGTCAGTACACAAAAAGCATCATCACTGCACCATAATTCAGAATCCTGGCAAATTTTATGAAAAATCCATTCAGTTGTATTTGCGCTGCGTCAAATACAATAGTCTACGGAAAATGCAATGGTGGAAAAACCTTCCTCTTTGCACCCCTTTAACGATTGCCAAAAAACATCCTCTCTATATGTAAAAGAAAATGCTATAGATATGGATTTTTTGGGGTGATTTGTCAAATGGGTGGACATGTATTAAGAAGGTAATATCTGAGGAATTTTTCTCTTTGGGAATACTAACTATAACTACAGCGTGGCAATCAGATTTAATGCGATTTCTTTTTTACCTATTGTATTTGTTATGTATTTGTACATTGGTTTACATAAGGTGTGACCATAAGCATGACTTTTAGCTAGTGAAACAGAAACTTTACATATGCAGTCTACTTTATTTTTTTGGCTTCCTTCCTACTTTTAGTAGGATTGTGCTACATATGAAGCCCAAAGTGAATGAAATGTTATGAAAATTAAGATTAGTTTTTTCCTAATGGCCAATTATCATGTCCTCTATATAGTAGTTTGTGCAGCTCACTACTAGGTCACTTTTTCATGGTGTTGAACATGGGTGCATAGTAAATATGTTTTTTGTTTTGCTTGCTGGGCCACTTTTATTTTGTGATCCAGAGTGGATGCAAAGAAAACCTATGTTGATCAGATGTATTTAGCCTTAGGGAGGTCTTCCCAACGTTTTGCCTGCCTCCCCCACTTTGATGACCATGTTTTTGCTGGCTTTAGGACTTTGTGCATTTTACCACTGCTAACCAGTGCTAAAGTGCTTGTGCTCTCTCTCTCCCCGAAACATAGCCATGTTGTCTTATCCCCAAATGGCATATTTAATTTACTTATAAGCCCCTAGTACAGCTCACTATGTGTGCCCTAGGCCTGTAAGTTAAATGCTACTTGTGGGCCTGAGAGCTGACTTTGCCACCCACATAAGTAGCCCCAAACCATGACTTAAGCCTGCCATTGCTGAGCCTATATGTGCAGTTTACACTGCCATGCCAACCTGACAAAATAACACTGTTGTCAGGCTGAAACCTTCCCTTTTTTTATAAATAAATGTCTCCCCTAAGACAGGCCCTGGACAATCCAGGGGGCAGGGTGCAATGTATTTAAAAGGCAGGACATGTGCTTTTAAGTTTTACAAGTTGTCCTGGTAGTGAACAACTCTCAAAGTAGTTTTTCACTGCAGCAAAGCCTATTTCTCCCATAGGATAATATTGAGATTACCTTATTAGAACTTAGAAGTGTAATTCAAGATCTGGAAATATTATTTTGGGGTTGGGGTCTCTGGTATCACTATTTGTCTCTGATCACTTGTCTGAGGTGTGTCATAGCTGGGCATTGTGTATTCCCCCTAGACAGTCAAACAATCGGAGTTTAGATGTGACTTGATGGGCCTTCCTAGGCAGAATGGGAGGGAGAACCTGGGCACAGCGTCACACTTACACCTGAATGGGCTGTGCGCTATCCCACGCAAAGGATTGAATAACCAAACCCCTGTACTGGGTCTGAAGCCAGGGCAGGAAGGGCAGGGCTTCTGTGCACTTCAAAGGCCTGTCTTTGAAGTCTCCCCCATTTCAAAGACCAAACTGGGTAAAAGTGCTGGACCTCAGACACCAATAAGACAGTACACTCCTGGACCTGTGGATACTCTGACAGGCAGAAGGATTACCATGCTGCTACAAGGACTGCCACTCTGCTGGTCTGCTACTCTGCTGGACTGACCTGCTGCCTTCTTGCCTGGGAATGAGAAGGACTGGACCTGCATCTCTCCAACCCACAACCCAGAGAGACTCTAAGAGCCAGCTGGCTGGTCTCCTGATTGAAGTCTCAGGAACATAAAAGAATTCCAACCCACCTACATCTACACCTGGACTCTGCCATCTGTGAGTCAACCCTGCCACATGGTGCCATCCCAGTCATGGACCCTTGGAAGTGGGCTTAAGGTGTTTGCTGTGGCTGAAATGACTCGCTGCTTGGAACAGATCTGACACATCGCCTTTGTTGCGAGGATTGGAACCAGCGCATAGACCAATTTGCATGGATTGGAGTCGACCCATCACCACTCCAATGTGGATCGACCTTAGTTCATCAACTTCAGAACTGTTGTGTCTCAGACTTGATGCATCACTGCTGTTGAGTGGAGAAAATCAATGCATCTTTGCTACTTTGTGGGGATCAGTGCATAACTCCTACATCCTGAGGAACAGTAATGTGCCACACATGATGGCACAACTACAGAGAGAGGGGGCCTGGCTCATTGATATGTTTCCAATAGTATATGTGCAACTGTTATGACACTTCCCTTCACATTATACCCTGTGTCACTAATTGTATTGTGATGGATCCATCTTTTGTGCACACAGGACACTCTGGCTATCCTAACATTCTGTGGCTGCTGACACCAGTGAGATATCACACAACAGATGGTGAAAACCATTTCAATGAGGCCCAGGGCAGGATGAGGCATGTTATTGAGAGGACTTGTAGCCTGCTAAAGGCCAGATTTTGGTGTCTACACGTCTCAGGAGGTGCCTTGCTCTGCAGACCACTGAAAATCTGCCAGATTGTAGTCGCCGGCTACATGCTACACAATCTGTCTCTGAGATGTCACATACCATTACCTGATGTTGAAGAGTTGGCAGCTGGACCTGTGGCTGATGATGGTGACACTGATGATGTAGGTGAATCTAGTCACAGAGTTGATCCAACTTCCGATGTTTTACAGGTATGTGTCAAGTGTTATGTATGTGAAATGTACTCCAGTCTGCCTTGTGACATAGCTCATCCTGGTGTGTGTGATCAGTGGAGGTGGTAAGTGCAGCTATTCTTCTGTGTGGGTTTTTGGCAATGACGTGTTGCCCATCAGGGAAGGTGTCACTGTTCATATGTCAGTGCTATGAATACTGTGCTGTTGACTGCCATCAATGTCCATGATGTATGGTCCCATTATACAGTGTGAACTGCTAAAGCACTGGCAACCAAGGTTGTGTCAACAGTATAGCAACTTGTCCTCACTGTACACAATGGATGGATATGGAAGGTAACTCATATTGACAGTGGAACTCGGCTATAGTTGTGAGCTGTGAGGGATGGGCAGTTGGGAATGGATGTCTTGTAAATGTGGATCTGCTATGGTCATTTGTGTTCATGTGCCACTTGGGTACTTGCGTTAGGGAGGACAACAATGTACTGCATGTGTGTTGGCTGGGCAACAGTGACTCCAATTGTGATGGTTGTCGCTGTCTTGGTGTATTTGCTGGTAATTTTGGGTGGTGCTACTCTGGTTCCTGCCTTGATTGGTGGCTCCCTTGATACAGGATTGGATGATAAGTTTGTCCTAGTACCAATCTTGCTGCACGTGCCTCCCCCTTCTGTCCATCTTACAGGCTATTGATGGTCAATGGTTTAAGTAAGCTGACATATTGTACAACAGTTAATTCATACATGTTACAATAAAGACAGGTAAGCAGTAGCAGTGTTCAGTAGTGTTTATTGTCATTTACAAGTGCAATGGGTGATGTGTGCGGGACTGGTGGTTAAAATCATCGAAGCAGTTGAGCCAGCTGTTTGTAGTACATGTCCAGCATCCAAGGGCCCTGGAAAAATAGAGAGATGACAGCGGACAGTCAACAGGCTGCATCAGTGGCAAACAAGGGAGAATGTTCAGGAGGGTCTCACTTCCTGGCAGTGGTCTTGGCATCAGCTCCTGCAGGATGTCTGGATGGACAACCTTGTTTGCAGGGGGGTCCTCAGCCACAAGGGGAGGGTTGCTAGTGGCCTGTGGCCCCCCTGGTAGGGCCTCCATTCCACTATCTGAGGTATAAGTGAATGGCACAGATGGTATGTGGGTAGTGGGAGTGGCCTGCTGGTTGGCGGAGAATGCGTGCTGAATGGATGTGAGTTACTTTAACACCCCTGCAATGGTGGCCATGGTGGCATTGAGAGCCACTGCTGCATGGCCTCCTGGTGGTATTCCCTCTGCCACCTCTGGTTCTCCTGCAAGGTGGAGCGTATCTGGCCCACCTTGTCCTGTGATTGCTGGTATGCTCCCAGGTCTTAGGAGATGGCCTTCTGGCCAGTCCTTGCTGTTGGGGGCATCCCTTGGCACACAGGTGCCCTCCCACTGTGCCTCTGCCCCTGGCATGGTGTGCCCACTTCCAGCTACACCAGGACGATCATTGTTTTGGGTGTGAGGGGTTGGCTCAGGTCCCTGTACTGTGGGACACACTACTGTTTGAACAGTCCTTGGGACACAGGTTTGGGGAGGAGGGTTTTCCTGTGTTGTGGTTACCACAGGGGTGGGGGGGCTCAGATGTGAGCAAGGTGGGGCTGGTGGTGGTAGACTGACCAGTTGTCCCAGATGGGCCAGGTGGGTCATCAATGTCCAGACATCCAGAGCAGTAGTCCTCCCTGGGGCCTTCATCCTGGGGAGGACTGTGTCTCTGGCATCCTCTGCATGGTGGCAGTGGCAGGAGCACCTATGGATGGAGCGGGGGAGAGCTACATTGTGGAGGTGTACTTGTTCATATCATTGTATGACGCATACAGTGGCTTGACCTGCTTGCCCTTGAAGGTAATGACATATGCTGCACTTCAGACATTGTTAGTGGGTGATGGATTGTGGAATTGGTAGCATTCTCCATGGAAGGTTGTGGATAGCATAGCTGTCATTGTCATGTAGTGGTACATGGTCAAAGTATCCAGTTTTTGTAGCTGTTGCAATGGCTTTAGATGCAGGTGTTCCACAGTGAAGTGGGACTGGCATCTTTTCATGTGTGAGGAGTCATGCACTGTAGGAGTTGTAGTGCTTGCCATTGTGAGTGCTATCCGTGCAATCCAGCTGGACTGTGTGAGGATGGTGGCAGGTGGGTGGTGTGGCATGCAGCGTAGGGGCATTAGGTGATTGGGTGGTGTGAGGATGTGTGAGGTGGGTTGCATTAGGGAGTGATAGGGTGGTGGGGACGCATGCTGTACGGGAGTTGTTGGTGGTAGGAGAGTGTTAGTGACTTACCAGTCCTCCGATTATTCCATTCAGGCCCTCTGAATTCAGTATGTCGAAGACCTTCCCCTCCCATTAGTGTCAACTCTGGGGGAAGAGGTGGGGCCCACCGCTAGTCGTGTTGATGGCAATGTGGTGTTGTGATGCCATGGTACACACCTTCCCCTGTAGGTAGTTCTACCTCTTTCTGATATCCTCCTGTGTGCATAGATGGTTGCCCACTGAATTGACCCTGTCGATCATCTGCCATAACTCAATTTTCCTGGCAATGGATGTATGCTGGACCTGTGCTCCGAAAAGTGTCTCTCCCCTGACAATTTCATCAACCATGACCCTCAACTCTTCATCTCTCAATCGTGGGTGCTTTTGAGGGGACATGGTGGTAGTGAAGTGGATTGGGGAGGGGGGGTTGTGTGCCAGGGTGATGTGTTTGGTGCTTGATGGGGTGTATAGGGTGTCTCAGTTGGTCTGGTGGTGGATTGTGGTTTTTGTGTGCAGATGTGCTGTGAGTGCCGTGTGTGTGTGCCAATAGGGGATATGTGCTTTGTATTGGTTGTGGCAGTATCTCCGGGTTTGTGTGAATTGTTCCTTTTGCAAAGGTTTTTGGGATGTGTGGGTGTGTTTCCTAGTGGTGTGTGTGTCTGATATCTGCATGTGTCTAAGATGTGGGGTGTTCGTACTATCCAATGTGGCTTTGGGTTCTTCTGGATGTGTATTTTTGAGTATGGCGGGTCGCACCGCCAATTGTTTACCGCCATAGAAGGACCGCTGTCCCGATTTGTGGGTCATTAAATGGTGGGTGGTATGTTGTCAGTGTGGCGGTGCTGAGAGTGGGACTGCCTCTCTCTCATCCTCGGCCGGCCTGATGGTGTCAGATTTTTGACTGTTTTTGGGTGAACTTCTATCTGTGACTCTTAATACGGCGGGTCTTTTGGCAGTCACAACCACAGTGGTCTTCAGAACACACCACCAAAATTGTAATGAGGGCCTCAGTCCTCCCAAAATAAAACGGATGCAGCAGGTCTGCTAAGTTATAAAGGGACAAAAATCTAAAAAATACTTCTCTCTGGTCACCCTAACTGGAACTAGAGTGGCTGCCGCCACTCTGACAGAAGGCAACCTGAAGGCTAGATAATCCCAATATTATCTCCATTCCTACACCAACTTGGTATGAAAGCTTTTTTGAGCTACTGTAACTCACATTTGACAATTTCGTAGGAAGCTGTAAATAACTCTGAATACCCCAGAACTGTATGTGTCCTTTATGTATTTAGCCCCAGGAATTCCATAGCCATTGGGTTAGTAGAAAAACAAGATTTCTCGGTCAAATGGATGCGGATACTGAATTGCACTGCTCCTTGTACCTAAACCCATAACAGGAATAAGGGCAAGCTTGTTGTTCCTCCTGATGTATTGAAGATAAGGAACTTCAGTAGGAGAGTCTCAACAGGTCTATAAGTATGTATTGCTTGTGGTATTTGTATATTGTGAACCTATCCATAAAGGCCACAGAGCACGGTAGAGGTCCACAAGCAAGTATACAGCCAATAAGTGGTTTGAGATGAAGCAGGAATCTGAGTATGGAGGAGGACTGTTACTTTATCATCATGTAATGTTTTTTTTAAAGTTGTGTTTTCAGGTCTTTCTTGAATAGGAGTGGCTTATGGTGGTGCTCATGGATAGAGAGATATGGTTCCAGAACCTGGTTGCTTCAATGTAGATGACCTTTTCTTTAGTTTTTTTATTTATTTATTTGAACTTCATCTCAAGTCTGACAGTGTACTGCCTGTGAGTCTCTGGAGGGAGATTTCACCCTCCCTTGTGCCTGCAAACCCCTGGCTCCATTAGCTGCATGTAGATTTGTAGACTACGAGCACTGTGCAATTTGCTTGCTACCCAATTTAAAGGTGAATCAGATAAAAAGCCTGAGCAAGAGAATGCCTAATGCATTGTTGTGGTGTCACAGTGTACATGAATTCCGATTTTACATTTGTAGACCAGTTACTATTTTTTGTGATTGCGATAAGCTTCTGGTCAGTTGCAAACTGGCCATAAAGTGATAAAAAATGTCATTGCTTTTTTCAGAACTAAAAGTAGCACTGCATCATCACACTTGTCAGGATGATGAATGTAGTCCAGGAGCTAACTTAGGGAAAACGTATCGATATCATTCCTGAATAAACCCAGGATCCCCCGTGGGGGCCATACAGGGGGCTGAAACATGTTGACCTCCTGTATGTAGGAGCACTAATCTCTTCAGTACATCCAATCTGTTTTTAACAAACACACGAGTTTCCCACTAGGAGGAGGTCACCAGGATAGGCAGACAACATTTTCATCTCTTTCCTGCTTGAATCCTTTTCCTCATTTCCCTGCAAATACACCCAATATTTTAGTGGACCCACCCACAATTAAAGAAGTCTTTGTTGAGCACAGGATGATCAGTGATGAAGCATAACACCCAGGGTGGTGTGGAGATCATCCCGTAAAATTTTGAATGATGGCAGGGTCATGGTTTATAATATAAGGGCATAGGTGGGTTCCCAAAAATAGGGTATTTACCCTCAGACGACACAGAGGTTCCCTTAGCCTCATTCGTTTATGTTTGCCATAAGTGTTTATCATACTTATTTGGGAGTATGCAAACGGAGACAGCCCATTTTTTCCTTTCATTACCCCAATCCCCTCAATGATGGGGTTCATATGTGCTGAGAACATAATACTCCTTCAAATGTGAAGGAAATTCTGTTTCCTGGATTCAAAGGACTTTAGGTTATAACGGTATATAATGCTTGCAATAGAGCAGATAGTACATTCACCACATCTTTGATGGAGCATCCCATCTGGCAAATGCATAAATCCAAGAGTCGAAATTGATGAGGCGAAGGTGCTAAAAGTGTCAGACTAATAAAAGGGCTTCAGGGACTTGAAACTTATCCCACCAAAACCAAGGGGTTTAGAAGAACCTTATCCAGTGAATGCGAGAAGACTTTGCTGTCCCGCTTGAGGATTTCAATTTACATAAAGAAGACTAAGGCCCTCATTACAACCCTTCCAAAGACCGCCAGAGCTGTTTTGATGATTGCGGTGCAATCTTGCCTAATTTGACCCTTTGCAGCGTTGCCCAGGGGATTGAGAGTCCCCTTCCCGCCAGCCTGTCCATGGCGGTAGGAACCGCCATGGAAAGGCTGGCGGGAAGGGGAGACGCGGGGCCCCTGCACTGCCCACGCCTTTGGCATGGGCAGTGCAGGGGCCCCCAATCACAGCCCCACACTAAAGCGCAACGGGTGCAGCTGCACCCGTCGCACAGCCGCAACACCGCCAGCTCAATTTAGAGCCGACTCCCATGTGTCTGCCCTCATCCCTGTTGGGCCAGCGGGCAGAAACTCTGTTTCCGCCCACCGGCCCAGCGGGGATGTCATAATGGGCATGGCGGTTACAGCCGCCACCCGCCAATGTTGTAATGAGGTCCTAAGTCAGTAACAATGTTGGCAGGGATGTCCTGCTTTGTATATCTGATTCCTGCTTTATCACAACTGGCCAGAAATACTGCTTAAGTCTCGTCAGCCAGAAACACTGACTTTTGATTGACACATTACTCTTTCTAGACGCGTTTTGCCTTAAAACTAAAACTTAATATCTCCGGATCCCCTTATTGGATTTTAATCATTTGTGTGACATATTTCTTATCAAATTTTCCTCAAATTTTACAAATTGGTGATTGGATTTTTATTATGTTGTTTTTTGACTTTTATCGTTTTGGTACTGCTAAATACTTAACACCTTTTTTTTTTAAATCAAGCCTTTATGCTTCATTCCATAGCTACCATGGATTGAGCCCAGGTTTAATTTCTTGAACTTCTGCATTGGACCAGACAAAATTTTAGACTCTTGACTTGGGAAAAACCCACATCCCACAACTAATAATCCACTTTCTTACACTCTCAATTATAAATTATGTCATTTCTTTCTGTAGGTGAACGTTTGGAAACAAAAGGCCACAGAAAGCAAGGCATCTGTCTCAAGATGTCTTTGTGAGAATATGGCTCCAATAGTAAATGCCAGTCCATCTGTTTTCAAAGTGAACTGTTGATTCACTTCAAGATGTCCAAGGACTTGGTCTGTGGAGAATGCTTTATTCAGAACCTGGAATGGTTCTTTTTCAGAACCACAAACAAAGGAAAGTCCTTCTTAATTGAAGTAATAGTGCCAAACCAAACTTTTGGATTTCTTTTATCGTAGAAGACTGTGGCCAATTGAGAACAGATGATACTTTCCCCTGCTCCATTTGCATTCCCACAGGGAGATTTTAAATGTCAAAAAAATTATGTGAGCAGTTTCAAAACTGCATTTTCCAGCTTAGCACATTAGGAGGGGTAACAACGCTTGCTCAAGCCTTGTTTCTTGTGTTGTCTATGTAGTATTAAGGTCTCAGAGAACAACAGATTATGATTAAAATAAGTAATACTCAAATGTTGAGAATATCATGTAAGATGTAATTGAAAATTGTTTAATGACTGCTAGTGTATTCCAAAGGCCAAATGGCATCACAATTTTTTCGAAGTGGTGATGCCTTGTATTAAAGTTTGTTTTCCACTTATCTTCTTTTATATTTACCAAGCTGTATGCTCCCCTTAAATCCAGCATGGTGTAGTCTGTTCAAAGTTGAAACGTACTGTACGGCTTCTGCATAAAGAAAATTGGTGCCCAACTGGAGATTTCAAATGGCAGCTAAATCCTCTTTTCAAATTTTCCTTGACACATTTCTTGAGGATCTTGTTTTCCCTAACAGTCAACTGTTAGATTTTGCCACTGGGAATATTTTCATCAGGAATGAAATCTATAGATCACTCTAGCAGGGAGAGACTTGTTCTCCCTCCTTGGGATGAAAAAACACGAGCAACCTTACTGTACTGTTAGAGTATTGAAAGGTATCTTAAAAGTCCTTTCTGGCACTATTTCCTAAACCTTCCTTCACGAACCATCACTTTTTGCAATACTGTGATTTCAATGTGATCGTAGAGGCTGCCAATAAATTGCAAGAGATTGTCTTCTAAGCCAAGTCATAACCAAGCTTATAGCAAAAGATGGAATGTCTATGAGAGCAGCTGAAATAGATTCAATGTGTCCTTCACTAGTTTCCAGTACTACAGGCATACTTTCTCAAACCATACTGCAGGAGGTTAGTGAGGGTGCCACCAATACATTGAATTGCTTCTTTTCAGAGTAAAGGAAACATAGTTTGCCTATGGAATTCACAATTCATGAAGCAACCTGTAGCTCTGCAATCTAATAAAGCTAGCGCCCATAATGTACCTTGTGATGTGGCCAGTTCAAGGGTGAGATAAAAATGAGACTTAACATTAGGAAACACTTGACTTTCTTTAACAATAAACCTTTGTTTGCTGATCCTGGTTGAGTGTTCCCGTTGTCTATCAAAGAAGGGCAAGTTTTGAAACCATATCCTGCTTCACCACAGACCTCTGCTTTGCATCTACGTTCTGTTTCTTTCTCATTTGAAGAAAATTTGAGATTGCATTCTGCATTAGTTCTGGAGCTTGACTGTCCTCCTTTGTTACTTAGGGATTACTTGAATCATCCCCTTTTTCAAATAGTTCAGTGCCTTTCTGCTTTTAGGAAATTTAGCTGAACTTCTATTAGCAGTTTAAGAAATCAAAGAGCTGTAGCTGTAGGCTACTAAACAAATAGTGTTTTTGAATTCTTCCCACAGCCCATTTTAGAAAGCAGCTACGGATGCCACATCTGTCCAAGCTGAGTCATTTCTTAAATGTATAAATTACATATATGCAATGTTATATTGCGTTCCTTGTCTCAAGGGAAGTAATCCAGTATGTGTAGCTGGGACCAAATGGTGTTGTGGAAACAAGTGTCAATAATCTCGTCAAAAAGTGGTTACACAGATTAAGTATCATCTTTATTCATTAGCGGAGTAGCCCAATTTGTTTCTTTGACTAGGCATGAAAGGATGAAGGCCATCTTAGCTTGATCCATTGGAAATAGGGAGGGATGTCTCAAAAAATACATTTTTCACTCAGCAATAAAGGCTTTAAAAATGCAGAATTCTCTACAAACATTTCATTTGCCAAAGACCGCAGTACAGAAGCTGGGGGACCCTATATACCAGCTTTGATTAAATGCTTTAGGATCTGAGATAGTTTCTGAGGAGGTATGCTCAGAAGATAATGTAGGGCATTAGCTCATTAAGTTTAGCCGACAGGAATGCTGTATCTTGATTTGCTCCAATCACATCATCTTTTATCTTTCGTGTGTCATGTTACCTAATTTGTAACTGACTGGATTTGAGCTCATACTGTTGAGATGGCCTTGCAACCTGCCAAGAATCATGTTGGTAGCGGGTAGACTCAGCTGCAATGACAAAACTTATACAACAGTAGAACCAAATATCACCGAGCAAGCATTCCTGGCACTAGAGTCCATGGAGAAGAGAGGGATAAGGGAGGACGCCTATCGGCTGCTGGATACCTCGTATCTGTACTAAAACGTCTAACAGCTGACAGGGAGATAGGAGGAAACACAAATACACCCACATTTTGCAAACAGTTATTTAGTAAACCAATATTGCTAAGCAAAGCCGCAACATTCCCCTTTCCCCAAAGCAGTGAGCATATAATGCTAATCCGACCACTTGTATAAGTCTCTACGTTAACCTTCTACATACGTTGCTTCAATTTAGAGTGAAAGTGACGGAAACCAAAACGTGTTAACAGGTGCGCTGCTTTGTCACGAGTAGAATAAAAAAAGGACATCGGGGAGGAGGGAACGACACCACAACACCGCTGCTGTGTAGAAAAGGCCGCTTTATTGGAACAGGTGCGCTTACAGTCATTAAACCTTGGCCTTTGCCTTGCAAGGCTAAAACCTCTCTAGACATTGAAACACCTATCCAAATTATCTTCCCCCCACCCCCATAACCTTATCCTGCCTTCCCTTTCTCCACTCATGTTTTACCTATTTCCCTGTCAGATCCGCTTCTTCTCCTCCTGAACGCTAATGCCAAGCTTCCTTCCTGTCCATCGCGACCTGCTGCTGTCCCCCCCACTACCTAAAATTGTCCTGCCAGCTTCACCATCCGCACGTGTTTCGGTACCCGCAAACTATCTCCGCCTCCGCTAGCACCTGCTCAAAGCGATAATCAACAACATACACGAGCACCGGTTCCCTCCAAGCACCCAGTCCCGCATATCCATATAAAACATTAAAGTCCACTCCAGTCTAGCTCCTAGGGAGGGAGGGAGGGCATTACGTAAAAGCCTCAGAGACAAGGACCAGCCACCGTGTCACCTATTGACAAAATAGTGGCCGTCCAAACAAAATGTTCCCTTATAAATCCCCCACCCAATGCCCAAAACACAGCCCAATGTAGCCCAACTATGTCGTGGGCCGTACCACCCTCCCCAGAGACCCTAGGGGGAAAGATCTCTCATCTTTCAGCAAATCCCCCTGGGGCCCCATTGGGGAAGAGGGAACGACACCACAGGACCGTTGCTGTGTGGAAAAGGCCGCTTTATTGGAACAGGTGCACTTTCAATCATTAAACCTTGGCCTTTGCCTTACAAAATTAAAACCTCACTAGACATCGAAACGCCTATCCAAATTATCTTCCCCCCCACCCCCATAACCTTATCCTGCCTTCCCTTTCTCCACTCATGTTTTACCTATTTACCTGTCAGATCCGCTTCTTCTCCTCCTGAACGCTAATGCCAAGCTTCCTTCCTGTCCATCGCGACCTGCTGCTGCCCCCCTACTACCTAAAATTGTCCTGCCAGCTTCACCATCCGCACGTGTTTCGGTACCCGCAAACTCTCTCCGCCTCCGCTAGCACCTGCTCAAATCGACAATCAACAACATACACAAGCACCCTACGTGCACCGGTTCCCTCCAAGCACCCAGTCCCGCATATCCATATAAAATATTAAAGTCCACTCCAGTCTAGCTCCTAGGGAGGGAGGGAGGGGATTACGCAAAAGCCCCAGAGACAAGGACCAGCCACCGTGTCACCTATTGACAAAATGGTGGCCGTCCAAACAAAATGTCCCCTTATAAATCCCCCACCCAATGCCCAAAACACAGCCCAATATAGCCCAACTATGTCGTGGGCCGTACCACCCTCCCCAGAGACCCTAGGGGGAAAGATCTCTCATCTTTCAGCAAATCCCCCTGGGGCCCCATTGGGGAAGAGGGAACGACACCACAGGACCGTTGCTGTGTGGAAAAGGCCGCTTTATTGGAACAGGTGCACTTACAATCATTAAACCTTGGCCTTTGCCTTACAAAACTAAAACCTCACTAGACATCGAAACACCTTTCCAAATTATCCTCCCCTCTCCCCTACCCTGGCCTCCCCCCTCCCTACAATCTTATCCTGCCTTCACTTTCTCCACTCATGTTTTACCTATTTCCCTGTCAGACCTGCTTCTTCTCCTCCTGAACACTAATGTCAAGTTTCCTTCCTGTCCATCGCAACCTGCTGCTGTCCCCCCACTACCTTAAATTGTCCTGCCAGCTTCACCATCCGCACGTGTTTCGGTACCTGCAAACTCTCTCCGCCACCAGAAAAAGTCGTCCACCTTGACTTTGTGCCCCCCCCCTCCATTGTCTAGCTCTCTCGCAGCATCCCCATCAAAGTGTCCTTTAACTGCAAAAGTTAGAGCTCCATTCCCATAAAGGATAAATGGACCCCATCTTCTCTGAAAAATTCGACATCCTCAAAACATGAGTCCTTATGTTCCATATATGTCATGCCCTTATCAAAACAGAAACCTTTAATTTCTTTATTAAGCTTGCACCTGGCCCTCTCGATGGCCCCTGGGATTTTTGCCCCTCGCCAAACCCTCCGCAGAACAAATCCCGTAAACACCACATGGCAGCCGCTCCACTGAGACAGAAGTACCTGCAGATCCTTCTTCTTATCCTTCCTAAGATCAAGCCCCGTTTTCACCACTAAGTCGTTCTCCCCCAAATGTAAACACAATACGTCTGGACAATGTCCTCCCCCAGCTGACCTTTGTAAACAGGGTAGGAGCTCTTCCCATTTCATACCCCCTTTACTAATCCAGCGCACGATACCCAGAAAAGTCAGAAATGTTTCCCCTTGAAACCCAGCGCCGCTAGCTTACCTGCTTTAGTGACCCTGGACTGTCGTCAGGCTATCAATGCCATAATAAACTGAACCACATCCTCAACTGTATTATCATGTCTTAATCTCCTACAAGCGCCAGAGCTTAGAAACTCCTCCCACGCCTTCACATATGCCCGTCGCGTGGATGGCGCCATTGAATTCATGACCAATCGAAGCATCCTCGAGTGCCTATGTTCCATAGGGCTTCTGGCATTGCCATCCTGCACAAGTCCGTGCCTGTGACTAACCCATGTAATCTTTCCCACCATGAAAGAGACAAAGCATCCGCAATGTCATTGTTCACTCCTGGTACATGACGTGCCCGAAACAAGATGCCATTCTTCAAACACTGTAGCACAAAAGCCCAATGCAACTGAAGTACCTGGACCTCCCTTGCTGACTGCCTATTTACCAGATGCACCACCGCCATGTTGTCCACTCAAAACAATACCCGCTTATGCTGCAAAGCGTTCCCCCACAGACACACTGCGACCACCAACGGAAAAGCTCCAGAAAAGCTATGCTGCGCCCACCATTCTTCCATTCAGGAGGCCAATCTTCTGCACACCACCTGCCCTGCCAATAAATGCCAAAACCAGTTGACCCTGCCGCATCAGAAAATATCTGGACATCCCACTCCCACTCCTGCCAGGCCTTCAGCGGTATTCCATTGAATGACTCCAGAAATGTGTTCCACATACACAGGTCCTCCAGCACACCCGCCTTGAGGTGCACATGATGGTGGGGCAACGACTTCCCTGCTAACGCCGAAGCCAATCGCCGACAAAACGTCCTCCCTGCCCAAACCACCCTGCATGCAAAGTTAAGGTTACCCAACAGTACCTGCACCTCACTCACAGTTACCTTACTTTTGCTCAAAATCTCATTAATCTTCTGCATCATACCCACCCGCTTATTGTCAGGCAGTAGCACCGTCGCTGTCACCGTGTCCAATTCAATGCCCAAAAACGACAGTGCCGTACATGGCCAAACTGTCTTTTCGGGGCCAAGGGCACACCAAGGTCCCCCATGACTTCTTGAAATTGCTGTAAAAAAGTCTGCGCACTGCGGAGAATCCGCTGGAGCCGCAAAAAATAAATCATCAAGATAATGCGTCACGTGTACATGTCCCGTCACTTCTTTGAAGATCCATTGCAGACATGGCCGGAAACATTCAAAAAGGGCGCAAGAACTAAAACAACCCATGGGAAGTGCCTTGTCCACATACCAGCACCCTTGAAATTGAATTCCCAGCAACTCAAAATTGCCAGGATGAACCAGGAGCAAACGAAAGGCCGACTTGATATCTGTCTTTGCCATCAGTGCTTCGTGTCCCAAAGCTTCCACCATATCAATGGCCACATCGACCGACGCATAGGACACCTTTGTCACCCCTGCCAGGATAAAATCATTAACTGAAGTGCCCTCTGGCCAAGACAGATGGTAAATCAACCGATATTGCCCTTTCTCCTGCTTGGGCACCACACCCATTGGGGACACCATAAGGTTCTGCTTCGGGCAATCTAGAAAAGGGCCAGCCATGCGACCTTCCACCACCTCCTTTTCCAATTTGTGCCACACTACCGCTTCTTTGCCTCTCACAGAGGCAAGATTTTCGGTCCACCGCTGCTCGTGGGGACCCGTGTAGCCCAACTGGAACCACCTGCGTAAATCCCTGTATCAGCATGTCTGCATCCAATGGTCTGTCATAAGCCTGTAACTAAAATGCTAGTCTGTCCACCTTAACCAGAGTATGTGCCCTTTCCCATAGGGCCCTGTCTAAATCTCTGTCCCTCTCGTCCACCTGATCCTGACTGTTGTCCGCCCCACGACACCTGACCCTGTGCCGAACCGGAGCCTGCGGAGCCGTGTTGCCCAGAACAGTGTATGAGGGGATGACGCCAAGAACACTTGGAGTACTCATGTCGAAACTTACAGTAATCCAAAGTACACATCCCTTTGTTATAGTCCCAACATGCTCCCGTTCGCCCACTTCCTGCTGTGCCTGAACTTGCCTGACTCGCGCCTCCAGGCCCCATCCCGAAAGGGCCGGTGGGTAATGGGCAGCCCCACTGGCTGTAAATATGGTCTTACCAAATTTTGCCGGGCCCATGGTATGTTGCCACAGGTCCACATCTATTTCCCCTCACTTGACCTCTGGATCGGCTGCCATTCTCGCCCTGAACTCCTCGTCGTACTGCCGCCAAGCATACCTGCCGTAGCTGATCTGCGCCTTTCAAATGATGTCCACATACTTGAAAAGCACTTCAGATGTCTCCAGAAAACGCTTGCAGCTGAGAACAGCTGTCACCTTTTACTAGCCCAACAGTAGTCACCCCACCATCCGTTGCAACCCCGCATCCAGCATGTACACACCTTTGACCAACCATGCTGCCCCCGGGCCCACTGCTTCTTTAGCCTCTATGGCCACAGACACCATATGTTCTTGCTGACCCGAGTCCTTACCTGGAAACAACAATGGTGGCCGCTCCTGTGCCTTCCGCCTCCCCAGCTGGGCTCCTTCCAACGTCACGCCAGCCGACCACAACTGCACCTGCCTTGCCTTCTGAAATGACTTAGCAACAAGGTTAGCAATGGCCCCCCCACCTCTACTGTCTCCCAATGCGTCCTGCCCATGTGACACCGGTACCGAAAACACCTGCTTTTGCAACTCATCATGCATGGCAGCCTCTGTAGAAGCCGCTCGCGGCTCACTCGGCATACCTGACAGGTCCGGATGCTGCTCCCCAGGAACAGTGACGCTAGCGGGTGCAAAATCTCTACCTTCACACCGTCCCCTGGGAGCATCCTGAGCCCCTTGACTCCACGTTCGGATTTCTTTGAGGACACCAAGTCAGCCGCCCTGGGCCCCGCCTTCTCTTCTCGCCAGGGTCTCCGAGCAGCACGCTGCTCGTCTGGTTCACCCCCTCCAAGCTCTTCCTCTTCCTGCCAATGAAGGTACAGAGGACCCAAACACCTCCTCTACCCCCGTACTCCACCCCGACGTACCCGGCTCCCCAAAAAGCCCCGACCTCCCCACCTCCCCTCCCTTCTGCCTGGGCACTGTACACGCACACCGGAACCTTACATCTGAGGGGAGGGATCAACGTCCTCTTGCAACCCCATCCCCTCCGCCTCGCTACCACCCTCACTCTCACTATTGCTACACTCTAATATGGTGGACCACTTCTTAGAAATGGGCACCTGGGATCACACTTCCATGTCTGGCACCAATGTCTCCTCGACTCCACCCCCTACCTTAACTATCTTCCTTACCTGCTCTCTACCCTCTTTTGGATTCAACTCATTCCCAACCTATGCCAAAAGCCAGCTCCCCGCCCTTTACCTGGGAGACACGCTGAGGTTTCCCCAGCATGCCTCTGCCCCGCCTAAAGCCTCTCAACGAACCCACCTTCAGGTGCCCCACCCCCCTACCAATCGACCGCCCTGCCACCCTTCCTCCCCTCCTCACCTGCGCCGCCACCTTTGACAACATTCGCGGTGGCGAGCATGCGAACACCGCTGCCGTGACTCCATGAGACGCCTTCCATGCCTGGTGCAATGTACCCAGCGCCTCTGCATTCACGAGGTCCATGCGCCTGGCTTTTTCAAGGACATCCCGGGCCCTCCGCACACAGTCGTCCGACATATCCGACCTTAACCCAGGTAAGTCGGACAAAATATATATATATATATATATTTTTTTTGCACCAGACACCAGTCGGACACTGCTGCGTTGTTTTTACTTTAATTTGGTGCGTGAGACCAAAACCACCACGGATTACGTAAAAGCCCCATAGACAAGGACCGGCCACTGTGTCATCTATTGACAAAATGGTGGCCGTCCAAACAAAATGTCCCCTTATATATCCCCCACCTGATGCCCAAAACACAGCCCAAAATAGCCCAACTACTTGTGGGCCGTACCACCCTTCCCAAAAGCCCCAGGGGAAAAGACCTCTCGTCTTTCAGTGAATCCACCCGGGGGCCCATTGAAAATGTTACAAGAATTGTGAGCTGTTAGTCACTCTGCTAGGGATCCCCATTTAATGAGTCAAACATGAGAATTAGAATGAAGAGCGACAAGAAGGCCTGTATATAACACGGACACAACGTAAAAACAAGATGGCAGATAATGAATCAGCATGGCGTTTGGTATTACAGTGGTTTAAAGGGAAAATGTCACCATGGCATTTGCGAGATTAGTACATTATCCGATTTGTGTTTCAACTAGGTTTTGAAAGTGGGTAAAAGTAGTCCTGTTAGACTACAGAAGCACCCTGTAGCGTACATTGCAATTCATAGTGCGTGTTTTTGTGACATTTTGTTTATGACTTTTTTCTTTCGGAAATGTATCCGGTTTGTCCTATGACAGACTAATGATATTCACTGATCTCCCTTGCACGTTCATTTATTTTACTTATATAACTTGATAACATGTTGGATTTACAGTCTTTTTGTTCACAAAATAAAAACATGCACAATCAAACTTTCGTCCAATACACTAATTAACTGGTTCATTATCAAAGTATCCGTCATGAAATGCCTTTTATGTTCACTGCTTAGGATGCAAAATGTGTCTTCTTACTCTTTTTCATAAAACTGTACTTTGAGGAAACTGGTTAACTGGATAATTCATTCTATTTAGCAAATGTCACGTATTTCCAGCTTTCATGTTGTCGTCAAAGAGGTTGCTTCATAATGGCATTTTCCTGCTACGATAGCTAGCGTCCACATACAGAAAGTTATCCACTACTAACAAACACTCTCCCCAACATAAAGCTAGACCTATGAGCTTTGCCACTGCATGTTCAAACAACATAGACCCAATGACTTCACCATTGCTGGTTTTTGTGAATACAGTCTACTACCTACGTTTGTTTTGTTACCTTGGCTGGTTTCGTGAACTGCAGGGTGAGGTTTGACAGAACTGACGTAGGTGTATTTTTTGATTGTGGTAAGTTACTCCGCTGCTGTAAATCTGCATCTCAAATGCCACAAGTAAATCTAGAGAAAGAAATATTTACTCGCAGAAAATGACAAGACAGTACTAAAACATAACTACTCACAGAAAACGTTTTATGACTTGGGCTCCATACAACTAAATGTGAATTAGGAAAGGAAGTATCTTTGTGAATTGTTACTTCGCCAATGTCAAGAAAGGACATGATGCCAAACGTGCGAGAATATCGCGGGACCATTAACATTGCTGAAAGCCACTTTCCACAAATTTTGAAACGTTTATGGTGTTTAGGCAATAATCAATGGAAAACTAATTTCCGCAAATATTTCCATAAATGTTCCCAGCAGAAAAAGGCTACTGGAGACACATTAATTCTGTGTGAAATTCTATAGAAAGTAAGAAAGTGGGCAGCTTATTGGAACACCTTCTGTTAATTTCTGGACATATGTAACCAACTGGCTACCAGATTTTGGTCTCTTCCACACTAGCCATGTTTCAGCCTACTTGGCCTCATCAGAGAGGTATAGTCTGGGTTGCTTGTGTTTCCGTCTGGAGGGGACCTGGCCTGGCTGTTTGGTCTTGACAGTTGCTATTGAAGAAGGACCAAGACTAATTTGATAGAGCGGCATAGTAGGAGAAACTCAGTGGAATAGAATGTGGCCCTGAGCAATCTCCAGTGGCTGAGATTAATACAAGCATTACTTCCATCACATTGTTGCAACAGATACCCTCGACGAAAGTGGTATAGATTTTATTAAACGCTTCTGGGTTGTTATATGCAGCACCAGTTTTGCTGCATGTTAATACAGCTATCTTTGTATTGACATGTATGTGTACTCATCCTGTCCCCAAACTGCAAGAAGTGGGACTAAGTGCCATTGAGAACAGGCCAGCTCAGTACTAATATGAGCATTTAAGCATATACATAGTTTGTGATTGATTGTCATATAATTTTCCATTGTCCATGAGCCTGAGAAGGGAATTTTTCCCTCTGCAGCAGTTTGCTTTTACAACAGCTATGGAACAGTTATAAGTGGATTTGCTCAGTTCCATAGCACAGCAGCTTCTGTGTGCTTCCTGAAACCTGAACAATGACATATAATTGAAACAAGAGTGAAACATAAGTCCAGCATGAGCAGACCCATCCTCACTCAATTGACTACCAAATAAATGGAAGGTATCCACTACGTCCACATGAAACCATTAATTGAGGCAAGTCAGGTAGACCATTTACTATAGAGGTGCTAAAAGAATAATCTCTGACTTCCGACATGTCATATAGGCATGGAGGGCTATACAACACCGAGCCTAAATATTCTAAAGCAAACTATGCTGTACTTCAGCTGTATAATAGGTAGGATGAGACTAATTGTGTAATTAAATATGTTTGGGTTGTATTAGGATTCGCCTTCTAAAATATTTTTAACACAAAGTTATTAATAATCATGTTAATAATTGTTACGCTATTTGTGGGGGAATAGCACAAAATATATAAAGGTTTGTTGTAAATACCAATACTTGTGTACCTACTGACAGTGTCACCGGCAGATGAGTTTGCATTTGACAGGTTTGTCTGACTCCTAACCCCCCTCCTCACATGGACATAGCTCAGTTTGAGAGATGAGACCTAAAGTCTCTGGAAAGGTCCAAAAAGGTCACAATTCCTGTGAGATCCAGCTTTCTTGGAGTAGCTTCCCCCTAGGTTTTTGCCTGCAAACCTCCATTTTTTTGCTGACTTCCTTTTTGCTGGCCTTAGGAGTCTGCACACTTTACTACTGCTAACCATTGCTAAACTGCTTTTCTTTTTCCATACAACATGGTAACATTGGCTTACAGAAAATAGGCATACTTAATTTAGTTATAAGTCCCTAGTAAAGTGCACTACATGTGCCCAGGGCCTGTAAATGAAGTGCTACTAGTGGGCCTGCAGCACTAATTGTGCCCTTTAAACATGTCTGACTGCTATTGCAGAGCATTTATGTGCAGTTTAAGCCGTTTTCTAAATCCATATATGCCCCCCCCAAGGTAGGTTCTGGACAGCTCCAAAGCCCCAAGGGCAGGGTGTAGTTTATCTAAAAAGTTGGACATGTACTTTTAAGTTACATGTCCTGGTAGTACAAAAAAGCCCTTAGATTTGGGTTTTCACCACTGCAAGGCCTATCCTCTTATTGGATAAAATTGGGGTTGCCTTATTGCACTTTATAAGTGCAACTTCCAAATGGGAAGAGATAAACCCTTCAAGTTGGATGTCTCTGTAATCCTAATTTAAAATCATAATTTATAGTGAAGTCAGATATTAAACTGCAATTCTAAAAATGCCACTTTTAGAAAGTTTGCATTTTCTTGCCCTAGCCTGTCTCTGGTCACATGCCAGGGTGCAGTCTAGCTTTGTGTATTCCTCCTAGACAGCCACACACAATCTGCACTTAGGTGTGACTTAATGGGCCATCCCAGGCAGGCTGGGAGGGAGGTGCTTGGCCCAGCCTCATTTACATCTGAATAGGCTGTGTCCTAACTCCACACAAAGGGTGGAATAACCACTGTAGTTAATCTGGAGCTACAGTGCAGGAGGCCACGGCATATGTGCACTTCTAGACATTTCCCCCAAATTCAAAGGCACAACTGTGTATAAAAGGATAACCTCAGATACCACCACTTCAGTACTCTTCTGGATCTGTGGATACACTGCCAGAAAAAAGGACTGCTGTGCTGCTACAATGACTACCACTCTGCTGGACTGCTGCTGTGAAAGAACTGCTGCCCTTTTACCTGGGTAATAAGGTCTGGACCTGCAAAGCCTCACCCCAGAACATAGAGTGACTCCAATCTTGATCTGAAGCCTCAGGGACATAACAGGCTTCCACCAGCCTTGCACCTGGGTGCTGCCATCTGTGAGTTTACCCTGCCAAGTGGTGCCACCCCAGTCCTGGACCCTTGCAAGCGGGCCTAAGGTGCTTGTCAGCAGAACCGAAGTATCCTTTCTGCTAAGCGGCACATTCCTAAGCAAAACTGATCCATTTCCTCTACAATTTGGCACATCCTTGAGCAGAATTGACTCATTTCCACAGTTCAGACTGAACCAGTCACAAATGACTTGCATTGCCACTGCACCCCGCATCTTGGATCCGATGCATTGCCTTTGGAACCACCGCAGCGCAATGCTTCCCCGAAGCAGAATCCAGAATCTCTTGTCGATGGCAGCCTCAACAATGACGCCACACCTCCACATTGCCCTTTCACTGCTCCTCGGAATCAGTGCATTGCCTCAACTGCGTATCACATCCCTGACACTGGCCTTTGCATCGTAAGCCCTGTCAACAGGATTCCCGTCAATGCAACAGGCCCTCGCACCGCAGCCTCATCCCATTTCAGAACTGACGCCTCACCTCTGCTGTGCGACACACCTTTGACGCGGATTCACACAATGCTCCATAACCAGAATTTAAAGTACTTTGTTCAGCAGGCACATCTGGGTCTCTGTAGACAGCCCACACTCCATCGCTGTCAGCCTGCACTTGTGACTTTGTCCCGGTCTTACACGGCCAGATATCTCCGGTTGGCGCTTTATGCTCTTAGGTGTTATTCTACAGTTTATTCTTTAAAAGTTCTGAACTTGAGCACTACTGATTGCATTTTGGTTGTTTTGGTCTTGTTTTATGTATTAAATTACGCTCCTTTTGTCTAACCTGGTGTGGGACCCTCTTTGTATGGTGTTTCACTATTTTACTGTTTGAAGTGTTGCATAAATGCTTTACACATTGCTTTCAATTTTAAACCTGGCTGATCTGTGCCAAGCTACCAGGGGATGAGCACAGGTTAATTGGGGTTTGCTTGTGCCTTACCCTGACAAGAATTGTGGTTGCTTCTTTACCACGGCTCACATCTCATTTAACCAGGAACACAAGTTCTCACAATTCCTGTTGAGGCTAAATAAATATACTGGGTGAAATCCCAATACTTTTGGTAAACAGAACACCCAGTAGGTGTAGTTTCAGCTATCTTTGTGAATTAGGTCACATACAATTTCAATACATGTTAAAGTTCGTGCAATAACTAGGCACATGATGTTGTCATCATGAAACGTGTGAATCTGAAAAAAAAATGTCTGAGGCAGGTGTGATCTTTGATCTATGAAAAGTAGCAACCTATTAATTATTTGCTCTTAGTCTTCAAGAACCTATGTGAGTATGCAGATGCATAGTCTCCTACACTGCTGACATGGCTGCTCTGACAGTAATGCACAGTTTTTGTTACATCTGCTGGCAAGTTAAAAGAAAGTTACACAACATTTGGGTGACAATGAAAATTTCAGAAATAGTTTTGTGCTGTGCTGTGTTAGTTTATTTACCACCCAAATAGCATTTGAAGTTATTTCTGTCACAAGTTTAAATTAAAAACAGAATTGCAGATAATAAAGAAAATATGTTGAAATCTTCTTTTTCCAGAAAAAGCTACTTCAGAAAAGGTATTTTTGTGGGAAATTGTTAAACTCATTCTATGACTACAGTGCCCAATTGGCATTTTAAGATTAGTCCATGAATTTTATTGACATCTGGCATTCAGTTACTAGCTGGAAAGATGTGAACAACTTCATAGACAACATAATCGACATTTAGCATTTTAAAACATGTAAATGTCAATTTCACAAAAAAAAGAAATAAAATACCACACTCCTGAAACTAGAAACAAACACACAATTTCTAGGCCACAGTCACACTTATGAGTTTGCTTCTGATAGATACTAGAAGCCAGATTAAAATTAAGAATGAAAAGTCAATTTCCCCAAAAAACTATCTAAAAATATGCACAGACTATTTGTGAAAGACCTGCCTAGCAGTCGTGGCTCACAGGAGGGAAAAGGCATGGGGTGGTGGTTGGCGGGGGGAGGAAACAAAAAAAAAATATATATATTTTTTTTAAGTGCCTTTCTCGCAGCGCCTTTCCAATCTGCTCCCCTGGCTGCTAGAAGTTGCAGACACAGGCTCCCAGCCTTCCCTGCGGCCAATCCCAACGCTGCTTTCATGCTACTGGCAGCATGAAAGCGTTGTAAGGATTGGATGGAATGCCGTGGCTGGGTGCTCCGAGACAGAGTGGAAGTCTCTGCCTGCGGTCTACAACCCAACAACACAGTGCCGGGTTGAAGAGAGCCTAGTGTGCATGTGTGTTTGGCTGGCCGGAGATGGCTGGCTAAGCATACATGCGCACTGAGAGGAGTACTGTGAACTCCCCCCTAGGTTCCTGTCACGCCTAATGGCACCGCCCCTTTTACCACAAAACCACGATAAATGTAGTTTATTATTGGTTTGTTGTAAAAGTTTTGCAGCTGCTGGTGGGGGGGGGGGGGGGGAACGTTCCTCCGCCATTGCGGTGGAGCAGTCTTTGCTGCCTAGTTTCTATTCATTAGGAGGGTTGCAATTTGAGACCCTTTGTGAAGGGCCCATAAAATACAGCAGACTACCATCCATGTGATTGCATTCCGAAATGGGAACTTTATAGGAACTGGGTGAACTTAAAAAAAAAATAAAAAAAGGATATAGGATTTTGCAGACCCTCTGATTTTGTGAATCACAGGGTTTGCACCCACAAAATCCCTTGTTTTATCTGCCCTCATGTTTTCAAAATGATTTACATTAAACAAGATCTGAAATTGTATGGAACATAGCAAAGTAGGGACTACATATATGACTTAATTTACACAAGAGAACATAGAAAAAACTCCATATACAACCTTCTTCTAACACTTTGTTAATGTATGTTTGGAAATGGGAGTCAGGTTGATATAGCCAGCAAGTGAGTAGCATTTGAAGATGAAGATTGCACTCTGGTAAGTGATGTGAAAAAAATACATGGAATTCCTATATTTCTCTGTTGTGTGCTTTACAAATGTGGGTGATGCAGATTTCTTACAGCCTCCCATGCTGGTCACACTTAAGACAGTTAGTTGGACTTCTTACGTCCCACTTTGCACATGTAGCACAACAGTGGCCCGCAGCCCTTGCAGCTCCACACAATATTCTGAGTGTGGTGTTTCCAGGCTCAAAGTTATTGGGTCAAATGTTTTCAGACACAAAACTTTCAGGGCCTGTGGACATTGGTAGAGCAGAGAGATTCCTATACCCCAGGGATACTGCTCTGGGCAACTCGTACCGAGGACCTATGTCAGAAACCAGTAATTTCTGAATGTGGTGGTATAGCTGAAAGGTGTGTGTTTCCGTCTTGGTATTCTGGGATTCTATGGCTGGGTAAGGAGAACTTTTGAAGGCATGGAGACCTTTTGTGTCACTGGAATTTGGATGAAGACATTACCAGTGATTACTCCAAGCGACCAACATGAACTTGTGCAGTGCTTTATAGTGGTCATTGTTGATGAACGGAGCAACCTAAAACTGCAGTAGCTTTTGGGAAGTTGTAACATAATTTACAATTTAACTATGCAGCCCAGGATTTCATCTGCATAAAATTATTGATGCTTCATGGTTCAGCATCCTATGGTATATTATCTGAATTGACTGAAGAGCGCATTTGAGGCCTCTTGTCAGATTGCATCATCAATATCTATACTCACCTGTCACTTACCACTTGGCCCAATACAAAACTTCCACTCTTGCATATTCAACACTAATATCTCCTGTTTTCACCAGTAGTGTCAGGAGATTACTCATTAAGTCAAACTTCCACAAGAGCAGATGCCTTTTACCCAACTCCCTCCAACAGATGCATGCTTAGACTTTAACTGATTATGTGGAACCTGCATCCGCTATGGGGAAAGGGGAATGGGAATGGGAATAGAAAAAAAGAGACCGCCTCCAGATCCAGTTCCAGCCTGTGTTTCCCACTTGAAGATAGGATATTCAGTGTGTGTCTCAGAAAACCTAAACCTTTCTTCTTATTGGGATTTCTTTAAAGAAAGGACCTGCAGTTGGTTAATAAAGGCATATTTAAGTACATTCCTACTGTGCATTCAACTGTTTTCCCATTCACATTCACCCAATTCTATCTTTCTCCTAACCTGGATCTTTTGAGAGACTAGGCTCTCTCTAAGAGAACAATGTTAACTTAATATCTTCTTTTTTCCAGGAGTCAGAGGTTTCCAAGGATCTCTGGAGAGTAGTTCAAAAGTTCACAAATATACAAACTACTAATGTATTTTAAAGGAAATGAAAACTGCTTCTCAACGTTCAGTTTTCTCACTCACAGTCTCTAGGAATTAGTCTGAGCACTGAGGTTTGTCTCTAACACTGATAAGTCTGCAAAGCAAAGAGTTCATGATTATATATGTACATATATATATATTGGCAAGTCTGGAAATCATACAATAGGATTCCTTACTGCAGTTGCTTGAAGTTCTGTTAAGCCAGAATGAATTCTCATCAGAAAGACGATAGCCAGTTGTTGGAAGAAGGAAAAAATTCAGCTTCTTCAAAAGGGAAAAAGTAGCTGGTTTGACACTGTAACAAAAAAAGAATTAATTACTCAAAACTGGAAGAATTCTCTATGAACAAAGCATCTCAAGAACACTGCTCATTCTCCTCAGGTTGACAGATGAAGTCCAAGGCTCCCAGAGAGAAACAGCTGGAGGAAAGCTTTCGCACGAGACTAAGGTAGAAACATCTCAAGTGGCAGTTAAACCTGAAGAAGCTAGTTCTAAGAACAGCCTCCGCAAGAGCCACCAGGAGTGAGGTTGCCACTGCAACCAACGTGGGTACAAGGAAAAGGGGAACTGTTTTTGCTGAGGGAAGAACTTAACAACGCTGGCAATAGTTTTCCTGACAAGCGGTGACCGTTGGTAATGATCTGAGGGCCCAGCCCACATATCAGAAATTTAGTGGGCATTGTGTGTGGGCAGTGGATTTATGCAAGCTCTACCTGTGACATTCACCCTCATGAAGTATGTTTGCATTCAGTTTTTATCTGCATTGAAGTCCTGAAGAAGCAAACCATTCAGATGTTTTGAAAACATTTATTTATTTCCAATGTATATGCCTTGGAGGTGCTGGTGGGGTGCATCTGATGAACCTGAGATACTTTTTTTGTACCATTCTGCCTGGAACATTTGGAGAAGTACCATCAATAGGTACTAAAACATGTCCAGGAATTGCTTGTTTTGATAGCTTTTATTAAAACAAATCAAAAGTGGCGTATAAGGATGGTGGAGTACATAAGCTTTAGTTCACGTTCGAGAGACACAGTACAATTGTACTCAGTTGGTGAAAAGAAGAAGAAAACATTATGCACACACATCCATTGTGGAAAGTTAGACCTCAGTGGCCCTGTAATTGAACATACAAAAAACACCAAGCAAAGACATTCCACAGGTGGTGGTGAATTGCAGTCACACTTCAGGAGTCAGTAGGGGCATTGCTTGGCCAGTAAGACTGGAGGGGTGTGAGATTGAGATTTCCCAACAATCAGGCTGGCATTAATGTTAAAAACAATTATACGACAAGAAGGGTGCACAAGAGGGGCGTTAAAGGCAGAGAAAAGGGAGAGGAATGCAGTTTGGTAAGGGTACTAAATGAGAGAAAACACATTTTGTAAAACAAACATTTTTGAAGACTTTTAAAACAGAGAGAGGGAGAAAGTGTTTGTGAGTTTTTGCCTGTGTGTATGTAAAAATCGTTTTGTGACAGACACCTCACCACACTGAAATCACCTGTACCCAATTATTTACCAGAAAATACATTTATTGGGTGGTGCAATATCCCAAACCCCCCTCCCCCCAAAGCTACACACCTGGCAGTCAGGGCAACGCAGTGGCAAGATTCTGACTTTTATAACAAACAATGTTCGAGCTTTGTGGGTGTCTGGTTTGCAAATTCAATGCAGGAAACAGGAAGCTAATGCATTGTTTCTAGTAGTACAATGAACAAGCTAATGGTTTGATTATTTACCAGTAATATTCATTACTCCACATACCTTTTTCTCATATCGATACTTACTTAAATGAGGTGTTCAACCTCTACCCAGGCACCATGTGACCTAGCTAGAACAAATCACAAGTTTTAGCGCCCCCTTCCCCCAATATCGTCCAAATGGTGGATAAAAGGGGATGGAGTCCACAACACGTCCTGTATGTCCCCAAGCCAACATGATGATTCAGGGTGTGGAGAGGGGGCTGGGAGGGAGGGTCGTAAGTATTGATACTAGAAAAAGGTATGCAGCTTAATGAAGATTACCAGTAAGTAATCGAACCATTACCTCCTCAACCTTTATCTCGTGTCAATACTTACTTAAATGAGGATACACCAAAGCAAAGCCAGCACAACCTGAATCCCAAAGAAACAAAAAACTCTTGGAAATGCAAAATAAAGCACTGAAGTCAATGCAAACCAAAGGAGAAGAGAATAAACAGCAAGCACAGAGTACAAGGTGGAGCTGCAGCCAGACCACCTGCCCCAGAACCTAAAGGAGACACCCACCTCCAGACAAGAAGGGGGAAATAAGGCAGATCAGAATGCCTAGGAAGCTGCCATACAAAATGCAACAACAGAAACACCTGCAGCAGAAGCCCAGGGTGCTGCCAATCCACGTGTAGAAGACCCCTGTACCCTGTCAAGCAAGTGTTTGCGAGACACAAATAAGAAAAAGCAGAGTTCAAATCCACTGACTGAGGGTAAGAGAGGAAGCCTTCAGACCATGACAGTGAACATAAAAACATAGAAACATAGGCTTGTAACGGTAGAAACCCCCTTGTACTGGACAAAGATATACACACTGCCCAAACAGCTAAAGAGAGCCACACAACCTTTCCAAGAGGAGGGGGAGTTGGAAAAACAGAGATCAAAGTTAGTTCTTGATGTCAACAAACAGAGGAGACCATTGAAGGGAGAAACCCTTGGGACAACCTGAGCAGTAACCGAACAGCAAAGAAACGTAAATGAGGCACACTCCAAAGGCTCAAAAGTAGAAGAGTGCAATTCCCTAAGCACCAGAGGAAGACCGCAGGCAGGAACAGGAGACTGAGAGGAGGCCTGAGGAAAGAAAACTCTTCCAGAAAGCAAGAGCCCAAACCAACCATCACTCCGACACCCCAAGAAGCCTCAACAACTTTGAGCAAGACAGACCCTGAAAGCCTAGACCCCTTTGAACAGGAGCTATGCCATCAGACAGAATGTTCTTCAAGTGTCTGGGGGAATAAAGGGAGAGCCGAGCGGGCAGGGGTGAGAAGGAAGGACCCCTCCCCAGCCAGTACAAGCAAGTGCAGGAAAGAGAACCAACCCAGGAGAGGGCAGAAGTGAGAAATCAAAAAGTGGTGCACAAGTCCCCTTCGCACTCAGGCCAGGAGTCCGGGGCACAAGGGCAGGCAAGGAAAGGTGCATAAAAAGACCAGACATGTGAGAACCCATCCACCCCCCAACACCCCTGCATCAGGAACCTGGACAGAAACACAGGCAGGAGAGCATTGATGGAAGCAGCGAAGCAAAACAGCAGCAGGGGTACAGAAACTGATAGAAACAGGTTGAAAACACCTGTCACCCGAAAGAAGCCAGTGGAAGACACAAAGAGGCCCCAAATGCGAGTTGACAGAGCTTTTTGCCACAAAGCTGACAGGCGAAAGCAGAACCATCTGAGTGAAAAAGAGAGGCAAGCACCGCAAGAGTGCTAGGGAAAGCGCTCCCAACTCCTTCTAGTTCGAGGAGCAGAGTGAGATGAAAGGCGACCTCAACCCCTGGATGGAGAGACTGACCAATGTCACACCCCACCCAAACATGCAGGTAACCATGGACATGGCTCGTGATGGGGGGTGGAAGAACCAGAGAAACCGTGTGACCAGAGTCACCAGAGTCAACCACCACGACTGCCAGAAGAGTGGAGTAACAGTGAGACCAAGAAGGTGTGACCAAACACGTCCAGACACCACAGGTCTCCATCCCAAGGAAAGCAACAGACTGCACCATAACAGACCCCTGATGCGAGGGAGACAGCCTGAGCCACCAAAGAAGACACCCACACAGAGGAGAAGGTACAGCAGAAGAAGAGCCACAGGAAAGGAAAGGCTGAGAAAGAAGAAACAATGTGGCACAACTCAGCACAACCTAAAACAGTATCGTAAGGAGAGTTACAGTTATAATATATCCCAATAAAACGTTTTATCAGAAATAAACTTTTGACATTAGACTGTAATGCTCAGAACAGCCCCTAGAGGGCACCACAATACAAATAGCATTTTTAAGAAACATGGTCAGGTAACCACATAGCTAGACCTTAGAGGGCATAACCACATGAGAACAGAATGGCAGAAAGTATTGTACTGCAAACATAGAATTAGCCTATAGAAGGCTTAGTGCATTACACATTTTCAGTGCTAGCAGGCCTACTGCAATATTATTATATACAAGACCCATAAAACACAAATTAGTCTCAGCTGTAAAACAAAAGTTCCAGCCATAAGAGAGCTTAAAAAGACACTGAATGGTGGGAGAGGTTATTATTTTGGGGGCCCCCATTAACCTAGTGTGGGGACTCTAAAATGATCTACACAGAAAGAGTGCATTGTGCTGAACATTTTGGTGGTGTGTGTTTCAGCTGTGTGTGTTTCAGCATAGGTTTGAGTGTGGGAGTTGGAGAGTGGGCCAGTGAGGTTGAAAATAATGCTTCGGATCAGAGCTACGGAGAAGAGAGCATGTCCATTGAAAGACAGAAGATGCTTAAAGTGTGCAAGCATCAACAGAAAGAATAGACTCAAAATACCACAACAAATCACATCAAGGCTACCATATAATACGAAAATAAAAGCTCTACACACAATGTATCTTCATGGGCATACTGAGTAGGTAAGGATGGAATAAGAGGCCTGTGTTCGGGGAATTTCAGTGACTGTTGAAAAAGCACCAAACAATCCAACACTAAAAGGCATTTTTCAGAGACAGTGACTACAAGGGAAAAAAACAAAATACAAATTGAAGGGGCATTTTAATGCACTTCGATATCCTTCACTGCCTGTTCAGAGTAGTTCTGACTCCCCAGCTGAAAAGTCACACCCATATCCCCAGTGAAAATCTCTCAAGAGTGTGCGACATCTCAACCTTTCCTCACCCTCTGTAAATAATAACATACACACAGTGCACCAAGGGCACACTTGCTGGAATTTTTAGCGCGTATCTCTGATGCAACTGCTGAAGATGTGTGCAAAATTGCACCACCTTAAAATGTGCTCCAAATGTATAAACACCGCTTCAGGCGTCTTGCAAGTCTGAATCTGGAAATCAGAGAGTAGCATGGATGGGGTGAGGGTTAACAGCAGCACTGCTCCTTGACAGTTTGAGTAATTCTAATCAAACCACCACAAGGAAATGTCACAGGTATAGATGCCTGGTCACCTTTCCTAACCTATCCCCAAGAGCACAGCGCATTTGGGCTCATCCGCGAGACCCATGCTGGCAACACAGTAGTGGAAAACATCACTGAACTGCTTGGAAAAAGGTATCTACCAAACCTGCTCAAGTGGATATCAGATCCCTGTCAGCAGTCTTCAAATGGAGCATTTATCGCTGTGTAAGGACGGGGTCATTCAAAGGTACAAGTGTACGTTAGTTATATTTTTAATTCCAAAAGATTCTGGCACTTGTGCAGAGCGGTAATCTCCTTCAGTGGTCTCAGTCGATCAGCAATATATTCATTTCAATAAAAAGGGGAATGTGTCAGAAAACCAGCAATTTAAACGAGTGCACTACAAGCAAGGAAATCCTACCACCCACAACCATCTCCTGGTTTGATATTAAAAACTAGCATCTAATTAGCAGTGGCTGCTCCACCCCTCCATCGGCTAGCATCCGATCAGCAGCGGGAGCCTGTGAAACTTATAGCGAACAAGTTTACGCTCTATGAAAGTTCCAAATGGCATGACCACCACTGAGCACAAAGGAGCGACAAAAAAAAACAATGCAACATAACTGGTAGTCATGAAAAGCACTCCAATACCACGGATCGAGTTTGTGCTGTATAAAACTTCAAAGCGCCCATGAATGAGTGAAAGTGATGGGCGTGAGATGGGTGTGGTATAAAGCCCACAGCATACTTACAACAGGTTGAAACGTGCTTGCACGCTCGACCTAAAAAAGCACTGGGACACGGACAGCACTGACTTCATAGCATTTTTTTTATTGGTGGTGGGAGAGTGTGTCTGAGGCATCTCCACCCTCCATGTTGCACTCCATCCCCTCCTCCTTGCAAGACGCCTCCTGAGCCACCCTCCTGCCAGCAATTGTTTTTTAAATGCTATGCCGCGACAAGTACTGGTCACATCTTAGAGTTTAAAAAAAAAGAAAACTTTGTCACCCTTCACAGCACCCACACAGCTGTGCAACATGGTTTAAAACATTGTGAAAGCTAGCAGGTCATTTAGACTAGACCCATTTGCGTGGCCAATGCTTGTTTGTTGTTGGCGAGCAGATTGGTAGGTTCAGAGAGGGTCTGTTTCAATAACATTACTCTTCTTCACTCAGCGGCATGAGAAAAGAGACGGGTAGGTCATCTTTTTCCTACTGTTGATAGCGTTTTATTCCTATGAACCCCTTGAGGACAATGTCATTTCCCATCGTTCTGCTACTTTGTAATAGCCCCTGGATACATGGAGGTGTGTAAAGTGGGAACACTATAAAGTGGGAACACTTAAGGGTGGGGCTCTCAGCTTTCAAGTCTAGATTCGGGCAATGCATGAGACTTTACGAGAATGCAAGCAGAAGAAAGGAAGCATTCTTAAGAGCTCCGATCTCTCAAACATAGTCAAGAGGCAAACAGATTGTGTGTTGCGGGAGGGGGTTGAAAGAAGCAAGGGTGAAGTGTGGGGAGAAGAAAGCAGTAATGTGGGACTTTGAGGAGCAGGCAACAGTGTGGGACGGGAGGGTGGGGGGGGCAATTGGGCGTACAGCAGTGGGGGGACAGAGCAACAATTCAAACCAGTAGGGTGGTAGAGGGAAGCAACAATGCGGGCAAGCAGCAATGCCGATGGGAGTTGGTTTGCCAACACATGCAAGTTTATGGGGTACTAAAACTAAAAGAGAAAAGTAGCCCAGGCCCAAAAGCACAAGAAGCAGGACAGTCACTGAGCAAAGAAGCAGTACTTGGGACATGCTACAGGGGAGGAACAAACTAATGAGGATGAAGTGAAGCTGGTGCATACTGATCAAAGAGAAGAAAGGAAATAGGATTAACAATGAAGTCAACCAATAGTAAGCAATGAGCAAAATCTGAGCTCCCTGAAAACTAACAAAATGTCTCACAATCAAGAACATGAACTGTCTAAGGAGTGACATAAAAATTGTATTATCAATGCCGACAGATACATGCACAACATAGCAACATACTAGATGGGGCATATAAGCAGGTAATGCTGCCAGATCCATGGTCTCCAAAGCATTTCTGAGACGTGAGCATTATTTTTTAAATTAGGTAGCTTACCTACTGTGGGTTTTATGTCACACTATTGTCTCCAAAACCATCTTGCCATACTATTGTGGGCAAAGTACTGAGGCTGAACATATCACAAGTTATAGATGTATACGTAAATAAAGATCTGCAACTCAACTCAGTATCCATGTACCTAAAAAATATTTTTTTCGTCAAAGTACATAGATGTGGAGTTCAGTGACATAAACCTTTACTTCCCTATATATACTTCCTTTGTAGATATGTGGGTCACCAATACTTTGTCATCTACATAATGGCAAGACAATATTTTGGAAACAATATTCCACTAGAGTAACCCTACTATTACTGATCTCTTGTGCACTCCATACATTAAGATATCCAAGATTTTGAGATTAGTATTTGCTAGTCCCTGGTGCTCCACTTTGGGAAACTGGTGAAAGAGTTTTTTCTACAGATGTGTATGTAGGGTTCCATCTGTTGGCACAACAAAGGTTTGTTCCAGGTCCCTTTCATTTTGATTGGAATAAAGTTTTGCTCCTAGTGAGCTTCTCTACCTATTTATCAGTTGCTTGCAGGCAATCAATTAAATGCAGTTCTGTGAAGATGTACCTAAGTGTGTCACTGCCAGTCAATATTGTTGATTTACTAGGTCTGTGCTGGTGGGGACTACTTATTCTGTATATCTACTGTGTCTATAGAGCAGCTGATTACTCACTATATTCTAATTGGAATTCACTATCAATTTTTCTAATGTTCCATCAACATAAAACACATACTGACTATGGCACATATTCATCCTAAGTCAGCTCGCTGGTGTTTCCCTTTCGATATCTAACTGCCAGGCTACATAGAAATGCTTTGTGGAATTTGAATCAAATGTTAGTTCATTTTATTTTGGAAAACATCTTAAAACAATGATTTGATCATGCATAAATATCATCGCTCATAAAAATCAATGTCTCATGCATATCAAAGTTTACAAAAGAAACCTACGTGCTAGTATTGGAAACTAGTTTTCTGTTGTATACCCCCCTCCACTTACTGTGGCATGCTTTCTTATTGGGTTCCCCATCGTGCACTGGGAAGCAACCTAGGTTTCCTGATGTCCCCATGATCCCTCTCGTATTGGGTATGGTCCTTTAGTTAGATGTGGGAAAAGGTTTGATAAAATTGAGTGAAGTGGAGTATATTGGAGCTGTTTGTCTCTTTAAGGATTAAATGCATTAGAGACTAAACTTGTGACAACATGAACCAAGCTTTCCCCTATCTTGAATTTATGTTGCAGCACACCACATGATCATTGTTGTTGTTTCTCGGATCTTAATAAAAATTGTAACCTTTTCATTAAGAGATGGTGAGCTTTCCCAAAGGCTTCTCACCATGCTGTACCTAAGTGTGGACATCCCAACTGTCTCAGACTATCGTTTATACAATGTGTCAATTATGGGGCTTGACTAAACTGTCAGAGAAACTGAATTTAATGCCCAAGTATTATTATGAGAGTTTCCTCAAATGTATTCTGTGGTAAAATGTTTCTTCTTGATTGTTCCTCATTGATGCATATCCTGAGAACCATGCACTTGTGTAGTAATGTATGAAATTCTTTGTCTAAAGTACTATAAAAGGACATTCTTTTCCTCTGTAACAAGGAACCACATTTCACACTTTTAGAAGGCAAATGTATGCTGGATTTTCCACTGGACTTTACTAAGTTCTTTGCTCTGATCTGAATTATTTACTGACAACCATAATGATGATTTAATTCATGTATTTTTCTCAATAATTCTTTATATAAACTCCTTAAAATTGTGTCCCATGGCTGTCATTCATACTGAAAATATCACAGTTCCTTCTGTTGATTTTAGATCACAAGAAATACGGAGAGGTCCACTCTGGGAATACCAAAGTCCACATAGGGACTACACCGCTCCTGGTCCTAGCCAATGGCATGCTTTTGGTGAGGTTATGAATTAATGAAGGACTGGTACTTTTATAGCTCAAGGATACTCAGCATGTCATCAATCAATCAATCACAAGATTTATAAAGCGCACTAATCACCCGTTAGGGTCTCAAGGCGCGGGGGAAGCTACTGGTCGTTAAGCCGTGTCTTTAGGTGTTTCCTGAAAGTTAAGAGGTCTTGGGTCTGGCGAAGGTGAAGAGGTAGGGAGTTCCAGGTCTTGGCGGCCAGGTGGGAGAAGGATCTTCCTCCGGCGGTGGTGCAGCGGATGCGGGGAACGGAGGTGAGGGCAAGGCTGGCGGAGCGAAGGTTGCCGGTGGGGGTGTGAAAGTTGAGTCTTTCGTTGAGGTAGGTTGGGCCTGGGTTGTGGAGGGCCTTGTGTGCATGGACGAGGAGTTTGAAGGTGATCCTCTTTGGTATTGGTAGCCAGTGTAAGTCTCTGAGGTGGGGGGTGATGTGGTGGCTGCGTGGGACGTCCAGAATGAGTCAGGTGGATGCATTCTGGATTCTTTGCAGCTTTGTTTGGAGTTTGGTTGTTGTTCCTGCATATAGGGCATTTCCGTAGTCCAGTCAGCTGCTGACCAGGGCGTGGGTGACAGTTTTCCTGGTTTTGACGTGAATCCACTTGAAGATTTTTCAGAGCATGCGGAGGGTGTTGTATTAAGAAGAGGAGATGTTGTTGAACTGCTGAGTCATGCTGAGGGTGGAATCCAGGATGAATCCCAGGTTATGTGCGTGGGTTGTGGGAGGTGGTGCAGATCCTAGGGAGGTGGGCCACCAGGAGTCGTTCCATGCTGAGGGGTTGGCTCCGAAGATGAGGATCTCTGTCTTGTCTGTGTTTAATTTGAGGCGGCTTGCTTCCATCCAGCAGGCGATGGCTTGGAGTCTGTTGTGGAGGTTGTTTTTTGCAGCTGTGGGGTCTTTTGCGAGGGAGAGGATTAGCGGAGTGTCGTCTGCATAGGAAATTATGTTGATGTGGTGTGTACGTGCGATGTTGGCGAGGGGGCCATTTACACGTTGAAGAGCGTGGGGCTGAGAGATGAGCCTTGGGGGACGCCACAGATGATACTGGAGGCTTCTGATACGAATGGTGGAAGGCGGACTCTCTGGCTTCTGCCTGAAAGAAATGATGAGATCCAGTCGAGTGCTGTGTCGTGGATTCCGGCGTTATGGAGGCGTGTGCGGAGAGTGTGATGACAAACCGTGTCAAAGGCTGCGGAGAGGTCCAGGAGGATGAGTGCTGCTGTTTCTCCTTCGTTGAGCATGGGCCTGATATCGTCTGTGGCAGCGATGAGTGCAGTCTCGGTGCTGTGGTGTTTGCGGAATCCGGATTGGGAGGTGTCGAGTGCCTTGCTGTCTTCCAGTTATCGGGATAGTTGGCTGTTCACGATTTTTTCGATTGCTTTAGCTGGAAACGGGAGGAGGGAGATTGGTCGGTAGTTCTTTGGGTCGTCTTGGTCTGCCTTGTTTTTGTTTCAGCAGGACGTTGACTTCTGCATGCTTCCAGTTTTCTGGGAAGGTGGATGACTTGAAGGAGCTGTTGATGGTGTTGCAGAGGTGGGGAGCGATGATGATATTTGCATTATTGAAGATATGGTGTGGGCAGGGGTCTGATGGTGATCCGGAGTGGATGGAGGCCATGGTGTTGGCGGTGTCTTCTTTGTTGACAGGGGTCCAGGTGTGGAGGAGGTGGGTGTCGCCTGGGGATTGGGTTCGTGGGTGTTTGTAGTCAGCTGGTGAGTCTGGGGGTTGAAGCTGTTGTGGATTTCTTCTATCTTTCTACGGAAGTGGGTTGCAAGTGAGTTGCAGAACTCCTGTGATGGCGGGGGTTCGTTGGAGCAAGTCTTGGGAGCAGAGGGCTCTTTGATGATGCCAAAGAGCTCTTTACTGTTGTGAGCGCTGGTGTCAATGCGTTTTTGAAGTGGGTCCTTTTGGTGGTGCGGATTAGTTGGGGATATTTGCGTATGGCATCCTTGAATGCGATGTGGTTGGAGTTGGTAGGTTCGCAGTGCCAGGTTTTTTCCATTCTGCGGCATAGCCGTTTGGATTCCTGTAGGTCTGGGGTGAACCATCTGGCCTTGAGTCTGTGGAGGGTGTTTGGTTTTTTTTGGAGCGGTGCAAGGGTGTTGGCGCAGTCCTCTATCCAGCGATTCAGGTTGGTGGCGGCTGTGTTGGGGTCCGTGGTCTCGGGGGTGGGTCCTGGGCAAGTGTGGAAATCAGTTGATCCGTTGATATTTTTCTCCAGTTGAGTCGGGGGGTTGTGTGCGTTGGTGGTGGGTGACTGGTTTCTGGTAGGAGAAGTGGATGCATCAGTGGTCTGTCCAGCTGAGTTCGGTGGTGTGGCTGATATAGATGTGGGTGCTGGCTGAGAAGACGGGGTCGAGTGTGTGGCCTGCAGAGTGGGTGGGTGAACTTACGAGTTGTCTGAGGCCGAGGTTGTCGAGGTTGTCCAGCAGGTTGGTGGTGTTGGCGTCGTTGTTGTTTTCTAGGTGAAAGTTCAGATCGCCGAGGAGGATGTACTCTGTGGAGTCGAGGGCTTTGGTGCTGATGATGTCGGCGATGGCTCCGCAGAAATGAGAGTGGGAGCCTGGGGGTCTATAGATCAGAGTTCCTTTGAGGGTGGTGTTGGCATTGATGTGGATTCTGAAGTGGAGGTGTTCGGCGAGGTTGAGGGTGTCATGGGTGCTGGTCGAGACTCTGATGGTGCTTTTGTGGACTATGGCAATTCCTCCTCCTGGTTTGTTGGTGTGATTTTGTAGCCTTCAGGGATGGCTATGGCTATGTCGGGTTCTGAGGCTGAGTGTGTCCAGGTTTTGGTTAGGAAGGCGACATCCGGCGAGGTCGAGGTCAGTAGGTCCCAGAGTTCAACTGCGTGTTTGTGGATGGAACGGGTGTTGAGTAGGATGCAGCTGAGGTGGTTGTCAGAAGGTCTGTTGTGGTGCTTTAGGGTGCAGGTGAAGCAGCAGGCTTGACAGGAGAAGGGTCCCTTGGTGTTCTTTGGGGAGGACAGGAAGCAGGTGGAGGGGTGTCCTGGATTGAGGGCGTGGAGATAGCTGGCAGTATAGTGGCGTGGGGAGGTGTGGGGGCCTTGCGGGCCAGGGGGAATGGGGCTGGGTGCGGTCCAGGCACCAATGGGTGCAGACGGGCTTGCCTTTGGTGTGCCTGCGCCACGGCTGCCATAAATGGGGGGGGTGGGAGGGAGTGGCAGCTGGGAGGCAGGAAGGCTGGGTGAATGGGAAGGCTGGGGGGGGTGGGACCGCAAGGATCAGCGGTGGCGGGGGGAAAAAGGCGAAGGAGAAGAGGTGGGGGAGGGCGGGTGCCCCGCGGGGACGCAGCAGCAGGAATTTGGGAAAAAATGAAACGGACGGAGACTAGGAGAAAAATGATGCAACCAGTAAATTGGAGGAGGCGGCGCGAGGAGCACCCTGCCTGCTGGGAGCAGGGTCAAGGGTCGCTCCAGTTACCGCGCCGCGGCTGCCAGAAATGGGGAGGAGGGAGTGGCAGCTGGGAGGGGGGAGGGCTGGGCGAATGGGAAGGCTGGGGGGGTGGGGCCGCAGGGATCAGCAGCGGTGGGAAAAAAGGCAAAGGAGAAGAGGTGGGGTAGAGGGGAGGGGCCGCGGGTACGCAGGGGCAGAGATTTGGGAAAAAACTAAACGGACGGAGATTAGGAGAAAAATGGTACAACCAGTAAAGTGGAAGCGGCGCGGGGCGGTGGCGCGAGGAGCGACCTGCCTGCTGGGAGCAGGGTCAAGGGTCGCTCCAGTTACCGCGCCGCGGCTGCCAGAAATGGGGAGGTGGGAGGGAGTGGCAGCTGGGAGGAGGGAGGGCTAAGCGAATGGGAAGACTGGGGGTTGGGGCCGTAGGGATCAGCGGCGGCGGGGGGAAAAAAGGCGAAGGAGAAGAGGTGGGGGGGAGGGGCCGCGGGGACGCAGAGGCAGGAATTTGTGAAAAAACAAAACAGACAGAGACTAAGAGAAAACTGGTACAACCAGTAAAGTGGAGGCGGCGGCACGAGGAGCGACCTGCCTGCTGATCATAGCGTATAGCAGCAAGTTTCCAGCTCTATCAGAGGCCGCTTATACCATAACCTTGGCTCCTTAACAGTGAAGGAAGACCCTCCCCTCCTTCAGAAAGCGGGGCACCACAATGAGCCCCGCAGTATGAGAACGTAAAGACATACCAGGTCTATAGCTCTCAAAGCATTCATTAAGGTACGTAGCCCCCCTATTAAGGAGGGCTTGATGCTTTAAAATCAGAGCATTACACGCTGGCAAACTGGTAGCCAATTATGTCTTTCTCGAAATACAAATACAGAGGTCCCTATTTGAATTTTATATGGTAGCCATACTGTCATATTCTGCATCACTTGTTATGAGAGACTAGTTTGAGCACTGACAGGTATCTCTTGCATTCTTTGTGCTTGACCCATCACAAGAATAAAAACAAGTCTGCTTGTCATCTGTGTGTCAGGCATCACCTAAAAAACTTCGTATTGTTCCAAAGGCATGAACATGTGTTGGTAAAATGCCTTTTGATGCAGAAAGCTAAATAGGGGAAGTCTGCAAGATGCAGTTGAGACTAAGAGGTACAGAGAACCAACATCATATGGCATTTCTGCATTTTAAATTCCTGTAAAAAGTAAATACAATGGGACCTGTCCTGAAAAAGGTGCTTAACCAATGAGGGGCACTGGAAGAAGGTCTTGTGACATGTCAACAGAAATTACCAGGAGGGCTAAGTAGATGGATTTGCTAATTTTTTTAATTCTTGTTGAAGTTTGGGGTCCTAATAGGGTGATGGATTTATGAAAGACTTTTTTGGAAGCCCGTTTGGATAATCCTGTCTTGAGTCACGCTGACCTTGCCAACCTATGACAGTGTCACTTATGAAGCTAAGGTGCTGAGCATTCAGCAGTTACTGATTCATTGCACAGGAGAAGGAGGATGGCAAGGCAGGTATCACAAAAAAATATCTGAGATGCACATGTGCTGCTGAAAGAAGGATGAACATAGAGAAAACGGTTTTAAAAACTGTCCGACTATGGGATATTTATGTAGTACACATATATTATGAAGAAATGGATGCCCTGCACAGTGGAAAAGATGAAGGATGTGTGTCACCATTCAAAGATTTTGCACCATGCTTAAAAGGGTGAGGGAGATCAGGAAATGTCCACAGTACCTTTAGATTAAAATCTAGTACCGGGTGGAAGGAAGATATTCTGTGAGGATGAGTATAGAAAGCCAAGAGTAACAGAAAGAGGCACAATGGAAAAAAACATAATTAAGGGTAAAATGCCCATCTGTGATGCAGATTGAAAATAAAACTCGTCATCTCCTATGCTTCAAGTTTCTGAATGAAGTCATTACAATAATATGCAGGCGCTAGACAACGATGGCACCGAGTAAGATCGCAGAGACCGTCACGCTTAGTGACGTGTAGAACCCAACCCAAAACACTGAGTTATAGCTCGGGACATTCTGTCTGGTGGTTGCAGGCACCATTGCCTAGTCATAGCAGGCGATAATAATAATATGCAAAGAATATGTGCCAGACCACTGCTCCCTGAGAGATGAAAACATGTTGTGGAAAACATCACTTGTGTGACCCTGGTGATGTCTTCATTTTGAAAATACCATGGCTTGGTTACCGACACCACAGCATGCGACTTGAGACCAAATGCTGAGAATAAAACATAAAAAAAATCTAATAAAAAATCTCCTGCTTTCTAACATATTCTGGGCATCCCTCTCTGTACAATACGGTTAGTTTTCTAAATACTCATTGCTTATGTACACATGTTTATTACTGATAGTTATGTAGCACAAAAACGGCAAAGGTCAAGCAGAAATCGAGAAAATTCTGATAATCTTACGGAAATATTTGCTCCTAATTTAAGTCCGATTGAGGCATGCTTGTATAATTATTTCTCCATCCCAAAAATGTATTTATTAAAAAAAAAAAAAATATATATATATATATATATATATATATATATATATATATATATATATATATATATATATATATATATATATATATAATAATCTGCCCTGGCTTCTGCCTTTGGTTGTACAAATGGAAACACCAGGCCTATGGTTATTAAAGAAAAGATGTGCAAATATTTTCCTCAGCAAAGGTCGGGACTATTTCCTGAAACCTAAAACGTTACAAGCTTCACATGCCTGTGAAAACCCAGAACCAAGCCGTTCTAATGTGTGAGCTCAAGCACATCTGACCTCATCGATAACCACGGCATTGCACAATGTCACGTCAACAAGCAGAGGAAATGTCCCACCTCAGCCATCTTAGGTTACACACACCGTGTGCCGGGAACACGGATATTGCCACAAGCAAACTAAGTGTCATCAAAAATAACTCCTCATTAACATGCATTTTTGATTAACTTGTTTCTGTTCCGAACAGATATTTGATCAGTATTATGAAATAACTGAATAGTGCAATTGCATTTTAAAATTGACAACATTGCATGTGTTTCACTATAAAAAATGTCCCAGAGGTTGGATGACAAAAAGTCAGGCGCTATCAAAATAGGGGAGAATCACACCTAATGCTGGCCTGATCCAACTGAACAGGCTTGCCTTATTGATGTGAGGAGGAGAATAGTAATGTGCAAAGGCCAATCGTGGAAAAAGGAAATAGGTATGTTTGAAATAGAATTCTCCAGAAGCTGGGAGTCAAAATCAACTCACTATCCAAGAATAATACTCCTAGCATTCTGAAAATAGAATTCTAAAATTAGGGTTGCTACTCTCAAACAACAAATCTACTTTACTATGTGTTTTGTCATATTACACTAGAACCAAACGTGATGCGCAGTCTAGAGCTGAACATAATTTCCTTTTCACAAAAAACTCAGAGCAAAGAGAAAAAGAATTGTTAAGTTGACATCCTGAGAGGGATAGCCTCGAAATTAGAAAGACCAACATTAGATGTATACAGATACGAACTAACAAAAAAACGTTCAAACAGTTGAAAGATACATGTTTTGACTTTACAGGAAATGCTCAATAATTTGAGGGTGTTCTAACTCGTACTGCAGGCTGGCTCCAGCCAGAGCCTTTGTTTTTCAAACATGGGGACTTTAAGGCAGAATGAAATTATAATGCATGTGTATCGATCACCCGGAAATCTTAGCCATGTCTACCAATTTGGGTGGTATGCATCGATTCACAATGTTACAGAGGAGGCAGTGCACCTTTAACTGAGTTTCAGCTCCAGGTCAAATTATAATTTCCAAGACCTATGGGCAGAGCCAAGTTCACTTCTCCCTTGAAGGAGCCTTGGAAATCAGTGTCTAGGCCAAACAAAAACAGACTGTGTCCCAATATCCAGGCTACTCGCAGCATTTTAGAGTACCCAGGAATGTAGGAAAGTAGAGTATGGAAAGATAAGGATTCTTTGAATCATGTCGGGAAATAAAACACAGAAAACATCACCTGCACACTGTATTCAATCCCTCTAAACCCAAACCTGCTTTTACTCAGTGTATCTGAACCACTTGAAAATAACGTTCTCCTTTGAAAGTTCGGGGCTTTGTTGTGATCTCCCTTTGCATATAACTTTATGTCTTGTCATTCCGTGGGTAGTGTGTTGTACGTGGATGCTCCATTCACTGGCAGTTATTCGCTGACTGGTGGAGGGAGCACCACATTTGAAAGTCACCTTACAAATAAACGACCTTTTACTACTGGAGATCTTCACACGCCCTCTTTACAACAGGCTGTTTCCACCCACTGCCTTCAATACAGATAAATGCACTGGTTAGGAAACACAACAGAATGGCCCAGAAGACAAGTCTACCGAATCCCCGTCCACTCTAAGTTTATTATAATGAATTACATGACTATAGTTTGAATAACTATAAAATGCTCTTCCATCTTTGTTGTTCACCATACTCCTCCCATATATCAGGGACTTCTTCCACACCTTAATCCCCATGTTTCAGTCTTATTTAACCACCACAGTTGATTACTATTGACATTGTTCTTTTGGTAAGCCCTTCCATTTGAAATGCTTCTTAAATAAATACACATGCTAAATTGATGCAATCAAAACCATTTATGAAGCACAAATGATTTATATCACACAAGACAGAATGCTTCATTTTAAACAATGAAAAGTTAGCACCGAGCAGATATCTTTTCAGTACGCACTTGGGCCACTTCTCAGAGGTAAATTTACAGGTGTAAATGTACTCTTACACTTTGTAGTACATTTACTATGTTTGGATATTCACCATTTTAAAGTGTACATTTACTATAAAGTGTAGGTGTACATGTCTCCTCCGTTGAAGCAGGGTGTGAAGGCAGATTTATGAGTGTAAAGTTAGTACCAGTAAGTTTTCACACGTAGGTAAAGTTCCCCAACAAGGGGCATATAGTCTTCCTATAGTAAAAAATAGGGAACATTAAAAAAGTTTATTAAGTATAAAAAAATAGCAATACTATCCTTAAGTTGACTTTTAGTGAAAATTCATTTTAAATATGTATTTTAGATGTAGAACAAAATGTAAAAATTCTACACGACTATTAAATACATTTTGAATTGAATAGTAAAATTTCCTACATATAGTAAATTATTTTTGACATATTATTAAAAGAAATCCCACCTAAAGTGAAATGTTTATATTTATTTATAATGTATTACATCTATTGTTATGTAGTTTTGTACCAATAAATTGAATATAGATTTTTATAAAAAAAAGTCGAAATAAACGAATTTATTTCAATATTTGTGATGGGGTTCTATTTTAAGGCCCTGCTTAAATTATTTTCTATGGGAGGGTGTTGCAGTATTGGTGTCAGGCCATGTGTGGTGTTGGTCTTTCTCCAGTTCTGAGCTGGGGTACATGTACTACTTTTTTGGGCATTTATTTGTGTTGTAACTTTATAACTGCTGTTTGTCAACAGCAATGTGATTACCCTTTTCTGAGTGGGCATCTGTCCCCTTAAGCCACCCCCCAGCCCGTCCTAAAACCCTACTAACTCCTTCCTAACCCCCTCCCATTTAGTAGTAGTTATTCCCTAATTTACAGCCACTACCCAGGTCCACCCCCACATTTACTAGAAAGTAGTAACCTTACATGTGTTAGTATCTCTCCCTAGAAATTATAGTAGAGGGGAATATGAAGATTTCCAACTTTTGAGTTGTGATTTGTATTTTGCAGTAAGTAGTACTACTGCATTACTACCTTACACCCTAAAAATGTAGTGTGGTAATCAGGCCCCTATGTTTAACAGGTTGGCACGTATATTTACTGATATTTGTGGTGTGGTTTTCCCGTGCAGGGAGGCTACTGTTAAGAATGTATTTCATGTTTTTACATTCACATTTTGGAATGGACAGATGGGAAATATCATTTAACTTATTAAAGGTTGTTCCATTTACCAAGTTCTTTATTTTACTCACAGAACCATAATAAATTAATTCTGAGTTATCAATTCATCCTTCTGATTTAACCTTACCAAGTCTGCTGAATCTATAGAGACACTGACCTACCACATAATTCACTTTGTTCCACTCTTACTGGCTGCCTAGAGACACTGGCTCACATTGTGTTTAACTGGACATTTTTGATACTGTTGTTTCCTGTGCCATTATCTGCATGCCACAACAGATTCTCCAGACTGGAGAGACCCATTTGTGAACCTAGAATGCAAACGACTAAAGCCAAATCCACCTGCCTTCCAGCACAATTGTTCTGATTTGAATGATTCCACCCCAGTACTACAGGCGTTCCATGGGACAGGTGTGCTGCAATGACATCTGACTGTGAGGCACTCAGAGCAAATGTCTGTTTAAAAAGATAATGTAATGTTTCTGAAACAGAATGGGTAGCATTTTGGAAACAATCCTATAATGTATGGCTGACTCTGCCACTTCTACCAGGTTTAGAAGTAAAAGTGATCCATCTAAACCTCATGCTTCCGCACAGACACTGGAAGTGTGACAGACCTAAAGGGCAGCAGAACACACAGCAGATTTTGGCAATATTTGAATATTTATTTTTACCAGTCTCTGCTATAGATAATTGGGCTGATTCACAAAGAGCCTCTTCACTCATGGCAGGTGCCCCATGGTCAAGGTGGGGGCCCGCCTACATGGCCGGGGTCCCACACTCATCACGGAGGCCCTACACTCATCTCAGGATCTCCTCAATGAGTAACTGCAGTGTGGACGTCCCACCATGAGTGTGGATCCCCTGCCACGACTGTGGGGCATACTCCACAAGTGAGAAGGTCCTTTGTGAATCAGCCTCAATCTTTCTAAAAACAAAAATGTTGAGACCACATGCTTGTATTTTGCATTTAAGAACAAAAAAATGCTACCAAGATTGATTTTGTTATTTAGGTTGCAGAATATATGGAATGGACAATAGATTTTTTTCTTTCTGCGTCTGTGTGGAGTGTGCGTTTAAAAGTTGAAATTCTGATTAGAGAATTTTAACATTGACCCATGTCTGGATATCTGTTATTCCTTAACATAATTTAAAGGTAGTGGTAGAACAGACATTAGACTTATCAAACAAAGGGTTGTGCAGATTTCATTTGTAGCCATATTTGAAAACTGCCTGACGAAGTGAAATCTTTCCACAAAAGCTTGCAAATTAATTACTTTGTTAGCCTAATTATGGTGTCAGTCAGTTAAATCTTTATTTGGTTTACTTTAAAACTATATATGAGCATAGAAATCCAAAATTACATATAATATGTTAAAAATGGAAAAAAACTGAATGTTGGGTTAAAAGGAAAACTTAATTGAGACCATGAGTTAATTCATAGTAGATACATCAGCAGCACCCCTCACAAACGAGGTACCCTCAAACACGATAAATGCTAATCACATGTCTCCTGCCAGTTTTCATATTCTAAGGCCTGGCGGATGAAAGTAGCCACTGGTAGGCAAACTTCAGTAGTTTGCAACATGCAGTGAAAAGAGGAAAGGTAGTATACACTGCTTGAAGTTACACTTTATGAGAAGTGATTTAACAGGATGTCATTGGCGCATTATAGTACTTGCAGACCAACAGAAAATGCAAAGTGGATTGCATTGATTAACCATCACATGGGCAACTAGGAAGATATCGAGCCCAATCATTCGCTCTAGGAAAGGAGAACAATTGATGGGACATGTTAAGTCTTGTCATCACAAACCTGTGTTGGACATTTGTTACTATTTCATGATATGGTTGCATGCCATCCCTACTTTAATAAAATTGTGACAAGATAGTCAATTTGTGTCAATCATTATTTACTCTTCCCTCACAAGATTTGAAGAATAGAAGCTTAAGCTTCCCCTTAGTAATCTCCATCAGGGTATTAGGGTTACCAATAAATTGAGGTCTACCAAGACTCTCACATGCCTTTTTAATATTTCATATCCATAGTATGTGAAGAGCTACATCCAAAGATAACTAGTGACGTAGTGCTTCAGGTTTGGACAACTTTGCATGACATAACAGAAGTGAGCAAAGACTAATAAGATCTTCCAGATATCTTAAGCCCAATTCCATTTGTCAAATGTGGGTAGAACAGCTCTTAGGTACAGTCAATGGTTTTGAAGGTAGGCATTTTGGGATCTCTGCAAGATCTCTCCATTAGTATAACCCCAAACACATGCTTTGTATGTGGCTGCCAGAACATACTTACTCCTATATACCAAGCCCATTTCTTTTAAGAGCTTCATGCCTAACTTGGTTGTAAAATTAAATACGGCAGCTATAGATTTTTCAAATTGGTGTTTCCTTATATTGCTCAATTGCACCCATTGAACTAGGGAATCAAAATGTGATCGCAGGTAAGTGACTGTACTAACTTTACTCATCTGTACGTTAGCTGAATCAGTATAAAGTGTGCCCACTCCAAAACCACGAGTCGCCTTAAGATTCTGGTCATCCATTAAAGTGATTTTAAAAAATCAATAATTTCAGTAAGCCATTTACTATGTACTTAATTAAAACAGCATCATTAATTTATGAGAACACTGGGATTGGATGTCAGCCGATTTTTGGCACGTCCCTGCCTTTGTATATTAGGGCTCTAAATTATGTATGAATTGTGTAAAAAGAAAAGGTGGGGGCAAGCAATCCTAGTTTACTTTCTCTCTTGCACTATAAACGTATACCTACATCTGCACATTTACACATCTTTATTTCATTCATATTTAGGACAACTAGTACGTCTTTATGGGCCCTCGTACAAGTAGAGTAAGAAAAAAGACATGAAGTTTAAAGCCCCTTGCAGAGTATGGTAAAGTGAGATCTAATTTAATTCCTCAAGCAATTATATTGAAAGCGTTCTTAATAGATCTACCGTCAGCTAGCTCAAGCATGTAAACCTCAAAATGCTTCTTATTCTCATTTTTTGATTTAGATAATAATCACTCTGGGCTCTCTCTGTTCCATATGATCATAACACTGTTGCCACTTTGCACTAAGTTCAAAAGGCTTGGTTCCACCACGTCAAAATGTAATATCCAGATTTGTGATCATACATCCAATCGTTGTGAACCAAGTGCTAAATTTCTCCTTAAACAATTTAAAATCAATATTTCTACATGCACGTCTCAGAAAATGTGGGTATAGGGGAGGTTAGTGGGCCACTAACATCACTAGTGGGGGCACAGAGGAAACTAAATGTATAAATCACTCTGCAACTCTTGGACACACAGGAGGAGATGGTTGAATGAACTGGGAAAAAAACTGCAATCTTAAACATCAGTATATAAAATTATTAATTCACAGTCAATAATGAGTTGTAGTTAGAACTTGAAAGTTTTATTTCTCATACGTTTTAAATATTTTTCTTTTTTAGTCAAATAAGAATTACAGAACATTGCATAAAGCATGTCCCATAATTTATCCCTATGCTGGTGTTCTAAATTGTAAAAGTAAATTGTTTTAGTTAGAAAATAGCCAAAAGGAACACAATTCTAAGAGGCAGTCTAGCCAGTAAAGCTATCAGTACTCACAAGAACATACTGTGATGGAGAAGACTGTGACAGACTGATAGAGAATAGTCTAGGCAGAGAGCTAAAGTCTGTCTGAGCTCGCAGTGTTGCAGTCCTAAACTCTGAATATTAAGAGTGAGAGAGAGATTGTGTGCTATCTGTTCTTTCCATGGGACACTTTTTATAATCAAATTATAAGGAATACAATTGGTTACAAATGTTCCAGCTGAGTTATTTAGTCAACCAATAAACAGTCAAAGTAAGCATGAGTCAGGAACAGTTTGCATTGAGATGGCAACTTCTAACAAAGACAGTTCTAATATAAGATACATTTAGCAAACATTTTTCACAGTATGGTACACTGAGGTATTTGCACAGCCATCTCGGTCTCTGAAAGAAAGTGCATTCATGTACGTTTTACACACAAACAGCTAATGCCATTTTGATTCTCACACAACTCCATGCCAAAATTCAATTAATTAAAGAAGCAAGTTTCAGATTCGTTTTGCAAGTTTTGAGATTCCAATGCAGGTCAAGCGGTTAAAAGAGAATTAAATAGTAGGACTTTCTTTGTTAGGAAGTTTGCATCATGCAAAGGCCATGCAAAAGCCCCAGTAGAAACATTTCTGCTGAGTAAATTCTGTTTGGAATTTGTCAACATTAGCAAATCATGCAAGTCAAGCAAATGCGGGTCATGAAGAGCTTAGAAAGGAAAGTGTACTTTTAAAATACAGCTATTGTTTAGGCCTAGATGTCAATCATACAGGTCAATAATTTATTGAATTTTATTTTGAAGGAAATCATTAGCACTAGCAAATGCAAATTTGTTTTAAATAAATAAGTTATTTAGGTTCTCACCATTTAAGTAATGTGCAAAATGTTACTGACTCTCTCTCTCTCTCTCTATATATATATATATCGACCATCCCACACACAGTCTTCAGAGGAAGATTGCACACATGGGCATTAAAATTCCCCAACAAATTAATGTGTGACACCTTAACCATATTTTGATTAAATAATTCCAGTCCCTATCTAAAGTAGTGATCACCCATTTAAAACGTTATTGTAAAACTGTAGGATTACAATGCACAAACTCACAGTCATGTGTAATCCCAACAGTTGGTAAACAAGGGAATGTAAAAATGTGATGCTCTATCTACAGACAATGTTGTAATCAAAACTGATAGACAATCCTAACCCCTTCAAGCTCTTGAAGGAATAACAGGTGTGTTATAGATTGTGTACCGAGCTATACCAATGGCACTAGCAGCCCAGATTTCTTGGAAGCAGATAATAGAAATTCTATTGAAAAAACTCAGCCAATCCTGATTATCCAGTTTTGGTCTGATTCCTGCCAGGTTCCAAGAAATTAAGCTAATTTTCAACCCAATGGTTGTGATTTGGGACATCTTTCTTTGGTATCCCAAGTAATTCACCTCATCTGATGCCATCACCGAAGAGGAAATGGTATCCCTACTTAAAAAAAGAACATCACTGATACTACCTCCACTGAACTAAGGACTGAAATGTGATTAGCAGTCTGAACATTACAGCTGTTTTTAAAAGGCTTCAGTTTAGGTCCACTATTTACAGGCTATGCATAATTCTTGCAATCCTGGTGTCTATAAAGAACCCCAGCTGAACAGCATTAATTAAGCTATAATGCAACAGGGGTGGCTCATATTAAATAATCTCATTAATGATGGGGCCCGGATATTGACCACCACACAATCTCCCTTGCATCTCATCAGTACTGTACCTCTTGGATCTATATTGAAATCCTCAAATAAAACATGTGTATGGTCCACCTGGCTCCCAATCCAATAATTTTTCAATTCAACCCAGTTCTCCTTTTGGTTAAACACAAGAAGAAGCAGACCATTTTTTAAAACCAACACAAGGCATGACTTCTAGGGGTAACTGCAAGTAGCTCAAGAAATTAAAACAATGGAAATGCTTTCCGAGATGGACTTTAGGAGGGGGTCTAGGTGCCTTTTGAGAATGTGAAGAGCTATTTCCTTTCCTAAACATATCTCTCTGGACACTCACAGTTGCGTTTTCGACCAGGGCTTGTTCTCAATCTGATTCAGCTGTACACAGCGGAGGTTAGTCACAGGACCTGCTTAGCCAGGCACTGATCTTAATTTACTAGCTGCCACTTTTCATGCAAATGCATCAAATAATCACAAAGTTATCTGTGAATGAAAATGTTATTTCCCCCCATTTATCTTGGACCTATCTTGATGAATCTGCACAAAAATTTGACAGAAGCAAAAGAAGGCTAAACTTTATAAACGTCTGCTGATTTTGTGCAGATTCATCAAACAGTGCATAATAGATTAGCAAATGAACACTTCTATGCTCCCCTCAAATACTACCTGCCACCACCTATGGATTTCCATGAAATTAAGAAAAAACAATAGTGGACTAAACCTGCTAAGTCTCTTCCAAATTTCATGCAGATCTAGCAAACGATGGCAATGCAATTAGTGAATGAATAAAGTTTTAACCCCTTACTTCCCCCAGTGGATCTCTACAAAACCTGATACACCTGCAGTGGATGGAATTAGCTAACTAAATATTTGACAAGATTTATCAAAGCACTAAAGTTAAAATAAATTAAAAATGGTATTGACCCCCTTTAACTTTCTCTCATGCTTGATATAGTGGCCCAAAATTTGAAATACAAATAGAAAACCTATCCTGTCATGCTTCTGCCAAATTTTGCACAGATTTGTCACACCATGCATTGTAATTAGTAAATTAACACTCCCTGCGGGTTCCAAATTGAGCCCAATGAAGATGCCAAGGGGTGGCGATTTTATCCACGCACTCCCCCCCCCACCCCGCCCGAATGCCTGTGGATGGGACCCAGTGGCCGGCTCGTGTGCTCTGGCCTCCCTGCAAATGCACCCTAAACACCACAGTTTCTTGAGCACAGCTACTGTCCATCCCCATCACACATCGACAAGACCCAGGAACCTGTACCGGAGAACAAAATCACCTTGCTCCCCCTCTACACAGATCATGCCGCATCAGGGCTTCTAGTGATGTGATGTCTGGGAATGAGTTAGGGCTCTGACTGCCCCTTTGATTTGCTGTGAATCTGTTCTCTTACCTGTGCCGCCGCCTGAGTGACTTGGGGCCTGATTCTTGGGCGCTGTTTGTGATCCCTCAGGCTCGGCAGGGTGCCCTGGTGTAGGGCCCAGAGAAGGGCTTTCATACTTGTGTGAAAGCCAAGGTCCTCCAGTGAGGGTTCCTTCTGGGCACTGCCCTCTCAACTGGATAGCCACAGACCCCAAGGAAAGAGTTAGGGCAATGGGCAAATCTTTGACCCCGTACATTTAAGCAGAGAGACGTTTTAGAGCTGCCTCATCTCTCCATTCCCCTTTGATCTTTCTGCGAGTCCCGCCTACAAAAAATTAGAGCTCCTCACTGGATACACAGCATCTCATTTGCCAAGACACATTCAAATGATCTGCCTCCAAAGACATCATACTCCTCACCATCATCAAACCTTGACAGTCACTTGAAGCTCTCATCCCTCTTCTTGAGGAGTTGTTAGTAGTAGCGGGCCTCCAAATAAACATAACTAAGTCTGAGTGTTTTTTCTTGGTTGGCGGGAGCTCTCTGCCTGAGTTTCTGCAGCACCAAACTCCATCCAAATGATTGGCTTACACCATTAAATATTTGGGGATCCATCAAACACGCATTCTCCTAACTGGTGCCAGGACTAACTTCAAACTCCTTCTACGTGAGACTACATCTACCATGTCCACCTGGAGAAAACATACATTCTTCTTGGTGGGTCACCTAGCATAGCAGTGTTTAAAATTACATTGCTACCCCATATTCTATATATATCTTTCAGGTCATGCAACTACATTTAAGAAGGGAAGATGTTTGTATGCCTACAGGCATCCTGTATTGACTATGTATGAGAGGGATGGCCCTCAAGTGTTGCTACAAATGTCTGTGTGGGGTACACAGGAGAGTGGAGACTGGGTGTACCCCATCTCTTGTGCTACTACCATGCTTCTGAGCTGTGCAATATGATTGAATAGTTGAAGGGAGAAACAGATAAGTATTGGTGATTTCTGGACCAGAATATGGCTGCCAGACCTTTAGGGAAGGGACCAAGGGTCTCTAAAAACAAGAGAGGCTGGCTTCTTTATATTTCCCCAGTTACTAAAGCTAAATTTGGGTTCTGAGACTATCGCTTTTTCCTCTCCACTAACACCTATGATAGGCAATTTGGGTTTTTCTCTATGAATGGCAACTCAATATTTCCAGATCTCCAGGATAAAGGAGTGCTTTCTCTTTTGAGACCTTTACTTCAGAGATGCCTTAAAATCGTTGGAGGAAAATCAAACATGAGCACAAGATCTTTGAGACTGAATGCTTCCATTATCTACAGATCTGGCACAGTGTAGTTCGGAGTGGCATTAAAGAATGTGCTATTAGCCCAGCTAGCTGGGCTGAATGGTGTTATAAGGAAATTAAATAAATTAAGTGTAGATGTGGCACTAATAGATGGCTCCCTATAGGACCGTTGAATGATGAAGTGGATATAAAAAGTTTTCTTAATATGATCTTTTTGATTAGACTAACAACACTTGTTTGAGGGGACTTTTATATATTTGAGTGCCCTTCTTCATTGTATTTTTCTTTAAGAAATATGCTCTTATGGAGCTTATACCATTTGAAAAATGTCACCAGTATCACACATTCACTAAACATTTAGTATCTAAGATATACAACAATAATTTTCCAACCACTGTGTGCAAATCTCTCTTCTAGGTCCAGTGGGAAAACAACCCTTAACACAGCACTCAATGCTAAGCAATAAAATGAAATATTCCTTCACACCAACAACATCACTTGATAAGCCAGAGGTAGAGATCCTTTTAAAATTGTGCTTCACTCACACCTCACTCCTGACCATCTCCACATCATCAACCTGATGTTTGCTGGAAAAGCTGTGGTGAGGTGGGCTCCCTTCTACGCATATTATAGGCCTGTCCCTGGCTGGGAGATTTCTGGGATAAGGTCTTCACTGACATCACACAGACCCACAAACAAAACATAGATAAATTTCCTGAAATAGCCAGGCATAGCAGATCATCAGAGGGTATATACCCGCTTCACTAAACAGGTAAAATGATCTCTCAACTTTTCCTGGCAGCCAAATATTGTATCTTACATTTCTATGGGAAAACCACCAACACCTACGTATGAACTCTGGCTACATAAACCGTGCACCAACTGAGGCATGAGACATTAGTGTATGACCTAGCAGATACGTTTCAACTTTTGACCAGGTTATGGGCCCCGGTCCTATGCTATCTAACAAAGACTATAGAGGCTTAACTTGCCCGCAGTCTTGTAGGACCTTGGGCCTGGTTGATTACACTGTATTGTCTCAGTTTGAGGACTGATATGTTATGAACATTTTAGCCATATCCACAAGTGGTGCAGGGTGGGATGCATGGGGGGGGGGGAATTGAGGCATTTATTATTCATGGATACCACCACAAATGTTGATTTGTTTTACCAAGTTGTATTACACTAAGAAAATACTGAAAAAACAATTGAAACTAAAAATACCAAGAGAAGCTAACAGCCTGTTACATTTGATGCAGGTTCATAAAACTGTTTCAAATGATTTTTTTTTGTAAAATACTCTTTAACTGTGACCTCTGATGGATTGCCAGCAAAAGTGACATACAAAAAGAAAGCTATTTATTTTACATTTCTGCCAATTTGTGTGCAGACTGTCTTCAAATCAGCTTGGTACAGTGTGATCAAACTGTTCAACCAATGTATCACACAAATTTGAAAATACACACAGTAATTGTAATGTTCTCTTTGCCAAATTTCATGCACATCAAACAGTGCCAAGATTGTTAGAAAAAAAAAAGAAAATCAACAAATGTTTCAACTGACATGATATACAAAGGTAGTAAGCCTTTCAAGCCCATCACTATCTTTTTCAAATGCTTCTATCTCACACTACTGAACCTATTTACGGCAAACCAGAAATAGCAACCTTTCTTAGTAAAGTATACTTACTTTTATTTCACATTTGGTATAAATCTGTTTAATGGCTTTGGTTGCAGATCAAGTAAAATTTCCAATAGAAACTAAAATGAGCAAAACAACATGTTTTTGACACCCCTTTTAATATTTGTCCACAGAACTGCAGGAAATGTGTCACGCCAGACTTTAATTGGCTATGCTAAACAAGTGTCAAATCTAGTGCAAATCTGTTGATGAGTGGTAAAGCTAATGGCAAATCAAAAATGTATTCAATCAAAAGAGTAGCTTAACCACAAACTTTCAAAACAAAGAGCTAAACAAACTATGCTTTGGTATGCCAAGTTTGCTATAGGTTCATCCGTGAGTGGAATATATTAGAGTCGGGAAGAGGGGGAAACAAGTATTCTCCATTTTCACTCCTATAGGAACCTTTGTGCTCGACTACAAAAAAAACACTGCACAGTATTACACCAAACTTGCCATAGAACTTTACTCAGAGGCATATAACCTTTTGTAGCATTAAAAAATGGCATTATGTTGAGTGGGCCTGAAAGGGTTAAATAATATTAAGTTGAATGCTGATTAGTGTCTGAAGTGGCCAAATTATATGGTACCTTAAATGTTGATTAGTGAATCATCTGTGGATTTATAAATCTACCAGGGATGCATGAATCCATTTAAAGAGTAAAGGAACGTCATTGAATGGGGCAACGTTTTGTTTCATCATCCATTGCGGATCCGTGTCTCCTCCATTACTAGGTGTGGCCTGAAAGCCACCAGGTGCATTTGATATTAATAGGAATGTGCCTCCTCCCTTAGTAGGAATAGCCAGGAGGCCATTAGGGGCATTTGTTACCATTTCTGGGGCAAAACTTTCACCCTAGATACTAAAGTCAGGTGCATTTGTTACTATCCCTGGGGTGGAATGATCACCCCAGGTTTCAATGTCCCCTAACCTGGCCTAAACCCTTCATGAAGACCCCTCAGTGGTAACAATGCCCTGGGTGACCACAAATACTTCTACCCCCTCCTCCCCCCCAAGCTGAATCGCCAGTACTGAATAATGAAGCTGCTTGTTCAACTGTCTTTCCTTGTACTTACACTTTATCAATATTGAGCTGCAACAAAGCAGTGATCCAGTCTAAATTAAGCAATAGCGAGTGGGGACTTTTTATGACGGGCATGATATTTGCATGTCCCAGGAAACATGGGCCAGAGAAAATGTTTTAGGTTCAGGTTCAAGAGCTTTTTATCCCAGCAGCTGCATCTCCTGCAGGCAAGGCATTTTGAGGGCTACTAGAGTGACTTAAAGTTACTTTACTGTGTCCTGTTACTCAGCTGGCCACCAGGTCCAGCAATATTTTAAGACTAATATTCACCCCAGTCCCTACAATGAAACAATTGGTCTCAAATGACAAAAATTATGTAAGTAATGGCACAATGTGCTAATATGTAAAATTAAAAGATACAATATTTATTAGCAATTGAGTGGGTAACATAAAAAATACATACTAATGTGGTCAGGCAAATAAATGTGACAAACATAGAATGTAGTCTGTTTATCTCAAAATTCACATAACCACATGATATCCCTAGCCATTTAGGTACACAAAAAAAGGGTCTGCGTGCAAAGTTGACGATGTTTCGGTACTTTCTCAATGTAAGAATTATCAGGACACTAAAGAATATATGCCTGTGTACAGCTTATTTATAACTGCAAATGTTCATGTACTACAGAAGTTACAGTTGTAATTCCCATAAGTCTCAAATTAGCATGTACATGGCAAGAGGCAAAGGTGCAGGGCATATAAGAAGTATATCGTCATCTCAATGGAAGGAATACGGCCTCCAATATGGTGCCCACTAATTTAGGAAGGAATAATCAAAAATCGCATTTGTAATCAGGACACCAACCACGATGCTTGAAAAGGACACCACTACATGTCCAGGCAGTGCCAGCCCAAGACTCCTAAACATCCCAATGCATCTAGGCATGGGTGGCTGCAGTTATGAAGGTTGCATTCGGAAGAGGCAAAGCCTCTCAAATCATGCCTGCTGAATGGGAGGAACAATCACCCAGACCTGCCCTGGAGGTCAGGAGAGCATTGGAGATAAGGACAGCCTTACTATGAGTCTGTAGTGCTGTCCACTGCAGATGCGTCACGGGCTGTCCTGATCCCAGCTTTGGGTTCTGGTTACCCCTTTCCATTTTCAAATTACATGTATAAAATTGAATAAGGCAGCTCCAATATTATCCTATGGGAGAGACAGGTTTTGCACCTAAGAGTTAAGGGTTCTTCACTACTAGAACATGTAAAACTTAAACACACGTCCTAATTTTTTTAAATGCATTGCACCCTGTCCTCTTGACTACTCAGGGAATGACCTAGGGCTTTATTTTATGTACAAAAAAAGGAAGGTTTGGGCCTGGAAAAACGTTTATTTTGCAAGATTGTTCCAAATGGCAGTTTAAAATTGCACCCATAGGCCCTGCAATGGTAGGCTACTGAAGTGGGTGGCACAATAAGAGCTGCAGGTCCACAATCAAAAAGAACATATGATGGACTGAATGCTGAACAATGTAAACATTCACCCCCAGTCACAAAGATCTGGGTTTAAGTCATTGTTTTTTTGCCCACCACGCCACCCCAACCCAGTTTAGACCCAGCCATAGGCAAATCAGTCTTGACCCTGTTCCCCATGGGAACAGTCCATCCCGAACTGCCAAGCCAGATCCTCCCTGGACCGGAAACAAGCATCCTGAGACCGGTTTCAGGGTATCACCCAGGCTAGCTGGAATCCAGTGGCGCAGTGACCACGGGACCCACATCTGGGCATACCCTTCCCACCTAGGGTGACAAAAGCAAAAAGAACAGATGATGGACAGAAGGCTGAACAATGCAAACATTCACCCCCAGTCACAAAGGTCTGCGTTTAATCCATTGTTTTTTTGTCCACAGGTAGTATTTAACTGACAGGCCATGGGTGCATGCAGTTCCACTTTACATGGGACTTATAAGTAAATTAAGTGTGCCAATTGTGGATAAGCCAATATTACCATGTTTAGAGGAGAGAGCACAAGCACTTTAGCACTGGTTAGCAGTGGTAAAGTGCGCAGAGTCCTAATTCTAGCAAAAATTAAATCATGAAAAATGGAGGAGGGAGGCAAAAGGTTGGGGGAAAGACCACCCTAAGGCTGACAGGTCTAACACCCAACTCAAAAAGCAACTGTCAAGGTTGGCTTTGCATATGGCCGACGTCTTTCATATACAGCATTCGTGCCTGCAACAGCTTACTATATCGGACATTAGCACTGCACCGATCGCTAGTACCTTATACTATATTCTCCTTAATGCCCAGATATGGAGATCCATGATAGACTTGAAGGTCACTTCTAGAGCCAAGAGTGACCACGACCTACTAATCCTTGCCAGGACTTGTTATCCTTCTGCCAGTCTGCTAAAGAGTTCCCCTGCAGTGATGCCTTGGCACTAAGTAATAACTGAAGCAATGACAAAAGGAACGCCATCTGCTCCAAGAATTTATGGGTTGGTGGCTACTACCCTGGAGTCAATATTCAAAAACTAGGAACACAACAATGTAGTACTTGAGCCACATAATGAGTTATTCATGAAGTTGAAAGACTAGTTACAAAAGAGAATTCAGATCTCTCAAAACACAGGAATGGTTCACCCCGGTTTGCAGAAGAGCTAAGAAAATCCTTCTTGCTACCCCAAAAGCTAGGAGACAGGTTAAAGATTAGATAAGCTAGAGCTTTTTATAGAGAAGCCCCAAGGCATGCAAAATCTGACCAGCGAGTAGCAATGGAATGACCTCAAAGCGACAAATAAAAAAATACTTCAAAACTTTTTGTCTCATCATTAACCAGGGAGCTAAAGATTCTGCTGTGACCCCTGAGGTACATATTCAACCAAGGGAATGGATTGCCCACTTTGAATATCTTTATTCGTCCTCACATATGCCAACACTAGGGCTGCCTAGTTTGGCACATGAAAACGGCCAGTCACAAGGCCTTGCTCTGCTTCCGGTTACATTCTAACTTGCTGACACAGATGTAGCAGTCATGTCCCAAAACCAGGGAAAGGCCCCCGGGCTGGGCAAGATTTATGCAAACATGTTCTGCTCCGATCCAATAATTGGGGTTCTCTATAGCAATTGGGTTTCAAACACGATTGCAATAACAGCAGGAGCTCTGATCCCGCTGACTTGAAAGAGTGCTGAGATCATTTCAAAAAAATGTTATTGAAACCTTGCCAGCAACTATTTCCCAATTAATCTCTTGGATAACTTGCAAAAGACTATTTGCAAGCAAGTGCTCACAATGCTATCAGAGTGGATTGTGGATAACGGTATCTTGACACACTTCCAAGCAGGTTTTAGACCAAAGATGGGTACTGTGGACTAAGTCTCCACTTTTTGTTGATCAAGTGGATGACTATTGACATCAGTGGTGGGAACCTTTTAGTTGCTTTTATTGACCTTTGTGCCGCATTCGATTTGGTCTCAAGAGCTACGCTCTGGGAAGTACTGGCTAGTGTGGGTGTTCCTAGTAACCACCTTATTATTATAACATGCCTCCATCAGGGTAACTATGCTGGGGTACGTTGGGGGTAATTGTGGCAAATTCACTGAGAAAATCAGTGTCAAGAAAAGAGTTCGCGTTCTGGCCCTTGATGAAGCAGAAAATGAAGGTTTTGATTTATTAACGCATAAACGTAGTGTGAAATAATCATGTGTGACATTAACCGAACTAATAAAGACTGTACGGGGACAAAATGTGCCCTTAGAGTAGTTTGCCAACATTTATACGCGTGCTTTATATAACGTGGTGTATTAGAATTGCACTAATCCGACATAATCATAAACGTGTGCTACGATTTGCTTGTTTGAATTGCGTTAGCTTAGCATTACTTTAGTAGAGGCTTTGGCCTAGTGGCCTGGTCTCACGGTTTAGATGTTCGTATTTTTCCAATGTGCTATTAAACGTGTATTTCTGCTTGAAGCTGTACTTTTCCACAGAAACTGTTCACATGCTTATCTTAAAGTTTCGTGCCAGCCTGGCATATTTTCTCTTTAATTCAAGGTCGACTTGCAGGTGCGGACAATGGAGGCTCTGAAAGTGAGCTAATTGGTAGACAATGTTGCAATTTGCGTACCCATTCTCAAGGATAATGTATGCTTAAGTAAAAGCTTGAGAACTGTCGTTTTGATTGGACAATTTGAAGCTAACCTATGAACCCTCCAATGGAGACCCTACTGGATTCGAACTGTTGTCTATAAAACCCAGGTGCACGAGAAGAAAGTAGCTATTATCAGCCATTACCAGCTCGATACCCGCCATTTTGCAGACTTCGTAGCTATTATGGCCCACTTTGCTGCGACGCCATTTTGAGAGACTTTGATGCTTTCTCTAGTCGAGAGAAAGAGACTTTAATGATTCTTGCCCTAGAGACTTTAACTTTGATTTGTCCCTTCGCATGAAGTAGTAGTCTTAACTTGCCGCCGTGAGGCGATTGCCCCGTCCACCCCTGCCCCTTTGTCCCGTCCCATGCTGATCGAGAAACGGTACCTGTGAGACGAAGATTTCCTTGTATGCTGATCGTAATTGGTAAATATGAAAGGAAATTGTAAAATTGCATTGTGTTTCTTTTAGGTAACCAACTGCTGATTTTGATAAGAGCCCTAGCTAGGAGTTTTTCTAAATTTATGTTGCTAAATTGTTTTTGCATGAAGTCCCACATGCCGATGCTAATTTGAAGTTAGATGAGGATTCCACATGTTGCACGATGCAATCTGAGATCTTGTTATGCTGTCTAAATGTACGCAATTAGTTCATTACAGATTATCGTATTAGTGCTTTGCATTGCTATTATCGAATGCCTTGTGATTCAAATGCTACATAGATTACACTTGTTTCGACGTTATGGACAGCTATTAATGTTCATTTATGTTTATCATTTGGTGTTGAGACACATCTATATCGTGCTAGCTTTGTTAATATAGGGAAATAAATTCACTAACTTTGCAATAAACTGGTGTGGTTATTCCTGACTGAAAGGTCAGGGTTCGCCGAAATGTATTCTGGATTAATCATTAAGTGTTATGTTGATCAAGGTATTGCTTATGTACGTTATTGATTATTGATCTGATGCGACTGATCGATTAAGAGTACAGAGAGTTCCCACTTAGTCAAAAGATTCATCGGCCTAAAGAGCGTCCGAACACAGGTAAATTGTTACTACGGTTCGCTCTATCAGTAGATGGTAGCAGAGGACGGTTCCGTCTTTTGGGAACATGTACTCTTAAAGTACATGGTGTTGAATTAACGGTTACGCATTTTGAGACCCCACTCGAGAAGTTGAATTAGATTTTTTTGGGTAAAACAGATTGACAGAATGATGATGGGCTAGGTCCACCGCGACTTTCCCGGGATCTCGGAGCTTGCGAATGGAGAGAACGGAGGTGTGGAAACAGCGTTGGCGGTACTAGTGATGGTATGAGTGAAGTTAGGGTTTTGCGCTTGCACAGCTTATTGCCGCAGGGTGTGTGAAAAGGTTGCGAGGATTTTTTTCTTTTAAAGGATAGCGGAGGTGCGACTCCGAGTGTAGAAGTAGAGAAGTCGTCGAACTTCATAGAAATAGCGGAGGTGCGGCTCCGAGTGTGAGAGTAGGGAAGTCGTCGAACTTCATGTGCGTCTGGCGCTTTGTGCATAAAAAGGTCCACGTGGTTGTTGTTGTTGAGACGGGCCCTGCGAGGTCAAGAGACTCCGGAGTATGTTGATCCATGTTGTGGTCTGGGCGGTTTAGTAGGTTGATCGGGCGTGGTCAACAAGTCGGTACGTGTGTTAGGGAGTGAAAGAAACTTCGACTTCGGGCTCTGACAAGATTCTAAGTGCACTAGAACAGATCATTGACAAGTTGAGAGCAGGTCTGCAGGTCAGATTTGCTTGCGAATGTGGGGACTGAGAAAGACGGAATAGCGGCCGAGGCTAGTGAAAGGTCCCTAAGGTCCTGAAGCGATTGTGTTACCCTTCCTGTAATAAACCGACAGATCTGTTTTATTTTTGGTAGCTCGCGATACATGCAAGAAGTTGTTACGGGAGGAGGTGAGTGAAGGAAGACTAGCCGCGAGGCTTTGTCAGCCGCAGTGTGTGTGAGTGTGACGTCACTAGGAGCCGCGCTGGGATAGGTTGGTTGGAGAGAAGGGTCGCGCACGGATTGGACACAGTCCGTGGGGCTCGATTGGAAGGGGAAAGGCAAGCGAAGAGTATTCCGGGAATTAAAGTCACCTATTGATTACGAATTTTGTGGAATAAAAGTGACCTATTGATTATAAACTTTGTGAAATAAAAGACGAGAAAATGAAATTCCTTAAAGCATTTAGGAGTGCGATGAAGGGGGAGTCTTACATTAAAGCGAGCGTAGGAGAGGAGACGCCGCCCGAAGGTACACCAGCTTACATTGTAATGGAGGAAAAAGGGGTAGCTCCGTGTCTTTGGCTAAAGCAATGGCACAAACTGACAGAGAAACATGGGAGCGTAGCGTTCCCGAGACATGGGACATTCAATATAAGGATCCTAGAGAATTTGAGATTCACGATGTATGACATGAAGGTGCCTCCAAGGCCAGCCCAGTTTGAGGCTCTAGCGATCTGGGAATTAATGGCTAGACAGCAACAGAAAAATAAGTTTGAAACAAGGATGAGGAAGGTAGAAAAGACACTAGCGGATGCTAGGTGGGATAATGCGCAGAAGGTGTGGAGGTCAGATGTATTGCAGGGGATAAAATTGTTTCCCGCAATTACTAAGGAAGAAGAGGAGACAGGTAAGAAAGCCACCTGTAAGACAGACAGGAAGTCTTCCAAGGATAGAGAGGACGAGGAAAAATTGAGAAGAGAAGAGGAGTTAGAGGATGAGGAGTTAATAATGCAATTGCTGAACGACCACCTTATGCGGAGAATGGACAAGGTCCAAGTACCAGTTCTGCCCCTCCGGCATCGGTACAGAACAGTGAAACCCAGAGTTCAGGAGCGTCATCGGGATCTAAGGACCCGAGTTTACTGTTTACCCCGCAGATACCGCAGGTTAGGAGAATATATCCAGATGTGCCCATAATGAAACCAGCAGAAAATTATCAACCGCAGATGCCAGGGTACTACAGCGGTGACAATAGTGGAGGAATGGTTCTAGAACAAACAGTAAGGGGAGTACAGAATGGTCACAATCCAACAATGACACAGGCTGAATCAACTCAGTTTATGATGCCTCAAAAGCAGATGCAGGGAGGAAACGCTCATGCTCAGATGACGGGGAGTCAGATGGGCATGCCGGCAATGATGACCCATAGTATGGGGATGAACATGCCTCAGAACATGGGATATGGACAGAACCCAGACGCGATATCACTACCCATTACTGTAGGTCCACCGGTACCTCTGTATAGCCAGCCTAACTTAGGCATGAACAGTCAGGGATCAATGCTGCAGAATGGGACAGAGAGGAGGTGCATAGAGAACACTCCAGGGATAACTCCGATAGCGGCTCAGCCAAGTGGATCTGGATCCTTGATGGAGTTTAGTCCCATATGCGCTCAGTCTACACTGGTGAGGTCGAGCCCCCCACTGATAATACCTTTAACATCGAATACTGAAAAGTTGCCGCAACCATCAATGGCAGTCGATGTGAATGCTACACTGATGGGGGTAAATGCGCAACAGCTGACACAGTGGTTCAACAGTTTAAATTCCACACAAAGTTCAGCCAGTGGGAAAGGAGAAGACTATATGAATAGGGTCAGGTTGAACATGGAAGCACAAGAATTGGTGGAAGGGACTATGGGTGTAAATAGGCTAGAATCCTACACGGAAGAAGAACTGAGGTATCTATGTCCCAGGATTACGAAGGAAGTGAACAAGGTACATAAGGGCTTGCAGGAAGCAGCTGACAGAAACGGGGTTGACATAGACAAGATGAAACACTTGAGCAGAAGCTACAGGTTGGATTTTGGGACCACAGATTTTGAACACATGAGGTCAGCAGGCATGAAGACACACCTCAGAGAATTGCTACAGAGTGCACAAGTGTGGAGGTGCTTAGACAAGTGGGAAAGCAGATGGGTAAAGAGAAAGGAAAAGAGGAGGGACAGTGCTACAGAGCATAATGAGAAGAGACCACAAAGCAGCGAGACAGTAACCATGTTACCAATGAGGGAGACAGCAGGGGGAAAATTAATACATGTACCGTGGCACAGAAGCGACATTCAGTCATTTACGGATGATTTTCCCAAACTGAGAGAGAAGCCGATTGAATGGTATCAACAGACTGATAGGTTTGTGAAGCTTGCAAAATGTCTCTGGGAAGACCTGAACACTCTCTTTGAGATCGTGGTTCCGGCAGATTTGTGGGAGGATTGCAAAAGAGCTGTAGGTTGGCCGACAAGTGAACCAGAGAGAGACAGGGAGACGGGTGCACAATCACCTATGGTGATGAGTTTGTACTATAAGGTGATTGAGCATTTAAAGACGAAGGTTGCCGCGAAAAATGTGGATTGGCAGAAGATTGATCGAACGGCCCAAGAGGCAAAAGAATCGATTCATAGTTACTATGAGAGGTTGTTGAAGGCGTTCAAGAATTACAGTGGCACGGAAACAATCGAGGCGAAAGATATGCTTCATTTTGTGTTCAGATTTGTGGAAGGGCTGAGACCAGAAATAAGTCAGATGATAAAGTCGCATTTGATTTGTTGGCAGTCTAAACCGATTGATGAGGTCTTGACTTATGCGAAATACTGTAGCGACGAAATTGAGGTGAAACAGAAAAAGCTGAAAGAGAAGGTGATGATGATGCAACTTAAAGCAGCTCAGACAGGTCTGCAAGGTTTGCAAGGGATGCAAGGGTTCCAACAGCAGGTACCGCAACCGCAGCCGCAGTTGCAGGGAAACATGGCGTTTCAGCCACAGGCGAGAGGCAGAGGCAGAGGAGGTTTTGTGAATAATGGTCCGGATTTAAACACTGTTGTGACGGGTGTGCAGGCAATGAAGAAAGTGATGCCGTGTCACGTGTGCGGAATTGTAGGTCATTGGAAACGCGAGTGCCCGATGGTGGTGCAGGAAGGTGCAGGTGCAGGTCAGCAAAACAATGATGTCAATGCATTTCAGACAATGAGAGGACCGAAAATGAGAGGTCCAAACCCAAATTTTCAGACCATAAATCAATTGCAGGGATTACAACCTATGCAGCCGCAGCAGATGCAGATGCCTCGTATGCAGATGACGCAAATGCAGCCGATGCAACAGCAGTTACCGATGGTACCTAATCAGCAAATGCAAATACCTTTGGCACCAATGAGTCAGCAGCAAGTGATGGTTCCTCCACAGGTCTCGGGTCAGGTAATGAGTACAAATGGCACCGTACAACAGTTCCCATTACACAGTGAGAGTGGAATAAACAATGTATGGGAGAGTGAGAGCTCAGAAGAGGAAGGAGATTGTGTGCTTGCAGCATCCTTAGAAGTTGATCAAAAGGGTCCGTACGTAGAGGGAAGGGTAATGGGTCATCGTGTTTCATTCTTGGTGGACACGGGAGCCACACGTTCAACTGTTAAGAGTAGTGAAGTACCAAATTTGCCACTCTCAGGGAGGACAGTTCAAGTGGTGGGAGTAGCAAACAGGCACCTGACAAACCCAATAACAGATCCGGTACCAGTCAGCATCGGTAACTATCAAGGGGTGCACCAGTTTGTGATATGTGATTCAAGCCCAATAGCGCTGTTAGGGAGAGACCTATTGTGCAAGCTGGGATGTTCGATCATGTGTTCGAACGAAGGAATAACGATACAGACGAGCAGTGATGGGGAGGAAGAGGATAGTGTAGAGGGGGATGAAATGGAAACAGTCGATGAAGAGTATCCTCTGATTTGCCTTTTCCCGATGATAACTGAAGAAGATATTCCAGCCGAATTACGGGAGACAGTCGGAAAGGAAGTGTGGGACATGACAGGGAAAGAGGTGGGATTGATGAAAGGAGTGGAACCAGTGAAAGTGACTGTAAAGCCCAATGCGATCTTTCCCCAGACCCCACAATACCACATGCCACAAGATACCCTCATGAAAGTTGCCCAACTCATTGACGAATTTGTGAGACAGGGGGTACTGAAAGAAGTGTTAAGCAGTCCCTGTAATTCACCAATAATGGGACTAATAAAGACAAGTGGAAAGGTCCGACTTGTGCAAGACTTGAGGAAAATAAATGACATCATAGTCAAATGCTGCCCTGTTGTACCGAATCCAGCTGTGATAATGTTTCAGATCCCTTGCGATGCCGAGTGGTTCTCAGTCATCGATTTGTCACAAGCATTCTTTTCTGTGCCTCTTCATGAGGACAGCCAATTTCTCTTTTGTTTCAAATTCCTAGACAGAGTATACAGTTGGTGTCGAATTCCTCAAGGGTTTTCTGAGTCACCGTCAATATTCAATCAGATTCTAAAGAAAGACTTGGAAGAGTTAGAGTTGCCATTCGAGTCAACCCTAGTACAGTATATTGACGACTTACTGGTTGCATCAAAGACAGAAAGTGGCTGCACAGCCGATACCATTGCTCTGTTGAACCATTTGGGAAGGAATGGACACAAGGTGTCTCCTTCCAAATTACAGTTCAGTCAGAAGAAAGTGAAATACTTGGGTCACCAGATAGAGAAAGGGTCACGGAGGATAATGAAGGAAAGAATTACAAGTGTACTTCAGATGAGTCCGCCCAAGACGAGAAAGGAGGTGAGGAAGTTCTTGGGAATGGTGGGCTACTGTCGCCAGTGGATTCCCAACTTCTCGACTCTAGCGAAGCCTTTACTGAAACTGACCCAGAAGGATGCTTTGGATCAAATTGAGCTGAAAGGAGATGAGATGGATGCCTTTGTTGAATTGAAAGAATGCATGTGTAGGGCTCCAGCTTTAGGTATGCCTGATTACACAAAGCCTTTCACATTGTTTTGCCATGAACGTGATGCATGTTCTTTGTCTGTCTTGACTCAAGCCCATGGTGGCGTAAACAGACCAGTAGCGTATTTTTCAGCTACTTTGGATCCGGTCGCAGCAGCACTCCCAGGGTGTTTGCGCGCCGTAGCAGCAGTTGGTATCAGCCTCACTCAGAGTGAAGGAATAGTGATGGGACACCCAGTAACAGTCATGGTCCCTCACTCAGTTGAGATACTTTTGACCCGCTCCCGAACACAGCACATGACTGGAGCTAGACTCACAAGGTATGAAACGATAATTCTGGGCTCACCGAATGTGCAGCTGAAAAGGTGCACTACGTTGAATCCAGCAACCTTGCTTCCTGGAGAAAATGTCGAAATTGAGAACGCTGAAGACGTCGAGCATGACTGCCTTCAGGTGACTGAATTTTGCACAAAACCCCGACCGGACATTAAGGATACGAAGCTTGATGAAAATGACCAAATTCTTTTTGTTGATGGTTCATGTCTAAGAGATGGGATGGGGATTTTGAAAGCAGGATACGCTGTATGTACTGTAACAGGTGTCTTGGAAGCGGGATGGCTCCAAGGAGTCTATTCTGCACAAGTAGCAGAACTTGTAGCCCTCACCAGAGCATGTCAACTGTCTGCATTGATGAAAGTCACTATTTACACTGATAGCCAATATGGGTTTGGGATTGTGCATGACTTTGGACAACTATGGTCACAGAGAGGTTTCCTGACTTCTTCAGGATCCCCAGTGAAAAACGGGGAAAGAATAAGGGAATTGTTACATGCCATTCAAGTGCCAGCTGAAGTTGCAGTGGTAAAGTGCAGTGCTCACACGAAAGGACAGGACTATGTTTCTCTGGGAAATGCATATGCGGATCAAGTCGCAAGATTTTGCGCCTTGAACTGTATATTACTGAGAGATGAATGGAATTCAACAAGTGAGCCAGAACTCGAACCAGCTGAAGCATTTGCCTTGAAGGTCCTAGATACAATAGAGGAACTAAAAGCACTACAGAATAATGTCAGAGAGGATGAAAGAGATTCCTGGATTAAATCACAATGTATAAAGAGACAAGACGAGTTATGGGTTTCACATGAGGGAAAATTTATTTTGCCAAACAGTCTCCTATCACAGCTTGCGCGGTTCTATCATGGGCAAGCTCACCTAGGGAGAGATGCCATGATAAGATTGTTCAAAACTGATTGGTTTAACCCCAGATTTCGTCAAGCTGCAGAAGCAGTTTGCCATCGATGTGTCACTTGCCAGCAGATGAACCCAGGAAAGGGAACAGTTGTGAACGCGAGCCACATTGGTAGGGCAAGCGGTCCTTTTAGTCGTATGCAGATGGACTTCATTGAGATGCCTGTGCATGGAGGTCTGAAATATGTGTTGGTGATTGTGTGCATTTTTAGTCACTGGATTGAGGCCTACCCCACACGTAGAAATGACAGCCTTACAGTTGCAAAGCTATTATTGAGAGAGTTGATACCACGTTTCGGATTCCCGATCTCTTTAGAATCAGATAGGGGAAGTCACTTCAACAACGAGGTGATAAAGTTACTTTGCGAAGCGCTGAACATTGAGCAGAAACTGCATTGTAGCTATCGCCCTGAAGCATCAGGACTGGTGGAGCAGATGAATGGTACACTGAAATCAAGAATGGCGAAAATATGTGCATCGACAAATTTGAAATGGCCTGACGCATTGCCCTTAGTGCTAATGTCAATGAGAAACACTCCTGATAGAAAGACTGGATTGTCTCCGCACGAAATCCTCATGGGCAGGGCTATGAGACTTCCTGCAGTTCCCGCAAACGCGCTTTTGAATATTACAGATGATATGGTGTTAGACTACTGCAAAGGTCTGGCTGACGTGGTTCGCTCTTTCTCTCACCAGGTGGAAGCGACCACCTTGCCACCGATCCAAGGTCCAGGACACGCACTGAAAGCAGGTGACTGGGTCGTGGTAAAGAAGCACGTGAGGAAGTTGTGTCTGGAACCCCGTTGGAAAGGCCCTTTCCAAGTGATCCTGACGACAACTACCGCTGTGAAGTGTGCGGGGGTTCCCAACTGGATTCACGCCAGTCACACAAAGAAGGTGTTGTGTCCCACAGATGAGGAAGTTGAAGCGCTGAAATTGCCAGTACCTGATAAAACAGTGCCTAGTGCTGAGACAGAACAAAAGCGAACTGAAAGCGAACAAGCAGAAGCAGGAGAGAAAGAGATATTATTGGAGAACGAAGAGTCCGACTCACTTGGGGAAGACCAAGGAGAAAGTTCAGACAGCGACGAAGAAGCTGCAGGTGACAAAGAGCCTGAAGCAGCTGAGGGTAGTAAAAAGCCTGAAGCAGCTGAAGGTGACAAAGAACCTGAAGCAGCTGAAAGTGATACAGAGCCTGACGAAAGTAACGGTGACGAAGGGCTCGAAAAAGGTGAAAAAGCAGGAGAGCCTGATCTGATTGCTTGCTGCAATCTAACGTGAGACAAACAACCAGTTGAGACATTGCTAAACCGGATGAGACATTTGCTAAACCGACAAAGACTGAGTTATTGCCGAATTGAGACAAATGCTGCTAACCGATAAGTGACTGGTCTCTTGAAGAAGACGGTGTGAACATTGCGCTCGCTCAGCTTTGTAACTGAATTGCTAAATAAGTTTCATTTATAAGTGCTTCTAGCTCTCGGATTCTATACAGATCATGACGCAAAACAATAGAAAGAAATATTGTAAATATGTGTGTATAGGCTTGGTAGTTACATGTGTACTAATAGTAATGGCAATTGTGCTTGGAATGCATGGAAAGGGTGAGAATGAGACTATTGAGGCTTCTACTTTTGTTCCTGTTACTGTCACTGAACTAACCGCATTGAAAAGGCTAGCACTGGATGAGAGACTCTTGCATGATAGGAAAGAGCTTTCGTATAATGTTTTCTATCGCTTACTAACAGAATATGTTGAGACAATGGATGCGAAAGATTGTTATGTGTGTACCCAGATACCGACATCAGTGAAGGAAGGGGTGACATATCACCACATGCCTCTTACATACGGGATTACATGTAGTATAGTAATGTCTAGATTTTATGGTCAAACTAACATACAGTATTTTTACTCAAACTATGATGTTACCTTTGCTTATGTTCCTATAATAGCGCAGCTAAGCCAGACTGCAAAGGATTGGGATGCAAAAATTATGAGGGAATTTTTCGAGCCAATGCTACCTTTTGAAACGGCTCACGCTCATAGGGAAAATCTTACCTGCTCACTCTCTGCAGTAGAAATAAGCTTTTTAGATCGCACAGATGATAGAAGGGCTCAAATGAAGGCGAAATTAGAAAAGGAGTTACATAAGAGGACTTCAGTAGATAATTATGATTTTGCTGCAATAAAAACACAAGGGAAAATTGCTTTAGATGCTTGGCATGTAGGGAAATTTTGTATATATCGAGGTGAATCTTATTATGACAACATTTTTGTAGGAGCGAGTGAGTGTAAACATACGTTTATCTTTAAGGCCAAATGGACATTCATGATGGACGGACTTGACCCGGTCATTCCAGGTGTATATTACATTTGTGGGTATAATGCCTATTATCGTCTTCCAAAGGGATGGTGGGGAAGATGTTATTTGGGTATAGTGTTCCCAAAGGTTTATCAACTGGATGACCTATCGATGATTCAAAAGACATCTGGATCCCATCGTATCCAGAAAAGAGAGACCGCAGCTGCTGTGGTAGGTGATATATTTGGAGCCATGATTCCTTCATTGGGAGTTGTGCTGAATTCCATCAAAATAAGAAAGTTGTCTACTATACTGTAGTGGATAACATGTTGACAAAGTTTTCAGGTGCTATAATCCTGATAGATGCGGAACTTGCAGCGGAAAGAGCTATGACTCTTCAAAATAGGCTTGCTTTAGACATTCTTTTAGCAAAGGATGGAGGCGTTTGCAAAATGCTTGGTGCACGTCACTGTTGTACCTATATACCTGACAATAGTGTGAAAATTAAAACTATGCTTGCTAATCTAACAAAAGAAAGTGCAGATTTGAAGGAACTGAAAGAACCAGGAGTGTGGGAGAAGGTTGGAAAAGGACTTGCTTCAGTGGGACATTGGATTGGGGGAATTTGGAATGGAATATTGCTAAAAATAATAGAGGGAATTTTAATAGTAATAATTTGTGTATTTGGAATTTGGGGAATAAAGAGGGGAATAATAATGATTATGGAAAGAATTAAAAGAAGAAAGGACGAGAAAATTATGAAAAGAATGGCAGAAGAATACAAAGAGAAAACTAGGGGAACTAAAAGGAAAAGGGAACTGACAGAATTTTAATGGAATAAAATTTGTGGGCTAAATTTGTGTGATGACAAGTAGTCATCAGAGGAGGGATTGATGAAGCAGAAAATGAAGGTTTTGATTTATTAACGCATAAACGTAGTGTGAAATAATCATGTGTGACATTAACCGAACTAATAAAGACTGTACGGGGACAAAATGTGCCCTTAGAGTAGTTTGCCAACATTTATACGCGTGCTTTATATAACGTGGTGTATTAGAATTGCACTAATCCGACATAATCATAAACGTGTGCTACGATTTGCTTGTTTGAATTGCGTTAGCTTAGCATTACTTTAGCGGAGGCTTTGGCCTAGTGGCCTGGTCTCACGGTTTAGATGTTCGTATTTTTCCAATGTGCTATTAAACGTGTATTTCTGCTTGAAGCTGTACTTTTCCACAGAAACTGTTCACATGCTTATCTTAAAGTTTCGTGCCAGCCTGGCATATTTTCTCTTTAATTCAAGGTCGACTTGCAGGTGCGGACAATGGAGGCTCTGAAAGTGAGCTAATTGGTAGACAATGTTGCAATTTGCGTACCCATCTCCAAGGATAATGTATGCTTAAGTAAAAGCTTGAGAACTGTCGTTTTGATTGGACAATTTGAAGCTAACCTATGAACCCTCCAATGGAGACCCTACTGGATTCGAACTGTTGTCTATAAAACCCAGGTGCACGAGAAGAAAGTAGCTATTATCAGCCATTACCAGCTCGATACCCGCCATTTTGCAGACCTCGTAGCTATTATGGCCCACTTTGCTGCGACGCCATTTTGAGAGACTATGATGCTTTCTCTAGTCGAGAGAAAGAGACTTTAATGATTCTTGCCCTAGAGACTTTAACTTTGATTTGTCCCTTCGCATGAAGTAGTAGTCTTAACTTGCCGCCGTGAGGCGATTGCCCCGTCCACCCCTGCCCCTTTGTCCCGTCCCATGCTGATCGAGAAATGGTACCTGTGAGACGAAGATTTCCTTGTATGCTGATCGTAATTGGTAAATATGAAAGGAAATTGTAAAATTGCATTGTGTTTCTTTTAGGTAACCAACTGCTGATTTTGATAAGAGCCCTAGCTAGGAGTTTTTCTAAATTTATGTTGCTAAATTGTTTTTGCATGAAGTCCCACATGCCGATGCTAATTTGAAGTTAGATGAGGATTCCACATGTTGCACGATGCAATCTGAGATCTTGTTATGCTGACTAAATGTACGCAATTAGTTCATTACAGATTATCGTATTAGTGCTTTGCATTGCTATTATCGAATGCCTTGTGATTCAAATGCTACATAGATTACACTTGTTTCGACGTTATGGACAGCTATTAATGTTCATTTATGTTTATCATTTGGTGTTGAGACACATCTATATCGTGCTAGCTTTGTTAATATAGGGAAATAAATTCACTAACTTTGCAATAAACTGGTGTGGTTATTCCTGACTGAAAGGTCAGGGTTCGCCGAAATGTATTCTGGATTAATCATTAAGTGTTATGTTGATCAAGGTATTGCTTATGTACGTTATTGATTATTGATCTGATGCGACTGATCGATTAAGAGTACAGAGAGTTCCCACTTAGTCAAAAGATTCATCGGCCTAAAGAGCGTCCGAACACAGGTAAATTGTTACTACGGTTCGCTCTATCACCCTTTATGTGTTAATATTGTGTATTCACATATTAATGGAATGCTTTTAACACTTAGTGGTGAGTACTATTTAAATCTTTTATTTTTAAAATACAGTGCTCTGACCTGGCAAGATTTACAGTAAACTTGCAGTGTTCAGATCTGTGAACGGCCACAGCCTTCAACAAAGTTGTGTATAAAAGTACTGTTTGCATTTTTATTTGTGTTGTGTATAATATAATAGAGCACTGATTAAGTTTAACAGACTATATATGTCTAAATAAACTTTTTTTAGAAACTCAATCTCATCTGATCCATCAAGTGGTGGGCATTACATTTAGTATGCAAGTTAGCTTCATGTGCCTGGGAAGGCCCAGAACCAATACCAAACCGAGCACATTAGTGAGCTCAAGCAAAGCTGGTTCACCCATAAGCAAAGCATTGCACAATGCCAGCAAGCAGAGGACACGTCCCAGACCCGACATCTTTGATTACACACACGGTTCGCCGGGAACACGGAGATTCCTACAAGCGAACACTTTTTGCCATCGAAAATAACTGCTCATTACTAGACATTTTTGGCAACTTGTTTCTGTTCTAGGCAGACATTTGATCAGTATTATGAAATCGTGAGATGGTGCAATAGTATTTCAAAATGTACTTTATCAGTGCGTGTCCTAAAGGTGAGATGACAGAAGAGTCGAGCATAGCAAGCTATGGTGAATAACATACAGCGTTGTCCTTCTGCCAGTGAATACCCTTTGCGCGTTAAAGCGAGGAGCGGAAAAGTAATGTGCAAAGCCTATTTATTCGTGGAACGACGCGCAAAAGAAATATCTAGGTTTCAAACAGCATTTTCGAGAAGTTGAGAGCCAAAACTAGCTCATTTTCCAATATGAAGACTTCTATCATTATGGAAACAACATGGGAAATTCAGTGTTTCTCCTCTAAAGTAACAAAACTATTTTTTTACTTGTGTTTTGTGTTATTATTCTGGGAAACAAACATGGAGAATAGGGAACGCTGATCATAATTCCCTTTAGACAATGAAATTAAAATAGCACATTAATTGGTTACAATTAAAAACAATTAGTTAATTGGACATCCTGAAACAGAAATTGGACATCCTGACAGAGACATTCTCAAAATTAGAAAGACCACCCACCAGATGTTTGCAGATACACATAGAAAACGATGGAAAGAGACGCGTTCGTTTTCGGTGTAGATGAAATGCAACCTACTATGGGAGTGTTCAAACTCCTACTGCAAGCTGGTGCCAGATTGCTTTAATGTTGATCCTCGAGCAGCAGAGCTGTAGGTATCCATCACACCATGGGACTATTAGGCAAGCAGGAATGACTGCGGAAAACCAAATTGGCTGGATTCCTTCATTTCGATTTCCTAAATACAAACGTTGGCCTGCTCGTATGGAACTAGTCTCCCATACTTTTCCTCCTGTCTCCAGCAATTTACTGTCCATGTCCCCAGCCCTGGAACTCCTGTAGTTTTGCAGCTCGATTGCTAACTCACTGTGCAATCAGCCCCATTATCGATAACATTACATTTCTCTCCCGCTTAAAGATCTACTTCATTTGTCCTCCTGCAGGTTCTTTTCGACTTGTTGGTGGTTGGGTTAGATCCATCTGCAGGTTGTGGTTCCTGTGTGAGTTCTTATTCGCGCTTCAGTTCTGCAACCAATGCCATGGATGCATTGCCCAGTGTTACTGTGTGTCTTGTTTTGATATGCCCTTAGAGTTGTTTTTAGGGCTTATTGTAGTGGTAGGTGCTCACATTCTGCTTGTTGGGTCCTCTTCTTTAAGTTGCACATACAACGCTCTACAGTGCTATTAGTTTGTGGCCAGAGGGGCGTGACTTTCAGAAGTTTGAAATCTAGATGTGCTGAAAACTTGATAAGCTCTTGTCCATTGAACAGAGATCCATTATTTTCCTTGACTGTCTCAGGAATGCCACATTATGAAAGTATCTAATTTTGGGATGACTTACATTGTGCTGGTGGATGAGATTAGTTTCTCAAAGGGGAATCTTGAACATTTGTCTATCACTACCATCAGGAACCAGTGTCTGGTCATGTTCTTCTAAACATGAAGATTTTGTTGGTTGTAGTCTAGGGTGTTTATGACTGGACGGATTACTTTTCATAAGGCCTCCTGGAGAAATTCTGCTAATGATCATACTCAAAAGTTGAACCATTTGTAGCAAAATAACCCCATATGTGTAATGAATGTTGTGATGTATCTTGATTCTTCATCTTTTTCTAACTGGTGGTATCCCTTTTTGAGGTCCAGCTTCAAGAATATTGGTACTCCATTGAGGAATGTGATTAGGTCCAACAGGTATGATCCTAGGCGCCGCTCCTGTTGGATTGCTTGTATTGGGCAGCCTCCAATTCATACATACCCACCCTTGTCCTACTGTGTTGTGCCTGGGTAGTATCCCCGGTGGGGATACCCATGATGTTAGTCCTTGTGTCTTCTCGATGATGTCAGACTGAGTTCTTGGAGTTCTTCCTCCACTGCCTTTTGTAGGTGAAACAGTATCCTCTGTAATGCAGGGATACCAGCTTGAGCTGTTCATTGATGTGCAAGCGTACTGTGAACTTTTTCATTTTCCCAAGTCATGTGAACAGTTTTGGAGGTTAGCTCACAGCTGTTGGGATGTCATCTGCCATGTATAGGACTGCAATTAGATTCAATTGTTCAGTGTGGGCAGGTTGAGGAGGCAGTCCACGGGGCCTGACCCATCCGTGACATGAATTTTGGTTTCTGTGGTATGATTCTTGTAAGTGATTGTCATTGTGAATTTCTTAAGATATGGAAGTGGTGTTTTGGCCACACATGTGTACACTTGTACTTGGCTGGGTGTAGTTTCGGTTTTGCTGTCGTCTTCTAACACTCCTCAACACAGATGTAATGGAACAATGTCCCACTGTCAAGTGTGAAACTGATGTGGTGGCTTCCCTTCATGAATTTTATACGTGGGCATTTCTTTTTACTTCCATCCTTGCTGGATACCATAGGTAATATTTATTGCTTTCTAGAGATGCAGTTTATTGAGCTGTCAGTTGATGACCTGGATATTGACTACTTTGTTTTGCAAGATTTTGACTTGCTGCTGCGGGTGTCTCTCATTTCACTTGGGACGTCAAATTGAACACTAATCGCTTGCAGTCAACATTCTAAGTCTAGTGCTTTATGTACCACCTTGTAGGTCGCTAATTGAGCGGGTGGTGGCTTCATAACAGTTTTTTTAACCTCCTCCCCGATGAGGCTGTTCAATGTGGGTAGTATTTACTTTGTGTCTTTTTCTCTAGAGGTTTATGTGAAGTCGTCGAAATTGGCTACCCACTCCAGCTATTGTGGTTCCTACATGTTCCCCGATGAGTGGGGCAGCTTTGGTCTGTGTTTGTGCTACACTTAACCTGTTCTTAATTTCATTGTCTTCACCTAGTTTTGGCATTGCCCTTCCTTAAATGGCAGATTCACTGTCTTTTTTTGATGTCCCCCTGATTCTATGATCGCGTCTTCAATGGTTTTCAAGCAGCACCTGACTTTAAGATGGCTGCCTCATCGACCTTATTGCTTTCTCCTGAGACACCTATTTTCAAGATTTTTTTTAAATAATTAATTCATCCCTGAATTTCCCAGTTGACCTCATGCAGGAAGTGTCTTTCTATGTGCACTGGCTGACTGTTTTTCCATTTTTGCTCTTCATGACCATTCGGTCACCAGCTGCACTCATGTCACATGGTCGCACTTCCTTCTTTCATGGTGAGTGCCAGGAGCAGGGTTAGAAGAGGGCACCTCCAGTATTGCCAGAGCAAACTAGTTTCTTGGCAGCATGGTCTCACTTGCTCATTGTTTTTAGTGTGGTGTGCTCTTTGCTTGCTCATTTACTGATGTGATAAGTCATGCAAATTCATTTTTTTGTCAGCGCAGTCACTCTTGGTCTTTGCACTGGGTATCAGGCTATGCTGCACCTTGGGACAACTTTTTTGTTCATTTGCTTCTGCTTGTTGTTATTTCATAGGTTATTTTTTTTGTCAGTGTAGTGTTGCTCCTCCAGCGGCAGGGTTGAAAGGATCGATAGCACGGTGGGAAGAAGCTCAAGCAAGAGAAAGAAAAAAGCCAAGATTGCTACTAAATCATATCATTTATATAAATGAGGTACACCCAACACCAAGAAAGATGGAGAAATGGGAACCATTGTCCTTGAAACAAATGCTACAAAGTTCTGCTTGTAGAAAATTGGGTGTTAGTTGTCCAGGGTGTGAGGCCTGTACAAGTAATAGGTCCATAATATACCCTCACCAGGAACTAAGTACTGCATTGTGGAGATTGACTCTCCCAGGGCAGCGAAGCAGAGCAGTCAATGGTCTACTCAGGGGAGGTGGTTTGGGCTAGTAATTACTGTCCACTGGCACACAATATGAACACTCAAATGATTGTGCAGTCAGTTCATTTTCTATAGAAATGGAAAAGTACATTCATTACACACACACTACAAAATGCCACAAATAAATGTACAAATATATACATAAGGTAGATTAAAGACACCAAAGATGACATTCTGCAATCACATTTGATCCCTGCAGGGTCCTGACCGTCAAAATCACAGCCCCCCCACACATATACCAGACAACACATCACTATATAGGTGGGTATCACTTTAAATAAAACAGGCCTATCAGCTTTGTCAATGGTCATCACGATAAAAGGCAAATTATCCACATGCTACAACCATCATCCTTTCATGCAATCAATAATAACCATCTGTAAATGCAGTAATCCCTCTCAATAAAGGATTTTAATACTGCTCAACAATCACTGTCAACATAAATGGTGAATAAAGCATTATAGTGCAGCATAATGTGTCTGTGTCTTCCTTAAACACATGCAGGTCACATAAAATGTAGTCATAACAGAAGCCCCTAAAAGGTGTTGCACTCACAGCGATACATCAAAAGCGCTGTTCTTGAGAGTGCTTAAAACATTGATGAAAATTCAAGGAGTGGAGGGGGTAGAATTTCGGTGACCCCCCAGAAACTGGGGGGAACTGCTGAAATTCTGCAGCACCCCTCACACTTTGTTTAAAAGTAGGTTGTGCCACTGATGTCCTATTGCGACCACAAGGCAAGAAAAAAATATGCTGATGAGCCTCTCCTGAGGCTTTGTAGGGCAAATCAGTGGGAAAACAGTGAATCTGAGAGGCTTCTGCTGCATTTGTTTACCACAGCACAACTTCTTCTTTGTTGCCTTTTGTCATGGCTGTGCCCAGTCCCACCCAGGAACCCCAAAGCACTTTCAAATAGGAGGCAGCATGGGAAGCCCACCCTCTGTTGCCACTGCCAGCTGCCGCCTGGCTTATAACCATCATTACCGGTGTGGGAGCTGGCAATTGACTTTCTCTCCTGTCTGCTCCCTGTGGGGAGGGTGCTTCATGTGTAGCGTCTGCCCCACTCCTCCCAGACAAGGGAACCGGGAGCAGGGGGCCACCGCCATTGTGGGCCCAGAGGTGATCCTAGGCCCCTTTGGTCTTTGTTGGGAGGGGGCGCAACAGCACTCCCCCAGACTTTATTGCACTGGCCTTCAGGGAAATGGAGGCCCCAGTTGCAACTGTAGGTATGAGGAGGGCACCCACACATGCCTTCTCCTCAGGTAAAATTAGAGAAACCATCTTGAATTAACCCCCTGGGCCCTGGCCCACCACAGGGCCAATGCAGGAGATTCTGGAAGAGAACCCTGTGCTATGATCCGTGCCGGGGGATGTGAGGAGGGGGGAGATAAAGGTCACAGAGCTTCAAAGGTGGAGATTGCTGGCCCTGTTGAGTGTTTTGCATGATCCTGGGGTCCCTTTATTCTTAGGGGTGAGCTCTAGCCACCATGGGGAGTTCCAGCAGTCGTCTTGGCCTCCAAAGTAATGTACTTTGCAGGGAGCTGGTTCTATTGACTCCCTGAGCCAGCTCTCCTTCTGGTCTTTGTCTCTGGTGCTCGTTCTGGGGCTCAGAAGTCCAGGTCATTTCCCCCAACTGGTCCTCAGTGGTAAAAGAGGGCCAGCGTCACTGGACCTTGGACAGACCCACTGGTCCTGGAGTCAACTAGAGGCAGAGTACCTACTCCTTTAGGGGATCCAGGAGTTTGTTCTTCAAGTTGTCCATGGCTGAAGCCGCTATCTGCTTCTAGTAAAAACACAGCAAAAAGCACTCTCCCATGTTCAAGAATTTTTCAATTGGGGTGATTTTTTTTGTTCTTTGGTGCAAATCTCTTCAATAGTTTTGCAGTTAATAAATGGGAAAAATATAGATATCTAGACACACGGACATCCATCCACGTGGATCCAAAGCCCAATAGGGGAAAAAGAAACTCACACATTATAACCCCATGTGCACGGCCAAAGGCCGTGCGTGGTTGTATTCACACATGGTATTGATATATACTTTATGTTAAAAAAAAAAAAACAATAGAAATTCACTGACTAAAGCAAAATTTACAGGGACGTTATAGTTGGGTTTACATTTTACTCATGCATAACCATGGAAATTCAGCAATTAAAGTATTCCTTAAAGTAATAGTTATCTGAAGAAATTATAACTCGTGCCATTAAGTAACTCCTGCCGTTAAGTAACTTTAGTCCATGAGTTATACTTTCTTAACAAAAGTATAACTCTACCTGCTACATTTCTATGTTTTTTTGTTGGTAAAACATAAACCTAACAATAACATCCATGTAACATATATGTTTTCATTGCAAAATAACCAAAGGTTAAAGGGATGTTATAGCTAGGTGAACATGTCAGTTAAAACATACGTTTGAAGGGAACAAAATCTCTGAAATTCACCAGTTATAGTTATGTCAAGAAATTATAACTTGTGTCATAGACAGTTTTTCATTAATGATGTCATTACAAATGTTGCAGTGATATTATCAATTATGTCACAGAATATGTAATGAGTGGTGTAAGATACGGGGTAATTAGCAATGCATGTCGTGCAAGTTATAGCTATCTTAGGGAATGAGTTATAGTTACTTGAAATAACTACCACTGGTAAATTTCAGTCCTGGGTGTCAGCTGCATCGAGCATTTTTTTTATTTGTTTATTTTTTTTAAAGGTTGGGAGGGGGTCTTGTGACCCCTCTTCCCAAGCTATTACAAGCCCCGGAGATCCCATCTCCCAGAGTTGTATTTTTTTCTATGGCGAGGGGGCACGCAGTCCTTCACCCCGGGTTTGAGGGGTCCAGGGACCCCTCTCCCTGGGACTTTTATTTTTTTTAAAGGGCAGGGGAGCACATGGTCCCCTCCCCAAGCCTTTACAGCCCCCCAGGGTTGTTTTCTTTTATGTAAGGGCGAGAGGCACAGGGCCTGCTGAGTCTAAAGTTCCCATGGAAAAATAAACCAGGAACAAGTATTTTGGGGCCCCCCTTTTTCCTGGTCAACACCACCCCCCAGGGGCAGACATTTTTCCTCTTTCCCAGGCCATTTTCGGGCCAGAGGCCCCATGCCCTGGGACCACAATGCATTTTGGAGGGAGATCGGAGCATGCTGCTCCCCACCCCAGGCCTCTTTCAGGCCTGGGGCCAGATGCCCCTTTGAGAGGGAGGTAACGGCACCCCCTCCCTGAGCCACTTCAGCCCCAAGGACCCCATCCCCTGGAGCATAACAGTTTCCGTGAATGCACCAACGCAGACGGGTAAACCTGTGTGTGTGTATGTGTGTGTGCTCCCACTTGGAGGGAGCATTTTCAAAACTCCTGCAACATAGAAGCACAAACATTGGCCCTCATTAGGACTTCAGCGGTCAAAACAGTTGACTGTCAAGGTCAGGCCGGCCAGGAGACCACCAGTGATGGCGGTCTTTAGACTGCCATATTATGACTCCTGGCAGCTGTCTACCATAAATTGGGGCGGAGAGCCGCCAGCAGCCATACTGGCAGTTGGTAGTCTAGTGGAGGTTGCTCTGCTGGCACCGCCATGTCATCACAACACCGTCTGCCGTTTTAAAATTTTGTAATCGGCATGGCGGTGTTGTGGTGATGGGGCGGGCCGGCAGAGCAGGCCCCATAGACCCAGTTGCCTCCTGGATGGCCACCGTGAGCAGGTAAGGTGATCGTTTGACAGGGGAGGGGGGTGTTGAGTGTTGTGTGTGTGAATAGGGATGTGAGTGTGTGTGAATGGAGGGTGTTTGTGTGCATGTGAGTGCATGGATCTGTGTGAATGTCTGTCCGTGCGGGGTGTCATGAATGTGGTGTGTGCGTGTATGAGTTAATGGTTTGTGCTTGTATGGATCAGGGGTGCATGTGTGCATGTATGCGGGGTGTGGGAGGGTGTCGTGGACGCATGTATGAGTGGGAATGTGTGTGCATGGATGTGTGTGCATGCATGGGCGGGGTATGTGCAGGGTACACGGGGATGGTGTCTATGTGGTTCGGGAAGGTGGGAGGGGGGCCGTTGCTGTTTCAGGGAGGTGGAGGAGTCGCATACTGGTGACAGGAATGTTAATTCCTGCCACCAGTATCCTTGCCACCATGGATTTCTTGACTGGGTTGCCGCCACAAAATCCCTGGTGGAAAGGAGACTCATAATACCATTGGTGGTATAAGGTGGACCACCGGACCGAAGGTCCGGCGGTCCCACCGCCCTGGCAGTACAGGCGGTAAACTGTCTGCTTTGCAGCCCATTTACAGGCGTGATCATAATTTGGCGGTCTGGCTCCGCCATGCTGTCGCGGTGTTACCACCACCGCCAGCGTGGCAGAGCAGAACCATCTAACTCATAATGACAACCATAGTCTGCTCTCAGCTGACAGGAACACTAAAATTGCTCCCAACAGTTTATGGGAAGCTGCAACTATGTCATGCATGCATGAATTGTCAGTGCAGTGATGATTTGACTTAGTTGTGCAACAGAAAAAAATACATAGATTAGTAATTTGTTTCCTAATCTAAAATTCACATGTGCCTCACTACCTAAATTTGTGCCTTAAATGCACACTATATGTACACATCATAATAATGCTCAATACTATAATTCATGTTAATTCACAAGAATATAAATTAAAAAGTCCAAACAAATTCAAAGTTCAAAGGGAACAGCAGTTCGGATGTTTCACCAAATAAATCTAAGCTTAAAAATCTAATCAATAGAATTTCTTTTTTCACTTGGCTTGATTTCCAGAATCGGTCTCTGAATCCATAATATCTTTTAGCAAACTCACAAGTAAGATACTTGTTCTTTAAATAGAAGCTCCTGAAGCATGGGTCCAGGCTGCAGCAACATGGTATCTCGTTTGCCGATTAAGGACATTGTGAAACATAAAGAAATGTATACTTGTAAATTCAAAATGGTCGCTATCGTCTAAAGCTCCCATGAGAGGTCAGGGGCTTCCGGAAAATCTATTTCATTGTCTATTGGTATTAAGCAGTGCAGCCTACATGATTGTAAAGTTATCTGACAGGCATTGCACAAACATATCACCTGCATCTCCACCTGCAATGGTGATTTTCACAAGGATGCGGTTGAAGTAGGATGCATTGGTACTCGTTTCATGAACTTCAATAAGCTCTTTTGTACAATGGGTGAATTCTTATTACCTAAATTTGCTCCATAATATATTCCTATAAAGACTGTAAAATGCAGAGTGAATGTCAATCCAGCACACGTAAAGAGGGTGCATTTTCTTTTGTTAGCATACAGATCAACTTCAGGACTGATGTTTTAGTAGTCCCAAAAGTAGGAAAAAATCCAGTTTGAAAAATGTGTGTTATATTTTCATCAGTGACACAAGATTGTAATTCATTGAGAAAAATGTTTGCATTTAACATCAAATGATTATCAAATCCAAACAATGCGATCAAGCAATGATCAAGCAGTTGGTGTATTAAGATCACAAAATGGTCATTCAAAATTGTTTATTTTCTATGAATAGAGCAATAGGCAAATCATTTGTCCAACTTCCATCAATAGCCCTAGCAAAGGAGGCCAAACAGTGGTTGAGGCGTTTGGACAATTCACAATGTAAGAATCTATCAGCATCTTCGTTTCTTTAACCAAAATATGCCTACATGATCCAAATATAGAGGAGTTCTGTATTTCTCCCAGTCTGTACCAGAAACCACATTCATCTTGCTCTGTCTAGGTTCACAATGGAGGACATCTGTAAGAGCCATTTTGTTTGCAAACGTCAAACAAAATCATCCATTCTTCCTCACTGTAGTCTCTCTGTTCAGTGAAAAAGCACTTTTAATAAAATTTGTTTGGAGCATTCACTTCCCCCCAAGGAACACTGGGGAAATGTTTGTAGTATTATTTTACTCAGAGCATTTCTTTCAGATCTTACAATTCTTGTAAATCAATGTGTAGTTTGCAATATCCCATTACTTCTTTGCTGCATGTTAGGTGTCTTGCTTGCCATTAGCCCATGCATTCTGGCTATCAACTTCAGCCCAACGGTCAAGTTATAACTTACAAGAGCTTGATGTTTTCTGCTAATGGGTTCAATAACAGAATTTAAAAGTTTAGTTATGTTAAGTGAATCCTAGTTAACCCGTTTGAATTGGCCATTACTAGTCATGTTCCCATTCCAATAAATATGTTTTTAAAATTTAAATTTGCAGTGTTCAATATACAATAAGAGGGTGTTGGTCAATGACAACTCTTATAATGGCATAATCAGTGGGACAGTGCTCAAATAAGCAAAAATAGACAATAGCAAAATTGATTATGTCACTTCTAAAGAATAAAACATGAAGTTAGCAGGTAAATCCTGCTTGACTAGGATCAAAGGATCAAAGATTTAAAGATTGCACTGGTAATGAATCATTCACCACTACATCTACTAGGTCAGCTTTATGGTGAGATATCATTAAGATATTTTATAGTTTTATAACTATCGGTTTTAGCCCAGTATTTCTTTGTTAAATTGGTGTCTAGGACCTTCTGCATGAATTCACTGACTGCCTGCAATAGTTTGTTGTAACGTTTTCAGGCCAACTGTTTTATTGAATAGAGTGGATATCACATAAAACGTCCTATGCTCACTGCTTAGTATAATCAATGTAAGGGTTTACACTTTTCCATATCAACTGGAGCAAGTAATTGTGAAATACAGTTTCAGCTCTACAGACCTAAGACTATTAAACTAATGCCAATGACCTTCCTGGACTAGTCAATCACCTAGTATCATGAGAAGATTGTCTATGTGTTACTTTTTCCCAAATTTACCATCAAAAAGACTAAGTATTATTCACATACAGTTGGTCACTGTCACCTATCTTCCATTATAGGATTCCCATGCATATTACTTTGTTTGCCTTATACAGTTACAGACCTTTTACTCCATGGTGCTATAATACCACAAATTTTTACTAAAGAAGTACATTAGGATTACATATTACAATTATCAACCAAAATAGAAATTAATAGTTTCAGCCTTCTCTCTCAAACACAATTTGTATTGCAAAATATGGTGCATAATGGCATCCTTTTGGTCTTCCAATATCTCACTTTCTGGATTACCACCTTATGATTACCTGTTTTCACATTTCATCCTCAATTTCATATATGCACCATATGCACATGGGCTTTGATACACCCATCTTTTCTCTTTAAGGTCATGGAACTTAAGGTGAAAAAGGTTTTAGGAGCTTTTCTCTTCTACTTCTAATAACTTTGCATACCAGTTTTGATCAGTTGTCTTACCAATGACATTTATTTCACAGTTTTGAAAACGTTGCATAGGCAAAACACGCATCAGCTGTATTTGATGAGGTCTAGAGTGAAAAAAAGAGATCTAATCACTTGATATCCATTATAGCATACCTCTTGTTATACCAATATCACCATTGCCATCTTCATGAACTATGTCTGCCTAATACAGTGTGAACATTGTCAGCTATGCACAATGTTTACTCCTTCAAGCATATTGGAAAATTGTTCATAACCAATACGAGCAATCATATGAAACTGTTTACAATAAAATAGATTACTTATGTGGTCAGTTCAAGTTAGATTTTGTTTAGCCTTGATGTACGTCTCAATATTTGTACTGTGTTCCAAACCAAATATTTCACTTTTATGCTAGTGATATTTTTCACATCACCTGCAACACATCTTCTTGTAGCAAAGATGCAGTCTGTTGTAACATTTATTAATGCTTACTGTTTACACCTTTGAAATTATCACCCACAGCAAAATTGGATGTGTGATTTAGTGATACCACTGCTACCTTTGTAATATCCCTTGAAAGTCTATGGGTTAGTACCTCCATGTAACCTACTTTCCTATTAAGTGATGCTAACCTACAAGATAATATTTTGGGATATTGTAACTCTTAAGGCTTAGAAGCAATCCTTCTTAGGCATCAAAACTATAAAACTTAGTTAATATAACAGCTACTAAAAAGTGGTAAATATTTGGGTAGATATCCTAAATCATTATGACTACAAAATAATTTCAGAATGTTGCTCCTATTCAAAACATTGTGGGGCGCTACATGATACATTTAGGCAGCAGTGTGCATAACAATCCCCTTTTTATGTCAAGTGAACTGAATTTGTACTGACAGGTCATCCTCTAATTACTCACAGATCTGGATCTTCTTATCTTCTGATGATAATAAATGTAAAAAATAAACAACTCCCAGTGGAACAAGGAGTATCTTTGAGGCTTTGAGTATCTGGCTGGACAGGATGCAATGCACCAAAGCCTGCATTCTTTATGAAAATTATAGAGAGGGAATGCTAAACCCAGGGAGATTGTTGGGGGGGGGGGGGAGGCTCTAGGAAGGTAGTCACTGCCTACAAAAATTGCAACATTAACATTAGTTCAAGGATCTGAAAATTTGTGGGTAGATCCACAAATGTAAAAAATAATTTGTTTTCAAATTGTTAAAAAAGTAAAAAAAGCAATAACATTTTCAGTGCAACTATGCATGATAAAGACTAAACAAACTGACCATTATTGATCAGTGATAGCATGTCCCTGTGATAAGAGCTTGTACTGCATAGCTCAAGTAACACACCGGAAAGCTGCACGCAGATGGTTTAGTAGCACAGAGACTATCACAGGGTCTGACTAAAAGTAAGTACCAGGGTCCATATTGTGCTTCTAACTGCAATTGGCAGATGGTTTTGTGGCAGAGAGAATGGCATAGGGCCTTCTACGAATGGCCAAATGCATTCATGCAGCACAGCAAGAGTTGGGTGCATAGGTGGATAGGTCTTAGACCTTCAGATAAGGATAATGCTGCAAGTGGCTGATGGCTGAAAGTAGTGAGGTTAGGTGTTGTGGCCGACCATGGCTGTGCTCAGTGGGTCTTGGATATGCAGGACGTTGGCCACAGTAGTTAGCTATAGGCCATGGCATGAGGCCAAAGAACCTCTGGGTACACCTAAGGGCCTGGAGCAACCAGAGCAGCTGGGTATCTGAGAGATTAAAAATAGGGCCTGGATGCAGATCCCAAGCACAGTGGGGGGATTGAAGAACAATATGATACAAATTACTTTTTCAAACTAAATCACTACTAATATAGTTTAAACATACTTTAAAAATTCCCTTGAAAGCCAAAACCTTAACTCATGCCGTTCACCATGCAATTCATAACCCACACCCCAAACATAATGTTCAAAAACTCTAATGTTTATATCAATAAATCACAGAGCCTAATGGCACAAAAGTATTGAATAACATTTAAACAAAATTATATTATTCAAAATGATACCACTGATAATGTCAATATTCAGGTGATATGTAATTTCAGTTGCTAAGTCATCTATCGCATTGTAGATGCAGTCAGGAGTATTACATTGGGGCTTAAGATAAGATTTGCTCCGGGAAATTTTCAGGGGTTCACATTGGTTACAAATGAATCCCTAGAGGTCTTTTTGGCAGGGAAATCTCACTCAACAGAAAGACATGTATCACTCCAAAAGACAGGAACAAAATTAGAATCTCTTCTTACTGTGCTTTAGAACAGGTCACAGCATGAAGAAGGGATTTTCTTTCTCTAGTTCACTCCTTGGCAAGGTATTATGATCAGAATTTGAGGTCCAAGGACACCACCTTTATGATCATCAAATTCACACCCCTGATTGTTTCTCCTCTAATTCGGCATGCATAGAGTGGTGAAATTCTGTGATGGTGGTGATTGGCGGCCCAGATGTTACAACTGCTCACAGAGCTGCCCCACAACCTTCGAATCACACACACACACACGATACAGAAAAACCCAGCTTGAATTGCACAAGTCTCCTGCATCATACAAAACATATTTTACACGCAGGAATCCGTTCAATGATAATTCAAAGCAACTTAACCATTTTGAATGGGGAGATAATTTGATTTCAGAAATGAAACCTTGCCTAAAGGGGCTTAATTGTTTTCAATTATGATTTTGGATGCATAAATAGACGTTTTGCCTTGACCTCTGTCTGACCTCTTAATCAAGAATCAGTACTATGCCCACAATACTGGTTCTCACCGGTATGTTCAAAATAAGAATTAGATATAGGGTGTAACTTTATTTCATGCTGTATGGAAAGGCTCAATCGAATCTCTTTGTTTCATAGAGCCTCTGTATTTATGTCTATAATGTGCATCTTCTGGGTATTCCCAAGGATCTTCTAGAGAGACCCGATACCTTCCAGCGATTCCTGAATGCGTGGGAAAAAGCAGATTGAAACAGCTTCAACTGTTTGCTATTCTGCATATAGAGATCTTTGGCTCCTAAACAAAAACCCCACCTCTCTTCCTCAAGAGGCCCCTTATTGATGTGATCTGCTGGGACCCATCTGTTTAACTGCTACCTCCTGCTCCCATTTATAACTACTTAAGACCTGTAACTCACATAGATCAAAGCATGAAGGAATATGATCCAGGTCCTGGCACCCTTGCATTTTCATTACAATTGACATTCCCCTTATGGTAACCAACAGTGGCAGAGCTGAACACAGAATGTCCTCTGGCGGATCTGCAAGAACATTCCTGTGCTGACTGAGTAATGGTCCATCTACTTTGAGGGTTACAGGCTCAATGGAATTCTCTTAGCTTCTCAGACCTCAACTTTCATGTGTTTATTTCACTTCTTCTGAGTATTCCCAAGGGTCATGTACATGTGGGAAAAAGAGGATTCAACATGCTCAGCTGACCTATCTATTGGCCATTTTCTTCAAATAAACATCTCTATATCCTTACCGTTTACGTACAAAACCCCCAACCCTCTTAGGCGTTTTGCCCCCCACCACCCCATTACTATGACCATGCTTGAAGACTCTAAACCCCACCCCTTCTCCTTTTTCAAATGACTGGAGACATGGAAGTCAGGTTTCCAGTTTTCAGTTTAAACCAATTATAACTTATAATACACCAGCTAAGAGAATACTTGCTTTTCAATAGAAACTGAAAGACACTAGATTTTGCCTGACTTTTGTTGTCTGGTATCAAATAGTACAAGTGCAGACCCTACCTCTAAGATAATTTCTGTGATAAAAGCTCCGGCTATCATCCACACAGGCCATCGCAAGCCACTTAATATGCCATTGTGACTCCCCTCATACGGTCCTCAAAGTTCCATGACCGCCTTCCCCTCCTGTTTCTGAAGCATAGCTCAACTTACATAGTTGTAATTCACTGCTTACTGCACATTTGATGTGTAGTGGACATCAGGTAAACAGCTGAACTCTGGGCAGTGTCTTAGTTCTGGACATATGCATCCATGTCTTTCTCCTTCACTGACAGAAGGACAAAACGTTGCTTCTAAAACATCAATTATCAAGACTGTGGCAACTAGAAACCATTGTGCATATGGTTACCTCAACAAGCCAGGCCCTCCTATAATATACTGCACACTTTACATCTTTTGTTAGGTTTACATCATGATGGGTTGAAAAGTTACCATTAGGAGAGGGATTCTCCTCATACACAAAGATAAGGGGCCATAGCATGAACATCTTCAGTGCTCATGACAGTCCCAGAAGGAGTTCATGCTCTCTTTTTGGTGAAACTGTTTTGCTTTTTCTACAAATGTTAACTTATAAAATATATGGGTTAGTACATTCTAGCCCAGAAACATGAAGAGGTAACCACTGCTATTTCCCAGTATATGCTGCAGGAAGCACAATTTCAGTAAAATAGGTACCTGGAGCCATTCTGTGCCTGTGCCCTTATGTATGACGCATTAATAATACAGTTCATGGATCAACAGGTTTCATTTCCATTCCCACTTCTCCATGTCAAAATGGAGCTTGGACATACAGTACAGAAACAAGGTCTGAAACTTGGCAACACTACCTGTACAAAACACTATGACTGCAGTTAAAGGAAAAAGTTAGGACTTTGCACATTCTTTCCTCACAGTAGAACGGAGCACACTGCAGAGACCACAAAGGTAAAGTGCATTATTCAGGAAGGCAGTCCCCATAGACAAAATCACATACACAAAGTCAAATGATATCAAATAAAATGTATTCATGGTGTACATTGCACACACAATTTACTCTAGGCATCTTTCAAGATATGATGTTTCATTACTTCCTCAGCTGCTTCTTCATAGAGCAACAGAGTTTGTAATCATCAAAGTCCATACAGCTAACCGTTTGTATATTAATACCTTACCAGACTTCTTCTCTATGACCAGATAGAGCTTAACTAGTCCCAGATCAGACATCAATAATGCAATAACCCAGTTGTTTCTTAGTATCTTGAGCCAAGGAATGAGACACTGTGATAATGCTTCACAATAACTTAGCAGCGAGTGCCGCACATACTATATCTGTTTTGTTGTGTGGCAGGTTATGCAGGTTTGTAGAGTGCACTATTACCCAGAAGGGTATCCTGGCGTTATATATCTGAAGAAGAACATTTTCATTCAGCAGATCTTTGCTATTGGTCTGAAGGTAGAGTATCCAAGAGCATCCTTCATATGGGGTCGGGCACGATTGCTGAAAACCGGGATTTGGTCCTAGGAAATTATACATGGATGGAGGCGAGATAGTAAATGTACACTTGAAAGAGCAAATTCAAAGAAAAGGTACAACGAAGCGAGTCGGAAGCAGAAAAGAAGGGAGGACTAACTGACATAAGGAATGAACAAGGGAAGTAAAGGAACTAAAAATACATGTCTTTATAAGCACCATCCCTATGATGTAGTATAGACCACACTGATATTTGGTGATTTTTACAGTTTTTTAAAACATTAGAAAAAACTAAAAAACAAATTCCCCTCACCATCTCAATATCTTTCACCTTGTATGAGTAGACCAGGTTTTCAGTCTAAAAGACAAAATAAGCCCTCCAATCTGATGATGAAGCAATGCCTTGCTGCTCAAATGAAGGAATCCTTACCCACATTTCCAGAACCCACAAGAAAGTACATGCATTAACAAAGCAGACAATTACTCCATAATCTCTAAACAAACATCAGCAGATCCATCAGTCCTTGAAGTTACTGACAAGTCTTGAAGGTATTGTATCTCTGCAAACGCTTGTTAAAAAATAAAGGCCAGACCAATTTTCAGTAGAATGTGGCGCAACACCTTCAAAAGCTAAACCCAGACTTCAGGTCCATGATGCTAACAGAGACTGTGCTTGTAAACATCGCAGCAGACACCCACATCAATGACAGAAGCACACAAACTCCCCTGAAACTCCTCAGTCTATCTGTAACCTATGAGACCAATGACAATGCTGTCCTTCCAGGCATGCACAGGCTCTGTGACAAGTCCACAAACTATAAGTGTAGTTCCTCTCACAGATTGAAAGTGCAAGTGATGGTGGATTTGTACTCCTAATTCAATTTCCTGATGTCCAGTATTACCACGGTGTGGTGCAATATTACGCACAGGTAAATCTGACACATGGTAATGATCTGGTAAGCTCTTGAACAAACTCAAGCTGGTGTATTTTCATGAACTTTCACAGAACCTTTCCCTACCCTGGAAAACCACTGCCGTTAATGATATAGAAAATCATTTTCCAAGGTGACGGTGGGCTAGCAATCGAAAACAATTGGTAGGGTGTAGGAGAATGAGATTCTCCATGAGAAACTAGCCATTTGGATTAAAAAATAAAAGTGCAATCACACATTATGAAACCGTTTTTAGCAACCCTGATAGTGAATATGTAGAATTATTCATGTGGAACTGCTTTCACATAGATATAATTACGAATTCACAAATCTATTTGCAGGAGTACTCTGGGAAACCTCTATGAATTATTGAAATTTTACTTTTTTTCACCTTGCAAGGCAGTATATAAACGGTTGCAGATTTACAAATATCTTTGTGAAGTGAGCCTCTGTGTTAAACATCACATAGGATATTAACTGTTACGTGCCATGACACCGATGATATGCACAAGTTACCAGTTACACTGAATTATTTGTTTGTTGATTTGGCTTAGTGTCATTGATAATATCGTTAAACAGACATTTCAAATCCTTTTGAAGGGCTGCAGCCATATCCGGCTGTACAAGTGTGTTCCAGTGTACCTTTCGTCAATGCACTGATATTACCCTGCACTCAGTTAGGTGTGAAACTATGACAATGATTTCACTAGAGAAAGACAGAACAACATTTTTACAATTGTAGGGCACATTTCCCTTCTTTAACATTCACCAGTGACCCCAGAATTCATGCAGTGCCTAATTTGTATATGAATGAGTGCGGGTGCCCACTCAGAAGCTCCCGGTTGTTGCAAACAAATGTTAGCACACCAAATACTAAAGTTGTGTAGTCGTCATTTCACCTCAGGCTTCTTTAACTCACCAGCGTACACTCCCTCTATCTCACTCTTGTATATTCCTGCTTACTCGCTTTGTGACAGTTTTTCTATCTTTCTCTTCCTCCATTTTTCCACTTTGTGTGTTTTACCTCTTTTGCTAACGGTAAATGTCAGATACTGAAAATAAGTGCCAGTAGCTCCCACCAGCATACATCAGCTCAAATTAAGCACTGGTTTCATGAGAAGCCAGGAGTAAAGCAATTATTTCTAGGAACAATCCATGGCCTGAAACTATACTATGGATTCCTCCCACTGTCTCCATTTGTCAGTGGGTTTGCTGTTTACTATGATATGACTCTCATGCCTCTACCAGGCCTGCTTCAAAGGAGCTTAGGAAAAAGGGGCATATTTTGGTCCCTAGATCTTTCTCTCAATTAAGATCATCACTGGTACATGTGCATTATGTTGCAAGCATAGACAAGTGGGCAGGGCCAAACCAGGGATGTTATAATTTTGTGGCTATAGCATTCTGGGGACTGTATAGTCGGTCGGATTTCATTGAGCAGCATATCACATCTCACAACCTGAGCCAATAAGCTACAAAGTAAGACAGAAGACTTATCTGTCTATCACTAAGACAAGAAGAAATACTGAAAGAGGTGGAATGGCAAAGCTGTGGAAGACTAAAGTGGAGGCTCCATTATAAATTTGACTGAAACGGCTGCCCATGATAATTATGTAAGGTAGTTGTAAAATGAGCTCTAATTCATGCAACCTTGTACACAGTCACCAATAAGACAGATTAGGTGCTTGTGAAGCCTTCCAGTAGTGTGACCAAATCTCAGGGCCTCATAATGAGTTTGGCAGGTGGCGGATGCCGCCAGCTAAACTCTTTGGGCTGTAAGACCGCCACTCCGGTTTTCCGCCCGCAGGCCCTATTATGAGTTTCCCACTGGGCGAGCGGGAAACACACCACATCATTGACACCGGCTCGTAATTGAGCCTGCAGCAATGTTGAAGTGCATTGGGTGTGACAGCACAAGTCGCGCTTTTCATTGCCTGTAATTCGTGCAGTGAAAAGCGAGCAGGGCAGTCCATGGGGGCTCCTGCACTGCCCATGCCCAGTGCATGCAAAAGCTGGCAGACACGGGGTCGTAATCCCCAGGGCAGCGCTGCCCTAGGAATTAGGACCGCCGGAGCTTTCACCACAGTCATAATGTGGAGGTCGGACCGCTACTATGGGGGCAGTCCGACCACCACACTCGTAATGAGGGCCTCAGTCTCCCTAACTCAACCTGCAAGTTGATGAATTCCATGTGGATTTGAATACAAAGACGCTCAATCACATATCTGAGCCTATTCTCTCCTCGTGCAACATAACATTTTTTAGATGGAGATTTTGAACTACTTGGGTTATCATGGGACTGATGAGAAAACTAAAGTGTGTCCATTGGTGCTGATGATCAAGATTGATAGATTTAGAAAACATGGGTGACCAGCAAGGCTTCCCTATTTATTATCTGCATGGTTTGAAAAGAGCAGCTCTCAATTAAGTGAATATATGGTTTATTATATTGGGCTTGTACTCACAAACCACAGTGTATCTAAGAGTATGTCAAAGTCACAGCATCACAATAAGTTCCATCTCCTTAATTCCAGAAGAGCAAAAACAGACAGCACAAACCTTGCATTAAAAAAAAAAAAAAAAAACACTTAATGAGGGCCACAGGAATTATGCGATGTTGCAGCCATGGCATTTTCCACATAATCATGGATGTGCTGCATTTAACACATACTCCATCTTCTACTGCATAATCAGCAGATTTTCACAAAAAAAAATCTGGATCAGATGGACTAAAAGTTACATCAAAAACACTGCATCACTTGTTGCCGTGGAAGTCCCTTCATAAAGGCTGACTGGTCACCTTTTTTTTGCTTATTTCTATCTGTAGGTGTTAACCGGTGTTGTCGGTGTTAATACTGGAAATTGAAATAAAATAACTATTACAGATGGACTGTTTAATTTCATTTCTGATAAAAACTTCACAAATGAAAAACTAAAATTAAGAGTACTGGGTTCCCTCATTCCTTTCTGTTGCACTTAAGTACTTTGTGGGCACAAATTCATGTGCATGATGTACCAGCAGTTCCAGGGGAGGTTTATTTAAGGTCTAACTTACCTTTTATTTTGCTAATGTTGCTAATTAAAAATAAAAATGTAATGATGAGTCTTAGAAATCTGCAATTTTACACCCCCCTAATGATAGCCCAGTTGTTCAGGGCAATGGTACTAGGGCTACTAAAACACTTCCCAGTTCCAGGGCAAGGGGTGTTATTGATAATATTTAGGTCTGGTCTGCTACTATGACCATTGGCATAATCTAGAGACTTGGCAGTTAGCATCCCCCCCCCCCCAAATTTGTCATTCTATGGAATAAGGAGGGTTGGGCCTCTTTCACATTAAAATAAGTGGTGTATAATCCTTTGTGAACATACCATCGAACTAAGGATGCATTTGTCTAAAGTCTGATCAAGATGCTCAAAATGTTGATTTTGCTTCCTTTTTGGCCACCATGGGACAGAGACTTAGCCTAATGACAGCACAAAGTGGTGGTTCATAGAGGTTCAACACACTGGACTCCAGCTGTTAGACTTGGCCCTCTCGGCAGGCCGCCCCCCCTAAAAACTTTGTGCCTTCACCACCCATGTTTTTCCAAATACATATTTGTTGTGCTTGTGTGCTCTCCCTAAAACATAGTAAAGCTGTAAAGATATGTGTTACTGGCACATTTAATTTACTTGCAAGTTCTGTGTATGTGGCACTACAAGGTTCACAGGGCCTGTAAATTAAATGCAACAAGTCGGTTGCAGCACTCAGTGTTCCACCCACTACAGTAGCACTTCAAAAGTTGTCTCAGGCTGGCAACTGCAGCTTGTAGTGAAGTTTTATATAGAGATGAGTGAAACTTGTGTTATTCTGTGTAGCATAATCATGTGGAATTACGAAAGAATTCTGAAAGATCTCAGTTGAATTATAGGAGAAGAGTCATTCTTCGTTTAATAGTATTTCTTAGAACAGAAATACTCCCTCTCATCCAAAAATGGGTAAGAGGACGTATTTTGTGTTAATAAATATCACTAAATGCAGCAGAACACAAATATCAAGCGCAAGCAACTGCTCGCTAAAGGTACTCTTGGGGTATCATTTTCCCCAGCTTACTACCAACGTTTAGCTCAACTTTCTTAAAGTAGAATGCACTCTTGGGTCCAAAATGGAAGTGAGGATGCATTTTGAACTCAGACACAGTGCTAAATGCAGTAGAACACAAATAGCAAGTGCAAGTGGCAACTCGCACCTGGTAAATGTGCTCCCAAAATCCTGCTAATTATTCGAGAAGGAGTAATCATGCCATCATTGGTAAATCCACGTCAAATAGTAACGCAGAATTAACTAAATTAGTCTGATAACTCCAGCATAATTGACAATTCTGTCTAGGCCTAGTTTTAAACTGCCAATTTGACCATTTGTCAGGCCAAAGTCTTTCTTTTTAGTAGATATAACCACCCCTAAGGAAGGCCATAAACAGCCCAGAGGGCAGGGTACATTGAAGTTAAAAAGTAAGCAGTGTTTTAAGTTTTACATGTCCTGGTAGTGAAAAACTCCTGAATTTGTTTTTCCCTACTCTAAGGCTTAACACTTCTGTGGGATATTGGGTTACCTTATTTCATTCAATAAATGCTAACTTTGGATTAAGAACAGGTGGAAATGTCATGTTTGGATTTAAATGATTTATAATTTACAATCCTCTTTAATAGTAAAGTCGGATTTCCAGTCACTTCTGAAAATGCCACTTTTAGAAAGTTGGCTTTTTTCTGCCTGTAACCATCTTCGTGCCTCTACCAGTGTCCTGTGGCTGTGAATGGCTTAGCAGTTGGGCTCAGTGTATTTCTCCATACAGTGAGACAAAGGTGACAAGGTTTTGGCAGGATGGGGTATCCTGTCTGGATTTTTGGGGAGCAGGGTTGTTCCCTGACACACTTACATTTCAAAGGACTGCCTCCAGCACACATACACAAAGGAACCAGACACTACTTGTTTCACTCCAGACTTCTTAGAGCCTTGACAGGGAAATGGAAGAACTTCCTAGAACCGGATATGGAGGTAGCCTAGAAGATTCCCCAACTTCAAAGGTTGGCAGCAAGTATAAATAATTGACCCTCAGTATACTTCTTCAGTACCTATTCAAGACTGCAAAAGGACTATCTGGACCCCCAGAGGACTGCACTGCTGCTGCCAGAAGACTGGCCTACTGTTACCAGAGAACTGCCCTGCAGCTTGAGGACTACCTTCTTGCTCGATTCCAGGACTACCAGAGTGACTCCAAGGGCTAGTTGGCTAATCTCCTGTGTAAGCTACAGAGACATGCTAAGCTCTACAGACCTTGAACTCTATAGCCTGCCTCGCCTGGAGTGAGTCTTACCGCTCCCGAATGGTGCCCCAAGTCCTGGACCATTGGAAGAGTTGCAGCTCCTACCTAACCCTAGTAGCCTGAGCCTTAGAAAAGTTTTCACCAAAAAGTGGGCTGAGAACTGACAGAAGACCAGCAGATCTGCCCGAGGTGCATTGCCAGAGTTTGCGGTAGCTCGAGCTACCTTCTTCTCCACAGCAGCAAATCCTGTTCAGTGGGATCTTTTGCTGGAGGTATGCAGCCTTGTGGAGCCCTCATCAGCTACAGCTTCATCCCACTGGAAATTTTTAACTTCCAAAAAAGTGACAAAGTCCAAAGACAGAAATCTTCACTGTGACTCCATCCAGCAGCTCTCCAACAACTGTGCCTCCTCCTCATACACAGCCTGCTGACTTGTTCTGCTGAACGTTACCTTTATAGGACCTTTTTCAAAATGTCTTCTATGTCCAAAGGTAAGCAGGGAATGGCCACAATCCACCTTGTGTATTCAATCTGGCTCCATCGCAGTCAGCCTTAAGTTTTGACTTCTTCCTGGTCTCGCTCGACCACATACCCGTGGAGCACTTCGATCTTGTAGGTGCTATTTTGCACTAACAACTTTCACAAATTCATAACTCCAATTCTATTGATTGAATTTATTTATTTTTCATGTCATTTTATTCATTAAAATCTGCTTTATTTTTCTAAATTTGTTTGCAATTTTCTTGCGCTGTGTTTTCACTTTATTAAATATATTACACATTGCCTTGACGTTAAGTCTGACTGCTTTTGTGCCAAACTACCAGAGGGTTAAGCACAGATTAACTTAATAAGTTTAGTTCTTTACCCTGGCAAGGATTGCAGTTGTTGCTTGAGTAGGCTTATCTCAGCCAATAGCCCATTGCTTGCACCAGTTGTTACAGATACTTAGCAAATATGAGTTATAGATTTAAACAATGGATCAAAGTACCAGGCACTCCACAAACACGTTTTTATATTAGAGAAAGTCTCCTTCTCTGTGACCCAGTACTCTATTTGTTGAGCAGCAGTTACTACGAAAAGGGAGACAGCTGTAACTTTGAGGATCTGCCCGTTCTCGACTATTGGAATGCCCGTTCCGCGCCTGGTGAGCAGACCATAGCGGATTGTCCACATTGATAAATCTAATCTAGTAATTATTGAGAACCATCCAACACTGTCCAGAATAAATACATTTTGCGAAAACAAAATTGGTCAGTTTATAAAATTAAGTCTTTTGATAGTGAAACTAAAGAAACCTCCTCAATTAATTACTAGCCTCAGCAGAGTGGTAAACGAGTAATCTATTTTTGAATTGTTAAACACAGAACTACAGTCTTACCAAGTCTTATTGAGCAATACATACTAAATAATTAACTACGAATGCAAATGCAAGAAAATTGCTCAGCATTTAAATCAGCAGCTACATTTGCTTGGAAAACGCTGTGAGCCACTGGAAGCCAATTTCTACAAGAGTGCAGAATCATTTGTAACTAGGATTCTGTTTGAACAAATCTTTTTCTATCAAAAAACGCCTTAGTGTTATGCTCTAGCCTTCTCATACAGTACAGGAATTAGCAAATTTTACAACTGATAAGACCCATAAGCCTTGCACCCACGCAGCTTTTTTGAAACCACCCATGTACTGCGCTAAGGCCGAGATTCTGGTGAGCCTAGCACATGCATGTACTACACACTGCAATATGTAAGTATTGGAGCACATCTCTTTATTTAGTAAGTTGGGAACGTAAAGCAGGTTGTTGGGCCACTAAAGGGAATAATCACAGTCATTACCAGGGCCAGTTTAGTCATCCGATCAAGCAAATTCAGAAGCCTTTGAAAACAATTCTAAACAGACATTTTTAATAGTAGTTAATTTTACTCATAGTGGGCAATGCTGACTGGGTAGGAAGAATAGTGAGTATCTCAGATAGAGTTCTCGTTCTTAAGTCATCATTTCCCTGGTTTAGGTGCAATGGGAGTTTGCACCCAAATCCGCATTTTAAGTACAGCTGATTTATCATCAGGAAAAACCTGGTAAAAATTGTAAGGGGAAAAAAGTTGGAAATATTCAAAACATGCAGTTGTTGGGTATGCAAACTCCCAGATCATGTTATGTTTCAATCTGACCTACCCAGCTAGGCATCAGCTGGTAACACAAACTTGGGAAAATATTACACCATGAGGTGTTAGTAGTTCGCCAGATGGTATTACCATACTAGAATGTTGTAGTACTCATATAAGTCATGTAGGTAACATTTTCCCAGGTTTTTCATCAATCAAAGAAAGTTTAGAAACCAGCCTCCTTTTGTCTATTATCCAAAACGAGCAGTACCTGAGGTAATAGCGTCCTATCCAGCAGTTAATCAACTGGAGCACTCCTAACTTTAGTATTAAAATCTCCATAAACCTGGTTTAGGTTAGAAAGTGGTTTATTTGTAGGGGTGGATTGGTAGTCACCACAAATAATAAATTCATCATCATGTTAGGTCCAGTCAAGGGTTTCAGTAATTTAAACCCGAGTTCAAGCCCTGGAAGCTGTGGCACAGAGAAGACAGGCTTAATTTAACTAAAATGTGTAAAGTATTCAGAAGTACCAAAACTGTTAAAACGTACAAAAACAACATAATAAAAATCCCACTCCATTTTATTAAAATAAAGAATAAATTAATTCGCAAACTGACACTAAATTGACAAAATCTGAGTAAGGAAACTTAAGATATGATTTTTAAAATATTTAAGTAGAAGGAATGCCAAAAACGACAAAGGCCCAATGATAGTCAGTGGTCATGGTAGACCAAGACCTAGGTGCAATTTGAGGCCAGCCGCAATCAAGCACGGGCTGGATACAACAAGTAGCTTGGCCCCTCTAAGGCCTGGAAGTAAAGACGTTTGAAAACATTTCTAAATACCAGTCTGAAGAGAGACAAACCTGAAATCAAGTTTCAGGACCTCAGGGGACAGTGCTAACAGACTCTCAGGAGGATGGGAAAAAGACTACAGCAAAGTTCAAGGCCAGGCCCAGTTGCCACCGGCGAACTGAGATACTTCACAGGAATGTCCTTTTCAACTTTTTTATGTTCTGGAAACCAGGCAGGTGATGAGCGTTGTGCTACATTGAGATCTTTTTGTCCCTGGATTTCAAGTAGAAAAAGATCCTACCTCCTCAGGTTCTTCTCACAGGTCACAGATGCCAAGTACATCAGTTTCAGTCCACCAAGTATCCTTTCAGAAGGGGAGCAGTGTACTGAAGGAGGCTGCGTGAGGAATGCCCTAAACACTGCTACTTCCTCTCTGGCTAATGAAGTAAAAGTTCCCAGTGATGATCTACTTTATTTTATAGTAGTTCCTGTTTGTTTTACTGCAAACAGGGCCAACATGCCATGTCCATGAGCATTTTCAAGATGGTGAAAGTCTTCGGCTACCCTAAATTTGGGCTCTGAGGGCTGTGGGTAATGTCTAGTGTCCACCAACAACTAACCCCAAAATCTAGTTTGAAGAAGAACTTATAGCCACAACAAGCCCAGAGACTAAAGCCAGGTAGGACAAAAGCATTGCCCTTCAAGAATGTTCTCGGCATCATGTGCTTCCCCTTTCAAGTACACCCCATATGTTACATGTGGGTCAACAGACCTGTTAAGTAGGGGTGTTTGGGGTGCTCCACTAACAGAGTTTTTGGAACTTTGCTTGGAGCACAGAGTTGTCCAAAAAAACTCCAGTAGCTTGTGAGCGGAGCTCACCCTGTGCGCCCTGCAGCCCAGTATGGGCTGCACAGCTCAAGCGCAGACAGTCTGCGCTGTGCAGCCCATAACTGGGCTGCAGCGTGCACCAGTGCAGAGGAGGGAGGAAGCCACGCTGAGGAGGACTTGTCAGACAGGAGGACCCTCTGGGAAGACCCAGGTAAGTCCTCTTCTCTTTTCTGTTTGTGCAGTCTGGTGCACAAACAAGGACTGAAATGGCAGCTTTCACTGCCTATGTCCCTGGCCTGAATTCAAGCTAGGGATGTAGGCAGTGAAAGTTGCCATTTCAGGACTCTTGTGCACCTGCCTGCCCAGAGTGCAGTGCACATGGGGCAGGCTGGTGCACAAGAGGCCTGGCAGCTTACACCTGAATTCAGGTCAGGGCAGTAGTCAGTGAATGAAAGCTGCTGTTTCAGGCCTCTTGTGCACTGGCTTGTCCTGTGTGCACTGCACACTGGACAGGCCGGTGCACCAGAGGCATGAAACAGCAGTTTTCACTGGCAAGACCCTCTTCCGAATGTGCCCGATCTCGGAAGTGCAAAGCAGGGTCAGGTCTGGCTGACCAGACCAGACCAGACCCGACCCTGCTTAGGGCTTCCGAGATCACGCACAGTCAGGTCTCTGTGGGTTGTGGAACTCCGCCTCTGTGGAATTCCACAGAGTTTTTTTTCTATCAATTCAAATAATGGTTTATTTTGATTCTAGCTAGTCCATTCCCAAGTTAGCAGTATTAATATTTTTATTAGCATTTTAATTTTCACACTGGCTTTCTACATAGGACAGCTAGGCCCGCTACAGTAAAAATTGTGTTTTCGACTAATATTTAATAGGGAGGTTATATCTGTCAAAAGAGTTATTTTAACAGGTTGCACAGCAGGTTTACTCAGTAGGAGTCAGGCTACAATGGCTGGCATAAAGTCATGTTTTCCTTGTAACACATGTGGGTGGTACAGCAAGTGCTACAGTACACAAAGGTGACATTTAACTGTCCATACCAAAGTTGCAGTTTCTACCCCATATACTATGGCTTTATAGGAATGTTAAATATCCCAATCAGGGATTAGCCAATTGCTAAATGTTTTATGAGGTCAGAGCAAGAACATTGGGCACTGGGCAGTAGTGCCCCAATATGCAGAGTCTAAAACACAACAATAACATTTAGCAAACATATGGGTGTGGCCATGCCAAAAATTATTTTTTTATACAGACAGCAACACTAAAAGCTTAAAAGATTCTTTCTGCTTTTGGAATGCTGGATGGTTTCCACAGGGAACAATAGTACAAACCCCATGCTATCTTTTGGCTACAAAGTTGGTTACCACACCTACAATCTATTTTAATAAGGTAAGATACTTCTTTATCTTTTTCATTTACTACCTATTTTCCCATGTGAACCACATTTGTCTGCACCGCCAGTTGAAGCTTTGTAGAAGGGCTGTAGCCCAAACAGCCTGACCCAGCACATGGATTGCAGATCTGCATTCTTTAATTTGATCTATCCCTTCCCTGTCTCCCCTTGCTTTACATCTCAAATTGTATTTTATATACATTTGGATGAGCTCAAGTTCTTGCTGAGTTCAAGTTAATCTATCTCTTTCCAACTGCTGCTTTTAAGTAAATACATATGCCTGTTGACAAAAAGCAGTGGGACTCTGGTGCAAAGGAGCATCTGCTATGAGAGGTACTGAATTCAGAAGTGTTGAAACCATTGTTGGCATAAAATATCCAAGCAGGCATTTCATCACAGATAAATGTTAATTGAGACTGGAGCCTTCGTCGTCTAGGCTGCTGAAAAGAATTGATATTATTAAAGGATAGATACCAGCTCATTTCGTGGAATAGTTCACATATTGTTAAGAAAAACTACAAATCATTTGCAGACCACTTGAAACTTCAGTGAAATAGAAGACTTTTCCTGCAGTATATCAATATTTGACAGCACAGTTTGGACAACGCACAATACTAAGCTTGAACCAATGGACAGAATGTACAGTGTGTGTATTAACCAAGATCAGTATAACCTCCAAAATCATGAATCCTTTTAGATAAATCACATGCAACAAGAGTTGAAATTTCTTCAATGTATGTTTAGAAATAAAGTCTTCTGTCAAAGTCTTTTTTACAAAAGTTCACTGTTTTATTTCCATATTCTTTCTCATTGAAAAAACAATGTCTTGTATCTGGTGTTCATCACTGTTGCATTTCTTGTTACAACTTAAAGGATTGGCCTTAAAGTACCTTTACAAAGTCACACTTTTTTTTAACAAAGGATTTATTTCAAATTAGCCAACACTTGTTTCATCCTTTGGGGGCCTGCAAGCCTAGGGCTTTTTCAAGACTTTGATCTTTGTGTTATTCATTCCACGAAGTAGTTGGAAAAGACCTCAATTCACTACTTATTTATCCTAGAAATAGGAATGGAGCTCAAGGTGAAAAGCCGCTTTTGGGATTGTATATTTGGGAATGCTATGATGCGGACTGCAGTACTACGACATCTGGCCTCTAAATAGGATTTACAAATATAGTGTATCTATCAATCAATCTATCTTTTTTCACTGAAAAATAACACAATTAAGTTATTTTTCAAATAGAACAAAAATCTGATAAAAGTAATTCACTGTAAAAAAAGCACAGGTAAAGTTACAATATCAAATTCAACAGTTCTAATATACTATGCAAAACCGAACTCACGCACCCTCCATGCTCTTGATCTCACAAATGTCATCACTGATATCATTCAAATGCTGATATCTCAACTTTTTTCAAAACTCTTAAATCACCAAATCCAAGACATTTGACCTCTCTTTACATATGCCGACTCTGCAGATCGGCATAAAACAAGTGGTCCCTGAATTGGGCTTAATTTGACATGCAAAACAAACAGAAAACTAAACAAATGTTTCAGCTAATTTTGGTGTAAATGTTTTAAAAAAATCACCAAATTTATTATCAACTATTTAGTCATAACCCCTTTGCAGACCTGCAGGAAAACAAACTTATAAATAAGTTAGGCATGCCACAGGCCTGATTTAGAAGTTGTGGTCACATCGCCAAGTTATGTTGGGCGCAGACCAGAAAATACTGCCATGGTGACTGTCTTCATCCTACCATATTTAGATTTTGAAGCTCTGCTGGCGGTCTGAATGGCAGTGGTTCGCTGATGGCAGGAGACTATGGACCTCGTACAATGTCAGGGGCTATGGAAGAGAGGTAAGTGAGACACACTCTACCTTAGCCGTAGGTGTACCCCCTTACTACACCACACATGCAAACATTAACACACTGCCATTCCGACAACACATACATGCTGAAAACACACATTGACAAACATCCATGACACAACATACACACCATTTGACACTACACCCACAACAAACACCACAACTACACACTCAGGTACACAAATACACTTGCACACACCCGCTACACCCACCTCAACCAGCCAATCACATCACATACATGTACTGACTCTCACACACAACTCACAGCACATCATGACAGAAACAGGTCTCCTTGTAATGTGCACACATGGTCACAGTTGGCAGTTGTGAAAGTTACATCATTGTGGTGTCAGTATACACTTGCCAATGAATGACAGGGTTGAAAGGATCGATAGCGCTGTTGGAAAAAGCTCAAGCAAGAGAAAGAAAACAGCCAAGATTGCTACTAAATCATATCATTTATATGAAAGAGGTACACCCAACACTAAGGAAGAGGGAGACATGGGATCTATTTTCCTTGAAACAAATGCTGCAAAGATCTGCTTGTAGAAAATGGTGCTGTTAGTTGTCCAGGGTGTGAGGTCTATACAAGTAATAGGTGAATAATCTACCCTTACCAGGAACTAAGTACCCCATTTTGGAGCTTGACTCTCCCAGGGTAGCGAAGCAGAGCAGTCAAAGGTCTACTAAGGGGAGGTGGTTTGGGCTAGTAATTAATTTTCAGTAGCACGCAATATGAACACTCAATAAATGATTGTGCGGTCAGTGCATTTTCTATAGAAATGGAAAAGAACATTTATTACACACACACACTACAAAACACCACAAATACATTTACAAATACATACATGAGTTAGATTAAAAATACCAAAGATGACATTCTGCAATCACATTTGATCCCTGCAGGGTTCTGACCTTCAAAATCACAGTCCCCCCCCAGCACATATACCAGACAACACATCACTATATAGGTGGGTATCACTTTAAATGAAACAGGCCTATCAGCTTTGTCAATGGTCATCACCATAAAAGGCAAATTATTCACACACTACAACCATCATCCTTTCATGCAATCAATAATAACCATGTGTAAATGCGGTAATCACTCTGAATAAAGGATTAACACGGCTCAACAATCACTGTCAACATAAATGGCAAATAAAGCATTATAGTTTAGCATAATGTGTCTGTCTTTTTTATACACATTCAGGTCACATAAAATGTAGCCATAACTCAAGCTCCTAGAATGTGTCACACTCCCAGCTATACATCAAAAGCGCTGTTATTGGGAGTGCTTAAAAATATTGCTGAAAATCCAAGGGTGTGGGGGGTAGAATTTTGATGACCCCCCAGAAACTGCTGAACGTCTGCAGCACCCCTCACACTTTATTTAATGTAAGTTGTGCTACTGCTGTCTTGTTGCGACCACAAGGCAAGAAAAATATGCTAACGAGCCTCTCCTGAGGCTTTGTAGGGCAATCCAGTGGGAAAGCAGTGAATATGAGAGGCTTCTGCTGCATTTGTTTACCACAGCACAACTTCTTCTTTGTTGCATTTTCTCATGGGTGTGCCTGGTCCCACCCAGGCACCCCAATGAGCATTCAAATTGGGGGCAGCATGGGAAGCCTACCTCCTTTTGCCCCTGCCAGCTGCCGCCGGGCTGATATCCATCATTGCCGGTGAGGGAGCTGGCAACTGATTTTCTCTCCTGCCTGCTCCCTGTGGGCAGGGTGCTTCTTGTGTAGTGTCTGCCCCACTCCCCCCAAACAAGGGAACCTTCAGCAGGGGCCCCCACCATTGTGGGCCCAGAGGTGATCCTTGGCCCCTATGTTTTTTTTGGGGGAGAGGGGTGCAACAGCACTCCCTCATACTTCATTGCATTGGCCTCCAGGGAAATGGAGGCCCCAGGGGCAACTGTAGGTGTGAGGAGGGTGCCAACACATACCTTCTCAGGTAAAATGAGAGAAACCGTCTTCCATTGACCCTCTTGGCCCTGGCCCACCCCTGGGCCATTGCAGGAGATTCTGGAGGAGACCCCTGTGCTCTGATCCTTGCCAGGGGGGACATGAGGAGGGGGATTTAAAGGTCACAGAGCTTCAAAGGTGGATATTGCTGGCTCTGTTGGTTGTTTTGCATGATCCTGGGGTTCGTTTACTCCTAGGGGTGAGCTCTAACCACCATGGGCAGTTCCAGCAGGCCTCTTGGCCTCCAAAGTAATGTACTTTGCAGGGAGCTGGTTCTATTGACTCCCTGAGCCAGCTCTCCTTCTGGTCTTTGTCTCTGGTGCTTGTTCAGGGCCTCAGAAGTCCAGATCATTCCCCCAACTAGTCCTCAGTGGTAAAAGAGGGCCAGCTTCATTGGACCTTGGACAGACCCTCTGGTCCTGGAGTCAACTAGAGGCAGACTCCCTAACCCTTTAGAGGGGATCCAGGAGTTTGTTCTTCAAGTTGTCCATGGCTGATGCTGCTGTCTGCCTCCAGTAAAAAAACACAGCAAAATGCACTCTCCCATGTGCAAGAATTTATAAATTGTGGTGTCTCTTCAATAGTTTTGCAGTTAATAAATATAAAAAAAATAGCTATCTAGACATGGGGACATCCATCCCTGTGGATCCAAAGCCTAATAGGGGGGAAATAAATTCACACATCATAACACCACGTGCACGGCCAAAGGACATGCGTGGTTGTATTAACACTTAATGTTAAAAAAAAGCCACAGAAATTCAATGACAAAAACAAAGTTTACGGGGACGTTATAGTTGGGTTCACATTTTACCCATACAAAACCATGGAAATTCAGCGGTTATAGTATTCCTTATAGTTGTACTTATCTGAAGAAATTATAACTCATGTCATTAAGTAACTCCTGCCGTTAAGTAACTTTAGGTGATTAGTTATAGTTTCTTAACATAAGTATAACTAGAACTGCTGAAATTCTTTGTTTTTTTGTTGGTAAAACATAAACCTAACTATAAAATCTCTTTACCATTTGTTTTTTTCAGTGAATATATATACAGTACATATATATTTTAATTGAAAAATAACCAAAGGTTAAAGAGATGTTCTAGGTAGGTGAACATGTCAGTTAAAACATACGTTTGAAGTGAACAAAACCTTTGAAATTCACAAGTTATAGTTATGTCAAGAAACTGTAACTTGTGCCCTAAGGTACCTATAAAACTTGTGCTCCAGCCATGCACAGTTTCTTCATCAATTATGTCATTACAAATGTTGCAATGATATTATCAATGATGTCACATAATACGTAATGAGTGATGTAATATATGGGGTAATTAGCAGTGCGTGGTGTGCGAGTTATAGTTACTTTACATAACTATCCACTGGTTAATTTCAGTCCTTTGTGTCAGCTGGATTTAAAGGGCAGGGGGGCACATGGTCCCCTCCCCAAGCCTTTATAGGCCCCATGGACCTCACACCCCAGGGCTGTTTTCTTGTATGTAAGAGAGAGGCGCACACGGCCTGCTGAGCCTAAAGTTCCCATGGAGAAATGAACCAAGAAAAAGCATTTTTGGGCCCCTCTTTTTCTTGGTCCCTACAACCCCCAGGGGCTAGCACCCCAGGGGCTGATGTTTTTCCCCTTTCCCAGGCCATTTTTGGGCTATAAGCCCCATGCCCTGGGGCCACAATGCATTTTTTAGGGCGATCAGCGAATGCTGCTCCCCTCCCCAGACCTCTTTCAGCCCTGGGACAGATGACCCTTTGAGAGGGAGGTAACGGCACCCCCTCCGTAAGCCACTTTGGCCCCAAGGACCCCATCTCCTGGAGAATAGCAGTTTCCCTGACCGCATCAACGCAGGCAGGGAAACCTGTGTGTTTGCTCCCTCTTGGAGGGAGCATTTTCAAAACTCCTGCAACATAGAAGCACACACATTGGCCCTCATTATGACTTCAGCAGTCAAAACAGTTGACTGCTGAAGTCACGCCGGCCAGGAGACCACCAGTGATGGCGTTCTTGAGACCGCCGTATTATGACTTCTGGCAGCTCTCTGCCATAAACTGGGCGGAGAGCCGCCAGCAGCCATACTGGCAGTTGGCGGTCTAGTGGAGGTTGCTCTGCTGGCACCGCCATGTTATCACAACACCGCCCGCCGAATTACAACTTTGTAATCAGCATGACGGTGTTGTGGTGATGGGGCAGTGCCAGCGGAAGAGGCCCCATGGACCCCGTTCCCTCCCGGACAACCACCGCCAGCAGGTAAGGTGATTGTCCGACGGGGAGGCGGGGGGGATGTTGAGTGTTGTGTGCGTGAATGGGGGTGTGAGTATGTGTGAATGGAGGGGAGGGTGTTTGTGTGCGTGTGTGTACATGTATCTGTGTGAATGTGTGTCTGTGGGGGATGTCGTAAATGTGGTGTGTGCGTGTATGAGTGAATGGCGGGTCCTTGTATGGATCGGGGGTGCATTTGTGCATGTATGCAGGAGTGCGGGGTGTTGTGGTGGCATGTGTGAATGTGTGTGCGTGGATGTCTGAGTTTGTGGATAGGGTTCGGGGGTGGTGTCTACAGGGTTTGGGGGTGGGGGGGGCGTGGCTGTTTCAGTGGGGGAGTCGCATTCTGGTGACATGAATGTTAATTCCTGTCGCCAGTATCCTTTCCGGCAGGGATTTCCTGGCGGGTTGCCGCCATGTAAGCCCTGGTGGAAAGGAGAATCAAAATACCATCAGTGATGTAAGGTGGACTGCTGGGCCAAAGGTGGTACACCTTCGGCCCGGCGGGCCCACCGCCCTGGCGGTACAGGTGGTGAACTGGTTGCTTTGCAGCCCATTTGCTGCAGTGATCATAAAATTGGCAGTCCTGCTCTGCTATGTTGCGGTGTTACCGCCACCGCCGGCGTGGCAGAGCAGGACCGCCAAACTCAAATTGACCACCACAGTTTGCCCTCAGCTGACAGGAACTTCAAAGGTCTGCTCCGAGCTGGTGTGAGCATTTTTAATCGGTTTCCCTGCCCCTAAAGATGTGGGTAGGGAAACAGAACAAGGTATTGCTCCTTTCCAAATGGAGCAGCATAAGTAGCTGAATTGGTAGCAATGCAGGGAGCTGGCTCGGGCTGTGGTGACTTTGGGCTCCTCACTGTGGCCCCCAACAAGTATATGGTGGGTGCCCTGGGTCAGCAGCAGGGAACTCACCTTCAAGTTAAGTGGGCCCCAGAGATGGGGACCCTAGGACCGATAACAGCTCTGAGAGGGTGGCCATGACCACCCCTCCTTTAATTTTAGCTAGTGACCCTGGGTGATGGGGTAGCCAGGGCCAAGTAAGGCTTGGGGAAGAGAAGACATGCAGCACCCCATCCCTTTAGTTAAAAATAAAAATGGCCTTGGGGAATGGGGTTCCCAAGTCTAAATAAGATTGAGGGAGGGTGGGGCACGCAGACCCCTCTCGCCTTTAATTTAAAAAAAAAGTCCCTGGGGGTTGGGGTCCCCTGGCGTAAAAAGGCTCAGGCAAGGTGTCACATTACTCTCCTCCCCTTTAAAATAAACAAGGGTCTGGGAGATGGGGTCCCAGGGTCCTAATGAGGCTCGGGGAGTTGGGCCACGTGGCCCTTCTCCTTTAAAATATATATGTCCCTGGGGTATGAAGTCTCCAGCATATTATGCTCAGGGAGGGGACCACGCCTCCTAAATCCCCTTTAAAAAATGAGACCCTGGTGAATGGGATCCCCAGGGCCAGGCCCTGTGAACAACCCACACTGTGCATGACCGTAGGCCCTGCGCAGTGTGGTTTTGGCTGCCTTTAGAGACCGCACCAACCAAGTAGGGGGAGGAATCGCAATCGTCTTCAAGGACTCCATCAACGTCACCACCTTCACCGAAGACACACCCCTCGCCGCCGAACACCTGCACTTCCAGATCCACACTGACCCCAGGACCACCCTCAGAGGAACTCTCATCTACAGACCCCCTGGACCACGCGCCCTCTTCAGCGACTCTATCACTGACTTCATCTCCCCACACGCCCTTGCCTCGCCGGACTACATCCTCCTCGGTGACCTCAACTTCCACTTGGAACAGAACAACGACCCCAACACCACCGCCCTGCTCGACAACCTCAGTCTCAAGCAACTGGTGAACACCCCCACCCACATCGACGGACACACGCTCGACCCATCTTCTCCGCCAGCAACCACGTATCCTTAAGCCACTCCTCCGCTATACACTGGACCGACCACAGATGTGTCCACGTCACCTTCCGACGCGAGACTCGCCACCTCCGCACACAACCCATCCCACGTAGACATTGGAACAAAATCCCAGCGGAACAGCTTCTCTCCACTCTCAGCGACAACCAACCCACCTTCTCCACCGACCCCAACGACGCAGCCCTCAGCCTCACGCATTGGATCACCAACTGCGCAGAGAACCTCGCTCCCCTCAGACGCCTCCCAAGACAGACCAACACCAAAAAACCTCTCTGGTTCACAGACACCCTCAAGGAATCTAAAAAAAACTGCTGCACCCTCGAGAAAGCCTGGCGCAAGGACCACACCGCAGATAACATGGCTGCCCTCAAGAACGCTACCTGCGAACACCACCAACTGATCCGCGCCACCAAAACAAATTCCTTCACAGACAGACTGGACAAGAACACTCACAACAGCAAAGAACTCTTCAACATTGTCAAAGAGCTCTCCAACCCTAACGGCAACGCCATCACGCCCTCCCAAGACTGCTGCAACTCCCTCGCCACCTTCTTCCATCGTAAGATCACCGACCTACACGACAGCTTCGGACACCAGACCCAGCCAACTACCACAGAACCTACAACCCCAGCCATCACCCTCAACACCTAGACTCACATCAACACGGAAGAGACCAAAGCCACCATGAACTCCATCCACTCCGGTGCCCCCTCGGACCCCTGCCCTCACTTCATCTTCAACAAAGCCGATGACATCATCGCCCCGCATCTCCAGACCATCATCAACAGTTCGTTTGCTTCTGCCACCTTCCCCGAGAGCTGCAAACATGCAGAAGTCAACGCCCTACTGAAGAAACCTAAGGTGGACCCCAGCGACCTGAAGAACTTCCGCCCCATCTCGCTCCTCCCCTTCCCTGCCAAAGTCATAGAGAAGACCGTCAACAAGCAACTTACCAACTTCCTTGAAGACAACAACCTACTCGACCACTCTCAGTCCGGATTCCGAGCCAATCACAGCACAGAAACCGCCCTCATCTCAGTCACAGACGACATCAGAACTCTGATGGACAACGGAGAAACAGTCGCCCTCATCCTCCTCGACCTCTCGGCTGCCTTCAACACCGTCTGCCACTGAACCGTAATATCCCGCCTCCGCTCCAGCAGGATCCAAGGACAGGCCCTGGACTGGATCACCTCCTTCCTCTCCAACCGCTCCCAAAGAGTCTACCTCCCACCTTTCCGCTCAGACCCCACCGAGATCATCTGCGGCGTCCCACAAGGCTCCTCGCTCAGCCCGACTCTCTTCAATGTCTACATGAGCCCCCTCGCCGACATCGTACGCAAACACAACATCAACATCACCTCCTACGCCAATGACACTCAGCTGATACTTTCCCTCACCAAAGACCCCACCAGCGCCAAGACCAACCTGCAAGATGGAATGAAAGACGTCGCAGAATGGATGAAACTCAGCCGTCTGAAACTGAACTCAGACAAAACGGAAGTCCTCATCCTCTGAAACACCCCGACCGCCTGGGACGACTCCTGGTGGCCCACGGCCTTTGGCACCGCACCAACCCTCTCAGACCACGCACACAACCTCGGTTTCATCCTGGACCCACTTCTCACCATGACCAAACAAGTCAACGCCGTATCATCCTCCTGCTTCCTCACCCTCCGCATGCTCCGAAAGATCTTCCGTTGGATCCCCGCCGACACCAGAAAGACCGTGACCCACGCCCTTGTCACGAGCCGCCTGGACTACGGCAACACCCTATACGCAGGAACCACTGCTAAACTCCAGAAACGTCTGCAACAAATTCAAAACGCCTCCGCCCGCCTCATCTTCGACATACCCTGCAACAGCCACATCTCCACACACCTGAGACACCTGCACTGGCTTCCTGTCAACAAAAGGATCACCTTCCGACTCCTCACCCACGCACACAAAGCCCTCCACAACAAGGGACCCGAATACCTCAACCGCCGCCTCAGTTTCTACACACCAACCTGTCAACTTCGCTCCGCCAACCTCGCTCTCGCCGCCGTCCCTCGCATCCGCCGCACCACGGCAGGTGGGAAATCCTTCTCCTACCTGGCGGCCAAGACATGGAATTCCCTCCCCACCAATCTCAGGACCACCTCGCATTCCGGAGGCAACTCAAGACCTGGCTCTTCGAGCAGCAGTAACCCCATCTCCCTAGCGCCTTGAGACCCGCACGGGTGAGTAGCGCGCTTTATAAATGTTTAGGTTTTGATTTAGAGGAGTTGGCCACAGGGCCTGGATGTAGGCCAGGACTTGTGCCCAACCCCCCACTGTGCATGGCTGTGCGCAGCGTGGGGTTGGCTGCATGCAAGGGGGGGGCATGTTGGATTTACTATGACAATTAAATATTATTTTACTTTAAAAAAAAATAGAAATCCTCTAGAAAAAAAACTAAGGTTAAAGTAATGTTATAGTTAGGTGAAATATTCAGTAACAATGTAACATTTCAAACTCTAAAAACCACTGAAAGTGGCCAGATATAGTTATATTTATTTCAAGTAACTTGTGCTGTAAAGTAGCTTTAACTTGCGCCTTTGCCATGTACTGATAATTACTCCACATATTACATCACTCATGACATCATTTATGACATTATTGATAATATCACTGCAACATTTATAATGAAATAATTGATGACCAAACTGTGCATATATATGATGCTCATCTTTTATTGAAAAAAGGTGCTTTAGGTTTGCGTATATCTTTGGCTGTGTTTGACAAACCTGCACAAAATGTTCCCTTCAAAGAGCATACTTGATTAAGTTTATGGGAAGCTGCAACTGTGTCATGCATGCATGCATTGTCAGTGCAGTGTTGATTTGACTTAGATGTGCAAATGAAAAAAAAATACATTGATTAGTAATTTATTTCCTAATTAAAATTCACATGTATGCCTCACTACCTAAATTTGAGCCACTATATGTACACATCATAATAATGCTCAATACTAGAATTAATCTTAATTCATAAGAATATAAAGTCCAAACAAATTCAAAGTTCAAAAGGAACGCAACTTGTGATGTTTCACTAAATAAATCTAAGCTTAAAAAACAAATCAATACAATTTCTCTTTTCACTTGGCTTGCTTTCCAGAATAGGTCTCTGAATCCAGAATATCTTTTAGCAAACTCACAAGTAAGATAATTGTTCTTTAAATAAAAGCTCCTGAAGCATGGGTGCAGGCTGCAGCAACATGGTATCTCGATTGCCGAGTAAGGACATTGTGAAACATAATGAAATTTATACTTGTAAATACAAAATGGTCGCTATCATCTAAAACTCCCATTAGAGGTCAGGGGCCACTGGAAAATCTATTTAATTGTCTATTGACATTAAGCATTGCAGCCTACATGATTGTAACGCTATCTGACAGGCATTGCACAAACATATCACCTTCATCTCCAGCTGCGATTTTCACAAGGATTCAATCTACAGGACTGATAATGTTTTAGTAGTCCCACAAGTAGGACGAAATCCATCTTAAAAAATGTGTGTAATATTTTCATCAGTGCCACAAGATTGTAATTCATTGAGCAAAATTTGAGCATATAACATAAAGCAGTTGGTGTAATAAGATCACAAAATGGTCACCCAAAATTGTTTATTTTCTATGAATAGAGCAGTAGGCAAATCATTTGGGCCTTAGGCATGATTTGTCAAACTTCCATCAATAGCCCTAGCAAATGAAGCCAAGCAGTGGTTGAGGCTGTTGGACAATTCACAATGTAAGAATCTATCTGTATCTTCGTTTCTTTAACCAAAATATGTTTAGATGATCCTAATATAGAGGAGTTCTTTATTTCTCTCAGTCTGTACCAGAAACCACATTCATCTTGCTCTGCCTAGGTTCACAACGTATGAAATCTGTAAGAGCCATTTTGTTTGCGAAAGTCAAACAAAATCATCCATTGTTCCTTATTGTAGCCTCTCTGTTCAGTGAAAAAACACTTTTAATAAGTTTTGTTTGAAGCATTCACTTCCCCAAGGAACACTGGAGACATGTTTGTAGTATTATTTCTCGCAGAGCATTTCTTTCAGATCTTAAAATTCTTCTAAATCAAGGAGTAGTTTGCAATATCCCATTACTTCTTTGTTGCATGTTAGGTGTCTTGCTTGCCATTAGCCCATGCATTCTGGGTATCAACTTTAGCCCAACGGTCAAGTTATAATTTACAAGAGCTTGATGTTTTCTGCTAATGGGCTCAATAACAGAATTTTTAATTTTGGTTATGTTAAGCGAATCCTAGTTAAGCCATTTGAATTGGCCATGACTAGTTCTGTTCCCATTCCAATAAATATGTTTTTACATTTAAATGTGCAGTGTTCAATGTACAATAAGAGGGTGGTGGTCAATGACAACTCTTATAATGACTTCATCAGTGGGACACTGCTCAAATAAGCAAAAGTAGACTATAGCGAAATTGATTATGTCTCTTCTAAAGAATAAAACATGAAGTTAGCAGGTAAAACCTGCTTGGCTAGATCACTCAAGGATCAACGATTTAAAGATTGCACTCTGGAATAATCATTCACTATTACCTCTACTACGTCGGCTTTATGGTGAGATATCATCATGATATTTTATTGTTTTATAACTATCGGTTTTAGCCAGGTATTTCTTTTTTAAATTGGTGTCAAGCACCTTCTCCATGATTTCACTGACTGCCTGCAATAGTTTGCTGTAACATTAGACATTCTATTGGACAACATTTACTTCTAGATAGGCTTTACTTACGGTTATTTTTTTTTTCCAGGCCAACTGTTTTACTGAATAAAGTGGATATCACATAAAACGTCCTAAACTCACTGCTTAGTATAATCAATGTAAGGGTTTACAATTTTCCATATCAACTGGAGCAAGCAATTTTGAAATACACTTTCAGCTTTACAGACCTAAGAGTACTAAACTGATGCCAATGACCTTCCCGGACTAGTCAATCACCTGCTGTGTTTATCTTATGAAGACTGCCCGTGTGTTAATTTTTTTCTACATTTTCTTGGGATAGTGAAGCTAAAGAAACCTCCTCAAAATTAAACAAACGATGCATTATTAGCATCAGCAGAGTGGTAACCTAGTAATCTGTTTTTGAATCGTTCGACACAGAACTTCATACTCTAAGTCCTATATAGTAATACATACATGATAATGAACAACGAATGCAAATGCAAAAAGATTGCTCAGCATTTATATCAGGAGCTACATTTGCTTGGAAAACGCTGTGAGCCACTACAAGCCAATTTCTAAAAGAGTGCAGCATCACTTGTAACTAGGATTCTGTTTGAACAAATCTTTTTCTATTAGAAACGCCTTACTGTTCTGCTCTAGCCTTCTCATACAGTACAGGAATTAGCTAATTCTACAACTGATAATACCCATAAGCCTTGCACCCATGCAGCTTTTTTTTAAATCACCAATGTACCGGGCTAGGGCCGAGCTTCTAGTGCAGCTGGCACATGCATGTACTCAACAATGAGATATGTAAATATTGGAGCACATCTCTTGATTTAGTAAGTTGGGAACGTAAAGCAGGTTGTTGGGCCACTGAAGATGACCCATGGGAATAATCAGTCATTACCAGGGCCAGTTTAGTCATCCGATTAAGCAAAATCAGAAGCCTTTGAAAACAATTCTCAACAGACATATTTAATAGTAATTAATTTTACTAATAGTGTGCAATGCTAGCTGGGTAGGAAGAATAGTCAGTATCTCAGATAGAGTTCACTGACTTGGTTTAGACATTTCTCGTTCTTAAGCCATCATTTCCCCAGTTTAGGTGCAATAGGAGTTTGCCACCGAATCCGCATTTCAAGTACAGCTGATTTATCACCAGGAAAAACCTCATACAAATTGTAAGAGGAAAAAAAGTTGGAAACATTCAAAACATGCAGTTGTTGGCTATGCAAACTCCCATATCATGTTATGTTTCAATCTGACCTACCCAACTAGGCATCAGCTGGTAACACAAACTTGGGAAAATATTGCACCATGAGATGTTGGTATTTCACCAGATGGTCTTACCATACTAGAATGTTGTGGTACTCATAAGTCATGTAGGCAACAATTTCCCAGGTTTTTAAATCAAAGAAAGTTTAGAAACCAGCCTCCTTTTGTCTACTATCCAAAGCCAGCAATACATGAGGTAATAGCATCCTATCCAGCAATTTATCAACTGGAGCACTCCTAACTTTAGTATTGAAATCTCCATAAACCTGGTTTAGGTTAGAAAGTGGTTTATTTGTAGGGGTGGATTGGTAGTCATCACAAATAATAAATTCATCATCATGTTAGGTCCAGTCATGGGTTTCAGTAATTTAAACCAGAGTTCAAACCCTGGAAGCTGTGGCACAGAGAAGACGGGCTTAATTTAACGAAAATGTGTAAAGTATTCAGAAGTACCAAAACTGTTAAAATTTAAAAAACACAACATAATAAAAATCCCACTCCAATTTATTAAAATAAAGACAATAAATACACAAACTGACACTAAACTGACAAAATCTGAGAAAGGAAACTTAAAATATAGATTTTTAAAATATTTAAGTCGAAGTAATGCCAAAAAGGACAAAGGCCCAATGATAGTCAGTGGTTACGGTAGACCAAGACTTAGGTGCAATTTGAGTCCAGAGGTAATTGAGCACCGGCCGGATACAAGTAGTACCTTGGCCCCTCTAGTGCCTGGAAGTAGAGACGTTTGAAAATATTTCTAAATAGCAGTCTGAAAAGATACAAACCTGAAATTCAGTTTGATGCCATGGAGCTGCCACTTGGATACTTTTTGTGGTCGGTCACTTGAAGCTCTGAAGTTTTCAAGCAAAAGGCTTGATAAAGTTCCCAAACTTCTTTTGGTGTCCAAACAACCAAAGGGGTTCTCTTCCAGGGCCCTCAGGTCCTCAGGGGACAGTACTTACAAACTCTCAGGATGATGGGAAAAAGCAAATAGCAAAGTCCAGGCCAGGTCCATTTGCCACCGGCCAGCTGAGATACTTCACAGGAATGTCCTTTTCAGCTTTTTTATGTTCTGGAAACCAGGCAGGGTATGGGCCTTGTGCTACATGGAGATATTTTTGTCCCTGGATTTCAAGTGGAAAAAGGTCCTACCTCCTCAGATTCTTCTCACAGGTCACAGATGCCAAGGAGGCTGGCTAATGAAATAAAAGTTCCTGGGTGCTGATCTACTTTCTTTTACAGTAGTTCCTGTTTGTTTTACTGCAAACAGGGACGACATGCCATATCCATGAGCATTTTTAAGATGGTGGAAGTCTTTGGCTACCCTAAATTTAGGCTCTGAGGGCTGGGGGTAATCCCTAGTGTCCACCCACAACTAATGCCAAAATCCTGTTTGAAGCAGAACTTGTAGCCACAACAAGCCCAGAGACAGAAGCCAGTTAGGACAAAAGCCTGGCCGTTCATGAATTTTCTTGGCATCACGTCCTTCCCCTTTCAAGTACACCCCATATGTTACATGTGGGTCAACAAACCTATTAAGTAGGGGTGTATGGGGTGTTCCACTCCCTATAACTGGGCTGCACTGTGCACCAGTGCAGAGGAGGGAGGCAGTCACGCTGAGGAGGACTTGTCAGAGAGGAACCCCTACCCCCCCGGGAAGGCCCAGGTAAGTCCTCTTCTCTTTTCTGTTGTTGTTTGTGCAGACTGGTGCACAAACAAGGACTGAAATGGCAGCTTTTGCTGCCTATGGCCCTGGCCTGAATTTATGCTAGGGCGGTAGGCAGTGAAAGCTGCCATTTTAGGCCTCTTGTGCACCTGCCTGCCCAGTGTGCAGTGCACATGGGGCAGGCCGGTGCACAAGAGGCCTGACAGGTTACACCTGAATTCAGGTCAGGGCAGTAGGCAGTGAAAGAGAGCTGCTGTTTCAGGCATCTTATGCACTGGCTTGTCCTGTGTGCAATGCACACAGGACAGGCCGATGCACAAGAGTCCTGAAACTGCAGTTTTCACTGGCAAGACCCTCTCCCGATTGTGCTCGATCTCGGAAGTGCTAAGCAGGGTCGGGCCTGGCTGACCAGGCCCGACCCTGCTTAGTGCTTCCGAGATCAGTCACAGTCAGGTCTCTGTGGGTTGTGGAACTCCACAGAGGTTTTTTTTCTATCAAATAATGGTATATATTTTTAGCTAGCTAGTCCCTTCTCAAGTTAGCAGTATTAATATTTTTATTAGCATTTTAATCTGCACACCGGCTTTCTACATAGGACAGCTAGGCCTGCCACAGTGAAAATAGTGTTTTGGGCCGTGCCCCTTTAAGGACATGTTAACATTTATATTTTTCATGTTCCACTTTTAAACACCAAGCATCTTGCCTCACATGCTGCAAGAAATGCATAGGGGTTGACTAATATTTAATAGGGAGGTTATATCTGTCAAAATAGTTATTTTAACAGGTCGCACAGCAGGCTTACTCAGTAGGAGTCAGGCTACAATGGCTGGCATGAAGTCATGTTTTTCTTGTAACACATGTGGGTGGCACAGTAAGTGCTACAGTACACACGGAGACATTTAACTTTCCACACCAAAGTTGCAATTTTTACCCCATTTCCTATGGCCTTAGAGGAATGTTAAATATCCCAATCAGGGATTAGCCAATTGCTACATGTTTTATGGGGTCATAGCAAGAACATTGGGCACTGGGCATTAGTGCCCCAGTATGCAGAGTCTAAAACACAATAACATTTAGCAAACACATGGGTGTGGCCATGCCAAAAGAACATTTTTTCACAGACAGCAACACTAAAAGCTTAAAAGTTTCTTTCTGCTTTTGGAATGCTGCATGCTTTCCACAGGGAGCAATAGTACAAACCCCATGCTATGTTTTGGCTACAAAGTTGTTTGCCACACCTACGATCTATTTGAATAAGGTGAGATACTTCTTTATCTTTATTACTTACTACCGATTTTCCCATGTGAACCCCATTTGTCTGCACCACTGGTTGAAGCTTTGTAGAAGGGCTGTAGCCCAAACAAACCTGACCCAGCACATGGATCGCAGATCTGCATTCTTTTATTTGATCTATCCCTTCCCTGTCCCCCTTTGCTTTACATCTCAAATTGTATTTTATATACATTTGATGAGCTCAAGTTCTTGCTGAGTTCAAGTTAATCTATCTCTTTCCAACTGCTGCTTTTAAGTAAATACATATGCCTGTTGGCAAAAAGCAGTGGGACACTGGTGCAAAGGAGCATCTGCTAAAAGAGGTACTGAATTTACAAGTGTTGAAAACATATTGGCATAAGATATCCAAGCGGGCATTTCATCACAGATAAATGTTAATTGAGACTGGAGCCTTGGTTTGTCTAGGTTGCTAAAAAGAATTGATATTATTAAAGGATAGATACCCAGCTCATTTAGTGGAATAGTTCACATATTGTTAAGAAAAACTACAAATCATTTGCAGACCACTTTAAGCTTCAGTGAAATAGAAGACGTATCTATCCTGCAGGATATCAATATTTGACGGCACAGTTTGGACAACGCACAGTAATATGCTGCAACCAATGGACAGAATGTACAGTGTGTGTGTATTAACCAAGAGCAGTGTAACCTCCAAAATCATGAATCCTTTTAGATAAATCGCGTGCAACAAGAGTTGAAATGTCCTCAAGGTATGGTTAAAAATAAAGTCTTCAGTCAAAGTCTTTTTACAAAAGTTCACGGTTTTATTTCCATATTCTTCCTCATTGACAAAACAATGTCTTGTATCTGGTGTTCATCAATGTTGCATTTCTTGTTACAACTGAAAGGATTGGTCTTGACGTACCTTTACAAACTCACACTTTTTTTAACAAAGGATTTATTTCAAAGTAGCCAACACTTGTTTCATCCTTTGAGGGCCTACAAGCCTAGGGCTTTTTCAAGGCTTTGACCTTTGTGTTATTCATTCCACGAAGTAGTTGGAAAATATTTTTGAAGACCTCAATTCACTCCTTATTCATCCTAGAAATAGGAATGGAGCTCAAGTTGAAAAGCCCCCTTTGGGACTGTATATCTGGGAAAGCTATGATGCGGACTACGACATTGGCCCTCTAAATAGGATTTACAAATACAGTGTATCTATCAATCAATCTATCGGTTTTCACTGAAAAATAACACAATGAAGTTACTTTTCAAATAGAACAAAAATGTGATAAAAGCAATTCACTGCAAAAAAGCACAGGTAAAGTTGTAATATTAACTTTAACAGTTATGATATACTATGCAAACCCGAACTCACACACCCTCCATTACCCTTGACCTCACAAATGTCATCACTGATATCATTCAAATGCTGATATCTCAACTTTTCTCCAACCTCTCTTTACTTATGCCAACACTGCAGATCGGCATAAAACAAGTGGTCCCTGAACTGGGCTTAATGTGACGTACAAAACAAACAGAAAATTAAACAAATGTTTCAGCTAATTTTGGTGTAAATGTTTCAAAATCACATTTACTTATAACCCCTTTGCAGACCTGCAGGAAACCAAACATATAAATAATTTAGGCATGCTAAGGGTCTGGTTTAGATGTTGCGGCCACATCGCCAAGTTATGTTGGGCGCAGATCAGGTCATGGTGACGGACTTCAGCCCACCAAATTTAGATTTTGCACCTCTGCTGGTGGTCTGAATGGTAGTGGTTAGCTGACAGTGGGAGACTATGGACTTTGTACAATGGCAGGGGGTATGGAAGGGAGTTAAGTGACACACACACACACTCTACCTTAGCCATAGGTGTTCCCCCATACTACACAACACATGCAAACATTAACACACTGCCATTCTGACACAACACGTACATGCTGAAAACACACATTGACAAACATCCATGACACAACATCCATACACCATTTGACACTACACCACACAACCACACCACCACAACAAACACCAAAACTACACACTCAGCTACACAAACACACTTGCACACACCCGCTCCACCCACCTCAACCAGATAATCGCTTCACATACATGTACTGACACACACACAACTCACAGCACATTATGACAGGAACACGTCCCCTGGCAATGTGCATGCATGGTCACAGTCGGCAGTTGTGGAAGTACCATCATTGTGGTGTCAGCATTCATTTGCCAATGAATACTGGCATTATAATGACGGTTGTGTGTGTGTGTGTGTGTGCGCAATAATGTGCTGTGTACCAGTGTGTCCACATCCATATCTGTCCCATTCATGTCCCCGACATATGCAGGTCACAGAGATAAAAAAAAATACTGTGGTATGTATATGGCTCCTGTGGCCCCCACCTCCCATGTAGTGCCCACCCAAAGTACATTGGCAATGCCGCATCCCTACCTTGGAGTCCATCAACGGGGGTGGTTATTTTTTATCCTTGGGTCAGTGGCAGCAGTGATGGTGGGTATTGTCCAGTCAAAGGCATGGGGGAGTGGGGAAAAAAGGGGAGTTTTCACTCCCTTTCCCCCTATCCGCGAAGTGAAAAGTGATGATCCGACTTACACTTTTTCCTTGGTGGTAAGGCTCATCTAAATCTACATGGTAGGAAGTCTGGCACTGGTTCTACCATCATCCCCTTTTCCCTTTCCTACCATCTACAACGGCGGTGTTTCTTGGCAGAGAGGGTTTGATTGTGGTCTTTTGTCCATGGACCCACAAACTTCTAAATACAGCTGGTGGACCATTGCATCAGCAGATGGGTTTCCAGTCAAATTCAATGGTGGGACCATAACCACCAACATTTAAATCATGCCCTATGTTTCTCCAAAATCGTTTCAAGGTTTGTAAAATGGCATCACGATTATAGCAAATAAAATGTTTTTTGACGCACCTCTCCTTGAACTTTGCCCATCATTTGTCAGCAACCTGAGATCACTGTACGGAGAATAACCTGATAATAGGCTAAATAATTTCATGCAGATTCATTAAACAGCACCAACATTTTAGCAAATGAATACTTTTTTGACCTCCACCTTTTAAAATCTGCCACATTGCCAGATTAGTATGAAAGCAAAATAGTGTCTGCTGTATTTCATGCACATCTAGGAAACTGTGCCAAAGGTATTATCAAATCTACAGTTTCTTCACCTCACCCCCCCACTTTTAACTTTGCTCCCCCTTTTCATTCTTCATGAAACCAGAGATTGTTGCATTCATCATAATTTGCTAATAGCCTACAACATTCTACACATGTTTATTACAGAATAGTTGTGGAAGGTGTCTGCGGGTGTGTTGGTGGTCGTGCATTTGGGTGCGGTGGTGGGGTGTCTGTGGGTGTGCAAGTGATAGTGCATGTGGGTGTGGTGGCAGTGGGGTGTTTGTGGGTGTGTTGGTGGTGCAATATGGGTGTGGTGCTGGCGGGGTGTATGTGGGTGTGCTGGTGGTGCGTGTGGGTGTAGTGGTGGGTGTGCTGGTGGTGCGTGTGGGTGTAGTGGTGGGGTGTGGTGGTGCATGTGGGTTTGATGGTGGGGGTTGCTGGTGGTGCATGTAGGTGTGCGGGTGGTGGTAAGTGTGATGTATATATTGTGTGTGTGCCTGTGTTTTTGCTGTGTTTGTGTGTGTGTGTGTGTGCTGGTTGTGTGTGTTGGAGTGGGTGCATGCAAAGGAGTGAGTGTGCTTGGGACAGGGAAGGGAATAGGGAATTGGAATGGGGCAGGTACACAGTCATAACTATCTTGGTGGTCAAATAGTCCCTCTTAACCCAACGCTTGGAAGGCCTTATCCCTTAAAAATCACATGACCAGTCCACAAAACTGTGGTGGCCAGCTTGGAACGGAGTATCTTTTATCAGATCTAATCAGGGTAGATCATCTAACAAATTCCTAAGTGGTCCAAAACATTCCATACAATAAATGGCTAACAATATGATACACAAATCAAACCTGTATTAGCCAGAGGCCTCTCAAATGTGGAGCCTATTACAAACAGCTATGCAGTCATACCTACCTCAATGGTCAAGTAGTCCAAGTCCTAATACTGAGACCTTTGTATAGGGCCCCATGAAGGATCACATGACCGGAGCACATAAATACTGAATCTCACTCAAGAAAGCAAACTACCAGTACGTAAAGCCAGAGTCACCAAATCAAACTATGCAACCCTCATAACCTCACAGCCAAAAGGTATCCAACCAAGGAAGAAGTAGAATTGCAGCACATCCCTACAATCATATAACATCAAGATACCAGTCAAACACAACAAAGTTGCCAATCCACCTGTTGATTTAATCCTTCCTTCACTGTACTGGCCATCCAAATCTATCTATTATAATATCGTATTGTAAGAAGGTGATCAACATCATGTCTGCGCTCAGGGCACTTCACAACTGCTAACACAAACCATTTCATTGCATTCGGTGCATGAGACATTTAGTGTTTAACAAGGGGAGCATTCTGTACTTTGCATCGAACGTGCGACTGATGTTGTGTAATACGTTTGCTTACCTCCTGGCTAGATTTCCAATGTAAAATTATGTACATGGGCATTCAATACAATACACCACATTTTTAGAACCACAATTAGAATGATGTTTGATAGTCCAGTTAACATAATTAATCTTACATGTTTTCACTATTTCAGTACTGCCACATGCATTGCAATTACCACGTGGGTAATGCCCAATAACAGGTTCCTAACCCCATAATTGGTGCAGTGAAAGGGGATCACTGTAGGCTCGGACCAGTCGATCTCTTAAATTCTTGCCTCTTTTGAAAGCAAATAAGGGTCTGCCCCGATAATTCTGAGCAGTACTTAACAAGTGCCACTTTTTGAGAATAATTCCTTTGATCATATTGGACTTTGTACCCAAGGTCGTTACACATGTGAGCTTAAACTGAACTAGTTTCTCCTTCATTTGTAATAGAGCCTCACGGTCCTAATACCATGCTCTTTTCAATGATCTTTTAACCAATCGGTAGGGATATTGACCAATTTAGAACACAATACTTTTGCTTTGTTGAAATAATTATCTTTTTTGGTATAGTTATGTCTAACACGTAAAAACTGCCCGAATGGGAGATTATCTCTCAAATTACGAGGGTGATGGCTAGTGTATTTGAGAAGAGTATTTCTTGAAGTTGGTTTTGTATATAGACTCACAAACAAATGATCAACCTCGTGAAAGATTTTCAAGTCAAGAAAATTAACAGAACAATAATTGTATTCAATTGTAAAATGAAGATTAGTGTTCTGTATATTAAGCCTCTTATGGAATTCCAAAAGATGGGTCATAGAGCCATGCATATTAATAAAACATCATCTATGTACCAAGGCAGCTTGCTCTATTTTGGAGAAATTGTATTTCACATATCTATTTTGCTTCAAAGCCTGTTCCACTTCAGCCAAGACTACATTTTCAAAGGTCAGCTCTTTAGGCATGAGGTTTGTTGGTGGATAAAAAGTTGAAGGGCAATGTAAATCTGTAATATCTTGATGTTCATTAATCGGTGTAGCATGAAAAAAATATTTCGATCTCAAAGCTCTGAAGAATTTATACAATTCAATTTGTGTGTAAAAGGACCATTCTGTCTGGTAGGAACAAAGTACTGTATAAGCCAAAGCTTAAAACTTCCATTTCAGTACAACTAAGATCATGTGATGAAAAATTGAAAATGGGAGCGGTTTCAGAATCCTAAATCGAAAACTGAGCCTCTACCATTTCAGAATCCTTAGTAGATGACTGGGCATCTACCATTCGTAATACTGGTTCCAAGTTTGGCGGAAGCCTGGAGTGTACTGATTCATGTACCATCCTTGTCTTGTGTTGCTTACTCTGCCCTTTGGGGTCATCCATAACTTTGAGAAAGTGGTCATTTTCTGTTTAAGAATTCTGTGCCTCTGCCTGCTTGTGCAATCCACGTCTGGGTTAGACTGACAGTTGGGCTGTTTGTGAATTCCCCCTAGATAGTCACACAAAGGGAGCTGGGGAGTGTCCTGCATATCCTGATGAGTCTCATAGGCTAAACTGGGAAGAAAGAGCTGACCCCTGCACCTGGAAGGGCTGTGCCTGTCCTCACATAATGCAGTCTCCAACCCCCTGGTGTGTGTCTGAGGCCAGGCTGGGCAAGGCAGGATCCTGTCAACAACAGAGACTTTCCTTTGAAGTTTGCCTACTTCAAAGACAGAAATGGGTATAAGCAGTGGACCAAACCCTAGACCTTTAGATTACTTCTGAATCAAGAGGAACCTCTGCCAAGGAGAAGAGCCTGATGCTTTAGGAGGACATGCCACTCTGCTGTTGCTTTGCTGTGCTGGCACGGTGCTGCTGCTTCTGCCTAAAAAAGAAAGGACTGGACTTTGCTTTCTGCAATCCTGCTTATGAAGTGTCTCCAAAGGCTTGGACTCAGCTTGCCTCCTGTTAAGAAGTCTCAGGGACAGCAAAGACTTCAACTACCAGCCTCTGGGTTCACTTGCTGTAGATTCTAGCTCACCAGGAGGTATCTACTCGATCACTGGGCCCCTGGGAATAAACGCTGGTAAGAAGATATATGTCAAACATAGATAGGTGACTGCTAGTCAACTAGCACGACGATTTATGCAAATTACTATATAATTTTTTTCATCAGATTCTTTGACTACATCATCAAAAAGAACACTACAAACCTATAATCAATTTGACCAGGAGATTAGGCTGCTAAGACTAGAGCATCATACAACAGTACCACTGGGAACAGCCCTGAAGAAGGTTGTTCATAATATCCTAAAACACCGAAACGCGCGTAGGCCTTCGGTCCCTACGGTACCACTTGGACAGAATTATGTCAGCATTGTTTCTTTCTTTGTGCATTAGATTATTAATGCTGTTATATTAGAACAATTTATATTTCCATATTCTTATTATTCTCAATTGTTTTAGTTCTATTATGTTATCTAGATTAGTTCTTTGATATGTTGTTTCACCTGTAAATAAGACACGTTCTTTCATCTGTTTAGTTCAGTGTGCATGTGGGATGTTTGATTTAGGTGCTCCGTATGTCTTTCCTATTTTTCTGATTTAATGTATATTTTTTTCATTATTGTATTATTATTCAATAATAAAATATTTGTATTTATAAAATAAGTTTATATCAATTACACAATAAGACTATTTTATTTGTAACTGAGTACTTGAGTACAGTAGCCTGACATCATGAGCATATAACTGGTCAGTAATACATAGTTAGTATCATCCTAAACCATAGTGTTGGTACGTGAAGATGATGGTATCTTCAAGGTTATTTGAGTAGCTCTCTTAGTAGTTTTTCTCTGAAAAACAAGAAAAACCAGTTGCACCGACTCCGGATGACTCCCGGACAGACGCCACCTGCAACCGAATCCGTGGTCCCCGCTGGAGTGCAACGACTCCTCTAGACACTGCAGGCCTGACACCATCGCAGCCCCACTAAAATACCATGATTTTCTGATTCCTAAGTACTGTCTCACCGACGTCCGCGGCCCTGTGATGTCACCCCACCGAGTCTCAACCCACCAGAGCATAAGGAACCGATGCTTCGCAATGACGGGGCATCACCTCCCCTGCTCTGCAGTAAGAAATCAATGCTGCACCGGATCCAGCAACGCCTCATCTCCCCGACTCCATGCACTGGCTTGTTTCTTCGTTACCAAAGATACTGTACCTGGGTGTCCGTGTGACTCCGTGACCGGTGCCACTGGCGTTGGATTGTTGGGAACAACTTTGTCACAACGCCATGATAGAAACACAAATGCTTCAATTTGGTGCTAAGTGCTATATCCAAGTTTAATCTTTGAAAATTCATAACTCTGCTTGTATGTGTTGGATTTTTGTTGTTTTGGTCTTGTTTGATTTAGATAAATATTAGCTATTTTATAAACTGGTGTGTTGTCCTTTTGTGGTGTTTTCACTGTGTTACTGTACATGTTTGTACAAATACTTCACACACTGCCTCTGAGATGAGCCTGACTGCTTGTGCCAAGCTAATAACGGGGTGAGCAGGGATTATCCTAAGTGTATATCTCCCTTACCCTGACTAGAGTGAGGGTCTCTGCTTGGACAGAGTGCAAATTGACTTCCAACCAGAGACCCCATTTCTAACAGTATTGATAATTGTTTCTAGAATATTATATGTTGTAGTTATATTTCCTGTTGATACCACCACAGATTTTGGATTGGAATTTGATACATTGTTTTTATTGCTGTTTTGTTGAGTTTCATTAGTAAACATTATGGCAGCCCGTAGGCTGACTGCCCAGCAGGTTGCATCTGAGGCAGAGGATCAAATTGAAGATACTGGCAGGGAACTTTCTGTCTGAGAGGAATCATCTGATGATGAATCCACCATTAGTGTTGATGAAGTGCCACTTTTAGAGGAGGACACTGATAATCTAGTAGTGCAGCAACACAAAGCTGAAATGCAAGCAGGTGCTGGAAGGCTTCCTATTGGAAGAGCTGAACACCCTGGGGTGACCCTAACATTGTGCACTCGGTTTTGTCCATGTTTAGTAGTGTTGCAGTGAGTGGAGTTAACAAAGAGCACTTTTCTTTTTTCATATCAATTTTCAACTGCCTATCAACTGTTCTACTGGTGCTGGGTACGTTGTGGAAGCCATATTCGCACATCCAGGGAGGACGACCTGTTTCAGGTAAGTCCTCACTCCTGGGAGGAATTGGGAGGGCAAAGAGACACCAGGGAAAAGGAAAGATTTTTTTCATTTCCCCCCTCTAAAGTACATTCCTGCTGTGGTATTGCAGGTGGAACCATGATTACGCAGTAGGAATGTACCAGTAAACATCCAGAGATGCCAGCCATTTTAAGACCCATTCTATACCTACCAAGTGAACTCCCAATAATTTCCATGAGATTAAGCAAGTCTGAGGTTTAGAGTTGTTGATGGGATTGCTAAGAAAGCCATCACTGTCTTTATTTGCTCTACTAGCTCCTTGATGGCCACTGCTACACTGCCAGCAACCATGAGTCAAGACCGGCATTTGCTTCTGCAGTGGATGCTGCATTTTTATATATTGCTACAGCATTACCACAAGATTATCTGATTGTGACCATCTCTCTAAGATTTGGCCTGTTCTTGATGATTGTTCCATGACAAAAGATATCTCTGAATGAGTCTCTGGTCCTGTTCAAAGGCTGTTTGGTTTTCAGATGATACATTCTCAGCAAGAGAGAACATTATGTTATTAAGATGTATATGCTGTGTGAAAGTGTCACTGGATATGTTTATCATTTCAGGGTGTATATGGGAGGGATTCTTCAATGACACCCCCTCACCTCCAATGGCCCTTCTACTTTTGAATACAGTGAAGAAATTGTGTGGGAACTTGCCAGAGGACTTTTTAATAAAGGTCACCATTTATACGTGGAAAATTCCTACTCAAGTGTGCTATTATTGCACGCGGCACAATCCACTTTAATCTTAAAGGATACCCAAAATAACTTTTGTGTAAAAAGGAAACAGAGCAGTGATTTACATAGTAGGGAACTTCTTGCTTTCAAATTTTCAGACAGGTGAGATCTCCACATGATCGCAGCTATTCATGATGAAAGCACTTAACTTGCAACTATTTCAGATTAGGTATCAGAAGTGTGTAGACCTGTGTACTTTTTAGGCCATAACAAGCACATGGTGTCAGGACCCAACAAGTCTGCCTAAGTTGTCAACATCCTCAGGGGCGTTGTTTTAATCATGTACGTGTAGCACCAGTGGGTTGCTTGTAATGTCATTTTACTGTCTGCATTTCAGGATAGATATTGCCAATGTTTGATATGTGCTTGATGTTACCAATGCTTGTTGCACTATATAGTTGTTTTCACCAATGCCTGTTGAACACGTGACTGTGTCACGTCCTCATACTTCTAAATGTGTCAGGTTTACTTGTTTATTGGTTGCCAGGCAACCACCACGCCCCCCAAGGTCTTCAGGGAGCAACTGCCTCATGTTTTCAAAAGCATGAGTCATGCTGGCTATAAATACTCTTGCTGTGCCCATGACTCTGCTTGGCTTTCTTCCTGTCTGGCAAAGAAAGCCCTCTGCAGTCTGGACTTCCCTCCAGGCCCCACCTGCTGCCCTCTTGACTCGGCTGGCAGCACAGAGCCTCAGCAGAGATCTTCTGGAAAGAACACACTTCAGTCAGCTAAGTGGAGCATGCTGTCTGGAATCTGTTTGTGTAGAATTTTATTATGGTTGCTTTGTTTTTTGATGAAAGCTGAAAACTGAGACTGATTGCACTCTAGCCTTCTTGAGACTTTGAGAGGCCTCTTCTAAGGACACAGCCATGATTTATGAGTGGGGGCCTCGATGAGGGTTGACTTACTGATTTAGCATGGGTGCTGTGACCGGGTGGTTCAATGAGGACACAAAGTCAGCGGTTTGCTGTTTCAGGTGAATTTTATTTATTTTTTCTTGGTGTGCAAGATAAGTATTCAATAGTATCCAGTCCGGTTCTGGTAACTGCTACGCTTCAGTTCTCTTTTCCATTTCTCTCTTCTTCCAGGGTTCCCGGGAGGCGCATGGGAGGAAACACAAGATAAAGCACTGGTAAGTTGCTTATCCTATTTAGCTGGTTCCTTCCTCTTTCTGTCTTCCCTTTTCCCTTTTGGTCTATCTTCCTCTTTTCCCTTACTTTTCCTGTCCTTGCTTCTTGTGGGTTTATATTTGACTCTCTCCCCCCCCTCTTTCTCCTGTTTACTTTCTTCTTTTCTTGTTGCCTGTTTCCGGGTTACTCTTCTGTAACCTCTCTCTCTCTCTTTATTAGTCTTCCTGTGCCTCTTCTGCACCGCTTTGGGTACGCTTCGCAGCTACCTTTATCTGGTACCTCTCATTCTCTCTGTCAGCCTCTTTTTTTAGTGGTCTCTGCCTGTCTGCTTTCTTTATATTTCCAGTTTCCTTTTTTTTCTCTTATCTCTATTGTAATACCCAGTCTGCTATTTAGACGTACCGAGTTTTTCCCTTCCTTCCTTCCCCCCTCCTCCTCCTCCCTCTAGTTCTGTCCTGCACCCTCCTCCCAGCCACCCTGGTCTTTCACCACCCAGCAAAGAGGATGCACCTGGAATGGCCACGCCTCTCCTGAAGCATGGCTGGAAAGTTCGCAGGATGCCACCCGCGCTGCTGGCACCACCTTGGATTCCTCCGGGCCACTCCCAGTTTGCTCCTCACGTCTGCATGGCTTCCGATTGCTCTCTTGTTGTTACTCGATTCCTCTGTCGACACCACTTGTTTCTCCTGCTCCTCTTTCTCCTTCCCTCCTGGAGGCCCGCACTCCCATTTCTTTTATTGTCCGGAAAGCGCGCCGTCTCTGCCGCTGCTCATCTGGCCCCGGAAGTCGAAGGGGATTGGTTACCGATCCATCCCCTTCCAGGTTAGAGGTGGCAGTGTCAGCCTGTGCCGCCTCCTCGGACGGGTCTGGTGTCAACAGCCCGTCACAGACACTCCCCCTAGCGAGAGCCTGATAGAGCCTCTCCGTAACAGAGTACCGAGAAAGATAATCGGCATTGACCATGCCGGAGCCAGGGGAAAGGCGAACCTGGAATGAAAAAGGCTGGAGTGAGAGGAACCACCGGAGCACCCGCGCATTGGTGTCTTTATGTTGAGCAAGCCATGTTAACGGAGCATGGTCTGTCAGTAGCGTGAATGGTCTCCCTTCCAAATAATACCATAGTGATTCCACCACCCATTTTATTGCCAAGCACTCCTTTTCAAGGGTGGGGTAGTGTTGCTCCCGGGGCAACAATTTGCGACTAATGTAGACAATGGGATGGAAAGCCCCGTCCCCGCCTGTCTGGGATAATACAGCCCCCAAGTCCACATCCGAGGCATCGGTTTGAACCACAAAAGGCTTAGAGAAATCAGGGCAGCATAAGACTGGTTCAGAAGTCAGGAGGCGTTTTAGGGTCACAAAACTCTTCACTTCCACATCAGAGAGGGTAGTTAACCGGTTGTGGCATGCTTTTTTCAGTAAATCCGAAAGGGGTCCTGCTACGGTGGAAAAACGGGGTATGAACCGACGATAGTAGCCTACCATGCCTAAGAAGGCACGTACGTCTTTTTTTGTTCGGGGAAATTAAATTTGTCCGATGGCCTGGATTTTCTCTATTTGGGGCCACACCTGCCCTTCTCCTAGTACATAGCCCAGGTATTTGATGACTGTGTGGCCTAACTTACATTTCTCCAGGTTAGCAGTTAGATTGGCTTCCCTCAGGGCCTGGATTATGTATTCCAGGTGTTCTAGATGTTCATCCCAATTGGCACTATAGACCACTATAACATCCAGATATGCTGCTGCACATCTGTGAAATGGTCGGAGGATCTTGTCAATAAGTCGTTAGAAGGTGGCTGGAGCCCTATGTATGCCGAACGGGAGAACCGTGAATTGATAAAGGCCGGATGGAGTAGAAAAGGCAGTCTTTTTACTGGCGGGGTTAAGGGTCCCACTATATCTAAGCCGACTCGAAAAAAAGGGGGTGTCTATAATAGGTAAAGGCTGTAGAGGTGTCACCCCATGAGAGGATGGATTAATTAGTGGACACTTTGGGCAGTCCTGACAGTGTTTCCTAATGTCCCCGTAGACACCTGGCCAATAAATCCACCGTAAGACCGCTGCCCACGGTTTTTTCTCTACCCATGTGTCCCTCCCCGTTATCCCCATGCGCAAAGTGTAGGACTGGTTGCCTGTGGGTTTGGGGTACCACTAGTTGCGGGGATCTCCCAAGAGTGTTGGGACTAGAACCATACAATAAGTTATTTTCTACGGTAAAGGAGGGACCTACCGATCTTCCGTCTGGTTTTAGGGCCTGCTGCCATTAGTTTTTCAGGGTGGGGTCCTCTTGTTGGGCTTGTCTGAAGCTCCCTTCGATCGTTAATACCGTGGTGTCTTGTGGGCCGGGTTTGAGCGAGCCCATAGCTGGTGTGGCATGGTAATACTGCTGTTGCTCCCGCTTTTGTTTTCTAGGGAGCTTTAGTCTCAAGGGGCTCTGGAGGAAAAAATCTTGGCCCCAAAACTAAAACCAGACAGTCCCACAAAGAAAACCAAAAAGGAACAAACAAAAGAGTAAGGGTCAGCACAAAGCCCCAACACCAATACCTCTGCCTTCCCATACGGGGCTTCCTCCCACCAGGTGTTGGTTACATAATCCTGGCTGGCCTTTGCTAATAACGGGGTGAAGTTCTCATAATCAGTGCCAATGATTAGGTCCTCCCCCAGAGTAGAGATCATTCCTACTGTGATCTGCTCCTCGACTCCTTCTCAATTGAGAAGTACTGTTGCTACTGGGTACAGTCGTTGGTCTCCATGGACACAGGTGATCAAGACTTTGGTGTGAGGAGTCCATTGTTCTGGCTTCACCAGGTTTTGTAGGACCACACTTTGGCTGCACCCAGAATCTACCAACGGTTTTCTTACTGTGCCGTTAAGACGTACGGTTATGGAATATTTTGCTTTCTTATTGCCAGACCATAGTACTCAGCCTTTCATCATTCCTATCTCCATGGGCTCTTCTGTTTTCTTTCTTTATGGGGCAGTTTCGGGCGAAGTGCCCCCACTCTGAACAGTGGAAACATTGGGGTCCCGTTGTGGGATCTCGTGGGGATGGGGAATGGGCAGGATTGGCCCGCTCTGAACTATGTGGCATCATGGTCCTTGGATGTATGGGGTTCATCGGACCCCCCCCGTGATGCCGTGGAGGTTGTTGGTTTAAGCTGGCTTCCCCGGAAATCCGGGGCTCAATGGAATGCACGTGAGGTCTATGGCTGTGTGGTTGGTTAATCCAGGGTGTTGTCAGACCCAATACCGAGTGTTGGAAGGGAAGGCTTCCAAATACTGCTCCAGAATGATGGCATCAAACATATCTTCTTTTGTGGTTTCCGTGGGATGCAACCATTTTCCCCCTGCATGGTGCACCCTGTAGTATAAGGTACGGGGATTCTCTTGGGACAACCACTTGATCTGTCGGAACTTAGCCCTGTAACTTTCTTGGTCGAACCCTACCCATTCTAGGATAGCCTTCTTAATTTCCTTGTAGGGGGTAACCCCTCCCCGGTTTACTGCCTGTTAGGCTGCTTGTAGATGACCAGTCAATAAGGGAGCTATGTACTGTCCCCATTTGTCCTCAGGTCAGTTAGCGGTGCTTGCCACCCGCTCGGAATTTGTAAAGAACACGTCGGTGTCCTCTTGTTCTTGGTATTTCTGAAGGACGCTGCTTGGCACATTGGGGTATACTTTGGTGTGCAGGATGGTGTCGGTTAATTTTCCCAAAGCATTCTATGGACCAGTTGGTTATTAGCCATGATGGTGACCTGGCTTTTCAACGCGGTCTGTAGTGCCTCTCACTCTTCTTTGGCTTCCCTGAGCTGTTGCTCCCAGACCAACTGTAAATGACGCTGACCCTCGGCCAGCTGTGCTATCATGTCCGTAAGTGTGGGTTTCACCTCCATGGCGTTGGGTTTCACTAGATCCCACTTCTGACACCACTTGTGACCGGGTGGTTCAATGAGGACACAAAGTCAGCAGATTGCGGTTTCAGGCGAATTTTTTTTTTGTCTTGGTGTGCAAGATAAGTATTCAATAGTATCCAGTCCGGTTCTGGTAACTGCTACGCTTCAGTTCTCCTTTCCGTTTCTCTACTCTTCCAGGGCTCCCGGGAGGCGCATGGGAGGAAACACAAGATAAAGCACTGGTAAGTTGCTTATCCTATTTATCTTGTGGGAAAGTGAAAGTGCAGATCCATGAAAGAGACTTGCAGAACTTCCTAATTTGTTTATAGACATTCAGATTTAATCACCTTTTGTATATATTAATCAGTAAGAAGAGAGAGGGCCAAGTTGCTGATATTACCAGGTAAATGTGCTATGATAAACAAATTAGACAAACTTAATGAGATCAGTGCATGCCTTAATGAATGGTGTTTAATGAAACCAGTGCATGCTTTGTTGAATGTTGTGAAACAGTCTCCTAATAGCACATAGTTTCACCAATACTGTAATTCATCACAGAAAGGCAGCTTCCAGGGACTCCACTGACTGTCCTCCTTTACCCGAAGAACCACACCTGGCGGGACCTGGTGAAAAGGAGTGCAGTGTTTCTTTCTCTCTTTTTCCAAACCTCCTTCCCTCTTAGGGCACCTGCTGGGGCTCCTGGTGCTATCAGCAGCACAGAAAGGTGCCTCCGGAGGTCGGGAGAACAGTCATCGCCCCGTCAGCCTGGTTTTCAGGTGAGTAGCCATGCCACAACACATGGGAGGTATAGATAGAGTGTGAATCAAAGGTTGGAGCCTTACCCTGCTGCTCAAAAGTCATACTTTTGGTAGAAGATGTTGGATGTCCATTTATTTCATTTGCCATCCTTCAATGCTGTTTCAAAGGATTGTTCTACAGATTCCAAGATGAGTTTTGTACAGTTTCAGCAGTCTGTAATAGGCAGCCTTACTGAAGATGAATAGTGTTCCTAGATTCGGAGTGGTGGAGGATGTGGCTCGATTGAAAGATCATCACTTTTCTCAATACATTCCTCCAGCACCTAAAAAAAAAAAACAAAAAAAAAAAACAACAACTTTATTTGCCAGAGATGTAGAGCCTGTGTCCGAAAAGGAGTACAAAAGGTGAGCTGTATGTAATGGCCCGGGTGTCTTTCTAATCCTGGCCTAGCTGTGCCTACATATTTTACCATATACAATTCAAGTATTAGAAGAAACCATGAGAATAAAAGGGAACGGGCTGTAGCCTGTATTGCTATATACTCTGTTAAGATACCTTGTTGGCAGTAGTAGGATGTGCTTAGTTACACCTGTCAGTTGTTATATTATCTTCTACCAATAGGTTAGTTCTTTTTTAAAATAAAAAAAGCATTTTTTAGTTGGATGTTTTAGTTTTTTGTGTCTGTGCTTTGTGTGTGTGTGTGTGTGTGTGTGTGTGTGTGTGTGTGTGTAATCTGTTCAGTGCTGGGGTGTTTTAGAAATGAAAGTGATATGAAGTTTCATGGTGATGTCTGAGTGGTGTTTGGCTGATGGTGTGTGTGGCTGGCAGTGTGTGTGGTGTGATCACCAGCAAGTCACTAAACACACACACTGCCACCTAAACATCTTCCACACATTGCACCATCTTCGAGGCAGTATGATTGTTGTGTCTGAGCCGGCATCTGGCTGGTGGAGTGTGTCGCTGGCAGTGTGTGTGGCAGGCCTCCACCTAGTGGTGTATGCAAGCTGGCATTTGGTTAGTGGTGGGTGTGTGTGTGTTTATGTGTAGTGAATAGCTGCTGGTCACTACACTGACAGCGCCAGCCAAATGCCAGTCAACACACTTCACCAGCTGCCAGGCCGTATGATTGCTGTGTCAGTCCTGTGGGTTTATGAAAGTGATAGGCCCTTAAATAGCATTGTTTGTTGATGTGAGTGTTGTGATGTGCTGGGCCTGAGGTTGGTGGTGTGAATGGTTTTGTTTATGTGGTGCATGAATAGTGTGTGAATGTCCTGTAAAGTGGTTGGTACCTTGTTGTGGCTTTAAATCTGTCAAGCTGTGCGACACTGGTTCAGTATTGGAAGCTTATAATGATCTTATTAACAATGATATCTATGTTTTCATTTTTGTGAAATCTCTTGTTAATAAACATTTACACTTTGAACTTTTCACTCATTTTCATGCCAAATCCAACCAGTATGCGTGCACACTTGAGTAATAGATGGTTGTATAGTACAATGTGATTTTTTTTGGTCTTTCCCTGCTAGGATGCACATGGTCTCTTGGGAAAATCTATCAACCCCTGATATTTTCATAAACTAGACAATGGGGAGATTCAAGGGTGTGTCTCTTGCATGGTCCCACAAGGTTTTCTTACCCAGAAGGCTTTAAAGTCCTCAAACATAGACTAAAATGCATTTTTTCTTCATATTTCTCTAAATTTCCTGCCACTCAGAGTTCCCACATGGCACCTGATAAAAATGGTATCTGACCTGTGTGAGTGGGCCTAGCACCAGCAAAAGAGCAGGGTTCAAGATGCAATGTGGCCACATCAACAAAAGGGGTAGCTGCAGTTTTTGGGCCTGGGCTAGGTGACATCGAGGAAAACCTACTAAACCTAGGCATTTCTAAAAACTACACACCCAGGGGGTGCATGGGGGTGGGCTTCGCATGGATCCTACAATTTCCTCTTATCCATAATGCCCTACAAACCTCAAAATTTGCTTTAAATCACATATTTTAGGAACAGATCAAACTAAGGTCATTAGGAATCCTCGCAAAGGGACACTCATTGACCTTGGTATGATCTGTTCCTGTCACAGACACTAGCCCCAGCCACACAAGTGGGGCAGCATTTTTAATGGGATAAGTGAGTGAATGCTCGATCACATGAATTTTGTGGATGCCTGCTGATTTCAGCAGTTTACATCACAGAAATGCAAGGAACATGTGTATTATTAGGCAATGTTTGAGGTTTGAGAGGCATTGTGGTTCAAACAAAAAAAATAAACTATTTGGGACCTACAGGGAGCACATCACCCAGAAGCCCCCTAGGTGTCTGTTTTTCAGAAATGTCTTGGCTTAGTAGGTTTCTTTAGGTAGGCTTCAATTCCCGGCCAAAGAAAATGCATCTACCTCAGTTGCCAGATCATGACAGGACATACTGATAACTCCACATTGTATTTTGGGGCCTTTCCTGTTGTGAGCTCTAGCCACACAAGTGAGGTACCATTTTTATTGGGAGGCTTGCAGGGAAAATGTAGGTGGTAGGAAATTTGTGGCACTCTTTAGATTCCACAACTTTCCACCACAAAAATGAAAGGAAAACTTATGGTTTTAGTCAAACTTTCAATCAATCAAACATTTATAGAGTACGGCAAATCATCCATAATGGTCTTGAGGCGCTGGAGGTGCATGATGCTGCTTAGAGGTATGATCATTCAAACATCCAGGTCTTTAGTTCTCTTCTGAATCTCTGCAGTGATGGTGTGGTCCTGAGGTGCAGGGGGAGTTGTTCCAAGCCTTGGCTGCCAGTTGCAAGAAGGAGCATCCTCTGCTGTTGGATCTACGAATCCGTGTGGTGTCTCAGAGGGAGAGGGAAGCTCATCTGAGTTGTCGTGTCAGTTGGTGGAAAGTGGTATGCTGGTCCTTCGTTGTGTACGGCCTTGTATGTGTGGGTCAGAATATTAAACTGACATGTCTTCTGAATCGGGAGCCAGTAGAGCTTCTTGAGATGAGATGTGATGTGATGTGATGCGGGTCCTTCTAGGGAGGTCAAGTAGGAGTATTGCTACTGAGTTCTGTATTGTCTGAAGTCTCTTCAGGAGGCGTGCAGTGATTCCTACATAGAGCGTGTTTCTGTAGTCCAGTCTGCTGGTGATGGGAGCCTGCATGATGGTCCTTCTAGTGTCTCCTGGGAGCCACTTGAACATCTTTCAAAACATGCAAAGGGTGTGGAAACAGGTGGATGAGACTGGATCAGCTTTTTTCTTCATGGATAGCTTACAATCCAGGATGATGCTGATGTTGAAAGGTGGTCTATTGGGATGGGGTGGGGGTGCTGAGCTCTGCGGGCCACCATGTATCAGTCCATGGCAAGGTGTTGTTCCCAAATATGAGGACTTCTGTTTTTTCGGTGTGGAGTTCCAGAAAGTTGTCCTTTATCCAGTCCGCTATGTCCATCATGCATCTGTGGAATATAGCTTTTGTGGTGGAGGGATCTTCGGACAGTGAGAGGATGAGCTGTGTGTCGTCAGTGAAGGAGATAATGTTGAGTCCATGTGGTCTGACGGTGAAGGCTAGGGCAGTCGTATAGGTGTTGAGGGTTGGGCTGAGGGATAATCCTTGGGGACTCCACAGATGATGATCTTGGGCTCTGAGATGAACAGAGGGAGAGGGATCCTTTGGGTTCTGCTGGTGAGATACAAAGTGATCCATTTGAGGGTGTTTCCTTGAATCCCAATGCGGTGGAGTCCGTTAATGAGGATGTGATGGTAGGCGGTGCCAAAGGCATCGGACAGGTCCAGGAGGATGAGGGCTGCTGTTTCTGTGCAGTCCAGGAGGGCTCCGAAGTCTTCTGTGGCTTCAACCAGGGCTGTTTCAGTGCTGCGGTTAGCTCACAATCCAGATTGGAGGGGGTACTGGAAGTTGCGGTCGTCTAGGTGTTGGGTGAGTTGCTTGTGGACTTTTTCTAGCCAGAGGAGTAGAGAGACAGGCTGGTAGTTCAGTTCAGCCGGGTTGGCAGATGTTTTTTTTCACGATGGGCCTTACTTCAGTCCTCAGGGAAGGAGGCCACAGTGATGGAAGTATTCAGGATATTCCTGAGATTTTCATTGATTGTCTTGCTTCCAAGGTTGAAGACATGGTGGGGCAAGGGTCCATATGGGCACTCCCAAGTGCACAGAGTTGACGATGGAGATAGAGATGAGACTGCGTCAACTTGTGTGGTGAGGAATTACCAGTGGGTGAAAAGGTGAGAGGGGTTTGTTTGTGGGTTTAAGCTGGTTTATGCTCTCTGCAGCAGAGGGTTGGCATTCATATTTTTTGTAGCTGGCCAAGATCTTGAAAGAAGTCTGCGAGGTTCTTCCTAGGAGGGAGTGAATTCATTGTTGGTGGTTGCAAGATTGATGAACTCCTTTATGATGACTAAGAGCTCTTCGCTGTGGTTTGTGCTGACTTCGATGTGGTCTGCTAGTGTGTGCATCTTCGTTTCTTTTAGGAGGCGGTGGCAATGGTTAAGTGTAGTCCTGATAGTGGTCCTAAAGGTTTTCACAAAGAAACTAACTGTTGAAATAAAAAATATTGAAAATTAGTAGGTTTGCAAATGTTTCTGGGTAAGATATGCTGGTGGCAGCCACACAGGTCCTCCTAGTCTGGATTCCCTAAGGTATCTAGCTATGAAAGATGTTCAGGTTTGCTACGTTTCGCTATGTGCCCGTAGTGTTACGGCGCAAAATCCACCGCTATCCACATTAAAAAAACAAGGGGTCAGTTTTCAGTGGGAAAAAAAATAATGTGATGTGCCCATTTTGTGTTTTGGGCCTTTCCTGTTGCAGGCACTAGACCTACCTACAAACCTGAAATACCAATTTTAATGGGAGACAACTGGAAATACAGAAAAGAAGAACATTGGTTAATACTAATATTTCTCTGCATTTGTTTCTTCCAAGCATAAGCCAATGTGTAAAAGGAAGACAGTTTGAAAAACACCCTCTGAATTGTATGCTAGCATGGGTACGCGGAAATTCAGATATGTTCAAATCACTTCTCTTAAACTCTGAATCTGGTTGATTCCAGGAATACATAGGTTTCCTTGATACCCTTTTTTCAGTCTTCATATTTTACCATATGAATTGCTCAATATTCAGTACACAGTGAAAAACCATTGTAAGGTGCAGTTTAGTTGTTGGCTCTGGGTGCCTTGGGATTCATGGAAAACCTACAAACCCTACATATACCTGCAACCATAAAGGTCTGGCAGATATAATAGTGTATTGCATGTTTTAATTTCCCATTGAGACAAGAAGTTACAGACGAAAATGTCATAAATTGATGTTTTTCCCTACTCATTTTCAATATTTTTTTATTTCAATTTAGTTTTTTTTAGGAAAACCTTAAGGGATTTACACAAATGACCCTTCACTGAACTCAAAATTCTATCTAGTTTTCAGAAATGTATAGTTGTCCAGGATTACCCATGGGTTTCAGCCTGATTTGCACCTAAAACTGGAAGTAGGTTGAAAGCACAAAGATTTGGAAAAATGGGCTACCTCTTAGAAAAATGCCAAAATTGTGGTAAAAAATTGTTTTTTCTGATTCAGCTTTGTATGTTCCTGAAAGCCAGGAAAATGTTGCCTTTAGCACAGCAAACCGTTTGTTGATGCCATTTTAGGGAAAAAAGACACTTTTGTAGAACACATTTTTCCTGTTTGACCCCAAAAAAAAACAATTTTTTTTTTACTATTTTCTCATACCCCTCCAGTAGAACCATCAAACTATGAGAACGTTTGCAATCAACAGGGTGTTTAAAAAAAGAGGATGCAAACTTGGTGTGGATACCTTATGTGGAAAACAGTTATGAAAGGTTTAGGGCAAACTACCCAAAAAAGGACATTGTATTCAAGGGGGAAAAGGGTTACCAGCAATTGGGTTGATATGCTAACCTTAATATTTGTATCATAAAACAATGACAAACCAACTGTTAATTTATACAATGCAGACTTGCCTTTTTTAGTAGGTCTGGGTGGAGTTTGCGGAGTTCTGCGTAGTGACAAAAAATTTCCTCCACGCTATGCGGAGTTCCACAAGCGGCAGTGTGTGGTAGGTCTTGCCGTTCACACTGATTTTAGTGCCGGGTGTTTGTCCCGCACTGAAAAATCCACACAAAAGGCACCATCCACATTGAAAGAGGGTGCTGCTTCTTTTCTGCCGCTCGATCTACTCAAGCGGCAACTTCCTCAACGCGGACGGAAAATTTCTTGATGCAGGTGGTAGCAACCATCCGCAACCGCTCACATTGAGAAATCACGCTGGAAGGTAGTGATTTTTCTCCCTCACGCTTGCCAACTTAACACTGGTTAGTGTGAACAAGGAAAAACCTCTGCTGTGCGGAGTTTTTTGGAACTCAGTACTCTGCATGGAGTGGGAAAAACTCTGCAAACTCCGCTAGTTAATCGCTCACCTTTTTATTTTACGTCTAGTTCATGATATATATATATGTATATAGATATATATATATATATATATATATGCTAATAAATAAATACATCTTCAAATTTTAATTTTTCCATACCCACTCATTACAATTTTTAAATGCTACCATCTCAAAAATTGCTAAACAAATTTACAATAAACTGCAAAATATGCTTTCCATCAAGTTTGGTGTCATTTATTAGCACAACTAATGCCAATTTGCACCTAAAATAATGTATCCTTCTCACACACACACTGGTGTTGTGAGGTTATTTTAGTAAGATTTTATGGGCATGTGATTTGAGCCATAGGCCTGCAGCTTGTGCCCTTTAGCCTAATAATTAATTTTATTCATTTTATTTTCTGAGCAGACGCTTCATTCTGCAGTGATGTTTTATTTCTTTTATCTCATGCACTCTTAACCTAGGAATTGTTTTCAATCTTCTTAGTCTGACATTCTCTTTCTGTACTCTACTCAAGGATGTACCTGATACTGTTGTCAGTACAAAGTGGAACACCACAATCTTTGCTACTTCATGAGAAACATGTGTTCTTACGTCAGGGCAGTTTTCTCAGAACACCAGCTGTTTTAATATAAGCACCCCTCTCTCCCCTATGAATTAGAGGAAGAGTCCCAGCCAGAAAATTGCCACCGCATGCTGGAGCTTCTTGCAGTTGTCTGCTGAGACTTGACGTCTTTTCCGCCTACATGGGAGAGGACTCTCAGTAGACCAAGAGCTCTCTTCGCTACTACCCTATTCAGGTATGGGGGATGGTGTCTTCCTAGGGATCCTGAGGGGCAGATTAAGGCTAACACTGCTATGCTCGAGTAGCAATTTAGTGGCATAGGTAGGAATTCCAACTCTCAGCCTTCTGACACTATGGTGGGACGTTTCTTATGTTTCACTTTCTTTGCCACCGCATTGCTAGTATTATGTTATACCATCCTAATCATTGCAGTACATGCCATTTGATCCAGAATGCAGTTGATTCAATAAAGTACATTGAACCAATTCCTGCTTCTGTTCGTCTTTGCATGTGTGAGACGAATTTGACTGAGGGAAAAGAATGAGATCTGTTACACCATGATTTCACTGAGAAATCAGAATGTCATGCACATGGCTACCACAAATCACTGTCACTTTGAGGTGCTAGAAAGGTAGTACTAACTGGCTGGAAGGGTTAGATTGACAGTTGTTACATGGTGTGGAATCAGACTTAGCTTCCCACAGCCTGGTGGTGCTGACGACTGAATCCAGCAGTCTCATTGGTATAATGAGAACCAACACATGGCACCACCAACGTCTCACTATGTGCTAAAGGCACCACAATACTATATATGGAGATGTTTGTGGTATTAATGATTTCCTTTCCAGGTAGATAGGTGGCACATATTTTAGACTGAAGGTTGTTCAAGCTTTAATCTTAAAAGGATTAATCCAAAAGTGGTCTTATTATATCTGAACCACTATATTTACCATAACAAACATGCAATGGGTGGTAATTGCAGTAAACATGTGGTGCCCCTCACTAATTATTATATATTAAATAACTGCCTTACAGCCCAGGGGGATACTGTTACATTTGTGGTTGAGGGTCATCCAGCTTATAGAACAAATTTTCTACTCGTGGGTCAATTTTCCAGCAGTTGATAGGAACACTAATGCATTTCATTATTATACATATGCACATGCACAATACAGAGCATATGAACACATAGAAATACCTCTAGCTTTTTAAGACCACCAGAACTGGACTGATGGCACCCTAACCTATACAACACTTCATGTTAGGCTAGGTCTTCTGAGTAAGGACGGTCCTACCTGGCCTCAACTGACCACATATGCACCGCATCCTGATGCAGGCACCTTGGCGGTAGCGGAGGTTCGACGCTTATACATTGAGCTTGTTGCAATATATAGACTCTTAATACAATTTGTAATGCAAACATTAAATACAAACCCAGCACGCGCTGCTCCAGCGAAACCGCATGCAGTCACATCAGGCATTAACCCTGTGATGGTACATTAGATCATGGGAAATGTACCCGCCAAACGTGAAGAAATTCAGTTTTGGCTAGCTCAAAAAATAAACGTGCTGGAAGCTGTGTTTCACCATACAGATCCCCAAGATAAACTCAGAACTCTCACTATGCACTTGCCATTTGAAATGGTTCCCACAGTGGATAACTGCAACACTTGAGGTACAGTGTTTTTCACGCTTCACACTACCACACACGGTCCACCAACACTTGCAAATCTTCCAGAAGTGTTAAAACTAATCCAAGATGACTACAGGGCTGTCGCAGCCCTGGACTTTGGGATGCAATTAATGGGCAATTCTGCCACAGTATCCTCAATAATATTAAATAACCTTAAAGGGACAGCAATAGCACTAGCAGTGCACATGCAGTTCCAGGATGTTCCTGCACATGATCAAGAATGTGAGCTGCCTAAAATGATTGCCAAAACCTACTCAAGAATAGGTCAGGATACTTTGGGAGCCAGACCTAGCAAACCACAATTACAAGGTAAATTCAGTAAGGATTCTACCAAGCAAGCAGCTAAGGGTTATAGAAATGCTGGCATAAACAAAAACAAGCATTTAAAAAAGACAGAGGAGAATCTCAACAATTGGAGACCCCTAAGAAATGTTATAACTTAAGAGATAGGGTTAATATAAAAACTCCTGATAGATATCAATATACTGATGCATGCCAATCTTGTTCCTTTCAGGACTCAGTGGATAAGTGTAGTGAGAGAGGTGGGTGATCAGAACAATGAACAGAGTACCTGTTTCCGGTGAAACTGGAAAAAGATTGACAACGCTCAGTAGACGTTGCAGTTAAAAAAAGAAGAGAACAAAAACCCCAATTCAAAAAGAAGAAGATGGCAGATATTTCTGCACAAAATGTTACACAAGATGAGTTTTATTGAAGCACAGGAACTGGGCACTGGTGGCTCTGCTAGACAGTGCAGCAGAGGTCACAATCGTTCGCTGGACTTTTCAAGAGCATCGGGTGATGATAACTTTATGGAAGTCAAGACTGCAGAAATGCGAGTCTCCATTCTCAATAGGACGTACAAAATAAAGGTACAATTAGAGGGCGACATTGAGCGCATACCTGACATATTTTGGAAATGATTAACTGGCATTTATGACATTTCATTGGCTGAAAAATATTGGCTGCCAGAATTTGTCTGTGAAGTTGCGCTGGGGAAGAGATCATTAAGCCTTACTTCTCACCCCCCATTCCTATAGAATTAATAGAGTCATACTCATTTGATTGGGCATTGGCATAGGCGCTGTATTGCAATCATGTTGGGTGGGATAAAAATTCTCCCTTCCACAAAATACCAATAAGGTCCCAACCACAGCCTCAACCTCAATATCCTATTAAGCATGAGGCGAAAACACCTATGAGAGAAATTCTAGCACAGTTAGAATACCAGGGTGTATTTGAGCCATGCTTCTCACCAATGAACAATCCTCTATTTTCCGTTGCTAAACCAGACTATTCATATAGAATAGTCTTAGATTACAGACATTTAAACAGTCATACATGCACATTTGCTATTCAAAATGCACATAGCACAGCACTTATTAACAATTTAAAAAAATACAAAACAACATTGGATATTTCAAACTGATTCTTATGCCACAATATAGCACCTGCAAGGAGGGATTTACCAGCATTTGGCACTTTAGGGTCACAGAAAAACAATTGTAGGCTCCCACAAGGGTATAAAAACAGCCCGTCTGTTTGCAGCATGTGTAATATCCATTTTAAATGACATTGACCTTGAGGAATTGTCCTTTGATGATGGCATTTACATAACAGATGATGATCTCATTCACCACCTGAAGTGGGTGGCCATCATTGTTGTAGGATTTGCGAATTGCGATACAAATTAAATTTTAAGAAAACAAAAATTGCCTTTCTCAGTGTCCTATTCTTGGGATTCGAGTTATTAGATGAAGGCAATAACCTAGTGCCTCACTTTCTATTAATGTGCACACAATTGCAACCACCAAATACATTTAAAAAAAGCTCCAGTCTTTAATGGGCTTCTTAAACTTTGGCAGAAGTTGCATTCCAGATTATGCACATCGCATTAAACCATGATTTAATATGCTGTACTTTTTAAGCAAATTTTTGACAGTCGAACACATGCACATTCTCAGAGCATTACAAGACATGCTTTCAGCAAAACATTTTCACACAAGGGACAACAAAACACATTTGGTCATCAGAGTACTTGTTGGTGCCATCGGTTTGACCTATGTAACATTTAATGAGGGTTATACCGTCCCTATTGCACACAAATCACACATGTTCTCCACCGCTGAACAACGCTTTGTTCCCACAGAAAAGATTATGATTGCTGTTCAGATAGCTGTCATTAAAGAGAGACCCCTGGCTCAGGTGAAACGAATAATTGTTGTGTCTCTGAACCCAGCCCTTGAGGCTGTCACAAAGGCCAGTGTTTCAACTGCTAAGTCATTACATCCACATTGGATTGAATGGGCAATGTCACTGACAGCCACTGATGTTGACTACATTTTCAACCCAGAATTACAAACTCAAGAACTCCTTCAATATGAAATGGAATATCCAATACCGGCAAACACTTTGCCAATTGATCAACATCAAACAATTATTTACACAGAGGTTTCATTCCAGCCAACCGTAGGCACTAAACACCTATACTCCACCACTTGTGCGGCTGTGAGTGGCTACATGAAGAATGATAAATTCCATCCGCATAACACTTGCACGCAGACCTTAGGGGACTACACTGCACAATTAGCTTTAGGGTCTGGACATGGCACTGGAATACACGGATCCAGAACAACTAACATTGATAGTCTGTTATTCATACTATTGCATCCAGTCCTTCAATGAATATCTGCATTACTGGCATCAGAATAGGTTCAGAGATTCAAAAGGCAACATCATCAAACAGATTACTGTGGGGGAAAGTAGCAGATCTGAAAGGAATGCTACCGAATGCCCATGTAGATCATACATTGGGGCGTCAACATGCAAAAGTACATGTTGCAGGCAATACCTTGATTGACAAAGTGGCCAAGTCAGCAGTAGGTACGGCTTCTGTTGCTGCAATAACTCATTCATGAACGAGGCTAGATGATGAAACACTTGCTACTGTGAAAGCCTTGGCAAGCAATTACCAAAGGGATAGCCTGCCAAATATTGCTACTGCATAACTAGCCTAAATTATGCCCTAGTTACGATACGAGGGGTGAGTGATCGTGTGATCCCCAACCAAGATTAAAGATCTGAGTTAACAAAAGCGGCACATTAGGGAGTTGCTTCTGCAAGTGTGGCAGCTACTATTTCCTTACTACAAAAATGCTATTGGTGGCCAGGTCTATATAAACAGACATAACAATATGTCCTTTGCTGTGACATCTGCCAGCAAATAAAAGGGTTCACCGTTAAACACACACCGCAGACACTCCTTCTAATTTCAAACAAACCACTGCAATGTGTGTACCTGGACCACTGTGGTCCCCTGACACCTGATGGTGCATACAAATACATTCTAGACACTGTTGACTCATGCTCCAGATTTCTATCGGTATTGGCACAATGATCAGCTGACGCTAGAACTGTTATTAAAGATTTGCAAGCCTTTATCGGTACGTATGCAGTTGCAGCTTTCCACGTGAACAGGGCCCTGCTTTCACCTCAAGGGCATTCAGGAGCACCATGGCTTCACTAGTGGTCCAACTACATTGCTCGTCCCCCTACCATCCCAAGGCTAACAGTGCAGTGGAGTGAAGAATCAAGGCTTAAAGCAACCCTTACCAGGGAGACTATTAGGTATTGGTCGTAGATGGCTTATTCGCCTGTATGGAGTCCAGAGAGCATGTAACCTGCCCAGAAGATCCTTAGGAGGGTACACCCCACATGAGCTTCTGTTCGGGATGAAAACGTATGCCCCAGATCTTGATGGCTATGGGACAGAGGCGCTAGACACACCTTTTGACAAAAATGAACATATCACAGTCTTACAGGAATTACAACAATTCTGTGATGAACTCACCAGCCTGTGCCGTCTCCTTGGAACTAAGGGATGTGCCAATAACATCTATTGGTTGGATTACGAAAGTTGGGCATCTAGTAGGAGAAAAGATTGCTGTGAAAAAGGAGTTTGGTCCATCATATTGTGTACCAGTTCCAGTCCTGGGAATACACTGTACCAGAATTGTTATTACTGCATGGATCAAAAGAAAAACGCTTTGTCGCCATTGATAATGTCAAACTACACCATGTGGCCAAACCTATATAGCAGACCTAGAGGACTCCTGGGTAGTTCCCGAATCCCTCTCACTACAGACCAGGAAGTTCCTCTACAGATTTTAAGCAACAATGCTGACACTTCCCCGAGCTTGGCAAGGGGAAGAAAATGATCTTTTATTAGTACCACTAGCTTATCTGCACCAAAAAATGGCCAAAATAATTAGCACTATTACTCAAATGCCACTCAAACGGATTGTATTGTCTATTATAAACCACAAAGGGAGTGGTTAGTTCTCCACTTCCTAACATGGCTCCAGCCTTTGCACTAACAGCTTCTGGGTATTTTTCCAACCAAGATGACTCATCCATTCTTCTGCGAAACCACTGAAGAGCACATAAGCTGATTGATTGGCTTGAACAAAATTATTTCATTCATCCATGGAGCTATCTGTGGCTTTTACTAACTGTACTTGCTTTTCTTCTTTGGATTTGTGTCTTTCTTACTGATACATGGTCATTACCTTCCTGAACACTCTGCAGTAGAGGTTCTAAAACAACATTTTTATTCACACAAGGTCTGTCAAGACTTGTCCCTAGTGAACATTTCTGCTATATCAGTTCCTGATGGGATTTTTCTGGATAAATAAAATCTTTTAATATATTTGACCAGACGGGGTTCTTTAAATTTCATATGTTTTTAAACTTTCTCTAAATGATGTAATAACACTTGGGTTGTTTCTGATGACTGGGATGTAAAACAGTTGATTCTATGCGGATTTAGAGTGTTTTACTGTATTTGAAAGTGGAGATATTTACCAAACAAAAGAAAATTATGGTGGTATGTTCTGTTACAATTATAATGGAGATCATTTAATTCATAGAGCAAGTACCCGAAAGACTATCATAAATTTATACATAGTGGTAACATAGTCCTATCCCGCACTAGGAGAGCTCTAAAACATATATGAATAAGTTTACAGACTTTTCTTGGCACAATGTTAAAGATGCTGTGTCTTATTATTTTAAATTGCCATAATGGAAATGCACAATGTATTGTTAACTGATACAAAATAAGATTTATTCCAATTCCTTTGTTTCCAAGTTGGCTACAGAAGGATGTAAATATGCGATGAAGTCGGTTGCCTTAAAGAGTGTTTGGGGAACTAAACATTGACAGATACAGGAAAGGGAAGCTTTGCTTAGAGCATGCCTGATACCTTTACAAATGATATTTTTAAATGACACTGCAGCAGAAAAGTTGTTTTATGATTGGCAAAAATAAAACAATTAAATGTGTCCAGTATCCCCACTCCTGCAAAAGTTTACAAATGGCAAAAATTAATTAATGCAACTGAAAAACAGCTCAATGGGTAGGTCCAAAATGAAACATTTAACACAACACTTTTCAAGTCCTGGTGGGTGTTTTTTGTGGCCAGTGGACACAAATTGTTGTCATGCGCGGTTTGTACACTTCACAGGGGTTTTAGAGCGAATAGACCAGACCCTCGCTATGTGTCATCAGAACATTCGGGTATTGTGACAACATACAGGGTAGGAAAATTATGCCAGCAATGGTTAAAAAGTTCCCCAATAGATGCTGTAAAAGAACACCTCAGACTCCTGTCCAATAACACAGACTAATAAGACAATGTAAAAAGCGCTTCTTATGCAATATACAATTTACAATGAAATTTGGAAACTTTCACATCAAGACGCCGCAGCCCGGTTATAGCAAATAGATGAGGAATACTTAAAGAAACCATTAGCCATTGTAGATAATGGGATTAACACCTCGTCTGACTGCATTTACACTCTTAACAATATAATTTCTTCTGCAATCGACATTATACAAACTGATATGTCATCCTTACACCATGGACCGTCAACTTAGGTCCATTCCGCAGTTAGGCTGGACACCACAGACATTGAAAAATGGTTGCTTTCCATGGCATTATGTCAGGGCTAAGGACCTGTTTACCACATTTAATTTGACATGACAACAACAAATAATGACTATGAAAGAAGTGATATATTATGCTGAACATCTGAAAATTAGAAAAGTTGGCTTTTACTGGTATGGCAATACCATTTGTAGTCTGGCTAATTCATGGGGTTATTAATCTGTCTATTTCAACACTCCAATTCACATCCTGCTTGAAACACATTCCTGGAGGCAGATATGAAAGGCTAGGAGATGGTTACATTCATGAGGTGTGGGAGCTACCCTTCTCAGACATTTTTCAATTGCATGAAAGAGCTCTTCTGTGAGCCATTCAATGTTTTGCAAACAGCTTTCCTTGCATGGAGCATATGTAATTCTTCTGCAGCAAATATGGCTTGTTATCTGAAGGGAGTTCCTGTCCCCTTGATTTGACCACCTTTCCAGGTGCTCTCAAATGGAAGTTATGTACTTCTAAACAGCGAGAGCTTGGTCTCTTACACCGTAACTTGTTGCAGTAACGTTCTTTTTCCTTCTACGCAACAGACGAAAGGAGCAGACATCTGGCCTCAAGTTGCTACTTTTAATGTAAATTTTGACAAACTGAGCAGACCAAAAGCTCTATTGTTTCAGAAACATGTAGAGTTGGCATCCGCCCATATGATCTATGCGCTCCAAGTAGCAAGGTCATCCGCAGAAATAAAGTCCCTTTTAAATACAAACTTTCCGAGACACTTTGGTGAACTCCTGGGATGAATATGTAATGCGTTCAATCCTGCAGAGATTATGCATTCCTTAAAGGCTATTGGTTCTGGGTTTGTCACCACCTTTTCAGCTATATTTTACATAATACCTTCAGCCATACACTCAATATTTTTGGGTGTATTCGGGGGATTCCCAATTACTTTGGCTTTAATTGATGGCATTCTGCTGTTGCTATTTTTCCTTCACAATGGCTGCCCCATCTCAACAAGGAGGACTGATGGTGGTTCCACCAGTGCAACTGTGTTGTGAACTCCTGATGCAGTATTTCAGGGCACCACTCCTTGAGGAACAACTCAACTGGTTTCTGTCATTTAGACCGGTACTGGACTGTCTGTAGCCCGTGTTTCATTGCCTTTGGTGCCTCTTCAAACGTGCACTACAACTCTGTCTTTCTATGTGGCGCTTACTTTCACTGGACGCTGATCTGTTGATTTTCTCAATGAGGGCTCATTACCAGACATATGTTTTGAGGGTGAGTTTGCTACGGGAAACCTTCTGTGAACTGCCCTTTGTAGATCAAGTGTCTCTGGGCACTTCAACTTTTGGCACTACATGGAATACTGCTGCCTTGGCTGACGCTGCGGTCTTGGAACCCGAATGCTCTTTGGTTTTCCTTGGCACCAATCTGATTGCAATAACACCTGCCGAAGTGGGATATTTCCTTGATTCAATTGTCCTGGATATAAGTGGCAATTTTCAAAGTAATAATGACTTTTAAATATGATAGTTTATTCTATTCTTCATTGACCATTTTAATTTGGCCTGCTTCCGTGCGCTATGCTTGTCAACTTGCCCATTTATTTATTTCCTTCATTTTAATACAGTACTGATTGGGTTTTCCTCTACACTTTGAACCAACTAGGGGAGGGTGTTGTGAGGTTATTTTAGTAAGCTATTATTGGCATGTTATTTTAGCGCTAGGCCTTCAGCTTGTGCCCTTTAGCCTGCTAATTTATTTTATTCATTTTATTTTGTGAGCAGAAGCTTAATTCTGCGGTGATGTTTTTTAATTTATCTCACACACTCTTAGCCTAGGACTTGTTTTCATTCTTCTTAGTCTGACATTCTCGTTCTGCACTCTGCTCAAGGCTGTACCCAATATTGTTGTCAGTACAAAGTGGAACACCACAATCTTTGCCACTTCGAGAAACATAAGTGTGTTCGCAGAACAAGAGCTGTTTTATTATAGAACATTGCTCTGCCCCCTATATGTTAGAGGGAGAGTCCCAGCCAGACAATTTGCACTGCATGCTGTAGCTTCATTGCAGCTGTCTGCTGAAACTTTACGTCTTTTCTGCCTACATGGGAGAGACGTCCCAGTAGACCAACAACACTCTTTACTACTACCATATTCAAGTACCGGGGTCTTCCTAGAGATCCCGAAGGATGGATTAGGGCTAACACTACTATGTTCTAGTAGTAGCTTAGTGGCATAGGTCGAAATTCCAACCCTCAGTATTTTGACACTATGGTGGGACTTTTCTTATGTTTCACTTTCTTTTTCACCACATTGCTATTATTATGTTTTAGCATCCTAATTATGGCAGTACATGCCATTTTATCTAGAACGCAGTTGATGCAATAAAGTACATTGAACCAATTCCTGCTTCAGTTTGTCTTTGTATGTGTGAGACAAATGTGACTGAGAGAAAAGGATGAGGTCTGTTCTACAACAATTTCCCTGAGAAACCAGAATGTCATGTGCACGGCTGTCACAAATCACCACCACTTTCAGGTGCTGGTGAGGTACTACCTGCCGGAAGGGTTAGGCCGACAGTTGTTACACGGTGTGGAATCAGACTTAGCTCCCCGCAGCCTGGTGGCGCTGCCGCCCAAATCCAGCAGTCTCATTAGAATAATGAGACCCAGCATGACACTGGTTAGTGGGTATCACCAGCGTATTAGTTCTCCAAGCCCATGTTGGCATTCAATTAATCCTGGTTGGCATGTAACATGCATCTATTTTCAATGAAGTCCCAACAAACACAACCGTTTTTTGTTTTATTTCAGAAGCAGAAAGTAAAGATAAGTTACACCAAGGAAGAAAGGTCCAACACCCATTCTTACTGCCTGTTACCCAATCACAGTGTTCTCTTAAGAGTGGTAAATCTAACACTCCCACTGATCAGGCCAAATATACCTTGTAAAGTAAGCAATTAGTGAAAGTTGTTGAATGAAATGTTCCCTTAAATTGTATTTCTTTTTTTGGATCCAAGTATTCACAAATGTTTGTTATCATTAAAGTAATTTGTTTTTCTCATTTTCAACTAATTTTCGTGACCATCATGATCCATCATAAGGTGTTTATGTTTGCAAATCGTTTTATTAGTTTAATATGGCATCTCCAATCCAAAGAAAATCAGCTGTCAACAGCTCGCCCACATGTTTTTTTTTTGTTTTTTTTTAAAGCTCCCTTGTTTTTTTTATATATTTTATTTTTTATTTATTTCAGCTTTGCAGGTGTAGCAAAGAAAACCAAGATAATAGATAATCGAGGTACAAATTTGTGGATAGTGCATTCAATGAGATTAAGGAGGAATTAAAGAAAACCTCCTATGCTGATTGAAAAATCGTTAGTCATCCCTTAAATGCCCTCAATTGTACTTCCTTTGAACGTACAACTTTTATTTTGGCTTCCCAAGCTGCATAAGTTGGTGGTATTGGCGACTTCCAACCTTGCTGAATCAATAATTTGGCAATAAGGGATGCGATAAACAAAATTTGTTTCAAACGAGTTGACAGTCCTGGATGACTAGAAATGCCGAACAATGCTCCAACGGGGTCTGGAGTAAGAGTGATCGAAACTACAGAGCTTATCCACTGACATTTTTGTCCCCAGAATTCTATCAGATGTGGACATGTAAAACTTAAATGCAGCCAGTCACCTTCATTTATCTTACAACGCGGACAATAGCCAGACACATCCAGAAATACTTCCCTTAAACGAGCTGGAGTGTAGAACAGCATCCATTTTGAATAGAATGCATTTTTTTTTTAATTGGCACCTCTTATTGCCTTGTATGATATAGTATTATAGTTCCTCCACCCTATTGACGTTTCGGCCTTCATCAAGAAACAAGACCTAATTCTGGATGAGAATCGAGAGTTGAGGATCCGATCGCCTGTGCCCTGCAGATTCCCATAAAAGGCCTGAAAAATTGCAGAGCTGGATGGCTCAATAGTACTCTCAACAGCTAGAAGAAAATGGTGAATTTGAGTATAGGAAATGTGTCCCATTCGCTAGACATTGAGCCCATTTCTTAATTTGGTCATCTATTAGAAAGTCAGAGAATCTAGCAAACACCGCCTGTTCCCACTTTTGAACATAGACCTGGTTTAATTCAAAACCAAGCATTCGAGAATTGCGGAGCATGAATACCGAATGAAAGCTGGGAATTTTATATTTCTCATGAAATATCAAATCTTGGCATGGACCTCTACTAGAACTTCACATCTAGTACGTTTGGGCAGTCGTATCTTAAGAAAAAGGGGAAGCTGAGTATTACTTTCTGCTATGACGGATTTAAGATAATAATTAATGTAATGAAGTGGCTCTTGTGACCCAATCCATAGATGCAGCCTTGTAATATTTCTTGAAATTAGGTAGAGCTAGCCCACCATCCTCAACCATTAGAGCTAACTTCTCAAGCTGTATACGAGGTTTTTTATTTGCTTATATAAACTGACAAAGCATTGAATCTATATCTTTAAAAAAAAATTGAGGGAGTTTGATAATTAGATTAGAAGAAAAAAACAAAAAAATGGGAAGAATCATCATCTTAACTAATGCCACCTGCCCAATAATTGTCAAAGAGGCTTGCCATTTCTGGAGTAGACATTGTGCTTTCTTAAACACAGATACATAGTTTAGCTGAAAAAGGTTAGAAAAATGATGAGTTACATATATATCCCCAAATACCTAATAGGGCAAGATAGCTGAGACTGGACCCGTATTCCAGATGAAAGAATCAAGTCCTTGGAACTGAACAAAGGGCTTTGGATCTGGACTGATTGATCCTATAACCACCAAGATCCGAAAACACCTTAATTTTTGTGAAAGCCCTCGCAATATTAAGGGGGTCAGCACGGAGATATAGAATCATATAATCAGCAAACAGTTTCAGTTTAGGTACTTGGGGAAGAGGAAGATGAATAAAATTATCTTGGTGAAAAACAACTGCCAGAGGTTTGATAAAGAGTGCAAAGCTCCCTTGGTTGCATGAGTTTAATTACTCTCCTTGTAAGCAAATATGTGTGATTACTTGGACCCAAAAAGGACAAGACTTAGGAGTGGAACATAACACTCAACAACTTTCACTTATAGCACAGATAAGTTGAAATAAAAACACTTTTTTTTATTTATTTCCCATTCATTTGCCATTCAGATGCCAAAGTAAAAGTAAAAATCTACTTTTCAATTAAAATTAATATAACCATACCATACAAAGTAACTATTGCCAAAACAGTGTGAGTGAGTGAGTTTGAGAGTGTGTGAGTGTGTGCGCTTCACAAATTATGCAAAAACAGAACTAATGAACTGTAGGTGGTTCCCAAGGTTTAGGTGGTGAGCAGCTCCTTTATATGAAATAATCCACTTTCTATAACACCAAGACTCTAAAACGGCTCACCTCAAATATATGAAGAGCCAGGTCTTCAGCTTCTTGTGGAACTCATGAAGCAATGAGGCAGCAGTGATGTGGTGTGGGAGGTCATTCAATGCTTTTGGGGAGATGTAGGAGAAGCTGCTGCCATTGGCTGTGGCTTTGTAGATGAGGGGTGTGTGTGTGCTAGTGAGAGTCTGGCTTAGCAGAGGTGCCTGGGAGGCACCTGGAAGTCTAATCAACTGTTGAGCTAGGTAGGCACAGTAATGTGTAGAGCTTTCTATATGTGTGCGAGCAGTTTTAACTGGGTGCATTTGTGCACGAAGATCCAGTGAAGTTCTTTGAGATGTGGGGTGATATGGGCGCTGCGGGGTCAGTTGAGGATGAGTCTTGCTGCAGCATTTTGGATGGTTTCACACCTGCTTAGGAGCTTCTTAGAGATTTCTGCATAGAATGCATTGCCATAGTCATGTGTACTGGTAATCAGGGCCAGTGTAATAATTTCCCTGGTGTTTTCTGGTTGCCACTTGAAGACCTTTCACAGCATCCTCAGGAAAACTGGAAACAGGTGAAGTCACTACAATTACTAGGGCTTTCATGTTGAACTTGTTGTCCAGGATGATTCTCTGATTTCTGGTGTGGGCAGTGGAGGTAGGGGCGAGGCTGAGGTCAGTTGGCCACGAGTTAAAGTCCAGAAAAGAGGCTTTCCTCCAGAAGATAATGACTTACGCTTTATCTGTGTTGGCTTTGAGGCAGTTTAAGTTCAACCAAGTGGCTATCGTGGGCATGCAGGTGAGGAAGTTGGTTTTGTAGTAGGGGTGTATATCTGCCATTTTAACTCATGAGTCAAGACTCGTGAATCATGTAAACCACATGAATTTTGTTAAGAAATACGATTGGTTGGATTAGGATGAGTTTTCTTCCATTACCTTGAAAACGTGCATGTTGGCTCTGATTTACGAGGTTCATGTTATGACAAAAAAAATTTGAAAGCTGTGGGGGGACCAAAACTAAATGTGACCAACCCCAAGACAGAAAAAAGTGCTTAAAAAGTTGTGATTTGCATGTCAGATAACTCACAAGCTCGTCTTTTGCCATGTAAGGTGCTGGATTGAACTGTCATTGTGTGGTAGAGCGGTAGCCAGACCACCACCGAACTAACTGTGCACATGGCCAAATGCTATGCAAACGGGGGTAGGATGCCCATGCAGTGCTGGGTGCAGATGGGGATGTGTGGCTACAGCGGGTTGGTCACAAGGGCAGATCTTTGGCTAGGCCCTGTTCCCAATCCCCACTGTAGACAGCCCAGGCACTGCATCCAACCTCCTGTGAGATCGGCCAGAGGCCAGGCACTGCAGGGGCCTGGGGGATATGGCATATTGGGTGCAAGGCTTACCCTGAGATCAGGCACTGCACCCAACTCCAACTATGCAAGGCTGTAGGAAAGTCATCCTTTTTTGCCCTGGTCACCCCAAAGCGTTCTGGACAGATGCTGGTGGTTACTGACTCTTGGCTGTGCCCTGGGTACTGCTTACCAGTCCCAGGGCCAGTTCTCTGTGTAAAGTGGATATGCAAATTAGGCTAAATATAATTTGCAAAACTAACCTACCTATAAGTCCCTGGTGTATGGGAGGGCATGTGGGTTTAGGGACTCCAGCATAGGTAGTGCACCCATAGGTGCACTGCTGAGGTGCCCAGTGTAATTTTAAAGGCAGGCTTGCCTTGCTGGCTGCTTTTAAATTAAAGTTACATGCAAATTCGAGTTTGGAATTAAAAGTATTTCCAAAGTCTTAAACTACCTTATGTTTACATATAAATCACGCCTAAGGTGTGCCCTATGTGCCCCTAGGGTTGGGTGCCATGTAAGTATAAGCAGGGATCTTATAAACATAGTTTTATATGCCCTGGTGAGGTATAACAGCCAAATTCTTGTTTCCCTCATTGTAGTGAATGGCCTCCATTGGCTAGAATGGGGAGTCTTTATTTTAATTTATAAAGTCCCCTTAAGTGACAGTTAGAAAACACGTTTGGTTTCAAATTAATTGTTATAATAAATCCCACAACATACAATTGTTGGTTTTAATATAACTTGTTCAGGTAAAGCGTTTTAAACTTTACCTAAAAAGTTGCCAACTTCAGCCAAGCAGTGTTTTTGCTGCTTTGCTCTGATTGGCCAGGCTGCCTTGATGAAGTGTGAAGTGGCCTGGCTCAACACAAAGAGATGTGCCTAGGGGAGGAGATCTCCCCGCAGCAGATGGGGAAGCAGGAAGGGGGAAGGGCTGCCAAACTGGTCTTCAAAGGCAGGGAAGGACATCTGGAGGAACCCAGCACCCCCTCACATCCTGAAAACCCAGACAATTAGGTGCCCCTTGATTAGATGAGGAGAGGGCAGAAGAAGGCTGTGTTTAGGATTTTTAGCCACACCAGTGGGTGGGCTCAGTCAGATGTAACCTCCAAATATCATTTTCAGCCATGATGGATTTTTGAGGAATGTTGCTCCCTAGGATTGATTTTTGCCACACTTCCCAGGAAGTGGTCATCACAGGGGGAAGGAGCCTGCACCTGATTGGAGAACCAGGACCCCCCTGTTTTTCACCCAGGAGCAAGGATAAAACTGGCAGACCTGCACCCACACCTCAGATCCCTACCAGCAAAAAAAAAACAGGAGAAGAAGGACTGCTGTGCTGGACCCCTGACCTGCACCTGGACCTGGACACTGCACTCTGGAGGACTGCACCAGCTGCACACTTGGGCTTCACCACGAGAAGGACTTTGCTTGGCTTCAACTGGTTCAAGGGGGGACTCCCGGTTTGTTACAGGTGAAGACTTGCTAACCAGAGTCCCCTGCACCAACTCCTGAAGAAACTGACCAGCTGACCACTGCCCAGTGGCCAAAAAGGAGTTTGCACCAGGTGCATTCTGGGAGTTGTAGTCCGCACCCTCCAGGAGGATCTCCGAGCTTCTGGAACCTTGGGGTGAGCTGTGGACCTCAACAGAACCTTAAAAGAACATCTGGGAGAAGATCCAGAAGTTTGGAGAACTTTTTTAAAAAAGCTCCATAAATGGACCGACCTGCCGCAGCAACTCTAGCCGGCTTGCCTCAACCGCAACCCGGCCTGACTTACAGGTTCCTCCTGGTGAAGAAAATCTCCGAAAAAGTGACTACGTCCGAACGTAAGAAGTTAACCGGGACCTCCCAGGCAGTGGATCCAAAGAGGGTTCCAAGGATGTCGGATCAAGATTCACATTTGCCCAGTTGAAAGCTTTTCATCTCGAAAAAATGACTACGCCTGAAGGTAAAAATCTCCACCAAGGGCTTCTGTGATGCGTATCCGAGAAAGAGTTCCAGGAGGTCGGATTGGACTGGTGACTTGCTCCCACTGAAGAAAATCTCCAGAAAAACGACTAAGTCCTAAGGTAAACTTTTGACTGAGGCCTCCCGCGGGCTTTAGCCGAGCAGGGCTCCATTGCAGTCAGCCTTAAACGTTGACTTTGCGCCGGTCGAGGCACGACCAGATGACCAGATTGGCGCTATTCGTTTCTAAGCGCTAGAAAGCATTAATTCTTTAGAAATTCATATATCCGGTTCCCTTTATCCGATTTTATTTGTTTTTGTGTCATTTTAAAGCTACAAATATTTCCTATTTTATAAATTGATTTGGTTTGGATTTTTAAACTGTTTCCTGTGTTTTATTTAATTACTGTTTTGTGATATTTGAATGCTTTACGCTTTGTCTCCTAAGTTAAGCCTTGTTGTTGCCAAGCTACCAAAAGTTAAGCTAGGTTTAATTTACTGAGACCTAACTGGACCTAAGTGGAGGTTAGTGGCCTATTGCTAAGTGTAGGTACTTACCTGCACTTACCAATAACCCATTTTCCAACAAAGGCATACTAAGGAATATGCAACCACAGCGGGATAGGCACAGGGCCAGCAAGCTAGCCAAGCACTGCTCCCAAACCCTTCTGTGTGCAGCCAAAGTCTGAGCTGCTAGGGTTGAATGTTATGGCAGATTGGATGCAGAGCCTGGTCATGGCGATTCACACTAGGAGTTGGACATTAGGTAGTTTCTTAAAAAAGAATTAAATTCACTGAAACAAAAAACAGTTAAAACAGAGCTGTATTTCTGGCTCAAGAACGATTTATGTGAAATGTTAAGTGTGCTCATAAACATAACATAACACGTGAATTTCAGTGCTTTTACACATTTGAGCCAGAACTATAACTTGTGTGTTTTGTCAGCAAATAGAATAAGTGTGTGTGTGTGTATATATATATATATATATATATATATATATATATTTTTTTTTTTTAATACATCTATATATTTAAAAAACGAAGGTTACAGGGACATTATAGTTAGGTTCTGAATTTACTCGCACAAAACCATAGAAATTCAGCATTTATAGTTAGTAATTTCAAGTAACTATAACTCATGCCCCTACCATGCACAGTTTTCTCTTAAATATTTTGACTGTTAATGTTTCATTGTTCTTTTTAATGACGTTATAAAAGTTGTCATGAGTACTGTAACGTCTGGTGTAATTAACAGTACATGGAGAGGGCACGCATAAAGATAACTGGTTCACCTACAGTGGAACCCTCAACTTTCTGTGTGAGAGTCTGAGACCCTAACCATTAGGCCACAGATGATTCTTTAGTGTGCAGTGTCCAGACATCTCCATGACATTCAACACAAAAATGGTGATGGGATAGCCAGATCCCTGTATACTGCAGGAGCTGACATTGCTCCTGCAAGCAGGGAGCTGTTATTTAATTTAAACACATATCTGCTTTCATTAAGAGGGAGCTGTTTGGCAGCTCCCGCTTGTTGAAAGTGGAGTTATGATTGCTTTTGCTTGGCAGGAGTTGTCAGCTCCCGCCAAGCAAAAACAAGCAGCTACCTCCAAGGGTGGGCCCTTCGGAAGGTAGAAGGAGCCAGCCCTGGGGTGTAGCAGTCCCTAAGGCATGTATGGCTCCATGAAGGGGGCCACGTGCCCCCCTCATTGTTTTAAATTTTGCACCAGGGAGGTGGTATTCCATGACAGACCCCCTTCTTATATCTTTTTGTATCCCTGGGGAGGAGGTGCCCTCAGGACCCCGGGGGGGGGGGGGTCATAGGACACTCCAATTATTTAATCTGTATGTTGCCCGAGATGGCTGTGGCCTGTGGGCTCTGGGGCTGGGCCCCACAACCCCCCACATACTATATTAACATAGCCCCAGTGAGGTGGTGGTCCCCGGGTAGGTCCGCATGTCCCTCCCAATATATATATTTTAATTAATAAGCCCAAGGTAGGTGGTGGTCCCTGGGGCTTCTCTAAGCCCTAGGAGGGGAGCCCCATGCACCCCCATCCTATTTTGACACAATCCCAATTTTCATGCAGATTAATCAATCAGCTTTAAATTTATTAGTAACTGAAACTTTTATGCCCAAAATATGACAAAATACATACAAAGATAAACTGTTGTAAAGTCATCCTTTTGCCCTATTCACCCCCATTTTATTTTGCTGACAAGTACTAATGGTAACTGACTTTGCCTGTGCCCTGGGCCCTGCTAGCCAGGCCCAGGCCAGTGACATGTTAAAACACACACATGTAGTAGAGTACACTAGGTGTTAGGGTACCCTTACAATTGGCCTGACAGACCATGTAAGTTCCTAGTAGCTAATAGGGTAAGTGGTGCAAACTGCCTATAATTCCCAAGTACATATTATGGCATGGAGATCAGACGCCCAGCAGAATTCTTGCACTTGCATGCGTGCACTGTTGTGTGCTTTCTGTCCTTTTTAGGGAAGGACTGCCTTGCAGTCTGTTTTTAATAGTCAGATTCTTACCATTTGCATGACAATCCCTATATATCCCCAGTAGATAATAGGGCAAGCGGGTGCCAACTACCTATAAGACCCTAGTAGATACTAGGAGATGGAAGTTAGAGGCCCAGCAGAGTTGCTGCCCTTTGCATGTGACTTGCACACCAGAAGCTCTATCTGCCTGTTTGGGTGCTTTACGCACTGTGGAATCAGAACTACTGTGGTGACCATACCATTCTGCTACACTGTCAACAATGGACCTAGTGGGTGTATTATACAGACATTGAGGAACACATGCTCCTTATGTTGTCCTGAGGAGGCCATAAATTATTGTGTTGAAATGTGTCAGCAATCTTTTGTTCATGGAGTCCACAAACTGCCTAACCAATAGCCAATACATTTGGAAGACGTCCTTCAACCCGATTCCACAGTGTGTGCAAAAGCAATGTGTGGTGGGGCGATAAGCTCTTGATAATGGACTACCTGCTTAACGGACCAGCAAACAGCTGGATTATAGATCAATGGTCATTAGATATGAACTAAATATAAGGTTAAGTGTGGACTGAAAAAAAGATCACAATTGGTTGTCTTATGTCCTAAAATTTAATGTGTTTTATAACATTTTTGTTTTGTATATGCTACAACAGTATATGTGCCTAATAGATGAAAAGATATTTCCTTCACTGTGTTTGCATTGGTTGCCGCATATTATCTGAAAAACCAAAGCTAGGTGAATAAAGATTATTTAACAAATTAGTGCTTTCTAATAATAAATAGGAAATTATTGTGAACATAAATGATATCCGATTTAACCCTCAACCGTAATTTCTTGCATTACTGCCCTTTGCATGTGGGCACTGCTAGAGGTTCTGTCATTTTTAAATGAAGCCTGACTAAACAGGTTTCATTTAAATGGAAATGGTGTCCAAATTCAACTTTGGTGCTATCAGCACTTTAAAAGTGATAATTTACATTTTTTTTTTTTTTTTTTTACATATTAGGCACCCTAGGTGTCCCGGGTCTGGGGTCGGGTAACTATAAGCAAGGTCCTTACAAGAGATGTTTTATAAACCCTGGTGTGGGAAGAATGCTCATTTCATTTTTCCCCATTGTAGATACTGGGCTCTATAGGCTAACATTACAATATTGTATGTGATTGTAAATATTGTTAGGAAAGGTGTAGAAATGAGATTCCAAAAAATGTTTGAAACTACTATTTTTTTATTGCCTTTCAACATTCCTGAAATCGAGGTAAATATGATTTATGGTCTAAGCACTGGGGCACTTTAAAATTATTTATCTTTTTTGTATCTAGTCCCATGTATTGTATTGAATTTGTAATCAATTTTTGTAGGCTTAGAATAAATTGTATTTATGAGTATCACTGTTTATTTGGATGATGTAATGGTTTTGACTAACTATGCACTTTCATAAATACATTTGAAATTTGAGTAGGTGAAAAGTGGCTGTCCAGGGGAGAGGCTATCTGCTGAAAGGAATTCTGCAGCTGCACAGGAATGCCATAGCAGGGGGAGAGGTAATAAACCATCCAGCCTCAAAGGAGTGCAGGGCAGGCAGGGCATGCCAGGCCATCTATCCCCATCTCCTGTGCCCCTCAGCCAGATACCAGGCTTAAGCAAGGAATATGTAGATGTCAGGAGAAGGTGAGCTAAGGAAATGATCCACACTGGGAGTTGGCTTAGTTAGCTCTGACTGTTATGCTGAAATTTAAGCCATCATGGATTTTGGAAGAATGGTGCTTTCTGGGACAGGGATATGCCACACTTTGGAGGAAGTGGTCATGCACCTGCGTGCCACCCTGCATTCTATTGGTCAGGAGTGCTCGTTTTCCTGATGCCCAGGAGATCAAGAATAAAAATGAGGGGTGCATAGCCCCTCAGTTCTGCTGCCTGAAACTACAAGAGAATTAAGGACTGTCCTGCTGGAATCTGGATCTGCACCATTGGCCTGCACTGCTGAGTGAACTGTACCTGCTGCACAAGCTGGTACTACAGCCCTGAGGACTGAGCCTTGCTTCAAGAAGGACTGAGGAGTGGACTCCCTTCAGCTACAGGTTAACCAAGCTTCACCTACATCTCCAGCAAAAGTCCACAGTCTGGAGTGCATCCGGGGGATCTTTAAGAATTTGCCTGGGTGCATTGTGGGAATTGTGGTCCCAACCTTACAATGATCATCCAGGAGATTCCAGACCCTTGGAGTTGCATTTTGGACCCTTTTAACCTGCAAGCGGGACTGGAGTAAACAACTCCTGAAGTTTGGATAACTTTTGTGAAAAAGCTCCAAGAGGTGATCGACTCGACCCGGGAAGTCAAGCCGGCTAACCTTCACCGAATCCAGGCTGGATTTCAAGTTCATCCCACTTAAACGTTCTGGATGTCTGACTTCCAGGAATTGACTGGGAGCTCCCTGAAAATCAAGCTGGCGAACCCTCACCGAATCCGGCCTGGTGAAGCACAGTGAGGGCTCTCGTAAGAAAAAGCTCCAGAAAAGTTTTTAAGTGTTAAGGTAAAGTTTTGACAGAGACCTCACCCGCTTAGTGTATCCGACCAGGACTCCATCACGGTCAGCCTCACAATTTGACTTATCCCGGTCTACCTTGACCAGATGTCCCTATTTGGGGCTTTGCATTTCTAAGCACTAGAAAGTGTTTATTCTTTTAAAAATCATATCTCCGGTTCCCTACATTGGTTGTTTGTCATTTTGGTGTCTATTTACTCATAAAAATGTAGCTTATTGTTAAAATTGGTGTGGGATTTTTATTCTGTGTTGCATCTTACTTATTCACTATACTGGTGATTTTGAATGTTTTACACTTGTCTCCTAAGTTAGTCCTGCCTGCTCGGTTACAGCTCCCAAGGGTTGAGCAAGGGTCTAATTTACTGAAATCTTTACTGATCCTATATTGTGTTAGTGGCTGTATTGCCAGTGGTATGTTCAAACTTACCACTACCAATCACCCACTTTCCAACATAAACCTTCTAAATGTCCGCCTAAGTTTGTGCTGAAAATTCCAAATTTAATACCAAATCACACTTCTTTGACCCCCTTCTTGAAATTTGCCTCCTGGTTTACCTGCATGAGTTTAAGAAAACTAAGAGTAAGTTAAAGATACTCTCTGCTAAATGTTGTGTAGTCTTACTGAGTGGTATCAAAGATATTAAATCAAAAAGAGTTTTTTACCCTTTACATTTTTGTCCCTCTTTATGAAATCATTGTGGAACATGAAATACTTACACTGGATGTAACTTACTAATGACCTGTCACATTTGATATGGATTTATCCAATGGTGCCAAAGCTATAAGTACATGAATAATGTATTGAACCCTTTGTCATTTAACTTTGCCTTCCCTTAGTAAATTGACAAAAAACAGTGTACCAATGGAAAACGAATCCTTCCAAGCATTAGACACATTTTCTGCAGGTTACTCACATAGAGTCAAACGTGTTAGCAAATCAACAAGTGCACCCCCTTCAACTGAGCCCTCCTTGATAGATCTTCACTATTCTGAAAATACAAGAAATAATCCCAAAATACTAAGGGGGTCATTATGACCGGTAATATAGAGGAAAGTACTGCTAACAGACTGGTGGTACTTTCCTCCATAATATGACATTGGCGGTACAAACAGCCCCCACCCCACTCCCCTGTCGGAGCACCCTCTTACCTGTGTTCAGGGGGTCCTCTGGCAGGGGATGGGGTGCTGCTGCCAGCAGCAGCGTCCGCCAGCAGAACACCGCCAGGCCGTATTAATTCTCATAATACAGCTGGCGGCGGTCTACTGGCATAGCGCTGCTGCTGGCAGCAGTGCCACCTCACCACCTTCCACCTGCATGGCCACAGCTCCATTCCGGCCATCCTTCTGGCGGAAATCTGGCTGTGGTCAAAATATGGCGGATGGCTGGTAGCCGCGGCCACAGTCTTTTGGTGGCCGTCACTGCGGCAGTAGGCGGTTTTTACCGCCAATGTGATAACGAGGGCCTAAGTGTCTGACAAATTTCATGGACATTGTTAAAATTGTGCCAAGGTTTTAAGCAAATAAACAGGTGGCTTTTCAACAGACAAGATATACAAAAGTATATTCATGCCCTATATCTCAAAAATTACTGAACTGATTTAAACCAAACTAACAAAAACATGTTTTTGAGTAGAGTTCTACTTCCTTGAAGGTGTAAATCTGATCAGTGATTATGGCTATAGGCACAAGCAAAATGTTCTATTGGGGTTGCAATGGGAAAAACACATTTTTTGACCCTGCACAGAGCTCCAAAGCTGCCGTGCCAGACTTTAGTTGACTAAGCCGAGTGAGTGCTATTTTGGTGCAGATCCACCAATAGGGGCTAAAGTTATATGCAAATCAAAAAATGGCTCAACTGGAAAGTATGGCTGAACCATAAATACACAGTGGTGATGTAATATATACACACAGTGAGCATGGGCATAACATGGATTGTGCAAACATTTGTATTTAATGGCACATCCTTACCTGACCTTCCTTCTCCACTATATCCAGAATTAAGGGACCAGCAGCACGCTGCAACTGAAGGACACTACTGCAGTGGTTAGTACACTATAAGAAAGCCTGGTCTCTCGTTCTTTGTATGGAATGCTCAAAATTTGGGTCAACAAAGTTAAACTGCCAACACAAAACTTTTCATAAGACAACAATTATACAATCATCCTCATTTTAAAACAATGCTCACAATAAAACTCTGGAATCAAAGTCCATCCTCTCCTCTGACTATCTATGTATAGCACGGTGAGACTTTATCTAACAAGTTTTTTCTCTTCCTCTGCATTCATCTGACTGCAGGATGAAGCTGCACCCAATTGTTTTGTTTCCCTGATAAGAATATTTGATTTAAAAGTGGCAAAGTGTAAGTTTGCACTGGTATTTGTACTGATCAACTAGTGCAAGCACAGCATTTAAACAGTGTAAAATGCAAATTTTGCACTCATTTGTCAGTGCAAAAGTTGTTTTTACACTTGTCATTCAGTACATTTTTAATCGGTCTGTCGATGCACATAATGGTTATAAAAAACACAATCACTGTATAGCTGAAATGTGTGTATGGCGAAGGAGCATCGCCCCGCTGCTGAAAGCAGAAAATTAAAGCGATAATACAAGTATTTTATTATCACTTTATTTTTCCGCTTACGGTGGGGCGGGACCAGCATCCTCCATGTCAGCAGGTGAGGGAGGAATAGTATGTACTCCTAGAACTCTCCACCTGGCTGTGTTACACAGCCAGGTAGAGATGAAGCACAGTCTCTCACTCCTCCCTGAGCGGCACTTCAGCCTGCTCAGGCCAATCTCGGCACTTCTCTCATGCTGGATAATAGCATAAGAGAGGTGTCGGGATTGGGTGGGGAGGGGAAGAAGACGATGATAAGAACCGAGGTGGAAGGACTAACCTGAGATTTTGTTTGAAGTGGTTAGTCCTGCGAAGGCATCTGAGCAGGAAGTGTTTTTAACAACAAAATACATGACGTGATTTATTGAACAAACGTCACGCAATTTGCTTATGTAATATAACCCTAGAAGTACAGAAACACAGTATTCTGTACTTGAAATTGTATCTGTAAAGCTTCGAAGGCTTGCAGTTTGTGGGACAGTGGGGAGGCGGGTATTAGGCAACTCAGAACTGTATGTATTGTGAGGAATTTAATTTCTGCGCATTTTGTATGGTATTTTAAATTTCGAGAAAAGTGGCACCACATCAAGATATGTTGCACTTCAGCTTCCCTGCAAAGGAACTATTTGCCTGCAAGCACAAATAAAGATATGATGCTAACACAGCCCCAAACACACTTTTTGTATTTATTTATTTGGGAGTTTTGCAAACCGCCACGTAAAACTGGTTATTACCTCAGAGCCCCTTTCCGCATTTAAATCTACATTTGCGGTGATTTCACATTTGAACTGTTTGCAGTAACACAAGTATTGAATGGCCCGACTAACTGTAGATGTTGGCTTCATTGTAATACTAGGTTATAAGATAAAAAGTAAAGCAGGAGGTAAGGACATTACAGCAGGTAATAGGAAACAGAATTGCCCTGGCATCTATTACCTCTTATAAATGTCTATGCATCCATGCACCTATGTCCCTGCACGTGAACTACAACATTCAGACTTCAAAGATGGGTCATTAGCCTTTAAATCAAGACCACCCCAGTTTACTAGAATACATCACTTCTAAAAGAAGAAAAAATGCTTAAGGCACAAAGGAAAATTAACTGCTGTAAAATGGAAAATTCTTTTGTAAGATTAAAAGAAACGTCACTTTGATGGCAAGAGTTGATCTCCTGTCGGGGTAAAATTCCTGGAAAAGATAAAAGAGTCATGTTAACAGAACCATTATTTAAATGCGATTGTGATGTACCTAATAGACCCTCTTTAAAAGATTTCTACATAGAAAAGCAATAGCATGCCAGTTTTGTTTTCTAAGAATTTGCTGGAATTAGAGTAGGGAACCGCAGTTTTGAGTTTCCAAATCTGCTTCCTACAATGATGATATCACCTTCAGGAAGCATGTGGAGGGAGCTGCTCTGGCTGTAGCTTGCATGGGAATTTCAAAACGAATAACTGCAAGTTCCACAATGCAATGGGAAACTAGAAAGAGACGAGCGTCTGTTTAAGGGAAAGGAATATCTGAAAATCACGAATTTTACCGCGACTTACGGGACCCACGGACTGTCTACTGAATTAAATGTAAACGATTCTATGAGAGGTGAGAATCCTCTTTTAAATGAACAACCACAAAACACGTTCTGCCTACAGTAGGTGCACTCGATCTGGGCCACCCACTGGGATGACTGAGGAGTAGCAGTTACTGCTACCTGCAGCACTCTCTGGTGAGAGGTATTAGGATTAACAGACCGACACAACCCTTGGGAAATCCATAATTCATTTTATCAAACAAAATCCACTAAAATCACAATCGAAATGCTATATGACTTTCACACTTTTAAACTAGAACTTTATTAAGCTGATCATTTCCGACTTTGTGATTTCAGAAACAGCAGTGCAATATAGGACTTGAAAAAGACGTAGGGATAGGGAAGAACAAAGGTGTGTAGGACAGGAGGGAACAGGTCAGAGAAAAGCAAAAAAAGCAAGAATACGAGGGCTTCACATTTTGAGTGGACATTCTTTCAGGTGATACAAATCACATACAGTTATTCTGTTCACCATGGAAACAGCTTTGATCAGGAAGTATGATTTTTGTATGCAGTAATCTATCTTGACAATACCTGGATGATTTTAATGATAATGTAGTTTGATATTTAAAATGTAAAAAAGGCGGGTAGAAAGACCTGTCAATGTAAGATGTTTATTGGTGATTCGGCAAAACAGCACATGTCAAAAGGTAGAAGAAAGGTGTGTAAGGGGAGAGTGGCCAAGGAAGTGTATGTGTGCTGTGACAATTTCTCACAAGGACTCGTCAGAGAACCCCTCTATGTTCAAGCTAAAAAATCCTTAAAAGTATGTGTAGAGGTGGAGAAGGGCAGGAACCTGAGGCAATAAAGCTCATGGCAAAGCAGACTGGTCCTGCAGCTGACACTTTAAGTGGTCATAATGCTTTTCAGGTTGTTGAAGGAATAACCGAGTCCAAGCACTCCAGAGATTCTGTAGGTAGTCATAACTATACACCACTAGGCACATGGATGAGTGCACACAGGCTCTCAAACGTCCAGGAGTATCTACTATATTTCACTTCCAGTTTGTTTGTGAGTGCTCATAACAATCCAACAACATAGGGCTAAAAACTCTACAATGTCCAGTAGCTGCCAAAGAGAACAAAGTTGGCGAAGTCCCACACTGATCAAATGATGCACTAACGAGTTTGCATAGCGAACGTAGGTGTCATATCCAGTCTCTTGTGGCCAATGACACAACATAGAAGTCTTCTATTCTTCCTGCGAGAACTAGACAAGTCCAGCATTACTGCCAAATGAATTGCACCACAATTAAACAGCTGGGGTGATGCATCTTAGCACAATATTCAAGCCCAAATACATACCAAAGGGTATGCACAGGCAATTGCAGTGTCCAGTGGGTTCAGTCAGTTGACTTTACTAACTAGTGCCTAATCCCTGGCAGATAAGGGGTTGTAGGAAATGGCAACATTGGCTGAAGAATATGTTAACTATTGTCCTACTCAAAGGTCTTTTCCTAGGGAAGAGATAGAAGTCCATCGTTGGGAGTGAGGTCTGATAAGGGGTAAGAGGGATTAAAAGGGATGAGCCAGATGGAGTAGTGAAAAGGATACTTTTTGACTATTATAGAAGTTGCTAACAGAACTGATATTCAGAGAATATATAAAAAGCCCTTATTGTACATCTCACACTTACATTTTTCAGAGAACAGCTAGACAAAAAAAAAAAAAAATATTTGGAAAAAAAAGCCTTCTGCCAAATTCTACCTTGCTGGTCACGTGGCCGAACCAGTGAAGGGATGGTGTCAGTCTCACGAAAATGATAACATTGGCTGTTCTCTTTCAGAGTTGTACTTTAAAACGGTAGGAGGACTTTTCATTATTTAAACATGACAGTGCAAGGGTCTCTGGGATCTAAAATAAAGTGCAATGGTGATATTTGGTGGGTCAGATCTGCCTTGTTCTGTCAGAGCAGTAACATACCAGTGAATGAGCCTCTGCATGTAGAGGTTGTCAGACTGGCTGTGCTTTCGGGCATATAATATGATCTGGACCATCATAGGAGCCTGGTGGTGTGCATCTGCTCTAAATCAAATCTTTTCACATTAACTAGAGTGGGTGAAATAAGTGCCTTTAAAAGGCGTATAGGTTCTGATCAAGTCACCAACCTGGTCTGCTGCTCCAATTGTATTCCGGTCATTTTGAGTAAACAGAGGTATCCCTGCCTTTAGAAGGTTTCTAAGGTTCTGCTTTCATCACTTTAAAGATTAATGGGACTAGAGAGAGTATTCTCTTTTGGTAGAAAGAGGTATAGCAGACTGGTGCCCACCTGGCTTGGATTTTGTTGTTATTTTAGGTCCTGTGTAGTAGCCCATAAGCAAGCATGAAACCAAAAACCTTCTCATGAAATGACGTACATGGCAATGAACTTCTACAATTGGCATACATGGATCTTGGGTGCATGTGAACCACCCTTTCAACTCAACCACAAGACTGGAGGCCATAAAAAGTAGTGGTATTGTACCCATGAAATACTCATAGTAACTTTTTGTCATGAAACCAATGTAATAGCAAGCAAATCATATGGTGCAAAGGATGCTTCAATATCCCACTCAATACACTAGACAGAACTTATCACATAGAACCACCCAACCAAGATTAGCTTATAGCCACCTAACACAGAACTCTCAGCATCACTGGGAAACAGAAAACTCCCAGCAGAATACATTATATCGTGCACCTTTCATAGACACCCCAAATACCACATATATAATATGTAGCCTGCTATCACACAGCTCACAACTGCCCTTATCACTGGGTAACAGCACATATAGATTTCAAACACAACAAACATCTTTTGTACATCTAGCACAGCTCAAATAGGGTATACAGCTGTACTTCACTAAGCTCATAACTTCACTTTCCTCCACGATGTGCCACACACTAACTTCCAACAGATGTATTGTAAAACATCTTAGTATACATTCAATATAGGCCAGGTACACTGTTCGAGCTGGCATCCTAGGTGTGGTTTCGCTTGGTGTTGTGCCTTCATACCTTCTGTTTTTCTGACCTCATTTTTTATGGCTTTAGGACTCCGGGCACTTTACCACTACTAACCAATGCCAAAGTGCATGTGCTCGTGGCTTAAAACATGGTGACATTGGCTCATCCACGATTGCCTATTTCATTTACTTGTAAGTCCCTAGTAAAGTGCACTACCTGTGCCCAGGGCCTGTAAATTAAATTCTACTGTTTGGCCTGCAGCACTGATTGCGCCACCCACTTCAGTAGCCCTTCAAACATGCCTCAGGCCTGCCATTGCAGAGCCTGTGTGTGCAGCTGTAAATTTCCACGTTGACCCGGCAAGTTAATCCTCTTGCCAGGTCCAAACCTACCTTTTAAAATACATGTAAGTCACCCCTAAGATAGCCCAAAACAGCCAAAGGACAGGGGCCAGTGTATTTAAAAAGTAAGACATGTAGCTTTACGTTTTACATGTCCTAGTACTGAATACAACTCCTAAATTTGTTTTTCACTACTGCAAGACTCATGCCTCCCAGAGGATAACAGTGGGATTACCTTATTACATTTCAAATTACAAGTGTAATTTCTAATTTCTAATTGGGAAGAGAATAGAACCCAAAGTTTTGTGTCTCTGGAATCACAATTTAAAATCACAACTTGGTGTGAAGTCAGGTTTTAAATTGTAATTCTGATAAATGCCACTTTTAGAAAGTTGGCATTTTCTTACTTTACCCATCTGGGCCCGTATTACAGATAGGGCGCACTGAGAATGTTGGAGCCATGGCGCACCTTAAAGCAGGTTGCCTGGTGAAAACATGGAAAGTGCGCCCTTACAGGAAGAATGCGCTGCCATCGGGACAGTCGTATACTCACACTGCCCCTAGGGCAGTTCATTCTAGAGAAATACGGAGCAACTCTTTAAAATCTGCTCTGTATTTCTCTGTAAAGGTGGCAACCTGCCTGCACTTTTCAGAAGGATTAGAGATCCCATTGCAGATGGGTGCAGTGAGTGACTTCAAGAGGATGTCTGGGGGGTGTGTCCATGGGACCCCCTTTAATTTCTTTAGAGGGCTGCATTTAGAAGGCACACAAAGTGCGCCACCTTTTTGTGGCACACTTTCAATGCACCTTTTAAAGGCATGTTAGCCCTGACACCAGCACCAGTAATACAGCACCGGTGTACAGGCAAAGAGATTTCTTCATTTGCATGGAGCCACACCCCACGCAGATGAGGTATGCCCTCTAATTATAGTGCTTGTGCTATATGTGAGCCAGTGCTATCTCTTTTTACAGAAGGGGCCACATAAGCATTTGTGACCCCTACGGTAATACCAAAGTGCCCTGGGGGCACACAAAGTGGGCCCAAATGCCTGTTGCATCCCCAGGGTACTTGTGTAATATGGACCCTGGTGACCTCAGACTGTCCCTGAACACACGTATGGGGTGGGTGACAGCTGGGCTTGTGCATTTCCTTTAGACTGCCACACACAAGGACAGCTTAGGTATGACTGATGAGCCATCCACATCCTGATGGGCCATTATGGGCAAGATGGGAGAGAGGCACTAACACACCTGAATAGGCTGTGTCCTCGCCCCACACAAAGGGCTGCATACTCCTGTAGTGATTCTGGAGCCAGGGCAGGGGCTCTGTGCACTTCAAAGAGATTCCTTTGAATTCTTCCCCATTCAAAGGCACAACTGGTTATTAGTAGTGGACCTCAGACACCACCAACTCAGTACACTTCTGGACCTGTGGATACTCTACCAGGAAGAAGGACTGCTGTGTTGCTGAATGTACGGTCATTCTGCTGGACTTCTGCTTTGCTGACCTGCTGTGTACTGTCTTCCTTGGCCCAGTAGTCAGAAGGAATAGACCTGCATCTCTCCAACCCAGAAGCAAAGTGATTTCAAGGGCTTTCTGGCTTGTCTCCTGTTTTCTGAAGTCACAGTGACACAAAAGACTTCCACCTCACCTGCTACAGCACCTGGATGCTGCCAACCGTGAGTCTTGCCCTGCCAAGAGGTGCCAATCCAGTACTGGGCCCTTGGAAGTAGGTATAAAGTGGTGATCCAGTTGGACCTGATGCATTGTTGCAGCTGTGCAGATCGGAACCGGTACATCCGCCAGAGGCTTGGATCAGAACCAACTTATCAGCCCCATTGCGAGGATAAGAATCAATACATTGACTCCCCAGCATGGATGGACCTCGGCGCATCACCTTTCGAATTACCGCATCTCAGGCCTGACTCATCACCGCTGCTCCATGGAGAAAATCAATGCATCTTCACCACTGCATGGAAAGGATCGACACATCGCCTTCACTGCGGGGATCACACCAACGCATCGCTTCAGCCTGCTCCTCGCATCTTCAAAACTGACACAACCAGAATTAAGTTACTTTTGTTCACTGGGCCTCACTGGGCCAATGTAGCTGGACTGCACTTCATCGTGATCAGCCTGAACTTTTGACTTTGTCCCGGTCCAGTGCAACCAGATATCATGGTTGGCGCTTCTTGTTTTTAAGCAATAATTCATAGTTTATTCTTTAATAAATTTATATCTCAAATTCTACTTATTAGATTTTTGTTCTGTTGGTCTTGTTTTATTTATTAAATTAAGCTCTATTTGTGTGGTATCGTTTTGTGTGGTATTTTCACAGTTTTACTGTTTGAAGTGTTGTGCAAATACTTAACATATTGCCTCTTAAGTTAAGCCTCACTGCTCTGTTCCAAGCTACCAGGTGGTGAGCACAGGTTTATTAAGGGTGTGCTTGTGACTTTACTCTGACTAGGACTGTGATTCCTGGTTGGACAGGGTGCATACCACTGCCAAACAGAAACCCAATTTCTGACACACACCATGTAGTTGGCTATCACAATACTCAGTGGCACTGGCCATCAGGAAACTTCCGGCAGATGGTATACTGCTGGAATATTTTCGATAGAATATAATCCCACAAAAAATACTGTGGTCAAAAAACCATAAATATACATACATATGGGTTCACCATTCTAAATCCATGACTCTCAAGACAGTCGCGAGAGCCATGATGTTCTCATAGCGTGGTTGACTCTCGCTGGCCTCTTGCGAAACCAAGGCGCAGTCCTCCACATCTACTCCACGGGGGAAGGGCTTGCTGCTTTACATCTTGCAAGAACATACTTTTATAATGTAATTTGCATTTTCACTGAACATATCCTGTAGTATTAAGTCTAATAAATACGCATCAGATTTTCGCTACCACCTTTTTTTGTTGTATGATCCTGCAAGACTCTTGCGAGATTGTAAAACTACATTAGAGGAAGAATTTACATTTGCCTTCATTACAATTCTTATCCCCACTAGTAGACTATGAGGAGACACTACCCTCTCCACTGAAACCTTGCATGAAGATAACTAGGGTGTTGAGTAGGGTGTAAAGAGACACTGCCTCCCCATTCATACCTTTCCCAGTCTCAGAAGTATGCATAGTATGGTAAGATGGTACTCACCCCACATGTAAGACCTCACTATTCCATTATTCCAATAGTCACTGTACATAGATGTGGAGTGACGAATAGTAAATCTGTCCTACGGTATGTATAATAACTGTCATATTATTTTGGTTCCAAGTATTTAGGACACAACTTTTTAGTAGGACAATATTTCTGCCCTCAATATTCTGACATACAACCACACAGACCTCCACATTCCCCAAGCAAAGGGCATGACTATAAACCCAGAACATGAATTGCAAAGGCGTGTGACCTTAACCCTTAATCATTAGTATCATCCATACACCATTACAAGCTGAATCAGACTTGTTTCTGTATTGAAAAGCTTGAAATCACGTGGACAATCATGGAACTGATGAAAGTGCTATGTAGCCAGTGGCAGAACGTGCATCAGACAAACAGTAACAAAATATCAAAATTGAAGCAATGCTTTTAAAACCACTACTTCCTAATCAATTTAAAACTGCAGCTTTGTCTTAAATCTACAGTTACAGATTGGTTCAATGTTATTTGTTATGTTCTGTGGTGGGTGGGTACCATGGTCAAATATTGATTTGATAAGGTATTTATAAATGTGTTTTAGGTAAATATCCCCTCCAAGACACCAAGTGGACACTTCTAACATTAAAGATATAGGCCCTCATTACAACCCTGACGATTGGTGTTAAAGTGGCAGTAATACTACCAACAGGCTGTGGGTAAATACTGCCAAATTATGACCATGGCAGTGAGAACTCAGATAGACAGCCATTTTACCACACAGACTTCCAGGGCGGAAACAACAGGCACCACAGTGATAGCCGCTTACAGCCAGACGGAAGTCAATGTTCCACCCACCATATTACAAGAACACAATCTGTCACCTTTTCTGGGGCGTTACCAACAACATCAAAAGCCCGGCAGGAACACTGCACAGAAGGGAAAGGACTCACCATTGGAGATGCAGGGAACAGCCACGCCACCATGGAGCCCGAGCTGTATGTCTTCCTCATGCTCTTCTACGTGCTGCTCCACCACGAACACCAACGAGGGCGAAGACGACGCTGGTGAGTACAGCCGCCTAGCACACAAGGGAGGGGGGGAGGAAAAAGAGAGTGAGACACACATGCAACACACACACACCCCCAACACCATACACACATACAGCTGCAGTACTAAAACAGCTATATGTGTGTATGAATGTACCTCAGATGAATAATGCAAGGACAACAGGAATTTACTAAAGTGAGTGCAATAAAATCAACACAATAGAAATACGAAATTTGCCATGCAACAGATATATACAACTGTACAGTTCAAGGGACACTACTCAGTCCTCAGTGTGCGTGGGCCACAGGGCCACAGGCCAAGGCCCCACTTTCCACCTGCATCAACACAGAGAGAACACTGCAGGGGCATCAGTTGGTAAATAGGCAGGCATCTCAGGGGGACGGGGATGAGTGGGCACCTCAGCCGGTAGATGACAAGACCACTGGTTCTGGAGGGGGCAACATGGCCTGTGTTTGGTCCTGGGGAGTGCAAGGCCACAGCCTCTCAGGTGGGTGACTTGCCCACATGCCCTGGAAGGGGCAACATGCCCTGTGCTCGGCCTGGGGAGTTCAAGTCCACAGTCTCAAGTGGGTGACTTCCCCACTGGTTCTGGAGGGGGCAAGATGCCCTGTGCTTGGTCCTGGGGAGTGCAAGGCCACAGTCTCTCAAGTGGGTGACTTCCCCACTGGTTCTGGAGGGGGCAACAAGCCCTGTGCTCTTGCTCCTTGGGTGGCTGGGGTTGGTGGGTGTCTTACCCACTGGTTCTGGAGGGGGCATCGTGCCCTGTGCTCTTGATCCTGGGGAGGCTGGGGTTGGTGGGTGTCTTATCCACTGGTTCTGGAGGGGACATCGTGCCCTGTGCTCTTGATCCTGGGAAGTGCAAGGTCACAGTCTCTTAGGTGGGTGTCATACCCACAGGATTTGCAGGGGGCAGGCCGCACAGCAGCCCATGGAGGCAGGACTACATACCGTCCGCTGGCGGTGACGGCTGCTCAGTGGTGGTGGTGGTGGTGGTGCTGCTGCTGGTGGGGGTGGGGGTGGAGGCTCCACACCATCCCCTGCAGCCTTGGATAGCTACCCACTGGTGGTGGTGGTGCTGCTGCTGATGCTGGTGGGTGGAAGGCTCTAGCTCATCCCCTGCAGCCTCGGGTGGCTGCATAACCATGGTTGGTGGCGGGGGCTCCATCAGAGTCCCTGCCCCAGGCTCCTTTCTATTCCTAGCAGCAGCTGGGGCAGGATCCTTGGTCTTCCTGGCAGAAGCTGAGGCAGGCTCCTTGGTCTTCCTGGCAGAAGCTGAGGCAGGCTCCTTGGTCTTCCTGGCAGTAGCTGGGGCAGGCTCCTTGGTCTTCCTGGCAGCAGCTGGGGCAGGCTCTTTGCTCTTCCTGGCAGCAGTTCCACCACAAGTGGGTGTGGTGACTACTGGGCTCGTGGACTGGGTGGCTGAGGTGCTTGCACTGGTTTTTGCCACCCTGGCCAGATGTGTAGGGTAGGGGGAAGGGGTAGGGAAGAGGTTAATGGTGGATAGGAAAAGCTTTTAGGGACATTGGGGTGGGAAGAGAGAAGGTTTGGGAGTGGAGGAAGAGGGAGTGGTTGTATGTGTTGTCTGTTTGCTGATTTTGGGTACAGGTGCATGGGCTGGATGCTTTTGTGAAGTGGATGGCTGTTGGGTGTCTGAGTTCTTGCGTTTGTGTACTTTAGGGGGGACAGACACAGTGGGAGAGGACACTGGGGATGTGTGCATGGCTGTTGTGGAGGTGTCTGCCAGTGAGATGTGTGTTCTGCTAGGTGTGGTGGTGATGCTGGTAGTGGATGATTGTGTAGTGCATGTAGGTGTGAGTGTTGACTGAACTGGGAGGGAGGTGTAGGAGGAGGGGGGAGGGGGAGACAGGGAAAATTGTGGATGTTGGTATGTCTGCATCTGGATGGTGTTTGTGTGCGTGCCTGTGGGTTGAAGTGTGGCGCTTGTGTTTGCCTGTGACACTCTTGGGTGTTGTCTTGTGTTCATGCTCGTCTGCCTGTGTGCTTGGGATAGGCTGGGGTTGAGGGGAATGGGTTTGGGAAGAGGAAGTTGGAAAGGGGAGGTTCGAAACAGGGACAATGGCTGCCATCAGAGAGGAGGCCAGAGCCTGGATCGATCTCTGTTGGGCCACTAAGCCAGTGTGAATGCCCTCCAGGAATTCATTAGCCTGTTGTATCTGGGCTGCCATCCCCTGGATGGCATTCACAATGGTTGACTGCCGTACAGAGATGGATCTCAGGAGGTCAATAGACACCTCACTCAGGGCAGCAGGGCTCACTGGGGCAGGGCCTGAGGTGCCTGAGGCAAAGGAGATGCCCACCCTGCTGGGTGAGCGGCCATGGGCAACTCAATGTGGGGCTGCTGTGAGGGCAGTGCTGGTACAGGGGGTGGTGGCTGTACCTGTAGGTGAAGTGGTCACCAGGGAGTTTCCATCGGAGGAGGTATCTGTGTCCAAACTGTCCCCTCCAGTCTCTGTCGTGGTGTTTCCCTCACCCTCCGTCCCACTGGTGCCCTCACCATCGGTGGACTGTGCCTCCTGGGTCCTGTGGGATGCAGCTCCCTCTGTCGCCGGTGCCTCTGCTCCTCCGCCAGATGATGCTAATGCACATAAGGACAGGATGACAAAACACAAAGGGGGGAAGAGACAAAGGATACACTAGGTCAATGGCTGCACCAACACCACCGTTGGCATACACAGCACACACACACAGGATACAGGCCTACGCAATATGCATTGCACTACCAGTGATATTGCTAGCCACCAAAGCATGGGGCGGGGCACAAACCACCAAATGCAGTACACCTGGGACCCACACAGACATGACCATTAGTAGATGCCTACGAGATAAGTAGCAGGATTATCCCTTCAGGTGCCTTGCTACCAGGGGACCTACTCTGCAATCTGGCTTAAGGGCACCCACTCACACACATCTCCCACCCAGATACCACCCTACCATGCGTAAGTTGTGATCATGGGCACTGTACTCACCCCCTTGTGGCTGCTGTGATGCCCTCCGTGCCCATCCAGCTCAGGATAGGCCACCACCAATATGCAGGCCATCAGGGGGGTCAGGGTTCAACGAGCACCCTTTCCTCGTTGGGAGGCTATCCCCAGCTGGGCCTCCGCCGTCTTCTGTGCTCTGCGTCTCCGGTCCTCCCACCGTTTCCGACAGTGGGTGCTCTGCCTGCCGTAGAACCCCTGGGTCCACACCTCCTTGGTGATGGCACGCCACATACCCTTCTTTTGATGGGCGCTGGCCTGCAGAGGGAATACACGCAGGAAAATAGTATCAGTCAGACAGTCGTGCCTGTTACACTTATGGCCCACCATACCCCTTCACATCACCATTTACACACAGGTGGCCCAGCACACAACCTGTACGCTGCCTAGGGGACATCCACCCACCCCCCTTACACGAGGCCTTCACACACCACTCCATGCATTCACACCACATGCATCGTGCCAACAGTGTCCTCACCTGTTGGTCTGGAGGCCCATACAGCTGTCCGTACTGGGGTAGGACCCCATCCAGCAGTCTCTCCAACTCCACTGAGGTGAAGGCAGGGGCCCTTTTACCAGTCACACGGGTCATGGTAGGTTCCAGACACAGGTCACAGCAGCACATGCTGTGTAGGTCCTCTCCGGTGGAAGGTCAGGTAGCAAGTAAGGAATCAGAAAGAAAATGGTGGTCACATCCGCGGTGGTGCATACCGTCACCGCCGGCGTACATCACCATTGGCCACTGTACCCCATAGGGTGCAATGTTAACTAATGATGAGTTGCACTGCAGTTCGACCGCCTTCTGCAACGTCGCACAACGTCACAGAATTACCTCACTTCCACCTGTCCCTCCATACAGAACAGGCGGAAGCCATTTCGGGGGGAGGGGGGCAGGCAGGCCCAGGATAATTACTGTGTCACTGTCTAAATTTAGACATACAGGACAATTCTCACTTACCCATTACAATTTACAGCATGCATTGTACTGTTGTAGCCCCATTGTTCAGTTTGTGACCGGCTCCTCACTCTTTTGTCCCATAGATTGCTACAGCTGAACATGAATAGGAGATGGAGACATACCCCAGTGTACAGACCCCTGGTGGACTTGGCAACAATGGAGGACAGGCACATAATACACACCTGTAGACTTGACAGGGCCACAATCCCAGAGCTGTGTGCCCAACTGGAGTCTGACCGGATACCTGCTATCCGTCACCCCACTGGGATCCCCCCTCTTGTGCAAGTTCTATCAGTGCTCCATTTCCTGGCAACTGGTTCTTTCCAAGTGACAATGGGCTTGGCAGCAGGAATATCACAGCCAATGTTCTTAATAGTGCTGACCAGAGTGTTGTCTGACCTGATTAAACACATGGGCAGCTACATTGTATTTCCCCAGGTGGAGGATTTGGCCAGAGTGAAGGCTGACTTCTATGCAATGGGACATATCCCCAACATAATTGGGGCAATTGATGGAACACATATTGCATTTGTCCCTCCTGTCAAAATGAACAGGTGTACAGAAATTGTAACAGTTTCCATTCAATGAATGTACAGATGGTGTGCTTGGCGTACCAGTACATCTCCCATGTCAATGCTAAGTATCCTGGGTCGGTGAATGACTCTTATCCTGAGGAATAGCAGCATCCCAAATGGGATGGCCAAACTACAGAGGCACAGGGTGTGGCTAATAGGTGTGCCCTGGTCCCCACCCAGTGTATGTTGGTGTATGGTAATGGCGTGGGCCATATGGAATAGTGTGTGGCTAAATGTTGTCCCTCAATATTTGCAGGTGACTCTGGTTACCTGAACCTATCATGGCTACTGACCCCTGTGAGGAATGCCAGGACAAGAGCAGAAGAACATTATAATGAGGCACAAGGGTGAACCAAAAGGATCATAGAAAGAACCTTTGACCTCCTGAAGGCCAGGTTTCAGTTCCTCCATTTAACTGGTGGATCCCTGTGCTACTCACCTAAGAAAGTCTGCCAGATAATAGTGGCAAGCTGCATGTTGCACAACCTTGCCTTGAGACTCCATGTGCCTTTTCTGCAGGAGGAGGCTGGAGATGGCTGTGTGGCAGCAGTGGACCCTGTGGAGTGATGATGAGGAGGATGAGGACAACAGAACAGCAGTGATACGACAATATTTCCAATGTCACACAGGGAAGACAGTGTTACTTCACATTTCGTTGTCATTATTTTGAAATTCTTTGGCACTGGCATGCTGTTATTTCCCAATTCTGTGCCCACTTACTGTACCCTTTGGCAATTTGTTTTACAGATGTTGGTGCCTCTCTATAGATCCTGGTGTGATCACTGCAGCCAACTAAAGGTCTTTCTTATATGCTCATTTACTGTACAGTTGAATTGCATTGTTTGTACCTGTGTTAAATGAATACATACTTGAAAAATGTGACACTCCATACTTTTTTCCAAGGGTATTTATTGAAGTTCTAAGAAAAAGAGGGACAAGTACAATGGGATGGGGTGATGATGGAGGAAATTCTAGTTCCAGTCTGTAGCACAGGTGCATTGTCCATGGGGACATAGGAAGGGGGGCAATGGCAGTTCAAGGTGGACAGGGTGACAGAGTGGGAAACAAGGGTGACAATCTCATTTCCTGGCAGAGCTCTTGGCTATAGTCTCTGGCTTCCGCCTGGACCACAGGTAACGTTTGTGGGGTGGTTCTCCTTCTGCAGGGGGAGTGGTGCTGGTGGCCTGTGAGTCCTGTGGCGGGGCATCCTGGCCACGAGCAGCAGAGGAGGTGGAAAGCAGTTCAGATGATTGGCTACTGGCAGGAGCCCGCTGGTGTGAGACTGCCTCCCTCATAATGTTGGCCATGTCTGCCAGCACCCCTGCTATGGAGACCAGGGTGGTGTTGATTGCGTGCAAGTCCTCCCTCATCCCCTGGTATCGTTCTTCTTGCAGCCACCTGTTCTCCTGCACATTGTCCAGCATCTGGCCCATCGTGCCCTGAGAATGTTGGTAGGGTCCCAGGATATTGGTGAGTGCCTCCTGAAGAGTTGGTTCCCTAGCCCTGTCCTCCCCCGGCGCACAGCACTCCTCCCAGTTTCCCTGTTGTCCTGTGCCTCTGACCCCTGAACCATGTGCCCACTGCCACTGACCCCAGCTCCCTGATTGTCTTGGTTATGAGGTGTGCCCTGGGGTCCCTGTAGAGGTGGACACACTGCTGATTGATGCGTCCTGGGGCCAGAGGTATGGATACACTTGGTGGGTGCTGTGGTGGTGTTTCCAGATGGAGGAGGCTCTGTGGTGGTGTGTGACTAGGCTTGGGTAACCAACTGTCCAGAGGTCCCTGATGGGCCAGGTTGGTCATCCAGATCCAGGTGACCAGAGTTGCGGTCATCACTGTGGGCCTCTTCAGTTGGGGGACAGGATATTGCTGGCACCTCCTCTCTGGTGACACTGGCTGCGATACCAGTGGGGATGTAAAGGATGTGTTATTGTTTCTGTGCATGACATATTGTGCAGCAGTGGGTTGCCCTCTTTGATTGTATTTTCCCTGGCAGCTTTTACTTGTGTAAGTTGGTATGTGGTGGGCTAGCTGATTCTCTCTAGTGTGCATGCTTTGGTGGTGGGTGTCCATGCAGGGCTGTGAGTGATGTCTATGCATTGGTAGAGCATGCAGGGCTTGGCATTGAGACAAGTGAGATGCGATGGTGGGGTGTGTGGGAGGTGGTGGAGTGATGGGAGTGAGGGTGGGGGTATGTGATGGCATGCAGGTAGGAGGGTGATAGTAGTAAAGAGTTGACTTACCAGAGTCCGGTCCTCCTCCTACTCAGGCCAGGCCCTCAGGATGCATAATTGCCAAGACTTGCTCCTCCCATATTGTTAGTTGTGGGGGAGGAGATGCGGGTCCACTGCCAGTCCTCTGTACAGCGAGTTGGTGTCTTGCTGCTATGGAACGTCCCTTCCCCCGTAGGTCATTCTACCTCTTCCTGATGTCGTCCCTAGTTCTAGGGTGCTGTCCCACAGCAGTGACCCTATCCATGATTCTCCGCCATAGCTCTATCTTCCTTGAAATGGATATCTGCTGCACCTGTGCTCCAAATAGCGGAGGCTCTACCCTGATGATTTCCTCCACCATAACCCTTAGCTCCTCCTCTGAGAATCGGGGGTGTCTTTGTGGTGCCATGGGTGTTATGTGGGGTGTGTAGGTGAGGGCGTATTGGGTAATGTAATGGGGTGTGTGTGATGTGGGGTACGTGAGTGGTGTATAGGTGCAGGTAGTGTGTGGTCTTGTCTGTGGTCGTGGTGTCTGTCTTGTGCCAATGGTTTGTAGTCATAAAAGGTTGTGAGTGTGTGGTGTGTGTATGGACGTCAGGTGTGTGTTGTTTGAATTGTTCAATGTGGTGGTGTTTTGTTTGTGTGCACTTTGAGCGCAGCGGTATGTACTGCCAATGGTTTACCGTCATTGAATGTCCGCCATGGTGATTCGTGGGTCACAATGTGGTGGGCGTTGTTCTGTTGGCGTAACTGTGTGGGTTTTTATACCGCCAGTTTATCACTGACCTTTGGTGTGGCGGAATTGTGTATGTGGCTGAATAGTGACAGATTGGTGTGTGTTTCATAATATGGTGAACGGATATCCGCCGCCGCGGCGTTATGTTGGCGGCAGTCAGCATGGCTGTAAGTGGGATTTACCGCCAATGTCATCATGAGTGCCATAGTCTTCAACCTGATAACCACATCACTATTTGCTGTTGAGCCTAAACCCTGTCATCACATATCTATAGAAATTCCCATTTACTTATTAATGTCCAAATAATTTGAATGTTTAATTTGTTAACTTTAGAAGTACCAAAGTTCCATGTTGTCCACAGGTATTAAAATGTCTAGCAATTCTGGGGGGTGTCAGGGAATGCAGCAACGCATTTTCCAAAGCAGCTTTTTTCTGTTTAAGACAGAATGCATGCAACAAGGGGAAACCTTATCCTCTGATCCTTCTGTCTGGTCCAGGCCATGTCCTACCCTCCAATATCACTAGCAACAGGATAGGAGGCAATGTTGCAGTTGTTTAAAGTTTTAAGGCTCTGAGAAAGAAGCAACACTCCTCTTGACCACAGACCATGCATATACTCTTCAAAAACTATGACATGAACATCTTCCTAGTGTCCATCTCCAAAAGGGTAGTCAAGAATAATTATGATTACAATGAAAATGTTATGAAAACTTGAATAGGATTGTGTTGGAGAATGGCCCTATCTGAATGGTCACCCTAAAGATTTTGCCTAACTCCTCTTTTTCTGACCTCGTTTTTGTTGGTTTTAGGACTCTGAGCATGTTACCACTGCTAACCAGTGCTAAAGTGCATGTGCTCTCTCCCAAAAACATGGCAACATTGGCTCATCCCCAATTGCCATATCTAATTTACTTGTAAGTCCCTAGTAAAGTAAAGTACATGTGCCCATGGCCCCTAAATTAAATGCTACTAGTGGGCCTGCAGCACTGATTGTGCCACTCCCTTAAGTAGCCCCCTAACCATGTCCAGGCTTGCCACTGCCAGGCCTGTGTGTACAGTTTCACTGCCACTTTGACTTGGCATTTAAAACTACTTGCCAAGTCTTAAATTCCCCTTTTCTTACATATAAGTCACCCCTAAGGTAGGCCCTAGGCGACCCATACGGCAGAGTGCTATGCAAGTAAAGGGCAGGGCATGTACTTATAAATTTTACATTTCCTGGTACTGAAAAACTCACAAAGTTGTTTTTCATTACTATGAAGCCTGTTCCTCTCATTGCCCATCATTAGTGATTCCTTGCTATACTTTTAAGTGGTAAGTTCTGATCTGAGAGGACTAGTCGTGTCATATTTGGTATGCTTGAAATGGTAGTAAGAAATCCTACTTACTTGTGAAGTCGGATTCTACATTACTATTTCAGAAATGCCACTTTTGGAAAGTTATCATCTCTCGGCGCTTACTGCCATCTGTGTCTTACAGCTTGTCTCCATTCCAGGTCTGGCCTGTGCTGGTTGACAGCTCCCCTTGTGTATTCCAACCAGACAGCCATGAACACAGGACACTCTCCTGCATCTGCATTCATCTGCGTACAGATGGGTTTCCCAGGGCAGGAAGGGTGAAGGGATTCTCTCTTACACTTCAAAGGCCTGTGGCCTGCCCTCACACAAAGGACTGATAACCCCCCACAGTGTTCCTGACAGACAGGGCTGGATTGAAAGGGGAACCTGTGCACTTCAAAACCACTCTTTGAAGTTTCCTCCACTTCAAAGGTACTTTTTGGTATATATACTGGGTCTGTGACCCCACCAAATCAGACACTTCTGTAACTGCAACTAGACTGTCAAAGGGACTGCCTGGCTTCCCAAAGGTCTCATCTGGACTGCTTTGCTGAAAGGACTGCTCTCCTGCTTGTTGCCCTGCTGCCTGCTGGCCCCTGACCCTGCTGGAAGAACTCTGCATTCCTCCACAAGTGCTCCCCAAGGGCTTGGATTGAGCTTGCCTCCTGTGCTGAAGTCTCAGGGTCAACAAAGACTTCACAAAAGAAAACAAAAACCCTTTGCGTTGCAAAATCAACCAACACCTGCAGAAATCACAACTGCGCCTGCCTCATGCCTGGAAAATCGCAGCATCACCTACCGGATCGACACAGCACCTGTTCCTTCCTACCAGCGCATTCTGGATTTTTAAGGCATCACCCCGGGGTATCAAAATAACCCTGCATCACCAGTGAGGAACCAAGGATGTGCTCCTGGAAATTGATGCCTTACAGCGTGGAAAGAAACAACGCATTGCCTTTGCTGCACTGGAAAATCCAACACATCGTCTTACTTTTCAACGCATCTCCTCCTCTTCGGCCCCTCTGCATCTTTATTTTTGATGCATCCCCGGTATCGTGCGTTAAAAGGATACAACCACTGACTCTTAAGGATTGAAACTCATTTAAACCTTTAAAAAATATTATCTTGACTTGTGCATATTGGAGTTTAGTTGTTTTGGTCTTATCTTATTCAGATACATATTATCTATTTTCCTAAATTGGTATGGAGTACTACCTGTGGTGTTTTCACTGTGTTACTGTATGAGTTATTGCACAAATACTTTACACATTGCCTTCTAAGTTAAGCCTGCCTGCTCTGTGCCGACCTACCAAAGAGTGAGCACAGGATAATTTAGGTTGTGTTGTGATTTACCCCTACTAGGATTGTGGTCCATACTTGGACAGGGTGCATACCTCTGCCAACTAGAGACCCAATTTCTAACAAAGTCTCTTCCAGCACCAGTTCGGTGGACTGGTACCATGTGCATATATACAGAATTAGCATCTTGAGTGAATCAGGAACCATTATTCTTCTTTATTCTCCAAACTCAGGTTCCAGTTGGTATATAGGGGTTAATCCTTCTTTTTCGGTCTTGCTTGACAGCACAACTTTTCTTCTAGAGCTCATGAAGTCACAAAATGATTCGATGTTTTAAACAATATATAGATAGACCCCTTCAACTCTGCCCCTTTGTTGATCGTCATTTCAGCAACTGGTTTGTGCAGTAGTTATATTACACTACTCAAGAAGAAGTTACAAAGCCTATAACTGATAGAGACAATTTTAACACAGACCCTGTGACAAATACGCTAGGAAGGGATTTGTTTGGCGTAAATGTGTAACAAATACAGACTGGGGGGTGCTTGTGATCTCTGACAAATAAGATAGTAAAGGGGTTGCCCAGCAAACTCACTCACAAATGCAGCTGGACAGGGACTTTACATTGTGAGCTCTCTAACAAATACAATTTGAATTCAATGACAAACAATAAAAATGGGCCGTACACCGTTTAATATGGACGTATCTTCTTACACGGAGTTCTAGCTCAGGAGGTTCTAAGCAGGTCTGGTTTTATGTTTAGCGTTTCGTTTTGTGTGAATTAAAGTATGTTTTCTTTTTTAAAGTAAAGGCAGTAGCTGGGCATTCATTACAAATCGTAACTGTATGTTTCGCTGACTTCTGAGTTTAAAATAACACCCCTTCCCTGAGTTAGCCCCGGCTTGCTCGGCCACTCATCCCCGAGGGTCAAATACTAACGGAGTAGGGCGGCCTCATGTCTTTGGCTCTGACGGTTTGTTGATCTCATTGATGTTCGCTTGATAGGAAACAATTGTGCTACCTTGCCCATCAAGAGGTTTGTGCTGTTTAAATTGTTTGCGCAGTTAAATTATTTTCCTAGCTCTGCTTTCCTGATGCCTGAGCCCAGGAGTGGCAAGGCGAGTGTCAAGGGTAATAAAGAACAAGCAAGCAGTCAGTTGCATTAGCTCCTCTTGGCTACCATTATTCACCTCCATCAATTTGTCATTTTTTGCACATTCCATCAATATGTTAAGAATGCATTTTGTGACAGTCTATTATCTTGAAAGTCAATCAGGTACGTTAGTTATAGCTTTAAATTGTGCACTCTGGTAGAGTAGGCGCCAAAGAATGATTCTAATAATTAGGGTTTAGTCGGGCCATTATAAACAGTAGAGCCCCCTGGCAGAAGGGCAACAGGCGTGCAAATGGCCGCAGGACTGCGGCTGCTGCCTTCCTGTTATTTCAGAAGAGGAAAGAAAACAAGGCGTCTATCATTTTATACTCTACATAATTGCAGGTACTGTATGCACACTTGCACAGAAGGCTGGCTAATGCAGTCCCACCAATAATGAAAAAAATCCCAAGAAAGGTTTTTCAGAATAAATTGGTAAACCGCCATGAGGAATTTGTAGACCGGCATCAGGTTTAATTTGTTTTAATTTAGTAATCGTGTTCAGTCTGCCTTAGTGGCCCCTGGACTCCAGCCCTAGCCCCAGAGTGTTATTGTTTCTGCTCTCAAACCCTGGTCTGGTGGCCACCAAGGGAGCAGAAGTGATGAGAGGCCCAGAGTGCGGCCAATGTGTTTTCAGTTATGGGATCCAGGCTCCTTTGTCTCGCCCCCAGAATCTATGGTTCGTGGCTTGCTTTGTGGTTCCCGATCATTATGGGAGCAGTAAATGGAGCCGCGTGCATGAAGTTTCTACATTTCAACATTTTTTGCAGAACGTGCCCTTCATTTGTTAGGGATGCCAACACCACATTTACAATGAAAAGCACACAACCGGAAGTGCACGTGCTTACTGACATTTTCACATTTAATATAACATTTTTCAGTGTTACGAGTGGTTATTGTTTGATCTTTGCGTGGTCACAATATGCAGATAATACTATTATTTTCGTGGAAAAGCCAAACAGCATATTTTATTTTACAAAATGGTACAAGAATGTCTTTTACCTTCTATCTCTGGTGTGCCATCATTAGTTGAAGGTTTTGCGTCTGCTTCATCAATAGTACAGCCAGTGTATCTTGGGCCTTAGTGCAAGAAATTAAATGCCTAGCCCGTCCCCCCAGCTGTTTTTAAATTCTAAAATACAGCATCAAATCAGGGTGGAGTGGGTACCGGAGACACCTGCTGCACCAATTGAAGTTATGCCCTGTGCGTTATCGTTTGCCCTGGTCTCATTTCCTGTCCTGTGATGTCATGAGATTTAGAGGATTGGTGAAATTGTGACTACCCAGCAAAATCATCAAAAATTGGTAAAATGAAATATTTGCAAAATATTCATAATTTCCTGGCTTTCCCTGTTCTGCTGACACAAAGTTAACCTGGACAGGAAAAGGTCATAAGTTTGATTTCATCAGTGTTTATGTTGAGCCGGTGGCTGCCGGTGAGGGCCACCAGCACTCATTTAGGGGACCGGCACTTATTTTTCCTGACTTTTTTCAATGGTAAAAGAGTGGGCCGAGAGGCACAGCCGAGTAGTAAAGGCTCGGGATGAACACCTCCCGTAAGGCGAGGCAGGCAAAGCCCCCCCAAAAAAAACCACAAAGGGCTTAGGGCTGATTGGTGGGTGGGGTTCAAACCCACCAATTAAAGGACAGCGTTTGGAGACACACAGAGTTTAAGAGGGGTCGTCCAGCCCTGACCACAGCACAAGAAGATCCGGTTCAGCAGAGGTCACGCGCAAGCAGGAAGCAATGGGAAGACGCAAAGAAACAACACGAAATAGTCCAAGCAGTGGCTGGGCATGGAGGCGTGCGACAGTAAAAGAGGACAGCCAGAAGGACAAGCGTGGCAGCGAGAGGCAGCAAACTGAGGTGGACAGAATACGGGGTGAGATGTGTTGCTAAGGCGTCAGAAAAAAGGCACAGAAGCATGCGCGGCCCGCTCAAAGGCGGTTTGGAGCGGGCACTCACCAACATCATGTTGCAGCTAATGCTGCAACGCAGCTGCGAAGTCAGGCCACATGGCCAGGAAGCCCGCTCGGGGAGAAGCTGCTGGAGGCACGCAACAGTGAAAGCGGACCACCGGAGGATGTGAGGAGATGAATGGGTGACCCAAGTGGAGTCTAGCATCCAGGAGGACGTAGAGGCACCTGCTACACACACGAAGGAGCTTCAGAGCAGGCGCTCACCCGCCTCACGTTGCAGCCAGCGTCGCAGCAGTAAAGGTAGGCAACAGGGGCCAGGAGACCCACAGGAGAGAATTAATTTTATACCTCTTTCTGCCTTTGAAGTGGGCAAACTTCAAAGGAAAGTCTCTGATGTTTACATGTTACTGCCTTGCCCAGGCCAGGCCCCAGACACACACAAGGGGGTTGGAAACTGCAATGTGAGAGGGATGGTACAGCCCACTCAGTTGTAAGTGACCACTCCTCCCTCCAATCTAGCACAGATGACTCATCAGGATATGCAGGCTACACACCAGCTCGCTTTGTTTCACTGTCTAGAAGGGATTCCCTAACAGCCCAAGGGTCAAACTGACACAGACAGGCAATCCACAAACAGGCAGAGTCACAGAATGGTTTAAGCAAGAAAATGCCTACTTTCTAAACGTGGCATTTTCAAACTAACAATCTAAAAACCAACTTCACCAAAAGATGCGTTTTTAAATTGTGAGTTCAGCGGCCCCAAACTCCATATTTCAATCTGCTCTCAAAGGGAATCTACACTTTTCTAATATTTAAAAGCAGTCCCCATGTTAACCTATGAGAGAGCTAGGCCTTGCAACAGTGAAGACTGAGTTTAGCAGTATTCCACTGTTAGGACATGTAACACACATCACTACATGTCCCACCTTTAACATACACCACACTCCGCCCATGGGGGGTACCTAAGGCCTAGCTTAGGGGTGTCTTAGATGTGTAAAAAGGGAAGGTTTAGGCCTGGCAAGTGGGCACACTTGCCAAGTCGAATTGGCAGTGCAAGACTGCACACACAGACACTGCAGCGGCAGGTCAGAGACATGTTTACAGGGCTACTCATGTGGTTGGCACAGCCAGTGCTGCAGGCTCACTAGTTGCATTTGATTTACAGGCCCTGTGCACATCTGGTGCACTTTACTAGGGACTTACTAGTAAATCAAATATGCCAGTCATGGATAAACCAATTAACAATACAATTTACACAGACAGCATATGCACTTTAGCACTGGTTAGCAGTGGTAAAGTGCCCAGAGTCCTAAAGCCAACAAAAACTGGTCATAAAAAATAGGAGGAAGGAGGCAAAAAGATTGGGGATGACCCTGCAAAAAGGGCCAGGTCCAACACAACCCCCTACCAACCTAAAGCAAGGGGAGACCAATCAATACCTTGATGGACTTCCATGATTGGGGCAATAGAACAGGGACCCAGGCCCACAACAGCAGGGGCACGTTCCAGTTCTACGCCTTCCTGACTCCAGTTGGACCCCTCTGTCCATACTCTCAGGGCCCACTAAGTTAACCTATCGGGAACACTTCTCCTCATCTGCAGGTACCATCTGTGTAGCACCTAACCTTACTTTGCTCACAGATGTATCCCAGGGGAGAGACAGTACCACCATGGCCAACAAAGTGGTGTGGCCCACTCTACCCATGGGGTGTGACTCCCGCCCCTCCCCCAGGGGCAACTCTGTCCACCAGGACAGCAAGCCACAGTGGCCAATGACAGATATCAGGGATGAGAGCCAGGCCCCAGGCCTGCCATGTCTCTCCAACCACTGTGACTGAGGGGGGGGGGGGGCAGTAGACCCAGGTGCCTGGCACCCATTGACCACTCTCCTTTCCACCAGGTCAGGGATGACAGCCTGACACAGGTCCTCCCCTCTGGGACTCTTTACCCGCCCCCTAGGAGCGGTACCCTCAGAGTCCAGAATTGTCAGGCTGCTTGTGGAAGCAGTCCTACACAATTCTCCCACCAGTGCAGGGATGTTAACCTGCAACTGGTCTTCCTACCTGGGGTCTGTACCCTCAGGTTGGACCAGGGCCAGGAGCGAGTCTTTCCTCCCCTGCCCTGGGGTCCTGCACTCCTCCACTAGGGTGACCCCCCCCCCCCTCCTGAATCCAACATGGTAGGGGCACTGTTGGCAGTAGCTCCTCCCTCCAGGTCAGGGGGGGGGCACCCTGAACCTGGCCCTTCAATCCAGGGTCCGTACCCTTAGATTGAACTGGGGTCAGGGATGAGGCTCTCCCTCCCCTGGCCCTACTCCCAGAGTTCTGCAACCCCCCCACTGTGGAGAGTACCCCTAGAAGTCACACCAGGGGGGATGATTGGGCCAACCGCCGCCCCATCAGGTCAGAGTTTACCCTCTAACCTGATGCTCCAGTCTAGGGTCTGTACCCTCAGACTGGGCCACTGCCTGGTGATCCAGGACTTCATGGGGAGCACACCTACCCCCAATCAGGTCAGAGCTTACCCCTGAACCTGACCATCCAACCCAGAGTCACCACCCTCAGGCTGGACCACTGCCTGGCAAGCCAGGACTTCCTGGGGGGCACACCTACCCCCACAAGGAAAACACCTTCCCCAAGGGCCACATGCGAGTCTGGCTGGCACTGGTCCTCTGACCTCTGCCTATCTGGCAGAGCCTGGTACCCCCAGCCCAGAAATTGTATCACCAAGGTCATACCTGGGGGAATCTGACCTCAGAGCTAACCCCGACCCTCAAGGTACTCCACTGGGGCCCGGCAACCCCCTCTCAGCCCTCTGTCTGGACTTCTGCACCCCCTCTCCAGGAGTGGTACTGCCAGACACCAGAAATAGTGGGACTCTGGCTACAGCCACTCCCCAAAGTTTTCCTGACACTATGGGGTCTCACTCAGCAGATAGCCCTAAGGTACAGGCTAGGCTCCCCTCCTGGCATTCACTCATGGAACCCTCCAGGACCTGGAACTGGATCTCGTGCACCCTGGGACTCAGCCCACCCCATTCCTTCTTCTCTGAGATCTGACATGGGGTCCCTCACCCATCCCACTACACTGGGACCTACCTGGGACACTGAAAACCTTTCCCACCTTACCTGGTTGGGAAATACTTAAGCCAGTCTCTTCAGGAACACCCCCAAATGCATCTTCAGACCCTCTGGAACTCACCCAGAGGTCTGCCTCCAGTGCAAGTTGCCTGGGGTCGGAGAACTCACACTCCACCTGGTGTTGGCATAGCTCTGGAAAACAAGGACTTGACATATGCTCTCCAGCAATCACATCACACAGCCCCTCCCATGAGTTAAACAAACTACCCTTCACCCAAACATCCAGTGACCCAGCCTTGAAAAAGTACCCCACATCATCCTCCCGAGACTGGTGAGACAGCACCTGACTGTCCCTGACACTCAACCCACACTCATCTGGGGTGTCTCTACACTCCACAACCAGGACCTCTCCCTGGGGGCACTCCCCCTCCCTGTCACTCTCACCTAGAGCCAGTAGTGTCCCTCCCACTACAAGGAATATGGCCCAGCATGCCAGTTCCCCAATCCACCCCATGGACCCTGCACACCACCATAGCTACCTCATACCCCTGAACCTCCTGGTGTATGTTAACCTCCTCCTTCAAGTGCATTTCTTTATCAGCACCGAACATAAGATTTGTGCTGCCACCGTTCAAGCTGGATTCAGCCCTCATGACTTCCAGCTTTTTCAGTCTTAGTTCATAAGCCAAGATCATCGTTTTCTCTTCTAAGGTCATCCTCAGCTTCTCTAACTCCAACCAGTGAGCCCTCTCTTCCTGTCTGCCCTGCAACTCTTCAGGAGTCAGACTTCTGGATGACACACTGCTACCTAACCTGGAGGCCCTCCCCCCAGGCATAAGAGGTACATCCACCTCACCCTTATGAAGGGTCTGCATCTCCTCACCCTCATCCTCCTCCTCTGTGTGCCCCCCAGCCTTCTTGGCTGCCACCCAGGCTCTCAATGCCTTTTGGAGCTTCTTCTTCCTGGTGGAGCTCCTGATGGGCAGGCAAGATCCTTAAAAAACTGTTTCAGTTGAGCAACTGTGTAACACCCCAGCTTCTCAAACTCAAAAACAGCCCTTGTAGAAATAGCTGGTGCACCCCCAGATTGAGCCATATCGGTGAGGTTTAACTTCAAATGCAAAGTTCCAAAAGCAGAGAGTTCAAAAAGCAACAAAGAGATCACCAAAAGTATGGAAGCAGGAAAAAGTCCACAAAGAGAAAAAGCAAAAACAAGTAGTATGTGGTCACGTAATGGTCTACACTGAAAACAGTAGTGTACACTTAATCAGTCTATGTCAAGTACACATACAAGGTCAAATCCTTACGGCTGATCACCAATGTTAGAAATGGGGACTTTGGTTGGCCGTCCGGTTACCCCTTATCCAAGCAAGGACCCTCACTCTAGTCAGGGTAAAGGAGAATCACCCTCAGTTAACCCCTGCTCAACATCTTGGTAGCTTGGCACGAGCAGGTAGGCTTAGCTTCAGAAGCAATGTGTGAAGTATTTGTACCAACACACACAGTAATACAGTGACAACACTACAAAATGGACACCACACCAGTTTAGACAAATAGGTAATATTCATCTAAATCAAACATGACCAAAATGACAAAAATCCAACATACACAAGTCAAGATATGAATTTTCAAAAGAATAAGAGTTTTAATCCCTAGAAAACAGTGAGAATGCTGTTTTTACACAAAGTACCTGGTTAGTGTAAAAAATAAAGAAGCACAGGCGAACGTGCATCAGAAAAGGGTAGCGATGTGTCGATTCCTTACTCACAAGTGAGGCCGTGTATCATTTCCTTCTCTGCTCCGGTCTGCGAAGCGTCATTTCCTCAAAGAGAGCGATGCGTCAATTTCCGGATGGGGCACCTCGGGTCCGCGTAGAGTTGGATTCACTTGGACGCCTAGAGATGATGCGTGCATATTCCGGTCGCACGGTATCATTAAATCGCACTGCGTGGGGGTTGCGTAGTTATCAGCAGCCACAAGTAGGTGTTGCGCATCGTTTCTCCAGCCGCGATGCATCGATCTCCCAGCCACGATGCAGATGAAGCATCAATTTCAGCCGCGTTGCAGATGATGTGTCGAAAATTGCCCCACACTGCATTCTCTGCATGGATTTTTAGCTCTTGTCTGCCACCTTCACCTTTCAAGGGCCTAGGGACTGAATAGGGCACCACTAAGCAGGGCAGGAGTCTCAGCAGAGAGTCCAGTTGTCTGCAGAGGAAGTCTTTGATGGCCCCGAGACTTCAAAACAGGAGGTAAGCTCAGTCCAAGCCCATGGAGATTCTTCACAAGTAGGAATGCACAACAAAGCCCAGTCTTTGTACCCTTTCACAGGCAGAAGCAGCGACTGCAGGATAGCCCAGCAAAGCACAGTCACAGGCAGGGGCAGCACTTCTCCTCAGCTTTTCTCCTTGGCAAAGGTTCCTCTTGATTCCAGAAATGATCTTGAAGTAATCTAATTTTCCGGTGTTTTTTTGTCCACTACTTATACCCCTTTCTTCCTTGAAGTAGGCAAATTTCAAAGGAAAGTCTCTGTTGTTTACAGGATCCTGCCTTGCCCAGGCCAGGCCCCAGACACACACATGGGGGTTGGTGACTGCATTGTGAGAGGGCAGGTACAGCCCACTCAGTTGTAAGTGACCACTCCTCCCTCTACACTAGCACAGATGGCTCATCAGGATATGTAGGCTACACCCCAGCTCGCTTTGTCTCACTGTCTAGAAGGGATTCACTAACAGCCCAAGGGTCAAACTGACACAGACAGGCAATCCACAAACAGGCAGAGTCACAGAAATGGTAAAAGCAAGAAAAGGCCTACTTTCTAAAAGTGGCATTTTCAAACTAACAATCTAAAAACCAACTTTACTAAAAGATGTATTTTTTAAATTGTGAGTTCAGAGACCCCAAACTCCACATTTCTATCTGCTCTCAAAGGGAATATGCACTTTAATAATATTTAAAGGTAGCCCCCATGTTAACCTATGAGAGAGATGGGCCTTGCAACAGTGAAGGCTGAGTTTAGCAGTATTCCACTGTTAGGACATGTAACACACATCACTACATCTCCCACCTTTAACATTCATCGCACTCTGCCCATGGGGGCTACCTAAGGCCTACCTTAGGGGTGTCCTAGATGTGTAAAAAGGGAAGGTTTAGGCCTGGCAAGTGGGCACACTTGCCAAGTCGAATTGGCAGTGCAAGACTGCACACACAGACACTGCAGTGGCAGGTCTGAGACATGTTTACAGGGCTACTCATGTGGGTGGCACAATCAGTGCTGCAGGCCCTCTAGTAGCATTTGATTTATAGGCCCTGTGCACCTCTAGTGCACTTTACTAGATACTTACTAGTAAATCAATTATGCCAATCATGGATAAACCAATCTACAATACAACTTACACAGAAAGTATATGCACTTTAACACTGGTTAGCACTGGTAAAGTGCTCAGAGTCCTAAAGCCAACAAAAACTGGTCAGAAACCGTAGGAGGAAGGAGGCAAAAATATTGGGGATAACCCTTCAAAAAGGGCCAGGTCCAACACCCAGGGTGGAAAAAACAATTGAAAATTGGCTTAGGGCATTTAGGATGCTAGCGAGAGTGTACATGGAAAAGTTCCCAGAAAGTGTAGCTGTGCTAGGTTTACACGAACAGAGGTTGTACGCAGCGTAACAGAGGTACCAAGGAGAAGCATGGCTTCACTATGAGAGGGCTTTACGGAATAGATGCAAGTCTGGTCCTCCTTTTAATGTGATCAGCAAGATGTAGAAGGGTACACAAAATCACATGATAGCTGCCAGAAGGGAGTAGCGCACCAGGATTTTGCTTTTCGTTCACAAGATGGGAGATGGAAACTGGAAGGTCAGAAAGGGCCAAAAGACAAACCAGTAGCATAAAATAAAAACTTTCAGAGTGGGCTAGTGAATTGTTAGAAATTTGACAAAGGAGAGTGTAAGTTGGGACAGACCTGCAACTTTAGGCATTGCTGCAGCAATTGTGGAGGAGGCCATCCACTGGCAGAATGCAAGAGACAAAAAGGGGGAGGTGATCAAAAAGCGGCAAGGAAGCAAACAAATAACAATAAGGATGAAAGGAGGTCAGCAGCTGGCTCCCCTCTATCCACACCAATTTCAGTCAGCCAGCTGTTGCAGTTACTAGCAAGCTATCCAAAAACGAAAGACAGGCAATTGTTAACAGAAGGCTTTAGCACAGGTTTCGTCATACCCTTGCAGGTCACGCAGGGGTTGCTCATATGTAAGTCGGTCCTCATCAACAGTGCAATGCCCCAAATTAAGATCGACAAGGAGGACGCACTGGGGAGAAGGGCAGGCCCATTCAGGACCCCCTTCCCCCGGCTAGAGAATTCAAAGGTTTTCCCACTGGGGCTAGTTCCAAAGAAAAAGCAGGATAAATTCAGGTTAATCCACCATCTACCATACCCACCAGGGGAGTTGTTTAACAAAGGCCTAGAACAGGTCAAATGCTCCGTGGTACATGCAATGGTGGAGGACACTATTGATTTGATCAGCACAGTGTGCAGAGGAGCACTCTTAGCAGAGGCAGACATCAAATCGGCATTTTTCCTTTTGCAAGTACACCCAGAGAGCTTTCGTTTACTAGGGATTAAACTGGGTGAGCAATTCTTACCCATTGTTGCGCCTTTTCTTGCGCCTACTTTGAGGTATTCAGCAGTTTCCTAGAATGGGTGGTGAGGCCACACAACCCCAGAAGGGGGTGTACCCACTATTTGGATGATTTCTTGTTCATAGGGGCAAGAGGCACGACAGACTGTGAAGACTTGCTGCAATCATTCAAGGAGGTGACAGAGGAGCTAGGCGTGCATTTAACTGCAGAACAAAACAGATGCCCCTGTGACTTCATTGGTATTTCTTGGCATAGGTTTAGACACAAAGGAGGGGGTGTCAGCACCCACGAGAGAAAGTGGAGGATCTGAAAGGTTGGGTGGAGTTAATCAGCAAGAAGAAAAAAGTGTCACTGGTGGAGATTCAACAACTGCTGGGTAGGTTGAACTTTGCCACCAGGGTGATCCCAGCGGGCAGACCATTCGCCAGACGGTTAGCATGGATGATAAGGGGCATAGCAAAGAAACACCACAGAGTCAGGCTGACAAAATGAGGATATGGCAGTGGTTGGAGTTTCTTGCTCACTTCAGAGGGAGCTTGTTGTGGGGAGAACCTTGGGTGTCGGCCTGCCAGTTTGAGCTATTCACAGATGCAGCCAGGGAAGAAGGTTTTGGTGCAATGCTGGGAGCTACCCGGACCACTGGGCAGTGGCCGGGCAGATGGGAGCACTAGGGCGTGCCTCAGAACATTACGCTGCTGGAACTGTTCCCCATTTTGGTGGCCTTTATGATAGGAGGCTCACGGTTGGCAAATAAGCAGGTCACGGTCTGGTCAGACAATCAAGCAGTGGTGCAAGCAATCAACTCAGGAACGGCGCTGAACCTGCCAGTGATGCGCCTAGTCCGGCACCTGGCAGGGTGCCAGTTGAAAGGGAACATAGGCATAAGAGCAAGGCATATACCGGGCTGTGAAAATAAAATTGCTGATGCCTTGCCTTGTTCCCAATGGCCCCGAAGATGGACAAAGAAATGATGAGGATACCTGACCACCTGTGGGATTTGGTGGATGCAAGTTGCGAATGCAAGGGGCGCATGCGTTTGCTCCAAAAATCAACACAAGATTTTGTAAGTGCTGGCAGACATTCAGCGAAGTCACAAGGGCTAAGGGGCCAAGCGAGGTAACTGTCTAGGAGGTAAAAGGGCTCATTACAAAAGGGTACACAGGAGGCAAGAGGAGGAGGTGAGTGCAGTCTCATTTGAGTGCAGTAGTCTTTTACACCAAGCTGGAGGGGAAGGAAGATCCCGCTAACACAGGAAGCCATGAAAGGGTGGAGCAGGTTGCAACCCAGAAAACAAAACAAGAGGTGCCAATAGATGTTGAGATTTTGAAGCAGTCGTTGGAAGCACTGGAGAAGTGTGCGGGGACGAGCATGAGCGACTATTCAAGGCAGTCTTCAGTTTGACATTCTGCAGAGCATTTAGAGTAGGGGAGGTAGTAGCACTGGTCCAGGTAGCTGGGACAGCGTATCTGTGAGGGAAAGATGTGGCACTCGGGCACGCTTGGATGATGTTGCATTTGAGGCATTAAAAAAAACGATCAGCTGGGCAAAGGGAAGAATTGAAGGTTAAAATGCTTGGAGGGCAGCAGGCATTGCCCAGTATGCTTGTTGAAAGCGTACGTAAGCGAGAACCCCACGCCAAATGAGCCGCTGTTGCGACACAAGGACGGTACCTACCAGAGCAGGTTCCAATTTGTGGCAGTCATTAGGATGGCGCTAGAAAAGATAGCCTCATCCCCAGGAGATATGGCTGTCATTCCTTCAGAATAGGTGCAGTAACCACGGTGGCAGCCCATGGGCTGGATAAAAGGCACATCAAAGGCATAGGGCATTGGGAATCGAAAGCTTTTAAAGTATATGTTAGTCTGGCCAACTCGTAAACTGCTTCTCTTTCTACAGACCCGGGTGGGAAGTGCCAGACAACGTGGATTGCAGGTCATTCATTCGTGACCAGTGCACAGAAGTGGTCAGAAGCACGGAACGCTTATAGGGGTTTATGTTTGTATAACACAAAGGCAAGTTGGTTGGACCAGCCAGGCATGAAATCAGCACAGTTATTATGAACTCTATACTTGTATTGCCACTGCATCTGGCCACCCTTCCGTGTCAAGCCATCTGGGAGAAAATGATCTCCCGGAATTGGGTAGATGGGACTTGCTGGGGGACATGACGGCAGGGCGAATTAAAGTAGTATGCTTGGTACGACCAGGTGAAGTAATATGGTCAGAGATCATAGCCAGAGAGGTATGGCGAGGGGCCCGGGATCCTGGTGCAGTAGATCGGTCAGGGAGGAAACTAAACATTACCATGCCCAAAGTGTGCAGGGCCAAGGCGTGGAACTCGTGAGGCATGGCCTGATCAATCTGCGGTCACGGGATATCGAACGGCGGACGGGGTGCATCTGTCAGGAGCAGGAATAGACATGTCCATGCTGAACATAGTAGGGGAATTGGAGCATCTGGGGTTCACTCAGGTCAGAAAGGGGGAGCTGCCCGTGGGACCATGGGCAGCGGGGTAGAAGGGTGCAGTCAGTAGAGGGAGATAAAGTGTCAAAGAAGAGAATGTATCCCATAGCGCCTCTGGGATGCCTGACGGCAGGGGCTGCGAGGGGCATTCAAGAGGCAGGCAGGGCACTTGCAGCCGGGGCACAAAGCACACGAAAGCAAGACCACCCACAAGGAATTGGCAGCAAGGGAAGCCTAGCCGCTGACACACGCTGAGACCCCGTGGAGCTGAACAGATAATAATGAAGAGGACAATTTGCACGGAGAGTTTGATAAACCGTCATGTCATGTGTTGTTAACCATTAACCTTTTGTCTAAATAAAATACTGCTGCTATGTATGGCCCAAAATGCCTCCAGAATATTGTTTGGAAGGAGCAAGGCTGGTAAAGAAAGAGGGCCGTAAGTGAAGGTTTATCTCCCGTCTTGGAGGAGTTAGAGAGAGAAAATCACACAAATTGGAAAGACATAGGAAGAGAAAGATGGGAAACCATCTCTATGGGAGAAAGCATCAGCCTGCAAACGTGAGATAACGAGGCAGCAGTGCCTGGTAGTGCACTAAAGAGTCCAGAGATCGATTTAAGACAATGCAGCCTTGGTGTTTGGTGCTAGACATTTTGGGCCAGATGTACCAAAGAATTCTACCCATTCTGTGTCTATGGGAAAAAGCTTTCGTACATATGGCCCTTAGTTCTGCAGGGCGTGGGTTTCTGGGAAGAGCTTGGGACACTGGCACTCACTCTTTTACAAATTAAACACAGATCTCCTGCTTCTAGATGTTGCAAGAGCACAATGTTTTGCTGTAGGCAATCATCTTTTTAACCATTCTCTGCTCAGATGTATGCTCCTGGCAGCATGGCTGGTCAGCCAGCCATGAGGCAAGGTAGGCTTGGGATGCAGAAGTCCTTTCTGTTCGTTGTTGCGCTGGGCAGCTGCGCTGTGCCTTTGAGGTGTGGACAGGCAGTGGGGTGTTGTCTTTAGGCTGGGGGTGGGCAGGTGGTAAAACTCTTCCTACAAAGGCATTTGCTGCAGCAACGATCTGTCTGTGGCAACTGGTTATTAAAGCTGCCTTTTCATCTTTGTGACGTTTTCATGTTTCCTTAAGTTTTTAGCCAAAATAAAAATGTAATAAAACACCAAGCTGCAAGGGTGTACCTTAACACATTTTCATACCTTTTCCCCCAACGCACGCAAACATGGATAGCAGTGTACTTGGACTCATCCTCACCCTCCAACCAAGTGGAAGCACCCCGAAGGCTTCTGTGCAATCGCCCAATATGAACTCCAGCTTTAATTATTTTCTTTTACCGGACAGTTTAAACCCCGAGGGCATCTGGGCCCCCTTGCGTCACTTCCTTCTGGCAGATAACATTGATACACAGACATGAAGACAGACAGTCAACTACATGCCGAGCTGAATTAAACCTTGTCAGTGATGTAGTGCGTGTCTCGAACAGATCATTGAGCAAAATATGTAGTTAACTGTACAAGCCTTTATCACGGCTGCAGTTAATTCAATTATGCGAATCTAGTAACTGGTATGTACACGGGCAGGAGAGAGGAAACAGACCCCACTATTATAAACTCTGACACTGTTGGAGAAAAGTGACTGATAAATGTTATTATAAATAACAGGACTGGTTCTCTCTTCATTAATGTTGTATGACATAGGCATTCGCTGTTACTGTGTAGGTTTTGAAATGTCTGACTACCCAAACACTAATACAAAATACGAATGCCTGAGGATAAACTAGGCATGTCATAATTTACAGCAGTGTTTAAATGGAGCCCATAGAATTTCACATCAGGTGAGGATCTCCAAGCCCATCCAATGGTGTGCACCCAGAATATCGACACCAGACGATCAATAGAATGTCAAGGGCAAAATATAGAAAATAAATATCGAAAGTAAGCAAGTCTAGATTTTCAATGTGGAATGGTAAATCTATAGTTGCCTATATACACTTAGCTTTTGAGATTTTGTCCCTCGATATTCTGTCCTCAGTACCACAATATATAGGGGGTCAATTTTCAGTATTACAATCCCATCCAATCTACCATTCATACTGTAAATGGTCACTTGCTTACAATGTAGAATCATAACCTATTCATCTATGGCCCAAATGAATCCCACTTTGGTTTCACCATTTCACTATCTATTCTGTGATAAAAACATTTTTAATCCTGAGTCTTCTGTAATTGCTGAACACAATAATGAGAAACTTACATTGTGCTGCACACATCTCAGTTTGTATTTTTAGGAATGATATATGTTTATGATTGATACTAATATGATGATCAATAAAAATAATCAATGGGGTGTGATTATCATGCCATGGAGATGGATGTCTAATAATGGAGTTCTGATGGTTCCAGATGGCGAGACAAAAAAAGGTGTGATACTTTTGATGTAGCATTTTTCATCCCTTGCAGGAATCAAATGCTCACTGAGGTCGAAACGTTTGAACCAGTAAGTAGTGTGATAGAACCATCAACAAAAGTTCAATACTTACTTAAACAATTTAGATACCACGACCAATGTAGCCATAGAAAGAAAACTCTAATCAGTAATAAAGTTATAAAAGATTTATTACACACCCAAGCTCAAAGTCATATAGAAAATGTGCAAAGCCAAAATATAAGGATACATAATCACCAGGGGTTGCCTAAGGTGTTGAAATAAATTCAGGCAAACTAAAACAAAACTAAGAATTCAAGAAGAATAAGATAACATCAAAAAGAATATTGAAAGACACCAATATAATGCATTGCTCAGAATTTACACTAATTAGTCAATTCAAATTCAGCAGAGTCCATAATCTTTGGCTGGGCACATGTGTTGGAGTGCAAACATTATTGATAAAAATTGTGACATTAAAATATAGTGTGAAATAACATATTAAAAGGTCTATTTGAAATTGTGTAACAATAAATACAAAAGTGTGACTGATATGGACACACCATAAACAATATGTATAAATGTGAGAAAATAATGTTTAATGAAAATGTATTGTGTTTAATAATAATTAAATGTACTGAAAAATGAGTATTAATATGTACTAAAAGGACTTAAAGTTTAAATATTATGAAATGTTTTATTTTTCAAGTTTTAGCATTGGTTTTAAAAGGCCTCATGTTTTTGTAATTTTCCAGAAGAAATGTTTTAAAAGTGTTAACTCTATAAAATATTGTTTCTCTAAGGTTCCTGTGTGTGTGAAAATGAAGAAAAGATACTTCTGAAACATAGATCAAGAGTTACTGGCTGAACACTAAAACACCCTCATATTCTGACCAATAGAAACTTACTTAGTTGGTAGGGATTTGATATAGCAAAGCTTAGGTGAGCTCAGATTTTCATTTTCGTAACTAGTGAAATTATGTGTTCCTGTTTCTTAGCTCTTTGCCTATGATTCTATCAGTTTAGGTGCATTGAGGCCAAACATTTCTGGACTGTTCCTTATTATGCCATTTTCCAATGAAGACCAGAAGATGCTCCATTGATGAAGACGTTGCGGCTTACTGATCCATTTAGGAAAGTTATAACCAAATGTGCATTTGTCTTTCTTGCTGATTTTTGTGTTTTCTCTCTTTAGAAAATCCAACCACTATTTTTGGTAAGTGCCATAAACAGATGTTTTCCAAATTAATTTTTGTCTTCTTTTCTTTTTGCATAAAGCCCAACATGCTTATCAAATTGGAGTAGTAGTTAAGGATATCAAATCCTACATTCGGTTTCATTTAATGCGATTGTAAATAAAACATCTGGGATAACTAAATGTATTCCATTTCTTTCATTCATCTGTTATTGTTGTTATTCTGCATTGTGGTTCTTAAATGCTTACTGATAAATATTCTGTCTAGGTTAAGATTCTTTTAAAGGTTTGGTCAACCTGTGTTATGCTTGTATTTTTAACATTTGGTCTTGCGTTTGATTTACGTGATCTTAGCATTGTTAATCTAAAGGGCATTAAATGTTAAACCTGTACTAAACTGATGTGGTGATTCCCGGCCACATAGGTCATGGTGTGTATAAATTACTGACTCCAAATTGAAAGTGATGTTTGCTGATTTGATATTGTTAATGTTGATTGTTATGATATTATCACAATCCGAGTCCAAACATTTGTGTCGACACGTCCACAATTTTGGCAGCAGCAGAGGATGGTTTCATCTCAATAGAAAGGTATCATCTGATGGTTTTGTCTCATTAGGAGGGAAACGTCCAGTTTGTATGAGTTATATGTCATTTAAAAAGAATTTGGAGATTTGGTTTTACCAGTGTTAGATGAAAATCTGAAATTTGGTTTTGCTAATGCATGTTTGGATGAAATGTGGTTTTGCCAATGCATGTTTGGAGATGTTCCTGGTGTGATTTGTGTTTTGGATAGGGTTTGCGTTTGCAGTTAATTAGCAAAATCGCAGTGTAGGAGAGACTTGGTTTTTGTAACATGTCTGCTTAGTCAATCAGCCATGGTTGACACATCATATTCCTAGTGTACGTGCTAAAAGGGAGTGTTAGTTTGACAGATATTGGTGATTTCTGAGTGCACAAGATGAATCTAATATTAGTCAAGGGTGAAATTTGCTGGGTGAATTTTACTTGCGAATCAAAGAAAGCAAAGATCGACTGAGTAGTTGTCAGAGCTAAAAGCCGCAATCGAAATAGTCATCAGGCTTCCATAGTGATTGTTTTCCCTACCTGTAGTAAGTAGACAAGTTGGTGTGTTCATTTTTCTTTGGTGCTCTCAATATTTTGCATTAGTTTCATGAGAATCAGTTTTGAAAGACGAGTTTGCAAGACTGTCAGCTGCTGTGAGTGTAATGTCATTAGGTCCACGCTGGGATTGGTCAGTCGGTGAGAAAAGAGACGCGAACAGATTGGTGGACAACCATGAAGTATTATTGGTTGAGAGAAGCAAGCAAAAAGGATTTTGGGATTGAATTACTTCCTGTTTTGAATTTAAATTATAGTTTTAAGCCCGATTTAAGTAAAAATGAAATTTTTCAAAGTGTTAAAGAGTGCGCTAAAGGGAGATGCTTTCATTCCAGTTAGAGCAGGAGAAATTGCCCCACCAGAAGGTATACCTGCATATATCTTATTGAAGAGAAAGGTACTGCAGCATGTATTTGGTTGACACAGTGGTGGAAAATTACAGAGAAGGAAGGGAGCTTAGCATTTCCTACCTATGGAACTTTTAATTTGCTGTACAAATTAAAACCTCCTCAAAGACCAGCACAACTTGAAGCTTTAGCCGTTTGGAAATTAGTGGCCAGACAACAAGAGAAATTAAAACTTGAGAGGTGAATGAGAAAAGTTGAGAAGACATTATTAGAGGCAAGTTGGGACAATGAGCAGAAATGTTGGAGAACTGAAACATTAAAGGGAATTGGGATGTTTCATGCAATTACACAAGAGAAAGAGCAGTGTCAGACAAAAGACAAAAAAAAAGAATAAGGACTCTTCTGATGAAGATGAGTCAAAGTCAGATGAGATTAGGAAAGCGTTGATTTATGATGATGACTCAGATGATGATGAATTTATAATGCAGTTACTGAGAAGTCTTCGTCCTCCTCCATATGCAGCACAAGAGACAAATGCAGGTACTAGTACTGATCAGAGTGCACCAGTACCAGTTGTTGTAACACAAAGTCAAGTACAGGGATTTGGGATGTTCCATGCAATTACACAAGAGAAAGAGCAGTGTCCGACAAAAGACAAAAAAAAAGAATAAGGACTCTTCTGATGAAGATGAGTCAAAGTCAGATGAGATTAGGAAATCGTTGACTTATGATGATGACTCAGATGATGATGAATTTATAATGCAGTTACTGAGAAGTCTTCGTCCTCCTCCATATGCAGCACAAGAGACAAATTCAGGTACTAGTACTGATCCGAGTGCACCAGTACCAGTTGTGGTAACACAAAGTCAAGTACGGGTTGCAACTAACGTTCCTATTATCACAGTTACTCAGACACCTTTGACTCAGCCTGAGCTACCTGTAGTCTATCCTATAACTCCTGTTGTAGGTTTTGCATTGAGTATGACAGTACCAGTGGTGCAATCATCAGATCGCAGATTTACCAGAAACCAATGCTGGTCCAAGTGGAGTCTACACCTATTTCAATGGCTCTAGTGCAATTTCAGACAATGCCAAGATATACACCTGTAACAATATCACAGTTGAGTTCTTCCATGCTGTCAGGTCAGAGTTCTGGAATGATTTACTCGAGAAACCAAAATGTTCAATCAAGTAAAGAAGCATTAACAGTTCATGTTACTATTGGTCCTGTTGTACCATTGTTTGCCCATGGAAAAAAATAGAGTAATGTACAGATTTTCTTTTATTCAAATGCAGAGATGGAGAGACTCAATATTACTGCAGGAGTCATGTCTCAAATGAATCAGACTTTTGACAAGACAGGTCCACTGATTGACTTAAATTATCGTAGGACTTCTCAGAATTTGGGAAAGTCACATTGGAATTAAAATTGGTTTCTGATGACTCCCGAGACTCCGTGTATTACTCCACAGAGTCTGCCCAATGTAAATGTCTCATTAAAGGTTTGACAGCTCAGCAGTTAACAGACTGGTTGGAAAAAATGAGTGGAGTGAAAACAAATGCTGAAGGGGGAATTTCATAGAACCTGGCAAGACTTATATTAGGATTAAATGAAATGACTGAGGGAACACTTGAGTTAAATAGAATTGACTCATATAATGAAGCTGAGTTACGCTTCATGTGTAAAAATATTACAAAGATATTACCCAGGAGAGAAATTCCTGGAGGGAATTATCCACATGTCCCTTGGAACAGCAGTGATATTTTATTATTTACAAATGACTTCCCATGACTGAAAAAGAAACCAGTGGAATGGTACCAGCAAACTGATAGATTTGGGAAGCTTTCAAAATGCCTGTAGGAGGATTGGAATACCCTGTTAGAAATAGTGGTTCCAGCTGATTTATGGGTGGAATGATTTAGCAGTTGACTGGCCAACAAGAGAACCTCCACGAGATCCAGATACAGGTGCACCATCTCCTAATGTAGTGAAATACCATTACAAAGTGATAACAAAATTTAAAACAAAAATTTCCCCTAAAAGTATTAATTGACATGATTAATTTTGTGTTCAGATTTGTTGAAGAGTTGAAACCTGAAATTAGTCAGATGCTTAAGAGTCATTTGATCTGCTGGCAAGCAAAACCAGTTGATGAAGTATTAGAGTTTGCTAAATATTGTAGTGACAAGATTGAAATGAAGCAGAAGAAATTAAAGGAAAAGGTAATGGTGATGCAGATTAAAGTGACACAATCGGGAATGCAGGGAATTTTTCCACAACAGGGAAACCTGCAAGTGTTTCAAAATAAGGAATAGGCAAGAGGTAGAGGTCATGGTGGAAATAGAAACCGTGGTGTCGATTTGAATACTATTGTTAAATCAAGTGGTATGAAGACAATGAAAAGGGTGTTACCTTGTCACGCTTGCGGGGACTAGGGCATTGGAAACAGGAGTGTCCAATAATGGTGCAGGAAGGTGTTAGGCAGGTGAATGAAAACAAACAATCTTTTTGCAAATATGAGAGGACCAAGAAAAAGGGGTCCTAATTTAAATGTCCAGAATATGAATAATCAAATGTAGATTCCTCAGCAAATTTCAAGTCCCCAATCGATGCAACAGATACAAGTGAAACGTTTGCAGGTTCCACAGTCACAACAAATGCAGGCCCAAATGCAAATGATACCAAAGCAACAAATGCAGATACCTCTAGCTCCAATGGTACAGCAGCAGATAATACTTACTCAGCAGAACACAGGTCAAAAGTTGAATCAAAGTAATCAGACAGTACAACAGTTTACACTTCACAGTGAGGACAAATCGAATGATGAACTGATGAGTGAGTGCTCTGATGAAGAAGAATGTGTGTTAGAGTCATTGGAAGTGGATCAAAAGGATCCTTATGTAAATGGAAAAGTAATGAGTAATCAGGTTTTATTTCTAGTTGATACAGGAGTTACACGCTCTACAGTAAGAACTGCAGAAGTTCCTAATGTGCCACTTTCTGGGAAAACAGTGCAGATTGTAGGAATTTCAAATCAAATCCTGACAAATCTGATTACTAAACAGATTCCTGTTAAAATTGGCAATCAATCAATTTTTGTAAAGCGAGGCTACTCACCAGTGATAATCTCAAGGTGCTGGGGGGGGCTGGAGGGAGGGTGAAGCCTCATCCGAAGAGCCACGTGTTGAGGTTCTTCCTGAAGATGGTGAGCGATGGGCTTTTTCGGAGTTCTAGGGGCAGGTTGTTCCAGCTTTTTGCTGCGATGTAGGTGAAGGATCGTCCTCCGACAGTGGTTTTTCGAATGCAAGGGTTAGTGGCCAGAGCCAGTTCAGGTAGCCAGTTCAGGTATGCCAGTCTGACGTTGTGTATGGTTTTGTACGTGTGCGTGAGTAGCTTGAAGGTGATTAATTTTTCTATTGGTAGCCAGGAGGGTCTTCAGGTGCTGGAAGGTATGTTCTTGGCATGGGAGACTAAGTATAAGTCTGGCGGCGGCATTCTGGATGAGTTGCAGCTTTTTGATGTTTCTTGTCATGGTGCCGTAGTCAAGCTTCCTTGTGACTAAAGCGTGGGTGACTGTCCTGCAGCAGTCTGCTGGGATCCATTTGAACATTTTATGGAGTTGGCGGAGGGTGTGCCAGCAGGAGTAGGTGACTGAGTTTACCTGTCGGGTCATAGATAGGGATGATTTGAGGGTGATGCCTAGGTCGCGCACCTGCCCAGTTGGTTAAGGCAGGGTGCTGAGAGATGTCAGCCACCAGGAGTCATTCTATGCTGAGGTAGCATTTCCAAAGAGGATGAGCTCTGTCTTGTCAGATTTGAGCTTGAGGCAGCTTTCTCATATCCAGGTGGCGACGGCTTCCATTCCAGAATGGAAATTCCTCAGCCGAGTCCTGTGAGTTTAGATGTGTAGGGAGGGAGCCTGACCTTCTATGTCCTTCCGGAGAGGAAAGAGTGGATCCATTTCAGGGCTGTTCCGTAGATTCCTACATCATGGAGTCTGGTGAACAATGTGCTGTGGGAGAACGTGTCGAAGGCCGCTGAGAGGTCGAGGAATATGTGTGCTGCTGTGTGGCTGCGGTCTAGAAGTGATTTGATGTTGTCAGTGGCTGCAAGAAGAGCTGTCTCCGTGCTGTGGTTGCTGCAGAACCCGGACTGGGAGCTGTCCAGAGAGTTGTTGACCTCGATGAAATTTCATAGTTGTGTGTTGATGGCTTTCTCCAGTACTTTGGCCGGGTAGGATAGCAGCAAGATGGGCCGGAAGTTCTTTGGTTCTGATGGGTCGGCCAAGGGTTTCTTCAGGAGGGGGCATATTTTGGCATGTTTCCAGTCCTCTGGGACGGTGCCAGTGTTGATGAAGTGGTTTATTGTGCTCCAGAGCTCGGGCGCGATGGATGTGCTGGCTCTGACGTAGATGTGGTGCGGGAAAGGGTCCGTGGGGGGCTACGGAGTGGGTGCTATTCATGATGCTTTCTGTTTCCTCCGTGGTGAGTGTGGACCAGCTGTAGATGGTCTGGGTGGGTTCTGGGGGGTGGGTCAGTCATAGGTTCTGGTGCTGGGTTGGTTTTCCAGAAGGAAGCTGTCATAGATGTATTGGATCTTGTGCTGGAAGAAGGTGGCGTGTTTGTCGCAGACAGGGATGCTGGTGGCTTTGGAGGGGGGGGATTTGTGAACTCGATGACTGAGAAAAGTGCCTTCATGTTGTGTGTGGAGGAGTTGATGCATTCCCGGAGTGCGTTTTCTTGCGTTCTTCATGTGTCAGCGGTGGAAGTAGGCGAGGTTTTTGCTGGTTTGGCTATTCGGACATTTTTTCTCTAGTCGCCTCCCCTCCATTTTTTCTCTAGGTGCCTGGCAATTTTGAAGCATTGCACAAATTTGTAATCTGTGACTCAAGTCCAGTTTCCTTGCTGGGAAGAGATCTGTTGTGCAAAACAAAATGTTCAATTACCTGTACAAATGATGGAATTGCTATTCAGATGAATAGTGGTGATGATGATTCATATACGCCAATTGAAAGTGATTCTGTTAATGAAGAATTTCCACTGATTAGTTTCTATCCTGCATTTACAGTGCAAGATCTGCCAACTGATTTACAAGGTACAGTTACTTTAAAAGTTTGGGATCTTTCTGGAAAAAAAACAATGGTCTGATTAAAGGAGTTGGACCAGTTAAAGTCACAGTCACAACTAATGCAGTAGTTTTTCTGCAAACTCCTCAATATCATATGGCACCAGATGTAATTGAAGGTTTTACTCCTGTAATTGTAGATCTTGTGAAGCAGAGAGTTCTGAAAAAAGTACTGAGCAGCCCATGTAATTCTCCTATGTGAAAACTAAGGAGGAAATTTAGAATAGTTCAAGATTTGAGGACAATTAATGACAGTGGTCAAATGCTGTCCAGTGGTACCAAAGTCAGCAGTGATTTTGTTTCAGATCCCATGTGATGCAGAATGGTTCACGGTAGTGGACTTGTCACAAGCATTTTTCTGAATGCCTATACATGAAGATAGCTAGTTTATTGTCTGTTTTAAATTCTGTAATCGTGTATATTTCTGGTGTAGGATCCCACAGGCTTTTCAGAGTCTGAGTCAATATTTGATCAGGTGTTGAAAAAGAACTTAGAGTCATTGGAAATAGAATTTTTTGGGTTGCTTCAAAGACAAAGGAAGCATGCAGGCAAGATACTATTGCCCTGTTGAATCATTTGGGTGAGAATGGACATAAAGTGTCCCGAGCTAGGGGCGTGGCCAACATGGCTACCGGAGCGGCAGGATAATACTGCGGCTCCGTGCCTGGCCCACATAAACATCCTGGAAACGGCGTCCACCTTTCTCCCGGAGGCGGGCGCCGTCAATTCGACTATTCAGGACCACTGGCCGAGGCAGTGATCCTTTCCGCGAGGCCGGCGTCCCATCGTGCACCGAGGAGGAGCTGGCGGCCTGCGGTGTCAGCGCCAGTGGCCGCGACTGGTGAGTCGGCTCCTTGGTACCTCGGACCGGCTCCTCCCCTGGGCCTTCGGCGCTTGGCGCTTCTCTGGAGGGGCCCTCGGGAGACTGGGGGGAGCCGGAGAACGGGGAGATCCCCGTCCTGGAGGACGCGCCGCTGAAGTGGAAGTGGGCGCGGCCCGTCGTCCGGACCAGAGCTGATTCTGCAGTGCCGGGCCTGTCAAGGCGCCCGGCGCGGCGCTGCTTGGCGGACCGCGGTTGAACCGAGATCCCGCGGCCTACGTGGCATTCCCATTAATCTGACACCAGCTTCACAAACATATACCGGATGGCATTTGAGTCACTCGCTGTGGCCCCCCATCGTGCTGGAACATTGCATTCAACACGGCTGCGGCCTGATTGGGCTGGGGCCCCTGGGACCACACTCGACCCGGCTCAGCGGGCGGCCCGCGGTGGTGGGGCAGCCACCAGGCTCGCGTTGTCAGGTGAGACCGATTGGGAGTCCCTCTGCTGAGCCTTGGGCGTCCGGGCCTGTCGGAGCGTTGTAGTGCGCCACCTCTCTCGGCGACACAACTCGAGTCGCGGTGCGTAGGGAGATTGTAATCTCCCTCTAGGATCCTGTTCAAACGAAGTGGACATCAGTGGAATAGGGGTATGAGAGACACCCATGATTTTTCCGGCTGGGAGGGCGCGCGGCGTTGCTCTGGACCCTCGTCGACCCGTGTGTTCCCGGCCTGCTCCCTTGTTGTTGGTCCACGGCAGTTATAATATAATGGAAAGCTAAGTAGATACGCCATTTACCTTGCCCGCACTGCGAACTCCTCACATCCTGGCCTGAATTGGACACCCGGGCTCCGCTGTCGCGGAGGCTGGGGGTGGTATTGCGGCTCCCTGACGGAACTGGTGCTCCTGCCGGGCTGCGCCGTGCGGGACTGCGACAAACTTGACCAATCCACTGGCATCACCAACGGTATCATCAGTGCTTGCAACTTGGGAATCCCCGGGAGCATTGAATTCCGGGCTGTCTCCCCCTGACGAGGGGCACCACGCATATCAGCGGACCCAGCCGGATCCTGCTGGTCGCCGGGAGCGGCGGCTGCCGCGCCGCGGGGATCGGGTGGGCACCAGACTGGGTCAAAACTATCAAACGGAGCAAGAAAACTTAGAAACTAAAACAGAGACTAACATCAAAACAGATGCATGAAACCCCCTCCTGTACTACAGACCAAAAGAACTGGTGAGCGCGCAGAGGGAAGACCGAAGACGTGAACGATCGCTCCTGGCAGGCGACTACCCGGCAATCCTGGAGTAACGAACTGGCACAGGTCAACAAGAAAATCATGGTCAAACCAAAACACCCCAAAACGGGGTCCACGGGAGAAGGAGACCCTCCCCAACCGCCTGGCCAAGCAGAAACGCAATCGCTCACCCAGCTACAGCTGAATGAAACATTGCGCACGCACTCCCTACAATTCGATAAAATTATGCAAGCTATAATGGACACTAAATCCTCGTTAGAAGGGAAAATTGACGCCGCAGTGCAGGAAGTCTCATTGCTGCGGGCCGACCACTGCAAATTAACTGGAAGGGTCCACGACACTGAAAAGACACTAGAAACTATCCAGCCAGAAGTAGTGGAAATGAGAAATAAAATGGAAAAAATGGAACTAGACATAACACTACTACAACGCAGGGCAGAGGAAGCTGAAGGACGCTCCAGACGTAACAACATCAGATTCCTTGGAATCCCAGAAAGAATCGAGCAACCTAAGGCAGAGGAGTTCTTGGAGACCTGGTTGAGGAACACACTTAAAGAGCAGCACCCCAACACAACACCAGTGATCGAAAGGGCACACAGAATACCGGGCAGACCGCCTAGACCGGAGCACCTCCTCGACCTCTAATAGCTCGCTTCCTAAATTATAGGGACAGAGACTTAGGGCCATATGTACGAAATCTTTTTCCCATAGACACAGAATGGGTGAACTTCTTTGGTACATCTGGCCCTTAGTCCTTCAGCACTTCAGAACGTCTGACAAGATCATGCTTGAAAACAACAGAATAAACTGCCTACCCCGATTACACAATGGAGGTACAAAGCAGAAGAATCGCATATAACACAGTCAAGCAGTTGCTACGTGAAAAAGGCATCACTTACTCCTTCATGTTCCCAGCGCGACTACGCATCGTCATGGACGAGAAAACCCTAATGTTTCCTACCCCTGAAGATGCCTGGACATGGATCCATGCTAAAGGATTAGCCGATCCGACCAAGGAAGACACAGTATCCGAAGAATGGACTACCGCTAACTCCAGGAAGAAAAGGAAAAAGAACACCAAAACATCCTCCCGCCCCACAAAAGCGCAAATGGTATTGGAGCGTGCGCAAATAATAAAAGACACAAACTCATTCGCCCGTGGGGCAATGGATGCCAGGAGCGAAACGGACACTAATGACTCCGCCTCACATAGGGGAGATACGAGTCCACCCCCCTCTCCGTTGCTGGCGGGCCCGGACCTCACACCGCGATCGGCGGACGAACTTAAAACAAGTAGATCTGGCGGCCATGGCCCCCCCTCGTGGGCGGCAGCGACTGGGTTGCCACGGGTCACCGGCATCGGGCCGATGCCCCCGAGCTCCACAGCGAGTGACTGCCATTAGCACGAGCACCTATGACTGACTCTCCGAAAGCTGCGCAAGGTGAATGGAACTGTAGAAACGTGAAATATCCTGCAGGTGGGCCACCCAAAGGCCCGACATCAAGGATCCCACAACCCCCTATACCTAAACGGTATCCAAATGGACCTGATTCCTCTGGAAGACTCTTTAGGCACCGGTTGTGCCATTCTACCTAACGGACGCTTTCAGTCCACAATATCCTTTTTGTTGTTATATCTATCTCTCTTTTTTTCTATCTTTAAGCCCACTACGGGCTCACTCCTCAATCATCGGGGCTTGGGGGTCGGGGGCGGGGCGGTGGGGGTGGTGCGGGGGCGCCGGGCGGGTAGTTCCCTACACCTCAACACAAAACAATGAATAAGGAACCCAGTTATAATCTCATGACCTGGAATGTTAAGGGCATGGCCGGGACTAATAAACGTCACAGAATACACGCGTTCCTAAAACAACATCACATACATATAGCGATACTTCAGGAAACTCACATCATGCCCACAGAGGCTGCCCGGCTAGAAAAGAGCTGGTTGGGCTCAATATATAGTGCTGGCGACTCCTCCTTCGCCAGAGCAGTACTGATCTGGATAGCACAGGCTGTCCCTTACACAGTACAACACATCACAAGAGACAAGGAGGGCAGGTTTATACAATTGAGGGGGTTGCTGGATGGGGAGGAACTTACGATAAATGGACTATATGTCCCCAACATCAAACAAGGTGAATTTTTACAAACCAAGGCCTCAAAATTAACCAACGACCTAACTTCAACATGTATATGGGGGGGGGAGGGGTACATGAACTGCGTCCCACACATAGACAAAGACAGATCACACCCCCCACTCACGACCACCCAAATAATTAAAAACGCCCAAATACTGGACGCATGGATGGAAGAACGTCGACTGATCGACATATGGAGGCACTTGCATCCGCACGAAAAAGTGTACTCCTACTACTCCCCAGTACCCGAATAGACCTTATCCTCACCTCACAGAACCCAACACATAAAATAACGATTCCGCCAGGGTAATATCAGATCATTGCCCACTCATAGTACAAATAAGATGGGGCAGACCTCGCTCATGTATCCCTACTTGGCGATTACAAACACACCTACTACAAGACCCCCCTTTTAGGAAGGATATTGCTACACACATCTCAGCATATTTCACATCGAACGAAGGGACGGCCAGCACAAGGGCCATCGAATGGGATGCACACAAGACAGTTATACGTGGGGCATGCATAGCAACCACAGTAGGAGTGCGGCAAACACTTACGCGCGAACTCCGAGTATTAGAACAAGAAATTCAGTTAGCTGAAGGCGAATTCGCTAAAGGCTCCATAACATTGAAAACGCTCAGTAACATGCGTTCCAAATGGACCGAGTCAGATAACCGCCTTAGACACTTTGATTATCGTCATCACATGGCCCGCACACACGCGGAGGGCGACAGATCCGGTAAATTACTAGCGTGGCTTATAAAAAACAAACGCAGTAACACCCCCATAGGCGCTATCCGACTGGATTCAGGCCAGATAGTTAATACACAGGCAGAGATAAACAACACTTTCAAAGAGTACTATAGCTCGTTGTATCGGGCACGGCTTCCACCCACCAATGCCCATTTAAATAGCTTCTTCGACTGGGTCACCTTGAGCCACCTGACCGTTGCTCAAACTACAGAACTAGATAGCACGATAGAGATAGCTGAAATCCAACGAGCACTGCAGCAGTTGGCACACGGCAAAGCACCCGGCGGCGATGGTATACCCATAGAATACTATAGTACGTTTCAGCCGCAAATTTTGGCCCCATACTTGGTAATGCTAAAGGAAGCTTTGGAATTAGGCATACTTCCTGACTCGAGTCGGAAGGCGTTGATAGCAGTATTACCGAAGGGAGGCCGCAACCCTTTGGACATCAGCTCATACAGGCCATTATCATTACTAAACACAGATTGTAAATTACTTATCAAAATACTAGCCAATCGCCTGCTCCCATATATTTCAGAGCTGGTACATCAAGATCAAGCAGGCTTCATACCCGGTCGCAACACATTCCACAACATCAGGAATTTGCTGCGTCTAATGAGAAACTCTCCGGTAGAGGGTAATCAAGAGGTTGCAGTCTCATTGGACATAGAAAAAGCGTTTGATACACTAGGTTGGCCTTTCTTAACAGAGACACTCAAACGGATGGGTTTCGGGCAAGTATAGATTAGCTGGGTGAAAATACTATACACTGACCCAACAGCCAGGGTTAAGACGGGCGACACGATCTCCGAGAAATTCAACATTAGTAGAGGCACTAGACAGGGATGCCCGCTGTCCCCACTGTTATTTGCATTAGCGATTGAACCGCTGGCCGCCCGCCTTCGCATAATGGCCCCCGCGTGGGGCATATTGGACAGCCAGACACACCAAATAGTATCACTATATGCGGATAACGCGCTGATCTTCCTACAAGACCACACGGGAACCCTGCCGGGCCTGTTTGAACTCCTGGAAAAATTTAGCTCGGTGGCAGGGTTAACAGTGAATTGGACAAAATCCTGCATATTCCCTATGCGCCCGGTCCCCGAGGCATCGAGAACACTAACGAGCCCGAGTGGCCTGAAATGGTGTTACACAACATTTAAATATTTGGGTGTGAATATATACCACGACAATCAAGACCTTAGAGATGGTAACCTTGGCCAAGTGATCAGATCAACGAGAGGCTCTTTACCCTTCTGGTGCTCGCTCCCACTATCCCCGATGGGTAGAGTGGCTATAGCAAAGATGATAGTACTGCCCAGTCTACTTTATTATTTTATGGCATTGCCCTTGATACTCCCGAGCTCCTTTTTTAGACTACTGAATAGCTTACTAACGGATCTAATATGGGGCAATGGTCGTAGACGCGTTGCATTAACAAAAGTGCTCCAACCGCTCAGGCTGGGGGGACTGGGTGCCCCCAGATTTGAAGCATACTACGCAGCTGCCCAGATACAATGGATATCTACATGGGTCGGTAATCCAACCGGGGCCGAAACACAGAGTGTCACTAGAGCTTGGCGGCACAGAAATAATGCAAAACCTCATGAATCGAACTGATCCAGCACACACTAACAACATGCTGCTGCACACCGCGCATTGGGCTTGGGGCCGATACGCCTTGCAAAACGCAAAATACTCACCAAGGATTCCACTACTGGCTCACCCGACATTAGCAAAAATAGCAGCAAAGGAGGGCCTGAATGTGTGGGGTAACAAGGGCATACATACATTGGGAGATATTTATCAGGATGGACAACTTCAAACCTATGAGGCACTAACCGACAGACACGCGCTGGGCCGGGGAGGATTTATAGCTTACGGAGCAGTCAGGCAGGTAATGCGAGAATACTGGAGAAAGGGCAACTCAGAACCAGAAGTTTCCCCTCTGCTCCATGAGCTGCTGGGGACCACGAATACTCCATCAAATATATCGAACATATACAACATCCTCACAACCCAAGCGGAACACAAACAGGAACAAGCAAAAAATAAATGGGATCATGTACTACCGGAACCACTATCCCCCAATGCGTGGGAACAAGCAATGAAAATGACTCGCGAGGTCTCACGTAATCCCCGCTTCCGATACACACACTTTAATTATGTGCATCAGACTTACCTATCACCACACTGCATAACACGCATGTTTCCCCGTTCACCGCAAACATGCCCTAGATGTGAAAGGCCACTTTCTATCACATGACATGGGAATGCCCCCCGATCCAGAACACATGGATAGAGAAAGTAACGTTACTGGCCGAATGTACAGACACCGCACTATCTCCTACTCCTGAGGTATGCTTGTTGGGCATAACACCCCACCCCAAGAAACGCAAACGCACATATAAATGCATTGCTCTGGATTTGGTGCTGTATAGATGCCTCATTGCCATGAAATGGAAAGCCCCTGGTGCTCCTAGTATTGCCCTGTGGCGAGAAGAGGTAATACGATGGACCAAAGCAGAAACACAAACACTACAGAATTTACTGGATAAGGGTATATTAGCTAAAGGCCTAGAGATATGGAACCTATTCTTGACAGCCGCAGAAAACAAAGACGATGAACGCCCCCCCTAAACAGATGTGCAAGAGATAATGGATATCACGTCAATGATCACAGTAAAACAGTACCATACAGACTGATCAAGGAATACGGGGAGGTGGGGAAAGAGTGGAGAAAGGGAAAAAGAAAAAAAAAAGGATGAACCAATATAAAACTGTAATACCCCTCACAGGTGCCCCTAGGAGCATCTTCGGAGTCCCGACAGGCTCCGGCAGACACTGGGGATGGGGAACTTCGTACACTGCTGGTCCTTGATGTGGTGACCCGTTGCCCATGTACGGCGACTCACGGCTAGCAGTGGGCTGGTCCCCTGTGGCCTGGGGGCGATTCGGCTGCGCGTGGGTGGGGCGTTGTCGCAGTGATGAACACGTACCCGCTCTGCATGGGACGAGGGGTGTGCCTCTTGCCCCTGCGGCGGCTGGCCCTCCCCCCTACTCCCCCTTCCCTCCCCTCGGTCTAGGCCCTCTGGAGCCACCTCAGCTCCTATCTTACTCTCTCTCTATATATATATTTTTGTTTGAATTACTACGCATATTTTGAATGCACCTTGTATGGAGAAACACAACTCTCAGAACCCAATTCGGGTAATTGTACACTCATACTGGATTTGCAGAATGTGCATAAGTGATAATTACATGTATACTGTATGTTGGAACATAATGTAACCTCTTGTATTTCATTTAAATGTTGCCATTCGGCTGGTAAAACAATAAAAACATATTTAAAAAAAAAAGGGTCCCGAGCTAAATTACTGTACTCAGAAAGAAGTGAGATATTTGAGTCACCAAGTAGAAACAGGTGCAAGGAAAGTTTCCAGAGAAAGAGTTGCAGCTATTTTGCAAACATAATCCTCCAGTTACACCAAGAGATGTCAGGATGTTTTAGGGAATGATGAGCTTCTGTTGCTAATGGATTCCCAATGTTTCTGTTATTTCAAAGTCATTGCAGAGACTGACCCACAAAGATATTTCTGACCAAGTGCCTTTTGATGAAGCTTGTATGAAAGCTTTTACTTAGCTGAGAAAGAGTCTGTGCAGAGCACCATCTTTGGGAATGCCTGAGTACACAAAACCATTTTTGTTGTTTTGTCATGAACAAGATTAGTGTGCACTTTCTGTCTTTGTACAGGTAGATGGTGGTGTAAATCACCCTGTAGCATATTTTTCCTGCCACTTTGGACTCAGTGACAGCAGCTTTACCTGGCTGGTTGCAGATTGTGGTGGCAGTTGATTTATCCTTCACTCAGTGTGAGAGCATTGTGATGGAACATCCTTTAACTGTTCTTGTCGCACATTATGTCAAGGTTTTGCTTACCCGAATAAAGACCCAATATTTAACGCAAGGCTCACAAGGTGAGCTTTTGAATTTAGGCTCGCCTAACATGTCCTTGAAGAGGTTCACTGTGCTTAACCCAGCAACCTTGCTCCTAGTAGACAATGTTGGAATTAAGAAATTAAAAGAAGTTGAACATGACTGTTGGGAGGTTACTGAATTGTGTACGAAAACTAGACATGACATTTAGGATACTCCGTTAGAGGAAAATGATAAAATTATTTTTGTTGATGGTTCCTGTCTAAGAGATAATGCGGGAACATTGAAATCTGGGTATGCTGTGTGTACAATTTCCTGAATACTCGAAACTTCATGGCTTCAAATAGTATTTTCTGCACAAAAGGCTGAATTAGTGGCTCTTACAAGCATGGCTTAAAGTTACAATTTTTTTACAGACAGTCAATATGGATTTGGCTTAGTGATTTAGATTTGATTTTGTTTGTTAATTAAAACCATAACAATTTTACCATGTACATAAAATACATCCAGTATGATTAAAAACTTCCTGTTAAGGGTATTTACATATAAAAATAAAAGAAAAAACAGTTGTGCATGGAAGGTCGGGCTGTTTTGATCATACCGTAGACGGTTAGAGACCTAAACAATGCTTGTTTTGCAACAAAAGGGATAAGTACTTGACAAACTTACAGTTTACAGTTTAGTTGGGATTGTGCGGGTTGAAACAGGCTACTATGGCTCCTCTGCAAGTCCCTATGCCTCTGTTGTTGAACATTTTCTTGAGGAACCTCCTTCAAAGGTCTAGCAGACCCGGGCAAGTGCAGATTATGTGTGCAAGATCTTCCTTGTGGCATGGAGAGTGCCTCCAGGACTGCGAAGTAGTGTTGCTCCATGATGGAGCATTGGCCAGGGTTGGCAAGTTTCCATATCGCATTATCATTAACTGGTGTTTCATGTGTGGCACATAAGGAGTGGAAAGATAGGCAGCCAGTTCTAATTTGGTATAGTGCCTTAGAATAATCCACTTGTGTGCATGGGCACTACATTCGACTTTGTCTTGTGTGAACGAAAGTAATTTGCTGACCTTGCTAACACCTCTTCCGAATGATTTGTATGTCAGTGCTCCCTCCTAAAGATCTGGGAGCCGAAGTTGGCTAATAGATGACCGAAGGTACTTATTATAGGTTGAGTGTTGGTCATTTTCTAGAGCCCGCCAAAGTGAATTGTTCAATTTGTCGGCTGAGTGACTATTTTTGAACTAAGTTTTTGCCGCCTCTGCTTTTGCTGCCACGTCTTGCTGTACTAGACCGAATTCCAGGTGTAGCTGCGCTGGTGAGGCTGAGTTTGGTAGTTTGAAAACTGGCTGGAAAACCTTGAGCTGGATTTTATCTATCATGGGCTCTTCCACGCTGTGCATAGCCACTCTAGCATAGGTTAATGTGGGGAGCAATTTGACATAGACAGTTAGCAGTGAGAGGGGTGATGGACTATGTAGCCGTTTGGCCAGGAGGGAGAAAGCATAGGTTAATGCTGAAGCTCTTTGCACAATGTGTTTCTTCTGTTGACTGAAGGTGCCTTGATCATCTAGAATTACTCCTAGGTATTTGTAGTACCGCACTGGCTCCAGCAAAATGTTGTTTAAAGACATTCTTGGCCTGAGAGTCTGCCTGCATCCTACCTGCATTATTTTGGATTTGGATAAGTTGATTACCTGCTGGTTGGAGTAAATGCAGTTGGCCATATTATTTAAACATCTTTGTAGACCGACCTTAGTGCGGCTAAATAGTACCAGATCGTCCATGTATTAGAAGTTTGTCACTGAAATCCCTCCCAACACGGGATGGTGAACATTTCCCGCATCAAAAGCTGGAGTCAGGTATGCCATAAACAGGTTGAACAGATGAGGGGCAAGCCCACATCCTTGTTTCAGACCAGGAGTTATGGGAATTTTCCTTGAAAGCCTCGTGCAAGCTCAGATTTGTATTCATACCCACGTGTCCGAGTATAAAGAGATTATTGCATTCAGGCGGGAGGCCGGGAGACCCCACCGCTTCTGTTTGCTCCAAAGCAGATGTCTGTTCACTCGATCAAAGGCGGCCTTAAAATCAATAAAGTCAAGATGTAGTTTTCTATGCCGCCAACTGCTCTATGAGAAAGGAGGTTATGAGGGTATTCGTCGTGGTGCCCAGCCCTTTCCTAAAGCCTGTTTGGTTGGGTGGAATATATTGAGTTTTTCTGACCAGGCAGTCAGTTCTGCAAGAAGCAGGGAGGTGTAGTTTTTTTGCATCAACGTCTATAGGGGCAATTAGTCTGTAGTCACCTGGATTATCTCTGTTACCTCCCTTGAAAATAGGATTGACTATAGAGCTTCGCCAGCTCTCTGGGATGGCTCCTCCTAGGCTTGCTTCCTGATATAGGTGGGGGGTCAGCACTTCCGACCAGAAGACTGCTTCTTCCCTGAAGATGGCTTGTGGGAGGCCATTTGGCCCGGGAGCTCCTTCTCCGGGGGCCTTAAGGAGTACTCAATATGTTCTGTCAGTGGACAGAGTGAGATCAATCATCTCCCCATCATCCAGCGGGAGGATGTTCCCCTTTCAGGTGTCCATGATGGTAATTGAGGGGTATTTCCACAGGGTTGACACTCAGACAAATTGTTTTATGGTAGCTCACCCAGTCATTTTCAGAGATGTTTGAGTTATTAATTAAGTTCCCTCGGGTATTTAAATAGTTGACGACTTTGCAGATGAAGATAGGGCTATTATTGTGTCAGATGACCAGCATAGTCGCTTGAAGCTTGTTGACTCTATAGAACCCACCTGTACCAGGACATAGGGGTGAACAGGTAGGGAGGACCTAAGGGTAAATTTTTGGTAGGAATGGTCGCTAGATGTGGTGTATTTTATTTTGAATTGATGTACCGAGGGAATCAGAGGCAGTGTAACTAAGGTGTGATCTAGGATAGACCATGAGTTGGGACTGTGGAAAGTGTGGCCGTTCACCTTTTTATTGCTGCCCGCTTGCGAGAAGGGCCAGGATAAATATATGAGTTGACCAGCAGCATCGGTGGTCTATCGTTAGTGGTCCAGTTGCATAGTTTGATCACTTGGCAGTCTGGGCCTTCTTATGGGAGCTCTTCTGTATCCATTTTCAAGTCTAATGAGAAGTAGACTGGTAGACCACCACTTGGCCTTCCAAATTGCTTGTGCTTAACTGTGTTTTTTTGGTAGGACGTGAAGCCCAACAGCAGAAGATCCTGTTGAGACCAAGTTTCCTGAATTGCAATTATGTCCATGTGGTACCAAGCTTTAGGAGGATAACTTGTTATATTCCAGGATAGAAGCCTTAGGTGTTTGAGCTGAACATGCTTCTGGTGATGGTTTTTCTCATGCGAGGTGAGGAGCATTAAGAGCCCGTGGGAGCCACTCCCATCTGGCGCCAGCGGGTGACGTTCGAGTGTGGATTGGATGAATTATTTTTTTGCTTGACTGCATGAGGGAAGCACCTAGAGCACCCCACAAAACCATTAAAGGTTCTGCATCCGCTGCAAACGGAGCCTTAGAGCTTGAAAGCAGAAACTGGTATCTGTCCCACTCTGGACTGGTTATAGATATCCTATAGATATCCCCAGGTCTCGAAGCGTGGCGCAAAGGACAGGATTTGGTCCACTATTTCTACTGATTCCCAGGTTGTTAGAGTAACTTCTGGTTGGTTGTTGCTTTAGGTGGATGGAACTCCACAGTGGTTAATTCTGCTGAGGACAAGGTGTTAAGCTCTGGAATCAATATTTAAGAGCCCCACTATGTTCCCTCTATTAGGGATATCATGGTTCCCCTTTGAGGTAAAGTGTGGTTAAAACCGCAACTTAAGATTGAATCACTTGTGACTTAAAGGCAGTGGTTGCCGTGCTGTTGCATTTTGAGCTGGTGCCTTTGTTAATGTTTTGAGGCATAGAGAAGTGCTAGGATGGAGGTTGGGAGCTTCTATGTTTGACACCCCACCAGGTCTGCCTGGAGATTGGATTGGTGGTCTTCGATTCGACTGGGGAGGAGTAGCTTTGTACAGAGTTGGATCATGCATAAGTGCTGTTCCTGGCCCTGCCACAACCATGCGACCATGGGTTCCTGCATTCAGTGTTAGCCTGCTGTTTACAGGAGGGCAGTTTCTTGCTTCACAGTATTAGCTCATGAAGCATCCGCGTTGGTAGGTTGGGGCCTTTGGCCAGGTGTATAACCAGGAGACAACGGACTTGTGATTTTTAATCTAGTGTTGACTTGTTGGGCAGAGGACTTGTCCCGAGGAAAGCACCTTGGTTGTTTAGACTAGGTTGCTTTGCTTGACTCCTGCCAGCAGGCTGGGGGAGGAGTATGAGCCTGCAGCGGTTTCTGTCCTTGCTGCAATCTGTAGTTGATCAGATTCTGCAAGTTGCATGTGTCCTAGATGACAGTGATGGGGGTGTTGCCCTTTTTTGGCAGAGGCGAATTGGTTATCAATGTTGTCCTGTTCTCTTATCCTCTGGTTTGCGTTTGTTCCATGTGGTTCCATCCAGATGGCTTGAGATTGAGACTGAGCTGTCGATGGTTGTTGGTCCTATGGCAAACCTGTTTTGCCCAGAGTCTGGCGATAGGCTGGAGCCGGCCTGTTCTTGTTCCTGATTTGTTTCACATTAGGGAGGGTAGTGCTGTGTATCATTGAGACTGATAGAAATGATTCTGCCAGAACCAAGGCGCTGATGCATTCCGGTGTGTTAGTGTCTTTTTCAGCCTTCTTTTGGGCAGAGTTGTCAGATTGTTTAACAAATATTGGACATATTCTGTTGCTTGCTCCACCCTTGTATTCAGTTTGTTTCTTCCTGGCTTTCCTTAAGAGTTTGCGTTGTCTTTTAGTTATTTTTGAAAGGGGGGATACGTTGCTGTTTGGGGTTGGCCCTTCCAATGAGGCTTCCTTGGGATGTGGCTGAGTGGCTGGGATGATTATTTGTGGGTTACTAATCAGATAGTGTTGAATGAGATCCACTTCAAGTTTTTGGGAAGAACTTACAGATGATACCGTCATTATTGCTTCATGTTTACTGTCGGCCTGTAAGGATTTTAAGATGTTTGATAGGATGTCTGGAAGTGCTGCTAGTTTGTCCATAATTGGGCTGCAGGAACATTGCTCTCGGATTGATGTGAGGCCTGCATGGGGTTTCACTATTAGAGATGATAGAATATCCATTTTTTAAAATGTATTCCTGTAATTTGCTCTGCCATTAGGTTCATGATGTTGATCTGTGTGTCCAGCTTGGCAGGCAGGCCAGTGGCGGGGAGGCTTCCTTCCACTTTTTCCTTGTGCCATCCACTAACGTGTCATCAGCAAATTGAGTCTCCCGTCACCAAATCAAAACCTTTGGTGTAGTGCCCAACGTTGGGCAGTAGTGGTCACAGATAGGTTTCATGACCTCTTCTGGCTCACCAATTAGAAATGGTGATAAAATTAATGATTTGTTACAAGCCCTATAATTACCTGAGAGGATTGCTGTGGTCAAGTGCAATGCACACCAGAAATCAAATGATTTTGTTTCAATGGGAACTGCTTATGCGTATCAAGTTGCAACATTTTGCATGTAGAACTGCTTCTCTTTTAATGAGAAATGGAAACAGTGTTGATGAAGTGAATGCAAGTTAAACGTTAGCAGAAATTGATACACGTGAGGAAATCAAAAATGTGCAAGAAAATGTTTCTGAAGAGGAAAAGAAATGTTGGATAAAATGGAAATGTTTTCAACAAAACAGTGATGATATCTGGGTTTCAAATGAAGGACAGGTAGTTTTGCCAAACTGTCTACTGACGCAAAAGGCAAGATACAATCATGGTCAAGCACACATTGGCAGAGATGCAATGGTTCACACATTTTAACAATCTTGTTTCAACCCAAAATGTTGACAGGTTACTGTAGCAATTTGTCATAGATGTGTTATGTGCCAACAAATGAATGTGGGGAAAAGAATAATTGTCAATTTGAGTCACATTGGAAGAGCAGGAGGTCCTTCGATACAATACAAATGAATTTGATTGAGATGCCTGTGTGTGGTGGTTTGAAATACGTATTGGTGATTGTCTGTATTTTAGTCACTGGATTGAAGCCTATCCCTCACGTAGAAATGATAGCCTCACAGTAGCAAAGCCCTTACTTAGGGAGTTAATTCGTACTTTCGGGTTTCCAGCCTCTTTAGAATCAGACAGAGGAAGTCAATTCAATAATGAGGTGATAAAATGACTATTTTCAGCCTTAAACATTGAGCAGAAGTTACATTGTAGCTATCGCTCTGAAGCTTCTGGATTAGAACAAATGAATGATACTCTGAAGGCACGACTTGCAAAGATGTGTGCATCCACAAATCTGAAATGGCCAGATGCATTCCCTTTGATGAGCATGTGAAATACACCTGATAGAAAGACTGGACTCCCCTATGAAATCCTCATGGGTAGGGCAATGAGGTTGCCAGCTGTTCTTGCAAATGCTCTTGTGAATAAAACAAACAATATGGTGCTGGATTACTGCAAGAGTCTGGCTAATGTGGTTCACTTTTTCTCTCACCAGGTGGAAGCTACAGCCGTGCCAACATCCCAAGATGAATGTCACAGTCTGCAAGCTGGTGATTGGGTGGTCGCTAGGAGGCACTTGCAGAAGACTTATATGGAACCTAGGTGGAAGGGCCCGTGCCAGTGGTGCTCATGAAGACAACTGCTGGGAAGTGTGCTGGGATCCCGAACTGGGTTCATGACAGCCACGCTCAAAAAGTGCACTATCCTTTGGATGATGAAGAAGAGTGGTTGAGAGTACCAAGAACTACTATACAGTATCAAGGAGTAAGAAGAGACTCTTGAGACAGAAGCGGAGACAGTGCAAACTTGTGAAGATCCAGCTACCCCTCAGAGGTGAGAGGTTCCTGAAGTTGCTCAAGCATCAGCAAACATAGCAGGAGAGTTAGAGGAGAACTCTTCCAGAAGCAGACGATTGGGAAGATCAGTTGAAACAAATCATGTTTCCTGAATCAGCTGAGGAGGGAGCTGAGTTGAATCAAAGTTATATAGATTTGACTCCTCCTGAATTAGCTAGTGTTGTAGGTACAGCAAGTCAAAGTCAAAATCCTGCTGAATCAAGAAGAGTTCTTGAAATTGCTCTTGAACTGAGTTTTGAGACTACATTGTCAACTGAAGAAGAGAGACATTATACACTAAAAGTTATTAGTGATCAATAAAATATGATCTACTGAAAGACTTTCGAAAACCTGATTTTGAAAAGCTGCTAAACCAATTTTTGACAAAATTCTGGAGAAAAGTCTGAACGCTCTCGTGAATAACTGTAAAGAAGACTGAAGAATAGTTTTGTTTTTGACTGCTAAGGTAAATATTTTTCTTTTCGTCCGCTTCCTAATTCTTTAAAGGACATGGATAACAATCACAAATGCGTTAAAAACAATAGGTGTGGCAAATGTATGTGTATTGGTTTTGGAATTGTATGTGTGCGCTAGTAAGTTTGTTATTGATTGTATGAGTGCTTCTAGCAAAGCTAAAACGAACTGTACACCTTCTTCAGAGACTAGTACATTTTCGTAGTTAGAAAAGTTGAATAGAGATGAGCCATACGTGCACTTAAACAACTCACAAGGAGGCCTTTCTTCTAAAGCTTTCTATTGTTTGCTGTATGAATTATGTTGAGACGATGAATGTGAGAGAATGTTATGTTTGCACACAGATTCCTTCATCAGTGCAGGAAAGAATTACTTACCACAGCTTGACACTAACATAAGGAATTAGTTGCAGGATTTTATTAACAAGGCTTTATGACCAAGAGTACATACAATATTTCTATTCTAACTTTGATTTAGTGTTTTCTTTTGTTCTGATTACCCAACAATTGAGTAGCATAGCTAAAGAGAGAAATATTGATATTGTGGGAGGTTTCTTCGAGCCTCCACTAACATTTGGTGTGGCCTACACTCACAGAAACAACTTGATATGCTTGCTTTCGCCAGTAGAAAAATCTTTTCTAGATCAAACTGATGACAGAAGAAAGGATTGAAGGAGAAAATAGAAAAAGGGTTAGGAAGGAGGAATTTTAGAAATTATTATGCATATAATGAGACTAAAACACAAGGAAAGCTTGCTTTAGATTTTCAACATGTAGAAATGCAGTGTGTGTACAGACCTCAATCCAGAATTGATACTAAGTTTGTGTGAAGGAGTGAGTGCAGACATGTATTTCTTTTTAATAATACATGGGGCTTTATGTTAAATGGACACGATCCTGCGATTCCTGGAGTATATTACATTTGTGGAAAGAATGTTTATTATTGTTTTCCAAGGGGATGGTATGGGGATTGTTATTTGGAAATTGCATTCCTGAAGATTTACTAGATTGACAATATCGATGACACACGTCATGAATGAATTGCAAAGACCAAGATCAAAAGGAGCAACTTATTCTGAAATAATTGGGGATATATTTGGAGAATTTATTTGTAAGATTTGTTCTGAATGCCATGAAAATTAGAAAGTGGTCTACTATTGTGGGTAACATTCTGACTGATTTTACTGGAGCCATAATTTTAATGGATGTGGAAATGGCTGAGATACGTTCAATGGTTCTTCAGAAACGTTTTGCGTTAGATATACTTTTGGCAAAGGAAGGCAGAGTCTGCCAGATGCTGAAAGCAAAACATTGTTGCATGTATAAACACGACCATAGTAAAGGAATTAGAAATATTATTAAAAACCTGACAGATTCAAATTCAGACTTAAAAGAGCCAGGAGTATGGAAAAATATTGGCAAAGGTGTTACTAAAGTGAAAAATTGTGTGGGTAATCTTGGTCAGGGTATTGTGGGAAAAATATTCAAACCATTATTAATTTTGGTTGCATGTGTCATCTGTATAATCAGATTTTTTTTAACTGTACATACTGATAGAAAGACGAAGAATGAAAAATGAACAGAGGAGGGAAGAAATTAAACTAGAAAAATGAGAAGCAGATACTTTCATGATTTAAGAAAAACTGGAGAAAACCGAGAAATGATAGATATTCTAGACAAACTAAATTTTGAACTGACTCACAAGTATTAATACAAGTTTTAGTAAGTATTTTGTTTATGTCAAACATTCATTAAAGGAGGGATTGTTCACACATTATTAGTAAAAATTGTGACATTAAAATATAGTGTGAAATAACATTAAAAGGCCTTTTTGAAATTGTGTATTAATAAATAAAAACATGTGACTGTTATGGTGGACACTATAAACAATATGTATAAATATGAGAAAATAATGTTTAATGAAAATGTAGTGTTTTTAATTATAATTAAATGTTCTGAAAAATGAGTATTAATATGTACTAAAAGGACGAATAGTTTAAATATTATGAAATGTTTGATTCTTCATGTTTTAGCATTGGTTTTAAAAGTCCTCACTTTTAAACAGTTTTCCAGAGGCAATGTTTTAAAAGTGTTAACTCTACAAAATTATGTTTCTTTACGCATCCTGCGTGACTTGCTCACTGTGGAAAAGTTATGTTCTTATGTTGTAACATTTGTCTGTCTTTCTGGGATGAGAATGTGTATGTACCCAGGAACAATAGTCTTCAGTGCTCACGTATAACCTGCAACAATTGTGTTCTACTGCAGAAACTGGTGACCAGGAGTAGAGAAGACGAGCCAATTGTGAATGGAGAACCTAAAGAAAAGATACTTCTAGAACATGGATGAAGAGTTATTGGCGGAACATTAAAACACCCCATAGTCTGACCAATAGAAACTTAGTTGCTTTCTAGGGATTTGATATATTAAAGCTTAGGTGATGTAAGCTCAGATTTTCCTATTCTCAACTAGTGAAATGATGTGTTCCTGTTTCTTAGCTCTTTGCCTATGATTGTCAGTTCAGATGCATTAAGGCCACACATTACTGAACTGTTCCTTATTATGCCATTGCTCAATGAAGACCAGAAGATGCTCCGCTGATGAAGATGCCGCTGCTTGTTGATCCATTTAGAAGAGGTATAACCAAATGTGCATTTGTCTTTCTTGCTGATTTTTATGTTTTCCCTCTTTAGATAATCCAACCGCTATTTTTGGTTAGCACCATAAACAAATGTTTTCTGAATTGTTTTTGTCTTCTTTTCTTTTTGCATGAAGCCTAACATGCTTATCAAATTGGAGTAATAGTTAAGGATGTCTAATCCTAAATTCTACTGATTCATTTAATTTGGTTGTAAATAATTCATCTGCGATGACTAAGTGTATTCCGTTTCTATCATTCATCTGGTATTGTTATTCTGCATGGTGATTCTTGAATGCTTAATGCTAAATATTCTCTCTAGGTTAAGATTCTGTTGAAGGTTTGGTCAACCTGTGTTATTCTTGTATTTTTATCATTTGGCCTTGTGTTTGATTTACGTGATCTTAGCATTCCTAATATAAAGGGCAATACATGTTTAAACTTTACTAAATTGTTGTGGTGATTCATGGCCACTTGTGTCATGGTGTGTATAAATTACTAACTCCAAATTGAAAGTGATGTTTATTGATTTGATATTGTTAATGTTGATTATTAGGATGTTATCACACTCCTATCTGAGTCTAAAGATTTGAGCCGACCTCTAAGGGTAATTGATGGTTATCCTATACGTGTCACATTATAAATAAATTATCAAAAGAAATGTAGGACTGGGCACGTCCACACAGGTCAACTTTACAACTAACTAAATTACGGAAATACATGTGTGGAAAGGAACACGTGGGCAAAAGACAAAAAGCATTAAAAGGACAAAAATAATTTTGAAAAGATGATCTCACACTGCAGGTCACTAAGTTTGGCAAAAGATAAGTAAAAAAGAGAAAGCATCATCATATCAGAAGCTCAGTCACAAGTCTTCTGAGGGGGGAAATAAAGGATTCTAAATCTAAAAAGGAAATTTCAAGGATAAGGGCAGATGGCAGAGAGAAAGATACCCCTCCAAGAGTACAGCATTCAGGTAATCTTCATCAGCAAGACATCTCCAAGCATCAGGAGCTCTCTGCAAGCTGTTCATGGCTGCTCAGGACGGACCATAACTGCTCAAAATTCAAACGTCCATCATATTTTAAACTTGACAAAAAAACTCTGGTTCGTCAAAGTTATCAGTTCATGTCAGGTTGAAGGGGCACCATCCAATGGCAATCAATCATGAGACATCACATTGCAACAGACCACTTCTTTTCCAAGTCTGTCATGGGAATATCTCACTTCTGTGTGAATCAATGCACAATTGAAACAAAGGTATACATGCTCAGTTCATGTTCCTGCAATGTACTGTTTTCAAGGACACAAGAAGGCATCTTTCCACATTTAAACAATGGGGTCTATTACAAAAAGACTTTGATTCTCAAGGCTACGAAATCTGAAAGAAGATTTGATGTTCCGAAAAAATGATAATTCAACAATTTTAGAGGACTGCAAAATGCAAGCTCTGCAGGTCTCACTTATGCTAACATAAAATCACAAAAAAACGTTGAATTAATTTGTTTTACTAAAACACATGTAATATGCAAACTTTTAAATTCAACATTAATAACATTTTATCAATGAGTAATGCATTGAATTTCAGATGAGAAAGCGTTTTATTGCATTTAATTAAGTACAACAGAGACGTGCATTTCTCTCACTTTGCACACATTTTTAAACTCATTAATCTTTCTTGAATCACAAGAAATTCAATATTGTTTCTGTATGCACTGTTAGTCTAGAGTCTAAATTACATTTTAACATGTCTCATTCTTCTAACGTGATTTAATTCAAAGGGGCACCCAAGTCGAACTCTGAAATACAAACAATCACACTTTTAAATTGTGTTTCAGTTTAGCCTTCTACATTAGTTTTTCACTCTTTTACTTTCATAAACAAACTGTCACATCCTGATGATTTTTGTGGCATGAGGGACATCACTAAATTTTAAGCTCTATTAGTCCCTCCTTCGATAGTAAAATACACCATAACAAAAAGGACAAATTCTCTTTCAATGAGACACTTAAAAAAATGAATTACTTTATTCTGATGAAGTCTGTTGTAATCGTCCAGTCTGTTGAGGTTACGATAATAAATGCTTCCCCTAATCTCAATTTCTATCACTCTTTCTTCTGCCTAGTCTTGGCTCATTTCTCTTTCCATATCTTGTATAGTTTGTAAACTCCAAGTGTAACTATGACACACAAAGCCACAATATACGTTAGCTTCTACTATTTCCTTTCCCATGTTCCCAAACCATTCACCAATGGCTGAGAAAACACTTCCAATAGCTTCCCATGCACCAGGGGCTGTCAGACTTTTCAGGTCAATTTTCAAATGGGTGATAGTCGAGATATATTATATCTCATTACTATTGTGATGAATGTACGTGCAAAAATGTTGTGCATGTAACTTTTTACATTATCCTCTTCTCTTTGCAAGCAAACTGTCTAATGCAAGGCAATTTTGCAAAACCATTGATCTCACAGCAACCATCTCCGTGTCCATTAACAACATAGCTCCTGCAGTGTCAGTAGATAATTTGTCTACTGCTTTTGATACCTTCCTAATCTTGACGTCATTCAAGATTACTCCCACTGATGGAATTATGGCACCAAAAATATCTCCCTCTATCTCTGAGGCACTCGCTCCTCTTTTGACTCTGGAGTTTGCTTTCTCATTCCAACCCCCAATGTTATCCATATGATACATTTTCAGAAAGACTACTCCCAGATAACATGTTCCATACCAGCCTTCTGGTAGCTTTTAATAGGGGTTTTCCCACATATGAAATGAACACCTGGTATGGTGGGATCCTTTCTATTTAACATAAAGGTCCATGTGCTTCTAAACACAAAAACATGTCTACATTCACTAGTTCCTACAAAATGAGTGTCTGTCTTTGACTTCCATCTATACACGCATAATTTCACTACCTGTTGCCAGTCTAAGGCTAAGAACCCTTGACTATTCTTCACTGCGGCATGTGTGGGTCTCTTTCCCAATCTAATACTATAACTCCCTGATCCCAATTTGACTTTTTGTCCTACTTCTTTCCTCAACTTGTCCAATGAACTCTTTTTCTACTGGGCTATGTATGCAAGTCAAATTATTCTTGTGGGCAAACACTGTTCCAAAGGTCAGGGTAGGTCTAAAGAATCCTCCAACAGTGTCAATGTTTTTCACTTTAGCCATGCTACTCAGGTACTTCATATTGGTCACAAAAGAAAATACTAAGTAAAAATTGGAATACACGTGTTATTCCTGCTCATACAACCGAGTTAGTAACAGACTACAAGAAATTCTATATGTTAGTGGCAAACTTTGATAAGTGATTCCTTCCTGCACTGATGAAGGGATTCATGTGTATACATAGCAATCATGAACTTCCATAGTTTTAATATATTTGTATAACAATTTGCAATACACATTTGATGTCAAATCTCACTTACAAATATCATTATGTAAAAGACATCTTCATACATGGGAATCTGATCTGTGAATGAATCTTCTGAATTTGGGGCACTTGTGACTGACATTTTCTCAAACTCTTTCTCAACATGCAAGCTGAATCCAACAATCATCAAAATCAAAATCGCACATACTTATGTTAAACCTACACACACATACTTACATTTACTCCTCTTACTTTGATCGGGGTTCATGGCTTGTCTAGACTCAGACCACATTATGCGTCTAATCCAAAATTAAAAAAGAAAATCTTAAAAAAAAAAAAAGGCTTCGATTATTTTATTGTGTCTTTTCAGTCTTTTGTTTGAGCAAGGCAAAATCAAAACAGTTTCTTCAAAAACAAAAATAAAATGGATGTAATTGTTCACAAAGTTGCATAATTTTCCAAAAACTTAATTGAGAGCTTCTCTACTTGCAAATGTTCAAACGCTCCTACAGAAAATTCAAATGTCTCTAAGAATAACGCATCTGATAATCACTAATAATCACTTCCAGCAAATAATGTCTTTGTTCATCAAGTGGCAATGAGGTTTCAAAGTTCATTTCCAAAGGAATTTCAATTTCTAAAATGTTCAGCTGGAGTCAAATTGTTAACACAAAAGCCAACAAGCTCCTTCTCCTAGTCATCACTTGTGAATAAGTCCATTTGGGAGCCAAATTTCTGCGACTTGGCACTCTTTCTTTTTGACCTACTTGTTTCACGACCTTTTGTTTCACTGTCACTTTGATCTGATTCTTCAGTTACTTCAGCAATGGTAGGAGGCACTTTTATAACTGGCTCTGGGCTTTTCTTTGCTGGTACGACTGTGGTTTCAACATTAATTGAGCTAGCAGGAGTCACTTGACTCTGCCTCAACCCTGCTGTACCTTCAACTGATATTGACTCACTAAGAACTTCACCACAGCGTGCATGCTCTGTATTAGACACTTGCCCTGTCTCCACAGCTTGGCTAACCTGAACCCTCTCTCTCGCTTTAACTGACACTTTAGGAACAGGTACTGTCATCAAGAGAAGATGAAACTTTGCACGTGTGGCTTGCATAAATCAAGTTTGGAAGAAAAGCACACTTCACAGCTGTCGTTGTTACTCGAACAACCACATATGGCCCTTTCCAACACAGTTCCAAGCATGTCTTTCTTACATGCTTTTTCACCATCACCCATGAGTAAGGACTCGATAGTGATAAAGTTCTTGTTGCAGTTGGTTTTCTAACCTGGTGAGACAAAGAATGAACCACATCAGTTAATCCTTTGAAATAATCCAGTACCAAGTCCTCTGTAATGTTCACAAGAGCATTTGCATGCACTGCTGGCAATCTCATAGTGCCCCATGATGATCTCATAAGGTGACAAGCCTGTCTTCCTGTCTGGTGTGCTGTGCATACTCATCAGGACAAGAAACAATTCATCTGGCCATTTCAGTGCTACAGATGCACAAACTTTTGCCAGTCCCACTTCATTGTGCCATTTATGTGCTCTACCAGTCCTGAAGCTTCTGGTCTGTAACTGCACTGAAATCGTTGCTCATCTTGTAATGCTGCACACAATAATTTAAGAATTACACTGTTGAAATATGTTCCTCTGTCTGATTCCAGAGAAGTCGGAAAGCCAAACCGAGGTATCAACTCCCTCACTTGCTTTGCAATTGTGAGGTTATCATTCTTTCGAGTTGAGTAAGCTTCTACCCAATGGGAGAATACACACACCACAACCAAAATGTACCTCAGCCCATTGTACACTGGCAATTCAATGAATAGTCCTCCTGATCTGCCTATAGGACTCAGGGTAACAACTATGCATTTCCCCACATTCATCTGTTGACAGGTTACACATCTGTGATGCACTGCTTCCACAACTAATCTAAATCTGGGATTGTGCCATGTTTGCCTGAATGTTCTGATCATCACATCTCTACCTATGTGTGCCTTTCCATGGTAATATCTTGCCATCCGGGACAATAACCTATTTGGCAACAATCACTCAACACCCAAACATCATCCTTATTCCTCTGAGCACACCCTGCTGTAACCAAACCCTGCTTTTCTTCCTCGGTCACGTTTTCCTGTAATCTTTTAACTTCTTCCCAAGTATCAATGGCTGTCAAAGAAAGTTTGACATGTCTCATCGTCATTTTCATCACTTCATTCCTCATTAAAGGAAGTGCAATGCAGGGCACAATACCTTGCTACTTTGTCTGCATAGGTATTGCCCAAAGATACATAATCATTTGACTTTTGCGGAGCTGCACATTTTTACAACTGCAATTTTCACAGATAACTGTAATGCTTTCAACAATTTGTACACTTTGTAACCGTTTCAGGTAGGTGATCCAGAAGAGGTCCTGAAACCTACAACTGTCTAAAGTTGTGATTGACACCAAACCCAAACTGACTGGCAGTGAAAGTTTTCACTTTGAGCTGTTCAGAAACACAGCATGCTCTAGTAAGAACAATCAATTTGGCTACCTGGGCTGAAAAGACTCCACGAAGCTTCTATCACCCTGAGACTGTGCAAACTGCAAAATCTGCTCTCAGGGTACCATGAGAGTCTCTATATTGTATTTTCCATTGGTTTTTCCAATCCTAAAATAGGGGAATTACAAGGGCTTCCCAAAACTTTCTTCAGAATATCTTGCTCAATCAAGCTATCAATCAAGGGGGTTATTCCTGCAAGTGTATCGGGTGTCATATTGTAAGGTGGAATCCTTAGATACACTGTGTTTGCTGAACTTTTATTTTGACTGACTCAACTCCTTTTAGGAGTGCTATATCCTTCCCTGGGAATTCCCAAACCTCAGGAAAAACTGTCTCCTGCAATTCTTTGGGCAAATCATTACCAGTCATCACTGGATACAGTGAGGCAAATGGTTACTGTTCTACAATTTTACAGAGGACATCATCTTCCTCATTTGTTTGTATTTCTGTTCCTTGAGGTGAGCAGCTAATGGAACAGTTTCATTTACACAACAGGTCGCATCCTAACAGTCTTACTGGACTTGAATTGCAAACCACAAATTGGGGTTTATCTTCAAATGAACCTATTTTTAGTGGAACATGTTCTGTAACAGGATTTGTCATTTGCTTATTTGCTACTCCTACACCCTGAATTTTCCTTCCTGAGAGGGGCAAGTTTGGCACTTCTGCTGTTCTGACAGTGGAACGTGTAGCTCCAGTGTCAATCAAGAATGACTCACTGTGTCTCAAAGTTGGCATTTATATAGGGACCACGTTGATCTACCACTAAGGATGCTGCTAACATGCAATTATCATCGGAACTATCACTGTGAAATGTCTCTAAGAATTCCTCATCACTCAAATCAGTTAAATGAAATTACGATGATATAGGATTCATGTTTGCAATCACCATTTGATTCATGTTTTGTAGAGGAACAATCACCTGCTGTAGTGTCACTGGGGCTTGTGGTACCTGCATCTGTTGTCCTGGGGACACATGTACACTTGGAATTTAGGGTCTTTGAGCTCTTTAATTTTGAACCAGATTATTACCTGGAGTCTGAACAACTCCAGTGTGCTGCATCAAATTATTCACATTATTATGAGGACATTGCCCCTGTCAGTTGTCAACACTTCCGCAAGAAGGCAAGGATTTGTTTTCGAAAATGACTGAATGTCAACCAAATTTCCACTCTGATCTACCTGAATACCATGTCCTCTACCTCTAGACGGAATTACACTGCTAACCTGCTGTTGTACACCTTGCATTCCATGTGCATTCACCATTATCTGTGGGCTCTGACTTCCTTTCTGTGCAGCCTTCAATTGCATCACCAACAACTTTCTACTTCATTTCAATTTCATCGCTGCAGTACCTTGCATACCGCAGGATCTCATCAATGGGCTTGTTCTGCCAACAAATCAGAGGCTGCTGAATCATTTCACTAACATCTGGCTTCAATCCCTACACAAGCCTTGACACAAAATGAGCATATCCTTTGGCTCTATGTTCTCTGTATCGCTATGCTGTTTGAAAGCTTGCAGCAATCTCTCATAATAAGCATGAATAGACTCTGGTTTCCTGTGATAGCCGGTCAATATTCTGCCAATCAATATCTTTCAGACACTTTGTTTTTCAGGAATTCAATTAACTTATAATATCTTTTCTTTCTTCTTCAGATAGCACACCTTTTACTGTGTCTCTTGGAGGTTCATGATCTGGCCAATTTCTCTGGAGCATATCTACTTGCAGAGTACTGCAATGTACGCTCGTAATCTGATCAGGTGTGGGCGTATAAGAAAGTGGGGTTCCCTGTGGAAACTTCACATCAAGAACTCGTCATGCCTGATTTAACATCTGGTTAGGTTCTGCAATTTGTATTGGAGCCAAAGATGGGACAAAAGAAATTGGATTCTCCATCTTGGAGTTGTTTGAATGAACTGATCTCTGCATTCCAATTGGTGATATCCCAGCGGAAACAGCTGGCATTTCAGGAACTGCCGAAACATCGATCGAATGGGCATTCCTTCCAGATTTGACAGACGCATACAAGGGAACAACTGGACCTATAGTCACAGGAACTATTAGTGCATCAGGACCCAAAAGGTTAGTCTGATTCTGTGGAACTGGCATTCCAGCACTTTGGCCTGTTAAAACAGTACTGAAAGTCTGTCCTGTTTGATTTGGGGTAGCATTTGACATTGTCTGCACTGGTGTAAACATAAGCATAAGCAGATTCTGATTAAAATTCTGCACAGGCGTAGTCGCACTAGGTGTCTCCACTGTCCGACTCACATTAGGACTTGGCATTATCTGATTAGTAACTGGTCTTTACAGTGCTTGATTTACAACTGGACTTTAACTGGGATGGGCTGTGCTGTATTAACAGTCAAAACTGGTGGGTAAACCACTGGCACTTATTACTGAATTTGTAGGTGTACTTGGAACTATCTAATTCTGGGTTTGCTCAACTGGAGCAGATGGCACATTTGGGATTACATTCTGTACCGCTTCACTTCCTGTTCCTGTCTCGACTGAATGATACGGTAGGGAACGATGCATCAAAATCTGATTCATAAACTCATCTTCCAAATCACTGTCACATGTGACTGTCTTTTTACCCTCATTTTCTGCTGTTTGCTCTACCTTTCTTGTGTGTTCCTTTTGAGTCTTAGGTTTTGTACTCCCATCACCTTCCTCTGTAGTAGCTGGAAACATTCTCACTCCATCTAATTTGTCTGCTCTCCACATTTTTTGTTCAGCATCCCACCTAGCTTCCGCTGTCTTAATTGCTTTCTGCATTCTATTTTCAAATGTTGTCGTTGCTCTCGGTCTTGCAATGAGTTCCCAAATACCAAGGGCTTCAAATTGCGTGGGTCTTGGAGGTGGCAGACTCATACATTATTGTCCTCAATTTGTCTAATATTCTCAAACTAAATGTTCCATAACGGGGAAAAAGCTAATGCACCCTCTTTCTCAGTCATCTTACACCATTTTTCGAACAATGTGCATGCAGACAGTCCTTTTAGCGATACCAGATGATAATCTGAGATTCCTTTAGGTGGGGCAACCTCACTCACTAAAATCAGGAAGTAATTTCAACCCCAAAATTCTTTTTGCAAGCTGTTCTCAACCAATAGCACCGTGACACTCTCCACCGGTACCAGCGCAAGTTCACACTAACTAACCAATATCAGCAAGGCACAAAATGAGATCACACTCACTTTTCTCATCAACTGCAGTCGCTTCACAACTGTCTTTCACAGAATCGCTCACCCACACAATGTAAAATATTGTGAGCAAAACCCAACAACCTCTCTGCACACTACAGGTAAGAATTCAAACCCTTAGAAAGCTGTACGGGCTACACTTCTGATTGTAGCTTTAACAGTTACACAACAAGTGAAACTTGATCAGCAATTCTCACTTCGGTTTATATAGATCTTCAATGTGCCATCAGGATTCACTAAATACCAACCAATAACTCACATTTACTCAAGGAAAAACTATTGACACCCTCGGCAACTTCTCATGACAAGTACCTCACTGCAGACAAATTAACCAAGTGAATTCTACACACGTGCGTTACCCCAGGGTCTTAGGCCACAACAAACCTGTTGTCAACAACCACAAACATTTTTTAGCATGAAGCACCACAATCAGAGTATGACACTGCAAGTCACTTACATCACACTTCACTGTAATCTTCAAGCTAAAAGCATCGCAAGCGTAAAACCTTATTAATACTCACATCACTTGTTGGCCCAATGCTGAAACTTCATCAATCTCTGGAATGGACCATGGGACTAATTAAATGGTGGGCAATTTAAGGACTGGGCAATTACAGTCAGTCTGCTACCAGATCTAATGCAACATTTTTCATCCTTAGCAAGAATCAGATGCTCACCGAAGTTGACAGACCTTTTGAACCAGTAAGTAGTGTGGTAGAATCATCAACAAAATTACACTATCAACTCAAACAATTAAGACACCATGACCAATGTGGCCACAGAAGGAAAACTCCAATCAGAAATAAAGTTAAAAGGGTTTATTACAAACACAAGCTCAAAGTCATGAAGACAATGTGCAAAACCAGATTATAAAGGTGTATAATCACCAAGGGTTGCCTAATGCATCAAATAAATTTGGCCAGACTAACACTAACAGTATTAAGCATTCAAGAAGACTAAGACATAACATAATTAAGAATGTCTGAGACACTGACCTAACACGTTGCTCAGAATTTACAATCTTTAGTCAATTCAAATTCAGCAGAGTCCATCTTTGGCTGGACACAGGTCACCTCACAACTAACCAAATCAGGGAAATAGATGTGCAGGGAGGAACACAAATGGGCAAAAGGCAAAAAGCATAAAAAGGACAAAAGTAATTAGGAAAAAGAATCTCAGGCTGCAGGTCTCTAACTAAGTTTGGCAAAAGATAAGTAAAAAAGAGAAAGTGTCATATCAGAATCTCAGTCACGAGTCTTCTGAAGGGGGAAATAAAGGACTCTAAATCCTAAAAGAGCATTTGAATGGTAAGGGTGAAAGGCAGAGAGGAAGATACCTCTCCAAGAGTACAGCATTCAGGGAATCTTCATCAGCAAGCTATTAAATCAGCAAAGCATCTGAAAGCACCAGGAGCTCTCTGCAAGCTGGTCAGGACTGCTCAGAACTGCTAAAATTTCAAATGCCCGTTAATATTTTAAACTTCACAAAACACCCTGATTCGGCAAAGGTATCAGTTCATGTCTCGTTGAAGGGGCATCATCCAAACATCAGTCACCAAATTGCAACAGTCCAAATCTTTCCCCAAGTCTGTCATGGGGACATCTCACTTCCATGTGAATCCACACACATTTGAAACAAATGTTTTTCCAACTCAGTCCCTGTTCCTCTAAAGTACGGTTTTCAAGGACAAAAGAAGACATCTTTCCACACTTAAACAATGGGGTCTATTACAAAAGGACTTTGGTTCTCCTAGGAACAAAATCTGAAAGAAGACTTCACGGAACAAAAAAATATTAATTCAACACATTTATGTGGCTGCAAAATGCAAGCTCTGCAGGCCTCACTTATGCTAACACAAAATCACAATAATTCATTTAATTAGTATGTTTTAGTAAATCACATGTAATATGCAAACTATTAAATTCTCCATTAATAATATTTTATCAATGAGTAATACTTTTCATTCAAATGAGAAAGCTTTGTTATTGTACTTCATTAAGTACAACAGAGAAGTGCACTTCTCTCACTTTGCACATATTTTTAAACTCATTATTCGTTCAGTAATCACGTTTTTACTTTCATAAACTTAAACAGTGACATTGTGATGAATTTGTGACACAAGGCCCAGCAATGTTTTTTTGATTCACTTAAAAGGGTAACCGTTTAAGAGAGATTTTACTGTTTTGGGTCTGCAACCGATGCTGGCTGCCATTTTGTTTTTGTGTTTTCCTGAGGCAAGCTTATCTCAGCACCCCTAGTAGCTTCACAAATTAAAGGCTTTTCTTTTTACAGTTTTGGTGGCTTTTCCCTTAATATACTCTGGCTCTCTACTTCAGATCAGGAGATAATATATGACTATGTTTGTGATAATTCTAATTTAAATTAACCGTTTGCAAAATTTTATTTCAATCCTATTATAATATCTACTCAGGGCTTCGTATGTACTTCACTTTTTTATAGCCACATTGATATTCCTTTTCTCAGTGAATTTGTCTTGGTCTTTATTTTTTGATGGTCAAAACAAGGACTTTAAAAATGTTGCCAAAATCTTCAACACGTTCCAGTGACACCTCATTGCCATTGCCAGAATCTAGTTAATCATGTGATTTCATCAACATGGACAACCTGCCTAATCAAAGGCAGGATTCTGCTTCTGCTTCCAATCAACCTACAATAGTAAAACCTTCTGTCCTAGCTAATTTTAATAACATGCAACTTGTCCCAGATAAGGTGTCATCCTCCATCTCAAAGGAGATTATTTTGGATGAAATAAGAGCACTAAAACCATCTAGGGAAGAAATGAATGAGATTACAAACTTTGACGAGAAATAGTCTTTTATGGAAAACAGAGTCCTATCCGTGACGCCAATTAACATTCTGCTAAGTCTTTCTTAAAAATATTAGATTCTATCTTACAGAAATTTCTATGGAATAGCAAAATACCTTATAGGTCAATGACCATATTAAAATGTAATAACATTCCAGGTTGCATTCATTTTCCAAATTTTCACTATCACGAAGCATTTTGCTTCTGTCTGCTTTTATGTTGATGATGATTGATAACTGTTCTAATACTCCTCTTTGAGTGGATATTGAGACATCTTTTATTCATCTCTTCTCAATTAGAATTTTTTTTTATCTCTTTATCAGTATTTCCACATAAATCAACTTAGGAAAAATGGCTTTCTTGACTCCACTTTATGGTATAATAAACAAAAGGTTTTGTCACCCTAATAAGAGGCAGAAAGTTATTTCATATCTATCCAAACTAAAAACATGACTTATAAGAAGTCTTTAAAATAACAAAGAAACTAGGTTGGTAAGGTCTTCTAATCCCCTGCCTATAAATAGAAAACTAGTACTGTAATTTTATTTAACATGTACTCAGATGTTGTAGTAGTATCTAAAGAACCTGATTTCAAAGGTTGGTGGTTTGCAATTTGATTATTAATAGAGAAATGACTACTGTATTTAACCTTTACAGTCTCACAAAACCCCACATTTTATTCTGGCATTCTATTTCAAAGAAATCACTAACATTTCATTATTTACTATCGGGAGGTGAATGAAACCAAACTTTGGATCTCTTTTTGGGCCGTCTTTATAGACAGGAATTTAAGAGTTAATATTTCCCTAGTAAACCTCAAAAGCAGTTTAAGTCTCTTTTACCTCAAAACTCCTTAGTAGATTCATGGAGACCTTCAAACCCTACTCTAAGAGAATACACTTTTTATTCAACCATGCACCACTTTCAATTTAGAATGTATTATATCTCTCTCAAAAAAAAAGAAAAAAACTCTTGGACATTCATTGAAGCCGAAATTGGAGCAATCCATTTCGGATCACACACCTGTGATAATTGATTTGGGTCTTATCCCATAACAAAAAGGTAGATGTAGATTTGTTAACACATCATTAATTAATCCTGTTTTCACTAACCAATTGTATGATCTTATGATACTTTTGTTTTATTGACAATGCATCTGACACTTTGCCTCTTCAAACACGTTGGGCCTCATATGAAGCAACTTCTAGGGGTTTTAGCAATAACTGTTGCTAGGGGAAAAAATTGAATTGCAAACAAAAGATTATACATTTGGGACAGATGTTATAGCTCAAATTCTGAAGACTTGTTACATGATCTGATTGCTACTAAGCTTGAATATAATACAGTTGTTGGAAATGCTGCTTCTTCCAATCTATTGAAAACGAGCTCATGATGTTAAGGAGGGTAAAATAAAACAGCACAGTTACTGTCAAATTAGCTGAAAATTAAAAAATAATGTTGTAAAGTGGATACAGTAATCAGTAATGGTAGAACTAAGGTTCATAAATGTTGGACCTGGCCCTTTTTACAGGGTCATACCCAAACTGTTTGCCTCCTTCCTCCTAGTTTTCCTGACCTGTTTATGTTGGCTTTTGAACTCTGAGCACTTTACCACTACTAACCAGTGCTAAAGTGCATGTGCTCTCTTTGTAAATTGTACTATTAATTGGTTTATCAAGGATTGGCATATTTGATTTACTAGTAAGTCCCTAGTAAAGTGCACTAGAGGTGCCCAGGGGGCCTATAAATCAAATGCTACTAGTGTGCCTGCAGCACTGATTGTGCCACCCACATAAGTAGCACTGTAATCATGTCTCAGAGCTGCCACTGCAGTATGTGTGTGCAGTTTTAAACTGTAAATTTGACTTGGCAAGTACCCCCACTTGCCAGGCCTAACCCTTCCCTTTTCCTACATATTCTTCAAAACTATCACTTTGGGAGGTTTGTTGGTTGACAATGTTAGAGAAGCCAGGTAGTCAAACCAACCAAAAACTTTTCGTAATGGAGGGGTAGAGCTATGAAGACTCTGAGTCACTGAAGTGCAATGAAGGGGTGGAATGGTAAATTAAGGCCACATGGTCTTGGTTGGCAAATGCAAAGGGATGTCATATTTTTTTGCTAATTTACACTGTCATGGAAACTGCTGATGTACTGTACAAATGAATTGATTACACAACATTTTGTGGGGGGGGGGGGGGGGGGAGTTCATGGCCACTCTCTAATAGCAAAAATATGATTCATTAGTCTTAGGGTATCACAAGCTATATAATTGAGAGAGAAGGTTTACTAACAAAGCAGAAGAAAGCCACAGAGTACAGGCTGGAGGAAGTCAGCTGGAGACACATGAATTGTAGATAAAAAAGGATAATGCAGGGATAACAAGAATTTATTAACAAACATTAGAGGGGTTGAAAAAAGACTATCAAAATAAACAAGGCAAAATTATTCTAATAGTGAGGAGAGGTAAGAGTTAGGGAAATATTAACAGGGCTTACTGGGACCAGCAGAACCATTGGCCATGGCACTGGTGGTGATGGTCCAAACTGCTGCACACTGGTGGCAGCCCCTTCACCCATCTGTGATGCCCTCTTCCCCTTGGGTGCTGATGTAAGAAACAAAGATGATAAAAAATAGATTAGTGGTACAGTTAATCTCCAGAAAATATTTTGACAGGCAGATGCAGTAGCACTGTACTTTTCTAAATCAGATCGCCTACAGTATTAGTACTGAGTTGACCTATTCCTAATTTCCCACACCTAAACCCTTATCCTAATTTCCGAAACCTAAACTACATTTTCAACTACTAATGCATCGTAAGAAAAAATCTTTGCTTCTCAAACTCCTTTGATTGGCCAACTCAGTCTCCCTTTTGAATGATTAGATACTACTAATCACTGGGAGACTGGGACTGTATGACCTACATAAAGAAAAGTACAGAGAAGAGAATACTAAATCATTGATATACTACCAGTATACAGCATAGAGAGGAGTCTGCATGAAGTCTAACATAATCAGCCCAAGCTAGTGCCGTTCAGTACAAATATTTAGCACCAAGCACTTGGCTAGCTCAAGCTGGATCATATTTTATTTATAATGTAAACTTAACTTACCTCAGAGTGTGAGCAGCATGGTATTTTAAAAGAAATATTAACAATTTTAGAAAACAAAAAATAAATAATTACTCACTGAGCCCCACAATGACACCAAGCAGGCTGAGCAGCTACTTTTCATAGTCTAGCAGGTCTGCCCAGTGGTGTTTCAGCTGTGATGTGCACTGTACCCCAGTGCTACGTGCACACATTGGTGCACTCTCCCCCACAGCAGCGCTCCCGCAAGGCATACCTTATCCCAGGCCTGCCACCTTCTTCCACAATGGAGGGGAAGTGGCACTGCACAAAAAAACAAGCACAGCCACCTCCAACTCTGAAAAAATAGAATGGGGCTGCACCCCTTTGCAGCACCAGTAACTGCAAGTTGTGCCGCTTGTTGCAGCCGCTGCTTCCTGTCTGTTAAGACAGTGCTGAGGTGAAAAAAAAAGTATGAAAAAGAAAAGCAAAGCAGAAAGGAAGAACTAAAGGAAGTAGAACAGAAGGAAGAAAGGGGAAAAGTTACAGAAAAAGTTAAAAGAAACAAACGTAAAATACACACACAGAAAGACACTCAAAAAATAAATAAATAAAAAGTTAAATGGGTAGTGTTAGTGGGATGAGGGAGAAATCGACGAGATTAAAAGTAGATTGAAAAAGCAGCCCCAGAACCATGCACAGAAAAGAAAGCAGGTAGACCATGCCCAGGAAGACCGCGTGGTGCTGTTTGCCATAATTTTTAGTGCAGAAAGTGCTACTGGCCTGAAAAAGCAGCGCGAATGTCAGCCAAGCATTTTTCCGCTCATTTGAAGGTGTTCCACAGAATCTCGTGGAGTTTTTTTTGGAACTCCGCAAGTTCCACCCAGACCTAGTAACTGCAAGCAATTGTGGCATGCAATTATGCAGTAGTTCAAACCATTTACCCCTAACCAGGTATTCTTTTGTGGATGGTTGGGAGATATATATTTGGTGCTAATTCCAACACCTATAAAGATTTCTGGACTGAAATGGCTGTATGAATCTGCTGACAAAGTGTGCCTAGGCTTTGTGCAGAATATCATACTTATACATAGTTGGATTTTTCCCATTAATCATGTCTGTATTTTGATGAGCATTCAATTTGTGTAGTGTATACAATCCATATCGTGTTGTGTTCTTATAAGCAAGTTGAACCATGTTGAAGAAATAAAACCTCTTAAATATATTAAAGTTGTCAATGTGTTATATTAACGTCTAGGGAAAGCTTACATGTAAATTGCACTTTAGGAAAATGTGTTTTAGTTTGGAGTTTTCAAAGCGCTGCATATGCAACAGCAGCTGGTTACTCTGCTTGTAAATTACTTTCTGATTGAAATGCATAACATGACCATTAATCAGAAACACGTGCACGTGAGGCTTGTAAGACATTATTTGAAAATGGGTCCAATAAACAGCTCTTGATTTTAGGAGACAGCTCATGTGTATTAAGTTGGAGAGAATCAACATTAAAATGTATTCCACGGAGGAATCTATGAAGAGCAGGGGAGATGTGGAAGGGAGATATACTTATCTAGCTTGCTGTTAAAATATAGTTAAGCATCTGAGTTTCCCCTGGAACTTTTTGAGCTCTATTACTACCATGCATGTCAGACCCTGTTGAAGGGGGCCATGAGTCAGGCAGGGCTACTGGGCCTCAAGAGGGGAGGTTGAGATTACTTACTGCTAAGGCCCACCCAACTGCGGCTTGCAAACTGAGTCACATGCAACCCCTTCCGCATTTGACTCTCAGGGTAGCAAGGGCAAGCAGTCACAGACTTCTCATGGAGGTAGTGTCTGGGTTCTTGAGCTCTGTACTCAGTCAACCAGCAGACACAATCCTAATGCTCAGTCCTTTTAATTCCAAGAAAGAAAGTACTTTGATCACACATTTGCACTGAAAACTACACAACTTAAATACCACAGAAAGCAATGTTCCTGACTGTGATCCCCCTCAACATGTTAAATCCTCCCTACTCTTCCTTGGTGGCGCCTTTCCAATTCTGGTTTCCCTTCTCTTTGTGAAATAAGGAGTAGCAGGAGTCATTCTTAGTTGCATTTTTAAGTGCCCATAGTCAAAAGAGCACAGTTTGCTTTTGGTCTTACCACTCCTCGGCATGAGCGGCTCTTTACTAGTCTTTGTCTGGCAGTATGCCCACCCAGCCTTGATCGTGCAAGCTGTGGCTCCAGGGCCAGTGCTTGCAGCTGCGAGCCCTGTTGCACCAGACTTTGTTTGGTCTGGTGATGCGGCCACATCTGGACTGAAATAAACGCCATAGTTTGGGCAGCGGGAGTCTTGGAGGTTGCAGACCAAATTGAATTAAAAGCAAATTCAGACACAACTAAACATGCGGCAAGCCAACAGTTGCAGACGTCAATTGGGGTGACAGCAATCACATAGAGCCCTCATCAGGGCCTATGGAACCCACATAGCGGCAGCCAATGTCCTGGCCTGATGGAAATCACGCAGTGGGACCACAGAAGAACAGTCAAGGATTCCTGGATGAGGGACATGGAAGGCCCAGATGCGCAAGGATCCTTTCTATTTCACACTTGAGCAGTCTGCACTCTTCAAACATCCCATAGCCACTGAGGATTCACTAGGCCTTCCTCCTCCTTTATAGCCTCTCCTCCTGTAAGGCTGGGCAGACCTCTTCTTTCTCTCAGCAGACAGGCTTCTAGGTGCTTTAGGACACATTCACAGCTTCTCCAAAGAAAGTTCAAACTTCAGGTGATGTTCCCTAATCTCTTGAAGACTAGCTGCCAGACAGACACCAGCCCTGCTTGCACAGAAGTCCTTTGAGTACTCTGCAGAACACTCCCTTCTTTAGTCATAAAGAAATTGTAACAGGAAGAGGAACAAAGTAGTGAGACTTTCAGTCCTACATTTAAACACAACTTGCTGAGAGGGGATGTATAATACTGGGGAGTCAGTTTAGGCAGGTGATCTTTTCAAGTATTCTCTTCAGGCTGGTTTCCATCTTCAGTATTTGTGTAGAGCTGCATTACTGACAGAGGCACAGAGATTGTCAGCTTCTGGCTGTAAACAGACAAAATGAAGTAGTATGGAACAGATAAAAGGTTAGATCTCACCTACAAACATCCTCACCTTTTAAAAAGGAGTCTGCAGTACCACCCCTCACCCCTACCATCCAGTAAATGGCAATACTCAGGAACACTGTTGAGCAGCTACTGGCTAACTAAATGACCTCATAGAATTTCTTAAACGTAGCTCTATGTTCATCCTCCTCATTTCAGTGTCTGGGTTTCCTCCTTCCAGCTAATGTAATGCAGGTAATATACTACCAGTGCCTGGGAGCTTAGTTTTCATGCTCCGTAGTGTGGTAGGCCAGGCCTGTGATATCCAAAATGTATCCCACTGACCTCCATTACCCAGGCTAACCACAGTAAGCTACAACCACTGCTCTATGTGCTATTCCCATGACGGAGACAGTAATCTACTGCTTGCAACGAGGACACTCATGATGTGCCCCTCTAGACCACACAACAGGTCCAGAGGTACACATAGTCAGAAAAGGCCTAGGCCTCTGTGAACATGTCTAAATTAGAGTGATTCTAGGGTCAGAACATGTGGTTTCATGTATTACTACCTTTTTAGGTCGAGCCTAGACAGCGTGCATGCGTTGAATCTCAACATGAAGTATTCTCCTCTGTTGGCTTTTACCATGCCCACCCTTTTTATTTGTTCCTTCCTGTGGCCTTCTAAATTCCTTCCTTTTAATTGGTGAACCGTTGCTATTTGTCCCGCCTTTTGGTGTGCTGTTCCCTCCCACGGACACTGCCCCTGTTACATGTGCACCTACTCTTTTGTTAACTTCTGTTGTTTTTGGCACACTCTTTTTATTTCTTGAGGCCGGCCCATTCTCCTCAGTTGTGTCCTAGACTCGCTATCGTTGAGCTGCCACCACCACACCCACATCATGAGCCTCTGTTAGTGGTGGTCATACTCTGCTCCGCGGGTCTCCAGCCGGCTGTTCCTCATTAAACTTGTTATGATAAATCTATGTTTTATGTGTTTTTGCTGTGTTTAAGCTATGTTTTTAAGTTTTTTTCTTTTTAGTATGTTTTATGTTATGTTCATGGTATCTATTGTTGGTTCAGTGTTGTATTTCCACACTTCAGAGGGTCTTGAATCAATTAATTTGTTCTTTTCATACAAACTGCATTACTTCACAAACCTGGTTAGCAGCATCAGTGTGGAAATAGCATGTATTCAACCCATACTGCGCAGAAGACGACTGTCAGTCGGCGCACAGGAATGCAGTCTCATGCCAAAGAGATGCAGCGCCTTCATGCATCAAATGCAAAAAACTCTCAAGGGGTGATTTAATATCGAGTAACGGGCGCTCCCTCTCAAATTATCCCAATAATTATCCAAGCGGTGCCCTTCACTGGGAAATCCCACAAAAAACCCAGAATGATAACAACTGTTATCCAATATAATGAATTTGAATGGCACTCATCTGATATTCCTAATACAAAATACTTTGGTAATTATAAATGTCCATAAATAAAACAGTCCTCCATATATTCAACCGTAATGTTCTTTATTCTTCTTGAAAGTTCTTGTATTCAAAATTGCTCACATCACCGTCCCATTTTACCGTCCCAGTCAACACGTGTTTCGTCTGGGGAATATCCCTTGACTTCTTCAGGACTTTCTACAACAAACAATTTCAATACATACAATATAATTATGTTTTAAAATGTAAATGTCAGTCTAATGACCCCTCACCATCCAATGTGACTTGATGTACAATCACATGTGAAAACCGTGATTCCAAACATTGTACAATAAAATACCAATTTCTAATTTACAAAACAACAAATCCCTATGAGCACCCACCACTTCGTGGGAAGCCAAAATTTTAAAACCCAATTATTGAAAACGTAACCCCCTGTAGATAGAATCAATACGTGAAAAACATGCTCGGTGATGCTTGTGAGTATACCCATTAAACAGTACCAATAAAAGAAATCAATAAAATGAAAGAGAACAATACAAGAAGGGGTGGCTAATACCTTATCTCAAAATGGAAAGTCTCATAGGTAGAAATCTGTGTATCTGTTAATCATTCAATTAATTGTTATGTTGCCATGGGTAATCTGTAAATACTGTATAAGATATGTTTGTATTGTCTTAATAGACCAGGTCCCTTTTTAATAGTTAATATAGTAGTGTCCACCAATAGCAGTGCTTACCTTACTCTGTATGTTTACTTGCATGTACTAAGCTTATTTGGATGCCCCAGATGTGGAGGAGGCGTATCCTAAGAAACTACAAAAGTTATTTAATACCATGTATGAACGTTATCCCAACTTTCTCCCTTCTCACCGTATGAATTTGTACCTTCTCTTACAGGCCTGCAATCCCACAGTGCCTCGGAAAATGTGTAAAGGGAGAGCGTGTTGCTTATCAGCGTTTTTATGCCCACCCCCTATGGCCATAAACATTGAAGACGGACTCGTCCTTATGACGCACTAACATAACGCTCACTCGTAATTCCTATACAATCGATGGTCTCTTAATATTAAATAGATCAAAATACTTCATTGGGTCTGTGAGTAAAATGGTCTGCTTACAACCACAACGTATTCAGATCGTCCCCCTCTATCCTGAAACATCGAAAACAGACTAATCATTAATATCTTACTTTACTGAGCTTTCTCAAGGTTACACATACAGTGAGTAACCCTTCTCCAGTCGACAGATCAAATCTCTTATTCGTCCCAAACTTCATATACAGAATCAGTCTAAATGTCTTATTGCGCTGTTCGTGCGTACTCAAATCTTCTGCTCAATTATAAGGAAAAATTAAGACACCCATAAAATATTCTGAATAAATAATAACTACGGTATGTACATGTGTTCCATTCTTCAATCATATACCATCCATTAATCATGTACAACAATTATATCCTAATTGCCTTGTACTACAAACAGTCCCTATGCATATAGATATTAACCCTAGAGTTATATATATCATGATACATGATGGATCATAAACCTCCTATTCTATCTGTCCCCAAGAAAATATTCTAACTCATGGTCAGAATTTAAACCATGTTCCACTGCCCCTAGGTGCATAATCCAAACTGATTCTTTCCTTCTTAATGCCAACTCCCTGTTACCACCCCTTGGATTATTGTCACAATATTCGAATCCAAAAAATTTGAAATCTTTATGAACTCCTTGTTCATTACAAGATCCTTCATGCATCAGCCTGCGGTTTGGGGTGGAACACCAGTGACTTTCGTACGAGAAACCATACAAGGCCTCTGGCTCTCCGCAGTATGCACACACTGTGCACACGCGTATTCCGGATCCCCCTTGTGTGGATGATTATCCTTGCAATACCGGTATCAATAGCTTGACAAAGACGAATGAGGGATAGAGCCCTTGTATTTTGCATTAAGTTATAGCTGTATGTGCTTAAAAGGGTGAGTGCTATGAGTGTAGCCTATGAGTAAAGTTCAATGAACTACTTGTGTGTGAATTACTTGCCCTCCTTGTGGGTGGGGCTGAAGGTTATCTTTCTTAGGTTTGAACTACTTAGGAGCAACCACAAGAAATCTATTATAATCCAGACAGACAAGTTAAATGATCTTGTGAATACACCCCACAAGCATGCAGCGGATACAAGCAGCCACGTTAAATGCCACATTGAGTCCCTCCAGATGTGACAGAGGAGCTACCAGCATGCATGATTTGGATACTGATGGTCAGTGCCCAGAATCTTTGGATTTTGCAGGTACCTACATTTTGACTTGAATCATGGTAAATGCTCTGAGAGTACACGCCAGCAGCGAATGCAGAACAACCCACAGCAATGGTTACAGGAAGCTGTGGTAAAACCTCTATGGTAAATCATTTGTAGGAATCACCCTAGGGACTCAGACAGGTAATTCACAAGCATCTACTGGATATCGGAAGCTGTTGAAACTATTTTCTAGAGTTAACCTATGACTGTTAGAGGAACTACCCCAGATATGCACTGTTTATCGGCAGCCATTGTAAATACTGGGTAGAGTTCACATAAGAATGTCTGTGGCACAACCCACAGACATTCCCTGGGCAGAAATGCCTTTTAGAGTCCACCCAGGAGCAACAAGGAAGCAACTTGCAGGCATTAAGTGGATACAAGCAGCGATGGTAGATGTTTGTTAAAGTCCACACAAAAGCTCCTGGAAAACAACCTACAGGTATGAACTGATATCCAGCGCTAAAGTGCAAGTGCTCCTAGGTAAAATACATGTGTAATTGGATTTCCATGATTGGCATATTTGATTTACTGGTAAGTCCCTAGTAAAGTGCACTAGAGGCGCCCAGGGCCTGTAAATGAAATGCTATTAGTGGGCCTGCAGCACTGGTTGTGCCACCCACATTAGTAGCCCTGTAAACATGGTTCAGACCTGCCACTGCAGTGTGTGTGTGTGTGTGCAGGCCTAAACCTGCCCTTTTCTTACATGTTAGACACCCATAAGGTAGGCCCTAGGTAGCCCCATGGGCAGGGTGCAGTGTATGTTTAAGGTAGGACATATACTAATGTGTTGTATAGGTCGTGAGAGTGAAATACTGCCAAGTTCAATTTTCTCTCTCATAGATTAACATGGGGGCTGCCTTTAAATCTGGTTAAAGTGTAGATTCCCTTTAGGAGCAGATGGACATGCGGAGTTTGGGGTATCTGAACTCACAATTTAAAAATACATCTTTTAATAAAGTTGGTTTTGAGATTGTGTGTTTGAAAATGCCACTTTTAGAAAGTAAGCATTTTCTTGCTTAAACCATTCTGTGACTCTGCCTATTTGTGGATTTCCTGTCTGGGTTAGTTTGACAGTTGGCCTGTTTGCACCTCTCTCTAGACAGTGACACAAAGGGAGCTGGGGTGTAGCCTGCATATCCTGATGAGCCATCTGTGCTAGGAGGGAGAAGTGGTCACTCACACCTGAAAGGGCTGTGCCTGCCCTCACACAATGCAGTCTCCAAACCCCTGGTGTGTGTTGGGTCATGGCCTGGGCAAGGCAGGATCTCACAAACAAGAGAGACTTTCCTTTGAAGTAGGCCTACTTCAAAGGCAGAAAAAGAGTATAAGAAGAGCACCCAAAACCCCTGAAAATTAGGTCACTTCTGGAACCAGGAGGAACCTCTGTCAAGGAGAAGAGCTGAAGGGCTGAGGAGAAGGGCTGCCCAAGCCTGTGACTGTTTTGTTGGGCTATCCTGCAGTTGCTGCTTCTGCCTGTGAAAGGGGACAAAGACTGGACTTTGATGTGCATTCCTGCGTGTGAAGAATCTCCAAGAGCTTGAACTGAGCTGCCCCCTGTTGTTGAAGTCTAAGGGCCATCAAAGACTTCCCCTGCCAGCACCTGGACTCTCTGCTGATACTCCTGCCTTGCCAAGTGGTGCCCTATCTGGTTCCTGGGCCCTTGAAAGGTGAAGCTGACAGACCAAGACTGAAAATCCACGCATAGACTGCCGTGCAGGGACATTTTTGACATACCTTTCGTGAGGTGGCTGAGAAATGACGCACGCCGGCTTTGCGGCTGAAATTCATGCTCCACCTACATCTCGGCTCGAAGATCGATGCAATGAAGCTTGAGAAACGACGTGCAAAACCCGCTAACAGAGGCCGATAACAATGCAAACCCCACGCAGCGCAGTTTTGTGATACTGTACGACCGGATTTTCAAAGCAACATCGCTGGATGTGGAAAAACAATGCAAAGCCTTCCTGGACCCAAGGTGCCTGTCCAGATCGACGCACCGCTCTTGCAGAAGAAAAACAATGCACGCCGACCAGACCGGAGGGGGAACGACGCACGGCCACACTTGCGAGTGAGAAACCGACGCATCGCTGGCCTCTTCCAACACACACTTGCCCATGCGGTGTTATTTTGATGCTACCCAGGTACTTTTGTACGCTAACTGTGTTCTCACTGTTTTCTAGAGGATATAAGTCTCTTAGTCTTTAAAAAAATCATAACTTGATTTGTGTATTTTGGATTGTCATTGTTTTGGTCTTGTTTTGTTTAGATAAATATTACCTATTATTCTAAACCTGTGTTGTGTCATTTTGTTATGTTTTTACTGAGTTACTGTGTGTGTTGGTAGAAATACTTTACACATTGCTTCTGAAGTTAAGCCTGCCTGCTTGTGCCAAGCTACCAAGGGGTTGGGGGGGGGGGGGGGGAGGGGGGGTTAACCGAGGGTGATTCTCCTTTACCCTGACTAGAGTGAGGGTCCTTGCTTGGACAGGGGGTAACCTGACTGCCAACAAAGGACCCCATTTTCAACAATAAGTATGACTAGAATGTCCAGGACTAAGAGGTCTGGACATTGTAAGATAACACAGGGAGAGAACAGAATTTAAATCAAGTTTTGAACTTCAACTCAACCTGGGGACTTTGGCATAAAGGCCATCTACTGTAGGTGTCAGATGTTATAACCCTCTTGACTGCAAGACAGGGCAACGTCATCTTGGTGCACCGACTGTCGTCATGGTAGTATTACTAGGAATATTATTGGGGTGCAGGGAAACAGCATAACCACTTTTGTATATAAAATCCTTCACTAGTAGCATGATTGGGCAACCTCATCTTGGTGCACAGACCACTTTTTTCTATAAAATCTTTCACTGGTTACCAGGGGGATGTAGTCATGGATGCTCCAGAAACTGGTTAGCCAGTCTACAGATGAGCTGGCCAGTGCAGGAAAAATATGAAACCCCAAGAACCAAAGTCCACACAGGGACTTGAAAAGAGTGAGCATAGAGTTTCTGACTCATCCACTTGTTCCCGCAAGACCAGGGAAGTTTCAGCCCCTTCCCTTGAGAGTTTCTACTAGGCCAGACCAAAGCTTGTCCCTCAGTAGCAGTGACCACAGCATGCACAACACCATAACCAAAATACAACAAACTTCTTCAGGTTGACTACAGACCTCAACAAGTACACAACAAACCATATTCAGCAGACCACAAACAGATTTCTGTGATAATCATCCACTGAAGCCTTAAGCTCACATTCATCAAGTGGAGATTTATACAGACTATGCACAATGGGCACAGAAAGGCTGCCAATAGCAACAATCAAAAAATACACAAAAGACCACTGGAGTGAAATAAGGCACTACCTCAGCAACAGAAAATCCTTGAATGCCATGCAGTAAGAAACCCCTTTGCAAAAGAAATTACCAACGCCACTGAAGACTAAGACTTCAGCGACTGTTTACATGGGAGACATACTTTAAGAGACCTATCCCTTGATTGCCTCTTACCATTACGTTGCAGGCCATAAATTGGGAGTCACTAAATCATGGGTATGTTTTTAAACCTTTTTTTCACAGGTTTTTACTTCACTGGCAAGTTAATTTATGAAGATTTAAGTCACCAAACCTGAACATTATATTTATATATGACTCCCGCGAAGGACATACAGATATCTTTATTGTGATTTAAGGGAACAAGCCACACCTACCTCCAAAAGAGGACTAAAAAAATAAGCAGATGGTCTGCACGTACATATACAGTTGGCAATGAGTTGTGGTTCTGATTACACAGCAGAAGGACACTATAACCCAGGTTTATTCACCCATAATTCATGTCCAGTATGGTGGGACCCATCACTAAGTTTAGAACTACCTCTGTCGACATACCTGGTGTCCAGTATCTCTTTAGTTTAAAGCTATGACCCCCGGCACACAAATGACTTTTTCACACACATCGGGTTCCATGTACGCTGTAGTATCTGGTGCACTAGAGACAGACAATATAGCTCCAAACACCAGTCAGTCATGAGACCCTCCACACTATATCCATGTGCATGTCTTATAGGCACTTCTCATGAATGACATCCTACAGAACATAGGCTCTAGTCAGGGTAAAAGAGAATCACAGTGAGCTATCCCCTGCTTACCCCCTTGGTAGCTTGGCAGAGCAGTAGGCTTAACTTTAGAGTGCTCGATGTAAAGTATTTGTACCAACACACACAGTAACTCAATGCAAACACTACAAAATGACAACCCCAGTTTAGAAAAATAGGAAATATTTATCTAAACAAAACAAGACCAAAACGACAAAAATCCACAATACACAAGTCAAGTTATCAATAAAAATGCAAAAAGAGTCTTTAAGTAGTTTCAAACACACACCAACGCTGTCAGCGTGAAAAAGTACCTTGGGCCCATCAAAAATAACCCTGCACGGTGAGTGTGTATCAAAAAGGGCTTGTGATGCATTGATTCCACTCATGAGTGGGACCGTGCATCGTTTCTCCTTTCGTCGGGTCGGGCGCATCGTTTCTTCTCCCTGCAGGAGAGCGATGCGTCGATCTGGTCAGCACTCTCGGGTCTGGGCAGGTGTTTTGTTGTTTTTCCATGCCCAGCAGTACTTGAGTCGTAAATCCCGCCGCACGATGATACGAAACCCTGCAGCGTGGATTGTGATCTCCAGCCTCCGTCAGCGATGCTGCGTGTCATTTCTCCTGCTCGGTGCGTCGATTCTTCGGTTGCGTTTCCTGCGAGCGTCGTTTCTCAGCTGCGGAGCCGGCGGCGCGTTGTTTCTTCAGCCGCAGATCGGAGTCACGTCGATCTTTTCCCCGCACAGAGCTCTGTGCATGGATTTTCTTGTCTTTAGGCTGCCAGCTTCTCCTTTCAGGGTCCCAGGAACTGGATGGGCACCACAGGGCAGAGTAGGAGTCTCTCCAGAGACTCCAGGTGCTGGCAGAGAGAAGTCTTTGCTGTCCCTGAGACTTCAAACAACAGGAGGCAAGCTCTAAATCAAGACCTTAGATATTTCTTCTCAAGATGGAAGGCACACAAAGTCCAGTCTTTGCCCTTGCAGGAGCAGCAACTGCAGGATAGCTGCACAAAGCACAGTCACAGGCATGGCAGCTCTTCTTCCTCAGCTCTTCTTCGGGCAGAGGTTCTTCTTGTTTCCGGAAGGAGTTCTAAAGTCTGTGGTTTTGGGTGCCCTTCTTATACACAATTTCTCCTTTGAAGTAGGCCTACTTCAAAGTAAAGTCTCTTTGGAATGTGAGATCCTGCCTTACCCAGGCTAGGCCCCAGACACCCACCAGGGGGTCGGAGACTGCATTGTGTGAGGACAGGCACAGCCCTTTTAGGTGTAAGTGACCACTCCTCCCCTCCCTCCTAGCACAGGTGGCTCATCAGGATATGCAGACTACACCCCAGCTCCCTTTGTGTCACTGTCAAGTTTGAGGTGCAACCAGCCCAACTGTCAAACTGACTGAGACAGGGAATCCACAAACAGGCAGAGTCACAGAAATGGTTTAAGCAACAAAAAATGCTCACTTTCTAAAAGTGCCATTTTCAAACATACAATCTTAAAATCAACTTTACTAAAAGATGCATTTTTAAATTGTGAGCTCAGAGACCCCAAACTCCACATGTCCATCCGCTCCCAAAGGGAATCTACACTTTAATCAGATTTCAAGATAGGCCCCATGTTAACCTACGAGAGGGACAGGCCTTACAACAGTGAAAAACAAATTTAGCAATATTTCACTGTCAGGACATACAAACCACATTACTATATGTCCTACCTTAACCATACACTGCACCCTGCCCTTGGGGCTACCTAGGGCGTACCTTAAGGGTGTCTGACATGTAAGAAAAGGGACAGTTTAGGCCTGGCAAGTGGGTGCACTTGCCAAGTCGAATTTACAGTTAAAAACTGCACACACAGACATTGCAGTGGCAGGTCTGAGATATGATTACAGAGCTACTTATGTGGGTGGCACAACTAGTGCTGCAGGCCCACTAGTAGCATTTGATTTACAGGCCCTGGGACCTCTAGTGCACTTTACTAGGGACTTACTAGTAAACCAAATATGCCAATCATGGATAAACCAATTACATACAATTTACACAGAGAGCATATGCCCTTTAGCACTGTGTAGCAGTGGTAAAGTGATCAGAGTTCAAAAGCCACAGGTCAGAAAAAATAGGAGGCAGGAGGCAAAAAAGATTGGGGATGACCCTGCATAAGCAAAAAAGTCCAACAATTCGGACCCCAATAATCACTTTAAAATAATCTTTCTCTTACTTTCTTCCTACAAATATCAGTTTGGATTTCCTTTTCATGTTTGAATCAAACTTTAAGCTTCATAGAAAAGGCTGGTTGATCAGGGCTATGATACATCAAGCATCCCTCACTAATAGGGTTCGGGCTCCTACCCAGAGATAATATTTTTTTTTAACGGGCTATATAATGTATTTAGAAGCACAACTTTCACATAAATTTATTAAAAAGCCATAGGCTATGAAGGGACACATTAAAAATCAAGTCATTTCATGGTGTGTCAAGTCAAAGTAACCTGATACTTTCCAGGCAGATGTTTACCCAGTTTTTTTCTAAAATGTGCTCCAGTAACTCAAAATGATTTTCTTTGTCCTAGGGCCAATATTGTGCCATGGGTGGCCTCGTAGGACAAAAATTACATGAGAATACTGGAAGAAGATTTTTGCCATTGATGCTATCCATTTATCATCGGTGACACTTACGTAAAAAATGACCTTAGTATGTAAGGACCAGCATTTTGCCATCTCAGCCGGCTGCCACAAGCCAAGAATCTTCTCAATTATGACAGCATTTTTACACAGGTTCCCCATATGCGAAGAGTTACCTGTAGTAAACCAGCACCAGTATTTTACCATTATGCTAAGAACTACCTCCAGTACTAATTACTTCCCGTTTGCCAGTGCCAGCTTTACCATTATGCCAGGAATTACAGGACTGCTCTGCACGTATTTCGTGATGAGTGATTCCATAAGACAAGAATTGCCTTCACTATGCCAAAGCAGAAGGCAGACTCAAGTTTAATACCACATTTTCACTCGTGCTTACACTCACTCACTTTCATTCTCTCTCACTCTCAATATTCTTTTTCAATAACTTGCACTCTCATTCATCATCACTCTGTCTTACTCCCTAATTCTCACTTACTATCCCTTCTTACTCCCTCCGACTCAAATTTACTCTTTATGGTCTGTTATACTTTCTTAGACACACTGATTCTTCCAATCTCGAACACTCCTGATTAATTCTCATTCTTTCGCTAGCAGTCACTTACTCACACTCACTCTGTCTCACTAATACAAAGTTACTGACACTCAGTCTCATGGATTATCACTCAATACCTGTCACTAGCTTTCACTCACTTTCACACACATGCATACACACTCTCACATGCTTTTTCTCAAATATACACACTCATCCACAAGTGTACACACCACATACATTTAGAATTTTTTTTACTTACATCATCTGTCAGGGAAGATTCCATTCCAGCTAATTGCACTCTTTTTTTAAAAATTGACAGTGAACTATTTCATATCATTCACTATTAATGTAATAAAAACATTTTCAGAAAACAAAGACTACAACCCAAACCGACACCCATCAAGATAAGCTGCCCGTGTGTTCGTGGCATTGATTTTGCCAACTCGGAGTCCACTGGTCACAAAAGTAGTGCCAAAGGTCACAAGGGGCAAGCCAGGGGTTGCAATTGCAACCTGTGGCAACCCTTAAATGACATCTGTGCTTCTAAAGTCCCAGGACTCAGGGACGGCACTCAGAGACTCTCTGGGTATTAGGCAAAACCAACGTCAGGGTCCAGTCCAGGTATAGTTGACACTCATCAGCTGTGCAGTTGCAGGAAAGGCCTCTGCTAGCTTTTATCCCTGCAGTGTGAAAAGGAAGTCTGCCTTATGACCCTTATACCATGTGTGACATAGGTAAAGGAAGGGGTAGGTCCAGCCGTTCGTGGCTCCTCCCTGGTCGCAGACTGCAAGTCCAGTCCTGTTCTGCTCTTTCTCAGGTGGAGCAGTGTCTGCAATGGGTGCCTGACGGTGCAACATTTATGTCTGGCTCAAGCTAGTGAGTGGGAGTGACTTCTGGTTATGCTCTTATCAATTTAGTAAAAGTTCCCAGGGCCAATTCTACCCACTTTTGGCATTTTCAAAATAGCACAAGCCTTAGGCTGAACTAAACATGGGCTCTGAGAGCTGGTTGTATGTTTTGGGAGAGTACCACGATAATCCTAATGTCCTCCGACATATAACACTAAATTCTAGTTTGAGGTAGCCACTGTACCTACAATAAATGTTGAGACACTGATCTGGTAGGACAAAAGCATAGTCCTCCAGCAACTAGACAATGAACAAACAAGTACTGTGTTAACATCCTGTTCTCTCCACTTTCAAGTCTGCCCAAAGTTACACATGGGAACCCATAGACCTGTCAAATGGGATTTAACACTGTAGTGTCATTAGGGAGACCCACAGCCTCCACCCTCTGCTGAGTTCGAAGGATTTATCCTTGCTTAATCAGGTTGACCTGTTAATCACAGAGACCTAATATGTAACTCCTACCAGAAATTTCACACCTTATTCAGGCTAGGTAGAAGCTGGGCGAAGCTGGAGAGTTTATGCAAATTAGCCCCCAGTAGCTTTAAGCAGGGAAAAGGTAAGTTTCTGAAATTTATTTTTCTTGAATATATTTTGTTTTTTAAACTCTACTATTAAAGTGGATGCTTTTTTTTTTTTTTTTTTTCTTTTTTCTTTGTTTGTCCTCATATTCATCCCCCGTGCTTTGGTTAAGTAAAAAAAGGCAATGACACAACAAACGACAACATGCCACCAAACCTCAGTAGATCATCCCCTCTAATCTACTGATTGTACTTTCTCGTACGGAAGTCATTGATCAAAAGTTGTCACTTTCAATCGTAGCCAAAGCAGCACCTCCAGAGAACGAGGGGGAGATCTTAATCATTGGACTTTAAATTATTATTATTTTTTTTTTTTTTTTTTTTTTAAGTATACGGAGTTTATATGACAAAAAAAAAAAAAAATATATGTTATTGATACACATTTTCACAATATAACCAAAAATTATCTTTTCTAGTCAAGGGGCCCCATTGTTCCAATGTACAGATTCGATTTACAGCTATCTGCCAATCCAACACCCGAGGAGGCAGAGGATCAATCCATTTACGACAAATTTCTCGCCTAGCTAGAAGAATTAATATGAACAACAAATGCTCCTGCTGAACTGACAATTTCTGATAATTTGTATCCTGGTCCCACACCCCAAACACCACCAATGCTGGATTTACAACTAAGTTTACATTAAAAATTACTTTAAAAATACTCTCTATGTCCCCCCAATAATTCAACAACTTAGTGCAATGCCAAAACATATGGATATCATCCGCCTTATCATCCCCGCACCTTGGACAATTTTTCTGAGATTTCCCAATAGCTGTTAATTTGGCCGGAGTCCAGTAAACCCTATGGAGTGTGAACAAATGATTTTTCTTCAGCCCTGCAGGACTAGTAGTAAGCCACAGTATTGAACAAGACTTTTGCCACAGTGTTTTAACATCTAAAGTTGGGAAAGTTGCTCCCCACTTCGACAAGGGGAGGGAAGCGCTATCATCTGATGATTCTAACAGAGCGTGGTACCACAATGCAACCTCTTTGTTGATAGCTCCCTGATTTAGCTTCCCTTCCCATATACTCCTCCCTATTTCCCCAATTCGACGGGACTTTACCCAACTAGATATTTGAAGATACTTAAATCTAGAAACTGTCCTGCCAGTACCTTCCTGGAATGCGCCCCAGCTTAACACTTCATCTCCTTCCATCAATTGGCCCCATCTTTCCACCCCACTTGTTCTCAAAGGAGTTGATAGTTTGTCTATGAGGCATTCCGGAGTGCCAGGCGAATCCCAAATGGGAGCTGAGCTACAAAAATAAGGTATCTCTAACGCCCTCCGAAAATGCATCCAAACTTTACATGCATGTCTGGGGAGTTTCAAGCGAACTTTCTTGAAGTAACTGGGGTGTCCAAATTTATATAAAAAGTGATCTGCTCCTTCTTCAAGGTGAGCCGTTAATGCTCCCCAGACTGAATCGTGCTCAGTCCTTTTATTCAATAAAACTCTAATATTTTTTAGGTGAAAAGCCAAATAGTACTTAAAAAGGTCTGGAGACGCAATACCTCCCCATTCCCTTTTTCTACTCAACTTCTTCCAAGCAATCCTAACTCCCTTGGAAGCCCATACAAATGAGGATAACTCCCCTTGTAGTTTTTTAAACCAACTCTTCTCAAACTCTAATGGGATAGTGTTGAACAAAAAAGTAAATTTTGGAAGGATACACATCTTCAAAATATTAGATCTCCCAATTATCGTAAGAGGAAGAGCAGCCCACGCTTTTAACAGTTTTTTGGTTTCCCTATATACTATATCAAAGTTCAATTTAGCTACCTCGTTAAGAGCAGCTGTTAACCGAATACCCAAATATCTGATCTCTTGTTTAACTAAAGGGGAAGCATACATCAAATTCCAACACATTATTTCTGTCTTTTCTGCATTTATGCTGTACCCAGAAAGTCTTCCAAATTGTTCCATCAAAGCAGTGACCTTAGGTAGAGTAGAGCTAACATCACTCGTATATATCATCAAATCATCTGCGTATAAAGCCAGTTTTTTTTCCCATCCCCCAGTTCGAAATGGGATAATCTCTTTAGAAGACCGGAGTAAAGTTGCCAAAGGTTCAATGTATAAATTAAAAAGCAAAGGAGATAGGGGGCATCCCTGTCTCGTACCTCGCCAAATCCTAAATTCTTGTGTTAAATGGCCATTTACCAGAATTCTCGCTAGAGGACATCTATACAGTTCTCCTATTGCCCTGATAAAAGGGATTCCCAAGCCCGCTTTTTCCAGAACCACCTTTAGAAACAACCAATTAACACGGTCAAAGGCCTTGGCCGCATCAAAAGACAAGATCGCCAGAGGCGCCTTCTCGTGAACCGCCAAATCAATTGCAGCAAATAACTCGTGAGTTATCTCGTGAAGCTGCCTCCCCTTCATAAAGCCCTTTTGGTCCGAATGGATTAGATTGCCAGCAACTCTCCCCAGTCTCTTGGCTAAAAGTCCTGAATAAAGTTTATAGTCTACGTTCAGCAAAGAGATGGGCCTATAGGAGGAACAAGACGTAGAATCCTTACCCGGCTTTAGCAATAAGCAAATTGTCGCCTCTCTCCAGGAATTGGGAATTTGGGTCCCTTCTATCAACATAGAGTTGAATAACTCTAATAAAAAAGGGATAAGTTCCTCCCCCAAAGCCCTATATAATTCGTTAGGGAGACTATCTGGCCCCGCTGCCTTACCTTTTTTTAGTGCCTTTAGACCTTCCGCCAACTCAGCCTCATTTAACTTATCATTCAGTAGGAGCCTCTTCGACTCCTCTAAAACTGGAAGATCTACATTATCTAAGAATTCTCTTACCGGCTCTTCTAAGTTAACCGAACTTTCTGAATATATCTCCTGAAAGAAAGATACGAATGCCCCCTCAATCTCCTCTTGCTCCGTACAGACCTGATTCGCAGGCTCTGATTTGACTGATAAAATGTGCCTTTTGGAAAAGTCTGACTTAACCTTCCACGCTAACAGTTTACTGCAGCCTTCTCCATAATCAAAATGAGCATATTGACTACTTTCCCATTTTAACCTACAGCGGTTTTCCAAAAAAGCATCTAGATTAGACCGGACCTTTTCCTCTTGACAAGACAGCTCCATTACTAAATCCGTTTTCCCTTCTAACTGCGCATTATACCTTGCAACCTGCAAGGTTTTCAATGACAACTCCATGTTTCCCAACTTTTCCCTCTCTTCACGATACTTATAAGCTGCAAGGTTAACTGGCCTCCCTCTTATAAAAGCCTTGAACGCATCCCAAACACACCCCAAACTTGCTGTTCCTTGATTCAACTGAAAAAATTCTCTAGTATCTTTTTTTAACACTTCTACTGATGCGTCGTCTAGAAATAGAGCACGATTGATTGTGCTCCTAATTGTCCTGTTACTCACCCTAATATCTAAATGTAGTATTACTGCAGAATGGTCTGACATGTGTGCTGTGTTGTGAGCTACCCTTCTTCCCTCCGGGCATAAACTTTTATGAATTAAAAAAAAATCTATTCTAGATCTATGCCCATATTTTTTATTGTGGAATGTATATCTATCTCCTTCACCCCTTCTCCAGTGCCAGACATCTACCAAGCCTAAATCCTGCATTGCTTGCTTCACTACTGCCCTTGTTTTAGGTGAATTAACCGTACCCCTAGGGGTTGACTTATCCTGTACAGGGTCTAGCAGTATATTAAAATCCCCACCCAACACCACTGGGTACCTAGCTGAGAGTAGAATATTAAATAAGTCTTGAAATGGCGATGGGTCGTCAATATTCGGCCCGTAGTAACCCGACACTGTAATCCAATGACCACCTACACACAGCTCTACCACTACCCACCTCCCTCTAGGATCAGCATGTACTATTCCTACCCTGAACCTCATGGATTTCTTAATCAAAACTGCCACACCTTTTATTGTACTAGTTTGAGAAGAGCATACGCTAAACGCAACCCAATTCAGCTGTTTAAGCCAGGTCTCCCATTCAGTTTGGTGAAGATGGGTTTCCTGCAATATAATAATCTCCTCTTCAACCAAACGTAAGTACTCAAAGATCTTCCTCCTCCTACCAGACACCCTTAACCCATTCACATTCCATGAGATAAATCTCAACTTTTCAATACCCTGCATGCTCATTCATAGCGAGAAGGAAAACAAAAGGAGAACAGCAACCCCCCGACCTATATTAGCAACATATGAGGACTTTCTTATTTTATCCCTTTCAACCCACCAAACCCAAAACAAACCCAGACTCCCCGTGTCACCCACCCCTACACCCACCACCACCAACGTGCCCCCCAAACCCCATTCCCCCCCCAGAGGAACCCTCCCTTTTTCTACTGGGATAACCATCCTGTTATCCTATATTCGAACCCCACGCCGGACGGGGGCTTTCCACTAGATCTTATTGAGACGCCTTAATCTGCTCTATAAATATACTGACCTCCCCAGGATCTCTCATATTGTACATTTTATTCTTCCACATTATACGGAGAGCTGCCAGGAACCTTAGTTGGACCGTCGCCCCTAGCTCACGGAGCTCACGCATAAAACTTCCCAGCTCCCACTGCCTATCTAACGTTGCCTTAGACACATCAGATCTTATCCTAAGAGACCATTCCCCTTTGGGAAAAGCCCCAACCTTGAGAGCTTCGGACAAGATTCTTTCCTTAATAGAGTATGTGTTGAAATTTATCAAAATCCTCCTGGGGTTTTTCCTTCCTGGATTTTTCTTGAAAGGATCACGATGGACTCTCTGAATGTCATCCTCCAGATTGATCCCTACCATACTGGGGAGGACATCCCTAATCAGCGAAATCACATAGCTCTTAATATTTTCCCCTTCCAACCCCTCTGGAACTCCCAAGAGCCTTATATTGTTTCTCCTCATATTATTTTCCAACATTTCCAATCTGTCCTGCAACATCTTTTCTCCCCGTTTCAATTGTGAAATGTCCTTAGCTTGAGCTAACACTCGTTCCTCGTGGGCCTCCACCACAGCCTCTAGTTTCCCCAGCCGGTCTGATAACAGGTTGATTTTACTTTCCAAGACCTCACAGGCTTCCCGAATCCTAGTTTGATTAGTTTCTGAAATTTCGAATTTCCCTCTAATTTCTTTGGTGAGAGAAATTAGCAGAGCCTGTACATCCAAGTCATGCGTTATGGATCCACTGGAAAAATTACCATCAACTTCCGGCAAGGGTAGTATCTTTAAAGGGCCCTCTCTCACTGTAGCTGGTTCCATATCTAACAATTCTTGTGCTGGGCCGACAACTGAACCACCTTCAACTAGCTTGGAAGCCTCTAGCTTGTCTAAGGCCGGTTTAACGTTTGCCATATCCTGTGGTGGAGGAATTGCGGTCTGGAAGTACCTTGTGATCAACGAATCACTCCTCCCCTGGCTCTCAATTTGACTCTCTTCCCGGAGGGGTAAAGGATGATCCACTAATAGTGTTGTGTGGGGTGGCCCTTCACCATAGATTTTAGGATCTAAGTCCATTATACCTGTTGTTATAGTTCCAGAGACCCGAGTCCGAAGATTAGCACTTGTACCACGGGTACCGGGCTTACTTTTCCTGGCCACAATCACATCGTTGACTTCTGCCCGGGCACCCCTGGGGCGTCGCTTGATTAATGACATGCACTGCGGGGTTCCAACACTCTCACACTCCTTTCTTGCCCCCGTCCCACTTAAGTTGGATCTGGTGTGGCTCCCCGGGGACTCCGGGAGGCTCCCACGGAGAGAGCAGCGGGAGGTATAAGATCTCCCACGTCGCACACCCTTTACCGCTTCTGCCCAAATAATGGAGTTTAGAGCCCGCTTCCAAGGCACCCCGCCACCCCTCTCCGTAGATAATGACCCCCCCTTCTTGTTCGCTGTTTTTCCTCCCTAGTTTTCCCGACAAAAGTCGGAAAAAGGAAAACACAGTAGAGAGGAGGAATGAAATTAACAAGGCGCAATAACCAAAAGTATTCTTCTTGCCCCCTTTTTTTCTCTTTTTAACGCCTAGAAATCCAGGGGAAAAACAGCACAAGAAGTGGAGGGCCAAGTACCCCCACCCGACAGGGAACCTATCTAAGCGATGTCCCACCTCCTTTCTCAAGACCCTTAAACCTGAGGAGCTCTCAATTGAAACAACAATTTACACTCTCAGTCCTTCCAGGAAACGGCAAAGCACCATGAATACAAAAGCGTTTTGAGTTTTGGCGTCCCTCTGAGTCTCACTACCCTTCTGTATAAAGCAACAAGTTTTGCACAGAATTTGTGATTATAAAATGACAAGCGCTGAAACGTAGCAATCCCTAGCGAATACGCAGCTGTAAAACTCAATATTTAGGCTTGGAGTTCCTCTAATACAAACTTCTAGTAGAAGACTCTTGCATCTGGTTATTGTTGCAATAGGCAGCACTTTCACAGATATAAATGTTTTCTTTAAGCTCCCCAATACTCCTGGGAGGGCAGCAACGATAATGATAACAGTCTCTGCCTGCTGGAGACAAGCTATAGTCAAGCAAAAATCATAGGACTAGTCACCCAGGCACCCCCCCACTCCACCAGAAATACCCTGTCACCGTCTTTGCTGCTCCTTGCTCCGTTAGCGCAGCTCCAGGGGCTTCCCTCAAGAAACGCTGAAACGGGAGATCCGAAGCTCACGCTCCCGGGCTCCCAATCCGTTGCACGAAGGCGAGAGGAGAGAATCCTCACCCTCGCCTCCCTGTCGTTCAAGCCGTCGCCCGGGTGGGGGCCGGGGGCACAAACACACGCGGATCCGGCAGTGAAAGCTACCGCAGCTTTCCCGAGTCTCACGCGCCCAGACTCCCAAACCGGAGCGCGAAGGCGAGATGTGGAAACTCCTCACCCTCGCCCCTTTATCCTTCAGGCCGTCGCCCGGGGGGGGGGCCAGGGGGGACAAACAAACGTGGATCCGACGGGAAGAAACCTCTGCTGCTTTCCCGAGCAGAGACCGAGGGAAGGTCTGCTCACAATGCAAGACGCGCGGTTTCGGCGTCACATCCGTCCGACGGGAGTTCACGGCAGCTCGTTAGCTGACCGTCATGTTCCTCGTGTCTTGCCCAAAGTGGATGCTTAATAAATATTTAAATAGTTGCATAAATATTTTTTTACCTTGTCCCCTTCCTGAGATGCAGTATTAGTTTTTTAATATTGCTTCCCAGTGTTTCTGTATGAGCCAGACATCCTTCCTACAATGAAATGTGGGTGCTAGTCACTGTAAGGACATGTTAACACTAAATTTCTGCATGTCCTACTTTTAACTTCAAAGCACCTTGCCTTGTGGGCTACAAGGCCTACGTAGGCCCCACATAAAGTTGAAGTATGATCAACCATATAAATCTCTGTTAGCACCACAACACCTTTCAGGCAATTGTGTACTCCAGAAATAAAATGAATAACAAGTTTAAATATTATTGTTAGACCTGACAGCCTTAGGGTGGTCTTCCCCACAGCTTTTTGCCAGCCACCCTCCATTTTTTGAACTCGTTTTTCCTGGCTTTGAAACTCTGTGCACTTTACCACTGCTAACTACTGTTAAAGTGCTTGTGCCCTCTCCCCTAAATTACGGTAACATTGGCCTAACCCCAATTTGCATATTTACTTCACTTGTAAGTCCTGCGTAAAGTGCATTACTTGCACCTGGGGCCTGTAGTTTAAATGCTACTAGTGAGCCAGCAGCAGCCATTGTGCCACCCACTCCAGTAGCTTCCTACCCATAGCTCAGGCCTGCCATTGCAGAGCCTGTGTGTGCAGTTTTACTGTCACACTGACTTGGCATTTAAAACCCTTTGCCAAGCCTTAAACTCCCCTAATCTTATACATAAGCAACCCCAAGGTAGGCCCTAGGTAGCCCATAGGGCCTTGTGATGTGTAAGTAAAAGGTAGGGCATGTACTTTTATGTGTTGCATGTCCTACTAGTAAAAAACTCCCAAATTCATTTTTCACTACTATGTGGTCTACCCTTCTCATAGGTCAACATTGGTAATTCCTTATTGCACTTATACGCTGTAATTCATGATTAAGCAGGAGTAGTTATGTCATGTTTCATATAATTGGAATTGTATTTATAAATCCTCCTTATTGTAAGGTTGGATTTAACATTACTATTTTAGAAATGCCACTGTTGAAAGTGGACATTTCTCTGCTCTTACAGCTCTGTGTTCCTGCAGCCTGTCTCCAATATACGTCTGGGATGGATGACAGCAACAGTTTGTACAGTCCCTCTAGACAGATACAAAAGCAGGAAGGTTACGTGTGTCCGAGCACTTGCATGCATTCTGATGGCTCTTGCTGGGCAGGAAGGGAGGCGAGGGTAGGGCTGACACACCTGCATAGGCCCTGCCTATTGTTGAGAAAAAAAAAAATATATGTACCACATAGATATACTTTAGTTCCAATTCCCTCCCGCATTATCTGAATCCTACCAAGCTATCTTTTCTGCCCCTGACCAAGATGCTTGTTCATGTGCTTCCCCTCTCATTCACAGAATGGTTCACCTCATCCACATTACTATTTTAGCACTGCCCCAAGACTTCCCTGCTGACCTCTATGATGCCTACGCCAGCTGTGCAAAAACACCTCTCCAAGCCATGTTATGTTTAGCTCGGTCTTGCACATTAAAAGTTCATCAAGTCAGGCCAACCTATAAGCAAGGTCACAGCTTCCTTCTGCCTCTAATCAGTCCACCTGTTGTCTGTGCACTTGTTTTTGCCCACACTGCATTATTTATAACTTTACTCTGTGGTCTTGAAGTTTGTCTATATGCATAATTTCTAATTTGTATATGTTTGACCATGTTTGGGCTATGTCCCCTTTTGGGGTTATGCTGTGACAGCACTTTTAACATATATAGATGCCTAATTTAAATGACTAAGGGAAGAAGATGCTTGTTTGTAAGGAGGAACACTGGGATGTGCATCTGCCTTGGCCTGCTAATAAATCTTGGTACCTCAACAAACATTTCATCTGTTCTAGATCCTTGTCTGGTGTTTATGTTTTCTTTGCATCACTCTGAGGAGGGTTGGAAATGTTCTTCTCCTAACACCTGTCCTCACACAAAGGGCTAATTATCCCCTACTGATAGTCTGAAGCCAAGGCTGGGAAGAAAGGACCTCTGTGCACTTTAAAGACTTTCCTTTGAAGTCTCCCCCACTTCAAAGGCACAACTGGGTATCAGTACTGGACCTCTTACACCACCAACTCAGTGCAATTCTGGACCTATGAAGACTCTGCAGGAAGGGCTGCTGTGCTGCTGTGCTGCTTAAAGGACTGCTACTCTGCTGGATTCCTGCCTTGCTGTACTAGTCTTGCTAAGCTGCCTGCTGTTCCCCTGCCTGGGTGAGAAGGACAGGACCTGCATTACTTGGACCCATAGTGAATCCAAGGGCTTGCTGGCTTGCCTCCTGTTTTGTGAAGTCTCAAGGACACAAAAGAGTTCCAACAATCCTGTAATACAGCATGTGGGCTCTGCCAACTGTGAGTCTTACCCTGCACCAAGTGGTGCCAACCCAGTCCTGGGCCAGTGGAGGTGGGTTTTTCTAGCTGCTCCTGCAGAGAACCTGGCATCGACCTCTTTGTGCCTTTCTGAACCAAAGTATCACCTTCAATGCTTCATTACTGCATCACCGCTGCTGCAATGACTGAGGACACTGCATCACTGTCCATAATGCAACACTGCTGTGAAAACTGGAGCACTGCATTGCAGACTGTGCGACGCATCGTCCCCGCTGCATGGGCCAAAACTGACACATTGCTTTCATCCTCCAGACCGACACTGACACATTGCTTCACTGCTTTTTATTTTTTTTAGCATGGACCCAGAACCAATGCACCAACAATTGTTGCACTGATCTGATTCTGTCACTAACCCCTCTTGTGTCCTCTGCACTGTGGGTTTTGCACACAGGGCACATGCTATTATTCCCCTATGGCACCTTACAGCCTCCTGCAACTCTTGGTCCCCCTCCCTGAGCACTCCACCCAGTGGCTTAAGAAAGGCCCCTGCAGTCCCTGCGGTGCAGGTAACACCCCCCGACTTCCAGGGGTTCCCTCAGTACAGCTGCTTGCTTGAGTGAGTCAGGAGGGGGACCCCCTCCATGTTCTTTGCAAGGGGGCCCGCTCTCCAGTTTCGTTACACCACTGATTTCACCCCTTTGAACCTCCTGTACCGTCTGCTCCCTCTGTTACAATCTTGTAGAGAATCACATTTCATGGTTAATTAACGCCATCCGCCATTTCATACTAAATGTAACCACTGAAGTCTATTTTTTCACCTGCCTTGGTTATTGGCACCCACTGTTGTGACCGATTGACCTCAACCGTCACTTGCACCTGCCATCGGTTTGTACACTTGCTCTCTCCAAGGTTACATTTGGAACTTTCCAGCCTGCTACGGATATTTCCCTTAAAACTATATTTGTCTTAGACCTGAAGGACTTCACCTTCATATTCCTTGATACGTTTTGAATAAGGAACACAGAAAAACTTTGAGTGCACAATCTATACCTTCGAGTTATGATTCGAAACACTTGTTTAAGACATTCTGCAGAGTGCCAGTAACTCCAGCATTCTTTTGAATTGTACCTGCTCTCAAGTTTTTATTGTGATGGAAACCTGCAAGTTATATTATTGAAAATTACTGTAAATACACAAAATGCTGAGAATTGTTAGTAAACAGCTCTTTGTTGTTCCTAGTGCACCACACCCACTAACAAATCCATGGAGAACGAACCCTCCTGTGCAGTGTCACTAAGCAGCAGAGCAGATCCAATGATTCAAGTCTATCTTTTCTTCTTTCATCCCAACCCCCCTCCTCAAAGGCAGTGAGTGAAGTGAATAAAGTTTTTTAAGTTACTGGCTTCATTCTCTGCCCCTGGTGGGATTAGAGGTTCAGCATAGTCTCCACAGTTTGAACCAGATGAGTGTGTGACAGAAATGCCAGATCTCAAGGACCAAGGTACTCTTGTTTAGCGGGCCCTTATAGCTGGCCTGCACTCCATTGCGGTCAACCTGAACTTTGACTGACTTTGGCCCGGTCTTACACAACCAGAAAGCCCCGGTTGGAAATTTTTGCTTCTAAGCACTACTGTTTCATTTATTCTTTAAAAGTTCATATCTCACCTTTTACTTATTGGATTTTTGTTGTTTTGTTCATGAAAAAATACTTTATGTTTCTAACCTAGTGTGGAGTTTTTTTTTGTGGATCTTCACTGTGTTACTGATTGGGTATTGCACAAATACTTTACACATTGCCTTTTAAGTTAAGTCTGACTACTCGGTGCCAAGCTACCAGGGGGTGAGCACAGGATACTTTAGGGTGTGCTGTGACTTCTGCCAACAAGATACCCAATTTCTAACATTGGTGATCTGCAGTGCTGATAGGACTTGTGTTTGTGCAGGCCTTACAGTAACTTGATGTACACTACGTATCCACATCCAAGACCATTTAAAAAACTTTAATGTCTCCCCTACTGGCATTTTTTTATTTTTTTCCTAAATTATGTCTCTGACTGGAGGTTCTACATCTACACCTGTAAAGATGGACTTTGAGCTTACCAACCTGGAGGGTTACACAGTGGGCCAGCTCAAGGAGTTCTGCAAGGGAGCTGGGCTCCCTGCCAAGAGCGCCACCAGGAAGGTGGCACTGCAAAAGGCCCGAGGACCTGAACAGCAGCCCATGCTACTTTGGATGTGAATCAAGGAGAGGCTGAGGAGATGAATGGCCCTGAATGGGTCCCTTCAGAAAAAAACACCTGTAGAAAAGGGGGAACAAATGACCCATAATTGGAGCTTCCTGAAGGTGCAGGGAGCAGTGTCTCTTCCTGCTGACTTCTGCAGAGGAACTGGCAGAGAGGAGGGAGGAGAGAGAATTCAGGCTGCAAAAGGCAAAGTTAAAAAGAAAAAGAAACTTGCTTTGGAAAAGATGGTTCATGAGAGATGCCTTAAAGAGCTGAAACTAGGGGCAAGGCAATCAGAGTCCAACAATGGTGGCAACATACATGCAGTACCTGAAGGGGACAAAAGTGTTTGCATACCCAAGGATTTGGTGCCCAGTTATGTGGTGGAAGATTACATTGATAAGTGATTTTCTGCTTATGAAGTTGCACTGAGGGTTCACAAGGTTCCTGAGGAGCACTGGGGTGGGGGGGGGGGGGGGGAGGGGCAGGGGGCCTATGGAATAACATGCCTACTCTGGGGAGGGACACAGTTCTGACATTAGCGGCTGGGGACCAAACCAAGTGTGTTCCCATGAAAGCCATCTTAATTGCTAAATTGGGCTGACCCCCTGAGAAGTATCACCAAAGATTCAGGGCCAGCCAGAAGCTCCCCAACCAATCCTGGGTAGATTTTGTTCATTGCTCCAGTAAGGCACTGATTGTGTGGGTGAGGGGCAGCAAAGTTGAGGATTATGGTGGGTTATGCAATTTAAACATGAGAGCGCACATGCTCAGTGTCTGATTTACAAAGGTGTGCCAGCACCTAGTTGACAGTAAACTGACTGACCCTAGAAAGCTTGCTAAGGAGGAAGACCTCTCGGTTAGCACCAAAGTATCCGAAAAGTATTGGGGGGGGGGGGGGGGGGAACACCCACAAAGGTGGTCATGGTTCCAAACAGAAGAAACGGGGGGGGGGGGGGTTAAAAATAAGGAGTTGTGAAAAAGTCCCCCAAATAATTCATCATTCACAAGGGCGTAGTGGTGACTAGTCCCAGTCTGAGCCCAAGAAAAGGGGGTTCTTCGATAAGCAGACAGAGGTTTGTACTCCAATACAGAGTGCTGCAAGTATGAGCACTTAAGGGTGACTCCAAATGCCTCAAGAGGGCACAGCCTACACCGGAGGGCAGACACCTGAGTTGGCGAGTGTAGCACTTGGGGAGAAGGTGGTCCCCGTTAGCTTGGGGGAACAAACAGAGGTAACCCTAGTGGGATGTAGAAAGGGTGCCAAAAGCTCTCATGCCTGCAAATACTTAAGTATAGATAGTCGGTCACAATTAATAGACAAAGAATGGAGGCTCTGCAAGACACGAGAGCCAGCATGACACTCCAGGGAGTAATTTTGCAAAGGGCAGAGAGAGTGTCCTACTCTTGAGGGCTTGAGGCCACAGACCTCATCCTATGTAGCAGGTGAAGCCTTTGGGGATCACCTAATCTACTGGGAGAATGAGCCTAAGGTTCCTGGTGCTGAGACAGCTTGTGGGATGGTGGTCCTACAGTGTTACAAGGCCTCCCAACTGGGTTTGGCTCATAGCATACCTCTGGCAGGTAATTTGGGGCAAGACAAAATCTTCACAGGGCTTGTCCGCCACTTTTATTGTTCCTGAATGAGGACAGACTTGGATGAATACAGAAGACCAGTGGGAAGTCAGGAAAAAATAAAATCACAAAGCTCCCCTGATCCCACTACCAGTCATTGGTACCCCCTTTGAGAGTGTATAAATGTCATTGGACCCTTGGGCCCCAAGACAGTCCTAAGTAACAGGTTTCTCCTGATTTTGGTGGACCATGCCACCTGCTGCCCAAAGGTAATCTCTCAGAGGTCAGTGACTGCACCTGTGGTGGCTAGAGCTCTGATGGAGATTTTTATCCATGTGGGATTCCCAAAGGAGGTAGGGTCTGACAGAAGCACAAACTTCATGTCTGCATACATGAATGAAGTCCATGTGGGATGAGTGTGGAGTAACCCACAAGTTCATCACGACCTATCACCCCCAGAGCAATGGTCCTTTTGCCATGCTTTCATTTTGCCTACAGGAAGATATCACAGAAAAGAGTAGGGTTCAGTCCCTTCTAGCTCCTCTATGGCCATCCTGATAGGGGACCTCTGTGCTTTGTTACGGAGGGCTGGAAGAAAGTTCCGTCCCCAGGATGTGGTCAGCTACATGCTGGCCCTCTGCAACCAGATGCCTTGCTTCTGGAAAAAGGCCAAAAGCAATCTTGAGGTCAGCAAAGAAGTAATGAAGCTCTGGTATGACCAGAAGGCCACTCTGGTGGAGTTTTAACCTGGTCAGAAGGTTTGAGTTATGGAACCAGTAGAGCCATAGGCTGTCCAGGATCAGTGGACTGGCTCATATGAGATCAAGGAGTACAAGGGGGAGACCACCTACCTGGTGGAGCTCCAGAACCATAGAAACCCTCTAAGAGTGCTCCATTTGAACAGATGAAAGCATCAGTTTGAGAGGTCCAAAGTGAGCATGCTCTATGTGACAAATGAGGGGGTGGGAGAAGTGAGTGACCTCCTGTCTGCACAAGAACACAATGGGTCAGTTGTCACCTCTCTACCACCCTGATCCCAGAACTGCAGGGTGACTGCTACCCTTGTCTCACTCACCCCTGGACTCACACATCTCTGTCCACGATACTGACATTGGAGAAAGTCCCCCTGTAAAGAACATAAATTACAGGTTGTCAGACAGGGTGAGAGCTAGCAACAAGGACAAAGTCTCTAAGATGCTGTCCTTAGGGGTGATGGACCCTCTAATAGTTCCTGGTCCAGCCCTGTGGTGTTTGTCCCAAAGGCTGCCCCACCGGGCACCACACCAGAAATTCAGTTCTGCATGGACTTCCAAGAACTCAACTCCCTCCCCAGGACTGATGCACACCCCACTTCTTGAGCTGAAGAGCTCATGGACAGTCTAGGCACTGCCAAATTCCCTAGCCCCTTTGATTTGACATCACTGTACTGGCAGATCACCTTGACTAAGTGAGCTAAAAAGAGGTCAACATTTTCAACACCAGAGGGCCACTGCCAATTTCGGGTGATGCCCTTTGGATTGGAAAATGCCCCTGGTACCTTCCAAAGGTTGGTTAACAGGGTCCTGGCTGGTAAGGAGGTCTTTTGTGCCGCCAGCCCAGATGACTTTGCCGTCTATAGTTCCAGATGGGAGGCAAGAAAATGATGGATTAAACCCAGATCTGTGTGACTGGGGTTGAATGTTTGCATTGTTCAACATTCCGTCCATTATCTGTTCTTTTTGCTTTTGTCACCCTAAGTGGGAAGGGTATGCCCACACATGGGTCCCGCACTCCCTGCACCACTGTATCCAAGCTAGCCTGGCTAATTGGTGGGAGGGTACCTTTAACCCCATCCCAGGATGCTTGTTTCCAGTCCAGGGAGGACCTGGTCTGGCAGTTTGGACTGGACTGTTCCAATAGGGAGCCAGGTCAAGACTTATTTGCATTTGGCTGGGTCCATACTGGGGTGGCATGGTGGGCAAAAAATTATGTCTTAAACCCAGATCTCTGTGACTAGGGGTGAATGTTTGCATTGTTCAGCATTCAGTCTAACATCTTTTCTTTGTGCTTTTGTTACAGAGTGTACATTTCTCTGCTCTTATATCTGTGTTCCTGCAGCCTGTCTCCAATACAAGGGGGGTAGGTAACAGCTAGACATTGTGCATTCCCTCTAGACAGTCACAAACACAGGAAGGTTGTGTGTGTCTGAGCACTCACATGCATTCTGCTGGCTCTTCCTGGGCAGGAATGGAGTGGAGGGATGACACTTATACCGGAATAGGCAGGGCCTGTCCCTACATAAAGGGCTGACTACCTCTTACTGACAGTTTAGAAGCAGTCTGGAAAGGAAGGAAGGACCTCTGTTCACTTCAAAGATCCTTTTATGAAGTCCCCCCTCACCACCAACTTAGTACACTTCTGGATTTGCGAAGTCTCTGCCAGGAAGGACTGCTGTGCTGCTTAAAGGACTGCTGCTCTGTTGGATCCCTGCCTGCCCTGCTGCCTGCTGTTCCCTTGCCTGGGTGAGAAGGATTGGACCTGCATCACTTAAACCCAGAGTGACTCAAAGGCTTGCTGGCCTGCCTCCTGCTTCTCAGGGACACAAGACTTCTGATAATCCTGCTACAGCCTGTGGACTGTACCAACTGTGAGCCCTGCCAAGTAGTGCCAACCCAGTCACGCGTCCCAGGAAGTGGATTTTTCTGGCTGTTCCTGCAAAGAACTGCACATCGACTTCATTGCACTGATTGTAACCGATGCATTGCCTTCACAGTTGACACTTCACTAGTGCATCACCACTGCTGTGATGATTGAGGACATTGCATTGCCTGCAGCGACGAGCTGCAACTGCGAGAATTAGAGCACCTCATTGCCAACTGCACATCGTCCCCTCTGCGTGGCCCGGATGCATCTCCTTCTTCCTCCTGATTGACGCTGACATATTGCTTCTCTGCTTTGTCCAGCACGGATCCAGAAACAATGCATCAACATCATTGCACCGATTGGAACTGACTCAAAGACCAAGGTACTCTTGCTGAGCAGGCCCTAAATGGGTCTTGTAGCCAGCCACACTCCATCGTAGTAAGCCTGAACTTTTGACTTAGGCCCAGTCTAGCATGCCCAGATGGCTTGGGTTAGCGGTTTCTGCTTCTAAGCACTACAGTTTATTTTATTCTTTGAAAATTCTTATCTCAACTTTTACTTATTGGATTTTTGTCAGTTTGGTCTTGTTTTGTTCATATAAATATACTTTACCATTCTAACATAGTGTGGAGTGTTTTGTATTGTCTTCACTGTGTTACTGATTGGGTATTGCACAAATACTTTACACATTTCTTTTTGAGTTAAGCCTGACTGCTCAGTGCCAAGCTACTTGGGGGTGAGCACAGGATAATTTAGGGTGTGTTGTGACTTATCCTGACTAGGATTGTGGTCCCTACATAGACAGGGTGAATACATCTGCCAACTAGAGACCCAATTTCAAATATTTAATATTTGAAAGGTCACAGTGCATGTTTTGCACTGTTACAGTCAGGCTACAATAATACGAATTAAGCCATGTTCGCATAGTCACTGAATTGTATGGCACAATAGGAGCTGCAGCCCACTAGTGGCATTTATATTCAAGGGACATGGGTACATTTTGTACACATACTAGAGACTTATAGGCAAGTTAAATATATCGATTAGGAGCACGTCTCTTTAATCATGTTTAAAGATGGGTACAGGCACTTTACAACCAGTAAGAAGGGGTAAAGAGCACAGAGCTCTAAAGCTAGGAAAGTGTCCAGCAAAAAGGCAAAAAGAAATCTAGGGTGACCACACAGAAAAGGTGGATTTCCTACACTCACCTTCCACATTCACCTCTCCTATATTCATTTGGAAATGGCCATTAATGAAAACTGCAGACGTTATCTTTAATGCTTCCTCTTGGTATTCATACTTCAAAATAAGAACCTCAGGTTGCAACCAATGACCCCCAGTCCTTAGGTCTACCTCAATTCTGTTGCAGTAAAGTACAGCTGTAAACCATGCTTCAAATTCATTTTAGAACTAAAGATAATCCCCTGATCATACAAAATCTAAAATTGAGATCAAAGGCAGGGATGTGTTGATCAGTGGCACAAGATCCAACTCCTCAAAGCTTTATCTTTTGTTTTTGCTCTAAATAATTAAATTCCCTCACGAAATACAAGTTCTAGAGCACGTTTCTTGTAACAATGATACACCAAGTGCAACAATATAATATTTATAAAACATAATGTGACCTTTAAACCTGCAATAAACCACAGAACAAATGGGAATGCAGCAGGTTGTCCCTATACGTTGTCTTATGCAGGAGTGGCGAGTAGGGTTGTCCTCTGTCACACAGAATCTCACTAAAATCAGTGTTTGCGAAGTGGAAGTCTTGCTCATGTTTTTTTCAGAAACTCGTCTCAGCTCATTAATACCTGTGGTCAAAATAAATCGAAACAGTTCCACAGCCTATCTCACTACACAGCTACTAACTAAAAAATATTTTCCATTAAGGACAGTCATGTTTTTCCGAGATGGGAGTCAGGCAATTTCTGTAGTTCTCGGTGTTTACTTTGGATCAGCTCTGCTTTCCAAGATCGGAAACGTATGGGGCATTGAGTTAACTTAAGTGTTTTATTTACGCGCCATGAATTCTTCCTTTATCATGGCCACTCAGCGTCATCATGGTGCGGTGCCATCTCTGCCATATTTAGGATTCTAAAGTAAACCGGAGTATGTGTGGTCACACATCATTCTTCCCGCAGACCTATTTATTTGAGTAAACGGTAGATGAGATGATTTTACGGAGAGGGTTTCATGGTACACTGAAGTACGGATGTATTACATATCCACATTGATTCTCATAAGGAAGCAAACCAGCATGTCTGGATAAGCAAATGCTGATGCAACAGTGTTCATATTAGAGGGTACAATCAACGGGTACTGTGGCATTTGGGGACTTTTTGGTAAATTTTATAGAGTTAGACTGGGGCTTCATGGATGAGGTAATCTGTTGGGTGCGACTCCTTGGACCTCTAGTGGATGGCTTCAGGAGCTGGTAAAGAACTAAGGATAGTGTGATTAATACAGCTACAGCACGATCCTAGTAATTGAAATCAACTAGTGTATCAGGATCGCAATAGAGTGGGCAATTCATACATCTCATGCCCAAGTTCTGCATTTTGGACAAGTTGCTAAGCCTGATAGCTACTAAGAAACACATCTCTAAGCCATGGATGCTAAGTAGCAGCCCAATATATATGCGATACAGTACACCAGAAACATAGGAAGGATATTTGAAGTTACCAAAGAGTTCTGTGGCCATATAGCGGAAAGAGGCAAAAGGTGGACATCTTTTACCTCCAAGGTGACATGCAATATCCTTTTAACATATGGCAGGACATATTTTATCCCTTATAATACATGGTCACATATTCTCTACACAAATCTTGGATTGTTGCTCTTTCAAATGAAGGTGATAGTATGGTTGCAACCAGGTAGAAATAACGCACACTGCATGGTGTGAAATTAAAGAACAAAAAGCAGTTTGTAATTTCTTGCAAGAAAATATTAAAATTATCGTAATGTAAATCAAATTTTAAAAGGGCCTCAATTCAGAATGAGTAGTAATAGGCAAAGATATTGTTTCTTTCCTATAATGAAGCGCACAAAATAAAAACACTGCTATAAACTGCTCGACTGATCACTGTTTATTTTAGAAAAACAGAATCAGAAGAAAAAAAAAAAAAGTTTTGGGTTTCATAGTTAAAACGGCACCTTTAATTATGTTTGTGACTAGTTTTTCACATTGACTGCTGGCTCTGCCAGCAGGCATTATGACGCCACAACGCAGCTGTAATAAGTTATTACAGTTAAGCAGCCACATCATTGTCTTATTGTAGGTGACTACATGCATCACAAGTCAACTGTAATAGGGGAATTAAAGACCACTTTTAAACAAAGATTGTAGGCTCAGGTGCAATATATAGATGGAAATCCAAATATATATATATTTCACTTAGAAAACCAAAAGTTACAGGGATGTTAGAAATTCCACAGTTATAGTTAGTTATTTCAAGTAACTGTGACTCGTGCCCCCCCATGCACAGCTTTTTCTTCAATATTTTGACTGCTAATGTTTCATTTATATTTTTAATTACTTTATAGAAGTTGTCATGTGTTCTATAATATGTGGGATAATTAGGAGTGCATGGCGAGGGCATGAGTTATAATTACCTTAGGGCACAAGTTATAGTTACTTGAAGTAACTAACTATAACTGATGAATTTCTATGGTCTTGCATGAGTAAATTCAAAACCTAAATATAACGTCCCTGTAAACTTTAGTTTTTAAGTCAATTTCTATTTTTTTTAATTCTATTTTCTAACTATAACATCCATGTAAAGCTTTTTTCAGTGAATTTGTATTTTTTTTTTAATGTAAAGAAATGTAATTACTATACGTTAATGCAACCAGCGGTGGTTGGCTGCATGGCCTGGCCTGGCCTGCCATGTGCAGGGGGAGTTGGCCATGGGGCCTGGCCTGCAGCCAGGCCTTGCAACCAACCCCCTGTAACCACCCAGAGAATTTTTGTAGACTTTGATGAATGATGTACTTAAAATGACATATTTTAGGACAAATTGAAAAGAAACATATTTGTCAAGTAAAAACAGTGCAATTACATTTCAGTATATACCTTAAATATTTGAATTTAAAAAGTAATTAGAGAAGGAATATGACTACTGACACACCTAGACTAGAACCCTCAACCTCTAGGTCACAGGCGACTCTTTGCAATGTCGTTTCCAGACATACATGTGACATTCAACCGAAAGATTTTGATGGCAAAAATATGCAAATGTTCCATCACTAGAAATATTTAACAGTCAAAACACTAGCAAATAAACAGACACATTGCATGAGCTATCGGATTTGAACCTTCCACCTACTTAGTGACAGTCCATTAGAGTAGAGGCGAGATGAGGCTGGCCCATGGGGGGAGCCTCAAGGCTCCCACCACACTAGCCGGCTTCAGACTCCTGTGGTAGCCGGCACTGCTCCTGCAAGCAGTGAGCTGCTTTACACATTTGGAAGCAGGGAAACATAGAAAACTACCCTTTCTGCTAGCAAGAGCTGTTTGACAGCTCCGGCTTGCAGAAAGTGGAATTATGATTTCATTTGCTTGGTGGGAGCTGTCAGCTCCCTCCCTCCCGAAGGTGGGCACCTTGGGAGGTAGCAAGAGCCAGTCCAGGGGGTGGCGGGCTCCAGGGCCATCTATGGCATCATGAGGGGGATGCCTTCATTATTTTAAGTCCCTGGAGTTACAGGGGGAGCCACGCACCTTCCCTCCCATAATTTATATGTGTTGCCCAGAGTAGGTGGCAGCCCCCGTGGTGTGGGAGGGTGTGCAGCCCCACATAAATTATATAAATTGACTTGGGGAGGTGGTGGTCCCTGGGGCTGCAGGGGGCAGTGCAGGCTCCCCTGCATTTTCTTTTTTCAACATCCATAGCACTGGGCAGGTGGCAGTCTCCAATGATGCTGGAAGTGCCACATGGGCCCCCTGCATTAATTTAACATGTTTTGCCCTGGGCGTTGGCTTTCACTGGGGCACAGGCAGGCTCAGCAGACCTGCCTACATACATATTTATTAGTGCCCTGGGGAGGCGAGGACACCCACATTCATTTTGAAACATTAGCCCAGGGGAGGTGGTGGTCTCCGGGACTGCAATAAGCCCTTTGAGGGGGGCCCCATGCACCCCCCTCCTTTTTTGCTTTTTAGTCCTCAATGCCCCTAGGAACTTGGCCCACCCATGGACAAACTAAAAGAAAAGCACAGAAGACGGTGCTTTAAAAAAAGAAAAAAAACAACAACAAAAAAAGAAGTGGATCCATGCTTTTTAGCCCTGATGGGGTCCCTGAGGGACCCCTGCACAAAGGCAAGTGACTCAGGGTATTCATACCCCTGCCCCTTTTCTTTTTATCTCTTTCTGTGGGACGTGGCTGAAGCAGAGTATCAAAATGGCTGATATCACTTCCTTGTTGAACATGTGCGGCCTCCCATGCATGGATAAACCTGGCCCCTGTTAGGCCAGGCCCCGGGGGCAAAAATACTGTTTCTGTTTGAGGAGGCGGTCCACATGACCTCCCCCCTCCCAATGCCGCAGGGACCGCCACTTTCTCAGGCAGGCCTAATAAAACGGAGGTGGAGGGGGTGACACATGGCCCACCTCCCAAGCCTGTTTATGGCCGCAGGGACCTCCATCTCCCTGGGGCTTCATCTATATTCTAAAGTGGAGGGACCGATTAGGGCCCTCTTGAGGGCTTGGCCACAATTAGAGAAGGGAGGGGGCCACATGCCCCCCCCCCCCCCAGACTGTATTTAGCCCAGGGACCACCACCTTCCTAGGGCAGGTCCCGCAGATAGAAAAGGGGACTGTGCCGCCCCCAATGTCTAGTGGCCCTGCAGGCCCACACACCCCAAGGGCCGGCTCCCTATGTCCCAAGGTATCAACCCTTGGAACATAGTTGTTTGGTGTTGCTTGCCGGGAGCTATGATAGCTCCCACCAAATGAGAGGGAACAGCAAGTCTGCTCCCAGGGGATGAGAACAGGAAAACCGCTCCTCTCCCTGGTAGCAGACTTTTCATCTGTTTTTGTACCCGCTGTCAAGCATGTAGGAAAACAGATGAAACAATTGCTCTTGCACAGAGGGAGCAGCATTTCATGCTGCTCCTAGCATGCAGGAGCAATGCTGGCTCCCTCTGGACTAGGGGAGCTGGCAGGGACCACGGGGACTTTGACACTCCCCTATTGTCCCAAAAGATGCACACTGGGTGCCCTGGGTGGAGCCAGGCCCTCTTCAAACAATTGGCACATCTCTAGGTAAAGTAGTCCCCGGGGCCAAAATTGCCACACCTGAAAAGGCGGGGGGGGGGGCATATGACCCCTTTCTTTTCAACTAATTGGCCGGATCGCAGGGGATGGGGTCCCTGGGTTGAAATCAATCCAGGGAGGGGGCTGCTTGGCCCCCTTCCTTTTTAGTTATTGGGTGACTCCAGGGGGGTGCTGGGTCCCGGGGGCCATAAGTGGTCCAGTGTGAGGGCTGCGTGCCTCTCTCCCGGGTTGTCTAAATATGAGGGGGGGGCGCCAAAGGGCCTGGCCCTGGGACTGACCCCTCACCAAGCATGGGTGAAGGCCTTGCAAGGTGTGGGTGGTTGTGGGGGGATTGGCTGCAGGGCCTGGCCAGAAGCCAGAACCTGCAGCCAACTCCCCCAATGCAGGGTGGAAGGCCATGTGTGGAGCAGGGTTGTGTGTGTGGGGCGGTCTGGCAGCAAGGCCCTGTGGCCAACGGCTGCTGTGCACGGCTGAAGGCCATGAGTGGTGAGGGGTTGGGTGTCCACGGGGTTTGGTCACAGGGCCTGACCTCAGGTCAGGTCCTGTGCCCAACCCCCACCTAATAAGGCCAAAGGCGGGGGTTGGATTAACATAAGGTAATTAAATATTACTTAACGTTGAAAAAAAAAAACATATAAATTCACTTAAAAACACCAACAATTACAGAGACGTTATAGTTAGGAAATAGATTTTTTTTTAAACCTACAAATTCACAGAAAAAGACAAAGGTTAAAGGGACGTTATAGGTAAATTTAGATTTTACACACACAGAACCATAGAAATTCAACAGTTATACTTATCTCAAGAAACTGTAACTCGTGCCCTAAGGTAACTATGACTTGCGCCCTCGGCATGCACTTCTAATTACCCCACATATTACATCAAGCATGACATCGTCTATGACATCACTGATATCACCACAATAAAATTATTGACAATAAAACCAAGCATGGCAGGGCACAAGATATAGTTACCATAGGGCACAAGGTATAGTTTATTGAGATAAGTATCACTATAACTGTTGAATTTCTATAGTTTTCTGTGTATAAAATCTGAACCTAACTATAACAGCTCTGTAACCTTCTGTTGTTTTACATTTATTATTATTGTATTTTTTTTTTTATAATTGTACTTCCTAACTATAACGACCCTGTAACCTTCAACATAAATGAACAAATCAGGCCATGGGTTGCTGCTGCCAATGCATCCATCCTCAGAGGGAGGCGCTGAAGGTAATATTGATGCATAGATTTTTTTTTTTTTTTTTTTTAATACTATGAAAGCTTCGTAAAGTTTAAGTATATTGAAAATTGTGTTGTGTGGCAATAGGTGCACTTCCAATACAATGAGACAGTCCTCAACGTGGCAGTCGAATTCAGGCGATTCTATGCTCATTTCCGGCCATGTACATGAAACTGAGGGGGATTAAGACATAGTAGTCTTCGCTGCGTTAGTGAAACAGTTTTGTTGGGGGCCCTGAAATGAATCCAACAATGGTAAACGGCCAAAGATAAGTTATTCTCTGGATCAATCACTTTTCAGAGGAGGAGAGGGACAGGTCTGCACTAATGAAAAAAAAATAGACATTCCAGCTGGGCTCTCCGACACTTATGGCTCTGATTCTACGCCTATTCCTTTAATTTGCTTCCACTTCAGCGTTAGCAGATAAATCTAATCTAAAAGGTGAAAAAATGTGTTAATATATCTGTTTAATATTCTATAAGAACAAAAGTGTTTGACTCATTGTACCGCTAAATAAATCTCTATGTAGGCCCAAAAATCCCATTTATGGCCAGATCAGGATTACAATTTTGGGGTTTACCTGGGCAACCAGGCAGCTTTTAAATGCACAATTTTCTCCATGTAAGCAGTGGTACACATCAGGAAGGCAAACTAACCTAAATATGTATTTTCTCTATGACCAAATCAATAAATATTATATTTGGCATAAATCAGCCTCAAAAGAAATTCAAGACAAGTCAATTTTAGAAATATATTCCATCCATACAAAAAGTATGTCCTTTCACACACCTACATACATGTCGCGCGTGTTTTAAAAACACATCTGTGAAAAACAACATCTATATTTTAAAAATCATCCACTTGAGTCCCATTATTAGATGCACATCTCTGAAATGTCTATGTAAAAAAAAATCTGGTACAAGGTAATGGAGGGAACAAACTAGAAGACCTCTGATAGGAGTTTCGTGGTGTTCTTAATCCTCCAAAAAAGCTGGCTATAGAAATATGAGAACGCAGTTGTAGCATATACATCAGCACTGGTCTCGATGTATAAAATGTACGTCTCAAATCACCCAACAGACAAAAGGTGTAAAGTGCTTTGCTCCGAGAAATCATCTATTGGGAAGGGCAGAAGATGCGTTCCTGATGTATTAGTATCTGTAAATGCAAGTTGATGGCCTACAATAATTATTCGAAATCTGGTCAATAAATTCTGTGATGCGTGTTCGAGACCATAGACCTGTGGGGTGTGAACGCCAGGCAAGGTTAACAGAAGGGAATGCACTGTGACTTTTCTTTTTTTAATTCTTTACCCACCCTTCCTTCCTTCTGACCTTAAATCCGTAATCAACGTTTTAACTTCTTTTTTTACTTAGTCCTTCTATGGATTCTGGGTCATTGAAGTATTCAGAAATTCCCATATGCTCACGCGATTTACCTAATAAAGTTAAGCCAAGAGATTTGATTGGTTCCATCCAGGGGCAGGCATGTATGGATAATCCGCCCATTCACAGCTGCTGCAGGCTTCCTCCATACATCATGTCAGAATAATAAAAGTGCTGAATAAATTCTGCCGTCAATATATGGAATATCCAGTTCCTCATGGCATATGTAAATTGCACAGCTAGAGGGAACAGTCAGCACAATTTTTAAACAGTTATTTTTCACTGTAGAAAGGCATCCAATTTGTATGGCTCCATATACCTGCACAACACACACCTCTGACACACATTTACTATTGTGTATGATTCACATTACCTTCAATGGTGTCATAAATACAGATGCAATCATTTTTTGAAAATATAAACTTCTAGATGTTATTAAAAGGTTTCCAATCGTTTTGACAGCTTAACAGACCAAGGTATGAGAAAGTGTCTGTAGAAGAAATCTACATTAAGGAAATCAGTACAGGCCTTCTTTCTTGCTGGGCCTACTATCATGGTATATAACTTTCCAAGATTCCTCTTCAGTCCAAGGTTATCCGTGAAAACTGTAAAGCTATCAAGGAGTGTCTGGAGCACCCTTCCTGTGCGTGCCATCAGGACCGCATCATCTGCATAAATCAGAATATGCTATGGACGTGATCCCACTTGTGGCACGTCGCACGCTCTGTCCATCAGACATTTTTCATTATCATTAATGAATAATGTAATTAAGAATGGGGTTATGGTATGTCCCAGTCTCACTCTTGTACATATTTAAAGACTGCATACTCGCCCTTTCTGCTGTAGTATACTTCTGCCATGGTGCCTGCATATAAGTGCAGCAAAGAATTTACTATCAGTGCCTCTACACTCATGTCAGCCAGAAGGCCCCACAGCTTGGAGGGATTAACGAAGTCAAACGCGCATGACAAGTCCTCGAAACCCATATAAAATGACCTCTTTTTAGCTGGCATATCTGCTCACAAGAAGGTTTACATTGTTTGATGTTCCGATCTCATTTCGGAAACCATACTGAACGTCACTAATAATACTCCTTTCTTTTGCCCAGCTTTCCAGTCTTGAGTAGTACCCCTCCCACTACCGTAAAAATAGAATATTATTAAGAAATGGATCTAAAACAGCTTGAATCTAATTTAGTTCCATTTTTAAAAAGCGGGACTACCAAAGACTGATTCCAAGGAGGTAGAGTTCCAAACTTTGCCACATCTGTCAAAATGTAAGTAGCCAGAGATCCATATTTCATATAAGTATGTTTAAGGTTATGCTGTCCAGCCCAGAGGGGTTCACTTTTCTACAATTCTTTATGGCACTGGTGACCTCCTCTGCATCCCACTTGAGTGGGCAGTGTGGAAGCACATCCTACCCCTGTGAGTCCCCCTGCAGGTATTGAGCACCCCTCCTTGAGAGGGGTTGAGCACTCACCCACTAGATCACTGAAAAATGGTTGACCCATTCCTCTGGTTGAATTACTGTAACTACTTGCGACCTACAGGCTCTCTAAAGAACGAGACGTTCATGATTTTCAAGCTATCCACCTGTCTGCTGTCCTCCGATTGAGCCTTCCATGCCTTGTCTAGGACATTTTTATATACTGACTTACATAATTTGGCCATTTTCACATCTCTAGTGTCTACATTATCGTTTAAGGCCCTTTTTAGTGCACTGTGCGCCTTAGTGCATGCTGAATCAAGCCAACCATTACTCCTCTTTAGTTGATCCCCCCCCTTGTCACCGCAATAAAGCCTCTGGAATGCTACTTGAGGGTGACATTACTTCACCACCACCCACCCCACAGTATCATTTAAACAATGGCTATGAGGTCCCCATCTGACTTCGATAAATTGGACAAGAATATATCAGTGTCTATTCTGTCCCACTTGAGGGGCAATCCCAGTGGCGTAACAAAACTGGAGCCCACCCCTCTGCAAAGAACATGGATGGGGGCCCCCTTCCGGATGCATTCATGCCAGGTGCTGTACTGGGGAGAGGGGTGGCCCGGAGCTCAGGGCCCCCCTTCCGCACCTTAGGGGCTGCGGTGGCCTTTGTTACACCAGTGGGTGATCCATTCAGCCTGCCCATGGCTAGGTCCTGACTCAGTAGTGTTGGCTTTACAGTTGTGTAACTACACTTCAAGTTCAGCCAGCTGATTGTGATCGCTCAAACAAGAAGGAAGAATCTGATAATTATCTATGAACGGTTTAACATTCTTCAACACGCAATAAAGTCAATGGTGCTCGCATTTCTTTCTCTTAAAAATGGTAAAAACACTCGAAATTAGCACTTTCTCGTCAACTTTGACGACCAAAACGTAAAGTGGTTAAAAAAATTGCACATCAGTATATTATTTAATTAAATGATTCTTAAAAAATAATTTCATGTTAAATAACTTGAAAAATCTATGGTTACAATAATAGTATTAATAATTATATATTTTTCCTTCTATAAAAAAGGATTGCTGAAAATTGAGCGGCCTAAAATAACCGTTTTGAAATAGTTCAGGAAATGTTAAAGTTAATATCCAAAAATATCACTTTATATATATGCTGCTGGTTTCCAGTATATTTCACTACCGGGGAAGTGCCCCGACACTTTACCCCCTTACCCCAAACACATCATTATAAGTGGGGGAAAAAAAAAAAGATATTTTCAATTCAACAAAAACGATAATTTCAGGGTAATAATAGTTTAAATGAAGTTATATTTGCACATTCTTTGGACTTTATTATTGTTAATATTCAGGGGCTTTTATATTTGTAACATATATAAGAATTGACATCCAACTACAACTTGTATCCCTTTTCTAGTAATTCATTTTTACATAAACACTTTTCACTGAACACACTTGGACATATGCAGGTATACTAGTGCAAAAGCTTTAATACGAGGGTGTAGCATTCCGCTCTGCCATGCATGGGCTTGCAGTAGGTCTTGGATGCAAGGGATCCTCTGGGGCCCAACTTGCAGTCAAAGATACATTACCACTGCTAATTGTTTTAGTTTCCTCTTTTAGTCTGTGTACACTGCGAAGGGCATGTGGTCTTTATCAACGCAACCCCTCTGGCTCACCGTAGGTTGCTGACAAGAGTGTATTTGAGCTTTTAATGAGCGCTTTCAGGCTAATGGAAGTGGACAGTAAGAAGTCTCTCTCGAAGATTTGTAAAAGTAACCTGCTAAGTAAGCATGTCAAACAACAGATGGGGACTCGTCGTTTTAAATGTTTATAGCACACACCGGACTGTAACCTGAATAAACACGGACAAGCTAGATTTAACCGTCGTAAACAACGGAGCGCTCTGGTCCAGTTTGATGAGTTTAGCCCTTACATGTCGACATCAATATGAGGGTAGCGTGCAGAGGGGGGAATGTGGTACACAGTGTGGGGGAGAGGAAGAGGCAAAAACTGAGCCCCCCCCTCTTCCCAAAATGTCAGGGGTCTCCGTCAACCCCAAGGCCCATGAATATGAGGAGCCTAGGAGATTCTGGCGCCTCCCTGCACATTCTCCTTGGTGGGGTGGGGGTGGGAGGGGGGGAAGCATCATTTTGGGTTAATTCACTATATCAAGCACAGTGGTCCTGAGCCGTAGTGAAACCGCAACCGCGAAAACCACCATACCAACACACACCTCTGAATCAGCGGCACAAAATGAAGGAGTCCACTGAAACATTTGATGAAGTGCCCCTAAGGTTTTCACTCAGGTATGTGGCTTTTCAGATACATATGCCTTGGGTTCAGTGGGGCCCGAGGGCAGTGGATCCCATCGCTCTGAACCACAGGGGCCTATGTAACAGCCCATACATGATACCGCTTTCAGGGCCACAGAGGTTCTTATCAGGGCAGAGCTTAATTAGGTCCAGTAGTTTCAGGCAGTAGGCACAGGGCTCACTTTTGGGGACCAGGTCCTCCCCCCCCCCCCTTATCATCAGACGTTGACGCACAGAAAAAAGGGGAAGGCAGAAATAGGAAAGATGGTGGAAGAGAAAGATGGGAAAAAAGTGGCAATGGTAGAAGAGGGAGAAAGCAGGGATGCAAAACAACCACCAGGAATGAGAAAACCAAACAGGATGTGTAGGCTGGTGGAAGAAAAAATCCTAATCAGAAGCCCCGGCATTAGAAAGTGCCAGGAACAGCACTATTTAATTTAAAACAAAATAAGTACTACTCTTTAGTATCCGTACATTCTCATGGCTGAAGATGTTGAACATCCCAATCGAGGGGCAAGCTTCATGGTAAAGGTTGAGAATGTATTGGAACCACTGTCCTGAGTAATAAAGACTTTGATGCAATAAAAGAGTTACTTCCATTAATGGAGAGATCAGTTACCTCGTCCTATGTACTGAGCATAGATGGTCGGTCATATTTGGAGCCCTACATAGATGCCCTCAGGCATCCGTGTCGGGAAGATTATATACTCACGACTATACCTTCAATGCCTTCATTCATGCTGAAACTAATTTATTTGCAGATTTCCCTGTAAGAGATGTATACATTCTGCAAAACACACTAACAAGCGGCACTAGACCCTTAATAAAATGACTAAGGCACCGGTTTGCTTGTTTTCGAGTCAGATTGGCACTCAGTTATACTCTAAAGTTAGTTGTGATGAAGTAGGTCCTTTTGACAGTGATAGAGGTTAGGTGGATAAACCTTTGATGTTTCCTAGCTCTGTCAATGCTGTAAAGAAATGGATGGGAAAGTTGGGGGAAGCGCATATAGACAGAAACGTAATCAATGAGGGTGTTCTAAAATTGTGGCTAAATTAGTATGGCAACTACCAGTACATAGCTTAGGTATCTGCAGTAGGAACTGGTTCAGGTAACGATGTGTAGCTGGCTTGAAATGCAAAGATTTAAACATTTTTGATAGACAATTCTGGAGACAGAGCCGCCCTCTTCTGGGTGGATGTATTACATTCTTGTAGATTTAAGACTAACATTCTACGTACAATTTCACTGAAACGTCTTAGAGGGTGAGTATCTGTTCCCAGCCATCATAGGACCCCGACCTGCCTCTATTGAGCAAAGGATCAGGTGGGTGTCACATTCTCAAATTTTCCTCTCAGCGTCTCTGCACTGGATTGATCGTAAATTATACTGGGAAACTCACCCTATTTTTACGCCATCAAAAAGAGCTCAGATATGCAACATAGGTTGGATTTTTTTTTAGTAACCGAAATGGTGAAGAATATCGATAGGATAGAGAGGGTAATACTACATTTGCTTGGTGATATGGACCCTAAAACATTTTACCTCAGTTCAATGATTTATGAAACTAAAGGAAGGAAGGTGGGCATACCTTCAATTAGCCCTGGTGTAGAAAAGGTTTGATGGCTATAAATTCCAAGTTATAGAACCCAAGTTTCAGTACAACCTAAGTTTGGCACTTTTTAGGCACCTCTGTTTCAATGTGTGTTTACTATGTTGAAGTTCTATAGCCATCACAAAATAAATGCACTACTCAAATTGACACCTGGTATTATCTTTACCAATTTGACTTCATGGTTTGTTAGACATTTCTGCAATCATCTTCTCAGTACTGATGGTCATTTACACATATAAATAATTCATTTGATGTAATAAATATTAATACTTTTTTGATTGTGCAGAAGTGGGCTTATCAAGATTTAATTCAGACTTCTAATAGGCATTAACAACATCTGCTACTATAGGATAATGGAGGTTTAAAATGTGCCATCTACAAGGAGGAATGGATCTCTTGCTTTGGATTTCCCTGCAATGATTACAAATGGGTAATTATCAATAAAAGGTTTCAGGAGTTTGGCTTCCAAGCTGTTAGCACAAACAATGGTTTTGAAACCAGGATTTTCAATGTTCTGACATCCCAGCAATGAAAAAATGAACATTGAAAATGGGCTCAAAGGCAGCAGCTGTGGTGGACAATGATCCACGGCCGCACCAAGACCTCCAGGGGAAGATGGTGCAATGGCGCTCACCTACTTGCTCCTACACCTCTTGCATCTCCATAGATCCGAAGTAGGTGGGGAAAGGTGGATAGTTTTTTTGTGTGTAGCTAACGACCACCTCTCCTGTTAGATAGCGGCCTCTAAAGATTCACACTGACAGTTTGCCATCTGTGCTGATGGTGTTTAGACAGAGTATCAGAAACAAATACATAGTGGGACAAAATATCTGGTCAAGAATATCAAGGATCAAAACATTGTGAAGGTAAGTTTCTATAGGTAAGCAAAGTTTTACTATTAACTCAACATATATGTACCTTTGATGATATATATATATATATATATATATATATATATATCTTCAAGGTACGTAGATGTGGCGTTAAGAATGGTAAATCTATACTTACCTCTTTGCACTTACCTTCTCAATATTTTGGTCCTGACCGACAAGCAAACCACACAGAGCCAACGTCAGCCCAGCGCTGGCTCACTGGTACCAGGGTTAGAGGGGGGAATGCAGCATTGGACAGGGAGAGAGGAAGAAATGTGCAGATGGTGATGTATGAGGTTGGTATGAATGTAAGTACTATATTTTATCTTTGCGATTGGGGGTGCATCTGGATGGCGAGGGAGAGTGGTAGGGGGCAGATATTTTAAATTTTCAGGTGGGAAAGTAGAGGGCAGAGCCAATTGGATGGTGTCAGATATGCTTTTAAATTTAGTTTAGGAGAAATAACATGAGGGTGATGGGTGGCAGGACACTACTTATGTTTAATGTATAAACACTAGGGGCCTGATTACAACCTTGGCAGATGGGAAACTCCATCACAAATGTGACAGATATCCTGTCCGCTGTTTTACAAGTTCCATAGTGTTGGACCTGGCTTTTTGACGGGGACATCCCCAAACTTTTTGCCTCCTTCCTCCTATTTTTTCTGACCTGTTGTTGTTGGCTTTTGACCTCTGAGCACTTTACCACTGCTAACCAGTGCTAAAGTGCATATGCTCTCTGTGTAAATTGTACTATTGATTGGTTTATCCATGATTGACTATTTAATTTACTTGTAAGTCCCTAGTAGAGTGCATTACATGTGCCTAGGGCATGTAGTTTAAATGCTACTAGTGGGCCGCAGCACTGGTTGTGCCACCCACCTCAGTAGCCCCTTAACCTTGTCTCAGGCCTGCCATTGCAAGGCCTGTGTGTGCAGTTTCACTGCCACTTCGACTTGGCATTTAAACGTACTTGCCAAGCCTAGAACTCCCCTTTTTCTACATATAAGTCATCCATAATGTGTGCCCTAGGTAACCCCTAGAGCAGGGTGCTGTGTAGGTAAAAGGCAGGACATGTACCTGTGTAGTTATATGTCCTGGTAGTGTAAAACTCCTAAATTCGTTTTTACACTACTGTGAGGCCTGCTCCCTTCATAGGCTAACATTGGGGCTGCCCTCATACACTGTTGAAGTGGCAGCTGCTGATCTGAAAGGAACAGGAAGGTCATATTTAGTATGACCAGAATGGTAATATAAAGTCCTGCTGACTGGTGAAGTCGGATTTAATATTACTATTCTAGAAATGCCACTTTTAGAAAGTGAGCATTTCTTTGCACTAAAAACTTGTTGTGCCCTTCAATCCACGTCTTGCTAGGTTTAGTTGACAGCTCCTTGTGCATTCACTCAGACACACCCCAAACACAGGGTACTCAGCCTCACTTGCATACATCTGCATTTTGAATGGGTCTTCCTGGGCTGGGAGGGTGGAGGGCCTGCCCTCACACAAAGGACTGCCACACCCCCTACTGGGACTCTGGCAGACAGGATTGAAGTGAAAGGGGGCTTGGTGCATTTCTTAGACACTCTTTGAAGTCACCCCCACTTCAAAGGCACAACTTAGTATAAAACAGGGCCTCTGCCCTACCTCATCAGACACTTGCTGGAGAAGAAACCTGAATCAGAAACTACATCCTGCCAAGAAGAACTGCCTGGCTGCTCAAAGGACTCACCTGTCTGCTTTCTACAAAGGACTGCTGTCTTGCTGTTGCCCTGCTGCCTTGCTGAACTCTTGTCTGGCTGTGAAAGTGCTCTCCAAGGGCTTGGATAGAGCTTGCCTCCTGTTCCTTGAAGTCTCAGGACCAAAAAGACTTCTTCCTTTCACTTGGACGCTCCGTGCGCCGAAAATTTCGACGCACAGCTGGTTTCGTGGCGAGAAAAACGCCACACACCGACGCTGATCGTCGCGACGCCCTCGGGACGATCGAGACTTCGATGCACAACCTCGCAAGGACAAAGCCGCCCGACTTTCCAGGAGAAATCGACGCGACGCCTACCGTGAGCGCGAAACTTTGACGCACGGCCTCGCAAGGACAACGCCGCCCGACTTCCAAGGAGAAATCGACGTGACGCCTACCGTGAGATCGAAACTTCAACGCGCAGCCCCGCAGAACGACGCGCAGCCGGAAAACAAGCAGGAGAATCCACGCACAGACCCGGGACATCTGGTAATCCCCGCGATCCACAAAAAGAGACTGTCTGCGCGCCGGAAAACGACGCCCGAGTTCCCCGCGTGGAAAAGAACGACGCAAGTCTGTGTGTGCTGAGGAGAAATCGACGCACACACCCCTTTTTCCACGCATCTCTTCTCCTGTGGCCCTCTGAGGAGATTTCCCACCAGAAACCAGGTACTCTGTGCTTGAAAGAGACTTTATTGCTTTTTAAAGACTTAAAGACACTTAATATCACTTTTCAGTGATATCTTTACAAATTCGTATTGCAACTTTGATCGTTTTGACCTACAATTACCCAGATAAATATTCTATATTTTTCTAAACACTGTGTGGTGTATTTTTGTGGTGTTATACTATGGTGTTGTATGATTTATTGCACAAATGCTTTACACATTGCCTTCTAAGTTAAGCCTGACTGCTCGTGCCAAGCTACCGGAGGGTGAGCACAGGCTGATTTTGGATTGTGTGTGACTTACCCTGACTAGAGTGAGGGTTCTTGCTTGGACAGAGGGCAACCTGACTGCCAACCAAAAACCCCATTTCTAACATTGGTGATCAGCGGTGAGGATAGGACTTGTGTTTGTGCAGTGACATACAGTAGCTAAGTATTTCACTACCTACCCACAGTTGAAGGTCAACTTGATTTTTCATCTTTTTCGCTTTTGGTTCTCTGATGTCCTCCTGGATATACTATTGATATTTGGGACTTTGGATTTTGGTTCTTGCTGGTAAAATCTTATCAGAATGGGATTGTGTACCTACTCATTCTTTGTTCGTACTGACCACCTCACTAAGGCTGACCTAAGGAAGCTTTGCAGAAAATGGGGCCTTCCTGTAGCAAGGAGATCTGCTAAGGCGGAGATGCTACATCACTACATAGTCTGGGGGGAGGAAAGATGGGCAGAGAGAGAGGCAGCAAGAAACCAAATGACTGAGTACCCCTCAGATGAGGAGGAGGAGGACTACGCACCTGAGGAGGAAGACTACTCAGATGAGGAGGAAGACTACTCAGAGTTGGACAGTGACCCAGAAATAGATGAATGGCTCCGAAGTCAAAGGCGACAGGAGCAACAATTAGAGGAGTATCTTGCAGAGGTTGAGGCAAAAAGACTCTTAGCCCTGGAAGAAGAAAAGATTGCAGCTCAAGAGCTGAGCTGTAAAGAGCTGAAACTGGAGGCCGAAAGGGCTGAGTCCAGTTCAGATGGTGGCAGCAAAAATCTTGCATCCAGTACTGCTGAAGAAGGGCACAAGCCCAGAGATGTGGTGCCCAACTTGAAGAAGGGAGTTGACACACCCCAGGTGGTTCAAGAGTATGAGGTAGTTCCCGTTATGCACAGGGTCCCTGAGAAGGATTGGGGAACTGGCACAGGGAGTCATATTCCTACTGGGGGGAGGGACACTTTACTGACTCTAGCAGAGAGTGACAGAGAAAAGGGTTCCCCCCTGGTGGACGGCCTGGATATAGAGTGTAGAGACATCCCAGAAGAGTATGGGTTGAGTGTCAGGGACAGGCAGATACTGTCTCACCAGTCTCAGGAGGGTGATGTAGAGTGCTTTTCCAAGGCTGAGTTACTGGGTGGTTGGGTGAAGGGTACTGTGGTTAATACACGTGAAGGGCAGAGTGATGTAATTGCTGGAGAGCATATGTCTGGTCCTTATTTTCCAGAGCTACGCCAACACCAGGTGGAGTGTGAGTTCTTTGACCCCAGGGAACTTACAATGGAGGCAGACTTCTGGGTGAGTACCAGAGAGTCTGAAGAGGCATTTGGGGGTGCTCCTGAAGGGAGTGGTCTAGGTGGTTCCCGACCAAGTGAGGTGGGAGAGGATTGTAGTGTCCCAGGTAGGTCTCAGAGCCTAACCTGTACCGTAGGGCCACCTTTTGAGGGAAGCCCCGCAGTGTCAGAAGAACTTGGGGGGATGACTGTAGACAGCATCCCAACAGTTATGGTGTCTGGCAGTACCACTCCTAGTGAGGGGGTGCAGAAGTCCAGACATAGGGTTGAGAGGGGGTGGCTGACCCCAGTGGAGGATCTTGAAAGTCAGGGGTCAGCTCTGAGAGCAGAGCCCCCCAGGAATGACCCAGGTGAGACCGTTTCTGGTTTGGGGGAAACCCAGACTCTGCCGGATGGGCAGAGGTCGGGAGACCTGTGCCAACCAGACTCTTGTGTGGCCCTTGGGGACGGCATGTCCCTTGTGGGGGGTGAGAGTGCCCCCCAGGAAGTCCTGGCATGCCAGGCAAAGATTCAACCTCAGGGTGGTGACTCTGGGTTGGATAACCAGGTTCAGAGGTTAAACTGACCTGGTGGGGGGTAGATGTGCCCCCCAGAAAGTCCTGGAATGCCAGGCAATGGTTCAACCTCAGGGTGGTGACTCTGGGTTGGCTAACCAGGTGAAGAGGTCAAACTCTGACCTGGTGGGGGGTAGGCGTGCCCCCCAGGAAGTCCTGGTATGCCAGGCAACGGTTCAACCTCAGAGTGGTGACTCTGGGTTGGATACCCCGGTTCAGAGGTCAAACTCTGACCGGGTGGGAGGTAGGTGTGCCTCCCAAGAAGTCCTGCTGTGCCAGGCAATTGTCCAACCTCAGGGTGTTGACTCTGGGTTGGATGGTCAGGTTCAGAGGTTAAACTCTGACCTGGTGGGGGGTAGGTGTGCCCCCCAGAAAGTCCTAGCGTGCCAGGCAGTTGTCCAACCTCAGGGTGTCATCTCTGGGTTGGTTGGCCAGGTTCAGAGGTTAAACTCTGACCTGGTGGGAGGTAGGTGTGCCTCCCAGAAAGTCCTGGGGTGCCAGGCAATTGCCCAACCTCAGGGTCGTAACTCTGGGTTGGCTAACCAGGTTCAGAGGTCAAACTCTGACCTGGTGGGGGGTAGGTGTGCCCCCCAGAAAGTCCTGGTATACCAGGCAATGGTTCAACCTCAGGGTGGTGACCCTAGGTTGGAGAACCAGGTTCAGAGGTTAAACTCTGACCTGGTGGAGGGTCAGTGTGCCCTCCAGGAAGTCCTGGCGTGCCAGGCGATTGTTCAACTTCAGGGTAGTGACTCTGAGTTGGATGGCCAAGTTCAGAGGTTAAACTCTGACTTGGTGGAGGGTCAGTGTGCCCTCCAGGAAGTCCTGGCGTGCCAGGCAATTGTTCAACTTCAGGGTGGTGACTCTGAGTTGAATGGTCAGGTGCAGAGGTTAACCTCTGACCCGGTGGGGGGTAGGCGTGCCTCCCAGAAAGTCCTGGTTTGCCAGGCAGTGATCCAGTCTGAGGGTACAGTCCCTGGGCTGGAAGACCAGGTTCAGGGTGTCCCCCCGGACCTGGAGGGAGGGGCTACTGATAACAGTGCCCCTACCATGTTGTCTTCTGAGGAGGCCACTCCTAGTTGGAGGGTGCTGGACCCCAGAAGGGAGGGCAGGGGGAGGGAAGCCTCACCCCGGGCCCTAGTCCAACCTGAAGGTACAGACCCCAGGTTGGAGGGCCAGTTGCAGGTTAACAGCCCTGCACTGGTGGAGGAATGGTACAGGGCGACTTCTGTAAGCACCCCGACCATGTTGGACTCTGGGGGTACCGCTCCAGGAGGGAGGGTACAGAGCCCCAGAGGGGAGGACCAGGTTCAGGCTGTCATCCCTGACCTGGTGAAGGGGAGACTGGTTAAAGGGTGCCCAGCACCTGGGGCTACCGCCCCCCACTCTCCACAGCCACAGTGGTTGGAGAGCTTTGAGAGGCCTGGGGCCTGGCTCTCATCCCTGGCAGCTGTCAGTAATCACTGTGGCTTACTGTCCGGGTGGACAGAGTTATCCCTGGGGAGGGGACAAATGTCACACCCCGGGGGTAAAGTGGGCAACACCACTGTGTTGGTCATGGTGGTACTCTCCTGCTCCTGGGATGCATCTGTGAGCAAAGTAAGGTTAGGTGCTGCACAGATGGGATCCGCAGGTAAGGAGAAAGGTTCCCCATGGGTTGGCTTAGTGGGCCCTGAGAGTATGGACAGAGGGACCCAATTGGAGTCAGGAAGGCGAAGAACTGGAGCATGCCCCTGCTGTTGTGGGCCTGGGTCCTTGTTCTGTCGCCTCAAACAGGGAAGTACATCAGGATAGTGATTGTTCTCCCCTGGCTTTAGGCTGGTAGGGGGTCATGTTGGACCTGGCTTTTTGACGGGGACATCCCCAAACTTTTTGCCTCCTTCCTCCTATTTTTTCTGACCTGTTGTTGTTGGCTTTTGACCTCTGAGCACTTTAGCACTGCTAACCAGTGCTAAAGTGTATATGCTCTCTGTGTAAATTGTACTATTGATTGGTTTATCCATGATTGACTATTTAATTTACTTGTAAGTCCCTAGTAGAGTGCATTACATGTGCCTAGGGCATGTAGATTAAATGCTACTAGTGGGCCGCAGCACTGGTTGTGCCACCCACCTCAGTAGCCCCTTAACCTTGTCTCAGGCCTGCCATTGCAAGGCCTGTGTGTGCAGTTTCACTGCCACTTCGACTTGGCATTTAAAAGTACTTGCCAAGCCTAGAACTCCCCTTTTTCTACATATAAGTCATCCATAATGTGTGCCCTAGGTAACCCCTAGAGCAGGGTGCTGTGTAGGTAAAAGGCAGGACATGTACCTGTGTAGTTATATGTCCTGGTAGTGTAAAACTCCTAAATTCGTTTTTACACTACTGTGAGGCCTGCTCCCTTCATAGGCTAACATTGGGGCTGCCCTCATACACTGTTGAAGTGGCAGCTGCTGATCTGAAAGGAGCAGGAAGGTCATATTTAGTATGACCAGAATGGTAATATAAAGTCCTGCTGACTGGTGAAGTCGGATTTAATATTACTATTCTAGAAATGCCACTTTTAGAAAGTGAGCATTTCTTTGCACTAAAAACTTGTTGTGCCCTTCAATCCACGTCTGGCTAGGTTTAGTTGACAGCTCCTTGTGCATTCACTCAGACACACCCCAAACACAGGGTACTCAGCCTCACTTGCATACATCTGCATTTTGAATGGGTCTTCCTGGGCTGGGAGGGTGGAGGGCCTGCCCTCACGCAAAGGACTGCCACACCCCCTACTGGGACTCTGGCAGACAGGATTGAACTGAAAGGGGGCTTGGTGCATTTCTTAGACACTCTTTGAAGTCACCCCCACTTCAAAGGCACAACTTAGTATAAAACAGGGCCTCTGCCCTACCTCATCAGACACTTGCTGGAGAAGAAACCTGAACCAGAAACTACATCCTGCCAAGAAGAACTGCCTGGCTGCTCAAAGGACTCACCTGTCTGCTTTCTACAAAGGACTGCTGTCTTGCTGTTGCCCTGCTGCCTTGCTGAACTCTTGTCTGGCTGTGAAAGTGCTCTCCAAGGGCTTGGATGGAGCTTGCCTCCTGTTCCTTGAAGTCTCAGGACCAAAAAGACTTCTTCCTTTCACTTGGATGCTCCGTGCGCCGAAAATTTCGACGCACAGCTTGTTTCGCGGCGAGAAAAACGGCGCACACCCACGCTGATCGACGCGACGCCCTCGGGACGATCGAGACTTCGACGCACAACCTCGCAAGGACAAAGCCGCCCGACTTTCCAGGAGAAATCGACGCGACGCCTACTGTGAGCACGAAACTTTGACGCACGGCCTCGCAAGGACAACGCCGCCCGACTTCCAAGGAGAAATCGACGCGACGCCTGCCGTGAGACCAAAATTTCTACGCACGGCCTCGCAAGGACAACGCCGCCCGACTTCCAAGGAGAAATCGACGCGACGCCTGCCGTGAGACCAAAATTTCTACGCACGGCCTCGCAAGGACAACGCCGCCCGACTTCCAAGGAGAAATCGACGTGACGCCTACCGTGAGATCGAAACTTCGACGCGCAGCCCCGCAGAACGACGCGCAGCCGGAAAACAAGCAGGAGAATCCACGCACAGACCTGGGACATCTGGTAATCCCCGCGATCCACAAAAAGAGACTGTCTGCGCGCCGGGAAACGACGCCCGACTTCCCCGCGTGGAAAAGAACGACGCAAGTCTGTGTGTGCTGAGGAGAAATCGACGCACACACCCCTTTTTCCACGCATCTCTTCTCCTGTGGCCCTCTGAGGAGATTTCCCACCAGAAACCAGGTACTCTGTGCTTGAAAGACACTTTATTGCTTTTTAAAGACACTTAATATCACTTTTCAGTGATATCTTTACAAATTCGTATTGCAACTTTGATCGTTTTGACCTACAATTACCCAGATAAATATTCTATATTTTTCTAAACACTGTGTGGTGTATTTTTGTGGTGTTATACTATGGTGTTGTATGATTTATTGCACAAATGCTTTACACATTGCCTTCTAAGTTAAGCCTGACTGCTCGTGCCAAGCTACCGGAGGGTGAGCACAGGCTGATTTTGGATTGTGTGTGACTTACCCTGACTAGAGTGAGGGTTCTTGCTTGGACAGAGGGCAACCTGACTGCCAACCAAAAACCCCATTTCTAACACATAGGATATAAAGGAACTTGTAATATGGCAGATGGGAGCATCCCACTCGCAAAGGTCGCAATCAGGCCCTAGGTCTGGGTGAGTTCGAGGACTTCTGCCACACTATGCAGTGTTCCTCAAGTGGCGGAGTGCGTTAGGTCACACCGTATGCACAGATTTTTAGTGCCAGGTGGTTGTCTTGCATTCTGCTTGAATGGCACCACATGCAGTATAAAAGGGCGCTGCTTCTTTTCGACTCGAGCACCAGGTTTCTCAATGCGAGCGTTAGCAACCATCCACGACCGGCCATGTTGAGAAATCTTGCTGTGGGGTGGTCCGAGTAAGATTTTTCTTGCTCGCCAACTTAAAGTTGGTGAGCGCAAATGAGGAAAAAACTCTGCTCCACTGAGTTTTTTTGGAACTCCTCGCTCTAAGAGGAGCGCCAAGTGGGAAAAACTGTGCAAACTCCATAATTGGAGCATAGTTCACCACCCAACCCTAATAAACAGCACTGGGACAGGAGGGGGGGGGGGGGGTAAGGGAGAAAAGGCCATGTTTTGTGTCACTCCCTCCAGCCATTATTTCCCACCTGCTGCTGTGGTGGCAGGGATGTATATACAACATAAAATTCTGCATTGTTTTTTGTCAATTAGAACACATTTTCCAACTCATTCTTTCGAGGCACATCACAGACAATATGAGATTTGCTTTTGGTATCTGATGTCCTTATCACAGGCAGCTACCTAGGTATAATTTTGTATATTTTCCACAAAGCCATTCAAGAGGTATGAATTAAAAAAGGAGTGAACCCGCTTCCCAATTGAAACTAATAGGAGTTACAGTGGCCACTTGTTGAAGTAGTCACTGTTTCTAAACTAGTTCAATTACAGCTATTACTGGGATCAACTAGAAAATCCCAGCCTCAAAACCCGTCCAAAGTCTCTTCTTCCCCTTCAAGTGTCTACTTTTCTTACTTGTATTATTGTCCATGGCACACTTGCTATGCCATAATATAGGTGTGAATGAGGAGGTAACAGTTATGTTCCCAACAGCGTTTTGAATATTTATTATTATCGGATCTGGGATAGCCACTGTTGGACCTGGCTTTTTGACAGGGACATCCCCAAACTTTTTGCCTCCTTCCTCCTATTTTTTCTGACCTGTTGTTGTTGGCTTTTGACCTCTGGGCACTTTACCACTGCTAACCAGTGCTAAAGTGCATATGCTCTCTGGGTAAATTGTACTACTGATTGGTTTATCCATGATTGACTATTTAATTTACTTGTAAGTCCCTGGTAGAGTGCACTACATGTGCCTAGGGCAGGTAGATTAAATGCTACTAGTGGGCCTGCAGCACTGGTTGTGCCACCCACCTCAGTAGCCCCTTAACCCTGTCTCAGGCCTGCCATTGCAAGGCCTGTGTGTGCAGTTTCACTGCCACTTCGACTTGGCATTTAAAAGTACTTGCCAAGCCTAGAACTCCCCTTTTACTACATATAAGTCATCCCTAATGTGTGCCCTAGGTAACCCCTAGAGCAGGGTGCTGTGTAGGTAAAAGGCAGGACATGTACCTGTGTAGTTATATGTCCTGGTAGTGTGAAACTCCTAAATTCGCTTTTACACTACTGTGAGGCCTGCTCCTTTCATAGGCTAACATTGGGGCTGCCCTCATACACTGTTGAAGTGGCAGCTGCTGATCTGAAAGGAGCAGGAAGGTCATATTTAGTATGGCCAGAATGGTAATACAAAATCCTGCTGACTGTTGAAGTCGGATTTAATATTACTATTCTAGAAATGCCACTTTTAGAAAAAGTGAGCATTTCTTTGCACTAAAATCTTGTTGTGCCCTTCAATCCACGTCTGGCTAGGTTTAGTTGACAGCTCCTTGTGCATTCACTCAGACACACCCCAAACACAGGGTACTCAGCCTCACTTGCATACATCTGCATTTTGAATGGGTCTTCCTGGGCTGGGAGGGTGGAGGGCCTGCCCTCACACAAAGGACTGCCACACCCTCTACTGGGACTCTGGCAGACAGGATTGAGCTGAAAGGGAACTTGGTGCATTTCTTAGAGACTCTTTGAAGTCACCCCCACTTCAAAGGCACAACTTAGTATAAAACAGGGCCTTTGCCCTACCTCATCAGACACTTGCTGGAGAAGAAACCTGAACCAGAAACTACATCCAGCCAAGAAGAACTGCCTGGCTGCTCAAAGGACTCACCTGTCTGCTTTTCTACAAAGGACTGCTGCCTTGCTGTTGGCCTGCTGCCTTGCTGAACTCTTGCCTGGCTGTAAAAGTGCTCTCCAAGGGCTTGGATAGAGCTTGCCTCCTGTTCCCTGAAGTCTCAGGACCAAAAAGACTTCACTCTTCCTCTTGGACGCTCCGTGCGCCGAACTTTGACGCACAGCTGGTTCCGCGGCAAGAAAAACGCCGTACACCGACGCTGATCAACGCGACGCCTTCGGGACGACCGAAACTTTGACGCACGACCTCGCAAGGACAACGCCGCCCGACTTCCCGGGAGAAATCGACGCGACGCCTGCCGTGAGATCAAAACTTTGACGCACGGCCTCGCAAGGACAACGCCGCCCGACTCCGCAGGAGAAATCGACGCGACGCCTGCCGTGAGATCAAAACTTTGACGCACGGCCTCGCAAGGACAACGCCGCCCGACTCCGCAGGAGAAATCGACGCGACGCCTGCCGTGAGATCGAAACTTCGACGCGCAGCACCGCAGAACGACGCGCAGCCGGAAAACAAGCAGGAAAATCCACGCACAGACCCGGGACATCTGGTAATCCCCGCGACCCACAGAAAGAGACTGTCCGCGCGCCGGAAAACGACGCCCGACTTCCCCGCGTGGAAAATAACGACGCAAGTCCGTGTGTGCTGGGGAGAAATCGACGCACACACCCTTTTTCCACGCACCTCTTCCTTTGTGGCCCTCTGAGGAGATTTTCCACCAGAAACCAGGTACTTTGTGTTTGAAAGAGACTCTGTTTACTTTCTAAAGACTTAAGACACTTTATATCACTTTTCAGTGATATATTTACAAATTCATATTGCAACTTTGATCGTTTTGACCTGAAGATACCCAGATAAATATTATATATTTTTCTAAATACTGTGTGGTGTATTTTTGTGGTGTTCTGCTATGGTGTTGTATGATTTATTGCACAAATGCTTTACACATTGCCTTCTAAGTTAAGCCTGACTGCTCGTGCCAAGCTACCGGAGGGTGAGCACAGGCTGATTTTGGATTGTGTGTGACTTACCCTGACTAGAGTGAGGGTTCTTGCTTGGACAGAGGGCAACCTAACTGCCAACCAAAAACCCCATTTCTAACAGCCACGAAATGATGAAATCATCAACTCTATATGGCTCAACATTTGATGAATTAAAAACGTTGGAGAATCAAAGGTGTCTTGTGTTTCCATGATAATATGCCACTTAATGAAAGACACTGAGAGGAAAAAAAAACAGGTCCAGTAAGGAATTGTTTTGAAGGTGGGGCCCGCAATGTAGAAGTGACTTGGTGTACGTACGCTGTAGAAAATATAGTGCATTTAGGGTATGAGATTAGGTTGTATCAAACACTATGGGAGGCCTATTAACAAACCTGCATTGTGTAGAACATAAAAGTAGTACTACTCATACTTCAAAATGCTATTCACAAATGTGCATGTGGCCATTTCTTCCTTGCCTTACGTGCATAGATCTCTGCCAGAGTGTCAAAGGTGGCTGTACCCGTAGATATAGGTTCTTGTAGTAAATGTGGGAGTGACAAGAGGGAGTGCTTTGGAAATGGGAATATTTGCTCCTGAATGGAAGGGGTTTAAGGAACTTTGAGGGGTTTAGGGCTAAACGTGCAATTACAAACATACACCTACAAAAGGAGTAAAGACATTGTTCTGCATAAACTACACTTCTAAAGTTACTAGAGCCCTAACATATGTGCATATGTGCTCCACCTCAGCCCTGGAGTAGGTCAATCAACATAGGTGGCCACTCCCATAGAAAACAATGGAGGCAAGGAATTAACACCTTATTGGAACTAATGTTAAAATAAAGTCATTATTTCAGTGTATATATATATATATATATATGTGTGTGTGTGTGTGTGTTTTAACGTTACTGAAAATGAATTATCCTCATAAAAATAATGTAAATAAAACAATTTTTAACAAAATTGTACCAGTATTAAAGTGTTAGCAGAAGATCCTAACGACTTGGCTAATCGGCAGAGAGATAAAACGATGACATCCACACATGGCTAGCATGCAGCTGCGACACTAATAAGGTTATATATATATCAGTCTATATTTGTAGGGTAAAAAATAGGCAGGTTCATTGTTTTTGTAGCCTCTATTGCTGGTAGGTTCATTTCTCTATTGCTAGTTGAGGGTGCAGTGTCATTTTTTCAATGGCCGTTTGAGCGTGCCAATGCATCTTTGCCGATTTAGGGTGCAATTTCACCTTTCCACCACCAGTTGAGGGTGGTATACTATCTTTTGACTGCCTGTAGAAGGTATAGCCGCATCCTTCCTTTGCCGGTTGGTAGTATAGTTTCATCTTAGGTTACAGTACCACTAATTTGGAAAACGTGACTATTAATCACTTAAAAATTGTTCAACTGTGGTAGAGAGCACTGTTTAAAACAAGTATTAATCACCCGACTCGTCTCTGACTTTACACTCACTTTAGGATTACGACCATGTGCAATGGGAGGTCTAGTTATAATGTAATGGAGAAAAGATAAGCAGGGTGTTTTTAATACTGTTGCTCTGAATTTACCTATTTCACTCATTTCATCCTACAATTGTACATCAAGACCTTTTGGATCAGATAAGGGTTAATTAAAATACAATGTACTATGGGTCATGAGGGATGACCATATTACTGAATGAAATAAATAGGTATCAAATTATAGCTCTGTTTAGGGAACGAGTGTTACTCATGTTTGTTTTTAAATTCTAAATAGTGCTTACTAGAACCATTTCATCAACATTTATCATTTTTTGAGTTCGGAGATATCTTTGTAAAAGTATTTCTCACCACCCCCAGTCACTTAAGATTCTGTATTGTCCACTCACATTAATGTTTAGGCTTGAAGTGAGTGGTTGTTTATTTATTTTTACTTATTAAGCTTTAAGTGGTCTTTTTTGCCTCACCAGGACTGAATATATGGATACACAATCACAGAACTACAAACTTTTATTTTGGATGAGATTGGGTTTAAGATGTTTTAGCTGCTTCTTCTAGATTTACACCCCACCACATACACACACCCACTATTGGTTCCCCTTTGAACTGACTTCTGGTATTTTATTTTTAAGAGACATAGCAATATGGCGCCGGCGAGGAGCCCAGTCTCACCAAAGGCAGTTTACCATAAACCTGTTTAGTGTCAAAACACTGGGAAAGCAATCTGGGCGTATTTTGCTGCTCTAGATTTTACACATTTTTACGAACATTTGATTTATAGTGTTCACGGGTTCGGGGAACTTCTAAAACTCAAACAATTAAATATGGCTGTGATACATAACTAATTGACAAGAGACCTAGGGCCATATGTACGAACACATTTTCCACATAGACACAGAATGGGTAAAACCCTTTGCTACTTCTGGCCCTTAGCAACGTGGCACCTAGCAGGAATGGTGGCAGTTTGTCGCAAACATGTTTGGTGCTGAACATGGGGTAAAGCAGACTGGGCGAGTTTTGTATACTTGGAGTTTACTAATTTACATGATGTTTGATGTGTAGTGGTCCTGGCTTAGGGAGAGATCATAAATATCAGGCAACGAAATTTCGTTGGTCTGTCAAGATTACCGATTGCCGTTGGTGGTACTTACAACATGCGGTGGTCAAATAGGGGCCACGTTTGTGGCTTTCAAACTGCTTTTACATGTTCTTTTAGATGAGGCATACCAATGAAATGCCTGTGAAGGATGAATTGCATTGCTCTATTTAGGGAAGGGAGTTGTATTTACATGTTAGAGGGGGTTCTCTCTGCCATCGTTTAAAGATGGTCCTGACACACGTGTTTACTTCCTATTCTGAAAGGATACCTGAACCAAACCAATTTAAACACATTGCAAGATGTCACAAAGCTCATTAGAGGTGTGTGTTTCCTATGAACCACAATACTTTACACAATTCGGTAAATTTCTAATCTGTGTGAACAGAAATTATGAAGAGGAAAATATAAACTATGGCTTTGGATCGGGACACCCCTAAAGTTAATGAATGAACATTTTGGTATTTTTCCACTTTGCCCTTTGATCAATGACGCACTAGGTGCAGAATATATGTTACAAATAATATATCAGAGGAATATTATCAGGATATATATGTGTGTACTGGATTATAGATTAGCAAAATGAATATACTCGTTATGGTGTAATTGTGATGCCTTTTTCAGACAGTGCACTATTTCAGAATAAACGCTTACTCCGATCTTGGAGGTTTTTTTTTTTTAATTACTTATGTTTTTAAGTATGCCAATAAAATATGTAACATTTGAAGAAAGATTTGTGCTAAACAAGTTTAAAGTTATGCATATCATTTTTTCAGCCCTGAAGACGTCCCAGAAGGTGAAAGGGAATGAGCTGGCTGATATTGTAATCATTTCTGAAATCAACATTGACAAAATAGGAAATGATTAGGAACACTGTGTTAGAAAAGTCTGAAGTGAATGAAAGGAGTACCAATGCACTTACTACACCCATTCAGTTGACAATTTATAGCATGCAGACATATGTCCTAGAATCACTTCTGTCCTGGACTGCATTCTAGAGAAGACCAATAGATATCTCTGAAAGAAGATCTCCGTGTGTGAAGAGTAAACTGCACTTGAAAGGGATGGAGAGAAGTGCATGCACTATTTCGATTATTTATTGAGCTCAAACTTTCACCCATTGGTACCTTGGTGCTAATATGGCAGAGACTAACGAACCACCATTCAATTTAGGATATCACATTGATTGGTAAATCCATGCCTTCAACTGTTTTCGGAAAATTCCTATCGTAGCTTCTCCATAGAGTTTATGAGGTATACAATTCCTCAGTCTTGCTGCTGTTATAGAGAAAGACCCCAATCCTTCCATAGAGTGGCAACATCTCAGGACATTCAATAACTTACTGCTCTTATCTCAGTGATCCAGGTGGTATGTGTAGTGCGAATTTGTTCATTAGAGGTTTACAAACTTAGCCATAAACTGCATTGTGTATCAGACATAAAACCTTCAAAAGGTTATGGTTTGGCAAACATGAAGCCATTGATGCTCTGCCAATATCGGGGATATGGTCTCAAATTTCTTCATAATAAACATCAGTGTGGCTACCGCATTCTGAAAATATTGTAGTTTCTTAATTAATTCAATCAATCATTCAAAGTATAGTGTATTGCAGTGGTATTATTATTATGAGGACACCAAATCATTCAAGATCTAGGTTCTCTCTTATCCGTTTCAGCACCCTGAAATGAAAAAGGCAAGGTTTCACTACCGCACTGACTTGATTCCCCAATGTTAGGCAGTGGTAAAAGTGGATGTCTACATTTCTCACATTTACAAACTTGATTTGGAGGCTGGCCTAAAGGTGACCAGAATGTTCAGATGATTCGGATAGGGATATAACTACTGTTTAACCCCATTCAGCTGGAGTTTATTTTTTTTCAGGGAAATTTGTACACTAGCAGTCATTCATTACAATTTTCTGTTCCTCTTTCTGGATTGATAGCCATCATAAACAGAATCTCTGTCAACAGCATAGATCAATGATTGTAGGCTAAGGAATTGTATCAAGTGTGCAAGAAGGACAATGTAAAGGTTAAACATTAACAAAACTGACTCTTGGGGCACACTACATGTTGGAAATGGGGTCTTTGGTTGAAAGTCCGGTTACCCCCTGTCCATGCAAGGACCCTCACGCTAGTCAGGGTAAAGGAGAATCACACTCAGTTAACACCCACTCGCCCCCTTGGTAGCTTGGTATGAGTAGGAAGGCTTAACTTCAAAGTCTAGATGTACAGTATTTGTACCAACACACACAGTAATACAGTGAACCACTACAAAATGACAACACAGGTTTAGAAAAGTCTTAAATATTTTATCTAAATAAATAAGACCAAATACGATAAAAATCCACAATATACAGTTACGACCATGAATTTAACACTTAAAGCAAGAAAACAGTGATTTGAGGTGAAAACACTGCAAGCTGGTAAAGCAAAGCATAGCAACGAAGTCGTTCACGGAGTCGGTCAATCCCCAGGTACAGTACCTTTAGAACAAGCTGAAAACAGGTGGTGCACGGAGTAGGGGGGAGAGTGGCTTTGCTGAATCCCATGCGGCGTCGGTTCTGGTGACGGGGCAGGAAGACTGTGGCATCGCGCAGCAGTGTTGGGTCCTCTCTACAGGGCGGTGGAGGTGTGGTGGCGTTAGACGCAAAGTCAGTCCCTTGGTTCCAGCAGATGTTAAGTCCAGCGGCGTTACGATGCTTCTGGGGAACCTCATGGGGTCGTGATGACGTCACAGGGCCACAGCCTCTTTGATGGTGGCGGATGGTCACGGACGTTGGACTTACGACACTCCGGTGTCAGCGAAGTCGGGCAGGATCAGTGGGTGCAGTGACACAAGGCCTACAGTCCACGGCCTCGGGGCAGGCGGTCACTTACAGGGTCGTTGGATTCGAACTTCAGCAAGGTCCACAACCTCAGGGCAATCGTCGCAGTTCCAGGCAGCAGCATCCTTTACGAAGTCGCACAACGTCGTCCGGCGTCAGTAGATGGGTTTCTCTCCAGTAGTACACTTTCAGGGGTCCAGGAACTGGAATGGCACCCCCTGACAAGCTAATGTCCACAGCAAGTAGACTCAGTTCTGGCTGGTGAAGCCTTTGCTGTCCCTGAGGCTTCAAAACAGGAGGCAAGCTCTACTCCAAGCCCTTGGGGTAACTTCTCATGCAGGAATACAACAAAGTCCAGTCTCTGTCCCCTTGCACAGGCAGAAGCAGCAACTGCAGGATAGCTCCACCAAGCACAGTCACAGGCAGGACAGCGCTTCTCATCAGTTTTACTTCAAGGATTCAAGAGGAACATCTGCCTAGAGGAATCTAAAGTCTGGTGTTTGAGGTGCTCTTCTTGTACCCCTTTCTGCCTTTGAAGTAGGCCTACTTCAAAGTAAAGTCTCAAGTGTCTGATATCCTTTCTTGTCCAGGCCAGGCCCCAGACACACACCAGGGGGTCGGAGACTGCATTGTGAGAGGGCAGGCACAGCCCAGCTAGGTGTGAATGCCCACTCCTCCCTTCCCCTCTAGCACAGATGGCTCCTCAAAATACATGGGCTACACCCCAGCCTCCTTTGTCTTACTGTCTAGGGAGAGGTGCAAGCAGCCCAACTATCAAACTGACCCAGACAGGGAATCCACAAAGCACAGTCCCAGAATGGTTCAAGCAAGAAAATGTGTGTTTGAAAATGCCACTTTTAGAAAGTAGGCAATCTAAAAACCAACTTTACTAAAAGATATATTTTTGAATTGTGAGTTCAGCGACCCTAAACTCTACAAGTCTAACTGCTCCCAAAGGGAATCTACACTTTTATCAGGTTCAAAGGCAGCCCCCATGTTAACCCATGAGAGAGATAGGACTTGCAACAATGAAAAACGAATTTGGCAGTATTTCATGGATAGGACATGTAAAACACATACGTACGTGTCCCCTACACTGCACCATGCCCCTAGGGCTACCTATGGCCTACCTTAGGGGTGCCTTACATGTATAAAAAGGGAAGGTGTATGCCTGGCAAGTGGGTACACTTTCCAAGTTGAATTGGCAGTCCAAGACTGCAATCACAGACACTGCAGTGGGAGGTGGGAGCCAGGTTTACAGGGCTATTAATGTGGGTGGCACAACCAATGTTGCAGGCCCACTAGTAGCATTTGATTTGCAGGCCCTAGGCACCTCTAGTGTACTGCATTAGGGACTTCAAAGTAAATCCAATATGCCAATCATGGAAAGCCAACCAACAATATAATTTACACAGAGAACATAAGCACTTTGGCACTGGTTAGCAGTGGTAAAGTGCTCAGAGTCCTAAAGCCAACACAACCGGTCAGAAAACATTAGAGACAGGAGGCAAAAAGATGGGAGATGTCCAACACCATGTTAACCTTTTTGTCTGTGATACTAAGGCTCCCATTTCCACTTGAGTTGTATGATTTGTTAAGCTTCGAATCCATGCAAGAATAGAGCCCTTAGTTTTGAAGTCCGTTAGGCAATCTAGTAACCTCGTAGTCAATGGTTGCAAAGGTAGCCAACAAACCTGATACAATTTGAGCTGTTAGTACATCTGCAGACTGGTGGCGATCATCCAACACAGCATTAAACTATGCTACCTCACGGTCTAAAACCAGTTTCATATGATAACAAAATAGCGTTTCATGTACAGGTAATTTTACAATAAAGGTCAGCTGTGTTATTAGTCTATAGTTTCCAATACCTTCTGAGTCTAATGTAGCCTATTTTTTTTTTTAGTAGTGGTCTAATCATTGCCTTTTTTTATTTATTGGGTACACATCCTGTGTGCTCAATGGTGAATTGTCTGCAGAACAAAGGACGATGAGAAACATGATTTTGTTATTTTTTTATGGTGAAATATCCGTACTTAAACCAGATGTCTCATTATGCTTCATTTGTGTGGCACATTCTTCCACATTTATATACGCCAATTGACTAAATAATGCTTGACTATTATCAATAGTCCACTCATTATTACTTAATATAGCTAATTTTAAAGAAGCTTCTTGTAGGGTGTAGGGTAGGCCTCAAAATCTTCTATTCATGAACTTTGAAAATCGTTGGCATTTGACATCTGATCTGTTAAATGTTTGTCATTTTTCATCTTCCTTTAGTTCAACAATAACCGAGACGTCCACTTTTGTGGTATTCCGTCCTTTCAATATATTAAATCTGCAAACTATATTTTCTTAGTCTACTGGATTGTTTTTTTTAACTTCTTGTTATATACATTTCAAATGTTGTAGTGTACTTCTCATCATTGCTACATTAGAGTTAAACCAGCAATTCTGTTTTAAATTAAATCTAGCTTGTACAGTCTTACATGGAATTAGATCCTCAATTGCTTCCCTCATTTGATTGTTATGGTCCTCTATTTGAGCACTCACTTTTTCATAAGGTTTATAATGCCTTCACTCCCATTGAACTCTTTCGCCAATTTAGCCATATTCAATTATCATTTATGAACTTGTTTGGTTGAGGTAGACCTTAACTGAGGTAGACTTTAATTGACCATTACCACTTCTGGTGTGTCCAGATTTTCTGGCCACTCCCTTGCCACACTGAACCCATGGAAGTATAAAGTGGTCAGTCAGGTTGCCGCCAGTGCATCTGCCTTCCTGCGGGCCCCATTAAAAGTTCTCAGCTGGTTCAGCAGGGCGGAAACTGTTTCTGCCCACGGCCTACAACATTGATGCCGGCTCATAATAGAGCCGGCGGCAATGCTTACAGAGCGTAGGGTGCACCAGCACCAGTCACGATGTTCACTGTCTGCAAAGCAGACAGCGAACATCGCAATGGGGCTGGCCAGGAGAGCCCCTGCACTGACCATGTTAAGTGCATGGGCAGTGCAGGGGACCCCCTCGGGCCTCCTGCCCCTGTCTCCACCAGCAGTTACATGACAGTGCTACTGCCATGTAACCACTGATGGAGAAGGGGTTCGTAATCCCCTGGGCCAGTGCGGCTTGCGGCGCAGCCCTAGCGGTTTAGGACCGCCAGCCCCTCCCATGAAGGAAAACTGGTGGTGCTGGTGTTCCAAACGTGGCGCTACCGCCACGGTCATAATTTGGCGGTCAGACCGCCACATTAGCGCAGTCTGACCGCCACATTAGCGGCAGTCTGACTGCTACCGTGACCCTGGCGATCTTAAGACCACCAGGGTCGTAATGAGGCCCTTAATGTCCAGTGTGTGGCCTGTTTTGTGGGTGACAGTGATTTCCCCCTCTGATGAATTTAAACATCAATATGTTGGCTAAATTTCAGTTGTGCTCTGTCTTTATTATTCTCAAAATTAATGTTTAATGCATATGTTAATGAATCTTAGAGTACCTACTGCCTACTGTGAAGCGTCGGTACTCATCCAGTGATAAGAATTCATCACTGCTGAGTGGTGCAGGCACTAAAAGCCTAACCGTAACTGCCCATCGATAATGGAGCGTGAGGGAAGCTGCCATGAAACAGGTGTTTTCTTGAGACAGTAAGCAGCATGTTTGACACTAGGCCTCCTTTATGAGTCCACAGAACTCCGGATGCGGTATTACCTCAACTGCAATTTACAAACCTGCTGATGCTGTTATTTCCGCATGGAGGATTACCACATAGTTATCGGTTTGACACAAAGGAATTTTATTGTAGAAATTAGTGTACGTATTTTCCCACCATACTGGGAGATTATCTGCAGACATACTACGCCAGAATTTACCTAGAGAAATAGGACTGTCGAAAAACTGAGTGCAGTATTTCTGCACATTTCACGTACGCAATTAGGGGTGGTCACTGCTGCTTCCCCCTTAAACCGGAGTTTCCAACATTCTCAGTACAAGAGCTTGTGAAGCGTTTGCCAAGTGCCTCATAAAGAGAAATGGTAACTGAAAATAATGTTTTAAGTCAAAGAGCAGAACGAATTCAAACTTCCAAACACTAAAGGTTTCCAGATCTAAGTATTATTCATTCTCTTTCAGCAGAACTTTGTTTTTCGAAAACATTATCTGGCTACAGCATCTGTTCTCGATATGTGGGATTGCTTAATAGTTTATAACAGGAAAGAACAATTTAAAACATGCCAACCATAGGCCACCCGCAGCAGAGGCTGCTGATGTATTTGGTCAAAAGGTGCCTTATTTGACAGTTTAATACAATGCCCGTGTGTGGATTTGGATCAACATACTCATCCACTGTCAATGTACATTGAAATTAGCTGCCTCTTCAAATGTTTAGGTCTCGGATTGATGATGCAGCTATGTGTAGGATCTATTGTTACCAATTCTGCAACATGCAAGGTAAGCAAAAAGGGCTGACCTATGGTTTGCCAAGGCATTATATAGTTAGGTACTTCCATGTATAACTGTTATGGCCAGCCCCCAAGAACACTAAAACCATAATATGCAGTGGTCAGCAACAAATTGTAACTTATATGTATTAAATCCACATAATGCATCTCTGCTATGAGGGTTGTCCATCACCAGCACTGTACAGCCAAAAAACAAATATCACAAAATGAACCAGCATGGAATAACTGAAGATGTCTGTCACACATTACTAGAAGATTTGGGAGGACTTTAATATAGTCCATGCAGGCCCAAAAATCTATACAATCTAACCACTTCTTCACATCTCACATAGACACTCAGATATTGGATAATACAAATGCCCATCCCTTAGATCTCTCCACTTCTCCCATGCCAGCTCAGGAAAACAACTACACACAAAATCTCAGATTGGACAACCCAGTGCAATGCAGCAACCAGCTAACTAGACTATATAATAGGAAATACCATAAAGAGACCTGCAAGGCTGTTCAACTTTAACTGCTTACTAAAGGCCAACTGTGTATCTGTCCCTTACACCTCATCATCCAACAAACTGCTACACGCTGCGTCCCATAACATAACTGCACCCCAGTGGTCATCATGCATGACATGGAAAAACTTGCTACAGAAAATCAAAACAAAAAACAACATCCTTCCAACCACACATTTTACACTGTGTAGCACGCAACATATGTAAGCAAGCACGCACCTCAGTGCCACACATGGGATAGTAAGTGCTATATAAATGCTGCAATACAATATAATTAAATACAGATTGGGGTTCACCCCACATCTCAGGAGCATTACAAGCACACCTCATGCCATTGGCTGCTTGCTGTAATATTTTGCCTCAAATGGCATTACAGTGCAATGCATGAGGGCCTAATTTACATCTCACATTAGCACACATTAAATTATTGGTCACATACATGAATTGTGTGAAGAACTCAACCACATTCATTTTGTTTTTTCACTGTAGTAGGCTTTAAAAAAAATAGTCAGGAATCAAAATGCAAGCCTTACCATTTGGCTTTGATAATTAATGTTTCTATATCGCTTACTAGTTACATCTATCCTTTCGCACTCGATTTGAGGTCCACAAATGTTTCAAAGACAGAGTATGGTACTTGACATTCCTTCACATTTGCACTAAGATGTGAACTTTGAACATTTGTGTAAATAAATTCTGCTTACACTGCTAACAGCAGTGACACCTTCAGTAAAAAGTCATTTTGAGCTCCTTTTATGTTTGGCTGTAGTAATACTGTGTGCATTCATTAATGTTAAATCCCTTCAGATATACAAGAATTCTTGTCTGAAGCTTTGTGATTATGAATTAGTTAAAAACAGTTTAAGCAAACCAGCCTAAAATTGTTGTTACAGACAGGCCACAGTCCTGCCAAATGATAAGATTGCCTAGTAAAAAAAAATTTTAACTACAGTTTTTGCATTTTTCTAAGGGGTAGTCCATTTTATCTAATGTTTATGGTTTTATCGTATTTGCAGTTTGTGGTGGAAACATGCAAACCCATTGGTACACACAGAAAGTTATGTTCATTTAGCAAGGAGTCATTTCTGCAGACCCCGTAAGATTTTTATAGTAAAACTGTTGAAATAAAAAATATAGTGAAGATGAGTAGGAAAAACCCACATTTATGACAACATTTTTGTCTGTAACTTTGTGTCACAATGGCTGATTTACAATAGCAATAAACCATTACATCTGGTAGGGTCTTGCAGTTGTGGCAATATATAGAGCTATACATTACCCAAAAGCTTGTGATACCCAGAGCCAATAACTGAGCTGCACTTTGCAATGATGGTCAAAGGTCAATTTATTAACGTGTAGTTAATTAAAACTGTGGCACAACAGATATACAAGATAAAGAAAGTAAAAGAAAACAATAAAAAGGTCACCATATTACACCGTATTGTCACTTAAGCATATAGTTGAGGAGTTTAACTGCTTGGGTTGATAGGAGATTGAAATATACTGTAATAAGAAATTTGGAACTGAATTTTAAACAGAATAACCCAATGGGTTTGTGACCCCGGCCTAAAGAAGTGAGGAAAGCTCATCTCTTAAAATGCCAGGGGGAAACAGAAGACGATCGTGATTGTTCGTGACCAGATCAGAAGACCCTCCTATGGCTCAGCCAGTTGGGAGAGCATTTTTTTTTTTAACATACAAGAGGAACTTAATAGCTCTGGCCACAAGCTGAATGTTTTGCCCATCTACGAGCACCATAACCGCTGAACGGCAAGTTCTAATTCGAAGGGCTTTCAGTGGGGAACGTAGCAGTTTTATTCTCATTAACAGGACCACCGGACACACACACAAAAAAGTGTATAATGCTTTTAGTATACAAGAAAGGTCTGTCCAAGATTGTTTCCAGGGTGGGGTCGAGTCCTTGGACGGGAAAATACCTATGCGGATTTGGAGAAGAGAGTGTTGGATGGAGCCGGCTAGATGGCTCATGAATTAAAGCTGGGGGTGCCAGGCTGAATAAGTATGCAACACGGTCTAGCCGTGATGTTCGGTCGCTACATCAGCTTTGTCAGTTGTCCAAGAATTAAGTTTGGAAGCCTTATTGAAGTTTTGTTTTGGGAAAAGTGAGGGCAGGGTTGGAGTCCCAGGTAGCCTCTGGGTTTATGTTAGTCAGGGCTTGCCTGAGTACGGACAACCAACTTGAGCGGTCATCAGGTTGGAGCCCCATTTCCTTCCAGCATAGAGCAGCCAGTGAGACAGCGGGGAAGGGTTCTTAGTTTCCAGCACATTTTTATTATTGTCCCCCAATCGATCGGGGCTTGGTGGAATAGTCCAAATTCCAACCTTATCCGAGCTTGGGATGAATGCCTTGGTAAATGAAAAAGGCGTTTGAAGAATACTGACTAAGCGGTTGAGAAGGAGCGTCACACCCTTTGAGGAGCTCCAGTCCATAGGTTAGCAATGGAAGGAATTTTGCTCCAATTACCTGAAAAAGATAGCTCTGCGATGTGTTGCCCCACTTTTCTTTTTTTTTTGGAGCTGTGCGAAAGCAAAACGTAGTTTGCGAGCCACCCCTTGTATTTGCGACATGTGGTCTTTTTAAGATAGAGATGCGTCCAAAGTTACGCCAAGGTCTTTGTAGTGGTTGACCAGCGCTATGTGTTTGCCAGCTGCCACCCATATGAACTTAATACAACTGATGTTACGGGAGCCCTTGAAACAGATCATTTTGGCCTTGTTGTGATTTAGATCGAGACCCTACTTAGTTAGGTATTCCACCAGTTTGGTAATGGAGAGATGGAGACCCAACTGAGTCTGGCTGAAGAGGACGATGTCTGCATATTGTAGAAAGTGCACCTGTTTGTTCGCTACTTTTTTTTTGGGGGGGGGGGGGGGGGGGCACTTGCCACTTCTGCTAAACTGGAGTCGAGGTCTGCCATTTAGATGTTGAATGGAGCCGGGGCGAGCACACACTCTTGTCTTAGACTGTTGTGCATGGGGATCTTCTGAGTGATTCTGTTGCCATTTCCAATTTTAACCTGAACCCAGGTATCTGTGTATAGGTTTTTGATTATATCTAGCAGGTGTGGTGGAATACCCCAGCTGGCCATTTTTTTTACCATAATTTCTGGTGCAGCACCTTATCAAAGGCAGCCTTTAAGTCAACGAAGCAGGCATAAAGTGGCATGTGTTTTCTTTTGGCTTTTTTAGCAAGGTGTGAGACCACTAAAAGATTGATTGTCGTGTTCATTCCGGTCCTGAAACCAGTCTGTTTTCGGGATGAGGTTGGAGGCAGAAGAACATGCTTCCAGGTCCAATAGCAGGTTGGAGGCAAAGAGTTTGGCTTCCACATCTATCAAGGCAATTAAGCGGTAGTTTGATGGGTCGGATCTCGAGCCCGCTTTGTATATAGGATGCAAAATGCTGCCTCTCCATGATGGTGGTATTATGTTGGCAAGAAAAGCCAAATTGAACAGAGGTGTGAGGATCGAAGCCCAGAAAGGTTGGGATTCCTTGAATAGATGGTTGGGTAGTCCATTTGGGCCAGGAGCCCCATCTGATCTCAACTGCTTGAGGTATAACTGCAATTGTGGCATGGGCAGTCAGTGTGTGTCCAATGGGGATTGAGGTTGACAAGTTGAGGGGGCGCGTTCCACACTAGGTGGAGTGGGCGGCGTGTTCCTAACTTTCTGGTCCCCTGAGAACGCTGCTTAATAAAAGTGGACCATTCTGCTTCCGAGATTCCTGCATTATGATGGCTGGTTCTACCATTTGCAAGGGAATTGATTTCAGCCCAAAAGGGTTGGCTATTTTTCATTTTGCATGCGTAAAGAGGCTTCAGCCAGACTTCGGTCTGGTAAGACCGCTTAGCAGACCAAATATTGTTCTTGTATTTTGATCTTTGGGCAACGATATGTTGTCTGGAGTCGAAGCCGACAGATGGGTCATTCTGCCGGAGTTTGACGGCTTTGTTTAATTTTCTTTTTTCCAGTCAAAGTGCATAGGTAAACCATGTAGCTCCCCCCTTGGTGGGTTTGTGATTTCCTCCCCGAGTTGCTGCAAAGCGATGCTGAAGTGTTGTGGTTAAGGACTCCCGGAGGTGTGTCAAATGCAGATTATAAAGGGAGTAGTATTGTGATATTTAGTTGAGTATAAAGTGAATTAAAGTCTCCGTATCGTCTCCTTTCCATATCAGACACCTGAGATTGTAGGCACATGGAATGGTCAGAAGGTCGTTAGCATGAGGCGCTTTAGGGGGGTTTAACAGAAGTTTGATGTGTTGGCCGAAGTAATCACTCACCACTCTGTTGAGAATACCGTAGTGAGTGACCATTGGAAGTAACTCCAGGTCAACGAAAGAATAGCCCAGGGTGGAGGAGGACTTGTTCAGGACCCTGGTAAAGGCTGCTGGGTGGTCTTGAGGGAGTTGGCCGTTGAGGGAGTACAAACCCCTGTGTTCCAAAGCCATGACACATTCTTCCCCAAGCCGGTCATTTGTGTTGAATGATGCTATTACTGGAGGTATTTTATAATTTGTGCTCAATGGGGGGATTTATTGTGATTGATGTTACTTCCTAATAGGTCCATGTTGAAATTCCCTGATAAGAACAGCCTTGCGTGTGGGAACATGTGTTGTAGAGATTTTACTAGTTCGTATAGAACTTCAAGTTTCCCCTTTTTGCCTTTTTTGTTCGGATGTGTATAGACTTTGCACAGTGTTAGACTTTTCACCTTTGGGGTGGTCTCCCTTAACTTTTTGCCTCAGTTTCCGAGGTTGTTGATGTGTGCTGGACTCTGTTTTTGTTACTCTGGGCACTTTACCGTTGCTAACCAGTGCTAAAGTGCAAGTGCTCCTTTACAAAATGTGTATGTAATTGGCTTATCCATGATTGGCAGATTTGATTTACTAGGAAGTCCCTAGTATAGTGCACTAGAGGTGCCCAGGGCCTGTAAATCAAATGCTAATAGTGGGCCTGCAGCACTGGTTGTGCCACCCACATAAGTAGCTCGGTAATCATGTCTCAGACCTGCCACAGTAGTGTCTGTTTGTGCAGTTTTAAACTGTAAAATCGACTTGCCAAGTGTACCCACTTGCCAGGCCTATACCCTCCCTTTTCTTACATGTCAGACACCCCTAAGAAAGGCCCTAGGTAGCCCCGAGGGCAGGGTGCAGTGTATGGTTAAGGTAGGACATATAGTAATGTGTTTTATATGTCCCAACATTGAAATATTGCTAAATTCATTTTTCAATGTTGCAAGGCCTGTCCCTCTCATAGGTTAACATGGGAGCTACCTTTGAATATGATTAAAGTGTAGATTCCCTTTGAGAGTGGACAGACATGTGGAGTTTGGGGTCTCTGAGCTTACAATTTAAAAATACATCCTTTAGTAAAGTTGATTTTAAGATTGTGTGTTTGAAAATGCCACTTTTAGAAACTGAGCATTTTCTTGCTTAAACCATTTCTGTGACTCTGCCTGTTTGTGGATTCCCTGTCTGGGTCAGTTTGACAGTTGGTCTGGTTGCACCTCTCACTAGACAGTGACACAAAGGGAGCTGTGGTGTAGTCTGCATTTCCTGATGAGCCTTCTGTGCTAGGAGGGAGGGGAGGAGTGGTCACTCACACTTGAAAGGGCTGTGCCTGCCCTCACACAATGCAGTCTCCAACCCACAGGTGAGTGTCTGGGGCCTGACCTGAGCAAGGCAGGATTTCACAAACAAGAGAGACTTTGCTTTGAAGTAGGCCTACTTCAAAGGGCAAAATGGGTAAAAGAAGCGCACCCAAAACCACAGACTTTAGAACACGTCTGGACATCAAGAGGAACCTCTGCCTGGAGAAGAGCTGAAGAGCTGAGGAAGAAGAGCTGCCCTGACTGTGACTGTGCTTTGTGGAGATATCCTGCAGTTGCTGCTTCTGCATGTGCTAGAGGACAAAGACTGGACTTTGTGTTACCTTCCTTCTTGGCTTGATTTAGAGCTTGCCTCCTGTTGTTTGAAGTCTCAGGGACAGCAAAGACTTCTCTTTGCCAGCACCTGGAGTCTCTGGAGAGACTCCTACTCTGCCAAGTGGTGCCCATCCAGTTCCTGGGACCCTGAAAGGAGAAGCTGGCAGCCCAAGAGTGAGAAATCCACGCACAGACTGCCGTGCGGGGAAAAGATCGATGCAACTCTTTTCAGCAGCTGAAAAATCGACACGCCGACGGCTTTGCAGTTGAAAATCGATGCTCGCCTGCAACGAGTGGCATAAGATAGACTCCCGGAGCTGGAGAAACGACACTCAACATCGCTGATGGAGGCTGGTGAGATGGCAACCTGCACAGTTTTCAGATCATGCGTCTGGATTTCTGACGCAAACACCACTGGGCGTGTAAAAACAACGCAAGGCCTGCCTGGACCCGAGAGTGCTGACTGGATCGATGCATCGCTCTCCTGTGGAGAGAAGAAACAAGCCCTTTTTGATGCACACTTGCCCGTGCGGGGTTATTTTTGATGCACCCAAGGTACATTTTTACACCAACAACGTTAGCGTTGTGCTTAGAATTACAAGAAGACTCTTTTTGCATTTTTTGTGATAACTTGACTTGTATATTGTGGATTTTTGTTGTTTTGGTCTTGTTTTGTTTAGATAAATATTGTCTATTTTTCTAAACCAGTGTTGTGTCATTTTGTAGTGTTTTCATTAAGTTACTGTGTGTGTTGGTACAAATACTTTACCCCTAGCACTCTGGAGTTAAGCCTACTGCTCTTGCCAAGCTACCAAGGGGGTAACAGGGGTTAGCGGAGGGTGGTTCTTTTTTACCCTGACTAGAGTGTGGATCCTTGCTTGGACAGGGGGTAACCTGACTGCCAACCAAAGACCCCATTTCTAACACACAGTAAGAGGCAGGGTTTGTGGTCTAAAAGTAAGGTAGATGGTGCAGTGAATTTGACATATTGGGCACAAGAAAGGGCCAAGTCAATCAGAGCATGTTGACATATTAGATGAGTTCCACCTGCTGCTCTGCCAGCCTTTGTTTCTTGGCAGCTAGGTGATATTCCTTAAAGCCCGTGATGGGAATCGGCTGTTCCGACCATGTTTCATGCAATAGCATGATGTCGTATGTTGACAAATGGTTGATAAAGTCTTCCTCTTCTGCCTTATAGCTTAGGACGTTAATATTTCAAGAGCGCAGGGTTAATAAGTTGGGGTTCTGGCTGCTTGAGATTCACGCCGCCGTCTTGTCCCCTCCTGAGTTCCATGGGTGGCTAGCAAAAGACACTTGTCTCATATAGCCAGGTGAACCTGGAACTGTTTGTTGAATCATAAATTCAGGTGGGTGTTTTTAGCATCCCAGTGCTCTGGTTGTTACTCCTCGTAAATTGGCTCTGCTATGGATGCAGGGGACTCGGACAGGGCTCAGATACAGACCTTATCAGTTCAATGCCCCATCTTAAGAAACTGTCCTTGTTTGCCATACTAATGTGCCAGTCCTGCTATCAGACCAGGTGACCACCGTTGTTTCTGGTGTTGCTGAATTGGCCTTAAATTTAATACACTCTATGTGATCAGATTGTAGATGGTTGAGGTTGGCGTTACCTAGACCAGCTTTTGAATTGCTGCCCTGTTTTGTATGTCGTGCCCTCTTCTGGAATTGTAGTGGGTATCATCTCAGTCCTCAGTGCTTCCGACTCTGAACTGCCTCTATACCATTGATGGACCTCCTAGAGGTTGAAAGCAGGATTTCCTGGGGGGTTATATGGGCAACAAGGAAGATGTTGCGGGCCACTATTAGCTGACCGGTCTCTGTGGATGTTCAGAACTGGCATCATGGGTTAGATGGCTTGCAGAGACCGCGTGGTGGAGGGAGTAGCTGAGGTTAGAAAGCTAACTTTGGCCATAGCAGGAGGCTGAACTATATATTAGGCCTGAGTAAAAATCTGAGGATAGTGACATATACTATGGGGTGGCAGTTCCACGCCTTTGTTTACTAACGGGTCTCGGCTGAGTTCAGGAGTGACTATTGGGAGGCCTACAATGGCTGCAAGGTTGGGGAGGTAGGCTGATCTTGAATTTGGCTGTAATTATGGGTCTGAACATTGGCCGAGCTGAGTGGCTGGGTTGGTATTTGAATCTGAACACATGGGGCCTGTCACAAGTTGGGGCCCATTTGTTGGTGGCCCCCGTCCTTTGAACTGTTATGAAGAGGCACCTTATTCTGATCCTCTGAATGTGGGGCCTGGGGTGCTGATGGAACTCTGTCTGCTGACCGATCTGTGTGGTCTGTAGCTACGTGGGCCATATCAGGCCTTTCAATTTGAGTGGACTGTGAGGGTGAGAGCTCTTTGGCTTCCGGGGGCTGTGTGGTACTTTGTGTTGAAAGAGTGGGTAAAGTGGCTGTAATTTTGGATCCTTTGGAGGCTGAGGGCGTCCAGGGGGTGAAGGTGTCGGAGCCAATTCTTTATTCTGTTTGTTATTCCTGTCCTTCCTGAGGGTTTTGCGATCGCTCTTATTTATAGGGGGTTTTGCTGTTTGGGTGGTTCCATCCTGTGACCTCAAAAGGGATGTCTGTGGAGGGCTGTAGACCAGAAGATCTCGTGTAGTCACAATTTTTCCTTGCAGAGAGGACCTGTCTTCTTTGATCCTAGCATCCGTACTGCACCTTAGCAGGGCTCAAAAGTTAATTCAGAGTCAGATGTATCCTGCACCCTGCCAAGCAGACTTGCTCCATATTTCGCCTGCTTAAGGTTCTTGCTGTTGCATTTTGTGGAAGGATCTAGCACCGAAGGGGATTTTGTTAGCTTGATGGCGGCCAAGATTTCTGCCAGAATGGGCAGCAAGGTTTTTAGACGATCCAAAAAAGAAGAACATTGGCAAGAATGTTAAGCTGTTTTGGGGTCTTTCTGCACCCGTTTGATGAGGTAATTAAGATCCTGCAGTTTTTGGTCGATGCCAACTACATGAGTGGCCAGGGAGTTGAGGATGTCTATTTGGAGGTCAAGGTTTTCTGAATGATCAGAGGGCCGAGGAGATCACATCCATTGAGTTTAACAAAGGTGCCAATAGAGGTGGTGATACGAGTGCGTTATCCCCATGACGTTTGTGGCCCCCTGGTCATTGGGTGGGAACATTGCGTGCTTTGAGGGGGCCTTCTGAGGTGATGAAAGTTGTGCAGGGGTCCCCAACTTGCTGCTAATTTGAAGAAGGGACACTTTGTTGCTATGAACCTTGTAGGGGGATAAGGCTATAATGGGTTCTAGACTACCTTCAAGATTTACACTCCCTGGGAAGCCGAAGTTCGATTGAGCCGGTACATTTGACCATTTGATCTTGATTGGAGAGAGCAGGATATTGTAATCGTGTTTCGGACCAGAAATTATAGTCATGCCTGCTGCACGGTGGAGCCTTCGTGGCTGTCCTCGAATGGGCTCAGTAGGAGCTCTTGCCATAAGGCAGAGGAATCAGATATTTTCTTGTGGAGGAGTTTGCTTGATGTGATTCACGTGAGAGATTAAGGGGACTCTGTGGAGAGGCATATTGGAGGATGGGGTTTCCTTCGATGACTCAGGAGGGTGACCCCATTGAGCGTGGGTCTTTGCCAGAAGCGTGCACATCGGCAAGGATCTCCAGTTGCTTTGACCTGTTTTGGATTGAGGATGCCTTTCCTGGTGACGTAGGTCAAGTCTCAGCCTGCCTGCTGACTGATGGGCGGCTGTGGGCAGGACATCCTATGTAAGTATTAAGGAAGTCAGTAATCTTCTCCTTCCTTAGTTTTTTAGGCACTGGACTGGGCTGGAAGTGGCTAATGTGCACTTGCTGGGTGCTAAGTGTGGGGATGACTTTTACCTTTGGCCCATATTTTTTAGTGGGTTTCAATGCACTGCGCACCTTGCCAGACCTCATCACACAGAGACACCACCACACCCCACCTACACCTTGGTGGGGGGCACGAGCGTGCCACAGGAGTTTTTATTAAGGACGACACCTCACCTTTCACCTGGGGTGGGGGCATGAGCACACCCTTAACATGTTGCTGTATGTGCCGGAATAAAGATTTGTGGTTTTGAAGAAGGAAGAAAGAAAGATAGACATGGTGAGCGGGCACTGCAGGCCCCCTGCAAACCGCACCTGAACTAATCGGCCTGCTTCCGCTGGGGGACCGGGCATGCACTCGGCACGCACTCAGCAGTGGTCCGCTATGAAAACTGTGTTCGCACCAGAGGCAAAGTTTGAATCTCCCTGGGGGAAGCCAGTTGGTGAGAGCAGGGGTGAACGTAGTATGGGGGCTGGGCACAAAGTCTCAGCAATGTGGGGCTGCCAAAAGAGGAGAAAGTTTGCAGGGAGCTAGGGGCAGGCTGGAGCCACCCAAGGGACGGGGGATGCTGAGGCAGGCGAGGGGGAGGCACTCTTCCTCACCTCCCCTCTTCGCCCACTCTCGACGTGCATCACTCCACCCACAGACCCTGGCATTCTGGCACTCGAGGCACCTGGGGCTGGGTCGAGGTGAAGACAGAGGGCAGAGGCACAGCAGGAAGGCAGGGGGGTGGTGTCCGGTAGTCTGCGAGGGCACCTGGCCTCGGCACTCGTACTTCATTGTCTTTGGAGCTCGCGTTGCCCTTCTGAGCTTTTGACTGTCCCCCCCGACTAGCCTGCCTGGCCTAATGGATCGGGCTGCATCCTCCTCCCGGCGAGCTGTGGGCTAAGGTCCGCGTCCTCTACGTCCTCCCACATTCCCTGCGTCATTCCCTGCAGCTGCGACAACTCCTTCTCTGAGGAACAAGTGTATTTCTACGGAGAATAAGTATAACTGTTTGAAAAGCGGCTGGAATCCCAGTCGCTGATGCTGAACAATGCAGCAAGAGCCAACTCGGAGTGGGAGCACGCCTGGAAAGACCATCTCTGCATTTGGGGTTGCCTAAACTATCATGTAATTCAGAGGGCATTTAGCAATAGACTTCTTTCTTCTGCCACACTTGTGTGAGTGGGGCTAACACACACAATAGGAAAAGACCCAAAATACAATGTGGACTGATCAAATTTTTCCACTGAAAGAAATACCCTTTTTTGCACTTTGGGTAGTTGTGGATTTTGGGTCCTAACTCAGCCAGCACCGAAGGAAAACTGCCAAACCAATACCGTTAGACCTGACAGCCTTAGGATGGTCACCCCTAACTTTTTGCCTGCCTCCCTCCACTTTTTATACACTGTTTTTGCTGGTATTTAGACTCTGCGCACTTTACCACTGCTAACCAGTGCAGAAGTGCATATGCTCTCTTCCTTTAAACATGGTAACATGGGATCATACCTAATTGGACTACTTAATTTACTTATAAGTCCCTAGTAAAGTGCACTATAGGTGCCCAGGGCCTGTAGATTAAATGCTACTAGTGGGCTGCAGCGCTGATGGTGCCACCCACTTAAGTAGCCCCTTAACCTTGTCTCCGGCCTGCCATTGCAAGGCCTGTGTGTGCAGTTTCACTGCCAATTCGACTTGGCATTTAAACGTACTTGCCAAGTCTAAAACTCCCCTTTTTCTACATATAAGACACCCCTAAGGTATGCCCTAGGTAAACCATAGGGCAGGGTGCTGTGTAGGAACGACGCAGCCTGACTTCCAGAGAGGAATCAATGCCACGCCTGCCGTGCCAGAGAAATTTCCATGCATCGCCCACTGGAATCGACGCAGCGCTTGTGACTTCGACGCAAGCCCAGGTTTTTCCACACATCAACCCCGGGGAGTCCGAAAACCCCGCAAGTCGGAGAGGATCAGAGTCCGCGCACTGGAAATTGACGCACGGCTTCCCCACGTGGAACATATTGACGCAAGTCCGTGCACGAAGGGGCAAAACCGATGCACACCTACCTGTTTTCCACACATCTCCTCCTCTGCGGCCCCTTGCGAGGATTTTTCAACATAAACCAGGTACTTTGCCCTGCAAGAGACACTGTTTCTAGAAGACTTTAAGACACTTTATATTGCTTTTGCAGTAATATTTGCAGTAATATTACAATTCTAAAGACATTTTATATTACTTTTCCAGTAATATTTCAACATATACTTATTGCATTCTAACCGTTTTTGACCTGCAATTATTCAGATAAAGATTCGATATTTTGACAAACACTGAGTGGTGTGTGTTTGTGGTACTATATGGTGTTATTGTATGATTTATTGCACAAATACTTTACACATTGCCTCCTAAGCTAAGTCTGACTGCTTAGTGCCAAGCTACCAGAGGGTGGGCACAGGATAATTTGGATTGTGTGTGACTTACCCTGACTAGAGTGAGGGTCCTTGCTTGGACAGGGGATAACCTGACTGCCAACCAAAGACCCCATTGCTAACAAATACATTTCTAAAAAATTAGACTCCCACTGGAATTTAGCGTGACATGACTTGTGTGGCTCTTACCAGGTTATCTTACTCAGAAGCCCTTGCAAACTTCGGCTGAAAACACACTTTCTCCTCACATTCATGTGAGGGAATGTTTTGGAATCTGCTGGGACACAGAGGTTTCCTACCACTCAACATTCCTCCATGTCACCTGAGATAAATGGTATGGATGCTAGATGCACCCCACACAGATGACAGAAAAGGGCCCAAATCAAAATGTGGAGAAATCAACATTTCCCAGCAAAAAAACTTGAGCTGATTTGTGCATGGTATTCCTACCACTCAGTGTTTCCTTACTTGTCCTGATAAAAACACTACCCAACTTGTGGCTTGGCTTAGAGCCTGTGATAGGAAACAATCAAACTGGGGTCAATGGAATGTCCCCCAATGTAAGTTGGTGTTTGGGGGTGTGGGGGGGGGGGGGGTTGTCTGGGATTATGCCTGAGCATGGATGCAGTGAAAGTGAAATGAAACGACTGGTGCTTTAATTTTCAATGCATTGACGTCAGTGCACCATGCACGCTGATTATCATTTCCCCTCAAAAAAAGCTTTTGAGACCTGGGGAAGCTCATTCCCAGCAGCCAGAGTTGAAAATCTTAAAAGTGAATCACTCAGGTGTGCACAGCATAGAGATTCTTAGCAGTGGGTGCATGGACAAGATTGTCTCATCCTCAGCACAATTGAGGTTGTGCTCAGGACAAGACCAGCACATCCACAGTTCTCAACAGTTTAATAATGTGTGAGAACTGCCCCAGAGCAGAAGCAATGACCTAGGCATATTGTAAGGAAGATCTCACTGTGAGGTATGTGACTAGTCTCAGCCAGCTCAGGAATGGCAGCTAGGGATGGTTCAGGAACTTAACTTGTAAGGGACCAGTGTGAGACCTGTCCATTCATATTTAAGCATCAGTGAAGACCTGGTGAAGAGAAGTCCAGCTGGCCACAGCCCGGTTAGAGAGAGAGCTGGCACATTACAAACCTCCAAGAGCCAAAGGGCGCTGTCATATTGGATTTGCCTCAGTATAGTGCACTTCTGGATAGTTTGCAAGTAAGGCAAACTGGGTGTGCTGTAGAAGGGGGAAGGTTTGCTCCTAGGAACTTTTTTCTTATTAATTAGGGAGTGTTCAGGAGTCACACAGGCCCACTGACTAGTGAATCCTACAACAGTGAAACCTCACCAACAGCTCATTAGAACACTTTTAAACCTGAGACAGTACAGAAGAGGGTAAGACCTATGGTCTGAGACCTGGGTGGAAACCTGAGGAGCTGGAACTGCTCACATATGTACTTAGGATTAGGAAATACATTCCAGGGGTCTGTTGGCCAACCTCCTGCATGGCTAAAGGGACAGAACAATCTACAAGAGGCCCTTTTCCTAGAGTGTCAAGCTAATGAGTAGCTACTGGACCTGGGCTGGGCCTTGCTAGTGGCCACTGCTAGAGTGAGTTCTGGCCTCTAAGTGCTACCCTGAGGTTCTGGGAACCTTAGAAAAGACCAAGCAGAACTGCTCCAGGAAAATCTGAAAATTTGGGACTTAGAAAATTTTGAAACTTCAAAGACCTCCAAATGTCATGGCACCTCTTAGCAAAGGTGCCTAATTTGAAGAAGACTTTATCAGATACAGCTTCAGGCTTGTCCACTGGCGGATTTTGAGTTGCATAGAAAAAAGTCAGAAGAAAGAAATCTTTACCAGGTGAAGACATGAAAAGTATCAGGGGGATGGTAGGACTTTGGCCCTCACAAAATCTTAAATTTCTTACTCAGCTGGCTGGAGAAGCGCTAACAGTTTCACTGGGATCAAATCCAATAGCTATCAGACTTCAGGAGGTTTACGCTGGATACAACCTTCCATCTTGTCCCTTTGGACGATTTTACCTTCCATTTTAGACACTAAATTATAAGATAAAATCTTTGACCAGGATGACATGCCTGTGGTATTTGAGCTCCGCTCAATTGCAAAATGAAAGAGTTCTGATTGGTGCTTTTTGCCATAAAACTTTAAAAATTCATCTCTTCAGTTCCCCTCATTGGATGTTAGTCATTTTCGTACCATGTTTTTCATAAAGTTTTCTCTAGTTTTAGAAATAGTTGTGGGTTTTTTATTGTGTTGTTTTTTACTTTAATTGTTTGGTACTGCTAAATACTTTTACACACTTTTCCATAGGTTAAGCCTGCCTGCTCTGTTCCATAGCTACAAGGGGTTGAGCCCAAGTTTATTTATTTAACTTCTGTGTTGGACGTAACAGGATTTTGAAATCTCATCATCCAATAATAATCTATTGTTTTACTGCACTGGTATACAACATATATACCAATAAAATGAGAGCACATAACCAGCAGTCATAAAAGAGTTGGAGATGATGGTATACAATCACATTAACATAAAAGTGATTGATAGCAGAATGTTGCACAAACTTTAAGGCATAATGTTTAATGTGCAATGTCCACCATTATCACATATGTAGTTTGTATTAAACATCAGTTACTGTTGCAACAACATAGAACACCACATAAGTTTGGAAGTAAAGAACTTTTGGACCACGGAAAATTCCCATGAATATATTAAAATAAAATTTAAGTTTTGTTCATTGCTCTTATGATTTTTGCCAACCTGAGAAAAGGCCAACAGTATACATCAAGGAGCACTCAGCAAATACTAGTCATTGATGGGGCATTCAGAGTTTGAATTGTCATTGTTTCTAGAGCTGCAGCAAGTAGATTAGGTATTCTAGCATAATGAGTAGGTAGCTAAAGTGAACTTGTCGGGTTATCACGCAGTCAGTTATACTTTGGAGATGAACATCAGAAGGATTAGTTAAGTAGAAACTGCTTTCATGGTTTCTTGATAGTCCATAAGTGGGCATTTGTGCAGATGCCTAGGGCTAGCTAACTCCAGACTTTGAGGGTATAGCCACTTTGATTGGAGGAACACCTTTTCTTAACACCTTCTGTGCCGCGGACATAATGGTTACGTCCTGCGGCACACTCCCTCTGTGGAGTTCCCCCCCACCCCTCCAAGTCAGGGATGTTAGGGGAAGCCTTTCCCCTTCCACCCCGACCCCCCCTACCCCCCCTGTGACGTCAGCGCGCGAGTGCGCGCTGATTGTCACAGAGCCTCCTCCCATCGCGCTGGAAGCTGAGAAGAGAAATGCTTTGCATTTCTGTTCCGATCACGTGGGGGAGGCCGAGAGAGGCTTCAAAGGGAAGGAAATGTATTTCCTTCCCTTTGAAGTGTCTCTCTGCGTTTTGGCAGCCGGATTGAAAGCAATCCGGCTGTCAAAACGCCCACTAGACACCAGGGATGTTTTTAAAAAAGTGAAATTGACATAAGGGAGAGACCCCTTGGGCAAGGGTCGCTCCCAGGGGGGGGCATTTTTTTAAGGCCTTTTCTGCCCCCCCCTGGGGGCAGAAACCTCTAGGCACCAGGGATAATTTTTTTTTTGTTGTTTTTGTTTGTGTTTAGTTTTTTGTTTTAGAGGTGGGGAGCGACCCCTTAGGCAAGGGTCGCTCCCAAAGAGGGCAAATTATATTTAGACCATTTCTGCCCACCATGGGGGCAGATTGGCCTGTTTTTATGAGGCCAATCTGCCCCCAAGGGGAACAGAAACCATTAGACACCAGGGAGTTTTTTTTTTTTGTTCGTGAATTTCACGTAAGGGGAGCGACCCCTTAGGCAAGGGTCGTTCCCCTGGGGGGCAAATTTATGTTAGGCCATTTCTGCCCCCCAGGGGGGCAGATCAGCCTATTTTAATTAGGCCGATTTGCCCCCAAGGGGGGCAGAAACCACTAGGCACCGGGGATTTTTTTGGTGGTTGTTGTTTTACAGATGGGGAGCATCCCCTTAGGCAAGGGTCGGTCCCCGCGTTGAGGCAAATTTATTTTAGGCCTTTTCTGCCCGCTCTGATCGGCCGATTTTATGTCAATCTGCCCCCAAGGGGGGCAGAAACCACTAGGCACCAGGGATCTTTTATTTTGCGCCGTCACGCAAGGGGAGCGACCCTGTAGGCAAGGGTCGGTGCCCAGGGAGGGGGGGGGCAAATTTATTTTAGGCCATTTCTGCCCCCCCTGGGGCCGGCTGAGCTAGCGGCCGAAATCCACAGGTAGGCACTTTGCAAAAAACACCTCTGTTTTCTGTGAAAAAATGCGATGTGTCCACTTTGTGTTTTGGGCCATTTCCTTTAGTGGGCGCTAGGCCCACCCACACAAATGAGGTACCATTTTTATCGGGAGACTTGGGGGAACGCTGAGTGGAAGGACATTTGTGGCTCCTCTCAGATTCCAGAACTTTCTGTCACCGAAATGTGAGGAAAATGTGTTTTTTTTGCCAAATGTTGAGGTTTGCAAAGGATTCTGGGTAACAGAACCTTCTCAGAGCCCCACAAGTCGCCCCATATTGGATTCCCCTAGGTCTCTAGTTCTCAAAAATGCACAGGTTTGGTAGGTTTCCCTAGGTGCCGGCTGAGCTAGAGGTCAAAATCTACAGGTAGGCACTTTGCAAAAAACAGCTCTGTTTTCTGTCAAAAAATGGGATGTGTCCACGTTGTGTTTTGGGGCATTTCCTGTCGCGGGCGCTAGGCCTACCCACACAAGTGGGGTATCATTTTTATCGGGAGACTTGGGGGAACATAGAATAGCAAAACAAGTGTTATTGCCCCTTGTCTTTCTCTACATTTTTTTCCTTCCAAATATAAGAGAGTGTGTAAAAAAGACGTCTATTTGAGAAATGCCCTGTAATTCACAAGCTATTATGGGCACCCCGGAATTCAGAGATGTGCAAATAACCACTGCTCCTCAACACCTTATCTTGTGACCATTTTGGAAATACAAAGGTTTTCTTGATAGCTATTTTTAACTCTTTATATTTCAGCAAATGAATTCCTGTATACCCGGTATAGAATGAAAACCCACTGCAAGGTGCAGGTCATTTATTGGCTCTGGGTACCTAGAGTTCTTGATGAACCTACAAGTCCTGTATATCCCCGCAACCAGAAGAGTCCAGCAGACATAACGGTATATTGGTTTAAAAAATCTGACATGCAGGAAAAAGTTAGAGTAAAACGTAGAGAAAAATTGCAGATCTTTTCACCTCAATTTCAATATGTTTTTTTTTCAGTTGTTATTTTCTGTAGGAAACCCTTGTAGGATCTGCACAAATTACCCCTTGCTGAATTCAGAATTTTGTCTACCTTTCAGAAATGTTTCGGTTTCTGGGATCCAGCATTGGTTTCATGCCCATTTCTGTCACTGACTGGAAGGAGGCTGAAAGCACAAAAAAAATCGTTAAAATGGGGTATGTCCCAGTAAAATGGCAAAATTGTGTTTTCTGATTCAAGTCTGCCTGTTCCTGAAAGCTGGAAAGCTGGTGATTTTAGTACTGCAACCCCTTTGTGGATGCCATTTTCAGGGAAAAAGCCACAAGCCTTCTTCTGCAGCCCCTTTTTCCCATTTTTTTTTTTAAAAAAACGAAATTTTCACTATATTTTGGCTAATTTATTGGCCTCCTTCTGGGGAACCCACAATGTCTGGGTACCTCTAGAATCCCTAGGATGTTGGAAAAATAGCCAAAAAAAGGCTTGGTACAGGAGGGGGAAAGGCCTGGCAGCGAAGGTGTTAAAAGCAGGGATTTCAAGTAATAGTTAATCAGAGCTGCAGAGCTGGATGGGCGTCACTAGATATATTCAATATATTATCCAGATATTGCAAGTGGACAGGGTGGGTTAGTTTATAACCTGGGCAGGCAAGTTTAGAATTGGAACTACAATCGACTAGAAATCAACTCCAGAAATCTAGCATGTTGGTGATTTGACAGAAGTGGTCAGCCCCTAGGATCAAGCATGCTGCTGTTTGCCAAGAGGCTTTAAGAGGGACTAGATGACTTTTGAGACCGACAGATAGAATATCATTCTCATGTCCATTTGTGATAAGACCAGGCATTGAATAATGTCCTTTATATCTAGCTCAGGTAAGAAAGGGTTGATCTGTCAGATTAATCTAACTGCCGATTTGCATTTTGGTCGAGATGTTCAATAAGTTTGTGAAGATCAAATCTATTGTCGAAAATGAAGCCAAGAGATACCAAGTTTTCAGTGATGGAGGGAGAGCAGCCTAATAGGTTGGTGGAGTCCAGCCATACTTGTTCTAGGCTACAGGATGCCTGGGGCAAAATAATAAGGGATGCCACTAGTTGCGAACTGAACTTGAGGAGGTGCTTCATTCTGAGGTGTATGCTGTCAACAGTAAAGACCATAAGAGCGGGTGAACTTTTCAGGAAAGCTGGGTGTCATCGGGATAATGGTGGTAAGATTGGTTGTATCACACAGCAGTTCTAGGCAATGTTTGAAGAGAGCCGGGCGAATGGAAAGCTTTGAGGTACCCCTTGAGATACACCTACCAGGATTGGCAGTGCGTTGTCCAATTTGATCATTCGTCAGCAATTCAACAGACTCAAATTTGAACCAGTCAAGAACTTTCACTTCATTCCCTTGCAGTCTTTTCATGTGGGAATAAGGATAACATGATTGGCAGTTGTGAATGACACTTAAAGATCAAGAAAAACCAACAGACACGAGTCACCATTCCCAAGATGAAAAGAGCATTATCAAGGATTCATAGGATAGCTGTCTAAGCACTGCACCCAGCTCTAAAAACAAAATGAAAATCACCCAGAAGGTTGTTGCCTTTGACAAAGTTCTTAAAGGGTTTGCACAGGTAGTCAGGAATTTGGTGAAAAATAGAAGCTGAGAAACTGTGGTAATTATATCTAGATTTAATTTTGAGTTGCTAAACTAATTTTCCTCACACAACAGTTTGAAATTTTCAAAAAAATAAAGACATTGACATTAAATAGAAAATTTAGGATTAAAATAAAACTTTTCCCAGACATCAGGTTACCATTTTCTAAAGATATACAAATCGAACACTCAAAGGCCAGAATTCATTTCAATTAACTAGACTGGTCCCCAAATACCTAGTCTGTCCTTTTTATGAACGACTCACATTTATCAGTGAGTTTACACACCAGTAAATGGCTCAAAATGTAAAACATATAGTCCCTCATCTCTACCCACTTTTCTGCTAGTCAGAGCAACTCACAATTATACTGTAATTAAGGATATTATTTCAAAAGCATGATATGATTGATATCTCTCCCTCTCTCGCTCTCTCTCTCATTTTCAGCCATCTTTCGTTGTCCAATAGTGTACTGGTGTGTAATTCAACATTTTGCATTCACTCACTACAGCATACAAAATGGGGTAGGGGGTCAGTCCACTTCAGGCACCAGATAACTTCACCTTTCATAAGGAGCTAATCCGCACACAAGATAGTTCCCTTCTTTGCCAATGTTTCCTTTATTACTTTGATGTTGCCTTTCTGTTTTAGAGTCTGCTGTGACAGCAGGAGGCGTTACCAGATATGAACACAGGCCAAATCCCACACATTTTCAGTTCCTGTCTCCTGCCAATGCTGCTGTAAATTCCTTCTTGAATGTACTCTGTTAACTTCTTGACTGCTGGTATTTCACAGCATAACAGGCTGCCTCCATAGCAAACTGTTCTGTATTAAGTTATTGAAATCTTCAATATTATGCATGTGAATTGATAAGTGGACAATTGTTCAGAGCAGGTTTATACTGGACTCAGTGTCACCATTTTTAATAAACTTTGCCCAGCTAAAAAAAAAAGAAAAAAAAAAAAGAAATCAGCTTTTATCTTGTTCAATTTGCAGCACCTATAACACGTATTCTAATTGCCTTCTTCCCTTTCTACCTTCTTTCTTGCTTTATTTCATTCTCCTTTCTTGTCTTTCTATCCTTTTCATTCTTTCATTCCTTCTTTCTTGCTTTTTCCTTTTGTTCCTTCTTTCATTCCTACTTTCTTTCCATTGCTTCATTCTCGCTGTCCTTTTTCCTTTCTTGTTTTCACTCTTTTGCCACCATTTTTTCCTTCTCCCTTCAATTCTTGTTTTTTGCTTCTTTCTTGCTTTACTTCCTTACTTTGTCTTCACTTCTTTCCTTCCTTCTCTTTTATTCTTGCTTTTTCTCAATTTTGATCCTTTTTTTCTTTGATTTTCTTTTTTCCTGCGTTCAGATGTTCTTTCCTTCTTTCTTGCTTTCTTTCAATCCTTCCTTCTTTGCTTCTGCCTTTTTAATCCCTCATTTTTTCTTTTCTTCTTTCATTTTTGGATGCCTTCATTTCTTTTTCTTTAAGACAAGAGGTTGGAAGCCAAATGCACAACAATTGGCTTTTTAGTAGGGGTGGGAGGCAATTTCTGCTCTGCAGGTGGAGTTGGCAGAGTCTTACCACTCCGTGCTCCAGAAACAACAACCGCTGTGGAGTGGAGTTTAGCAGCGCCTATGGTCCGCCCCTATAAAAAAAACTTTCTGAGGCTAACTTTGCCAGTGGTTTTGGTAGGGTGGGGGGGGGGGGGTGGGTAAGCACATCTTGATTACTTACAGCAAAGGCAGGTGGTGCTGCATTAACCCCATTGCGACTACTTAAATTAATTCCAGAGTACGGAAGATACAGTTGCAAGTGCACAGCGAATGACAGCAGCTGCAGCACCCTCTCCAGAAGCATGATGCCTTTACACCCTGTACCTCAGCTCACAGTGAATTAACTAACGTGTTCACTTCTGACTCTGTGTGGCCATGTGACATTTCTGACGACTGCACTCAGGTGGAAGGGGTCCAGATCACAGGCTGCTGCACACAGTGACTGTCAACAGCCAAGCCACAGCCCACAATCAGAACCAAACAGAGTCTCGTCAAGGGAGATCAGCTTCCAGAGGCGGCTCTTCCGCAATGGTGGAGGAGCGTCACACCCCTTCCCCTGGGCCAAGAGCCGGCAGATGAAAAATAAAGCATCTGCTGACTCAGTCAGTAGTGCAAGGAGGGGTGGGGCTGGGTCACAGGAGGGGGTAGGAGGAGAGAGTGCACCTAAGTGCGCATATGTTTTTGGCTGGGCATCTCAGGCCAGAGTCCAGGGCTGTGTCTGAGCGGCAGTCAAAGCCTCTCAGACCAATCCTGGTCCTGCTTTCATGCTATGTTTAGCTTTAAAGCAGCACCAGGACTGCTGGGGAACCTGTGCAGGTGTCCCAGCGAATACACCAACCATCAGGAGCAGAGGAGCTAGTCAGCAGGACTCAGCGGAAAAGGCAGGAAAGGTCCTTTTTTTTTTTTTTTTTAATTGTTTCCCCTGTCATCGTCCCTGCTCCCCCCTTGATTTTTGCAGCTGCCGCGGTCAGCCTCCCCAGATGAGGAGGTAAAAGATATCTTTCCTGGCCAATGCAAATTAAATAATTCAGAGAACTAAGGTGTGAAGGAGTTAAACAGAAGCAAAAAACAAGATTGCGCCACGTTTTTCAACCCTAACTCCCTCCAAATTTAAAAGGTGGCTTTCTTTGTATTTTAACTGTGGTAAAAAGATTACATTGTTTGCAAGTTAGGAACCCTGACTGGCTGGATGAACATCGCGAGAGACGAGAATAGACATTGTAATTTCTCCTTGTATTTTGCGCCTCTGTCCGCTTAGGTTGTCACTAGGGGCCAGATGTATCATCACAGCCCATTGCGATTCGGTAATAGCGATTTCTTACAAATCGCTATTACCGACTCGCAAAGGGCCATGTATCACATTTGCGAATCGGTAATAGCGATTTCTTAAAAATTGCAAATGCTATTACCGAATCGCAAATTGAGATACCGGCCCCATTCGCAGCTATGGGCCTGTTGGCCCATAGCTGCGAATTTTTTGCATTTCCAAAATTGCGATCTCTGAACCAGAAATCGCAATTTTGGAAATGCAAAAGGCCAGGGTGCTGGGGGCCTAAGGCCCCCTCTCCTGCACCCCAAAATCATTTTTTTAAACATGTAAGGTACACACATGCCAAAAGGGCATGTGTGCTTTACATGTTCAATTTAAAAATGCAGTTTTACTGCATTTTTAAATTTTGCACCAGGTTACCACCTGGTTGCATATCATGGTATTTTGCAAGTGCAAAATGCCATTTTTGGAAAAATCTCAATTTGAGATTTTTTCCAGCATAGCCTTGCGACCTGTAATTTGCGAATCGCAATGCAAGAAATCGCAATTTTAGCGATTTCTTATTTGTGGTCTGCGAATGCATTTTATGCATCGCAGACCACTGTTTTGCACTCGCAAACGGCCAAATTTACCGATTCGTACCGTTTGCGAGTGCAAAACTTTTTCATACTTCTGGCCCTAATTCTTTTATCTGGCCGCAGCACTCCATGCATTACGTTCATTCATAAAAAAAAGACCCTATCTGAATCAGGCAAACAGTATTCTGTGCGTTCTACAGCAGAGTTAAGCGTGGCTGAAGAATTAAAAAGCACATTGCAATTAACGTCCGTAAATCTACGCTGGAGCTGCGGTTTTTTTTTTTGTCTGTCACTGGGGTTCATAATTTATTGAGCTTGTCTTGACAGACATTGTGCGAATCGCCTAGAAAACTCATCAGCATTTGTTGCCTGTGACTGTGAACATTATTGTCCGTGGTAACTGCATGGCTATAGACGGCGTGGAAATAACAATGGTGAAGTATGAAGGCAAGCCTTCTTCTCATTAAGGAGTGGCTATGCCACCGCAGAGTGTGCCGTATTGAGTGACTAGAGCCAGCGCACTGGCCATAAATTAGGAGCGGGAAATAAAAAACAAAAAGGACAAAAGGCTGCATCATTATTTCGAGAATTTTATAATGGCATGCCACAAGCATGAGGCCGACCTATGTGCCTGACAGGTGGCCGAGCAGTACTCCACGCAATCGCTCTACTCCGCAAACTTTTTCACTAACTCCGAAGAGTTAAACTCTACGTGCTCCGCCCACCCTACTTTTTAGGTCGGTTAGCCAAGACCTTTTGATTTAAAAACATGAGTATGGCATGGTTACTTATAGGGGTTTTCAACCACTCTTCAGCCGTTTGCCTGTGGTTGTTCATTCATAATTTTTTCTAACCCACTCATGCATGCGTCAAGGGTCCAATCTTCACCCTCCTTCAGCCATTGGCTGAGGTCACCATGAGTTATCCACACACAAAGTCGTTTCCTTCAGTGCCTGGGAGTACTATGTGCAACTTGTAGTCATACGTCGAGAATATTGTTTCACATGCTGCCTTACACTTTGTTACAGGAATGTGTTGTGCTATAAGATTAGTCTGTTAAAAATACTTTGACATGAACCTCAGTGTGAGAATACAATATTTTATTTGTTGCTATGCACTGGTTTAAAGGTAAGAATACAACTCAAATATGGTTTTGTGCACACTGTCAAGTAGTGCTTTTAAGGAAAAATCCTAAACAATAATTTGATATACACATTTTTTTCCAACGTATACATGAGCGATATTGTGGGTCTGCATTAGAACACTGGATGCCAACAGCAAGATGTGTGGAGTTCATTAGTCTGCCTGCCTAGGAGGCATAAAGGAGCGAGTAACGTCATCCCCATTTGCTTCAGCACAGAGAGCGCCGAGAGGTCAAAGTCACGTCAAGGTTAGTCAACTGGCTCTTTAATAGGCATACGAAGGTTTCCTGGAGTGTATTAGATATCACTGAGCACAAAACACCGTCTCAGGTAGCATCAAGGCAGAATGTATTTGATGGGCCGGGTACACTCGGTGGCCGAAACAGTCCATCTGGAACCCCCACATGTTGAACCTCTGTCCAACTCTACATGACTTTTCCTCCGTCCAGCGTCGCGTAGCATTCTAACCCACAGTCGCTACAAAGAATGTGAAGACATCGTGTGTTAGTTCAGGAAACTCGTAGTAAATAAAAGTTCTAACCGAAATGTTTCTGAGCTGCCTGGCCACGTTCATTGTGTCCACTAAAAATACAATGGTATGAAACTTGTTGTTTTAAATAGGTATTCCGTAAAAGGAATTCCGTTTATCCACTGGGCAATTTAGTTCCTTGGATTTTTCTAGAATTCCTTTGAAATGGACCTCAGCTGTGCATACCCTCAAGCACTGATCATTTATTTTATTGATGGATTAAAGATAGACTGGTGTAGTTCAGCAAATAACAACTTGCCTCAAGGTCTTGGACAATTTCTTGGCAGGCTACTGTCAGATGGATTGCAACTCCTCCCTTTTCCTGCATTGCCTAGTGTGGCCTTATGTTTCCAATTAAGGAATGGCATACATTATATTACCTTCTCTGTGGAAGACAACGACCAGGGCTCTGTGGAAGTGTGATTCAACAGCACAAGGGAATTTGTTGTGTTTTAGGATTATTAGCAACCAATATGTTGTGGTACAGTTATCTAACCATCAAGAACCTTATTTTATATAAAGTTCCTTAGCTGGCCCAAAGTTGAATTTGCTGATGCCAGAGTTAAGCTTTTAATCCACTGTAAACACTTGATTTAGCTAAGCTTATTTCAAATATTAGACAGCAACTTGAATAGCCATTTCATAATAAGTAGCTGTTAAAACTACTTTTAGCATTTGGCAGCGCAAGAGACAAGTAGTAAACTGTCTGAACTCTCCAGTCCTAATCAATTTCAACGTACCCTCTGTCTCCTCATTCAGAGGCACATTCACTCCAACTACACACTAGCCCATGCCTTGAATCTCTCTCACTAACTGTTCCATCAAGACACGTGCAAATTCTCATAGGATATTGTTCATTACCACCCCCAAAGCAAGGACTTACAAACAAAACTGCTATTTATATAGGTAGCAGCATAGAGAAACTGGCTCATCAAATGTATAAAATGTCATCACATACTCTCAGCATTACTGTTAGACCTGACATGCCTTAGGGTGGTCACCCCTAACTTTTTGCCTGCCTCCCTCCACTTTTTGGACTCTGTTTTTGCTGGCTTTTAGACTCTGCACACTTTCCCACTGCTAACCAGTGCTAAAGTGCATATGCTCTCTCCCTTTAAACATGGTAACTTGGGATCATACCCAATTGGACTATTTAATATACTTATAAGTCCCTAGTAATGTGCACTGTATGTGCCGAGGGCCTGTAGATTAAATGCTACTAGTGGGCCTGCAGCACTAGTTGTGCCACCCACTCAAGTAGCCCCTTTACATTGTCCCAGGCCTGCCATTGCAAGGCCTGTGTGTGCAGTTCCACTGCCACTTCGACTTGGCATTTAAAAGTACTTGCCAAGCCTAAAGCTCTCCTTTTTCTACACATAAGTCACCTCTAATGTGTAGTTTACATGTCCTGGTAGTGTAAAACTCCTAAAATCGTTTTTACACTACTGTGAGGCCTGCTCCCTTCATAGAGTAACATTGGGGCTGCCCTCACACATTGTTGAAGTGGCAGCTGCTGATCTGAATGGAGTAGGAAGGTCATATTTAGTATGGCCAGAATGGTAATACAAAATCCTGCTGACTGGTGAAGTTGGATTTAATATTACTATTTTAGAAATGCCACTTTTAGAAGGTGAGCATTTCTCTTCACTTAAATCTTTATGTGCCTTACAATCCACGTCTGGCTAGGTTTAGTTGACAGCTCCTTGTGCATTCACTCAGACACACCCCAAACACAGGGTACTCAGCCTCACTTGCATACATCTGCATTTTGAATGGGTCTTCCTGGGCTGGGCGGGTGGAGGGCCTGCTCTGACACAAAGGACTGCCACAAGGGGACCTGGTGCACTTCTAAACCACTCTTTGAAGTCTCCCCCACTTCAAAGGCACATTTGGGTATAAAACAGGGACTCTGCCCTACCACCTCAGACACTTGCTGGAGAAGAAACCTGAACCAGAACCTGCATCCTGCCAAGAAGAACTGTCTGGCTGCTCAAAGGACTCACCTGTCTGCTTTCTACAAAGGACTGCTGCCTTGCTGTTGGCCTGCTGCCTTGCTGTTAGCCTGCTGCCTTGCTGAACTCTTGTCTGGCTGCAAAAGTGCTCTCCAAGGGCTTGGATAGAGCTTGCCTCCTGTTCCCTGAAGTCTCAGGACCAAAAAGACTTCTCTTTTTCATTTGGACTCCTCGTGCGCCGAAAAATTCAATGCACAGCTTGCTCCACGGTGAGAAAATTGCCGCACGTGACGCTGCTCGACGCGACGCCTACGGGGCGACCAGAACTTCGACACACAGCCTCGCATGGACAACACCGCCCGACTTAGAGTGGAAATCGACACCACGCCTGCCGTGAGAAAGAAAATTCCACGCACAGCCTCCCGGAACGATACGCAGCCGGATAACAAGCAGAGGAATCCACGCACAGAACCTGGGACATCTGGTAATCCCGCGAACCATAGAAGGAGTCGGCCCGCGTGCCAGAAAACGACAAACGTCTTCCCCGAGTGAAAAAAAACGACGCAAGTCTGTGTGTGAAGGGGCGAAACCGACGCACAAACCATTTTTCCACGCATCTCCTACTCTGAGGAGATTTTCCACTCCAAACCAGGTACTTTGTGCTTGAAAGAGACTGTGTTTGCTTTTTAAAGACTTAAGACACTTCATATCACTTTTCAGTGATATTGCTACAAATTCTTATTGCATCTTTTATTGTGTTGATCTACAAATATCCAGATAAATATTCTATATTTTTCTAAGCACTGTGTGGTGTATTTTTTTGGTGCTATATCGTGTTATTGTATGATTTATTGCACAAATACTTTACACATTGCCTTCTAAGTTAAGCCTGACTGCTCGTGCCAAGCTACCAGAGGGTGGGCACAGGATAATTTGGATTGTGTGTGACTTACCCTGACTAGAGTGAGGGTTCTTGCTTGGACAGAGGGTAACCTGACTGCCAACCAAAAAGCCCATTTCTAACAATTACCAATTATCCTCCATCCCCCAATCTCCTCCACCTCCCTAGAGAGTTCGATGCAGTTGACCAACTCAAAAACATGCCAGCCTTGGCATCAACTAGCTCAACATTCCATTGGTTTCCATCCAACCACTTCGAACAGGCATTCTCTAACTCCTGATTATCTTCATACCACTTGGCATCTCCATTCAGTTGGATCCCGAAACCCAGAACTGGTACTATGATCCCTCTCCTTTTACACTATTGCCTGGGCATTCGGTTTCATCAACTCAGATGAAGAATCAAAAACTTGTTCTAAATTTCCACCGTCGTCTGCCACATCCAGTTCTTTCTTTGAATTTCTGATTATTCAACAGTAACCCATTACTGGATGGCCCTCCACATATTCTGAATAAACTGAAATAATTAATGTTAACATTGTACTGTTCTTCCCACTCTCTCCCACTCTACCTACTTCCAGTAAAACCCTCCGTGTGTCTCTACCAGAAATGTGTACTCTTGTACTCTAGAATTTGGAATGAGTCTTTCATCTTTGCTAAATGTACCACCACCTGGTATCATATGATGACTATTTATAAAATCAGCTCCATAACCCCTTTTACAAAACCAAAGCTCTTACCTGTGCTCTGGCCATTAACAAAATTAACTATTGCAACAGTTTCCATGTTGTTCTACATCACAGACACTCTCCCCGCTGAACAAGGTCATAAATGTTGACACATGAACCTTCTTTAACCTCACTAGGCATTCATGCATACCACCTACCAAACTCAGGTTTGTAATTCAAGCCCGAGATGGCATTATTCATCAATTTTAGTCTGGCGTTACTGTGATGGGAACATCTCCTAAAAGGCTAGGCACAACATATGGCCCTGAGCTCCATTTTCATAAAGACTGTTTATTTTTTAATTTGCACCTTAGTGCACACAATAATCATGGCTATTTGTTGAGGGTCTGTAACAAAATGAACTGAGATCTGGAGCGGTATTCACTGGTGTGTAGGGGCACATCATGTGTATACCTCCTTTTCTGCATAGGACTACTATCACTAGGCTGAGAAGAATTGCAGTAGAGGCAGAAAAATATTACATTACCAGAGCTGAAGTTTTACTTTGAGAAAGCGGCCTACTGGTCTGATCTCGCCTGTTGAAAAGATCTGCCAGTTTCTTCCAACCTGGTCATTCACTTTATCCAGGTAGCATGTCGGCGGCACACATTTGCTCTGTAAGTATGAAGCAGATTGAGCAGGAAGCATGTCTGCTATATATGACTGCCTAAAACAGGAATCAATTGTGGAAGTCCTTAGGGTGAATGGCTAACAAGATGGAGATTGGAGAGAACATGCCAGAGAAAGATGGGATTTGGAAAAAGGCCCCAGAACATTGTTGGGGTCTTTTGAAAATTACTAGGATCCTGCGAATAGAGGGTGTCTGTGTGTTTGGGGCAGATTATTTTCCCTTCTTGCTTCATTCAGTCTGCAGCTCATCTCTGGCAAAGTTTTTTTGTAGTAACCATAGACTTTACTTAAGGTTCATGTGCTAATGGGGTATACTTTGTGCTAATTTTGGGGTTCACCAACATGTTGACCAGAAAAGAGACTCATTAGCCATTGGTTGTCCTATTGCTTCCAAACCAGTTGCCTCAATTGGTGCCAATGGATATCAATAGATTCTAGTTCCAGTTAGCAGTAATAGCCGCTAATAAAAACTATATTTTGGCTCATAGCCTTAACATAAAATGTCAGATGGGAAGAAGTGGTTATGTGCAACATGAGAGATGTGTTGGAATAAGGGATGCCAGGCCCAATAAGCAATGACTGAAATCTACAAGAATGTCTATTAGAAAAGCAAGCCCTCTCAGAAAATAAAGAACAGTATGTAGAAATCTCAGAAGATGGTTCAACAGAAGGGAAAGGAGGAGAGTGCTGTAGCAACAAAGTCACAGTCCATTATCAGTCCATTAGGGCAGTCGTCCCCACCACTTTCCCCAATTCAGTCCACATCCCTTATTTCTTTGGTCCCCCAGACAACTGTCCAAGGAATGCTTTGTGACGAGTATTAGGAGTATCACATATCCTAATGCTTCAGCTGACTTTTTAGAAAACTATGGTTGAGGAAACAGAAAAGGCTAGAGAGGGACAAGCTGAAATCAGCTCACCAATCGCATGTGTAGATGCAACGTGAGCAACGGGAATAGTAGTGGGTCTGGGAAGAGTGAAAATGCTTAGGCAGAAAAGGAGAAGGAGAGGGGAAGGCAGAATAAAGAAGGTGATGGAGAACTGTGAATCAATGACTGGTTTTTGACGAAAGGAAGATAGGATCTGTGCTTGAAAAAGAGAAGCTCAAGATTGAAATTACAGAGGAAGGACCCACTCTTAAAGTACTCAAAGATATGATACACATGTATGTTCCAGAAACTGATACAGTGGGCATGTTAAAAGGTTATGAGGTTGGAATCATTTGGAGTGAGGCATACAAGGTAGCAACTCTACTCAGTCGCCTACCACTTCAAATTAGGTTGGTCACTGGAAAGTTTCCTGAAGAGGACGCTTTTACTTATGAGTGCCTCAATGAATCTCGGATTAGATTTTTTTGGGCTGTATCTACACTATTGTCCTCAGACATTCCAAGAGAGCAAGAAAGCATGAGGTACCATCCATGATGTGGTGCACGACTGGAATACATGGATGAGAGTGACGTAATTGAAGGGTTACAGTCTCTTAACATGTTGACTGTGGTGGATCGACTCAGTGAGGAGTGCCCCAAGGCACTCAAGCAATACTCGTCTGATTTGCCAGGAAAATTGAGAGAGACTTGTTGCGTTGGTTGGCTAATCTAATATTTTTAAGATTTGTCTGGAGGAGCTACCAGCAATATTAATTGTATTGGTGTAAAATATTTTTGGATTCCATGACCAGCTTGGTATATATTTGTTTTCCATATTTATTTTGTCTGTGTGTGCCTGGCTGTGATCTTGCTTGTTAGAATGACATCCTCCAGGATGTGACCCATGACATCGAACTTACGACCACGGGACTGATGTCAACTGCCAAGGCATGAGTCATTGTGGTGGCTGGGCACTGTGCCATAGGGAGTGACTGGGTAATGCTCTCCCAAACCCTGCTGGGCCAGGAGCGAGTGGGCCTCCTGCCTCCCCTTACACTGCTGGCAGGGTGCCCCCTGTGGACCTGAAGATGAGGAAACCAGACAGAAACCAGGTAAAACTGAGTTATGACCAGCTGAGCACCCTGAGACCCATGGAGGACGGTGCCTCTGACAGACCTGACTCCAAGGGGTGCCGTGACAACCTGCCTGATGCACTGGAGCTAAGGAGCTGTTGGTTGAGGTGCGCAACAGCCTTAAAAATATTGATTCAATAATCAACATGCTGACGAGCCATCTAGACCACACGGGCAATCAATTTGATTAAAACAATATGAACACCAGGGACAACTTGAGCAGCATGTATCTGACTCAGAGAATGGAGCAGCAATACACTCTGAGCAGCTCCTGCAGTTGGAAAATGTCTTTTGCAGTTATCAAGACCAAAAATTAGTATTTGGAGGAACGCTCCAGACATAATATCAGGGACCTGGGCCTCTCTGAATACACCGCCTTGACCACTGTGAAGGACAACATGGAGACCCTCCTCTGGCCCTATTCGGTGACTACCTCACAATCATGTTTTGGGTGGAGCCCGCCCACCAATCCTTGGGCTGCGTACCCTTCCTGAGCTTTAACGAGGCCCATTATAGCTCTACTTCTGCATTACAGAGACCACAGTGTCATACTATGCCTCACAAGGGAGTAAGGGGAGATCCAATGCCAAGGCAACATAATATCAATCTAACCAGACTTCACCCTTGCCATGCAGTCCACCCTCAGAGAGTTCCTACCCACCAAGAGTCTGCTGATGCAGTAGGTCATTTTGGACAGACTCCTCTACCCGGTTAAACTCAGAAGCACTATCAATAGAAAGACCTACTACTTCACGGACCCCAAGCTTGCCCTCAAGATCTGTTGCAAACTCTCCAGCGGATCCAGAGGAACTGAGACTCCACCGGCAGAGATGGGGGCAGCCACCTTAGTGACGATGACTGATATTCTGGATTGCAGCCCTAGACATGCTCCCTTTGGGCCACCTGTCCAGACTTGTGGGCCCAGAGTTTGATCTTCTCTCCAAGGCACCTTAGGGATGATTGCTGCTCAGTTTTCCTTTCAGGATGTTATGGGTAATACTTTCCTTCAATGGGTTGAGGCTGTTAGATTGGGTGGGGGTTGTATGCTGGGGTATGAGCCTGCTTGTAGTTCCCTGAAATCTATCCCAGGTGATATACTCATTGTAGTCTCTTGTTCAGCGAACTATGCATCACCCATGAGGGCCTTCCTACCCCCAAGAGGAGTGGGCTGACCTGAACCAACTGCTGACACCAAGATGGCCAATTCATAGACATAAAGGGGCCTACACTCTGACATGGAACATTTGGATGCTGAATGACTCGAGGAAAGTCAGGCAAACGTTTGCCTACCTCCAGTGCCAGAGTTCATACATTGCACTACTGCAGGAGATCCACATTAAGAACAGACTCGGCGACGTTTACACCCAGGGTGGATCGGAGAGGCTCACATTTCCACATATTCAAACTATGCCCAAGGGGTGGTGGTGATCTTCTGGAGGGGGTTATAGTGGCACACATTGTCGCATTACATGATAAAGAAGACAGGTATGTGATCTGGCATGGAAACCTTTCAGGCTGTCATACTGCAATTCCACGCTTCTACACCATAAAGTTCTTCGCTGACTTCTGGGTCAAAATAATAGCCCTTGGCCACTCCACAGTGGTATGGGGGGGGGGGGTGAATGCAAGGTCATACTAGACACTCAGTCTGACCTATCCTACTCTCCCTGTTGCCCCCACCCCTGCATTGCAGCACAGCTACACACCCTGCTTTCCAACCATGACTTCGTGGCATGGGGAGGCCTTGGGTGCCATATGTCAACTGAGGGTACTCCTTGCGTGACCTCCTCCTATGGAGCATGGTCACACATTGATTACTGGCCCATAACCAGCGATATATGAGTGTGCACCACTAGCATTACATACCTAGCCCGATCCTATGCAGCATTGGCCCTAATCTGGTCCCTGGCCAATTCCTCTGAGCATGCCTTAACCTGGAAACTCCCCCCTCCAATGTGCTTACTGACCTTGTTTTTCACACAGACATATGCAACACTATAGTTGAATACTTCACATTCAACACTGGCATTGTTTCCCCTGAAACCCTCTTGGAGGCCTTCAAGTTATAAATCCATGGAACATGCATATCTAGACAGTCTGGCATCCTCCGCAATTTGCGATCATGACTGCAGACACTGGAGTGTGAGGTCCGCCAGCTTGAGTTGCAATACTTAGACACAGCTATGCTTGCCATATGATGCGGTTCGGTGAGGGGGACAGCGAGCAATACTCTTGCAGTTCTACTTAGGAAATGATGGAGTGCTTCTTACATTATCGAAGGTCTGGGCTCTACTGGGGTGCCTGATCACTCCACTGATGGCAGAAACCCCCTCCCCATAACTTGAGACTGTACTCCACAATGCAAGACAAAGTCCCTGTGGTTAAGCCCCCAGCACTGGCGAAGTAGCAGGTGGACATAGGGCCTGGCCTGACAGAGAGGAGGAGAGGTGGCGATACTGCTGCTCCAAAACTGGCATGCTCTCCAACTACAGATTCAGGCTCATAAAGGTTAGATTCCTTCACTACATTTACTATATGCCAGCTGCCTTGCATCATATGGGCCTGGTGCCGGAGAAGCACTGCGTGCGCTGCGGCATTGAGGATTCTGACTTCATGCAACTTGTCTGACAGTGACCCTAGATTTACATATGTTGCTTTGCAATCTTTAACTGCATAGATGAGGTAAGTGTCGGCTCTGTGCCACCAATCTTAACATGAAGCTACAATGGGTTCCATCGGGAAAAAGGTAATATCATACACTTGGTCTATATAACTTAGACATATCAATTAATGATCAACAACACACAAGACTCTGATTCCCTTCGTATATTATTATTCATATAGCAAGAGTGACAGAAAAATAATTTCAGAGAGACATTTTTTAGGTGTAATGTAAGGATTGAAGTGACCATGCAAAATTATCTAGTGACATCAAATAGCAAAATAAAACCACCATAAAACAATTGAATTGATAAGATGCCCCTCTAGATTCATAATTCTCTGTTCAACACCGGCTGTTAATACCATCGTCAACCTTGAATACTTTACACCGTGTTCAGAGTAAATTCAGGGCAAAACAATATATATCGTCAACATTTCGACACATTGTTGTTGTGTATTCTCTATTGTGTTTTAACAATCCCTGTACCCCAGCAAGACTGTCACATAATTCACTTTACTTTTCTTTCTCTGACTGCAAAGTGAGAGGAGTTTGTAAACACCAATCCTCATGTTAAAAAAGAATAATAAATAAACAGCAATTTGTCACAAGATGTAACCTGACATTTGATCTCTGTCTTTGAAGCATAGCAAATGTGTCAAGATAAATACAGAATTTAAAGGCATCTATTTATTTCTTGGACCCACTAAAATTCGGTTGGTTTGAAAAACACTGGTTTAAATACAAGTAACACAAATAGCACTCCTTTATACTCTCAAATCAGTGCTACACCTTTTTAGAAAATAATAAGTAAGATCCTGGTCAGCTCACCATCAAAGCACTTGGCTCATGGTACTTTGTAACTGGGCAACCTTCTCAGCGGGTGGTGAGACTTTGGAGGGCTTCTGGCCTGGGAGTGCACTCATGGTGTGTACAGTCCAGAAGTTAGCAAGAAGTACAACAGATAAGCAAAACAACAACAAATGAGGGCAGTCTTGTCGGTGGGGTCCATGGTAAGGCAACCTTATTATAGAGGCACCAGTCCAAGCAGTGGGGAAATTGCAGAAAATATTGAGAATCTCAGGCCACAGAAGCAAACGGGATAGGCTATTGAGCTCCACCTGTTCACCATGAGATCTTTGCCCACAACAAGAGTAGGGTTTCTCCGCAGTGTAAATGTGGACACAGGTGAAAATATTTGTCTCAGCCTTTATACATGTTTTATAGAGGAGTTCCCCAAATAACAAGCAAGGGTACAAGCAATATTAAATGCAACTCTATATCCCTCCACCTAGTAAGAGAACAGCAATGGAGAACAGACCACTGAAGCATGAGGCTAGAAAGAACAGACGGGGTAAATGCTTTGGAGGAGGTAGCACTTTCTTAATGGTGACCTAGCATTTCCAGGTCATTCAGGGTAGACTAAGTGTACAGCTTTCCCTAACTCTCTGTACCTTTCTTAGCAATGATTGAAATGTTGTATGACTTTTTAGCTTTACTACAGAAGGTCGCCTTAACTTTGCTCCTCTGCGCTTTTGTAATGTGTTAACTTTTTCTGGCCCCTGGCATTAGGGCTTCTTTTCACTTTAGTTCTCTTATACTGCCCATATTAACAAACTTTCTTGGACACTTTGTGTTAATGTGTGCAGGTTGTAAGCTTACTGGTAAGCCCCATTTGGTAGTGCCAAGATATCCCCATTACATACAAAATTATTAAAACACTAACCCTGTGTTTTCCTTTGTGTACCAAAAGACCACCGAGTGGCCCTGTGAGTTCAAAGACCAAAGTGCTCTTCTCTCCCAATTCACCCATTTTACCCATGCCTGGTAACGTTTCAGACCATTCCGACACTTACCTCCATGCGAAATCATATGGTCTCCTGGGGCAGTAACCACTTTAGGCTCTGTGGCTTCTTCATTCGCTCTTCCTAATGGAAAAGAACACCTCTGAATCCATTTCTTGAGAGTGAGCCAAATAAATGATTTCTACATATTTTGTTTATACGGATTCTGACCTCTAGATGCAGGTAACGTTATTGATAACGCAGAGGTTATTAATATATTTTTTCAGTGGACATATTAAATGCAGTTAGAGCATGCAGAATGTTGTTAGTTAGAACAAAGAATGAGCATTAGTAACCAATATTATCACTGTCAGACAACGTTAATTTTTAAGAACTTATATCTGGAAACTACTGATTTCATTTTGGTGACAGGATTATAGATGGGTTATATTCAAAGTTACATTTCTGAACATTATGTCAATTACATGTTGTAATACATAAAGAGGTTGTACCATCATCGTTACAGATCAAAAGATGTATGAATCACGATCACATTTTGCAACCAGAAACTAGCGCACGATAAAGATCCGATTCTTAGTTAACAAATAAGACCCATTAGAAGTGTCGTATTATCCATCGAACATTGTTGTGAATGCACAATGTGCAATACGTGTTCCACTACAGTGAAGCAATCGAAGAAGCTAATAATACTTTTAGTTAGATACTTTCTGTTTATACTTTTTGGGAGGGGACAACTCAACAGTTGGTCTCTGTTGGAAGGTTGACTATCTGCCAATTGGAGGGAACAGTCTACACTATTTAGAACATGAGTTGGTGAAATCAGTCAGCATGATGACTGCAGTCTACATGAGTAAGCAGTGGGCACATGGTCCAGGTCCCTTGGATTAGGGGTACGACCAACTTGATTCTTAGGTTGTCATCTTTTGTCTCTAGAAGCACACCTGTCACGGATCTGGACAGTCAGCGGATTGCCTAAGGGGACACTTCCTTCTGTGCAACATCTTTCCACATCCTCATCTATCAGTAAGAAACTGTCAAAGAGATGTGGAACTCAGTTTCAGGATATTTTTAGTTCTCAGATCAAGGCTTCAGTTCCCCGCTTTTGTTCCCAGTTTCCACGCTGAGTTTTTGTCCGGACATTGAAATGGCCCAGGAAGCTTTCCCATGCTTTTCCTTCTTTCACATTAAATCCCACGTTGCTGGCACGAATCGCGGAAGGGAAATGCAAAATGATAGTAGTGGTTCCCTTCTGGCCCCAGAGGGCTTGGTTTCCCCTTTTTCAAGCTTTTGCAAACGTCCAGCTTTTGTGATTACCTTGTTGTGTAGCCACTTTTTACGGTCTTATTTTATTTTCTGTTCATCTAACTGTTTTTGCCTAGGCAAGCACTCTGTTCTCAAACAATACATTCTTGCTCACTCTGTGCTTCTGCCAAGGCTACAGCAAGATACAGTGCCGGTGAACTTGGTATAAGTTTAGTCTCCGACATTCATAGAAAACACACATCTTTATGTAGGGACATTTTCTCAGAATATCAGCTGTTTTATTATAAAACACTTCCCTGTCCCTTAAACTTTAGAGGGAGATTCCAGCCAGAGAACCACGTCTGTATGCTGATTGTCGAATGCTTCGCTGCAGCTGTTTTGCAGACCGCAGACCTTTGCTCAGGTATGGGGGATGAGGTCTTCCAAGAGGAACCTGAAGGGCAGAATTAGAGCTTAACATGTGTGTACTCCATTATAGCTTAGGTAGGAATTAGTCTACTGACTGTAGTGACAATATGGTAGTGTTATTCTTATGCTTCACTCTCCTTGTCACAATTTTAAAACTGTCATGCTGGGTCGTCATGGTTATTGCAGCTCACACTTTGCTATCTAAGATGCAGTTGCTTCATTAAAAACATTATTGAAACATATACTGCCTCTGTTTGTCATTGTATATCTGAGACTAATGTAATTGAGAGAAACTGATGAGACCTGAGTGACCATGGCTTCCCTGAGAAACCAATTATGTCATGCGCTCGGCTGCCCAGTCATCCTTGCCCTCGGGTAGAGATGAGGCACTGCTAGTTGGCTGGAGCAAAACCCGGATTGGAGTGACTGGTGTCACCTGCAGTGGGTCAAATTCAGACTCCTCACACTGCATGCAATTCTGCAGCTCAAAATCCAGGAGTCTGGTTAGAATAACGAGAGCCTACGCGACAACCTCGAGCTCCTCTTCCTTTTCACAGCACGGAGTGTCCACCGTCTCCGAAACAGACCCTTTTGTTTGGAAGGTTGAATGGAGGGGTTTGCAAAACAATGGTCTCCCCATCATGTAACTGAGGCAGTTGAGAAATCCTGTAGCTCTCTCACTTTGAGGTCCTATTCTGTTAATTGGGGGACAGGAGTTAGTAAATAGAGTATTTCTCATTCTGTTTTTTCTTTAGATCGCGTTTTATTTCCCTTTTAATTTCTTTGGGATAGCTTTGATGTTAATCTTTTATTTCTAACGTATGGTATCAAAAGGGTAGCCACTAAGGAGTGTGAACCTTTAGTGCTTTATCCCACCTTCAAAGAAAGATCTTAGTCTAGCCTGTGTCACGCCCTCCCACCACTCATTGAGATTTACCCTGGTTTCAATCTGGAGCAAGATGGAACCTGCGTGAGCTGCCTCGTGAGCTGCTCCTTCCCAGCTCTGCAAAAGCAAACGTAGTAGATTGCGGCTAAATTCTACAGCATGCAAGACTCCCTTGGTGGGGCTCCAGAAACTTTCTGGTAGTGTTGCTGCTTGATGGAGGCCTGGCTCTGTGTAGTAGTGGAGGCTTCCTGTGCTACTAGTCAAGCGGGTGGAATGCCGAGACGCAGCTAGTACTGCAGGAAGCGTGTGGGGACCTGCCTCAGCGGGTTGATTATTTGGGTGAAAGGTAAGCTGTCAAAGAGCTCATGACTTGCTCGCAATCGGTTTGAAACCCAGGCATCAGGACCAGGCTCTTCTGGGCAGTCCTGCTCCAAATTAGTCTGAAGTGGCCGAAGTTTAGGAGTGAAGAAACCGGAGTCCAAAAGCACCAAAGGCTCGGAAGTTCAAGGTGCACCCACAGCAGACAAAAAAAAAAAGGCTCCGGTTACGAGGGACAGCAACAGGGGTTGGTGCCACAGCCTCCCATTACAGAGTTTTTCCTCCACAGCTTGAGCAGGAGCTCAATTTGCGGTGGAACAGACAAACAAAATCAAAGGGACCTGAAGCTGATTTTGTTAAAACAGATAGAGTTATTTAAGAACAGGGCTCAGGACTGGGCTTTCAGGAGACTCCACAGAGGGGAGAAAACATGTGATAACCAGCTTTCAGATGCACTCTGGGAGCTCTGCAGTCCAGTCAAAAGTTGGTGGGCATCTTACAGATCAGCGATGGGCATGCTTTGTTAGGGACCTGCTCCCGGGATATGAGAGAGGCGGGTATGGGTGAAGGGCATGACTGTCTAACTGGGCTAACCCCCAAGGGAACAGTAAAGTGCTTGGGAGTAGGATGTCTGGGCAATTGCCCACAGATGTGTCAATGACTCTGGCTCCAATCATGGAGTCTTTTGATTAAGGAGGTGTGGTGGGATCAGCGGGGAGTTCCCTCTATGGACCCTAATACATGAAGGGCTTCTGCACATTGTGTGAGCTCCTCTAGGGTGCAACTAAAGGACGTGTAGGATGCCCTAACCATTAGCCCCCGTGGGGGAGGATATGTGGGGGGGGGGGAAACGAGCTAATTAAATAAACAAGCATTTTCAATGCAATGGGTCCCGTGTTAGCTCGAGTTAGAGCTATTAGCGTTGTAAAGAAAAAAAAAACGCAGCGAGATCGCACTATGTAAAATGCAGCACGATCGCACTGCGTGGAAAATAAACAGATAAAGTAGTCAGGACATCATACTGAAAACATCAAGCCTCGTATATTTTTAGTAGTTTACCAGTGCTGTGTAGGTGGGCTAAACACTGGAAACGACATGAAGTATGCATGCCTTTCACAAATGAAAACAAGTGGATTTAAACAGGCAAGCCCATGAACCAATGTAAGTGACTGACGTGACATGGGCGTGGTTTGAAGCCCAAAGAGAGATTATAGAATGGGCCGGAGCGCTTTGCGCTCGCCCATAAAAAAGTACTCAGGGAATCTGAGATACTTGAATCCTGAGGTAATTATATCGGGACTCTGGTAGATGGTATAGTGGCGCATAAGATCTCAGCTGATTCTGCTGATTTGGGGGACAAATTTTTCTCGCTAACCAATGGCTCTGATTCTTCAGCCCCAGTGACTTGGATGAGGAACTGGGTTTATCGGCCTCGAGGATCAATTTGAGTAGAGCATCAGATGGGCCAAGCGCTACAGTCAGATGAGTGAGACTTCAAAGGAAATCTAAAGGCCAGAGCCAAACCCAATTGACTGGGGAAGAGAGCAAGGCAATCCCTACATTGAAATATTATTATTACAAAACACAACAGATATCGAGAAACCCAGGAACAGCTGGTATTGTCCGCCTGGGAAAGAAAGCAGTCGGTCTCCGCGGAAGTAACAGAAGAGCCCAGCTTGAAGCTCTATTAAACAACTGCAGGAATAGATCCACAGTGATAGTCTTAGGGGCAGGCTTCCCACAAAAAAGCTTCAGGGGCAAGAAGTAAAGTCTGCACTGAGATTGAAGAGAGGATATCCTCAATGGAAGAACGTACATCAGCATTGAAAACTAAACTCAGAGCCCTTAGAGATCAGACAGAAGCTCAGGAGTCTCTGATATACAATGGAAAATGCAATATTTTGAAAAGTGGCAGAGGAACAATCATCAAAGGTCCCTGGGTCTCGAAGAAGTTGTAGAAGCAGTGATATCAGGGCGTTTATGCTAAAGCTTCTTTAAGGTGTCTTTTCCTGAATTGGCCTTATGGAATGGGGACTTAGAGGTTCAGACATTGTGCTGCTTCCCACTTATGCTTAAGAAACAGGGTCAGCTATGGGGGGTGGGGGAGGCCAATAGCCACAGAGCCATTATTGTGTACTTTAGGAACTATTTATTGAGGCAAACTATTTATAAGAAGGCCTGCCCAGACACTAGATGCAGTTTCAATGGTCACACCTTTGTTTGGTCAGACTTCTGTCATTTCACCGTCAAAGGAGATGGAGGCTGAGGCAGCTTATCAAACCATACCAGGCACATGCAGGCGAAGCTTACTTGAAAAATCATGCCCGCCTTAAGATTATCTTTGAGGGCAAGACCGGCATGCTTACGTTTGAGATCAAAGCTAAAGACTATTTGAATGAACTGTCAAATGGGACCTGATTTGCGGGGGGGGGGTGAAGGGTTCAATGGCTATGCTTCTAACCATTGATTATTGATGGACTACACTGTATCTGAATGAATCTAATGTGCTAAACAGGTGGGGGGATATTTTCTTTGTTGTTTTTGGCTAGCAGTTTCCATGAACCAATTTGACTCAAGACATATTTAGTTTCTGTTATCTCTCTATATGTGCTGCTTCTCTCTTTCTTTTCTTCACCAGATAGAAGCTTTTGTTAGAGGTGGAGGGAGGGCTAGCATGGGATCCAGTGCTCTGGCCTTGGGAGGTCCGATTGCTTCACAGTTTTGGAGTTGGGGGGGGAGGAGTGAGGTGTGGGTGGTGTTCACAGAAGGTTGGGGTTCAGTGGAGAGGCACTGTAAGTTTTTTTTTGGGGGGGGGTAAGGGTGCACAACGCAAGAGGAGAATCGACTCAATCTGATAGCCCACCCTATGTCTCTGTTTGGCAGTATAAAGGACAGTCCCGCAGGTGGGCGAGTTATTTGGGACTGGATGCACGTCTGCCTAAAATTCTCATTATGATACATACAACCCAGCTATGCATTGCAACAGCATCTGTGGCCTAAATGGTAATACTATGAGATGCAAGGTGGCCGAAGATCTCAAAGTACTGTGGGTCGATATCTTTTGCCAGTAAGAGATGCAGATTGAGGAGTCAAAGAAAAAAAGTGTTGGAATCTCTTGTTTTTTTGCTGGTAACATGCACTACGCAAGACACAAATACTTGTGGGGTTGCAATATTAGCCCCCAAAAACCTCTGCAGTTTTAAATGTTGTTCTTTCAATTAATATGGGAACTGAACAATTTCAGTGTCATTATATTGCCGGAATGTTTACATTATGCTCTGTATATGGATCAAATTTAGAAGACCTTTAAATGTTAAATTTTTGGGGTACTGAATTGGTGCTATGACCTAGCCCAATTATAATTTGTGGGGATATGAGTATTAATTTGGGGGTGGACTGTGGATTCTCGATGTCCTGGGAAAACAGTTATTTTGGCAAGAAACCTAGAGTTTTTAGGGTATTGCGCATTCTTAAGAAGGATCATTGGTTAGTCAAAGGGTGGTACAGGATTATCGTGTTGGATCCTGGGAATACATTTTTTCGCCCCATAGGAAACATGCTTAGTTGGATTATTTTCTTATATACCTTAGTCTTCTCCATGGCTGTCAAATTGTAAAAAAATCCCCCAAGTCATGTCTGATCATAATCCTTGGGTCACTGAGATCCTGCTTGTCGGTAAAGGCAGACCAACACAGAATTGGTAATTTGAGAGAAGCTTTCTTACCAATGCAGATTATATTATGCGTATGAACAGATGGATTCCTGATTTTTTAGAGTGTAATAGAGGGAGTACCACATCTGGTGTAGTGTGGGATGCCTTAAAGACTGGAATAAGAAGGGAAACACTAATTTTTATCCTGAATTGTCAAAAGAAGGAGACTCAGTTGCAGAGGGCATTATACAGGGAATTAGGGGAGGCTGAGGCTCAACTCATTGCGGCTGTCTCAGAGGGTGCAGACCTCATGATAATTCAACATGTTTACGCTAGCTAAAGCCACTATTAATGATCTCAGCAAAAAAGGCAGCAGAAAAATATCTGACTAGGAGGCAGGAGTGCTTGGAGTACGGTGAGTGGGTGGGGCACATCCCAGAGGTGCACACTAGGCAAAAGGTGACTCAGGGAAGATAGCAGAAATCTTGGATAATCAAGGGAACTCCATTATCAATCCGGAAGAGATCTGTGAGGTATTTTGAGCGTACTGTGAGGGGTTGTATCAGGCCAAGGGAGCACAGGATGAGGAAAGCATATTGCTGTATCTGGATTTGATCTTGGAGGCAAGATCAGCTCCGGAGATTGAGATTTTGTAGACGCTTCTTTGAGCAGAGATGAAATTCAGGTAGCTGTTAAAGATCTTCCATCCAGTTAAGCAGGTGGAGTTGACAAAATCACACTTGAATTTTCTATGTTTTGTTCCCAGTCTAGGCTCTGATTTGGTTGAGATATTTGTGCAGATGCGAAAGGGCCGCAGGCACCAGACTCTTGGTCCCTGGCTAATATAGTTACTTTAAAAAAAAAAAGGGGAAAGTCCCTGCAAGATCCTGCGTCTCATAGACCAATAACACTGTTCACTAGTGACACTAAGCTGTATTCTAAAGTTCTAGCTTGAAGGATAAGCTAGATTATAGGCAAGATGTTCTCCACCACCATGGTTTTATATGAGGGAGGGAGGATCACCATTGGCAAAGTCAGAGCACTCTTTGAGGCAGCCACAATCTCTAGGTACTCTATGGTGTTGGCCTTTTTTGACGCAGAAAAAGCATTTGACTTGATTAGCTTAGATTACTTGTGTACAATTATGAGATGGTATAGATTTGGGGCTAGTTATGTGAAGGCCAGAAAATTCAGGCCAAATACGAATCAGAAGAGGTACAAGACGCGGTGTTCCTGTTCTCCCCTACTTTTTGCCTTATATATAGATCAGTTGATTCAGAAGCTTCAATCTAATATTTTATTTACACCCATGCAATTTCAGGGTCGGAATACTAAGGTATTTGTGTATGATGATAATGCAGCGGTGACGCCCAATCCTGTTGCCGCTATGAGGAAGGTAGAAAAAGAGGCTTTGGATTTTGGAACATTTTCTGCTTACTTCTTGAATCAGGAAAAACCCAAGCTGGTGGTCAATAGACCGATATTAAATGCCGATGCACGTATTTGTAGACAAAGCTGTGTATTTGGGCATTATTATAGTGGCAGACGCAGATCAGATAAAGGTCATAATTTGGCCCCTGTTATTTACAAAGTGAAAAGGGATCTACAAAGGATGGATAATCTACGTTCATCGATTGGTGGTCTTTGTAATTGTTAGAAATGGGGTCTCTGGTTGGCAGTCAGTTTGCACTCTAAGCAGGGACCCTCACTCTAGTCTGGGCAAAAGAGAAACACACCTGGTTGACCCCCACTCACACCCTAGGAAGCTTGTCATGAGCAGGCAGGCTTAACTCAGAAGCAATGTGCAAAGTATTTGTACCAACACACACAGTAATACATTGAAAACACTACAATAGAGACACTACACCAGTTTAGAAAAATAGGGAATATTTATCTACATTAAACAAGACCAAAGCGATGAAAATCCGACATAGACAAGTCAAGATATGACTTTTCAAAAGAATAAGAGTCCAACTTCATAGAAAACAATGGAAACGCTGTTGTTACACAAAGTGCCTGGTTTGTGTAAAAAATAAAGCCACACGGGCGAGCGTGTGTTAGAAGAGCCAGCAATGTGTTGATTCCTTACTTGCAAGTGGGGCCGTGAGTCGTTTCTGCTCCGGTCGGGTCAGCGATGCGTCGTTTTTCCCCCTGGCAAGTGAGCACTGTGTCGATTTCTGGGCAGGCACCTCAGGTCCAGGCAGGCTTTGCGTCAATTTTTTCACACCCAGTGATTTCGCTTTTGAAATCCATTCCCACGGTGTCAGGAAACCGTGCAACGTGGTGTTTGGGTCGTTATGAGCAGCTGCAAGCAGGTGTTGCGCGTAGATTTTCCAGCTGCGATGCAGGCGGACCATCGGTTTCAGCTGCGAGGCCGGTGGTGCATCTTTGATCATCTGCGTTGCGGATGATGTGTCGAAACGTTTCCCCCACGGCGGTTTTTGCATGGATTTCAGTCCTTTTCCACCAGCTTCACCTTTCAAGGGCACAGGGACTGGATGGGGCACCACTTGGCAGGGCAGGAGTCTCACCAGAGAGTCCAGCAGAGGAAGTCTTTGATGGCCCGGGACTTCAACAACAGGAGGCAAGCTCAACTCAAGCCCTTGGAGATTTTTTTCAAGCAGGAATGCACAACAAAGTCTTGTCTTTGAACCCTTTCGCAGGCAGAAGCTGCAACTGCAGGATAGCCCAACAAAGCACAGTCACAGGCAGGGGCAGCACTTCTCCTCAGCTCTTCTACTTGGCAGAGGTTCCTCTTGAATCCTTGAAGAAATCTGATTTTCAGGGGTTTTGGGTCCAATACGTACACCCCTTTCTGCCTCTGAAGTAGGCAAACTTCAAAGGAAAGTCTCTGTTGTTCACAAGATCCTGCCTTGCCCAGGCCAGGCTCCAGACTCACACCAGGGGGTTGGAGACTGCATTGCGTGAGGGCAGGCATATCCCATTCAGATGGGAATGACCACTGCTCCCCCCACTCTAGCTCAGAAGGCCCCTCAGGATATGCAGGCTACTCCCCCGCTCCCTTTGTCTCAGTGTCTAGAGGGAATTCACAACAGCGCAACGGTAAGTCTGACCCATACAGAAAATCCACAAACAGGTAGAGTCACAGAATGGTTCAAGCAAGAAAATGCCCACTTTCTAAAAGTGGCAGTTTCAAACTAACAATCTGAAAACCAACTTCACTAAAAGATGTATTTTTAAACTGAGTTCAGAGATCCCAAACTCCACATCTCTATCTGCTCCCAATGGGAGACTACACTTAAAATATGTTAAAAGGCAGTCCCCATGTTAATCTATGAGAGAGATAGGCCTTGCAACAGTGAAAACCGAATTTGGTAGTATTTTACATGTCCTGACAGGGAAACACATCAGTATATGTCCTACCTTTAACGTACACAGCACCCTGCCCATAGGGCTACCTAGGTCCTGCCTTAGGGGTGTCTTACATGTACAAAAAGGGAAGGTTTAAGCCTGGCAAGTGGGTACACATGCCAAGTCAAATTGGCAGTGCAAGAGTGCACACACAGACACTGCAGTGGCAGGTCTGAGACAGGTTTACAGGGCTACGCATGTGGGTGGCACAATCAGTGCTGCAGGCCCACTAGTAGCATTTGATTTACAAGCCCTCAGCACCTATAGTGCACTTTACTAGGGACTTACTAGTAAATCAAATGTACCAATCACGGAAAAAAAAAATCACCATTACAATTTACGCAGAGAGCATCTGCATTTTAGCACTGGTAAAGTGCCCAGAGTCCTAAAGTCAACAAAAAATGGTCAGAAAAAATAGGAGGAAGGGGGCAAAAAGATTGGGGATTCAGGTAGAAGCAGCAGGTTACACACAGTGCAGCAGGAAGGTGGCAGTCCCTCCTGCAGTCCAGCACACAGCAGCAGTAGGCCAACACAGCAATGGAGAGTCCCTCCAGGCAGCTTGGCAACCCATCCTCCTAAAAGGTTGCCCTTCTCCCAGTAGAGTTAAAAAGCTGTGGGGCTTGGGGTCCAACATTTATACCTAAGTGCCCAGAGTCTGGAAGGCTGGGGAAACTTCCAGATCTTCTGTTGAAGTCCCTAGGATCTATTCATTGCCCTACCAAGCTCCTGATACTACACAGAGGGTATACAGCCCTAGTCGGAGGCAAGTGTCGGCTCCTCCCTCCCACCTAGTCCAGGAAGACTGATCAACCTGGTGATAGGACATCAATATGCTAACACCAACACCCAGGCTCCCTTTGTGTGTGCCTGTCTAATGGGAATGCACCGAGCCCAGCTGTCACCTACCTCAGATGTGTATTCAGGGACAGGTAGAGGGACATGATGGTTAAAGTAAGAAAATGACACCTTTCCAAAAAGTGGCATATTCACACTTAAACTCCGACTTCACCATAAGTTGTGATTTTAAATTGTGAGTCCAGGGACACCAAACTCCATATTTCCATCTTGTTCCATTGGAAAGTTATACTTAAAAGATGTTTTAAGGCAACCCCACTGCTACTCTCTGGGAGAGACAGGTCTTGCAAGAGTGAGAAATGAATTTAGCAGTTTGTCACTATCAGGGCATTTTAAACTTAAAAAAAGCACATGCCAAGCCTTTTATGTACTCTGCAACCTGCCCTTGGGGGGAGCTAGGGCCTACCTCAGAGGTGACTCCAGTAATAAAAAAAGGAAGGTTTGGGCCTGACAAGTGGGGGCACTTGCCAGGTTGAAATGGCAGTTTAAAACTGCATGCACAGACTCTGCAGTGAAATCCTGAGTCATGTTTGGAAGGGTACTGTGGTGGGTGGCACAATTAGTGCTGCAAGGCCACTAGTAGTAATCAGTATACAGGCCCTGGGCACGTATGGTGCACTTTACTAGAGGCTTACAGGTAAATTAAATGTGCCAAGTTTGGAGAAGCCAATGTTAACACACTTGAAGGGACAAAGCACCTGCACTTTAGCACTGGTTAGCAGTGATAAAGTGCCCAGATCCCAAAAGAATGGCAAAAACAGGTAAAAAACAAAGGAGGTTAGAAGGTAAAAGGTTTGGGGAGACCATGCCAATGATGCCAGGTCTAGCACATGCCCCCCCCCACCACCAGCTGAAAGTGGGAAGTGCTACTCAACCCCTTGGGAGTTCTCTTCTCTAAAACAGAAGAACTTGGAGAGACCATTGGCGTGGTCTGTTCCAGGGCAGTGGTCCACTGTAAAGTTCATACCCTCTGGAAAGATAGACCACCTCAACAGTTTGGGGTTCTCACCGGTCATCTGCGTCAACCATGTGAGGGGTCTGTGGTCTGTCTGAACCCAGAAGTGAGTGGCAAACAGGTATGGCCTTAGCTTCTTCAGTGCCCACACCACAGCAAAAGCTTCCTTTTTAATTGTACTCAACCTCTGCTCCCTGAGAAGTAACCTCCTGCTGATGATGGCCTGAACAAGCCTGTAGCCTTCTTCATTTAACTGGGAGAGCACGGCCCCTATGCCATGCTCTGCGGCATCAACCTGGACAATGAACTCTTTTGAGAAATACAGGGCCTTGAGCACAGGTGCTGTGCACATGGCTTCCTTGAGCGTGTTGAAGCCTTTCTGGCAGGCCTCTGTCCACATCACCTGACACGGCTGCTTCATGGAAGTCAACTCTAACAAGGGGACATAAATTGTGCCATATCCCTTTATAAGTCTCCTGTAGTATCCGGTAAGGCCTAGAAAGGCTTGCCCCTCAGTCTGCGTCTCAGAAGGTTTCCAAGTCAGAATGGTGTCAATTTTGGTTTGCAAAGTCTGCACCTTGCCACACCCTACTGGGGGTCCCACGTAGACCACAGAACCCTGCCCTATCTTGCACTTACAGGTGGACTGTCCCCAGTTTCTATGTCACGACTACACCAAGTAGTGAGGCCTAGGGTAAAGAACAGTGAGGCAAACTGCTTCAGCAACTGGTGTTAGTCCCTCTGTTGGTCTGAGGTCAGGGTTGGGAAGAGGTTGACACCCTCCACTGACCCGTCCGGCTCTTTGGTGGACAGGAAGTTAAGCAGACGTTCACTCTTCTCTCCTACTCCATCATCAGTCACCAAAAGCATGGGCAGTTCAGACCTCTCGTAGTGGGGCTTGTGGCAGTTTACATGTGAAACTCTCAAGGGGTTTCTAGGAGTTTTGAGGTCAACCAGGTAGGTGACATCTTTTCTCTGCTCCTTAACCTCATACATCCTAGACCAGCAGTCTTGCAGAGCACAGGGATCCACAGGATTAATGACCCACACCTTTTGGCCAGACTGAAACTCCACCAAAAGTGGCATGCTGGTCATACCAGCATTTCATGTCTTCCTGGATGGCATCCTGAAGTGTGCCATCTGGTTGCGGAGGGCCAGCATGTAGCTGACCACATCCTGTGGGCCCTCTTTGAAGTTTCCTCCCAGCCCTCTTTCAACAGAGTGAGAGGCCCTCTCACAAATGGCCACACAAGTCCAAAGGGGCTGTGGCCAACCCCTTTCTGCGGTATCTTACTGTAGGTGAACAACAGGCATGGTAGGATGACGTCCCACTTACGCCTCATGGGTTAAGGGAAACCTGCATTCATGGCCCTTCAGGGTTTGGTTGAACCCCTCAACCAACCCATTGGATTGTGGGTGGTAAGGAGTGGTGAACTTATAGGTCACCCCACACTGCTTCCACATGGCCTTCATGTAGTTCGACATGAAGTTTGTACCCCGGTCAGAAACCACCTCCCTGGGGAACCCCACATGGGTAAATATCCCCATCAGTGCCCTGGGTACCATGGATGCAGTCACCATCCTTAGAGGGATAGCCTCCAGCTACCAGGTTGCATGGTCCACCAAGACCAGAATGAATCTGTTGCCATGGCTGTCTTGGGGTCCAGAGGCCCCATAACATCAATGCCTACCCACTTAAATGGTGTGGCAACAACTGGTAAGGGTTGTAGGGGGGCCTTGCAGTTCCCACCCAACTTGCCTCTCACCTGGCAGGTCTGACAGGCCTACAGTTTGGACCTGTGTGCCGTCTCATTTGAGGCCAGCAGAAGTGGGTGACAGGCCTGTCAAAAGATTTGTCCTGCCCCAAATGACTTGCTAGTGGAACATCATGAGCTAGAACCAGCAGGAAGGATATGTAGCATTGGGGGACCACCATCACAGCACCAGATCCTTAGGCTCGCTCTACAAGGGACCATTTTCCCAATAGATCAGGGGCTTCACCAGCTGGCTGGGCCTCAGCCTGCTTCCCAAGACCCTCCAGAGTAGGGCACTTCCGCTGCACCTTATGGAATTCCTCCCTGGTTGGAACCCCCTCCTGATGTCAATTGGACATCTCAGGCACGTTTTCCAGTTCAGCTATGTCCTCCCCTGTAGGAACTGAGGCATCCCCCTCAAGGTCAGCCTCCTCCCAGACCTTGGGAATTTCTGGGGTGGGTTTCCCCATACCCCGTGCCCTTCCTTTGGTGTGCAGTACCGTGGGCCATAGTTTCAGGCTCCAGGTCCCTCTGACCACCCTCTCATGCTGCCATGGACTGTGTGGTCATGCACACCCACTCAGGTAGCCCTATCATCTCCAAAAAGGGCCTGACCTCCACCTATTTCCAGATGGTGTGTTCCAGGTCATTGCCCAGCAATGGCAGACAATCCGCAGGCATGGTTGGACTCACAGCTACCTTCAGTAGACTCAAGACCCCACCCCCAGCACCACACTCAAAGGGAACCGGAGGCACTGAATAGTGACTCTCCTGATTGTCAGCAGCAACCATCTGGTGGAACGCATCAGGGGTCACCTGCTCTGAGGACACCAGATGACAACAATGGTCATACCAGCTCCCATGACCCTTAGGGTCTCCACCCTCTGTCCATTGATGGTCACCCACTGTCTGTACTTCTTAGTGTTAGAAGGCATGTGGGATTCTGGACCATCTTTCCATCACCCAGGAGCACTAGATTTAACTGCACCTCCTCCCCAGCACTACATAGGGACATTTCCTCCCCGAGCACTACACTAGCCAACCCTCATGGCGGCCCATCAGTGGGGGGCTGTGCCTACTTGGGACACTTAGCATCTCCCTTGAAGTGCCTTTCCTGTTGGCATTTGAAGCACTTCGCATGAGCCATTCCTGCAGGTTTGTTCCCTTGGGACCAAACTTTTTCTTTTCAGAAGAGGGAGAGGAACCCTGACTTGCAGAACAATTTTGGGGACCTATTGAGAACTGCTTACTCTTTTTATTCCCCCCTCCTTCTTCTGCTGATGGCTCTGCCCATACTTGGTGTGATCCTCCAAAATACCCTCTTTATGGACCCGGGTGCTCACCCAGTGGTCTACCTCTCCAGCAAGCTCTCTAGGGTCAGTGAGCTTGCTATCCACAAGGTGTTGGTGCAAGTCTGGAAAGCGAAGACTGAATAGGTGCTCTGTTGCAGATAGTTATGCAACCCTGTTAGAAATGGGGTCTTTGGTTGACAGTCAGGTTACCCCCTGTCCAAGCAAGGACCCTCACTCTAGTCAGGGTAAAAGAGAATCACCCTCCGCTAACCACTGCTTACCCCCTTGGTAGCTTGGCAGAGCAGTAGGCTTAACTTCAGAGTGCTAGGTGTAAAGTATTTGTACCAACACACACAGAAACTTAATGAAAACACTACAAAATGACAACACAGGCTTAGAAAAATGAAAATATTTATCTAAACAAAACAAGACCAAAAATACAAAAATCCACAATACACAAGTCAAGTTATCAATTAAAAAGCAAAAGAGTCTTTATGCAGTTTACAACACACACTAACACCGTTACTGTAAAAATTAACCTTGGGTGCATCAAAAATAACCCTGCACAGGCGAGTGGGCGTTAAAAGGGGCTTGCGATGCGTCCATTTCACTCATGAGCGAGACCTTGCATTGTTTCTTCTTTCATCGGGTCGGGCGTGTCATTTCTTCTCTCTGCAGGAGAGCGATGCATCGATCCTGTCAGCACTCACGCGAACAGGCAGACCTTGCGTTGTTTTTACACACCCAGCGGTGCCTGCGTCGGAAATCCAGCCGCACAATGATCCGAAAACCATGCAGCGCGGGTTCATTTCACACCAGCCTCCGTCAGCGTTGCTGCATGTCATTTCTCCAGCTCGAGGCGTCGATTCTTCAGTCGCGGTACAGGCGAGCGTTGATTTTCGGCCGCAAAGCCGGTGGCGTGTCGATTTCCCAGCCGCAGATCGGAGTTGCGTCGATATTTTCCCTGCATGGAGTTCTGTGCGTGGATTTCTTCCTCTTAGGCTGCCAGCTTCTCCTTTCAGGGTCCCAGGAACTGAATGGGCACCACAGGGCAGAGTAGGAGTTGCTCCAGAGACTCCAGGTGCTGGCAGAGAGAAGTCTTTGCTGTCCTTGAAACTTCAATCAGGAGGCAAGCTCTAAATCAAGCCCTTGGAGATCTTCTTCAAGCAGGAATACACCACAAAGTCTAGTCTTTGTCCCCTAGCACAGGCAGAAGCAGCAACTGCAGGATAGCTCCTCAAAGCACAGTTACGGGCAGGGCAGCTCTTCTTCCTCAGCTCTTCTCCAGGCAGAGGTTCCTCTTGGTTTTCCAGAAGTGTTCTGAAGTGGGTGGTTTTGAGTGCCCTTCTTATACCCATTTTCTCCTTTGAGTAGGCCTACTTCAAAGTAAAGTCTCTCTTGAATGTGAAATCCTGCCTTGCCCAGGCCAGGCCCCAGACACTCACCAGGGGGTTGGAGACTGCATTGTGTGAGGACAGGCACAGCCCTTTCAGGTGTAAGTGACCACTCCTCCCCTCCCTCCTAACACATATGGCTCATCAGGATATGTAGACTACACCCCGACTCCCTTTGTGTCACTGTCTAGTGTGACGAGCAACCAGCCCAACTGTCAAACTGACCCAGACAGGGAATCCACAAACAGGCAGAGTCACAGAAATGGTAAAAGCAAGAAAATGCTCACTTTCTAAAAGTGGCATTTTCAAACACACAATCTCAAAATCAACTTTACTAAAAGATGTATTTTTTAAATTGTGAGCTCAGAGACCCCAAACTCCACATGTCTATCCGCTCCCAAAGGGAATCTACAATTTAATCATATTTAAAAGGTAGCCCCCATATTAACCTGTGAGAGGGACAGGCCTTGCAACAGTGAAAAACGAATTTAGCAATATTCCACTGTTAGGACATAGAAAACACATTACTATATGTCCTACCTTAACCATACTCTGCACCCTGCCCTTGGGGATACCTAGAGCATACCTTAGGGGTGCCTTACATGTAAGAAAAGGGAAGGTTTAGGCCTGGCAAGTGGGTACACTTGCCAAGTCGAATTTACAGTTAAAACTGCACGCACAGTCACTGCAGTGGCAGGTCTTAGACATGATTACAGAGCTGCTTATGTGGGAGGCACAACCAGTGCTGCAGGCCCACTAGTAGCATTTGATTTACAGGCCCTGGCATCCCTAGTGCACTTTACTAGGGAGTTACTAATAAAACAGATATGCCAATTATGGATGTACCAATCAACCATACAATTTACACAGAGAGCATATGCACTTTAGCACTAGTTAGCAGTGGTAAAGTGCTACAGGTCAGAAGAGGAAGGTGGCAAAAAGATTGGGGATGACCCTGCATAAGCAAAAAAGTCCAAAAACCCCTGATAATCTATTACTCCACTGACCTTCACCCAACCATCCAGTGTCTTGCAAAAAGTGTCTACACAAGCTACCTAGTCCTGGCGTGGAAGCTTTGACTTTCCCTAAACTTCTGCCTATATTTTTCTAGGATAAGGCCATACTTCCTGACCAGAGGCTCCTTCACGGTGGGATACTTTATCTGGTGACAGGGTCAAGAGAGCATCCCTCCCTTCACTAGGAATGAGCCCTCACAAGCCACCCCCCTATTTTTCCTCAGGAACCTTGTGGATGTGTAGGGCAACTTCATAGCCCTTTAGCCACCTATCAATGTCATCCCCCATTACAAATTCAGTTGCCAGATTCTTAGGGATGTGTACTTTACAAGCCACTGTATCATTGCTGCCACCATCCTTGCTGGACTCCACCTGTACAGCCTTGATGTCTAGCTCCTTCAGGCTCAGTTCCTGAGCCAGAATCAGCTTCGTCTCCTCTAGAACCAATCTCCTATGCCTCTCCCCCAGTTTCATGGCCAGTTTCCTTTGGTTGGCCTCTATCTCCATGGCAAACCTTTTCTCACTCAAGGCTCTCTCCTGCTCTAGTTTGAGCTGAGAAAACTCTAATTGGAACTTCCTCTCCTCTCTCCTGTTCTCTAGCTCCTCTGGGGTCAGCCCCTTTAATGACACACTGCTCCCTGCCCTGAAAGGGACTCTTAATCCTGGGAGCAAGTTGCTTGCTTCCCCCACAGACAGCAGTGAAAGGCCTACAGCGAGACCCTGATCCAAGTCATCCTGCTCCTCCTCAGTCTTCTCCGAGGTCTCAGTTGACAAAGCATGGGTTTCAGAATGGGCTCTCAGTGCCTTTTCCAATCCTGCCTTTTTGCTCCTAGCAGTCAGCCCAAAACCCCTACAGAACTCCCAGAGCTGGACCGCATTGTACTCCTCCAGCTGGGCCAGCTCAAACTCCATCTTTTTAGGTGCAGATGCAGAACCTCCAAACAGAGACAGGATTTCGGGATTAAAAATTCAAATCATGGAGAATTTCAAAAAATCCAAATTAGTTCAAGTGGTCTAAGTGTGTATAGCGGTGTGCACCAAGTTACTGTAAGGCACTGCACAAATACAAGACTTATCCTCACTGCTGATCATCAATGTTAGTCCTGTCAAAGTAGGGACCACAATCCTAATCAGGATAAGTCAGTTGAACTCCTTAATTAACCTGCACTCACCCCCTGGTAGCTTGGCACAAAGCAGGCAGACTTAACTTAGAAGGCAATGGGTAAAGTATTTGTGCAGCACTCATTCAGAGCAACACAGTGAAAGACACCACAAAAAAACTCAACACCAGTTTTCAGAAAAATAAAAAAAGGTATTCATCTACTTAAGTGAAATACAACAAAGAAAGATCCAATTAATCAATTAAGAGTGAGGCAATCACCAACACTGGCAGGGTACTCAGCAGAAAGAATATGCCTGTCACAAGTCAATCCGTTAATGTGGTTGTGCTTACTGTGCTCCCCACGATGGCTTGGGGAATTTTTTCTTGCAATGATAATGAAATGAAATGATAATGCAGGATTGCTGATGGTCCTCCCCCCGATGAGAGGGGGAGGTTTTCCCCGTAGTGGTATCCAAAGATAGTAGCACCAAATCCGATTCTTGTCCAGGCGTGAAATTGCGGCAGGGCCTGATCTCAGGAGACCAGAGATCCGGAGGGCACTTCCACTAGAAGTATTATGGGCGGTCTTGCATGGTTCCGGCTGAGGTTGCAGAGGTGCAGGCTTACCAAAGGTGAGTTGAGAGAGGCTTGGTTGCATCCGGGCACTCTGTTAAGTCAGAGAGTTCCCCCTGGCTGAGTCTTTACTGGCGATCCTTACCCCATGAGAGGCACCTGTGTGCTTCTACACAAGGCTGGTCCCAGAAGGTGACCATGAATGTTGGACCGGCCTTCTGGCAGGGCCTGCTGATCCTGAAAAGCAATCCGTGGTCTTGGGCCTCCGCTCATTGCGGGTGTGCTGCCCGAGTCACATTCTCCCCTCCTCGGGGTGCAGGGGCTCACAGAGGCCGTCAGGGCTGAGAGTATGGTGCCTCGATAGCTGGATTCAGTGGAGATGCTTCTCCCTGGCCCTCTGGAGATGTTGCATGGTCAACAAGTATGGCAGTGCCCGGAGACATCACGCAGCAGGGAGGGCAGTGATGTGGTGCCGCACTTAGATTCCCCACACTCTGGTGGAGAAAGCCAATGGCTGGGAGCACTGGTGTGAGTTCACAAATGCAGAGAGTTGCAGGATGGTGGTACTGCGCTAGGTTTCCTTTCCTCACTCCAGTGCCATAGAGGCATGCTCTGCCAAGCTGGTGCAGGTTACGAGGGCAGTGAACCCAGGTAAGATCTTTGACGTCGCAGAGACCTTAGACTAATGGGGGTAAGCTGACAAGCCCTTTGAGGCTCTTGGGAGGACAAACTTGGCAAAGTCCAGTCCATCCCTTGCAAGTTAGAAGCAGCAGGGCAACACAGTGAAGCCGCAAGATGGCAGTCCCTCATACAGTCCAGCACAAAGCAGCAGTAGGCCAAAACATCAATGTAGAGAAGAGTGGCAGTCCCTCCTGACAATCCTTCTTCTTAACAGGTTATTCTCCTCCCAGTAGAGTTCAAAAACTGTGGGGTTTGGGGTCCAACATTTATAACCAAGTGCCCAGAGTCTGGAGAAACTTCCTGATCTCCCTTTAATGCCCTCAGGGTACCTACCTTGCCCTCCTGCGATCCAGGAATGGAGCAGGAGGTATTCAACCCTGTGTGTGAGAAGAGGCACAGCCCTATTTAGAGGCAAGTGTCAGTTCCTCCCTCCCACCTAGTCCAGAAAGACCCATCAGCCTGGTGACGGGCCATCAATATTGTTAGACTTTTCATCCTTGGCGTGGTCTCCCTTAACTTTTTGCCTCTGTTCCCCAGGTTGTTGATGTGTGCTGGACTCTGATTTTATAGTTTTTGTTACTCTGGGCACTTTACCACTGCTAACCAGTGCTAAAGTGCAAGTGCTCCTGTTTAAAATGTGTACGTAATTGGTTCTCCATGATTGGCATATTTGTTTTACTGTTAAGTCCCTAGTAAAGTGCACTAGAGGTGCCCAGGGCCTGTAAATCAAATGTTACTAGTGGGCCTGCAGCACTGGTTGTGCCACCCACACAAGTAACCCTGTAATCATGTCTCACACCTGCCAAGGCAGTGTCTGTGTGTGTATTTTTACTCTGTAAATTCGACTTGGCAAGTGTACCCACTTGCCAGGCCTAAACCTTCCCTTTTCTTACATGTAAGGCACCCCTAAGGTAGGCCCTAGGTAGCCCCAAGGGCAGGGTGCAGTGTATGGATAAGGTAGGACATATAGTAATGTGGTTTATATGTCCTGACAGTGAAATACTGCCAACTTCGTTTTTCACTGTTGCAAGGCCGGTCTCTCTCATAGGATAACATGGGGGCTACCTTTAAATATGATTAAAGTGTAGATTCCCCTAGAGAGTAGATGGACATGTGGAGTTTGGGGTCCCTGAACTCACAATTTAAAAATACATCTTTTAGTAAAGTTGATTTTAAGATTGTGCGTTTGAAAATGCCACTTTTAGAAAGTGAGCATTTTCTTGCTTAAACCATTCTGTGACTCTGCCGTGTTTGTGGATTCCCTGTCTGGGTCAGTTTGACAGTTGGGTTGTTTTTCACCTCACACCAGACAGTGACACAAAGGGGGCTGGGGTGTAACCTGCATTTCCTGATTAGCCATCTCTGCTAGGAGGGAGGGGTGGAGTGGTCACTCTCATCTGAAAGGACTGTGCCTGCCTCTGACAATGCCGGCTCCAACCCCCTGCTGTGTGTCTGATGACTTGCCTGGGCAAGGCAGGATTTCACAAGTAGGTGTGAGTCCCCTTTGAAGAAAGGTGACTTCAAAGACTAAAATGGGTATAAGAAGGGCACCCAAATCTACAGACTTGAGAAACACTTCTGGAACCAAGAGGAACCTCTGCCTGGAGAAGAGCTGATAGCTGAGGAAGAAGTGCTGCCCTGCCTGTGACTGTGCTTTGTGGAGCTTTCCTGCAGTGCTGCTTCTGCCAGAGTAAGAGGGCAAAGACTGGACTTTGTGTGCCTTCCATCTTGTGAAGAAATCTCCAAGGGCTTGAGTTAGAGCTTGCCTCCTGTTGTTTGAAGTCTCAGGGACAGCAAAGACTTCTCTCTGCCAGCACCTGGAGTCTCTGGAGAGACTCCTGCCCCGACAAGTGGTGCCCTATCCAGTCCCTGGGCCCTTGAAAGGAAAGCTGGTGGAATCCAAGGAAATCGACTTCGGACGGCTCCGGACCGACGCCGCTGCTGAATCCAGTAACGCCGCCTGCACCTGACGCCATGACCTTCGCTGGAACGCGACACTCTTTGCAGGCCCGTCGCCGCAGCAGCCCCGCTGAAGTCCGCGACTCCGTGGAAGTCGCCGCACCACGTCGTGATCGACGCCGCTTGAAGTGCACGGATTCAACGTTTCGCACAGACGCCGCGATCCCCGACTTCGCGCATCGGCTTGTTTTCACTCTTCACCAAAGGTACTGTACTTGGGGGTCTACACGACTCCGTGTCCGGCGCCGCTGGTGTCGGCTTGTTGGGAACGACTCCGTCACGACGCCGTGTTAACATCTCATTGAAGCATTTTTGTTTCTAAGCGCTATTTTTGGAGTTTAATCTTTAAAAATTAATAACTTGACTTGTGTATGTTGGATTTTTGTCGTTTTGGTCTGGTTTTGTTTAGATAAATATTTCCTATTTTTCTAAACTGGTGTTGTGTCATTTTGTAGTGTTCTCATTGAGTTACCGTGTGTGTTGGTACAAATACTTTACACCTAGCACTCTGAAGTTAAGCCTACTGCTCTGCCAAGCTACCAAGGAGGTAAGCAGGGGTTAGCTGAGGGTGATTCTCTTTTACCCTGACTAGAGTGAGGGTCCTTGCTTGAACAGGGGGTAACCTGACTGTCAACCAAAGACCCCATTTCTAACATTGGGGATCAGCGGTTGGGATTTGGACTTGTATTTGTACTTGACATACAGTGATTAAGTGTACACTACTGTTTTGAGTTCAGACCACTACGTGACCACATACTACTAGTCTTGTGATTTTTGTTTTTCTCTATTTGGACTGTTTTTGCTCTGCATTCAGTTTCCTTTTTCGCTGATCCGGTGATTGACTTTTCTGGAACTTCATTTGAGAACTTGCTTTTCTGCATTTGGAACTTTGCACTCTTTTAACCTTTTATCATGTCTCTACTTGGAGATGCACCAGTTGAAGCTGTTTTTGACCTGAAGCAATTGGATAGTTATAACAAGGCTCAGCTAAAGCAGTTTTGTAAAAATTTTGGTTGTCCCATTAAGAGCTCTTCCAAGAAGGATGAGCTGAAAAAGGCGCTGAGGGCCTGGGTGACAACCAGAAGCACTGGAGGGCACACTGAGGATGAGGAGGAGGATGAGGAGGGAGAGCAATCAGTACATAATGGTATAGTGGGGGGGCCTGTTATTCCCAGGGAAAGAGTCTCTAGGGCAAGTAGCAGTGTATCCTCCAAGGGTCTGACACCTGAAGAGTTACAGGACAGACAGGCAGAAAGGGAGTACCAATTGGAGCAGAGGAGGCTAGCCCTTGAGGAGAGGAAGTTAGCAATGGCTCATGAGCTTAGCTTGAAAGAGATGGATCATAGAAGCCAGTCCAGTAGAGATGGTGGCAGCAATCCTACAGTGCAGCCTGAGAGAAGGGTAGACATCCCAAAAGACCTTGTGAGGGATTATAAGAGGGAGGATGATATCTACTTGTGGTTCAAGGGTTATGAGTCAGCTCTCCACATGAACCTGGTCCCTGAAGCTCATTGGGGGGGCAGCCCTGTGGAAGCATTTTGAGGCAGAGGTGAGGGACACACTGACGGCCTTAGGGGATGCTCAGAGTCTCACCTACCCTGTCATGAAGGAGGCCTTACTCACCAGGTATGGTCTCACCCCTGAGCAGTACAAGGAGAAGTTTAGATCCTACAAGAGAAAGGAATCCCAAACATGGTTGGAATGTGTTGATTCTTTTTGCAGGTCACTGGATGGTTGGGTGAAGGGCAGTAAGGTAAACACGTATGAGGGGCTTTACAATTTAATTGCTTGGGAGCACTTGTACAGTTTATGTTTTCCAGAGCTGCGCCAGCACCTCATTGACAGCAAGCTGACTGACCCCAGGAAGCTTGCGCAGGAAGCGGACTGCTGGGAGAGCACCAGGGTCCAAAGGAGGTATGGGGGGAGACCACGTCAAGGGTGGGCAGGGTCCCTCTCAGAAGAAAGGGGGGGGGTAAGGGCAAACAGGGGGAGTTCTCTAAAGGGCCCCAAACTGATTCCCAGGGTAAGGATTCCCAACCCCCCAGTGAAAAGAAGCCATGGTTGTCCAAAGGGAAGCCAGTGGCAGGTGGTCCCCCACGTAAGTGCTATGCATGTGACCAGGTGGGTCATGTGAGGGGGGACCCCAAATGCCCCAAAAGTACACCGGCACCCACTGGTGCACCGTCCCAGGGTTTGGCCAGTGTAGCGCTTGGGGAGGAGTTGGTTTCAGGTGGGTGGGAACCAGCAGAAATGACCCTTGTCTCACTAGGGGACAGCGAGATGGTCCAGAGATACCTAGTGCCTGATAACACTAAGAATTACAGGCAATGGGTGACCATCAATGGACAGAGGGTGGAGGCTCTGAGAGACACAGGAGCCAGTGTGACTACAGTGAGGAGTCACCTGGTGTCTGAAGAGCAGATTGATCCCCGGGTACTTCACCAAGTAGTTGCGGTAGACAACTCTGAGCGCCTCTGCAGAGTGGCGCAGGTTCCCTTTGAATGGGGGGGGGGTCTCAGGTTCCTGGAAAGTAGCTGTGAGTCCAACCATGCCTATTGATTGTTTGCTAGGTAACGACCTGGAGGATTCCCCTTGGAAGGAGGTGGAACACAGGTCTCACTTGGAGATGTTGGGTCTGCCTGGGTGGGTATGTGTATCCACCCGGTCTATGGCAGCCAATCAGGGTAGTCAAGAGCCCCTGGAGCCTGAAACAGTGGCCCAGGGGACCACCAAGAAGAGGAAGGGCAGGGGGTGCGGGAAACCGGCCCCGAGGTTCCCACGGTCCGGGAGGAGGCGGAGCCTGAGGGTGACGCCCCGGAACCTACAGGGGAGCAGGTGGCTGAACTGGGGGAGGTCCCTGAGCTGTCGCAGTGGCAGCAGGATCGGGGACCCACCAGGGAAGCATTCTGCACAGCGCAGAAGGAGTGCCCTACTCTTGAAGGGCTGCGGCAGCAGGCTGCAGCCCAGGCGGCTGGCGAGGCGCCAGGTACTCACCTGATTTATTGGGAGGATGGCCTCCTGTACAGTGAGCCTAAGGTTCCTGAGCCTGGGTCAGCTCGTATGCTGGTGGTACCCCAGTGCTTCAGGGCCTTCCTACTGGGTTTGGCTCATGATGTGCCTTTGGCAGGACATCTAGGGCAGGACAAGACCTATAAGAGGCTTGTCTCCCACTTTTACTGGCCCTTGATGCACAAGCAGTCAGCTGCTTATTGTAGGTCTTGTCAGACTTGTCAGGCAAGTGGCAAGAGTGGGGGGAAATGCAAAGCTCCCCTCCAACCTTTACCTGTAGTCAGCACTCCCTTTGAAAGGGTAGGAATTGACATTGTGGGGCCTCTGGATCCCAAGACAGCCATGGGCAACAGGTTCATCCTGGTCTTGGTGGACCATGCCACACGGTACCCAGAAGCCATTCCTCTAAGGAAGGTCACTGCCCCCGTGGTGGGACGTGCCTTGATGGGGGTTTTTACCCGCATGGGGTTCCCCAAGGAGGTGGTATCTGATAGAGGTACAAACTTCATATCCACTTATATGAAGTCTCTGTGGAAGGTGTGTGGGGTAACCTACAAGTTCACCACCCCTTACCACCCCCAAAGTAATGGTCTGGTTGAGAGATTCAACCGCACCTTGAAAGGCATGATTCAGGGCCTGTCAGAGCCCTTGAGGCGTAAGTGGGACGTTCTCTTGCCATGCCTTCTGTTCGCTTACAGGGAGGTGCCTCAAAAGGGACTTGGCTTTAGCCCCTTTGAGCTCATCTATGGCCACCCTGTGAGGGGACCACTCAGTCTGGTGAAGGAGGCTTTGGAGAAAGCTCCTAGTAAACCACACCAGGATGTATTTAGCTACATGCTGGCACTAAGAAACCAGACTGCCCGCTTCAGGAGTCTCGCTCAGGAGAACCTGGAAGCAAGCCAGGAGGATATGAAACGGTGGTACGACCAGAATGCCACTCTGGTTGAGTTTCAGCCTGGACAAAAAGTGTGGGTCATGGCAACGGGGGAGCCTAGGGCTCTCCAAGATAAGTGGACTGGGCCTTTTGAGGTGGTGGAAAGAAAGAGCGAGGTCACCTATCTGGTAGACTTGCAATCCCCCAGGAACCCTTTGAGGGTCCTACATGTCAACCGCCTCAAACCACACTTTGAGCGAACTGAGCTATCCATGCTCCTAGCGACAGATGACGGGGTGGAGGAAGAGAGTGAGCCTCTTCCTGACCTCCTGTCTGCAGGAGAGAAAGATGGGTCTGTGGAGGGAGTGATCCTCTCCCCCTCCCTGACTGAGGAACAGCAGAGGGACTGTCGCCATGTGCTGGGACAGTTCGCCTCGCTGTTTTCCCTGATCCCAGGAGTCACACACCTGTGCACACATGATGTGGACACTGGGGACAGTACACCTGTTAAACATAAGGTTTACAGGGTGACTGACAGGGTCAGGGCTTGCATTAAGGAGGAAGTCTCCAAAATGTTAACCCTAGGGGTTATTGAGCACTCCAGCAGTCCTTGGGCCAGCCCAGTGGTCTTGGTCCCAAAGGCTGCTGCTCCTGGTGCCACTCCAGAACTTAGGTTCTGTGTGGACTACCGGGGTCTCAATGCGGTCAGCAAGACTGACGCACACCCCATCCCCCGAGCTGATGAGCTCATTGATCGGTTAGGAGCTGCCAAGTACCTCAGTACGTTTGATTTAACATCTGGGTACTGGCAGATTGCCTTAACTAAGGGGGCAAAGGAGAGGTCAGCATTCTCTACCCCAGATGGGCACTTCCACTTCAATGTGATGCCCTTTGGGATGAAGAACGCCCTGCCACCTTTCAGAGGTTGGTCAACCAGGTGTTGGCAGGACTGGATGAGTTCAGTGCCGCCTACCTGGATGACATTGCTGTGTTTAGTTCCACATGGGAGGAACACCTGCAACACCTCTGGAGAGTGTTAGAGGCTCTGCAGAAGGCGGGCCTCACTATTAAGGCGAGCAAGTGCCAAATAGGGCAGGGTTCTGTGGTGTACTTAGGACACCAGGTGGGGAGTGGCCAGGTGGCACCCCTACAGCCTAAGATTGATACGATTCTGGCTTGGGAGCCTCCCAAGACCCAGACTGAAGTGAGAGCCTTTTTAGGTCTCACAGGATATTACCGGAGGTTTGTTAAGGGATATGGTACCATTGTTACCCCCTTAACTGAGTTGACTTCTAAGAAGCAACCCAAGAAAGTGATCTGGACAGAGGCTTGCCAGAACGCTTTTGATGCCCTGAAGGCTGCCATGTGCACAGCACCTGTGCTGCAGGCACCTGACTACTCCAAGGAGTTTGTTGTGCAAACAGACGCCTCAGAGCATGGTATTGGAGCAGTACTCTCACAGCTTAATGAAGAGGGCCTAGATCAACCCGTAGCCTTCATTAGCAGGAGGTTACTACCCAGGGAACGTAGGTGGAGTGCCATAGAACGCGAAGCGTTTGCTGTGGTCTGGGCACTGAAGAAGCTAAGACCCTACTTGTTTGGGACTCACTTCCGAGTTCAGACCGACCACAGGCCCCTCAGATGGTTAATGCAGTTGAGGGGTGAGAATCCAAAACTGTTGAGGTGGTCCATTTCCCTACAGGGGATGGACTTTACGGTGGAACATCGTCCTGGTACAGAGCACGCCAATGCTGATGGTCTGTCCAGGTTCTTCCGCCTTAGTGATGAGAACTCCCATGAGGTTGAGTAGTTGCTCCCCACTTTTAGCTGGGGGGGGACACGTGTTAGACTTTTCATCCTTGGCGTGGTCTCCCTTAACTTTTTGCCTCTGTTCCCCAGGTTGTTGATGTGTGCTGGACTCTGATTTTATTGTTTTTGTTACTCTGGGCACTTTACCACTGCTAACCAGTGCTAAAGTGCAAGTGCTCCTGTTTAAAATGTGTACGTAATTGATTCTCCATGATTGGCATATTTGTTTTACTGTTAAGTCCCTAGTAAAGTGCACTAGAGGTGCCCAGGGCCTGTAAATCAAATGTTACTAGTGGGCCTGCAGCACTGGTTGTGCCACCCACACAAGTAACCCTGTAATCATGTCTCACACCTGCCAAGGCAGTGTCTGTGTGTGTATTTTTACTCTGTAAATTCGACTTGGCAAGTGTACCCACTTGCCAGGCCTAAACCTTCCCTTTTCTTACATGTAAGGCACCCCTAAGGTAGGCCCTAGGTAGCCCCAAGGGCAGGGTGCAGTGTATGGATAAGGTAGGACATATAGTAATGTGGTTTATATGTCCTGACAGTGAAATACTGCCAACTTCGTTTTTCACTGTTGCAAGGCCGGTCTCTCTCATAGGATAACATGGGGGCTACCTTTAAATATGATTAAAGTGTAGATTCCCCTAGAGAGTAGATGGACATGTGGAGTTTGGGGTCCCTGAACTCACAATTTAAAAATACATCTTTTAGTAAAGTTGATTTTAAGATTGTGCGTTTGAAAATGCCACTTTTAGAAAGTGAGCATTTTCTTGCTTAAACCATTCTGTGACTCTGCCGTGTTTGTGGATTCCCTGTCTGGGTCAGTTTGACAGTTGGGTTGTTTTTCACCTCACACCAGACAGTGACACAAAGGGGGCTGGGGTGTAACCTGCATTTCCTGATTAGCCATCTCTGCTAGGAGGGAGGGGTGGAGTGGTCACTCTCATCTGAAAGGACTGTGCCTGCCTCTGACAATGCCGGCTCCAACCCCCTGCTGTGTGTCTGATGACTTGCCTGGGCAAGGCAGGATTTCACAAGTAGGTGTGAGTCCCCTTTGAAGAAAGGTGACTTCAAAGACTAAAATGGGTATAAGAAGGGCACCCAAATCTACAGACTTGAGAAACACTTCTGGAACCAAGAGGAACCTCTGCCTGGAGAAGAGCTGATAGCTGAGGAAGAAGTGCTGCCCTGCCTGTGACTGTGCTTTGTGGAGCTTTCCTGCAGTGCTGCTTCTGCCAGAGTAAGAGGGCAAAGACTGGACTTTGTGTGCCTTCCATCTTGTGAAGAAATCTCCAAGGGCTTGAGTTAGAGCTTGCCTCCTGTTGTTTGAAGTCTCAGGGACAGCAAAGACTTCTCTCTGCCAGCACCTGGAGTCTCTGGAGAGACTCCTGCCCCGACAAGTGGTGCCCTATCCAGTCCCTGGGCCCTTGAAAGGAAAGCTGGTGGAATCCAAGGAAATCAACTTCGGACGACTCCGGACCGACGCTGCTGCTGAATCCGGTAACGCCGCCTGCACCTGACGCCGTGACCTTCGCTGGAACGCGACACTCTTTGCAGGCCCGTCGCCGCAACAGCCCCGCTGAAGTCCGCGACTCCGTGGAAGTCGCTGCACCACGTCGTGACCGACGCCGCTTGAAGTGCACGGATTCAACGTTTCGCACAGACGCCGCGATCCCCGACTTCGCGCATCGGCTTGTTTTCACTCTTCACCAAAGGTACTGTACTTGGGGGTCTACACGACTCCGTGTCCGGCGCCGCTGGTGTCGGCTTGTTGGGAACGACTCCGTCACGACGCCGTGTTAACATCTCATTGAAGCATTTTTGTTTCTAAGCGCTATTTTTGGAGTTTAATCTTTAAAAATTAATAACTTGACTTGTGTATGTTGGATTTTTGTCGTTTTGGTCTTGTTTTGTTTAGATAAATATTTCCTATTTTTCTAAACTTGTGTTGTGTCATTTTGTAGTGTTCTCATTGAGTTACCGTGTGTGTTGGTACAAATACTTTACACCTAGCACTCTGAGGTTAAGCCTACTGCTCTGCCAAGCTACCAAGGGGGTAAGCAGGGGTTAGCTGAGGGTGATTCTCTTTTACCCTGACTAGAGTGAGGGTCCTTGCTTGAACAGGGGGTAACCCGACTGTCAACCAAAGACCCCATTTCTAACAAATATGATAACACCATACCCAGGATCCCTTTGTGTGTGCCTGTCCAGTGGGAATGTACAGAGCCCAGCTGTCACCTACCCCAGATGTGTTTTCAGGGACAGGCAGAGGTACATGATGGTTAAAGTAAGAAAATGCTAGCTTCCTAAAAAGTTGCATTTTAAGACTTAATTTAAAATCTGACTTCATCTTAGGTTGTGATTTTACGTTGCGAGTCCAGGGACACCAAACTCCATATTTCGATCTTGTCCTAATGGAAAGTTATACTTAAAAGATGTTTTAAGGCAACCCCCCATGCTACTCTTTGGGAGAGATAGGCCTTACGATAGTGAGGAGTGAATTGAGCAGTTTCTCCCTATCTGGGCATGTTAAACTTAAAAAAAGCACATGCCCAACCTTTTATGTACACTGCACCCTGCCCTTGGGGGTAGCCAGGGTCTACCTTATGGGTGACTCACAAGTAATAGAAGGGAAGGTTTGGGCCTGGCAAGTGAGTACACTTGCTAGGTTGAAACTGCAGTTTGAAACTGCACTCACAGGCTCTGCAGTCAGGCTTGAGAAGGCTACTGTGGTGGGTGGGTGGCACAGTTAGTGCTGCAAGCCCACTAGTAGTATTTAATTTGCAGGCCCTGGGCACATATGGTGCACTTTACTAGGGGCTTACAGGTGAACTAAAAATGCCAATTGTGGGGAAGCCAAGCTAACATATTTGGAAGGACAGAACACCTGCATTTTAGCACTGGTTAGTAGTGGTAAAGAGCCCAGATCCCAGAAGGCCAGTAAAAATCCATCGAAAACAGAGGAGGTTAGAGGGCAAAAAGATAGGGGTGACCACACCAATGATGCCAGGCCTAACAGATCCATTCCAGACATTCTCTCAGCTGTTTTTTATGGCAGGTGCACAGGAGATCTCTCAGCTTCTGGGGTTGAGGTTCATGAAGTCCCTTTGCCATCAATATGGAGGACTGTAATTTGGACTTCCTTGCATACCTTTGACCTATATTATGGACTTGGCCACTATGGTGATAAGATCTATTGTGTGGCTGTGCGCACTATGGTGATAGGATCCATTGTGTGTCATTATGGTTAGTTTTCATTAAGGTCACAGGTTTTAATTCATTGCAACCTTGTGTGATGTATTACAAAGTCCATTGTTACTTGGATATACTTCACAAGTAATTACTAGGGCCAGTAGGAATAAGAGTACAGGTAAGTAATTGAGACATTCTCCGGGAAACAAAAGCAAAGTGATGGGAGGAATGCTTGAGTTAATCTCATTCACGAGCAATCGCTTGGGGCCACATCCTCATCTATCATTTTTCACCCACCATGCCACCTTAGTTTGGACCCAGCCATATGAAGATCAGTCTTTACCCTCTTCCAGTGGATCAGTCCAGCCTGAACTGCCAGGCCATGCCCTCCCTGAACCAGAACACAAGCAATTCAAGCCCGCTTGTACCCTTATTAGGGCTTATCAGCCAGATGTAGCTTTGTTCCAGCAGCACAGTGAGCACAGGACCCACATCTGGGTTTACTCATCACACTTAGGGTAACAAAAAAGTGATGGATGGAATGCTTTAATTAATCTCAGCCACTGACAGACAATCTCTTGTGCCACACCCTAACTCATCGTTTTTCCACTCACCATGCCCCATCTAGACGTTCTCCATTACTCAATATTTGCAACAGTGAAATAGCTCATCCTATATATTTAAGGATATGCTGTCACTCTAACTGTTCCCTGCATCCTTCAATGTTTACATAGACGCAGCATGATTTTTTTCCCTGTGAAATATCTTCCAGCACAACCCACCATACCCCTGGCTGTGTGCATGGAGACTTTATAAAACCGCATGAAAACAAGATGTTAACAGAGATTTCAGTGCCAGTAAAGACTAATTGATCCCAGACACCATACATCATCGTATCCCGTCTTTAAACAGTCTCGTTTACACAAACCAATACACCAGACTTCAAGATTCATTAATTTCTAAAAGTGCTAAAAATTCCCCGTTTATATTTTCAGGGTAAAACTTGACCCGAAGGAACATTCATCCACGAGGGCAAAAGAGTTCTGTTAGCAGCTGGCAAGCATTTATGAACAGACTCACAAGAACAGATTAAAAAATATAATTTTCCACAGTGGATAAATTGGTTTTACAAATATACATAAAGTGCGAGTTCTTGATGATCCACAGACATATTGAACATACGGGGTGAATTAGGCATTACATAGATTGCTCTCTTGGAACGCATTATATACTTGTATGTACTGGTTCCCACCATTTGCTTTGACCAGCCATTTAAGGTCACGAAAGGTCGCCAAATTCCAATTTGTTTGCAGCGTTCCAAAATGTTTCTTTGGAATGGAAAGCAAGCAATAGATTTTCTACGCATGCAACCGATTCAGAGAATCATTTTGTGTATTCTATTTGTTGCAGTTTTGCCGCATTTCTGAAAACGTGTGAACGACCCTACCAATAGGATTTTGCAGACGTGGTTTCCACCTGTACCGCTTTCCCTTTGGCACTTCCTCAATTCATAGTAAAGAACTCATGCTTTCAAGGTCCTTGCATGAATAGCTCTGATGTAAAGACAAAAATGCTTCCTACCAGATGTTAAATATGGGCCTAGGTTTCCCGAGCGTTCGCGCGCTCCTCTGTATGATGTGGCTGCACTCTCCAGGCCGCCGATCACTGGGGACCTTGGAACGGATCAAGCGCACGTGACGCACGCTTCAGTGAGTGCACCTTTGACGGTTTAGGTTTGGTGAATTACGAGCAGTTTAGAAGTTAATACTTTTTCCCAGCACCAAGTTTATTTCAGTCATGTATGGTCCGTAGGCTAAAAGCGGCCTTTGAAATGCGGTTTTATTTTTTCCCAAAAGAGCGAAGCCAATAAGTCCCTTCGCCTCATCAAGGTTTGAGGAGACGGTAAGGTTACCCCCATATTCTGTCTGAAGGACTCCTAGGCTGGCCATTCGTTTTAAATCCAAATGCGTTCGAGGAGTACCTAGTTGACTTTACTTGATCTAACATTTGAAAACAAAAAATATACAGACCGACAGTGCAGCCGGCCTGTTAGGGGCCTTCCTTTTCCCAATTATGGCTGTATTTTACTGTCCACTTGGTGGTAGGGGCTCATTTTGTTTACTTGTCTTAGATCTCAAGGTGTCCCTGCTACTATTCTGCAAAATATAATAATTAAAAAGAACCTCCCATCTTTATAGCACTGCATCCGTAATGACGCGGAGAAGTGCTTAATTTGAGCCGGTGGTGGCTACCGGCACTTATTTTTCCGCATCAGATATCTACCGAGTGCAAGATAGAGAGAAACACACAGCTGGGAAAAAGGGAAGAAAAAAGGACGGAAAAAGGTTCGCAGAGAGAGAAAGCATAACTACCAGAGTGAGATAATGATAAAAAAGGCGGGGACTGACCGGTACTTGATTAAAGAGATCTAACATGTATTTAAGTCTATCAGCCTCGGTATTCGGCGTACTATCGTTTCATTAATACGGCCACGGGCTTCTATAACTAGCACTCGTCCTTTTACAAAATAATTACTGTCGTGGAATGGTCTGGTAACATATTTGGAAGGGACTCTCCTCACTCTCAACAAAGAGGCTGCGGTTAATCATATCTGTGACAGTGTAACATTTCTTGTGTGCCGTTTTTTGGCCTGGATTCCCAGAGGCTTCGAAGCCCATCCATCCAAACATAAAAGTCCCCACAAATTGACTCCTGTTTTCTGGGCGCTTTTCTTGTACCCCGTATGGTTAGTCCAACCCGGATGCTGCCCGTTCCAAAGCGTTGTGATGCAAGCCCTTAGCCCACTTGTTGTTTCATAAAAAGCGAAAATAAACAAGACATACTGAATGTCATGGAACAAATGCTTCGAAACCCTCACCAGAAGAGCTGCCTTGCGAGAATCGACTGCACCGTAGGTCTTTGGGAAACACTCACAGCAGAGAACGATGCTAGCAGCTGCCGTTCATTTGAGAAAGCAGCTGCGAGTGGTTACAGCTAATCAGGGGCTTTTCATGCAGCAGTGGCTTGAGGCAAAATAAAGTGACCAGGAGGGCAGGGTGGCTGTAATATCTGTGCGTTCTGTACGCTCCTGTCGTGCGTTTATGACCACACTAAGGGTTGCTCCTCAAATACCGACCCCAGTCTGAACTTTCGGCTTCTGTTGTCTTTGTGGCATAGATACCTCCAGCACCCAGCAGGTCGGTGTTATCTTCAGGTTATGGATACAATGAAGTCAGCTTTCTTGTGTTTTGTTTGTTTGTTTCTTGCTGTGCCAAAAAAAACTTCAATGTCTGTTTCTTTTTCAGGAGGCTTGTCATTGTATTAATAAGGTTACCTGATTACGCCTTATCATCATGTGCACAGCTAGGCAGCACTTGACTTTTATTTATCAATCTATTGTGTTCTGGGAGTTGTAGTCCTTGTTCGCAGTCAATTGTATCTGATTAGACAGTGTCCTCTTGTCACCTTTGGACATCACTGGAAACGGAAGTCTTATGATGGAGATGCTGAAAGGAGGGTGGTGGAAGCTCTGCTCAATCAAGTCGATTTCTACACTTGATGACATATTCTTTGTTAAAACCGCTGCAAATGTTCCACCAATATCATCATACAGGCTTTGGTTATAGAGGTGCTTAGTGTTTTTTTTTTTGTCCAACAGGAAACATCACCTGGACCTGTGACCGAACTGTGAAGCATATTAATTTGTCATGGAGTTATCATACCGTTTTTTGTTTAGGTCACACCTTTCTAAAATGTCAAATGCAAAGCTCTCAAGTCTCCTAGTTCTATGCGTCTTTAGCTCATGAGTGCAGATTTTTTTGGCACTTTGAACCTTTTGGGTTTTCTACAGTGGTAGCTCCTCCACTAGGGTCAAACATTTACAAGAAAGTGATAATAAACTGTGTTTTATTATTGTTTTCTTGAAAAGGGGCGGGGCCACGGGCTCTGACTAGCATTGAGTGCTAGTGCGCATGTATGTGTGGCTGGCCAAACACACATACGCACAGGGCTCTCTCCACTGTGTTGGCAGGCTGGAGAGAGCATATAAGACCTGTAAGACACCATATAAAACCACATGGGCAGCTGCAGCTGGATCCATCAAGAAAGTGGATCTGCTGATACTGACCATGGATAGGTTAGCACAGGTGGGCAAAACTGTGCTGTAAAGAAGCTGGATCAACACTGCAAATTAGTGTTCTACAATTTAGGAGCCAAAAATACGCTAAATGTTCACTAGTGTAAAACCAAATCAAACACTTAGGAAATTTAGAACCACTTCTAGAGTATAGCACTTCTCTGTAGAATGCCATTACCACCACCCAGAGCAAAAGCACCCAGTTAGTTTTAGTTGGTAGCCTGCATCATCTCTGTAAATGTGGTTATGTCATTTGGGAACTGTTGGACTTTTGCTTATGCAGGGTCATCCCCAGACTTTTTTGCCTCCTGCCTCCTATTTTTTTCTGACCTGTCGCTGTTGGCTTTTCCACTCTGAGCACTTTACCACTGCTAACCAGTGCTAAAGTGCATATGCTCTCCTGTTTAAATTGTATGTAAGTGGTTCATCCATGATTGGCATATTTGAATTACTAGTAAGTCCCTAGTAATGTGCACTAGAGGTGCCAGGGCCTGTAAATCAAATGCTACTAGTGGGCCTGCAGCACTGGTTGTGCCACCCACATAAGTAGCTCTGTAATCATGTCTCAGACCTGCCACTGCAGTGTCTGTGTGTGTATTCTTACACTGTAAATTCGACTTGGCAAGTGTACCCACTTGCCAGGCCTAAACCTTCCCTTTCCTTACATGTAAGGCACCCCTAAGGTAGGCCCTAGGTAGCCCCAAGGGCAGGGTGCAGTGTATGGATAAGGTAGGACATATAGTAATGTGGTTTATATGTCCTAACAGTGAAATACTGCCAATTTCGTTTTCACTGTTGCAAGGTCTGTCTCTCTCATAGGATAATATGGGGGCTACCTTTAAATATGATTAAAGTGTAGATTCCCCTAGAGAGTAGATGGACAGGTGGAGTTTGGGACCCCTGAACTCACAATTTAAAAATACATCTTTTAGTAAAGTTGATTTTGAGATTGTGCGTTTGGAAATGCCACTTTTAGAAAGTGAGCATTTTCTTGCTTAAACCATTCTGTGACTCTGCCTTGTTTGTGGATTCCCTGTCTGGGTCAGTTTGACAGTTGGGTTGTTTTTCACCTCACACCAGACAGTGACACAAAGGGAGCTGGGGTGTGATCTGCATTTCCTGATTAGCCATCTCTGCTAGGAGGGAGGGGTGGAGTGGTCACTCTCATCTGAAAGGACTGTGCCTGCCTCTGACAATGCTGTCTCCAGCCCCCTGGTGTGTGTCTGAGGCCTTGCCTGGGCAAGGCAGGATTTCACAAGAAGGTGTGAGTCCCCTTTGAAGGAAGGTGACTTCAAAGACTAAAATGGGTATAAGAAGGGCACCCAAACTTACAAACTTTAGAAACACTTCTGGAATCAAGAGGAACCTCTGCCTGGAGAAGAGCTGATCGCTGAGGAACAAGTGCTGCCCTGCCTGTGACTGTGCTTTGTGGAGCTTTCCTGCAGTGCTGCTTCTGCCTGAGTAAGAGGGCAAAGACTGGACTTTGTGTGCCTTCCATCTTGAAGAAGAAATCTCCAAGGGCTTGATGTAGAGCTTGCCTCCTGTTGTTGAAGTCTCAGGGATAGCAAAGACTTCTTCCTGCCAGCACCTGGAGTCTCTGGTGAGACCCCTACTCTGCTCTGTGGTGCCCTTCCAGTTCCTGGGACCCTGAAAGGAGAGGCTGGCAGCCTAAGGACAAAAATACACGCACCGAGCACCGTGCGGAGAAAAGATCGACGCGAATCCGATCGCGGCTGAGAAAACGACGCGACGCCGGCTCCGCAGCTGAGAAACGACGCCGCAGGAAACGCGACCGGAGAATCGACGCCCGGAGCAGGAGAAACGACGCGCAGCATCGCTGACGAAGGCTGAGAGATCGCAACCAGCGCCGCGGGACTTTCGGACCGTCGCGTGGCTGGCTTTTTCGACGCGCCTCGCCGTGCCGAGCTGTTTTCGACGCATATACCCGTGCAGGGTTATTTTCGACGCACACCGCCCGTGCGGGGTTATTTTTGCCGCAAACCAGGTACATTTTCACGCTAGCAGCGCTAGTGTGTTGTTACAACTACCTAAAGACTCTTTTTATTTTAAACCTTTAAAAAATCATAACTTGACTTGTGTATGTTGGATTTTTGTCGTTTTGGTCTTGTTTTGTCTAGATAAATATTTCCTATTTTTCTAAACTGGTGTTGTGTCATTTTGTAGTGTTTTCATTAAGTTACTGTGTGTGTTGGTACAAATACTTTACGCCCAGCACTCTGAGGTTAAGCCTACTGCTCTGCCAAGCTACCAAGGGGGTAAGCAGGGGTTAGCTGAGGGTGATTCTCTTTTATCCTAACTAGAGTGAGGGTCCTTGCTTGAACAGGGGGTAACCTGACTGTCAACCAAAGACCCCATTTCTAACAGGAACCATTTACCTTGCAACATCTATCCTTGAAGATCATATTATTCACTCTACTATGAGCCATGCCTCCTTCCCGGATGATAGTCATCAGTTATGCAATGCTGCTGGTCTGATTTATCACAGTTGCGTTTTCTGTTTGGAAAACAGACGTTTGTGAATAAGAGGTTGCAGTGCTTAATTCAAGCTGGTGGTGCAGGTGGACCCTGTTGGAGCTGGCCCTTTTTGCCAATCTTTTTGTCTTTCTCTGCCTGTTTTTCTGTCCCTCTTTTTGTTGGTTTTAGGACTCTGGACACTTTACCACTGCTGATCAGTAGTAAAGTGCATGTGCCGTCTCTCCTTTAAACTTGGTATGATTGGATTACACCTGTTTGGCTCATTTGATTTACCTGTAAGTCCCTTGTACAGTGGTATCCCCTATACCCGGGGCCTGTAAATTAAATGCTACTATTGGCATTAAGGGCAGCTTGCGCCACCCACAGAAGTAGCCTTTCAAAACTGTCTCAGGCCTGCCACTGCAGGGCCTGCTTGCACAGTTTACTGTAGGAATGACTTTTGCATTTAAAGCTACTTGCCAAGCCTGACCCCCCCCCCCTTTTTCTACATTTAGGTAACACCTAAGGTAGGCCCTAGGTATGGGTAGGGTGATGTGTAGGTAAAAGGTAGGGCATGTGGCATGACCTGGTAGTGACAAACAGCCTGTTTGGTTCCTCACTGTTGTGAGGCGTACTCCTCTCATAGGCTAGCATTGGGAATTTCCCTTAAAGGTACTTAAGTGGTAATGTCTGACCTGGAAGGAGTTGCCTAGACCTGTTTGGAATGGTAGTGAGAAATCCTGCTTATTGGTGTAGGTGGATTTTTCATTATAATTGTAGAAATGCCACTTTTTGAAAGTCGGCATTTAACTGTGCTTATGAGTCTTGTGCTTTGCAGCCCGAACCCAATCCACATCTAGGATAGAGTGACAGCTGGGCTTTGTGCATACTTTCCAGATAGCCATCACAGGAAGGGTTGGGGAGTAATAGGATTACATCTGCACACTGAATGTTCTTCCTGGGCTGGGAGAGAGGGAGGCGGAGTGCTGTGTCCTGCCCTCACACAAAGGGCTTGTTCACAGCCTACTGATGTCTGTAGCCAGGGCTAGGATTGAAAGGGGGTGTTATGCAATTCTACGCTTCCTTTGAAGTTTCCCCCAAATCAAACACATTTTGAGTATAAGTACAGGGGCTGTGACCCCCATGATTTTAGATACTGAATGGACATATAACTAGATGCTTTTGGCTCTACAGACCGCACACTGCCAGAAGGAACTGTTATGCCACCAGTAGGAACTGCCATTGGACTGACTTGTTTGTTGTGCTGACCTGTGACCTGCTGGGCTACAAGAAGGATTGCCACTTTGCTTCAAGGACCCTGATGTGCTGGCCTGCTGCCTGGTCCCTGCTCTCGTGCTCCCCAGTTGTTCTCCAGCGACTGGGTGGGGTGTCCCCTCCCTGTCTGACTACAAGTTGAACTTTCCAGTGTGTTTTTTCCATTCCTGGTCATTAGCGTTTGTTCAGTGCTTTCTTGTGCTTGGGACCAGCTCGTGGGGAGCAGCCTTTTGTGGGGAAGTGCTTGTGGAGCACATTCTCAGTGAAGGAGGCATCACCTGGCCCATTGCGCCCCTAAGTGTGCTACCTTTGGTGGTATCCGGGACGCATCTTCTACGCACCACTTTTTAGCCATACTGAAGGAATTCCCCGCTGGTAGAGGCCCGGTGTCACCTAAGGCAAGACCTCCACTAAGCTGCAGGGGTTGCAATCGACAGAGTCTTTGCTCTATATTACGACCGATCTTGACCCCGGGGAAGAACAGGAGAGGGAGGGAGTGGACAGCTCAACCTCCATGGTGGCGTTCCCCCTGGCAAGGCCCCATCCACAGCTCTGAGCTGCCTGGGGTTCCTGAAAGTGCCACAGCTGCTGTCCCGGTCTGAGGGACCAAGGCTGACATACCTTTTTGCTCTGTGGTTGCCGTACTGCTTCCTTGGGCCAAAGGGGCCGTAATTACATTGTACTCGGTTGCTAACTTGCTGGATTACAACATTATAAGTACTAGGTGTGCAGGGGGATTATTGTGGCCTACGTTGCCTACCAGCCATTGTTTTCCTAGGAGCTCCAAGTGCTGTGTTCCCCTCCCCCATCTCCCATCTAAGGACACCTCTCATCTCCCTCCCCTTCTTAATCATGGCTGCTGCAAGGTGATAGGATCCACTTCTCTGATCCCTGGTCAACAATATATTCCCCCTCCCCCTCACCGCCACACGGCTCCACCTGCTGCTGCCTTTCACCCTTTGAGCCTACCTAGCTCATTGTGTTCGAGGCCCTCCTCCACCTGCAGACTCCCACCTGCGCTTCATCCCTGGTGTCTAGTGGTTGCCTTCTGTCTCTCTCTCTCTGCTGCCTTCTGTCTTTTCTGTGCCCTTCTTAGACTTTTCATCCTTGGCGTGGTCTCCCTTAACCTTTTGCCTCTGTTCCCCAGGTTGTTGATGTGTGCTGGATTCTGATTTTGCTGTTTTTGTTACTCTGGGCACTTTACCACTGCTAACCAGTGCTAAAGTGCAAGTGCTTCTATACAAAATGTGTATGTAATTGGTTCATCCAAGATTGGCATATTTGATTTACTAGTAAGTCCCTAGTACAGTGCCCTAGAGGTGCCCAGAGCCTGTAAATCAAATGTTACTAGTGGGCCTGCAGCACTGGTTGTGCCACCCACATAAGTAGCTCTATAATCATGTCTCAGACCTGCCAGTGCAGTGTCTGTGTGTACAGTTTTAACTGTAAATTCGACTTGGCAAGTGTACCCATTTGACAGGCCTAAACCTTCCCTTTTCCTTACATGTAAGGCACCGTTGAGGTAGGCCCTAGGTAGTCCCAAGGGCAGGGTGCAGTGTATGGTTAAGGTAGGACATATAGGGCCTGATTCTAACTTCGGCGGGCGGCGGAGGCCGCCCGCCGAAGTTCCCCCACCAAAATACCGCTCCGCGGTCTAAAGACCGCTGAGGGTATTTTGGGATTTGCCCTGGGCTGGCGGGCGGCCGCCAAAAGGCCGCCCGCCAGCCCAGGGCAAATCAACCTTCCCACGAGGACGCCGGCTCAGAATTGAGCCGGCGTAGTGGGAAGGTGCGACGGGTGCAGTGGCACCCGTCGCGTATTTCAGTGTCTGCATAGCAGACACTGAAATACTTTGTGGGGCCCTCTTACGGGGGCCCCTGCAGTGCCCATGCCATGGGCATGGGCACTGCAGGGGCCCCCAGGGGCCCCACAGCACCCCCCTACCGCCATCCTGTTCCTGGCGGGAGACCCGCCAGGAACAGGATGGCGGTAGGGGGTGTCAGAATCCCCATGGCTGCGGAGCGCGCTCCGCAGCCATGGAGGATTCTGTAGGGCAGCGGAAAACCGGCGGGAGACTGCCGGTTTTCCTTGTCTGACCGCGGCCGAACAGCCGCGGTCAGAATGCCCTGCGGGGCACCGCCGGTCTGTCGGCGGTGCTCCCGCCGACCCTGGCCAATGACCCCCATAGTAATGTGTTTTATATGTCATGACAGTGAAATACTGCTAAATTCGTTTTTCACTGTTGCAAAGCCTGTCCCTTCCTTAACATGGGGGCTACCCTTAAATCTGATTAAAGTGTAGATTCCCTTTGGGAGCGGATGGACGTGGAGTTTGGGGTCTCTGAGCTCGCAATTAAAAAATACATCTTTTAGTAAAGTTGATTTTAGGATTGTGTGTTTGAAAATGCCACTTTTAGAAAGTGATCATTTTCTTGCTTATACCATTTCTGTGACTCTGCCTGTTTGTGGATTCCCTGTCTGGGTCAGTTTAGCAGCTGGGCTGGTTGCACCTCTCACTAGACAGTGACACAAAGGTAGCTGGGGTGTATTATGCATTTCCTGATGAGCCATCTGTGCTAGGAGGGAGGAGAGGAGTGGTCACTCACACCTGAAAGGGCTGTGCCTGCCTTCACGTAATGCACTCTCCAACCCCCTGGTGTGTGTCTGGGGCCTGGCCTGGGCAAGGCATGATTTCACAATCAAGAGAGACTTTCCTTTCAGTTGGGCCTACTTCAAAGGACAAAATGGGTATACGAAGGGCACCAAAAACCACAGACTTTAGAACACTTCTGGAAACCAAGAGGAACCTCTGCCTTGAGAAGAACTGAAGAGCTGAGTAAGAAGAGCTGCCCTTCCTGTGACTGTGCTTTTTGGAGCTATCCTGCAGTTGCTGCTTCTGCCTGTGCTAGAGGACAAAGATTGGACTTTTTGTTGCCTTCCTTCTTGTGAAGATCTCCAAGGGCTTGATTTAGAGGTTGCCTCCTGTTGTTTGAAGTCTCAAGGACAGCAAAGGCTTCTCTCTGCCAGGCACCTGGAGCCTCTGGATAGACTCCTACTCTGCCAAGTGGTGCCCATCCAGTTTCTGGGGCCTTGAAAAGAGAAGCTGGCAGCCCAAAAGGGGGAACTCCACGCACAGACCGCCGTGCGGGGAAATGATCGATGCAACTCCGATCTGCAGCTGAAAAATCGACGCGCGCTGGCTTCGCGGTTGAAAATCAACACTCGCCTACAATGCGACCAGAAAATCCACGCCTGCAGCTGGAGAAACGACGCGCAGCATCGCTGACGGAGGCTGGTGAGATCGCAACCCACGCTGCATGGCTTTCGGACCATCGTGCAGCTGAATTTTTGACACAAACACCGCTGGGAATGGAAAAAAACGACACAAGGCCTGCCCGGACTCGAGAGTGCTGACCGGATCGACGCATCACTCCTGCAGAGAGAAGAAACGATGCACGCAGACCCAACTAAAGGACAAACCACACAAGGTCTCGCTCATGAGTGAAATCGATGCATCGCAAGCCCTTTTTGATACACAGTCGCCCGTGCGGGGTTATTTTTGAAGCACCCAAGGTACATTTTCCATCTAACAGCATTAGGGTTGTTTTTAAAATTACATGAAGACTCTTTGAATTCTTAGTGATAACTTGACTTGTGTATTGTGGATTTTTGTCGTTTTGGTCTTGTTTTGTCTAGATAAATATTCTCTATTTTTTTTAAAACCTGTGTTGTGTCATTTTGCAGTGTTTTCATTAAGTTACTGTGTGTGTTGGTACAAATACTTTACACCTAGCACTCTGAAGTTAAATTTACTGTTCATGCCAAGCCACCAAGGGGTTGAGCGGGGGTTAGCTGAGGGTAATTCTCTTCTCCCCTGACTAGAGTGAGGGTCCTTGCTTGGACAGGGGGTAAATTGACTGTCAACCAAAGACCCCATTTCTAACATCCCTTTTCTGCCTTTGTGCTCTGTCGCATTTCTTTCAGTTTTTTGCAACACCTTTTTGCCTTTTTTCCTCCGTTCCCCGCGCCTCCCCTGCCACTGGTGCCCCTGAGGCCTCGCCCACTTCCAGCACCATGTTTCCCACCCTCCCAGTTTGCCCGACTGCGCCCAGTACCGCGGACCCTGGTTCCCGCTCCATCCACTGATACAACGCCAGAACCCAGTGCACCCTCAACACCTGAAACTCAGCCACCTACCACCGCACTTCGTCCAAGGACACCCAAGGCCCGTTATCCTGCTGCAATGGCACCTTCACCTGTTCTCACACCCTAAACCCCCACCCCGCTGGACCTCCTGGACACCTCAAATATATACTACTCAACTCTTGCTCCCTCATCAAGCACGCAGTAGAAGTTTGGGACCTCCTCGGCTTCATTGCCTCTGACTTTGTCTTATTCACAGAGTCCTGGATCACCACCTCCTCAGCCCCGGACATTGCGACTGCCATCCCTGATATCTGCAAGATCATACATCAAGACCGCGTAAAGCAACCTGGAGGAGGTGTTGCCATCGTCCACAAAAAACTCTCCGCCTCGCGACCACTTTGATATCCAGATCCCTGTTGTCGAACACCTTCACTTTCAGACCCAGACTAATCCTAACACCACCCTCTGTGGAACACTCTTCTCTTCAGCAAAGCACTGGCCGACTTCATCAAGCCCCCCCCAATGTGCTCACACTCACTCACTCAACAGACTACATACTCCTTGGCGACCTCCTCTTTCACCTTGACAACCACAGAGACCTGAACACCTCTACCCTCATGGAGAACCTCACCACACTCGGACTCAACCAACTGGTCAACCTCCACATGGATTCAGCAGGACACCCCTGACCCTGTCTTCTACTCACCTCAGATGTCCACTGGACCGACCACCACTGTGTCCACTTCTTCACCAAGATGGTCGAACAGCTCCGAGCACACCGCCCCGTGCAGAAACTGGACCAAGGTCACCGAAGCCTAGCTCAACCCCACGCTCTGCCACTCCCATCCACTAGATGCCATGGGGGGAGATGTGGCTGTGGTAGGGAATACCCATTATGAGTCTGGCCACAGGGTTCTGTATTCTCTGGAGTCTTGTTTGGAATTTTTGTTGATTCCAGCATTTAATGCACTGCCGTAGTCCACTTTACCGCTGACGAGTGGCTCCTCTCCTTGTATTGATGGTGATCAACTTAAAGATCTTCTGGAGCAGATGAAGGGTGCATTTATTTTTGGGCCTCAATGTATGTTGTATTTATTTTTGAACTGACAGGATACTGAGCACTCTTTCAGACTGTAGAGTAGGCGCAGTAATGGCATTTTGGTAACATGCAACATAGAAACTTTTCTCTTTTTTCCACTCACTATGATGTTGTGACGATTGCCTAGTTGGCAAAGTAGTTATTGGTCTATGTTGTTTTTTTGTCTGTTTTACATACAACATAGTCTATGTTAGACCTGAAAGTGTTAGGGTGGTCATCCCCCAACTTTTTGCCTGCCTGACTCTGCTTTTTTTATACTGTTTTTGCTGGTTTTAGGACTCTGCGCACTTTACCACTGCTAACCAGTGCTAAAGTGCATATGCTCTAACCCTTAAACATGGTACCATTGGTTAATTTCCAATTGGCCTATTTTATTTACTTGTAAGCCCCTAGTAAAGTGCACTACATGTGCCCAGGGCCTGTAAATTGAATGCTACTAGTGGGCCGGCAGCACTAGTTGCGCCACCCACCTAAGTAGCGCCTTAACCGTGTCTCAGGCCTGCCATTGCAAGGCCTGTGTGTACAGTTCCACTGCCACTTCGACTTGGCATTTAAAAGTACTTGCCAAGCCTTAAACTCCCCTTTTTCTACCTACGTCACCCCTAAGGTAGGCCCTACGTAACCGATAGGGCAGGGTGCTATGTAGGTAAAAGGCAGGACATGTACATGTGTGTTTTATATGTCTTGGTAGTGGAAAACTCCTACAATTGTTTTCCACTACTGTGAGGCCTGCTCCTCTCATAGGATAGCATTAGAGCTACCCTCATATAATGTTTGAGTGGTAGATTCTGATCATAAAGGGGTAACCAGGTCATATTTAGTATGGCCAGAATGGTAATGGAAAATCCTGCTTATTGGTAAGGTTGGATTTTATATTACTATTTTTAGAAATGCCACTTTTAGAAAGTGAGCATTTCTCTGCACTTGAAATCCATCTGTGCCTTACAGACTGTCTCCAATCAACATTCGAGCTGGACTGGTTGACAGCTTCCTTGTGCATTTCACCCAGACAACCACAAACACAGGATACACAGTCACACCTGCACTCAATTGCATATTGAATATGTCTTCCTGGGCTGGAAGGGTGGAGGGCCTGACACTTACATTTCAAAGGCTAGTGGCCTGCCCTAACACAACAGACTGCCAAACCTCCTACTGGGACCCTGGCATACAGACCTTTACTGAAAGGGGACCTTGTGCACTTCACAACCACTCTTTGAAGTCTCCTCCACTTCAAAGGCAGTTTGGGGTAGATAAACTGGGTCTCTGACCCCACCAACTGAGACACTTCTGGATCTGAACCACCAACATGTCAAGAGAACTGGCTACCCAAAGGACTCCTCAGGATTGCTGCTTCCTTGCTGCCCTCTGACTTTGCTGAGAAGTGCTCTTATAGGACTAGGATTGAGCTTGCCTCCTGTTTTCTGAAGTCTCATGGCCAAAAAGGCGTCATCTCTTCAGGAAACTCCTTGTTTGCCGAACATCGACGCACAGCCTGCCGGAAACGACATACAGCCTGCCCTGCGATGGAAAAAATGGCCAAACAGCCTAATCAGAACAACGCAGCCCGACTTCCCAAGTTAAGGTTTGACGCAGCCCCTGCCTTGCAACTGGGAATTTGATGCACAGCCCTACCAGATCGATGCAGAGCTGAACCGGAACGACGCAGCCCAACTTCCGGAGTGGAAAAATCACCGCAGCGCCCGGCATGTGACAGACAATTTGATGCAGCGCCTGCTGGATCGACGCAACCCCTGTGACTTCTTCCTGCACGCTGAGGATTTTCCCCGCATTGTCCCTGGGCGTCAAAAAGATCCCCGCTTTGCAGTGAGGAACCAAGACTGAGCACTGGAAATCAAAGCAAAGCCCCTTGCAGCGTGAAAAGAAACAATGCATTATCTGTCCTGCTCTGGAAATTCTGATGCACACCCTATTTTTCCATGCATCTCCTCTTCTGCAGTCTCTGTGCATGTTATTTTTGACGCAAACCAGGTACTTTGTGAAAACAAGAGACAACTGTTGATTTCTAAGATTTGGCTCTTTTTAATCTTACAAAAGTGATATCTCAACTTGTGCTTGTTGAATCTTTATCATTTTGACCTTAATTTAACCAGATAGATATTGTATATTTGTCTAAAACGTTTTGCGGTACTTTTGTGGTGTTTTTACTGTGGTACTGTATGATTTATTGCACAAGTACTTTACACATTGCCTTCTAAGTTAAGCCTGACTGCTCAGTGCCAAGCTACGAAAGGAATGAGCAGAGGTTATCTTAGATGTGTAACCCCCTTACCCTCACTAGGGTGGTGCGTTCTGCCTGGCTGAGGTGCCTACCCTAGCCAACCAGAAACCCCACTTCTAGCAGGCCCCAACTGCACTCATTTTACTTAATCAGACTTTGACCTAGAGCAAGAGACAGAAGGATGCACAAGGGTAAAGAATGAGAAAGAAATAGAGGGGAAACTATGACAAAGGGAGAAAGCAGGGATAAAAATGAATCTGCAAAAGCTCATGTTAAGTAACAGGGTGTCTTATGGTGAATTAAAATGGCATGAGCTGGAATCAAGGTTATGCGGCCTGGTTTTTCAGCACACTCAGATTCATTAGCTCTGACCACACGCATATGAGCAAACTTGGGACCAGGCACTTATTCTTTTACAAATTAAGCACTGAGAGGTTGGCATCACATACAACCAGTAGTCAGGTCATTTGGAAGTGGTTCCATCCCTCCTAAATTCCTCCTTATGTGTCCATGAAGGTAAAAGGGCCACATGCATAGTTTTGATGGGTCCCATTATGTTACCTTTGTGGAAATGTAGGTGACAATGGACTTGTAGCAGGATTGCCTTCAGTGTTAGCTTTAGGGTGGAAAAAAGGATGGCTAAGAATTGACATCAGGCAGTTATCCTGTTCTTTAGATGAAAGTAGTTGCACAACAGCAGTTATTAGTTCAATTTGAGGCTTAATACCTGCTTCTATTGCCAGAGGGTGCAGCCTCCCTTGGGAGTAGAAAGCATAACCACTGTTAAGGAAGATGTCTCTAGATAACAAAGGTGCCTCACGTCTTCTGGCCAACAAATGTAAAAACCTGCAAACACAGTGTAATTAGGCTGTTCTGTTTTTAGTGTTTATATTTTGTGGCTTCCAGTGGTGTTCTCTCAGTCTTTTTTTTCCAAACCTTTTGAAATTGGTGCTTAATCAGCTGTGCTGCCCCTAAAACAGACCGTGTGTTTCCAAAACATGTTGTTTTTTCCAGCGATTATAAAGCACAGATTTAGTTTAAAGTAGAAGTAATGCATTATATATAGTGTCTTCCCTTTGCCAGTGTGTCCTATGGACTTTATGTTAATCTGTTTTAAGCATAGAAAGTCTGTATTGCACTCTTACTCACATTCACATCTCATCCCCTGAATACCCTGTATTGGTTGTACTACTGAATACCCCCCACCCCGAATAGCGACCTACAAGAATATCTTGGACAGAATATCAAGTGATAAAATATAGAAAGGTAAGTGCATATAAGAAAGTATAGATTTGATATTACTAACTCCAAATCTATGCTCCTTAAAGGGGCATATACTTGGAGTTAAGTATAGAAAATCTATTCTTATCTTTCTACATTTCATTTTCGATATTTTATCTGTGATATTCCATGCCATTGATAAACCAGTTTCAATATTTAAGGTGCATGCCCCCTCTCTCAAATCTCATAACGCCACACTCTCAATCTTTCTGGGTTACGGGACTATAAATGGATTTTAAGAGCAAGAGTGTTATATTCAAATGTTTTAATAAAAACATTTCTGGACACAATTGGGGTTATTTCACCTAGTTCGTTCTGAATATTATTATATTGTATAAAGAGTGGCCAAGCCTACTTGCAGTATAGCATAGGGGAACCTTAAGATTTTGATTTACACTAGATTAATTTGTAGTCCAGTTTTCTAAGGTACCTCAAACTTGATCCTTAGAATATGCTCATTACCGCCTTTCTACATTCTTTGCCTGCTTACACTAATGCAGTGCTGGACTTTAATTGCTGTCATGTTTCCCCATGACAACTGTCTTACCTTAAGCCAGTCCTGACTTTTTAACTGACATCACATTGTATTTTGGGACTTGAAATTTTCCTGCAGTATTGTAATTATGGGCTCCGAAAAAAACATCAGTTAGGTCCAGTTGGATAAAAAGCCAGGATTAGCTGAGAGTTTCACATATAACAACGGGAAACCTTGCATCTATGAATTTTGTTGGTATATGGAAAGTTTGGTGTCATGTTTCCAACACTATCCAATGTGCATGATGGCAGCACTCGATTCACAGGTATCTGTCGCTGCACTTTGCATTAAAAGTTTAAAGCCTGGGGAGTTTTAGTAGTTGACCTGCTTTCGGTACTAACTTTTTAGAAAAGTAGGCTGATGTATCAAAGGCTTTTACCTATTCTGTGACTTGGGGTAAATATAATAGTAGATATTTGCCAAGATTCTCATGAGCCAGGCATTTCACCAATTGGTGACAGAATTATACAGTGCCAAAAGACCACATATGACTTTAATATTTCCAGATTCTTAAAACATGATTCTAAACCCTACACCTTTTATCCAAGCATGTAAAGCTGGAGTAAACAAAAGGAAGAAGAAACAATATTTTAGTTACACCCCTAAACCAACAAACCTCAAGCATTATAATCTAGACTAGTGTTTCTTGCTGCTAGCTTGCATAACATTTACATTGTTTTTGCCTCTTCAGGAAGAAATAAAAATGATTTATTTGTTCTCTTTCTTTACTTTTCTTTGAATGCCATTTTAGCTTGTATTTGTCATTGTTTATATGGAGTATTGTCAGTTACTATAGATTTAAATCTAAAAGAGGATAGCCTAAGTGTAAAAAAACGACATGCAATTCAATGCAGGCTCTGTAAATGACAGCTCTTTGTAAATAGCAGTCCTCATTTCTGCCAACATTTAATATCTTGTTCATAACTGAATTCGGACTTTATACACACTCCTCCCCTATCTTTGATATACTGATAACTATTTCATCAGTATACAACTGGAAACAACTACGTCAGAGGCGGTGTACTAGACACAATCTTCAGGTTACCGAAGTAAACTGCATTCCACCCCAATCACAACTACTTTTCACTGGGCCTAGAGCTAAACGTTGCGTGATCCACATCCATATCAGGTCAAAGTACACCTTCCTTCAGAACTGCTGTCAACTCCTTCTCACACCTAGACACCGGTAATGCCCTGCACATCGGCATTCCAGACATCCACCTCAAACCACTACAGAGTGTGCTTAATACAGCAGAAAGACTCCGTAAAGTGAATGGGAGAGTATGACTAGATCAGCTCACACTTCAAGAAGTGCATTGGTATGCTTGCAAGCTTTCAGGACCTGTTGCATGGTATTCAAGGGTGTCCCCTATAACACACCACAATAACTAGCAAACACAATCAAAATCGTTGGCGATGAATGCAATTGTGAAAAATCGACGTATTACTAAAAGAACAAGTGTAGCATACCAGGTAAGCCAATTCAGCACAAAAGTGGCAAGGGAATGGTGTACGTTATATTTTGGAGCACATTGTCCCAAAGTATGAGTAAAGCATAATGTGGTAGGGTACTTCCATTCACAAAGAGCACATTTTGCATTGAAATAGACCCTTGAAACGGTCATTAAATTTGCATCAGGCAAAACGTTTTTTTACTGCTATTCATTTATGTTGCACAGATCATGTGAGGAAATTGGATTGCTGCACATATGTTTCATTGGCGCATTATACAAGTAAAATGTCTTAGTTTGTTTAGATCCATTTAAAATCTTTATTTTTTACCACATGTGGGAATTATAAAAAAAAATGTGTATCATTTGTTCTTTCTTTTCTGCAGATGCCTTTTAAAAATATTTGTTAAGTTCAATTTACAAGTATTTAAATTTTATTGTGTGTTCGAAAACATTTAACATTTCCTGTATCCCTGCAAGGTTGTCATTTGGTTTTCACATAACACAATAACCGCACCTCATTGGTCATCATGCATGACACATAGGATCAAAAGAAAGACCACGTATTTCCAACTAGTCCCCCTACACAGTGTAGTGTGCTACCCATGTAAGTAAGCGTCTCATCGCCCCACATAGGGGTAGCAAGCGCTGAGTAAGTGCCGCAATTCCATACAATACCCATTACAAAATTAAATTGTAAACATGCTAAATGGGCAGCAACTTTTTAAAAGACATTGTCTGACACTTGATCTCTGCCTTTGAAATCGCAGCAAATGCGATAAAATAAACACAAAACGTAAAAGCCTCTCTAAGGCTCAGTCGCCTGGGATGCTGCAGCAACCCTAATTCCAGTGTCTCCAGCCTTCTCATGCTATGCACCAAGAATATGGAACTTCATCCCTACATAAATCAAACAAAATGTCCTCACCCCCATTTAAAAACATTCTGAAGAACCTATTGTGAAAGCAATCTCAGTAAATAGAAGATTTGCAGAGACACGTTAATTTTCTAGCAACTGCACGGAGACGACTGTCTGCAGCCAGAAAGTATACAAACTAGTCAGGTTACCAGCATAGCTTTATAGAGTATTTTTTAAAAGGACGTCTCCGACTTGTTACTTCGTCATCTGTCAATAAACGCGCAAATTAGTTTTAAAGCTGCAAAGTTGAAGAGGTATCTTATTACAGAGAAGAACTGTTTCTTTGTTCCTCTGTGACCCAACATTCGCTTATCGGCAAACCTGTGGTGCTTCCTTCATGAAAGCTGTGAAAGGTCAGGACTCGATCTTTGTCGGAATAGTTCTTCCAACCCTCCCCCCGCTCTCGTTCAAACTTAACATGTACACATGTTTTTATTTAACAGGGTGAACAAGGTCTTGACACTTGCCTGGTGGAAAAGGACACATTGATGTCCTAGCACATGGAGAACCTCCGGTACCTCCCAATGGCCTTGTGGTGAAACGTCATCTGTCTGGTGGGTTTCTGTAATACCTACCGTTTTCAAATGCCTACAAGTGGGTTGAGGACGTTATTGTTATTCTGGGAAATATTCTCCATCAGGTTTTTTTCTTATTTCACAACCTCCGCTTCCATGACAGGGCAATAAATAGATGACAGGGTAAAATCAGATGTGGAAGTGATGATGTGGATGTCTTGCTTTAGTGCCAGGGAGACACCAGCTGTAGTTGCCCAACTTGTGTGGTGTTAAGGAGGCTCCACCACTTCTTCCTTGCACCGTTTGGTAACTCACAGTCAGCCGTCCGCTTCCAGATTGGCCATTTGCTCTGGATGGTGACAGGTTGAGAGAGTGTGAAATAAATCCACTTGCCCACCTTAGTCCTGGGTGCCCTTTGGCATAAGGCAAAGTACAAGCTTATAACCAGGTCATATGGTACTAGCTAATTTTCAAATTCTAATAAGGTGGTGTGCATGAGGGTTAACAGATCATTTCAAAGTCATACTGCATCATCATATGAGTTGTGCATTCTGGTTGGGCCCCCCTCATGATGGTTCTCTTACCGGTGAGGTGAATCGCAGTTTTTCAGTTTCAGGGAACATTCTAAGTAGCCTAAGCTTTCCTTCTAGTATACCTTCTCTAGCTAATAGATCTTGATGGCTATGACAGCAGTGGTATTTTCATTGGAATTTGCGCTATCAAACACTCTTTCCCCCACACACCCCAATATCCCAGCATGTTCCACCTGGTGGATGATGGTAGTCCCCATATCCCCTAGTGCCTCTTACACTCCGGCCTGCACCTGACCTAGTAACTTTTAATTATGTAACTAACAGGATATGTAATTTTCCATATCAGCATACACTATTGGTCTTACTGCTACTTTGATAGCAATCCAAAATTAAATTCTGTAGCTGAAAATTGGTAATAGACAAAATAAAGACGTCTTGTAGCTGAAGGACAAGTGTTTTTCCCCTTGCTGTTCCAAAGGTAAGGCTAATACTTACTATGGCAGCTTGTGCAGCCTACCGTCCTGGGCCTCACACAGATCCATTCCCTGTATGGATACATTGTACAGCTAATACCGTGTTAACCACCTCCTTCATTTCAACCTTGATTCTTATGAGTGGTCTCTCTGTATGTATGGAACAGGTAGTATTTTGATAAACAGATATGATAGTTTTATTAAATACAGTACAATTTACAACAGATGCAGATAGAGCCCAATGGGGCCTAATTATTTTTTAACTGGACATCCAAATAACGGCATTCCTCAATGTGCAGTGATCTCGTTCAGGACACCTAAAGAATTTGGGTTTCATTGTCTAAAAAACACTAGTTACAGTATCTCTAGCACCCTGAGAGTAAAATCCATTGGCGGCTGACAAGTACGGCGATTGGAGGGGTGGGAAAATGGATGGGTGCAGAAATTAACATACATAACAGAATTAAATACATAACTGAAATACATAAAAAGTTTCTTACTGTGCTTGCTGCAGACACGTTCTCCTTACTCCTGTTCTCCTCTTCTCGTGACATCAAGTCCAGGACCCCAGCTAACTCCCTGAACCAATCCTGCTGCTGCTGTGGCTGATGATGGGTGATACCCTGAAACAGGTCCCAGGATCATTGTTTCCGGTCCGGGGGGACCTAGCTTGGCAGTTCTGGCTGGACTGTTCCCATGGGGAGCAGGGCAAAGACTGATTTGCAAATGGCTGGGTCCAAAGTAGGGCGATGTGGTGAGCAAATTAACAATGGATTAAACTGATCTGTGACTGGGGTGAATGTTTGAAAAGTTTCAATGCTCCATTTTATTTTGTTGTGTTAGATTTGGAAACACCCCATCTGCAGTAAAATGAAACATGCATCTCATCTTACTAGGAAGGTTCCTTTCGAATACATTGATATAAGATGAGCCAAATTCTGCTGGTCAGAAATTGGACCTAAAGGGATCCAGATCTGTTGAAAAACTGGATGGTGTGCAACAATATTTATGATTCCTGCAGCATTAATAGGTGTCTTGACAAGGAGCAGGTCAGGGAAATTGGGGGTTTCAAGGTGGTGTGGGTGGCACCTCTATCTACCAGGCATTCTTTTACTTTGTCCTTGATTGTTCAGGGCACATACTCCCCATCTTGATCTATGTGGTGAAGTACAGTCTTTAGGAAGTTATTTTCCTTCATCGTCTCCTTGTATGTGACCTGACTAGGTGTGGGCATGGAGAACTGCATAAGGGCATTTGAGGAAATAGCAGGTGACATTTCACATTGGTGGGGAGGTTTATGGCATTCATTCTTCCTTTGCCCTTCCTGGACACAATAATGGCAATCTGTCTGTCCCTCTGGTTTGTTTCCACCCTTCCAATGCCCCCATCTTCTGCATTTTTGCCTTTGAAATGTCTCTCCCCACCCTATTCCACTCAGATACTGAATGTTGACTGTCACTAATTTTGCATCAACCTTTTCTTTCTCCCCCCCCCCCAAACAATGGTTGGCAACCAACACTAGCTCATCCAGATCCTTATGTTGCCATGTCATAAATATGTTATGCAATTGTACTAGCAATTTGGGCAAACAGCATTGTACACATTTAAAAGCCACAGCTTGGTTAGCAGTTTTTTCTATATTGGTTATTGCAGAATATTGTTAAAAAATATTTTTGGGATGGTCCAGGTAGTAATTTTCTCAAGAAACCATGTATGAACAGCTGGTATTTCTTCATCTTTGCACTTTGGGTACTCTTTCTGTGGCCCCACTGCTACTACCACCAACCTTTGACGAGCCCCTGGGGGCATACTTAATAGTTGGTTAATGTATGCCTAATTGGAGAAAAACAATTAAACATAGAAGTTCTTCTTTAAATCTTTGTGGCCTAACTCTAACATTTGGAGAACTTTGAACTACATTTTGGAGGTCTCTAGGGGCATGGACAAAAATTGTTTTCCTCTGATCATTCTTGCTGGATACTGTCTTAGTCGGGCAGAGGTAGTCTGACCAGGAGGCATGGTGTGACCTCTGATATGACTCATGAGTGTTGAAAACGTAACCCCTTGCCCAACAGTTTGGGAAGGTATTCCCTCATGCTTGATTAGTTCGATAGGTGCTCTCCGAGAGATACCATTGTGAGACCCTCTCAGAGCCCCACTCTGTGGTGAAAGAGTAATTGAAGGTACATTATTTCTTCCAAGGCACCCTCCCTTCTAAAGAAATTGCTTTGAGAAGTCCTACTTGATATACCATTGCAAAAGTATCCAAATATTTCAAGGCTTCTTGGCCATAATATTTATTCATAGGTAAGGAAATGCCATTTTTTTTGCATTATCACCCCAAAGTTCTGGACTGATATTGCTGTTTTTTTAACTCTGCATGCTGAGTCCTGCCAAACAGATCTCCGTGTATGTTTAATTGGTTAACCCACTATTGGCATAAGTTAACTTACCTATATGTCTCTAGTATATGTTACCAGGGGTATCCAAGCCCGGCCTGTAAGTTATAATGTCCCTCATGGCCTGCAGCACTTAATGTGCCATCACAAGTGTGACAAAGCAAAGCATAACTCATAGCCTGCAGTTTCCAAACTGCTAACTCAACTTTGCCATTTAAAGTAATTGCAAAGACGAAACCTTCCTTTTTATGGTCTGGCTTGACAGCACAGCTGTTGATAGACAATTATGTGAGCATCAGTAATTAAGGGTCTTGGCACCACCCACATGTTGGAAGCCAACAGTACGTGTTTTGATTGGACATAAGTTGTGCGCTTCCACCTGACATGGAATTGTGACTGTGTTTCTTAGTGAGGTTGCACAACCACTCCGTGTAATAAAGTGCTTTCCACACATTATACACACATACAATATGCCAGAATCTTTTAAGGTGGCACAAGGATGTATTTTGATCTTCCATCCACCATTTCCTCAATTCACACTTTAAGCTCACTTAATAAAACTCATTAAAAGGACTGGGAGGTGGATACTGCTTACTTTATTTTTCCATGCTGTTCACTCACTAAAGAACAGCACATTATGTAACACGCTAGACTCTAGTTACAATCATGGTTTATTGGAGAAGGGAAAGAAAAAGGGAAATATGGAAACATAAGGGAAAAACATAATACACTTATTTTTGAGTTACAAGATTCCAGCAAGCCTAAAATTTTTAAAAAGTGCTGGAATTCACTCACTTGTTCATAATTACACTTAAATCTTTGTTTTAGGTGAGCAATCTGGTTTCAGGCCTAGTATACCTCCTTTCACAGTTGTCTTCAAGGAACACCTCTTTCTGTTCCTGAAGTAGCCCCAATGTCCATGCTGTAAATGGAGGTTACCTCCATAGTCCCTGTATGGAGTTCAATGGTCGTTGATATTCATTTTCCGTACTAGCACTGCAGAATGACTTTATTTGTTCTCCTTGTCAATGGGAGGTATGATGCCTCAACTTTAAAGCAGTGTATGATTTATTTATAACCTATTGGTGTTCACAGTAGGTAGTTATAGTTTGGACCTACTTTCCATAGAAAAAGTGTTTTTTGACATGCAGCATTGAACAAATCTTCAGAAAAATGTCATCAAAAGTGTCCTCTACGGTCATGTTGTGCATAGAAAGTTTTGGGATGATCCATCAAGAGGGGACCAAGAAAAAGGGGGTCAAGAAGTGTGTTTCCCATGTTAATTCCCATAGACTATTTAGACACACCTGCAGCCTAAACTGCTGGACGAAATTACACCAAATTTGGCTGAAGGGTAACTTTTGGTTTGCAGAAGACCCTTTTTTATTTGGTGTAAATCTGTTCAGTAGTTTTTGAAATATTAAAAGAAAACCAAATTTGTGTGTGTATATATAGGGTTTCAACGATTTTGCAAATAAATGGCTATCTCATGCAGGGATCCGATTGGCTGCCAGCACTTCAACTTTGAAGTTTTGGAAGCTATTTTGATACTGTGCTTCAGCTTAGTCTCCAAAAAATGAGAAGAAAAAAGAAAAGGGGGCAGGGTACCATTACCCTAACATCCTAGCCTTGGTCCAGGGTGCCCCTGGAGCTCCCCCAGGGCTAAAAAGCATTTTTTTGAAAATTCACAGTGAAATTCGCAAACATTTGTGAAATTCACCATGGGATTTTTTTTTTTTTTTTTTTTTTTTTAAAGCGCAGTCTCCCGTGCTTGCCTTTTAATTTGCCCTGGGTAGGCCAGGTCCCGGGGTCATTCCCAAAATATAGGAGGAGGGTACAGGCCCCCCCCCCTAGGGTTTATCAAAGCCCTGGGGTCTGCCACCCCCATAGGGCAATGCAGCTTAAATGTATGCAGGGGGCCCACCTGGCATCCCGTGCCTCACGGACTGCCAATTCCCCGGGACAATGACTCTTAAATGTATGCAGGGGACCAATGTAGCCCCCCTGCACCCCAGGAACTGCCACCTCCCCGGGGTAATGACTCTTAAATGTGTGCAATGGGGCCCACACAGTCTCATGTGAGCCCTCTCCCCCTCCTGTGCACCAGCAAGCCCCACCTTCCCAGGGAAATAAATGTTATGTATGCAGGAGGACCCACGCAGCCCCCACACCCCGCGGTCTGGCACCTTCCTGGAGTGATGCATGTAGTGTATGCGGGGGGCCGAGTGACCCCGGGGACCACCACCTCACTGGGGCAAATGCAATATAAGGAGGGGGGGTGCACAGCCCCCCTCTGAGCCATTTATGGCCCTGGGGACCACCACCCCAGGGCCAGCTCCTGCAACATCCTGAGGTGCCCACCCTTGGGAGGTAGCTGTTTGCTTTTGCTTAGCAGGAGCTGACCCGCTCCTGCCACGCAAAAGCAAACATATCTCTGCTTTCAGCAAGTGGGGCTGTCTAACTGCTTATGCTTGCAAAGAGATGAAAACATTGCTCCAGCAAGCAGGAAGCTCCTATTTCAAGCAGCTCCCTGCTTGCGGAAGCAATGCTGGCTCCCACAGGAGTCTGCTGGGACCGCAGGGGCCTTGAGGCACCCCCCACGATCCTGTAAGCACTTACCTTTTTTAAGCAAAAATAATCCAAGTGTGTTTTCTCTGCAGTTCCACCTTTTAAAGTTATCTGATGAAGATGCTTGAGGAACAATCACATTGGCAAAGTTAAAGAAACATACAACGTCACTGAAGACATTTCCTTGACGTCCTTTACGCAGCTGTAGTTTAGCAGAGGCACTATACATTTACCCAAAGAGGTAGCACTTAGCAGTTGGGTAGACATTTTGACAAAATGTTGGATCTTCTTGGATAAATGTGCGTGGCAGGATTCATTCTGGCCTGATACTCAATCCAACGGGAAGCAATTACAGATACCTCCACCGCATATTGCCAAAGGCCCTTCATGGAACGGGGTTGGGTGGTTCTAGGTGGTTGGCCACAGGCCAGGCCCTGCAGCCAACTCCCTCTGCGCATGGCCGAAGGCAGTGCATGGCGGTTGTTGGGGTAACATATACTAATTAAAATTACTTTAAGTTTAAAAGGAAAAAAAATAGAAATTCCTTTAAAAAATCAAAGGTTATGTGGATGTTATAGTTAGGAACTAAAATGTGAAAAAACCTACAAATTGACTTTAAAAACCAAAGGTTACAGGTATGTTATAGTTGGGCTCACATTGTAAATGTACAAACCATAGAAATGCACCTGTTAGAGTTATTTTGAGGAGCTATAACTTGCACCCTCGCCATACACTGCTAATTGCCCCAGATATTACAGCACTCATTACATCTTTTATAACATCATAGATATTATCACTATAACATTTGCTGAAAATAAAATCACAAAAAAAAACTATGCATGGCGGGGTTGCGTGAGCTTAACTAGAACATCCCTGTAACCTTTGTATTTTTTAAGTGAATTTATTTGAGATATATATATATATATATATATATAGATACTGACATTCTTAGTCAGACACTGACACAGGATCAGAGTCCTTGAAGTATATGAACTTGTATTCCTAAAATCGCTACTAAATATCTAAAATGGGAATAAAATGGTAATTTGGGGGAATATTCATATACAATTAGTACAAAGAGAATGGACTAGCCCATTTTTGTACTTTTACTAATGGGGAGCTGGACATTTAGGGCCGATTCACAAAGGCATTTAGGAGTTAGTGCAGTGGTACTTCATAGAACTACTCCATGTACTCATAAATGCGCTTGTGAATTGCATAGAGCAGTACTCCTGTAGTACTTCAAGTGCTCATGAATCAGACTAATTGATATCAGAACAACAACAAGGCTGTGATCCCAATTGCCTATTGCAATTTCACGCCTGCAGTCAGTGCTATGAGTTAATACAAATGACAACAGCTAATCCTGTAAAAAGGAAAACAAAAGGGACTGATATGCAGAAGACTGAGTGTATGCAAAACTCCCATTTTCTCACCCTGCTTGCAGAGTCTGGCTGTTTCTTGCTCACTATCTTCACAAACTCGGCTCTTGAGATATATTTCAGCTTTTGATAAACACTGTAAAAATCATGTACTGGATACATTATATTAGCAATCGGCGTTCGCCGTTTAGTACAGTAGCATAATGAACCTCAACTGCTACAGTATCAGCTCAGTAAACCAGATAAATATCATGTGCTAGGTTTTGTACATGGATCAGACTGCTTTGTAGGAAATTATGCATCCTCTCTATTTCATCCTTATCCACCTTTGGCTGTAAACTCATTAAGTGGATTGGAACCAACTTACTGTAGTGTTTAGTTAATTCAGGCCAGCATCATTTTACAGGTGTTTGGAGATTTATAATATTAATGGAAAAATCAGAACAAAAAAAGACTCCGAATCCAAGGTGTCTGTTAAAAGGCTTTAGTAGATGAAGGCCAACCCTTCTTAAGTCCAACACATGCCCAGAAATCCTTGCACTGGTTACAGTTTCTCTGCTGTGCTTGTCTGGCACTCTGTATGACATGGAGTGGCCTGGCAGACCCACATCAATGGAGGTACGGAAATGCCAGTTTGTAGAGTGATAATGCTAGGTGCCTTCCCGGTTACGGTTCTCTTCCTTCAGCCGATGCTAAGACGGAGTGAAAGAGACATATGGGGAAGGAATTAAGAAATGTCTATCTTAACTACCTGGTGTGTGAGGACAGCCCATATCATGTTAAGACACATCAAAGTGCAAAGTAGCTGGCAGGACTTGGGCATTGTAAAAGTTAGGGTTAATTCAAGTAACTACCTTTTGCCCTATCACCAGGGGCACAGATTAAGATCAATTTAAACATCTTCAAATTGCTCTGCATTTGACTGACAAGCTGTCCAATCCATACCTAATTCGGAAGTGGGAAGGGAGAAGCAGGAAAGTCAAATGTTGATAACAACTGATCCAAATCCCACTCTATTTTTACTTGTTTTTGTACTCTATTGAAGAATAGTTGCCATGAGCTTTGACAGTGCGTCATTAAATTTGTCTTTAACCAGACCTATTCAATCATTTGTGAATCTATGGCTTTCACCAAGTGTCTTGTATTGAACTTTTTTGTGTTCAAATATTACATAATCAGAACTGGCACTGATTTATATTATGCAAAAAGAATAGATGATGGCTAGAATGTGGAACAAATCAAACATTTACCCCAGTCACAGGTCTGGGTTTAATCCATCCATCCATTTGTTTTTGTTTACTTTTGTTGCCCTAAGGGTGCCGGGTATGCCCTGATGTGGGTCCCAGGTTCATTATGCCACTGGATTCAAGCTAGCGAGGTTAATGAAGGGTGATACTCTGAAACCAGTTCCACAATGCTTGTTTCCTGTCCAGAGAGGACAAGGCCTGGCAGTTCAGGCTGGACTCTTCCCATGGGGAGCAGGATCAAGACTGATTTGCATATTGCTGGGTCCAAACATGGGTGACGTGGTGACCAAAATAATTGATGGATTAAACCCAGATCTGTGACTGGGGGGTGAATGTGTGATTGGTTCTCCCTTCCATACAAGATATGGAGCCATTTCTAAATCAAATGCAAGGAAATAGCCCCTTCACCCATTCCCTTGTCTTGGGGGTTGCTCCCCTGGTCGAGGGAGCTCTTCAATAACCAGGGATTTCGGGTCTGGAATGCAGGTGGTTCAAGTGTGAATTGTGGAAGGCTCTTGCATGGAAGGACACTAAGGCCCTCATTACTACCCTGGTGGTCAGTGATAAAGCGGCGGTAATACAGAGAACAGGCCAGAGGTAAAAAAATAAATAAAATGGAATTATGACAACAGCGGAAACCGCCAACACAGACAGCGACTTTAAAACTCTGGCCGCCACGGTGGTGGCAACAAGCAGCACGCTGGTAACTGGCCAGGTGGAAGACAATGTACCGGCCACCCTAATACAACAAGCAAATCCACCAGCTTTTCAGGGGCGGTACCAACGCCATCAAAAGCACTGCAGAAACTCACCTCTGGACACTCAAGGAAGAACCACGACGCCATGGAGCCCGAACTACAGGTGATACCCATGCTGGTATACCTCTTCCTACCCCAGGAACACGAACAGCAGTGAAGACAACCACAGTGAGTATCACACCTAGCACACAAGGGAGGGGGGGGAGGAAAAAGAGAGTGACACACACATGCAACACGCAACACCCCCACCCCAACACCATACACACAAACAGATGCAACAACATTACATATCCAGCCCGTACCCCTCCGGAATAACGTAAGGACAAAAGGAAGTGAGTAAAGTCAGTGTAATAATATAAACTTCTAGAAGTACGTCCTCAAAGCACAAAACAGTATCTACAACATATACAAATGGAGGGACACTGCCCAGTCCAAATTGTCCATGGCCCACAGGGCCATATCACATAAGCCAAGGCCCCACTTGACTCCTGCCTCAATACAGAGAGAACACTGCTGGGACATCAGGTCGAAAAAACACAGGCACCTCAGAGGGAAGGGGAATGGGAGCACATCAGCCGGAAGATGGTATAACACCACTGCTCCTGGAGGGGGCTACATGCCCACTGCTTGGTCCTGGGGATGGCTTGCCACTGCTTGGTCCTGGGGAGTGCAAAGCCACAGTTTCTCTAGTGGGTGGTTTGCCCACTGCTTGGTCCTGGGGAGTGCAAGGCCAGTCTCTCAAGTGGGTGGTTTGCCTACTGGTTCTGTAGGGGGCTTTGTGCCCAGTGTGCATCATCCTGGTAAGGAGGGGGTGAGTGGATGTCTTCTTCCACTGGTTCTGGAGGGGGCTTTGTGCCCATTGTGCTTCATCCTGGCAAGGAGGGGGTGAGTGGATGGCTTCTTCCTCCACTGGTTCTGGAGGGGGCTTTGTGCCCAGTGTGCTTCATCCTGGCAAGGAGGGGGTGACTGGATGCCTTCTTCCACTGGTTCTGGAGGGGGCTTAGTGCCCTGTGATGCAGATTTTGGAGGGTGCAATGTCACAGTCTCTCACCTGGGTGTCACACCTACAGTTGTTGCAGGGACCAGGACGCACTACAGCCTATGGAGGCATGACTGCACACTGGCCGCCAGCGGTCACGGCTGCTTAATAGTGGCAGTGGCAGTGCTGGCGGCAGTGCTGCCTGTGGTGGGGGAGGCTCCAGCCCTTCTCCTGCAGCCTCGGACGGCTGCCCACTGGGGCTGCTGCTGCTGGCAGTGGTGGTGGCAGTGTTGGTGGCCGTGCTGGCGCCGGTGCGGAGAGGTTCCAGCCCTTTTCCTGCATCCTCGGACGACTGAAGTGCCATGGTTGGTGTTGTGTGCCCGGATGCTGCTCCAGCACCAGGCTCCATATCCATCCTTCCTGCGGCATCTGTGCCTTTCTCATTGTCCTTGGAGGCTGGTGTTCCCTTCCTGTCCTTGCTAGCTGGTGTTCCCTTCCTGTCCTTGCCAGCTGGTGTTCCCTTCCTGTACTTGCCAGCTGGTGGTGCCTCCTTGCTTCTGCCAGCTGGTGGTGCCTCCTTGCGTTTGTCAGCTGGTGCTCCCTTTTTGCCCTTGGCAGCTGGTGCAGGCACACTGGCTGTGTGGACGGGTGTCTTCACGGTGCCTCTCACAACTGCAGTGGCTGCAGAAACGACAGTGGCCGTGGACTGAGTGGCTGAGGTGCTAGCCTGGGTCCTGACCACCCTGGCCTGAAGTGAAGGACGGGGGGAGGGGCAGGGAATAGGTCAAGGGTGGAGAGGAAAAGCTTTTTAGGGACACTGGGGCTGCAAGAGGAAGAAGGTTTGGGAGTGGAGGAAGAGGGAGTGGTGGTAGGAGGTGTCTGTCTGCTGTGTTTGGGTGCAGGTGCATGGGCTGGCTGCTGTCATGAGGTGGATGGGTGTTGGGTGTATGAGTGCTTGCGTTTGTGTACCTTGGGAGGAGGGGGCACAGACACAGTGGGAGAGGACACAGGGGGCATGTGCATGGATGTGGGGGTGGTGACTGCCAGTGAGCGGCATGTAATGATAGATGTGATGGTGATGGGGTTGTGGATGAGGATGTAGTGCATGCAGGTGTGAGTGGAGACACTACAGGGAGGGAGGTGGACGAAGAGGAGAAGGAGGAGGAGGAGGAGGAGGGGGACACAGTGGAGGCAGTGGATGTTGGTGTGTCTGCATCTGGATGGTGCTTGTGTGAGTGCCTTTGGGATGAAGTGTGGTGCTTGTGTTTGCCTGAGCCACTTCTGTGTGTTGATTTGGGTTTATGCTGGTCTGAAGGTGTGCTTGGGATAGGCCGGGGTTGAGGGGAATGGTAACCGGGTAGAGGAAGTTGGAGGGAGGAGGCTAGAGACAGGGACAATGGCTACCATCAGGGAGTTGGCCAGAGCCTGGAATGATCTCTGTTGGGCCGCCACGCCAGATTGAATGCCCTCCAGGAATGCATTTGTTTGTTGCAAATCCCCTGCCAGACCCTGGATGGCATTCAGTATGGTTGGCTGCCCAAGAGAAAGGGATCGCAGTAGGTCAATAGTCTCCTCACTGAGGGCAGCAGGGCTGACTGGGGCAGGGCCTGAGGTGTCTGGGGTGAAGGAGATGCCCACCCTCCTGGGTCAGCGGGCACGGGAAACACGCTGAGGGGCTGCTGGGAGGGCAGCGCTGGTACAGGGGGTGGCGGCTGTACCTGCAGTTGGGGTGGCCACAGAGGTGTCTGCCACCGCCAGGGAGCTTCCATCGGAGGAGGTGTCGCTGTCAGAACTGTCCCCTCCAGTCTCCGCTGTGGTGCTCCCCTCACCCTCCATCCCACTTGTGCCCTCACCGTCGGTGGATTAGGCCTCATGGGCCATGTGGGATGCAGCTCACTCCGTCGCCTCTGCCTCTGCTCCTCTGCCAGATAATGCTAATGCACACAAGGGACAGGGTGACAAAACAAAAATGGGAGGGGGAAGAGACGGGGGATACACTTGGTCAATGCCAGCAATACACCACCGTTGGTGTACACAACACACAGGGAACAGCCCTATGCACTAGGCCATGATCTATCAGTTACAATGCTAGTCACCAGGCCATGTAGTATAATGCCTAATGCCAATAGCAGCACAGCTGAAACCCACAGGACCCTGCTCAGTAGGAGATGCCCACTAGCATATTTGGGGTTGGAGTGCATCAGACCCTGCCCATCATCGAACCTACCCTGCCATGTTCGTCCTGGCCTAGGGGCACCCATAGACCCACATCCCCCACCCAGATAACACCTCTACACGTGCAATTTTCTGAATCTGAAAATGTACTCACCCCCTTGTGATGTCTTCAAGTGCCCATCCAACTCTGGATAGGCCAGGGTACGACGGGCACCCCTTCCTCGTTGGGAGGCCATCCCCAATTGGGCCTCCGCCGTCTTCCTTGCCCAGCGGCGCAGGTCCTCCCACAGTTTGCGACAGTGGGTGCTCCCCTGTCAAAGACCCCCAGGGTCCGCACTTCCTTGGCGATGGCACGCCAAATGCCCTTTTTCTGATGGGTGCTGACCTGCAGAAAAAGATACATAGAAAAAGGTATTAGTCATACCGTCCGGCCTGTTACACTCATGGCCCATCATATTCCTCCCATCCCCTTATGTACAGACTTTGACCACCAGACATGCAGCACTCTGCCCAGGACCCCTAAGCCATCCATGCATTCATGCCCCATGCATCGTGCTCACAGTGTACTCACCTGTTGGTCTGAAGGACCATAATTAAATGGTACTGGGGTAGGACCCCATCCACCAGTCTCTCCAACTTCTCTGAAGTGAAGGCAGGAGCCCTCTCCCCAGATGCTCGAGCCATGGTCGCTTCCAGAAACAGGTCACAGCAGCGCTTGCAGTGTAGGTCCTCTCCTTTTGAAGGTCAGGTAGCAAGTGAGTGAACAGATAGAAAATGAAGGTCACGTTCGCGATGGTGCATACCGTCACCGCTGCCGTACATCACCATTGGCTACTGGAACCCATAGGGCCCAATGATAACCAATTAGTCGTTGACCGCCTCCCGTAACGGCGCACAACATCAGCGGAATTACATCATTTCCACTTGTCCCTCCACACAGGTCTGGCGGCCGCCCTTTCAGGGGGGAACAGGCCATGGCACCTAACTGCGTCACAGCACAAATAGGCACATTAACGGAACTACACGTTCACATATTGTTTCTGTCACAACATGCAAGGCATTTTACTCTGAGGATATGTATGAATATGACCATCTGCTCACTGTTTTTCACCCTTGAGTTCAACCGCTGCAGATGAATAGGAGATGGAGGCATACCCCTGTGTACAGACCCCTGGTGGACCTGGCAACAATGGAGGAAAGGCACGTTATCCTCACCTACAGACTTGATAGGGCCACAATCCAAGAGCTGTGTGCCCTATTTGAGCCAGACCTGATCTCAGCTATCCGTCACCTCACTGGGATACCTCCTCTTGTGCAAGTCCTATCAGTGCTCCATTTCTTGGCAAGTGGCTCATTCCAAGCGACAGTGGCCATGGCAGCAGGGATGTCACAGCCTATGTTCTCAAACGTGCTGATCAGAGTGTTGTCTGCCCGGATAAAACACATGCACAGCTACATCTTATTGCCCTAGGTGGAGGATTTGGCCACAGTGAAGGCTGGCTTCTATGGACTGGGACAGATCCCCAACATCATTGGTGCTATTGATGGTACACATATTGCCTTTGTCCCACACCCGGAGAAATGAACAGGTCTTCAGAAATCGAAAGAGCTTTCACTCTATGAATGTGCAGATAGTGTGCCTGGCGGACCAGTACATCTCCCATGTGAATACAAAGTATCCTGGGTCTGTGCATGATGCCTATATCCTGAGGAATAGCAGCATCCCACATGTGATTGCTCAACTCTAGAGGCACCGGGTGTGGCTAATAGGTGAGCCAACGGTCCCCACTCAGTGGATGTTTGTATATGGGTGTGGGGTTGGCCCTAAGGGTGAGTGTCTGACTAAATGGTATCCCTCGGCATTTGCAGGTGACTCTGGTTACCCCAAGCTCTCATGGCTACTGACTCCAGTGAGGAATGCCAGGCCAAGGAACGTTACAATGAGGCACATGGGCGATCAAGGAGGATCATTGAGCGAACCTTTGGCCTCCTGAAGGCCGGGTTCAGGTGCCTCCATCTGACAGGTGGATCCCTGTGCTACTCCCCCAAGAAGGTCTGCCAGATCATTGTTGCATGTTGCACAACTTGGCCTTGAGACGCCAGGTGCCTTTTCTGCAGGAGGATGAGGCTGGAGATGGTCGTGTGGCAGCGGTGGAGCCTGTGGACAGTGACAAAGAGGAGGCAGAGGAAGAGGATGTGGACAACAGAACAACTATGTTACAACAGTACTTCCAGTGACACACAGGTAAGACACTGTAACCTCACTTTCCATTGATGTTTTGTGAAGTGATTTTTTTCTGGCTGCCTGCTGTTCCCACTACACAGCCCACTTATTGTACCCTTTAACATGTCTATTTGCGGATATTTGTGCCCTCCAGTGGCTCCTGGTGTATTGACTGCAGGACATTACAGGTCATAACTATGTTTACATCACTGTACTGTCTATTTGCATTGTCTACAGATTGTTAAACAACTACATCCTTAAATCATTTGACATACCCCATATATGTTTATTCCAAGGGTGATTATTTCAGTGCTGAGAAGTGAATGGGTATGTGCAATGCGCTTGGGTGATGGTGGAGGAGAGTCCGTGATAGGGTACAGTCTATTGGTATCACAGGTGCATAGTCCAAGGGGGCATAGGTTCAAGGTGGACAGGGTGACAGTGTGGGACAGAAGGGTGACAATCAGGAGGGTCCTATTTCCTGGCGGGGGTCTTGGCAATGTTCTCTGGCTTCTGCCTGGATCGCAGGACACGTTTGCATGGTGGTTCTCCTTCTGCAGGGGGTGGGGTGCTAGTGACCTGTTGGTCCTGTGATGGGGCCTCCTGTCCACTAGTGCTGGCAGGGGTGGAGGGCTGTTCATCGTGTGGCTAGTGTCAGGAGACCGCTGGTGTCTCCCTCATGGTGTTGGCCATGTCTGTCAGCACCCGTGTAATGGTGACCAGGGTGGTGTGGATGTCCTTCAGGTCCTCCCTGATCCCCAGGTACTGTCCCTCCTGCAGCCGCTAGGTCTCTGCAACTTGGCCAGTATCTGGCCCATGGTCTCCTAGGAATGGTGGTATGCTCCCTCGTGGAGGGTCGGTTCCCTTGGCCTGTCCTCCCTCTGTTGCACAGCAGTCCTCCCAGCTTCCCTGTTGTCCTGTGCCTCTGTCCCCTGAACCGTGTGCCCACTGCCACTGACCCCAGGTCCCTGATTGTCCTGTGTTTGTGGGGTTGCCGGGGATCCCTATAGTGGTGGACACACTGCTGATTGATGTGTCCTGGTGCCCGCTGGGTGGGTGCTGTGGTGGTGTTTCCTGAGGGGGAGGCTCTGTGGTGGTATGGGACTGTGGCTGGGTAACCGACTGTCCAGAGATCCCAGATGGGCCAGGTTGGTCATCCATATCCAGGCGTGCAAATCTGCTGTCATTACTGTGGGCCTCTTCTGGGGTGGACTGGATGTTGCTGGCATCTCCTCTCCAGTGACGTTGTGTGGGGGTCCAGTGGGTATGTAAATGCAGTATTATTGTTTTTGCGTGTGACATATGGTGCATGGGTGTGTTTCCCTCTATGGATGTTATTACCAAGGCAGCTTTGGCTTGTGTGAGTTGTAATTTGGTTGGCTAAGTGATTGTGACTACTGTGCATGATGTGGTGATGGATGTCCATGCCGGTCTGTGATGGGTGTCCATGCATTGGTGTTGCATGCAGGGCTTGGTTGTGGGAGGGGTGGGTTGTGATGGTGGGGTGTGTGAGGTGGTGGAGTGATGGGAGTGAGGGTGAGGGTAAGGGTGGGGGTATGTAATGGCATGCAGGTAGGGGGGTCAAAGTAGTAAAGAGTTGACCTACCAGAGTCCAATCCTCCTGCTACTCCAGCCATGGCCTCAGGATGCATTATTGCCAAGCCTTGCTCGTCCCATATTGTTAGTTGTGGGGGAGGAGGTGGGGGTCCACCGCCAGTCCTCTGTACTGCTATCTGGTGTCTTGCAACCACGGAACGCACCTTCCCCCGTAGGTCGTTCCACCTTTTCCTGATGTCATCCCGGGTTCTTGGGTGCTGTCCCACGGGGTTGACCCTGTCCACGACTCTCCACCATAGCTCCCTCTTCCTAGCAATGGATGTCTGCTGCACCTGTGATCCGAATAGCTGTGGCTTTACCCGGATGATTTCCCCCACCATGACTCTCAGCTCCTCCTCAAAGAATCCGGGGCGTCTTTGTGGTGCCATGGGTATTGTGTGGGGGGTGATGGGGGTGTGTGCTGTGAGGTGCGTGTATGGGTGATGGTGTTCCGTGGGTGCTCCTGGCGTGTGTGTGTGTGTGTCTCTCTCTCTCTCTCTCTCATTGTTGTGGTAAAGGGTTTTGGGTAATGTGGGTGTGTGTTTTATAGTGGTGTGTGTAGTTTTAATTGCCAATGTAATGTTGTTTTGTGTGTATTTTGAGCACAGAGGTATGTACCGCCACTGGTTTACCGCGGTTGAATGTCTACCATGGTGGTTCGTGGGTCATAATGCTGTGGCCGTAGTTCTGTTGGCGTAACGGTGTGGGTTTTGCTACCGCCATTTTATCACAGACCTTTGGTGTGGCGGACTTGTGTGTGTCTGTTTAGTGGCGGACTTCTATGTGTGGGTCATAATACATGTAGCAGTAAACCGCCGCGGTATGTTGGCAGCAGTCAGCATAAGCGTAAGCAGGACTTACCGCCAATGTCATAATGAGGGCCTAAATGCCTACTTAATTTATTTGAGGTTGATGCAACGTCATAACCCATTCTCGTTCTTAAACCATGGACTGATGAACATATCTTTCAAGAACAGCCAGTAAGGTCCTCGGGACACTGAAATCACAGTCACCACCTTTTGTGCATAGATTTCCCTCCCCAGTTGGGGGCTCCTGTTCAGTTTGTAGTAATTGCACAAAATGCCAATAGAAACAACCTTTATATAAAGCCAGTTCTTTGCATATAAAGAAGCTGTTCACCATGTTCTTTGAAATTCAATATATGAATAAAAGTACCAGAGTGATTACAGAAATGCTTTTGACTCACTGAAGAAAATGAAAGAAATCAATAGTAAAATCACACTATGCAGCGATATGTTTTAGCATAATTATGCATTCTGCAATATGTATCTGTCTTTAACTAAGCTGAGATTAGGATCCGCAAAGACCAGTGAATATTGTATTGTATTAGTATTTATATAGCGCTTACTACCCCTGATGAGGCGTCAAAGCACTTTTCGGCAAGTAGCACACTACTCTGGAACCCAAAAGGAATTAGTGGATTAGTATAGGGAAATATGAGTACAGTATTATTATTATTATGAGTTAATTTGAGCAGAGGATATGTGAGTTTGTTAGTTGGATTGACTAGAGTAATGGAAGGATAGAGGAGGGAAGAATCCAGAAGTGTTAATTGGGAGTTTATAGTAATAGGATGAGGCTTGGGATGAGTAAAAGAGAGATGGAGGAGGGAAGAGTCTGTGGAAAGGATTAGGGAGATCATATTAGCAGGAGGGGTGTCTCAAAAGTTAGAAAAATGAAGGCAAATTTAGTAGGGTTGTTTAGGAGCATGGTAGTAAACTTAGGTTTGGGGTGATCTAGATGTGGTAGAGGAGGGAAGATCTTAGGCAGGGTTATTTTGGAGATGAAAGTAGTAGAATGGGTTTGGGACGAGAAAGTGGGGATGGGGGATAGATTGATAGAGTGGTGGGGAGACAGAGTAAAGCTTACAAGAGTAAATTTATGTTTATTTTAAGTATATATATACTGTTAATATTTTAATTTAAAATGTTCTATTCATTTATTATTTCTAGACATTTTAACTTTAATTTATTTATAATTTGAATTTTATTTATTTTTATTTACCTTTTCTCTAATACAGGGGGACTGAAGTAATAAATAGATATGTAAATACATAGTAAGGGAATATATGTGCAAGGAATATAATAATGGATATAATACGAGAAAAAAAAGTATTGTATAAACACAGACTTTCAAGATTTATAGCATTTGAAGTTAATTAATAAGTGTACTTTTCTAAATGTAGTTATCTTTCCTTCAATTTTGATTAGCAAAATGCTTATGATAATAAAACATATGATCAGTGTGATATAAAAACAAAAGGAGGGATTCATAAGTTTCAAACTTAACAATTGATCTAGGAGCTATGCAATGACCTATGACTATGTTAAGCATAGAATGATATACACTTACATATGTGTGTGTGTGTATGTGTGTGTGTATATATATATATATATATACACAATGTGTGTGTGTGTGTGTATATATATATATATATATATATAACGGCTGGGGAAGCGGGGAACATGGCGGCCAGTTAGAGAGCTGGTCCGCGAGCTCTCCGTCGGACGCGAGGTGAGGCGTTGTGACGCTGCAGCGCCAGCCTCAGGGAGAGAGTCTGGATCGAGGAAACGGAGTGTGCGAGTGAGGAGCTGCAAGGAGTTCTCAAGCTGCACCTTTTTTCGGTCGGCCCTGGACGGGTCCTAAAAAAAAAAATACGGCGGGTGAGAAAGACGCGCCTGGGGAGACGCGCGCTCCGGCGAAGGTTGACGAGGAGCGGTGCTGGAAGCGTGCGTCGGACTCCAGCATATGGGCAGAGGCTGCGATGGGTGTGCTCTGTGGGAGACGCTATACCTCTCGCTGCTCTCTTCGTGGAGCATTACCAGAAACTCCTGGGCTTTCTCTCAGGAAAAACCCGGGTGGAATTTGGAGGAGAGGAGTTGGAGCCTGCACAAGAGCGTCACAGTGCATGTCGCCGTTCAAGCGTCGCCCCAGGGGCGCCCGGGCAGAGTTCGGTGAGTTGCAGAGCGTAAAGAAAGGTAAGCCTGGCCCCCTGGGGGCGAGTATTACTCCCCATTTACTAGCAACGGCTACAAACAAAAACAGAGGTGAAAGTGGATTTGAGACTTGCAGCAAAGGTGGTGAGAGGAGGGGGGCTGAACCTAAAGAACTACCCCTGGAGGATTCGAAAAAAATTTCAAAGGAGGGTAGGGCTGGTCCTGCGGGGAAAAGTGAGTTTTTGATTACTAGATACTTTCAGAATACAACCCTTCTCCCGCAGGGCACGGCTGACGTTCGATTTTCTTTAGGTGGTCTGGGGTCAACACAACAACTTAGGGGCCCTCATAGTAATATGCTAGACCAGCCAGCTGAGGACCCAGTAGGACAAATGGAGGCCTCTTCTCCCACACCAACTTTGGCAGAGGTAGAGTTTACTCCCTCAGTTGTTTCTGCGACTAATAGCTCAGACGTGCAGGATTTGCTAATTTCTCTCACTAAAGAGATTAGGGAGAAGTTCGAGATCTCAGAAAACAATCAAGTTAAAATTCGGGAAGCCTGTGAAGTGTTGGAGAGTAAAATTAATTTATTAACTGGTAGGTTGGGTAAGCTGGAAGCTGTGCTGGAGGCCCAGGAGGAGCGGTTGTTGGTGCATACTAAGGATATCTCACAGCTAAAACTTGGAGAAAAAATGTTGCAGGATAAGTTGGAGTTGTTGGAGAACAATATGAGAAAAAACAATATTAGGCTGCTGGGAGTTCCTGAGGGCTTGGAAGGGGAGGATATTAAAGGGTATGTGATTTCACTGATCAGGGAGGCTATTCCGAGCTTAGCTTCTTTGAATTTGGAAGAGGATATCCAAAGAGTCCATCGGGATCCATTTAGGAAGAACACCGGAAGGAAAAACCCCAGGAGGATTTTGATAAACTTTGCTACATATACAATTAAGGAGAAAATCCTGTCCGAAGCCCTTAAAGCCGGAACTTTCTATAAAGGAGATTGGTCTTTTCGTGTGAGATCGGATGTGTCTAGAGCGACGTTGGATAGGCAGTGGGAATTGGGGAACTTCATGCAAGAGCTTCGATCTCTTGGGGCCACGGTACAGTTAAGGTTTCCGGCTGCTTTACGTATCATGTGGAGAAATTAAATGCACAATATGAGAGATCCGGGGGAGGTTAGGGCTTTTATAGAGCAAAGTAAGGCGTCTCAGTAGGAAATGGGAAATGATGTCCGACGGAGAGCTCAAATAAGGATAGCATGATGGTTATCCTAAAAGAAGCAGGGAGGGTTCCCCTGGGGTGGGGTTTTGGTTGGGTGGTGGTTTGGTGGGTGAAGGGGTGGCTTTGCACTGGGTGTAGGGGCATGTGGGTACAGAAAGATAAAAATAAGAGAGTCCTCATAATCTGTTTAGATAGGGGGGGGGGATAGTGTTCAGATTTATTTTTTTGAAAATGGCTAAGTACCGAAGATCACAGTTAAAGATTCTCTCATGGAATGTTAATGGTTTAAGGGTGATGCATAGAAGGAGGAAGATTTTTGAGTATCTAAGATTGGCCGAGGAAGAGATAATTATACTGCAGGAAACTCAGTTACAACGAGAGGAGTGGGGAAAATTGGCTTAAACGAATGAAATGGGTGTTATATAGTACGTGCTCTACTCAATCATGTGTAGTCAAAGGTGTGGCAATTTTGTTTAAAAAGTCTATAAGGTTTAAGGTAGGTAATGTGCAAGTAGATTCCAGGGGTAGATGGGTAGTGGTGGAAGTGTGTGTATATGGATACTGGGTCACAGTGGCAGGTTATTATGGCCCAAATTTAGATGATCCAACACCATTCCAAGAATTATATAATATTCTACTCTTAGCTATGTATCCGGTTGTTAGAAATGGGGTTTTTGGTTGGCAGTCAGGTTACCCCCTGTCCAAACAAAAGCCCTCACTCTAGTCAGGGTAAGTCACACACAATCCAAGATTATCCTGTGCCCACCCTCTGGTAGCTTGGCACGAGCAGTCAGGCTTAACTTAGAAGGCAATGTGTAAAGTATTTGTGCAATAAATCATACAATACCACCATATAGCACCACAGAAATACACCACACAGTATTTAGAAAAAATATATAATATTTATCAGGATAATTGTAGGTCAAAACAAATAAAGTTGCAATGTGAATTTGTAGAGATATCACTGAAAAGTGATATAAAGTGTCTTAAATCTTTAAAAAGCAAGCAAAGTCTCTTTCAAGCACAAAGTACCTGGTTTGGAGTGGAAAATCTCCTCAGAGGGCCACAGAAGAAGAGATACGTGGAAAAAGGGTGTGTGCGTCGATTTCTCCCCAGCACACACGGACTTGCGTCGTTATTTTTCACGCGGGAAGTCGTGTGTCGTTTTCCGGCGCGCGGACAGTCTCTTTATGTGGATCGCGGGGATTACCAGATGTCCCGGGTCTGTGCGTGGATTTTCCTACTTGTTTTCCGGCTGCGCGTCGTTCTGCTGGGCTGCGCGTCGAAATTTCGATCTCACGGCAGGCGTCGCGTCGATTTCTCCTCTGGAGGTCGGGCGGCGTTGTCCTTGCGAAGCCGTGTGTCGAAGTTCTGGTCGTCCCGAAGGCGTCACGTCGATCAGCGTCGGTGTGTGGCGTTTTTCTCGCCGCGGAACAAGCTGTGCGTCGAAAATTTTGGCGCACGGAGCGTCCAAGTGAAAAAGAGAAGTCTTTTTGGTCCTGAGACTTCAGGGAACAGGAGGCAAGCTCTATCCAAGCCCTTGGAGAGCACTTTCACAGCCAGACAAGAGTTCAGCAAGGCAGCAGTCCTTTGTAGAAAGCAGACAGGTGAGTCCTTTGAGCAGCCAGGCAGTTCTTCTTGGCAGGATGTAGTTTCTGGTTCAGGTTTCTTCTCCAGCAAGTGTCTGATGAGGTAGGGCAGAGGCCCTGTTTTATACCCAAAGGTGCCTTTGAAGTGGGGGAGACTTCAAAGAGTGGCTAAGAAGTGCACCAGGTCCCCTTTCAGTTCAATCCTGTCTGCCAGGGTCCCAGTAGGGGGTGTGGCAGTCCTTTGTGTGAGAGCAGGCCCTCCACCCTCCCAGCCCAGGAAGACCCATTTAAAATGCACATGTATGCAAGTGAGGCTGAGTACCCTGTGTTTGGGGTGTGTCTGAGTGAATGCACAAGGAGCTGTCAACTAAGCCCAGCCAGACGTGGATTGTAAGGCACAGAAAGATTTAAGTGCAAAGAAATGCTCACTTTCTAAAAGTGGCATTTCTAGAATAGTAATATTAAATCCAACTTCACCAGTCAGCAGGATTTTATATTACCATTCTGGCCATACTAAATATGACCTTCCTACTCCTTTCAGATCAGCAGCTACCACTTCAATACGGTATGAGGGCAGCCCCAATGTTAGCCTATGAAGGGAGCAGGCCTCACAGTAGTGCAAAAACGAATTTAGGAGTTTTACACTACCAGGACATGTAAACTACACAGGTACATGTCCTGCCTTTCACCCACACAGCACCCTGCTCTAGGGGTTACCTAGGGCACACATTAGAGGTGACTTATATGTGGAGAAAGGGGAGGTTTAGGCTTGGCAAGTACTTTTAAATGCCAAGTCGAGGTGACAGTGAAACTGCACACACAGGCCTTGCAATGGCAGGCCTGAGACAAGGGAAAGGGGCTACTTAAGTGGGTGGCACAACCAGTGCTGCAGGCCCACTAGTAGCATTTAATCTACTGGCCCTATGCACATAGAGTGCACATTACTAGGGACTTATAAGTAAATTAATAGTCCAATCAGGTATGATTCAAGGTTACCATGTTTTAAGGGAGAGAGCATATGCACTTTAGCACTGGTTAGCAGTGGTAAAGTGCGCAGAGTCTAAAAGCCAGCAAAAACAGTGTCCAAAAAGTGGAGGGAGGCAGGCAAAAAGTTAGGGGTGACCACCCTAAGGCTGTCAGGTCTAACACCGGTGGTGTTAGGAGGCGATTTCAATATACTGTTGGATCCTGCTCTAGATAAATGCACCCCTCGGGGTACTGTTAACTCATCTAAAACTCGGTCACAGGTGAAGCAGGCTATGCTAGATTTAGGATTGGTAGACATCTGGCATTGGAAAGGGGGTGAAGGATCTAGATATACATTCTATAATAAAAATATGGTCATAAATCTAGAATAGATTTCTTCTTAATACATAAGAGCTTGTGTACAGATGTGATAAAAGTAGCTCATATACCAGCACGCCTCTCGGATCATTCAGCTTTAAAGTTACATCTGGGTATTAAGGTGGAGAATCCTGGTCCTAGGTGCACAATAAATCGCTCTTTATTTTTAGATGATTCAATAGTGGAGGTGCTAAAGAAAGATACAAGAGAGTATTTTGATTTGAATCGTGGATCAGCAAGTTTATGGTGTGTATGGGATGCTTATAAGGCATATATTAGAGGGAAACTTATTAGTTTGGCAGTCTATAGGCGTCGAGAAGAAAAGGAGAAGTTGGGAAGTATTGAAACATCTATAAATGCCTTACAGGTATTAATGCACAATGCACGAAGAGAAGGGAAGGAGGGGCAACTAGAGGAATTGGTGCGTCAAGAGGAAAAAGTACGTCTGGAGTTAGATTTTGTTTTCTGGAGAATCATAATAGATTAAAGTGGGAAAGTAGCCGATACGCGCACTATGAATATGGGGAAGGGTGCAGCAAACTGTTAGCTTGGAAGGTCAAGTCAGATTATTCAAATAGGTACATTTCATCGATCAAATTGGACACTGCAAGTCAGCCTTGTGTGGAGCAGTCAGAAATAGAGAAAGCCTTTGTGGCGTTTTTTCAAGAAATATATACGGAGAATCTTGAAAACTCAGAGGAGAAGATCAGAGCATTTTTGAAAGAAGCCCATCTTCCTGTTTTGGATGACTCGGCAAGGCAGTTACTTGGTAGTGAGATAAGCGGGGGAGAGCTTGTTGAAGTTATAAAAGCTTTGAAGAAAGGGAAGGCAGATGGGCCTGATAGTCTACCAAATGAGTTATATAAGGTACTGGGGGAGGAACTTATACCAATTTTACTGGAATTATTTAATTCTATGCTTCTAGAGGGGGCACAGGTACCTAAATCATGGAACGAAGCTATAATTTGTTTATTGTTAAAACCAGGCAAGGATTCAATGTTATGTTCATCGTATAGACCTATTTCATTACTAAATTCAGATTATAAGCTGTATACAGGGATCCTTTCCAGAAGATTAGGGAAAGTTATAGGTAACTTGGTTCACCCAGATCAGAAGGGTTTTATGAAAGGTAGACCGCTTTATGAGTTAACCCATGATTTACTCGCCGCAGTAGATTTGGAGTCACAGGAAAAGGCTCCCTTGGCGGTTTTGACTTTCGATGCAGCCAAAGCATTTGATCGTGTTAACTGGCTCTTTTTGCAGGTTGTGATGGATTCAGGTGGACTAGGAATTTCTTTTATCAGGGCTATTAGGGAACTGTATAGACACCCAGCGGCGAGAATCTTGGTTAACGGTTTGTTGTCTCAAGAATTTAAGATTGGTCGAGATACTCAACAGGGTTGTCCTTTGTCACCTTTGCTTTTTAATTTATACATTGAACCTTTGGCAATTTTGTTACGGGCCTGCAGGGATATCCCCCCTTTTTGGAGTGGGGGTTGGGAAAAGAAAGTAGCATTATACGCGGACGATCTGATGCTGTATACTAGTGATGTGGCTGGCTTCCTACTTATTATTAATACATTGATGGAGCAGTTCGGTGGAATTTCAGGTTATAGTATAAATACAGAGAAGATGGAAATTATGTGTTGGAATATGGTCTATGTTTCTCTGTTAGTTAAACAGGAGATTAAATATTTGGGAATCCAGTTTACGGCTGATCTTAGTGATGTGGCCAGGGTTAATTTTGACAGAACTTACATGGAAACTAAAAAACTTCTAAAGGCACGGGCCGCTCTTCCCCTTTCTATAATTGGTAGATCTAATATTTTAAAAATGTGCATTCTTCCAAAGTTTACTTTCTTATTTAATACTATTCCTTTGGAGTTCAAGTCGGGCTGGCTTCAAAAACTACAGGGGGACTTATCTACATTTGTTTGGGCTTCTAAGGGAGTAAGGATATAATGGAAGAAGCTATGTAGAAAGGAGGAGTGGGGGGGCATAGCATCTCCAGATTTTTATAGGTACTATCTGGCTTTTCAACTAAAGAATATTAGAGTGTTATTGAATAAGAAGTCAGATTATTCGCCGGTCTGGAGAGCCTTGACGGCGCATCTTGCGGAAGGAGCTGATAATTTTCTATATAAATTTGGGCATCCAAAGTTTTTTAAGAAGGTTCGCTTGAAGATCCCCAGACATGCCTGTAACGTCTGGATGCAATTTCGAAAGGTGTTAGTGATAGCTTATTATTGCAGCTCTGCTCCCATTTGGGATTCACCAGGTACTCCTGATTGTCTTATGGATAAGTTATCAATTCCACTGAGAGTTAATGGTGTGGTAAAATGGGGTCAGATTATGGAAGATTCCGAATTAATATCTTGGTCAACACTCCAGGAGTGTACAGGTGAGACAATTTCCAAGTTAAAGTATCTCCAATTATCTAGCTTGGTTAAGTCTCGCCAAGTAGGAGAAATAGGGAGGAGTTCTTGGGAGGGGAAACTAAATCAGACTTTTATTAAGAAGGAGATTGCCGTTTGGTATCATGTGCAGTTGGAATTAGTAGATGTTTTTTCTCTCCCTGTGTTGAAATGGGGGAAGATTTTTCCTACTCTAGAAATTACCTCACTATGGCAAAAGTCATGTTCTGAGTTGTGGTGTACTATTAAATCGGCGGCATTGAAGAAGAACCATCTGTTTACGTTAAATAGGGTATATTGGTCACTAGCTAGATTAACGGCTATTGGGAAAGTTAACAAAAATTGTCCACGGTGTGGGGATGTTAATGCAGATGATGTTCATATGTTTTGGCAATGTCCAAGTTTGAGTAAGTATTGGGAGGATATAGGAAGTATTCTTAGAGTAATCTTTGGTGATAACTTAAGAATAAATCTTCTTATGGTAATGTTTGGGGTATGCGATCCAGATCTAAAGGTTCAGAAAGTGACTGTGCAGCAAGAGCATTTGTTGTTTGTATTAATGCTTTTGGCTAGACGGGAAATATGTTGTGAATGGGTGAACTCATTACCTCCCTTTGTTCAGGACTGGCAATCATCAGTAAAACGGTTATGTAATATGGAACAATTTGGCCCTCTTAGTAGAAGAGACAATTTTTGGGAGGATCGGGAAAATGCTTACCAGTAGTAAATAAGTTTGGAGTATGTTTAGATGTTTAATTTTTTTGTTTTCTTTTGTTTCCTCCTCTTAAAAGTTAAGTCCAATGATTAAAACTCCCTCCACCTAAATGGGTGTCGCTTTGGTATGACCACAGCCTGAGTAAAACAGTAAGATGTGGCCGATGGCAGTCGGGGGAAAATTGGTGCGTGTAAGACAGGTGGTGTGGCCCAGTGGTACTGTGGGCTTCGCTCTTGGATGCATACATCAAAGGCCTTTTTGGCTCTTTTTCTTTTCTCTCTCTACCAAAGCGAGGGTGGTGGAATGAGGACAAAAAAAAAATATATATATATATATATATATATACACACACACACACGTGTATATACATGCATCTGCACACACACACGCACATATATTGGTCCCAAAAGTCCAAATAAGGAGCGCTTACTTTGTCGGTGCCCACACCAGGGAAGGACCTTTCCCTTAAATTAATCTTCACACCAGCTTGACACTTATGTCAATGACGCGGCACTCACAGGATTGCACAAATCTTCACCATGATCAAGACCGTGAAGGTCGAAACGCGTTGGTGTTGGTTTGTGTGGGATCATTTTATATATTAAATGAAGATTTGTGCAATCCTGTGAGTGCCGCGTCTTTGACATAAGTGTCAAGCTGGTGTGAAGATATATAAACCAAAAAGGGAGCACCCTGCCTCACACTCCAGCATGCAGTCAGCCCCAGTGCATCATGGTAAATGCAGTACAAGTTCGTTTTTCATTCGTAAAGTAAACTAAAGTTTTTCACCTTAGTAGGTGCAACAAGTGCTGTAAATCTCTGGACACGTGTTTCTGGGTAAGCCCGTCAGCAGAGAGCAGCTTTGTCTGTGGGGTTGCTGGAAATGCTGCCAAAAGTCCTCCCAGCTTTGTATGTCACTCACTGGCATGCAGGTGCTTCAACCAGAGCTCGTCAGCTCGTTGGCTCAAGGGAACCTTCTTAAACAGAATTTGACATCTGCATGTTTCAGTGACTGGCAATATATTTCTAAAGAAAAAGGTTTTTTGTTTTGCTAATAACTGTTTGATGAATCTTCATGAAAGTTTCCAAGAAAAAATGTCTCTCACTTCAGCGTCTGTCTGGAATGTTTCAGGGTGATCCATTAAGTGGGGGCCTAGAAAAAGGGGGTGTCCCAAAATGCTTTTTCCCCATGCATATTTCCATAGGGAATTTGAACAGTAATAGTGCCCGAACCACTGGACAAAATGGCACCAAATAAGACAGAAAGGTAGCTCTTGGTCCAGAAAGCAACCTTTTTGTTATTTGATGTAAATCTGTTCAGTAGTTTTTGAGGAAATAAAGAAAATCCAAATGTGTATGTATTGGCATGCGAAGGCTCCGCGAACCCTCCCGATCTTGTTCTGAGATTTGATTGGCTGTCAACATCTCAACAAGGAAGTGTTGGCAGCAATGTTGGGACTCTGCTTCAGCCGAGCCCTAGTGAATACGATTAAAAAGCAGAAAAGAGGGCAAATTAGGGGCATCCTTGCCCCTTAGCTCTGGTGCTGAGGTCTCAGAGGGAACCCCCAAGAGCAAAAAGCAATTAAATAAAACATTTTTGGCCCTAGTCACGGAAGATCCACGGATTCGCAGACTTGAAATCAAATGCGGAAGGGGGGACCCACAGCCCTGGGGACCACCGCCTCCCTGGGGCACAATTTCTAATTGAATGCAGGGGGCCTGCATGCTCCCCACAGCCCCAGGGATCAGCTGGTACTTGAATTTATGGAGTGCAGCACGTTCTTGATAACTTATATATACGTGTGAAGTTGCGCTCTGACTCCAGTACTGGTAATGAGCACAGTTTAATCTGACCACATTGTAATGGGTGTGTGTGTGTGTGTATATATGTGTGTGTGTGTGTGTGTGTGTGTGTGTGTGTATATATATATATATATATATATATATGTGTGTGTATATATATATATATATATATACACACATCTATATATTATATGAAAAAAACATTGGTTTTGGGGACATTAGTTAGACTCAGATTTCACTCGTACAAAACCATTGAAATCCAGCATTTATAGTTAGTTACTTCAAGAAACTATAACTTGCGGCCTAAGGTAACTATAACTCACACCCTCGCCGTGCACTAATTACCCCGGATATTACAGCACTCATAACAACTCTTATAACATCAATAAAAATATCAGTGGAACATTAGAAGTGAAATTATTTAAGAAAAACTGTGCACAACAGTAACACATGTTATAGTTACCTTAGGGCGCAAGTTATAGTTACTTGAAATAACTCTAACTATAACTGGTGGATTTCAATGGTTTTGTGTGAGGGAAATCTGAGCCTAACTAGAACGTCCCTATAACCTATGTTTTTTTTTCAGTGAATTTCTAAGGTTTTTTTAAATTTTACTTCCTAACATCCCTGTTAACTGTTTTTTTTTTTCCAATTCATTTCTATGTTTTTTTAATGCTATTTCCTAAGTATAATGTGCCTGCAACTGTGGTGTGTGAGGGGGAAGGGTGAGTGGGTGTGTGATTGATCGTATGGGTGTATGTGTGTGAGTGAGTGTGGGGTGTGTGTGTGTGAGTGTTTGTGTGACTGGCTGTGTGGGTGTGTGAAAGCTGAGTGGGTGTGTGCATGGCTTTGAGGATCTGTGGGTGTGTGAGTGGTTGTGTGTGTGTGTGCAAGTGGGTGTGTGAAACCTGTGTGTGTCTGCGAGTGGGCATGTGATGGGTTTTGAGGGACTTGAGTGGCTGCATAGATATGTGGGTGGGTGTGTGGCTATACAAGTGGGTATGTGGGAGTGTAAGTGGGTGTGTGAGTGGTATGTGGGGCTGTAAGTGGGTGTGTGTGTAAATGAGTATGTGAGTGGGTGTGTGGATCTCTGAGTGAGTGTATGTTTTATTTTAATTGTAGCCTGGATCCCTGAATCCTCCCCTAATCCGTGAGGATCTTGGGAGGTTCGGGGAAGGATCCAGGGAGGACAAATGGCTCCTTGCGTGGTAAAAAAAAGTTTTGGGGACAATTTCTTGCCCATGAGGTTTCCCTAACAGACCCCTCCATTAGTCCCATGTGGTCAGGGTACCTCTACCCCGACCCCTTCTATCACTTATATTTATTTTACCTGCTGGGAACCAAGTCCGGATGAACAAAATGGTGGGCGCAACTTTCCTTTCAGGTTGCGGCCAACTAATAATGACATTGCTGTTGGCGTGTGGATTTGTGAATTCGAGGAGGATCCGTGTCCTAATATATACAATTTTTTTTTTTTTCTTCTCAAAAACTGCTTAACAGATTACACCAAATCACAAAACGATTGCTTTGTGGACTAAGAGCTAGCTTGCTGACAAATTTGGTGTGAATCCGGCCAGCGGTTCAGCCACTATTCCTGTTCAAATTCCCTATGGAAATTGACATGGAGAAAACATGTTTTAGGACTCTCCTTTTTCTCGGCCCCACTTGATAGATCACTCTGAAACGTTCCAGACAGCAGCTGACATGAGCGTCGTATTTTGGAAAATTTTGTTAACATTCGTCAACCAGCGCCAAAGATCCAGGCAAGTAAAAACTGCTTTTTGTTCTACAAACAAGGTCCCAGCTATAACTTCCTAGTGGCGATCACCACTAGGTAATATATAATATATTAGGAATCCCGATTCAAGCATCCCCCTTTTTTTTCATACCCTTTCTTCACCTTTCTCCCCCCCCCCGAACACTCAATTTATCCTTACCTCCCTTTTATCTCTATCCACCCCAAACCCTAAAATTACCCTTACCTGTGGGAAACTGGCACCCTTTTGCAGTATCCCCCACATTTTGCCTTGTTTCTGAATGCAACTTGGACTAGAGTGCACTGGGATCCTGCTCACCTGCTCCCCAGTGCCATTGCCAGTGTTCTTTCCCTAAAATGTAAAACATATTGATACAATTGGCAACACCTTTAGCTGCCACTCTATCCCTAGTAAATGGTAGTTAGGTACCCAGAGCATGAGGTACTAAGGGTATGCCCCTGAGGGCAGCATTGCAGATTGTGTCACCCTCAGGGACCATGCATTCAAGTGTACCTATGACTGCCATTGTAGGCTGAGTGTCCTGGTGCAATCCTAAAATGCAAAATTGAATTGGCACACATCCTATTTGACCTGTCCACTAAACCCTACATGCAATATAGGTAAGCCATCCCTCTGGCAGGCCTTCCAGTCCTAAGGCAGGGTGCACTATAATGCATGTGTGGGTATAGATGCATGAGCAATATGCCCCTACTGTGTCCTTGCCTAATCGGGGACATAGTAAGTGAACAGAGCAGCCATTTTAAATGCATGTGCAGGGCACTGGTCAGTATGAGTTTCACAACTACATGATGGCCACTCTGAACCCGTGGTTGTTTGGTATAAAAAAAAACCAGAACAATAAATCCAAATTATTGCCAATATTAGATTTGTGACAAAATACACCCACAAGCCACCTCAGAGGTGACCCCTGCAAAAGTTAACTAATCCTGGCATGGTTGCTGGTCGGTCACAACCAGCCTGCCACCACCAGACAAGATTCTGGAACCTTGGGGTGAGAGCCCTTGCTCTCTGGGTTCAGAAAACAAAGTGCTTCCTGGGCAGAGGTGTTACACCTCCTCTCCCAGGAATGTGTACTACCCTGTCAGTGAGTTTCAAAAGGCTTGCTGCCTCTGAAACTCGACCCCCAGCCATGCTGCTAGCCCCAGATGGCCACCCCCATTGCAAACCCCCCACTTTTGGCAGGAGCAATGGTGGGAAAATGCACAAAGGACAGGAGTGGCCACCCCCAGCTTGCACCTACCCTCAAGTTTTGCATGCAAAATGACCTCTCCATTTAATTTTCCTCCATCTTGCATGGTAGGAAAATAGCCTATCAGTACTGAGGAAGTGACCTCATAGTGGGTGTAGCCATCCTAAGGTAGATTACCTATTTGGCACTACTAGATACTCCATATACACCCACTAAATGCAATATTTAGTGGGCACCCCTTGACCTGCACATCAGATTCCAAGGACACAACAAGGCCTGCAATAAAGAAGACCCAAGGCTGGAGAACCACTTTCCTGCTGCACAAAGAAAAAGGCTCCAAATCCTTCCTGCTGCACCCAGGACTTGACAGACATCACTGAGGGGTTGCATAGATGTCGGATGGACTCTACAAAACCCCAGAGGGACTCCACCCTTCTGAAAATCATCAAAAATCTCCCTACAAAGTGAAGGAATCACTCCCTGCAACAAAGAAGCAAAAGACCAGTGAAGTCCAGTTCACTGACTGGCTGCTGACCAAGGAACCGGACACAGCAGCCAAACCCAATTGGCGCCTGACACACCTGGATGAACAATCCTGCAAGGGAGCCGATGTTTGTGGCACTGTGTCCTACAGTGGCTGAACCGTGTAATAGCCTGGGGTACTGGACACCCAATTTTGTACACCAAGAAGAAAAGTCTACTCCGGACTCTGAAAGGACCAGGAGGAAGCCCCAATTGAGCGACTTCAGGACATGTAAGAACCACTCCCCAGAGTGGCCCTGCTGACCTGAAGTGCACCCTCAACTGGACCTGCCTCCTGCTTTCAAGGGCGCCTTTTCGCACAGTTCCTGGCTCTGCACCCAGCGTCCCTGGGCCCAGCATCAGAGAACCACCTGTGCTCTAAGGGTCCCCACCCCTTATTAACAATACACTTGAAGACCACCTACCATACTCACCTTGAAGTCCGCCTGTGCATTGCTTTTCCAAGGGGTCCCCCACAGTGGTGCTGCACAGGCTTCAAAGACTTTTCAGCAGCTGCTCCTGTTGCAGCCAGGAGCTGCCCAAACTTCCCTGACTGGACCACAGGACATCTCGACCATCTCTACCAATCTCTCCTTTTATTTATAGGTAAACACATTGCCTGATTTTATATGCATTGTTAAAGGTTTCTCCCATTGATTTCTATGGTGCATAATTACACACAAAAAGACTATTTTTGCTAAACTTTGAAAAATCATAATTTAAAAAGTACTTACCTGATTTTGATGATCCTGGTCTTAAATTTTTTACCTCTGTAAACCATGGTGGGGTTGCTTGGACTCTCTGCACAGTGCACATCATTTTTGTACACTGTGTAGACAGTAAGCCTTCTACAATACCTCCCTTACTTCTACCCATCCCTACACCATTAGATTCCACCCACCAACCTTTACTAAACTGTAAAATCACCCTTCATTTCCTTTTACTACTACCATCCCTAAATCCTTAAACTATCATTACCTCTTTTTATCTCTCCCTGCAGCTTCACAACATTTTTTTTTCTTGAATAACATTTAAATGTGTTATTTAAAAAATACTTAGTGTACTGTAAATGTAAAAACCTATACCCTGTATCGGTGTGGTACTTGCCTGCATGATAAGGGTCATGCATAGTAACTGTAAAGGCTGTACACCCACAGGACACCAGCAGTGGATGTTGTCATAAGGAAGCGCAAGACAGTGTCATTTCAATATTGTAAGCAGGCGATTGAGCTTGTGACTTTCTTGCCTGTGAGCATTGAGTGATTGGAGAACCTCTTGAAGTGGCATTGTTCAGAATCTCTTTCTCCTAAGAGAAATAAACATGACTGAGCAGAGGGGTTGAATTATGTCCCCTTTTCCTTCGCCTCCAGCATTTCTATCTCGGTGCCATCTAAAGTCTATGATTTTACCATACAAAACGTGGACCGTGACTTCAGACGGTGGAAACATCTGTGCCTTCGTATTCCTATGGAGCAGACCAAGAAAACACAGATTAAGATGATGCGATATTAAGATGATGCGATATGCATTTCTTTCTCCTGACATTGTGCCTGGTGAAAGAGTAGTACAGAAACAAAACAAAAAATCTGAGACTGTCCGCTTACCCTGAGACACGAAATACAAACTATCACTATGTGCTCCATTCTAAACATCAACAACAATGTATCCTTCGACTTCACTTATTTGGAGAACTCAGTACCAGATAGAGCAAGCCTTAGCTGTATAATGCAAATTGTGAGATTTAAAATGTTCCTGCCTACACCTTTGCTCTAGTTGGTGTCTCTGCAACAAATGGATACAAAATGGGTGTTTAAAAAGCTTGATATTACATTTGCAATTTAAATGTGTGTATACATTTGATGCAAATCCAAATACAATTTCAGTTCTGTCTAGCATTTTATTGTCAAATCTACTCACTTCTGAGTGCTTAATTTGTTCCTATGTTTTCCGGTGTTAGCAGCAGCACTTATTTATGGCACTCTACCACATGGTTGTGCTGCTTCTATTTTTGAGCAGAGCTCACCAACTTGTTCATCATTTAAAAAAACAAAAGAGAGAGATAAAAGCAGCAGGTCCAGGTCATACTTTACAGCCTTGGGTGACCTGTGATAATCAAAATGTCACCCTTGTATTGGGCATTGATGGCAGAAACAGTGAGAAGTGCCAATCATGGTGCACACCTGAGAAATACCTCACACATGAGCCCTGGCACTTACATTTTAACATATTAAGCACTGGGTGTTCCATACTTTCTGTGCTGGGAACCCGCCCCTGGAGTAATCTACCAGGGAGTTTTCAGTCCATGTTTAACCATCTGGAGTTCACAACATCAATTGAAGAAAGTGCAAGGAGTAGCAGCAGTGACATCATACACCCTTTGACCTTTAATTTCACTCACATACACCTGCTTACACATAAACAGACTCACCTGCAAGCATGCACACAACATAAATTTAAATGCATTATTTTTTGTGCTTAGTTGTCAGGGAAGATCATATTCCAGCTAATTGTACCCCATTTTATAATACACTAATGGTGAATAATGAAAGAGTATTCACTATTCGCGTATAAATTGTTTTTTAAACAAAACAGAGTGAAGCCCCAACCCGCATAAGGACAGGCTGCCTCTGTTCCTGACACTGATTTTGCCACCCCTGAGGCCAAGAATTGCAAATGCAGTGGCAGGTGTCACAAGGTAGAATCCAGGGGTCGAACCTGCGAACCCTGGCGACCCTTAAATGACGTCCATGCTTCTGCATGTTTCTAAAGATCACACTCTTCATCAGTGCCCACCAACTTCTTTCTAACTGTATTCTTTTTTCTTCCTCGCTCTTGAATCTCTCGAGTGACCCTGAAGAATGCTAAAGAAAGGCATGCTGACCCACACAAAATTCTCAAATAAATGCATTGTTTCTAATTTGCTTTTGGTTTCGGCTTACTTTTGTCACGTACAATAAATCTGAATTTCAGTTTGAAACTTTAATTCTGCCAACTAATTGAGCTCCCAATGCGCCCCTGAGATATGGAAAATACAGCAGCCTTAACTGTCTTTTCATTGTACAGCAGGGAAAGTAACATCTGTTGACATTTCCGAATATTTTTCTAACATACTTCTGCCTGCAGTCAGCACATTCCTCAGCACCTTGGCGCTGCTGAGCTGTGCTGTGCTTGGCCTCTCCGTTCTCTACACTCTGGGTGAACCAAGGCCTGGGAATTCTTGCTCGTTGGACGGTAGGCTGATGGTGAACCGAGTCGGCGGAATGCTGAAACCCAAGGCAAGATTTGAGCATGTAACACCTAGGTTTAAATTACATTCATAAAACTTTCCTGTTATTTCTTTATTTTTTTCTTTTCTTTACAAGAACGGGAGTTGTAACGATCGAGCTATGTTTTCACAAAAGCTTGCAGAGGATTTGGGTAGAATTTGATCTGCTGGTTCTAATTTAGCCTGGGCTGGAGAGTGAGCAGAAAAGAATACGTTCAGTGGCGGGACTACACCTGCTCCGAGCAGATCTGAGCCCCTGTTTTCATATGCTTGCAGTGGGTAGAGTCAATTCACTTATTACGACATTATCATGGTTAGAGCTTAATTTTCAAACATTACAGCCTGGACGCACTGGGCAAGGTTTTTTCCCTTCTCTTTCTCAGCTGTGCCTTCTACAATACTGCCCTAACTCTAAGAAATATCAGGCTAAATGAACTGACAACGCATTACAGGCACATAAAAACAGGAGCTCTACTTTGCACTGAGGCTGCTCAACCCACCATGGCACGGCCCCTAGTCAGACACTCAACTTTTAATATGGGCGGGTATCGCTGAGGCCTCTTACCACCAAACACCACTCGCCTCCCCCGCGCCAGCTTAAATTAAACCTTAGATGCACTTCGCTTTGGGATTAGGGGTCGTAAACCCCCAGCTGTATTTTTATTGACAAAATATTGTTAATCATAATCAAATTTATATGCAGTAACCAAAATCATATTCACAAAGTATTTACAGAGTTCAAGGGATGCCTCGCCTTAACAGAGGCATTCCTGTCACTGACTAAACAGTTCCTTCCTGCGTACCCAATGTTGGTGGCTGTGAATGAGATCATGACTGTTTTCCTATTACCCCAAACCCTTCCCCTTCTTACGCTATGAATCCCATGGGTAGGATCTCCATCAGGGTGTTCTCATGCCTTCCAAACTGGATTGCTGAGAAGGGGCCCGCCTGCCTGCTACGATACCTACCTCTGGCGCCCGCCACTCTCAGACTCCAACCTCCCCAAGGTCCAGTGCTTGCTTCAGACCTTCTGCGCATGCGCTGGTGGTTGGCCCTAGGGGTCAGATGCCAGCGACCGCTTGCAACCCTTGTGCCCCTGTATGTCGTCCACACTTCCCAGCCAGCACCCCTTGGAGGGTCCAATTAGCCTGTCACCCAATTTTGTAATAAAAAGGTACCCGTTTATATTCCTAGTCATGATCTCATTGCCCGATGATGTGGCCTCTTACCCCACCCGAGACGAGGTCACATACGCTGAGATGGCTAGGCAAATATATTCTCTAAAAACATTTCATAGCTGAATCGCGAAAGATGGACTCTGTCCGATTACCCACACCTTAATGATACCAGCAACTCCTGCGTGCACCGGAGTCTTCGGGACCCTCAAACACTTGTCGCAAGCGTCTATAAAGAGTACAAAGAAAGCGAGGCATCAATGACATGAGCTCATAATATATGCAGTGTCACATTTCACTTGTAGCAATCTGACGACCACCTTCGAATTCTCTTAACCGCTGCTTCAGGGAATCCCATTGCCACAGCCACTGTGGCTGCCCATATCCTAAAGGAGTGAGTGCCAAAATCTGAGACATCCAAACCTGCTGCCAGAAGGGAGCACTTGAGCAACCATGAGAATTGATACCTAGTAAGTGGCATGCCGTCCACATGCACCAAAACTGCACCTGTCTCCCCTGGAGCGTATTGCGTTAGTAAGACCTCTAAGTTCCGTATAGGGCAACACGCGCGACCCAGGGCCTATGCAATTTTCGTCTTGATCTGCTTCAAAGCGGGGATCGGTGATCACCAGACACACAGCCCCTTTCAGCCAATGAATATCCACCAACTGCAGTTCCCCCGAGGTGTACCTTTTATTGTGCGCGACCAGTTCACCCAATCTAAAAAGAAGAAGTACAAACACGATCCAAAGCGACTTGCAAGGTCCCCAACTTTGCCACATCTATGAGCCTCCTAGAGTCCGGCTTAGAGCCCTGAATGCGCTGCCATCCCTTAAGGGCCCTTCTCACCAAAAATGATTTTGTACCGTTGGGCACCCCCCAATTGTGCAAAGAAAGAAATAGCAGTGGATCGATGCCTGGCACATGCAATTGACTTCCCCTCAGCCCTCAAAAATTCTAAAAAGGCCAAGATTGAAGCCTGATCCAAACATGTTGACGATTCCGCCCCACGCCTGAAATTAACATATGCTGCAAATACTCCCTGGTAAGCCTTCTGTGTTCTGGGTGCTAAGCTGGCTGCCACGAGGTCCGGTATTCCTTGGCACCAATTTGCCCCAGATGTTCTGGAAAGGGCGTTGGGAACTCCTCTACTCCAGGGATGTGAGACCTGAAAACGTGCATCTTAAAACGGAAGAGTGCGTCAGCAGCGTTATTCAACACACCAGGTACATGTTTAGCTCTGAAGGTCACATTCAACCTTAAACACAGTAATACTATCTCTTTCAGCAGTCTTAGGATCATCTTGCACCTAGCTGCTTGCTGGTTAATGGACACAACCACTGACATATTATCTGACCAGAAAATCACAAACTGATTCTGAAATTCCTCTGGCCAAATAGACAAAGCCACTAGAATTGGGAATCGTTCCAAGAAGCCAAGATTAGCAACCAGGCCCTCCTGGACCCAGTGTAAGGGCCATCTCTGAGCACACCATGCTGTACCAAGTATAGCCCCAAAGCCTTCGCTTCCGGCTGCATCTGTAAAAATGCCCAGTTCCTCATTGAACCTAGCCGGCTGGGTTACACTACCGTCCCATTAAAGTCACGTAGAAAGGTTTACCAAATCCTCATGACTTGTTTGACTTCGTTGGAAAGCCTGGTGCGATGATGCTTGACCTTCAACCCTGACATGGCCTGAGCAGTTGACTGAGAAAAGGGGCGCCCCATGGGTATGATTCACAGTGCACAGTCGATCAAGCACTGCAACTAATTAAGTGTCACCTTTTGTGCCCTCATACAAGACGGCAACGCATGTGAGAACGATACCACCTTCTCCCAAGGTAATCTAGACACACCTGCCACTGAATCGAACTCTATCCCTAGGAATTCAATCGTGGAACAGGGGCCCACCATCATTACTTCCGCAAGTGGAACCCTAAACTCCCCCATGAGTTTTCTAAAGCCATCCAACACATCGATTAGATCCAGTGGGACCCAGGAAGAGGAAATCATCCAAATAGTGTAAAACCCACCTATGTCGCACAGTTCTTTTTATGGTCACTGGGGCCCCCTGGTCCAGTCGGCGAGTGCGAGAAAGACACGTTCGCGAACCGCGTCTGCCTTATTAAGGCCGGGTCCATGACATCACAGTTGTGCACTACCCCGGAAGCACAAACAGTGCCTGCCACTCCCCGACCCCCACGTTCCTCGGTCCAGCGCCGCCACAATAAGCGGGGCCCCCCTGATTGTTGTGGCCCGTGCATTCTCACATACTCATTCCGAACTAGGCCCAAGTTCTAAAGTCTGCCTCACACTTTTTATGGGTTGTTTTTGCAAACAAGGGCAGAAGGAAACGGCCAGGTAACGCCTTCGGATATTAAGATTTGTTTGACAATTCACTGGCCTCTAATTAGAGGAGTGGTTCTGAAACTAGGGTTGTGCGAGGTGCTGCAGTGCCCCGCCATATGAAAGAAGATTCAGAAAAACTGGACCTAAGGTTGCATATTACTAATTCTCTGTACAAAAAAAATGTACACTGCCAGGAATATTTAGACCTTAAACAAAGAAGAACAATTACTAACAAACTACTGCTGTTGTGTATTGGTGCTGTGTACGTTTGTCTGTGAGAGGCATGCAACCATTTTGTATCCAGAAACACCCCACCACTGCACAGGGGAGCGAAAACAGAGAAAGGTATTTCAAAGCTTTCTTAATGCTCAGACATTTAACAAACCTTGGCAACGCCAAAAAGTCTAGCCTATGCCAGAGCTATTGGCTTTGCCAATGTGTGCTAGACATGCTGTACACCTGCATTCACTGCTCTTCTGCATGGCCAAAAGGTAGTGGTGCAGAAAAGAGTGGAATGGAGTGTCATAGAGTGAAATGGCGAAGAGGGGAGTAGAGTGTTGTAGAGAGGCGTGGCAGAGATTGTGGTGTACTGGAATGGTATAGTGTGGATTTGCATAGAGTGTGATGTATCTAGATTTTAGTGCTGTTCCTCATGACACAAAAGTAATCAATATGTGACAGTTTATTCCTTATGTTAAAGTACTAATGGTTGCAATATAAAAATTGCACTGACACATTTTATTATTGCTCATTCTTTACAATGTAGAGGTCACCGTAGGTGGTAGTTGAATTAAATCAAAGGTTAGAAAGATTAAACTGATGTTACAATGTAATTTAGACTCTAGATCAGTAGAATGTATTGGATCAATATTGAATTTCAAATGATTGATTTAAAAAATGTGTGCAAAAGTGGAAGAAATGTAGTTCCCCATAATACTTAATAAAATGCGTTGTTTTTTTCCCATTTGAAGTGAATTTAACACACCTATTAATAGAGTATTAATGTTGAAATCTTAAGTTTGCATATTCAATGTGTTTTATTGAAGCATATTAATTAAATGTATTGCCGTAATTCTCCTGCATCAGCTTCAGTGAGGCCTGTTAAGCTTGTATTTCGTGAATGTACAGGAAATGCTGATTCATTCCTTTATATTAGCATTCTTTAAGACTGTTTCCACGAGAAGACAAGCTTTCGATAATAGATCCCTATTGTTTTAGATGTGCAATAGTATCCTTGACTGTAGTACATTGTGGAACAAGAACTGCTAGTGTACACAATGGTTTAAATTTTAAGCGGAGTCACACAGATGAAAGATGTTTCCATGGCAGACCTGGGAAGATTCATGGATTTTAAAGTTTGGAGGTTTGTGATGGATTTCCATCGGATGGTGCCCCTGCAATGTAAAGTGGACTGCTACCTTTGGCAAATCAGAATGCTGTATGAACTTAAATATGCTGATGACCATTTGGACTTTGGTCAGATGCCTTCTACATTTTTCAGATTCTCCAGACCCCTGCTGATGTAGAATCCCCATATGCTGTGCTCTTTGGAAAGGTGTCTTTCTCTCTGCCTTTGTCTCTTTGAGATGCCCCTTTTAGACTTAGAAACCTTTCTTCTAATCCCCTTCAGAAGACTCTTGATCAAGCTTCTGACATGCTGGCGCTTTCCCTTTTTACATATCTTTTGTCCACCTTTGATAATAACTTGCGGTCCAAGGTTATCTTTTTCCAAATTAATTTTCCCCGTTTTTATACTTTTTGTCCTTTGCCTCCATGTCTTTCGCCTCACATGTTTTTCCCTGGGTGGCCACTTTAAGGTTTCCTCTCTGCGCAGGTAAATTACGACTCTGCTTAAATGAATTGACTGATGATTGCTAATCCTGAGCAATGATTCATTTCTGTATCTCAGATATTTTTGTTGATGATATGTATTATTCTTCTTGAATGCTTTGTTTTCTTAATGTTAGTTTGCTTGAACTTTTTTCGCCTCCTTGGGCAACCCTTGGCGATTATTTATCTTTAGCACCTGGACTTGTGAATTGTCTACATGACTTGAAGCTTGAGTTTGTAATAAATCCCCTTAACTCTGTTCCTAACTGGAGTTTTCCTTCTGTGGCCACAATGGTTATGGTGTGTAACTTAATTGGGTTTGTACTGAAATGGTGTTAGTGGTTCTAGCACACTCTGTCGCAGGGTCCAAAGATCCATCCACCTCAAAGGGCATTGATTATTGAAGGATGAAAATGCTCCAGCAAGTGGCTTACACTGAAGTGGCATAGATTAGAGTGGACTGGTGCGGAGTGCATTGGCATAGAGTGTTTCAGAGAATAGTGGCGTAGAGTGCAGTGGCATTGAATTCAGCGGTGTACAATGCAGCGTCACAGAGGGGAGCGGGGCATAGGAGACTGGTGCAGATTGGAGTAGAATGTCATAGAGTGAAATGGTTTAGAGAGATGCAGAGTGGGGTGGTGTACATTTGAGTGGTGTAAAGTGATGCAGAGTGGAGTGACGTAGAATTTGAGTGATGCAGAGGGCATTGGTGCAAAATAGCCGAGTGGTATAGAGTGCTGTGGCATAGACAGAGTTAAGTTGTATAGAGTGCAGTTAGGCGGATAGACTGGCGCAGAGTAAAGTGGCATAGAGTGGTGCAGAGTGGACTGTAGTGCCATAGAGTGCAGTGGCATTGATTGGAGTAGTGTGGAGTGGACTAGTGTAGAGTAGCAGTGACAAAAAAGTGCAGCATTGCAGAGTAGAATGTCAGACTGCAGTGGAGAAGAGTGCAGTAGAGTGGCATAGATAGCAGTGGCATAGGGTACAGTGATGCAGAGTAGAGTGCAGTGACAGAGTGCAGTTGTAGAGAGTACATTGGCATAGAGAGCAGTGGTTAAGAGTAAACTGTAGTGGCAAAGAGAGAAGTTGTACAGAGTAGAATAGAGTGACATATAGTGCGGTGGCATAGAGAAGATTGTTTTAAAGCAGAGTAAACTGGGGTAGAGTTGAATGGTGCAGGGTAGAGTACAGTTGCATGGAGTGTAATGGAGGAAAGTGATGTAGATTTCAGTAGCATAGAGTGCAGTGGTGCAGAGTAGATTAGAGTGCCGTACAGTGGATTGACATAGAGTGCAAGGGCATAAAGTGCAGTGTTGCAGTGTTGTAGAGTACAGCTGCATGGAGTGGGGTTGTGCAGAGTAAATTGGTGTGGCATAGACTGGAGTGGTGTAGAGTAGTGGTGTAGAGTAGAATGGCAAAGAGTGCATTGGTATAGAGTAGAGTGGTACAGGTTAAGGTAGAGAGGCTTAGCGTGAAGTGGCATTGAGTGCAGTAGCATAGAGTGGAATGGTGCAGAGTGCAGTAGTGCGGAGTGGTACATATTAGAGTGGAGCAGTGCTTAATTTGTGCCTGTTGTTTCCGGTGCTGAGCACCAGCACTTATTTTTGAGGGCCTGGGCTTGTTTTTCTGCCTCAAGCATTTGCTACGAGCAAAAGACACATATTGGAAAGACGGATGAAGGAAAAATGAAAAAGGGTCACAAAGGGAGAAAGTAGAAAGCTGCTAGAGTGAGCTGAAGGGGCAGGGAGTGGCTTTAGGATTGAAAAGGCCCGAGATGGCTTCAGGATTACGCTCCCTCAGTATTCCGTGTTTGCACATTTAGTTGCAGCCGCCACATGTTTAAGAGGAAGGCTTTGGGCACCGGCACGTCTTTATTTACAAATTAAGCACTGGAGTAGAGTAGTGTAGAGTGGAGTATTCATAGTTTGGTAGCACATTGCCATTACAGATCACACATTTTCAATTGAAATGTAAATCTTAATTTTGCTCTGTTATGTAAACACACATTTATTTAGAAAGGTCAAAATGAACCAAGGTACATTGGTGTGGTTTGTTTGAAGTACACAAACTTAAACCCACTCTCTTTATACTATTCTTTCTTAGACATTCTTTTTCAGTGGAAACTGACAATTACCGATCAATCACTAAAGGGTTTTTGATAACTTCACCATTTTTACATCACTATAGGTCCACTTAATTGTACACTTTCTATATAATATATAGTGCACCATGGTACTTTCTGATATTTCAGTAGATGTTTAACTGTGCTGCTGGTATTTTCCCTGAGGTTATTGGATCGGTGCAGTATGTGCATGGATCCATCCAACTATTTTGTCATTTAGAATAATGACCAGTGCTCACATTCTGTTCAGTAGAATCATCTGCGCTACGTATTACAATTAAGACAACCTACTTACTCTGCAGTGCATAGGGTGTGGGAATACATAGTGCCTCTGAAACTCAGCACAATTGTATGTGCTAAAAAAAAGAAAATTAATAATGTCTTATGTGATAGTAGTGAGATGAAAATATCATTAAAATGATACTATTTGACATGAAGGTTAGTCGCATGTGTTAGGTATATAAAAAACGGTACTTGGTAATTGATACTTGGTAATGATGGCTGGTAACACTAGCAATTGAACATGTATTTTTACATCTAGCTATTAAAACAATAGGTTGTCAAGGACATATCTACTCAACAGATCACAAATCTGGGAACCTAGCAAGGACAGCTCAGCCTTTTGTCCTTTTGAGATCAACACGACCATTGCATTTGGTAATAGTAATGCATATTATTTACAGTGTACATTAACAGCAAGATCACATCTTTAAGAGCTACATAAAATCACTTATTTTAAGTCCTTCAATATTGTACTTCTAAGCTGACTAGGGGAGATAGGTTGCCCAGGTTTGTAAAAGGCCGGCCTAGTTCAGCTGTTCTTCTAATTAAAGGATCCGAAACCTTCATCCCCCTCACTAATACAGTTGCCACCTCTGGCTAAGGTGCAACAAATAAGTCAGTGAGATTTAAGTCTGATAATTACTTTGTAGAATAGCCAGCAGTGACTGATTGGGTGGTGCTTTTGATTTGGCACACTGAGATTAAAAAATGAACTGAAATGCAAGCAGCATTCCTATCAAAATGTTTTAATGTGGCTTTTGTTATAGATGAATAAAGCTTTCTAAACTCAAAACAAAGAACAGAAGAATGAGTGAATATATCTAGGTTAGCAATAAAACATCTTTCTGCGTTTTGAGTATCATTGGGAGAGAATTTAAAGTGACCCATTGAACTATCAAAAACATAACAATGAAGGGGCCTTGGTATTATTGGGAATCTAGGGCCATATGTACGAACACATTTTCCCATTGACACAGAATGGGAAAAACCCTTTGCTACATCTGGCCCCTAGTGCTTAGCCAAGTTAAGCCGGCATGTCAGAAGTCCTTGTGAGTCCTAGGACCTAGACGTAATTGTATTTTGTTTTTGTTTTTTAGGTGGCATACACACCTATTTCTAAGGGTTAAAGGGGAAAAAGAGAATATGTTGTTTGGCACCATCTAATGGGCTTACGGCATAAATTGCTTAATTTTTATTGAAGAGGGCAAGCTTGATTGCAGTCAAGAAGCTTTACACTTGAAACTCAAAACTCAGAACATTGAATTAATTCTAATATCTCTACAATGCAGTCCACCATCAATACAATACTAGATAGCACATCTTGGTGCCCTAAACTGCTCTCCCAAAATTATCAACCAGTCCAAATCACAAGGACTAATTCTAAAATGTTTCCCAATTGAGGCAAGATGCATACTCAAAATGGCATGTATTACTCATAAAACTGTATACCCCGGCTCTCTGAAATACCTGGCTCAAAAACACCAAATCAATGACACAAAGCTGCTTTTGCAGCTCTGATTCTTTAATGCTGAATCTGCCCAGATTCAAACGGGAACAAGCATTTGCAATGCAATAAGTCTCGCATTTGTGACAGTTAGAGCTATTGGCATTGTAAATGATCATGTATTTTACCTATGTGCTTTGTTTTAAGGTGTGGTGGACCATGTGTTGTGTAGTGGAATTGAGTGTTGTATTGGAATTGTTAGTTGTTCATTTGTGTAGTGTGGAATTGTGTGTTGTATAGTGTATTTGTGCAGCAGAATTATGTTGCATGGTGAATATATAGTGATGAGAGCTGCAGAGAATAGATAGAAAGGAAGAATGAGAGGGATAGGTAGTTTGTGCAGGTAGTGGCTATTGACATTGAGACAGAGGAGCAGAAATAGTGTGTGAGAAAGAGAGAAAGAAAGGGAGAGCAGTCCACAGATGCCTAGAGGGAGTTTTTGTGTATGCAGAAACATCCTCAGAAGAGGAGTGGAGCATGTGTTTGAAGGATGGAAACTTTGAAAAGGCACAGGAAAAAAACAGCGTGAAGATCTGAAGTTAACTATATTAGTGAGGCGGTGATGGTGTATGAGAGCAAGATAGATGGGTATGGCATTTGTATATGCAAAAGGTTTCACCTATGGGATTAATAATAATCTGTTTGTAAATTTTAGCTTGGTGAGCAGTTGTGCATTTAAGCAAAAAAAATAAAAAAGCATTGGCAAATCCAATAGATTTTGGCTATGTGAGATTTATTGGCTTTACTGATTTTTTATTTATTTATTTATTTTTATTATTTTTTAGCTATGTTGCAAATGGCTAAAAGTATTGTCAAAATGCTGCATGTCACAACTAGCATTGTCCGAGTTACAGCGCTTTTTTTATTTTCATATTATGCATGGAAGCTACAGCTGCTGTGCTAAATGGCTAACAAAACATTGACAAAACCAATAGATCTTGAATAGGTGAGACCTATTGACTTTGCCAATGCTTGGTATGGAATGCCATATGGTAAGTTGTAAGTATTTATTTAGTGTTTACAATTACTGAAATGCTGATGTTATAGAATGGAGAATGCCCTTGTCGAGATGTTAATGTGTCCAGATACAGAAGCATTTTAAGACCATAAAATGTGCCATGCAAATTTGCTGAATGTAACATAAGACGTACGTTGACAGAAAAGTTGAATAGGTTACAGTTTTTAGTACTGTGATACTTTAAGCTATGTATTTCATAAGGTGCAATGGTTACAAAAGAACCTAAAACACTCATGCTTGCATGCTAGTAGTATAAAATATACCAGTAACTGGTGGCCCCTGTGCCACTGCACCTGCTGTGCCATTGAAACCATGGCCCTAGTGTCTGGAAGGTAACTGCGCGTGTGGCTGCTTGCTAAGTAGCAACATATAGCCATAATCTGTGTTCACTGTGATTCCTGGAGCTTTTGGTCCCTGCGCCACTTCACCCTCTGCACAATGGAGCAGGGCTGTACAGGTTGCTGCCTTGACAACTATTCTTGGAGAAGAAACTGAAGTTAAACCACTTGCAATTACCAGTGCCCCAAAGCTTGACTTCCGGGTCCTGCTCATCTGGCTGGCTGCCCTTCCTCCAAGGAGACCAAGACACCTCCAGCAGGGCTGAAAGGAGGGCCATGTTGAGGGGGTGGGGGGCTTGTAAGGGGCAGAGGCAAAGTGACCCAGCCACGATTGCTGAACGAAGGGGGGTTGCAATGAACAAGATTTTTGCAGTGCAGCTGGATGTACTTCCTCTGAGAAGAACGAGACATGATGAGCTTTATTATTTATGTATATATTTATTTAACAATTTTGTGTGACACTCAAGCTATAATTAAGGTATAAGAGAGCTTTAGACTACAAAGAAAGATGCAATGGGATTTATCTGTAACAGCAGTGGATGCAAGGGGGGGCGGTCAGAATATAAGCTGTAGACTGAGAGGGGGGCACATTGAGAGGGGTTTGCGAGGAGCGGCAGCAAATTGACCCAGCCACCATTGCTAAACAAGAGTATCGAGAATAGAGGAGAAGGGGCAGGATAGAGAATGTGGCATAACAGCCAGAACTGCCGACCTTGGAGCTGGGTTTGCGTCTCTGTATGGTAAAGGTATGGCCATTTGGAACAAAATGCAGTGCAAGGCTATTCGTCAAATGAAGTTCATACCACTTTCAATAAACAGCAAAGCCATTTCGGGGTGCCAAATAAAACAACAAACAAAAGCAGTGCAGGGCTGTTAGTCAAATGGAATTCCAAACACAACCAGTAAAGAAGCAGATAAGTAATCAATGAAATAAATAGTGCACGAAAACAACAGATAAGAATAACAGTGGAAGTAGTTAGTCCCTCTTCCAGGGGAGGAAACAAGTAAGCACAAGGCAGGACTTAAAAGCTACATTTCCCAATAGCTAAGAGGCCTTTTGCAAGGACACACCAAATAACAAAAACTACTGGGAGGGAGGAAAGCCCATAAACTGAGTACATCATGTCTTGAAGAAACCACGTATGCGCTGCCTAGGCTCGACCTGAAAACCGCAGGCTCATCCACTCTTAGGCTCTATAATCTGGAATTCCCCTGCAACTGAAATCCAAACAAATTCCTCCAAATCCACCTTCAAGAAAGGTGAAAGGAAACTTTGTTAGTTGCAAAATAACTACCACTTCCTGAACCAATATGAGCACATTTTGTTGTAATGTAATTGGCTATAACGGCTATATCTCACATCTGTTGTCGCACACCACAAAGAAAAAGACTTGATGCATGCAACGGACCATTGAGGATATGCCTCTCCTTAACAGTAGAGAATAACGCCCATACATGGACAACCACCTCTTATGAATAACTTACACTTAATGTACTTTTAGATAACTAATATGCATGCTCATTGACCTATGGTGTGTGTAAACTGCAACATACTATGACGATTGTGTGGCTGTCTATGACAGCTCTCTGAGACCTAAGGTTCATGTTCATCATAAATAAGTGAATAAAAATAACACTGATCAGGCCATGGAAACTGCAGAGCCGGGAGTTTAGTGACTCCTCTGCCCTCCTGCCTTGTGACGGACATGAAGTTAGGTACTTTCCATGGCACAGTACAAACTAACTCTTGCTATTCAAAATAGTATGGATTTGAAGTGAATGTAAATCTCCTTTGTGTTCATCAAGGAACATACAAGGTTCTGTCTAGCCACTTTTGAGCTCAATAAACTATTAAGATAAAGATCTCCAGTTTCTAAGATCTTTGAGTCAGCTTTCCACTAGATGTTTGTAATGATTTGGCAGAATGAAGAGCCATTTAGATAGAGAACATGCAGTCCCTAAAGGTGCCCTCATTTTCAAGACCGTCAAGGGAGAGATTACAAAGGGTTACTTGTAATCCCGATGTGCATAGTAATCAAGCTTATGCATAATTTACAAAGATGTTCCATTCCACATGCATCACATACTGTAGCTCTATCATATTTTATGCGTCATTCGATTCTCACGTATATTAATATATCGCACTCGTTAGGCTCCATCATGCACAAACCTGTATTGCACTTCTATTTTCACTTCATAATTGTTTCATTTATGAATATGTACATCCTTTGTACCTATTTGTTGAACTTGGGCCTTTCTGCAGGTTCATCTCCAATCCTTTTGCCTTCATGCTCGCATTTCCTGAACCTTTTTTGTTGGCTTTTAGGTCTCTGCACACTTTACCACTGCTAACCAGTGCTAAAGTGCTTGTGATCTCTAATTTAAACACAGTGAAATTGGTTTATATCCAATTGGTACATTTAATTTACTTGCAAGCTCTAGTAAATGGTACTATATGTACCCAGGACCTGTAAATTAAATGCTGCTAGTGGTCATGCAGCACGTATTGTGCCACCCAAATAAGTAACCCTTTAAACATGCCTCAAGCATGCCATTGCAGCCTGTGTGTGTGGTTTCAAACTGTCATATTGACATGACAAAATAAACCCTTTGCTAGGCCCAAGCCTTCCTTTTTAATACGTATGTCACTCCTAGAGTCGGCTCTGAAAAGCCAGTAGATCAGGGTGCATTGTATTTAATAAGTTGGACATGTACTTTTAAGTTTTACATGTCCTGTTAGTGAAAGACTCTTAAAATGATTTTTCACTACAAAGCATACCTCTCCCATAGGATAACATTAGGTTTACCTTATCACATTTAATAACAGATAACTTTCAATTAGGAGCAGGTAGGTATTTCGAGTTTGGTGTCCATGGGTTTGAACTCAAAAGTCCTCTTTAATGGTAAAGTCAGATCTTTAATCACAGTTATAAAAATGCCACTTTTAGGAAGTTGGTATTGTCCTAACCATTTGGTGCCTGCAGCCTATTCCTGGGTTAAATGGCAAGGTGTAGCTTGCAGTTGGTCTTTGTGTGCTTCACATTGCAAAATCTCTGCCTTAGCACTATCCCAAAGAATTTGATATTGATCTTTGTGACCCTCCTGATGAGCTGGTGCCAAGACTGGGAGGAAGGAGATGTCTGACATCCCAGGCAGGTGGACACCTCTAGAAGTTTCCTCCACTTCAAAGTCGGCACTAGGGATAAATATTGGACCCTTAGACCAAACTCCTCAATAAACTTCTGGACCTGTGGAAAGCTCTGTCAGGAAGAAGGACTGCTGCCCTGCTGTGATTACCTGCTGACCTATTACCTGGGTGAGAGGGACTGGACCTGCAACCTGTACCTGGGACTACCTATGACTTTAAAGGCTAGTCTCTTGCAACCAGCACCTGGACTCTGCAGCTATGAGTCATACCCTGCAGGTGGGGCCACCCCAGGCCTGGATCCATGTAGGTGGGCCTGGAGGTACTCTGCCAGTCAACCTGTGGACCCAGCAGAACAAATGCATCGCCTCTGCTGCTTGGACTTTCCTGATGCATTGCCTTCACACCCCATAGCTGCACGAGGCATCTGACACAGACCCTCACATCGTGAGCCCTTTGTTGATAGCAACCTCGACAACAACACCGGACTCTGCATCACAGGCCCGCAGCTTTTTTGAAAACCGCCAGTGCACAACACACCTTTGACACATGACTTCACAATACAATCCCCCTCAATGATGACGCAGGACATCACCTTGCAGCTCCTGAGAACTTACGGTGCACAACGCATCTCCAACGAGGACCTTACATCGCCTCGCCTGCATGACACATCCTTGACACAGGATTCTGCAACTCTTTGCAACCAGGATTTAAGGTCCTCTTGTTCAACAGGCCTAACCACATTTCTTCAGCTGCCCTGCATTCCCTCACAGTCAGCCTGAACTTGTGATTTTATCCCAGTCTAGCGCAACCAGATATTCACAGTTGGCATTTTGTGCTTTTTGGTCTAATAATCATTGAAATCTTTAAGATTGCAAATCCGTTTCTCCTACTAGGATTTTGATTGTTTTTGATCTTGATTTATTTATCAAACCTTACTCCATTATTCTACATTGGTGTGGGATTTTTCTTGTGTTGTGTTTTCACTTTATCTGTGCTGCATAAATACTGAACACAGTGCCTCTAAGTTAAGCCTGACTGCCTGGTGCCCATCTACTAAAGGGTTGAGCACAGGTTAATTTGAGGTTTGCTTGTGACTTTAGCTTGGCGATGATTGTGGTTGTTGCCTGAATATGGTTTCAATCCCCTCAACCACTAACCCAATTTCTTATACTGTTTAATTAGCTTTTGTTGTATAGTGCCAGACATGGCACTAATTGGCACTTTCAAAATACTTTTTCAACTGGCAGACATCAATGTTTACACTATGATCTGACAAATGGTTCATCATGGATGAATAAAGGTTGTGTGCAAAGCCGTTTCTAACACAAGACAAATTCCATATTGCATAGATGTCCCGCAAATAGGCTGTTCAACACATTGCATCTGAGCACTTTGAAGCTTGATTTAGAATCATTGAATGAATAAATGACAGTATTTGAGGAATGTGGCTGCTTCCCCTGAGCTAGAGTACCCTTTGCATTAGCTCCTGGAAAGTAAAGGGACCAAAAGACAAACTCTGGTAATAGATAAGCAGACAGGAATTCATAGGAGAAAAGTGAAAACAAGCATTGTTTTGAGATACATGTTTACAAAGGAGGGGTGGTTCTTAACTAGTCTCAAAGATTATAAAATATCCATGCTTTGGCTATTGAATGATCCAGCTAGACTATGGCAGAGTAGTTGTACAGCGTTCATTGGCTTAGACAACTTGACATTGAAGTAACCACTATTTGTCACATCTGCTCTTTCTAAACTCAGAGCTCAGAATAGATGTTTTTTCTTAGTACTCTGCCTCATGGACAATGACCATAGATTTTAAAATAGCGCTACTCTTCACTGGTAACTAGACCGGGGCTATGTGAGCCTTTTTAGAAGCATGGACAACCAGTTGAACAGCTGTATTTTGAACCATTTGGAGGTGATAAAACAGCCCCTCAGAACACGCTAAATAAATTACATTCTCATAATTCAATCTTGAATAAATCAGACAAAACACAATTCTGTTCACCCAGGCTTAGGGGCTGATTTAGAGTTTGGCAGAGAGGAGTGCCCTCACTGCCAAAGTGAAACTCTTCCCACCTGATTTAGAGTCTGGAAGATCTTCGGTATGTCAGAGATGGAGCCGAATTCACCTCAATTGCTGACATATTCCTCCGACTACCCGGCAGAGTAAGGGCTGTTAGAGGTTTGGCCATTCAGCTGACTGCCCAATTCAAAGCATGTTGTCAGATAGGCAGTAGTGTTTTATTTCTGCTGGGAAAGGATACACACACTTTTTTTAGACCACAGGGATTAACGTGTTCTTGACCATTTTACCTACCCATGTAAGAACATTGTCAAAGGGATAACCAACACAAATAGACATAATGCTGATGCATTTGTCCACAGGGCACTCAATAAAGGCAAGTAAAAGACTTGGGCAGTTCTTACATTGGCATCTCTGTCAATTGCAGCTAAAACCAGGAAGAAAGAGATGTGACCATGGTATTCATGGTGAGGAAGATGATGGTTGGTTGGCCAAAGCAAAGAGGATATACCGAGATAGAAGGGAGAGTGCCATCACATTGCTGGGGAAAGTTTTGGTGAGTGCCTAGCTGTGGTATATAATACAACCTTTGAATAAAACCTTTACTCTTGCACAAAAAGGTTAGCCCTCTTAGTGCACTAAGGGTGAGTGAATTCGTAGTAGAATGGAGAAGTGGGTTGACAGCAGGGTAGTTCAACTGAAGGGCTGGTTGGAAGAAAGAAAGATGAGTTTCAAACCAAGACTGATCAATAAGAGAAGGATCAATAGGTGGTGCTGGAAGCCATCAAAAATAGGTGCTGTGTTCCAGGTGGTGTCCATAAACCATGTCCGTCTGAGGGAGTATTTTTTCTCAGTAAAAGAAAATGTGTGTAATTGTTGATTATATGATCATACACTCCTACCTACATCCTTAGGCCTACTAGTCTTCCAAAAGGAAGCATACATCCTTCCTGGGATGTTAGTGTAACAGTGTAATTTACTGCTAACAATGCAGGATTTTAACAGCGTATTAACGTTAACAGTGTAGTGTACCATTTGGGGAATAGACAATATGTTCTATTTTCAGGATTGGAGCTGTATCAGCAGTTTGCCAAAAAACAAGATGATGATGAAGATTGGGAGATGACATTTCAACTGCTGCATTTGCTATATGTACCCAATTATCTGACTGGCACCAAAAAGTAAGTCAAGGCTGAAACGCAATGGGGTGGCCGAAATGGAAGGGATGTCTGTGTTCTGTCTAGATGGGCCATGGCCATGGCCAGGCAATTTGGGCTGGACTGTTTCTAGTGGAAATGGACCAAGTCTGGTTTGCTGGATGATGATGCTAGTGTGGTTTAAAAACAAATGGACTTCTGTATTCCTCAGTTATTTACCAGTGGGTGCATTTAATTCAAGGATTATACTCCATTGTTTTTTTTTGTTTTTCAAAATAAGAGTGAGGAGAAGCCCAGAAGAAGTCTGGCACGGCATGAGAACTGTATCAGCTGGTGGAAGGTGAACCATTTGCAGTTTTTTTTTTTTTATTTTTTTTTTATTGGCTCAGCTCAAGATATTCAAGCAACTGGTGGTCCATTTTTCTTTTTATGACTTGGTTAAGAGTATAAGGGTATCAAAGAGTGTGACTCATGTCCAGCAACGGCAGCACCCCTCACCAATTGGGAATGATTTATTTTGGCAGCTTGGGACTAATTGGTTATCATTAGGGTTTCCAGGGGATATTTTCTCTTCACCATCTTTTCCCTGATACTTTTTGGGGCTAAGGGTGCTTAACTCAGAAATTTTGCATAACCAATGCCGATGATGGAGCACAGCACTACGTGGAAGGACACACATGGCCAGTACAATTGTTTTATATCCTCTAATGTTTTCACCAAGGGTGTTTTTTTTCACTACAGAGCTGTATGGATTAAATGCTGGGAGCACGGTTAGATGGTGGGTTCCTGTAAAGAATAGAGTAAGGACTTAATTGGGGCATAGGACTGGGGTGTGGGGAACTGTCACCTTAGTGGTGAAAGTTAGTCTGGTGGTGACCAGCGATACTTAGCTGTTAGACCTGGCCTTCTTAAGGTGGTCTTCCTCTAGACTTTTTGCCTTCACTTTCTGTTTTTCGCTGTATCTTTTTGTTGGCCTTAGGACTCTGAGCACTTTACCCTGCTAACAAGTGCTAAAGTGCATGTGCTTCCCCCCAAACATGATAACATCCGTGTATCCCCAAGTGGCATATGTAATTTACTTGTAAGTTCCTTGTAAAGCTGTATACCACATACCTAGGGTCTGTAAATTAAATGCTAATAGTGGGCCTGCAGCACTGATTGTGCCAGCCACTTTGGTAGCCCTTAAATATGTCTCAGGTCTGCCATTGCAGAGCCTGTGTGTGCAGTTTCACTGCCACTTCTAATTGCCATTTAAAACTCTCTTGCCAAGCCTTAAACTCCCTTTTCTTACATATGTCACCCCTGAGGTAGGCCCTAGTTAAGGCCATGTAAGTATAAGGCAGGACATGTACTTTCAATTTTACATGTCCTAGTAATGAAAAACTCCCAAAGTCATGTTTCGTTACTGTGAGGCCTGCTGCATACATAGGCCAGCATTGGGAATTCCCTAATATACTTTTAGGCTGCAATTCCTGATCAGAAAGCATTAGATGTATCATGCTTCATATCATTAGAATGGTAATAATAATTCCTCTTTACTGGTAAAGTCAGATTTATTATTAGTGTTTTAGAAATGGCACTTTTTAGAAAGTGGACTTTTTTGTGCTCTCGCTGCTCTGTGTGCCTGACAGACTGTCTCCAATACACGTCTGGTCCTGACTGTCCGATAGCTACATTTGTTCATTCCCTCCAGACAACCACAACATAGAACACTCAACTGCATCTGCATTCATCTGCATATGGATGGGTCTTCCTGGACCAGAAGTGTGGAGGGGAGCTGACACCTACACTTCAAAAGGGATGTACCTGTCCCCACACAAAGGGATAATTACCCCCTACTGATAGTCTGGAGTAGGGCTGGGCTGGAAGGGGGACCATCCCACTTCAGAAGGATTCTTTGAAGTTCTCCCCCACATCAAAGACACCTTTTAGTATGAGTACTGGGGCTCTAACCCCCTGAAATCAGTCCACTGCTAGGCTTGAAGAAAAATCTGCTGGAGTGAAGGCTGCTGTCCTGAAAGTATTACCACCATGCTGTGCCTGACTGATCTGGGGAACTGCTGCCCTGCTTTGCTGACCTCTGCCCTGCTTTGCTGACCTCTGCCCTGCCAATGCAAACTAATGACTAACCCTAGAGTGACTCCAAGGGCTTGTAGGATTGCCTCCTGTCCTTCACTGAAGTCTCAGGGACATCGTAAACCTTGTGAGGGGTCCAAACCTAGCTTGACACACCTTTTGGGGGAGCTTGCTGCAACATTTGGGGGAGCATTCCTGGCTGATCAGCTGGAGTGCGGCGTATAATGGCCATTACTGCCCTACTTTGGGAGTAGTGGATCGTGCCTTTTGAGGTCTCCCTGGCGAGTGCTCATCACCCAAATTATCATAAAGACTCTAAAATGAGTCCTGTTGAAAGCACTGTATTTGATGGATTGGAAAGTGAATAACTCTTATTCTACTGATTGTATTTTTATCATTTTGGTCTCATTCAACTTAGATAAATATTCTCTATTTTTCCAAAGTTTTGTGGAGTCCTTTTTGTGGTGTTTTCATTGTGTTACTGTGTGTTGCACGAATTCTTTACACATTACCTATTACGTTTAGCTAACTAGGGAAAACAATCGGATAATGCAACAGTGGCTATATCAGCTTTTATCTGGTTCCACCAATAATATACTCTAGCAGAGAGTGCAGTAAAATGCTGAGCACGAGACAGAAGTAATATATATTGTGTGGATTGGTCTGTGTGGTAAATAAGATTCCATCTCCATTTAAGGTGAAAAACATTCATCCCTTCCAAGAACGGGAGCCTCAGAATCATGTTACTATTGCGATTACACTGCATGGATGAAATAATATTCTTAGAGACTGGAATGTTGAGAGCTCCATTAAAGGCAATAAAGTGCTCAGGTCCAGCATTGGCTGATGTAGATCTATTGCTCCCACATTCCAGTGTTGTCTTTCTGTTCTCTCTCTCTCTCAAGTTTGGAAGATTCTTCCCTCCGTGGTGGAATGTTCTAAGAGAATTATAGTTCTTCTGTCTCAGACAATAACTGCAGTTAAATGCCCTTTCCCTCTTTGTAGGGCCTCACCTGTGACTCGGGCGTATGACACAGGAAGAGGTCCTTTTATAACCACTATTACCCTTATCGGAGAGCTATATGGCTAGAATATGCAGACATATTATTCCATTGGCCCTCATAGAAGGGCCATGGGAGTGCTACAACGCCCTCAAGATAACCATGCTGAAGTTTAGAAGGTGAGAGAGCAATAAAGATGCTATTAAATTATTTATTTTTTTATCTTGGTCCAATGTCAGGCTACATCATCTGACAAATTGTCTCTTTTAACATGGAGATTGATGTTTAATTTTTTTTTACTGACACTGCAGAGTGAGAGTATTTTGAAAGTGAAAGATGTGAAACTTACTGAGTTACAGAAAGTGTCTCGGGAAAGGCTGTAGGATGTCATTTTTTCTAAACCACAACAAAACTTAAATGCCAGTAACTATACAAATATTTTATAATCGCAGTTAAGATAGCACAAACGAAGCACTTTCTTTTATAATTCTGCAGCGTTATGGAAACAAAGATTGTAATAGGATAAAAACACAACAAGGTTGCTTACTTGGTGATAGTCAAGATAAATATTCGCAGAAACCTGGCTTCGACACATTAACCTTGTGCGCTGTCTAGTTGTATCAGTAAAACGTCATGCCTGTGAAAATGTAGTGGCCAATTTTAACAGCAAATGTGCTGTCTATAAATGACAATGAGCTACCACACCATGCTTTAGTAGTTTATTTGTGAAAGTGTTCTATAAATTTCACCACCAGTTGTAATTACTACTAATGTACCTTTCTGGTGCTGAATAGATGTGGTGCATTTGCTGTACTTCTTTTTTGTGTGGTGCTTGGGTTTTTCAGTCTCTTTGTTGTTAGTGATGGAACATTTATTGCAGCAGCCTCGCGCTGAAAATTGGATTTGTTAATTTTCTAGACCTTACATTTGCCCTCTAAAATATTGAGTGCAACAGAAAGGGTCCCATCAGACCCAATCCTACCTCCAATGATAGCAGCTCCAAACCTTTAAACTTGGTTATTAAGTTGAATACTATTTTGAGATTATTTTGTTGATATTTATTTTCCTTGACCTTCTGGTGAGTTCGAAACTTCATAATATTTTACTGTAGCTAGTGTTCTTTTGGTCTGTGAGTTACTATTGGCTGCACCTAGATAATCTTTCGAGGTCATCTTTCCTTTCAAGGCCATCTCCCCTTTCAAAGTCGCAGTACGCATTGCATGTCATTTAGGGCCAGATGTAGAAAGCATTTTCCATGGTGCAAACTGCGAAAATCGCAGTTTGCGCCATGCAAAATGCCGTTTGCGATGCACATTCACAATTTGCGAGTCGGTACCAACTCGCAAATTGTGAATGCGACTCGCAAATAGGAAGGGGCGTTCCCTTCCTATTTGCGACTCGCATCGCTATGCTAAATTGCTTTGTGACCGCGAAAGCGGTCGCAAAGCAATTCGCAGTTACCACAAGTGTCACACTGGTGGTAACCCATTCACAAAAGGGAAGGGGTCCCTATGGGACCCCTTCCCCTTTGTGAATGTTGCCAAAAAGGGGTTTTCAGAGCAGGTAGTGGTCCAATGGACCACTGCCTACTCTGAAAAACCGAAACCAAAAGGTTTTGTTATTTTTTTTTTATTTTGCAACTCGTTTTCCTTTAAGGAAAAAGGGCTGCAAAATAAAAATAAAAAACTGCTTTATTTAAAAAGCAGTCACAGACATGGAGGTCTGCTGACTTCAGCAGGTCACCATCCCTGTGAGTGCAGGGACTCGCTAAGGGGTCGCAAAATGCGACCCACCTCATTAATATTAATGAGGTGGGTCCTTGCGAACCCATAGCGACTCGCAGTCGGTGTCTGAGACACCGTACTGCATCCGATTTTGCGAATCGGAAATTGCGAGTCGCACCGACTCGCAAATTCCGATGCAACTCGGAATTTCCGATTTGCAAAATCGGAAATTGCTACATCTGGCCCATAATCCTTAAATTATGGCATTATTAGTATTACACAGACATAATAGACAACCTACAGGACTGGAATTGTTGCAAGAGGCAGAGGTAAAATACCCATTTAGCCGGGGGAATAGGATGCTCATTTCGGGGTGAATGCCACACAAAATGAAGTAACACACATTTCTTTTACTGACCTACCTGGGTTGCTGCATCAGCGAAATAAGTCCTTTGCAAGGCGCAGCTATTTGACCCTATTCCCCCTCATAATAGCCTACAATCTGAGTCTCATCAGCCAATGGAGTAGTGATATAAAATTAATTTCTGTACCCATTGAAAAAGTGTTTGGAGGAGAATGTCCACTTTATGTCCACTTATCTGGACTTCGTGAAACACCGAATCCCTTATTATGCCTATGGCTTGCTTACTTGTTTGCATACATGATGTTTACCCACCTTTCTGCTGCAAAACTACTTAAACATTTTTCTCTTTTCCGTCTTTCATTTGGGATTTATTTTCACAGTGTTTAAGTAAACAACGGAGGGGAAAGGGCCTGCATTTTTTTAGCCCTACAAATATAATTAATCTTTTTACACCTGACTTGACAGTACAACGAGGTAGGAGACTGTGCTGACAAGGAGAAGATGTAGCCTACTGGCTCCAGCTCCTGGGGTCTGAGGTTCATGTCCTGGTTCATGTCCTGGCATCTGCTCTAGATTCAATATCCTGTGAATCCTGGCAAATCACTTCCTGTGCTTAGATGTGTTTATGTAATCCCTCCTAGATGTATACAATCCTATATGTCTTCTGGTGGCCCTTGTTAGCGCGTCAGACCTTAATAAGTAAACATACAAGGGGACATGAATAGGTCGATGAACTTATTGACTCGCATTTAAGATGTTCCCGCCATAACTCCAGTACATGTAAATCAATAATTAATCAATGACATCCATAATCAATGATAATATCATTTCTTATCAATTGGAGTCAGTAATTGTCACACACTATGACCTCTCAGTCATGAATAACCACACCTTTAGTAAAAGTTAGAATATTAATTTCCCTATATTAACAATTCTAATTTCATGTAAAATAATCTCAAAATCAAACGATAAACATACAGAAACATCACTGGCTCCAAAGCGGCAAAAGAAGTGTAATCTAATCAAAGCTTGAGCCACTTAACATTCTAAAGTTACAGTGCAATATTGTGCGAACGATATCACATACATTTGAATTCAGACAACAAACTTTAAACCATATATTGAACTTGATTAGTGAGGAATCCTATCTAACACCAGATTAGCATCAGCATGTTGGGCTTCATGCAAAATAATTAGTAAACACAAATTTAGAAAACATCTAGCTATGGCTCTATCAAAATAGTGTGGTTCGTCTCTAGAAAATAGTCCTAAGAAACACATCAGTAATAATATACCTCTCCTCAAATGGATCAGCAAGCGAAGATAGTCTTTGTCATCAGGACATCAGTTCAGTTATCAAAGCATTGGGATTCAGCATCAAAGTTCAGAAAAAGGCAAAGTCTTTAAGCATTAAAGTTAAGCACGTCTCTTGTCAAGACGCTCAAGAAAGTAATGATCTTTCGGCCAGAAAGAAAATGGGCAAATGCGCTGTCAGTGCAGTGCGGCTAAGTTAGATTTCCTAAAACTACTTCCCAAGTCCCTATTGGTCAAAGGATCGCATGTTCACACTTTGTCTAATAAAACTAAAATATCAAATCTATAATTTCTACTAGTAATCGGTTCACATGTCGCTGATTGGCTCCTCTTGTAATGTCCTCATCATCCGGCTCGTCAGGTAACAGTATTGTTGCAGCTTATATTCCAATCAGTGTCTCCATTGTTCTCCTGAGAAAGTCAGTCTTACACACATTACACTTATATTGTTACTTTTAGCAGGAACAGCATCACCTAGCAAACGGTTCTCATGGAAAGACTTTTAGCTATGAGCACATTTGGTTAGCAAAGTGGAAAATCACAATTCAATTCTCTAAGCAAGCTTTTTATTAATCGGGTTAGAAATACAGCTTGACATGAGGCCTTGCAACTAGGCCAAGACCTCTGCTAAGTTAATGCCTACAATTAATACAGCTACGACATAATGCATAACCATTGATATGATGTACTACTACATGAATCAAACAAAAGCCCCATGTTTCATATTATGAAGCCATTAATAAGTATACTTCGTGAAGATTGGCGGCCACTCACATGGACACATTTTCAAATGAGTGCATTATTTTTCTCTATATTATTACATTTTCTACACAAATCCATTACTATGAATACTCATTAATATTTTATTAAAACACCTGCTTTAGCACCCTTCACATAAGGTACAGTAGCCAGTTGCTTGACAGCTAGGTTCATCGTGTGTAAATGGAAAATTTAGAAAAGGGGATCCCTAGATTGATAAGGAGAGAAAACTAGGGAATCAAATCAATCTTTGTACAAACTTGTCTCTCTCCTATATATTTCTACATACAGACATCCATCAACAAATACCACAAATTCTGAAACTATACAAATTTTATTATGAACCAAAAAAGGACATAAAAAATATAAAGCCAAAATCCTGTTCCAACTCACATAAAGACACAAAGACAAACAATGAATAATCGACACAACACCTCACTCATTTCAAAATAACATATGTTGCTCCTTAATCTTTTATCCAAACCAATTTAAAATAATCTTTTAACAATTCATCAAATATATACAAAGATATCAATACATCTGATTCTTTAGGCCAGCCTCAATCATCATACACAGTCCTAGGGGCAGCCACAACGTAAAGAGCCGAACTCTAAATGCTCAGGCACATATTAATTAGCCATCCTTGATGTCCCGTGCTTAGAATCCTTTGGTCAGCCACAAAGTAAAAAACCATCCTTGATGTCCCATACTTAGAATCCTTTGGCCAGCCACAAAGAGAAATGCCAACACGCGTTTCGGTGGATTCCGAAATAAATGGGTCCTTTATACCACCTTCATCAGGGCCACAGATCCAAATCTATCAACAAGCTGAAAAATGCTCTGCATCAGAATAAATACACTGATATTGATTCTTATTGATTTGTCATAAGTGTCTTTATACTACTTTAATGGTGACAAACATCACCAAATAGTTCACCGCTGTGATGTAGTGAGTAAACTTTAATGTGCCCGTATATCTAGAAAAGTCACCAAAATAAAAAAAAAAAAGAATATTTAAACCACTAACCGTACCGTGAAAAGCAGAATAGTCCCAATACACCAGCAAAGTGAAACAGATAAAAACAAAAATTGTAACAAGTGATGCCAAACACAGTAAACCACAAGTGTTGTATACACATGTCCATTCATTACCATTTTCATTTTAATGCGTGACATATGCTTCGATGTATTAAAAGGCCACAGTCACAGACTTCCGAGATGTTTATAAAGGGAAATATAAACAACGGGAACACTCCCCTGTCACTGCATACACTTTAAAGCGTTCAATGAAAATACCACATTGCAAAACACAATGGGGGTTATTCCAACTTTGGAGGAGGTGGTAATCCGTCCCAAATGTGACGGATTTACCACTAGCCGTATTACGAGTTCCATAGGATATAATGGACTCGTAATACGGCTGGTGGTATATCCCTCACTTTACCGTCACTTTTGGGACAGATTACCACTTCCTCCAAAGTTGGAATAACCCCCAATGTGCTCTAAACTAACCCTGCTTTATTGTGTCCGCGATTGTCTAAAATCGATCTCTCTCAGACGTTATAAACGCTAGGGAACTACCGCAATCTAACCCTCCTGTGTCTCTAATGCTTCAGAAAAGCCAATAAACCCAGTCAACGTACTGTGTGGCTAAACCCTTGGTCACAAAGCTTACCTTGTTTTTCTGGGCTCCGCTTGCTCCTGCCCGATCCTCCAGAACACTGACATCTGATGTAAACCTGGAGTCTGGTATCGCTAGTCACTTGTTCTTCAGCCCACTCCACTAAATACTCACCTGGTGTTAATGCACTTTCAAATGTTCAAAATAGGAATCGAAAACGGACTACAAGAGGCTGGCGCCAATGTATTTTCAATGGCGGTCATCTTTAAACATAAGAGTTATACTCAAGAAACTAATCAAACACAAAACGATTTTAACCAAACAATCGAAAAGCATGCTCTGCACCTCACAATTAAAACACACAACAGTTCACCATTTCATTGATCTACCCAAAATTCAAAGGTCAAAACGGACAGTTTAACAACTTGGAGCATTTAGTGACTACAAATCGCTATTAGAGCGACCTCCCATGTCCTCAAAATGTCTCAGTGATTAACAAATTGCATTTTGCCATGGGAGTTCCTCATTCAGCCTTTTTTGGAAGGCATCCAGATAAAAAATCCAAAAAAATCCATGTTTTTTCCTTTTTCTGTCAGGTCTTCGCCTTCTCTTGTTCCAGAATGGTCCATTTAATGTCTTCCTCACTGTGCTTATGTTCTAGCCAGTAAGAGACAAGAGGGCATTAAGTTTTTGGGTTCTACATGCTGAACAATGTTCATAGTATCAGTATCTAAATTCCCTTGCTGTTTCCCCCACGTAACCTAGGTTACATGGGCAAAGAATCAGGTATACAATGTTCTTGGTTCTGCAGTTCGTCATATTTCTTGGTTGGACATTTTTATTGTTGCAGGTAACTGTATCTGAAACTATGGCACCCTTGCATGCACCGCATGTACCACACTGATGATTACCCAAAATCGGATTGTGACCGCAAATAGATTTTTGCACCCATTCCTTTGAGGCCTTCATGTTCGATTTAACCAACATGTTTCTCAGATTATTGTTCTTTTTGAACGCAAACAGTGGTTTTTCAAGTGGTTCAACCTCTGGTCTAGAATTGAGAATGTGCCACTGTGAATTTATTATTTTACGAATCTTGTCATTCATGTTCGAATGACGAATCGAGCAGACCAATCTATTACTAGTGTCTCTTTTGTGTATTTGGAACATTGCATTTCGATCATAGTATTTAGCTCTCTTCAAAGAGTCTTCGACTAATTTAGGGGGATATCCTCGTGACATGAATTTCTTGGCTAGAATCTCTGAATGTTGCATAAATTCACTTATCCGAGTGCAATTCTTCGCACTCGCAAACATTGACTGAAAGGGATGTTTTGCCTTTGACTGCTAGGATGGTAGCTATCATAATGCAGCAAGGTATTTCTAGCTGTAGGTTTTACATCAAGTGATACAGAAAGAGTTCCCTCATTGTGTATAATACAAATATCCAAAAATTCCACCTGATGTTGATCGTATTTCATAGTAAATTTCAAATTCGTGTCACACAGATTCAGCCACATTAGAAACTCCTGTTGTTGTTATACATGTCCCTTCCAAATAAAAAACACGTCATCTAAATACCTTGCCCAACTGGTGATATTTTCATAAAACGGGGCAACCTCATTGTAGATGAATTTCACTTCAAACAAACCTACATAGAGGTTTGCTACATTTGGCACACATGCTGCTCCCAAGCTAACTCCTTTTATCTGATGATATATGTTTGAATTATACTCAAAGAAATTATTGTACAGGACTGTCTCCAAACAGTCACCAATGATCTGTTCCAAAGGATCAGATTGCATCTGTTGTAGTCTCTGTTTCACAACCTCCAAAGCTTGTGCTTGGGGGGATGTTTGTATACAATGCCTCTATATCCATAGTAACCATGAATTCAGTATTTGGATTGAATTGAATTCCCTCTACTTTCGAAATTATATGTCCTGTGTCCCTCAGATAGGATGGTAGCTCTGCCACCAAAGGTTTCAAGAAACTATCTACATATTTAGACAACGGCTGAATAGCCGAGCCAGTCATGGACACAATTGGTCGAAGTGGGGGATCAACCAAATCTTTATGCATTTTGGGTAAACCATATATTACTGGATGTCGCGTATTTTTGAGAGTGAGAAATTCAAATTATTTTTTACAGATCAACTCATGTTGTAATGCTAGCTGGTTCCTTTCTCTGATCCTATTCTTAATCCTCGTTTCCGGATTAAATGATATTTTTTAACAGAATTCCTCACATTGTAGCATACTATACACTTTGGTAGTATATTGATGGGAGTCAAAAACAACAATTCCTCCTCCTTTGTTGCAAGTCTTGATCACAATTTATGTTTATTATTTTGTAATGTCTTAAGAGCAATTTTCTCATCCCTCTGTGGGTTCTGACGTGCTTTGGGTATCAATCTCAATGCTTGAGTTCATTTTTTATGGACCACTTTCTCAAAAGTTAGAACTTCAGGTTCCAACATTTCTGTCCCCGGAGTAAATTGCGAGGCTAATCGAAGTCCAGATTTGTTATTCTCTTCTTGAGAAGAGGGTTCAGTTCCCCAACATTTTCTTTTAGTCTGATCCTTCTAAAGAAGGCATGTATATCTTTAAACATTTCAAACGTGTTTACATATGCACATGGCACAAAAGACAGCCTCTTGGAGAGTACGTTTTCCATTGAACAATCAAGAAAACTTTACTTAGATAAAAAATTGGTCGGTCAACTGGTCCCTCCAATACTGATTTCTTCTTGTTTGCAAAAACTGAGCTGATTGTTCCGACCCTACAAATCTGTTCCGGTTGTACCAGGATCTGGGTCTTTGGATGCTCCTTCTGTTGCCTAAAAACGGGTATTAGAAAAAGTTTGATCACCCTGGTTCCGTCTATTCCCAAAGGAATCAAACTGATATGAACTACCCTCACCTTCTGACTCGGAGGTATCAGAGAAAGTCACAATCTTTCTAGAAGTCCAATCCGATTTATCTTGGAAATTCTGATTGGACTGTTCATAGTAATTCTCTGATAGAAAAGGATAAGTTCTCTCTACTGTGAAATACCGAATATCCTTCTTCAATTTATCCGTTTTTCTTTTCATTAAATATTGGTTAACTGACTCAAACTCACTGGTTACCTCCTCGAGCTTTTTCTTAGCCTCCTCTAAGGCATTAGATTGCTTCAATTTATCTTCTAGTTCTTCTGTCTCTTTACATAATGCAGCCACTATTTCCCGTGCTGTCTCCATAATCAACAGCATCCAATCTTGTGAACATCTGTTGGAGATAATTGACCACTTCTCCAAGAAAGCTTTAATTTCTACAAAAAGGCCCGGTATGTTTCTGACCCTCATTCAGGATCACTCCTGCTTTTAAATACTCTAAGATAAACTCAGCATGGGCCTCAGTCCTGCAAGTTTTCTTCTTGAGATCCAACAATGTTTGTGGCTGACCAAAGGATTCTAAGCACAGGACATCAAGGATGGCCAATTAATATGTGCCAGTGCATTTAGAAATCCGCTCTTTACGTTGTTGTCGGCCCTAGGACTTTGTGTAGGGTGATTGAGGCTGGCCTTAAGAATCAGATGTATTGATATCTTTGTATATATTTGATGAATTGTTAAAATATTATTTGATATTAGTTTGGATAAAAGAATAAGGAGCAACATATGTTATTTTGAAATGTATTTGTTATTTTGATTTTTGTTGAGGAAATTTGATTTGTCTTTATCTGTTGTCTCAATATGAGTGTGGTCTGAGTGAGGTGTTGTGTCGATTATTCATTGTTTGTCATGGTGTGTAAATAACAATGCATGCATGCATACATACCTACCTATTGTTGCCAATTCTTTAAGATTTAGCTAGAGTGGGCTTTGAATTTGCCTGAAGGAGTCCGTGTCGTCCATGTGATGTTTGGTGTATCCTTCTGCCTCATAACTGCTAGTTACAATGCTTCTTAAAAGTACTCTGAATCATCACAAATTAATTTATTTACCTACTAGATGAATTGTATACAGAAAGCAATCATTTTTGTTTTTTATTCACTTTAGCAGGCTGTTTCAGATCTTTTAATCTGAACCCAAATGCATGTCAGACCTACTAGCTTTGTCAAACGTTGTTTTGGTTGTTGCGTCCTTATTTCATTTATTGCCAGTGCACACAGATAATTTGTGTTTGTCTCTGAAAATGACAGCATTCCTTGCTACCATTCAAAATGTTTGACCGTCTGTTAAAATGTATCAACAACAAGAGCTTTGTGCTTTTGCAAAAGGATGTACATTTAAGCCTTTTGCCCATAAAGCTCTGAGCCACTGCTACACATTGACTAACTTTACACAGAAGAAACATCTTCATCATTATTTTAGTTGTTTAGTGAGAGAAATCTTACAACCAAGAGGATTTTGGCATATTCTGTTCAATAAGTTTCAGAAAACTACTTAAAATTAGGCAGAGAATGCCGCAATGACAAGCAGGATAGAAATAGGGCAAGGGAGGAAGATATTGAATTCAATAATTCTTGAATCACCCTCAAGAACATGCAGTCAAGCTTGAGTTAGTGCTTATGATGTGATTGAGAATCCCACTTCTTCTCTCTCAATCGGTAGGACACCTGCAGATCAATTGTAAAAAATGAGGGAGGAAAAAGGGAGAGAAAGAGACACAGGTGCCACTCACTTGCTTCTTTGGATCAGCAAGGAGGTCAGCAAGCTCAGTGGGGATGTGGATCGGACGTCTAGGCAGGTTTTGCTGTTGTGAGCCCCACACTGATCAGGATGGAGGCATGGAATTCTAGGAAGTCAGTGTAAAAACAAAACTAGCCCGTAAAAATCTTCCTAAACCCTACTATAATTAAGGCACCAGAAAAGGGAGAAAACAAATAAGGTGAGGGGATCAGAATATGGGTCAAAACTAGCTGAATCTGGGAACCATACTGCATGATGGAACGTTGCCAGACCTCTACTGCATTCACATGTTAGGCTTACACTCTTGCTGCTAAGATTACCCCAGTATTGGTTGGTCCAGCCCAGAAGTGAGTATGGAAAGAGGTTAGTTTTAGTCTTCGAGTTTAACTTCCATTTGCCCACTGTTCCACAACTTCAGCCATAAAGCCACTTCCCCTGTTATGTGCAGGTGTATTTAGGATATGTTGTCTGCCTTGTCTCTTTTCTCGAGCTGTCTTTGTCCAACCAGCAAAGCTTGTGTGGTCCACCCCTGATGTCAGCCAGAATCGCTCACCTCTCTGAAGAGAAGCAGGCCCTCCGATTCTAAGCCTGTGGATATCGGGCTTTTGGCACTCCATGCGAGAATGCCAACTATAGTGCACCCACATCTGTGAACATCAGACGGTGACTAGGATCAACCAATTCAATGTGGATGATCATCCATAATTAGTGATTGTCATGTCTCAGCAAATGTGCTGCTGAATTATGTGCTGTGTGGAGTTGTGTAGCACCAAAAGGATTGTGTCATATGTCCAGGTCGAGGCAGTCAAATGCAGGTGAAGGTTTTTGTGTCCTCAAAAACCCAGCTTTAACCTTTATGTATTCTTGAGCCTGCATGCTCAAACTGTGGTCTGCTGTGTTATAGTCATGGGGTCTTCAGACTTAGTATACTGAAGTATTCAAGTGCTGCCCAGATGGATGCATCGCTCCCCTGAAGGGAGGAAAAACAACCCACGCCGACCCGACCGGAGAAGGAAAAACAATGCACCCGCTCACTCGCGGGTGAGAAATCGATGCACCGCTTCTCTTTCTACACACACTCCCCCGTGCATGTTGTTTTGACGCTACCCAGGTACTTTTCAACGCTAACAGTGTTTTACCTGTTTTCTCAAGGATTTAAGACTCTTTTTGCCTTTTAATTAATAACTTGACTTGTGTATGTTGGATTTTTGTCATTTTGGTCTTGTTTTGTTTAGATAAATACTTTCTATTCTTCTAAACCTGTGTTGTCATTTTGTTGTGTTTTCATTAAGATACTGTGTGTGTTGGTAAAAATACTTTACACCTAGCACTCTGAAGTTAAGCCTGCCTGCTCAGGCCAAGCTATCAAGGGGATTAGCGGGGGGTAGCTGAGGGTGATTCTCCTTTACCCTGACTAGAGTGAGGGTCCTTGCTTGGACAGGGGGTAACTTGACTGCCAACCAAAGACCCTATTTCTAACAAAATGCAACACCTGTTAAGCAGATATTACTCTTGGCAAGGAGTCCTTGGTTCTGCTAAGTCTGAAATAGAAACAGTTCGCTTTCACTCAAGCAAAGCATCAATTATCTGGCAAATTCAACCAAGGCAAGGTAGTGCATTTTCTGATCAAACTCTGCCAGCTCTGTCAAGTTAAACTACAGCTGTAATGACACAAATACGTATTTTTCTTTCCCTAAAAATCGTCACCATACTGAAAGTGATTAGATTTAAAATTTGTGTGCTCGGATGTCGATGAGACAGAGTGCTATTTGAAGCTAGAGCCAAGCAAAAGTAATGCACATCTGGTAGGTAACAGTCAAATGCAAAGTGGCCCATGGGGGATCATGAGCATGCCAGACAATTGAGTGCTGCTGAAAACTGGTGGCGTGGTGAGACAGAAACATGGTTAGTAGCATGTGAATGAAGCAAGATCTGACATGGGCTGTCTCAGCCACGGTTCCCCTGACCTCTCCTAGACCATCGACCGAAGTGAATTCACTAGAACATACCAACGTGCACTATTTTTTTTTTTTCTTTGCAAAGTTCTGTTGACATTTTTTGCAACTTTTGTCCACACTTTACCACATTTACCTAAAATTATTTTGTTTTATGACAATTAATGTGGCAAAAGGTAAACGTAGAAGAAAATGTTTTGCATACACTTGCAATTGTGCATCTCAGAATTGTTCAAAAGGTAAACTTACAGATGTATGGTCCTAAGCCCGTAATATAAATATACTTATCAAATTCGGTATGTGCAATTCCTTGAGGCTCGAGGCAGATGGGTAAGTGCCAATGAACTAGCCCATCACCTCCCACCTCTCTGTGTTGCTCTTTAATGATCATTTACACTTATTTTTTTAAAGACTTGTTTGTTTCTTTTTCAGGGTTTGCCTATCACGAACATCGACATTCGAAGTTCATATTCACGTGTACTTGACTCATGTGCGGAGGCAGGCCCAGTGTTTAATTTGAGCCGCAGTTTTGAGGTGGGGCCGACTGCAGTCATTTGCGGGGCCGAATCTTATTTTTCTTCATCAGACTTTGACCCAGACCAAGAGAGGGGAAAAAGGAGGAATAAAAGTCAGAAAAACAGTGAGGAAGAAAGAAAGCAGGAACGAAAAAGAATCTGAAAAGGTGAGATAATGGGGCAGGGAGTGTCTGGTGGTGGATGCAAGAGGCATGAGGAGGAATCGAGACTAAGCAGCTTTAGTATCGGCACCTCCTATAATTGATAGAGCCAATAGTCGGCTCCTGAACAAATCTTTGGGCCACGGCACTTATTCTTTTTTTCACTAAGCACTGCATAAGCCCCTGTTATCAGCTTTTGCCCTCATGCAGGGCCTTCAGAGGGGGTAACAACAGGGCGATTTGTCACAGCCCCTGCTTATGGATTTCTAATACACGAAAAAGCTAGAAGTAGTGGAAGTAGTATCATGCACCCTTTAACTTCAATGACATGACTGGAATTTACATTGGATGACCTTTAATCTGAATCCCAGAAAGTGATGCCGCATGTCCATGATGCTGATGACATCACAATAATTGGTGTCACTGAAGCCTAGCGTATAATCAAAGAGAAAATGTATTCGATGAAATACAGGGACATTCATAAAACGTATAAAAGAACAGTAGGCATGCTTTCTGGTATTAATCCATATAGACCATATGTTGAATATGAACTATGCTATTGGTTTGATTTACTTGTTATCATTGTTTAGATTTGATTAATGATCACTTGTAAAACTATCGCACATACAAAGCTTAGAGGTGACTGTTTTGTACGAAAACATAATGAGGTGTGGCTAGAGACGGTATTAGATGTTTTGCCATCATAATGTAATGGGCTAAAAATCATAAATAAGAAATTGCAAATACATGGAGGGGTTTTGGGTCAGCTCTCATCATGCATTGGTCTGTGCATAAGTAATTTACATTTTGCAGTTGCCCACTGCAAAGTAGAGGATAAAGCAAAAGGGAAGCCAACTTAATCCACTTGAGGTCTTGTTCTGTGAGTGCTGGCATATTGCTTGATCACATGGGTAGATCCACTTAAAAGGTACACTCCAGTACCAGGAAGGGTGGGCAGATACTGTACTCTTCAATTTTTGTTATCTTATTTTTAGGGTCGAGCACGTAAGTGCTCTGGCCTCTTGTAATCTCTCTCTGGGTTTTTATCCATGGCCACTCTTGCTATTCATTCTTTGTTGTGCTTGTCTTAAGTGCTTTGTTTTTATTGGTGAATTTTGTGAAATATCTCTCCTTTGTGTGCTGATTTCCTTCTGAGGCGATTTCACTAAGTGAACATTTTTGTTCGCCATCACGCTACGTCACGCTTTCTCCTGTTACAGCCCTCCTCCGGTTTCGGTTTGCCTTTCATCCCAGCCACAATTCTTTCTAGACATTCACTCAGGGAGTCAATAACTCTCACCCTCATGGCGGCCATGACGCTTTGAATTGACTTGCTTATTTCAAATGTTTTACTTTTCATTTTCAATTTATGTGACAAGAAAAGTTCAGTTAGGAATTTACAATGCTAATAGCTCGAACTCGAACAAATGCGAGACCCATTGCATTACAAATGCTTGGGTTTTTTTTTGTCATCCTTTTGTGCTTAAGCTAGAGCTTCAGATTACAGTTATTCAAGTGCAATAGTATCTTTTGTTTTCACCAATAAGGATTGTATTTTCCAGAGAATCGCACGAAAAGTAAAAAGAGTTTCTAGATTTGTTTTAAGTGCACTTGTTGCTAGAAAGGACCCATTGTGTGCTATGAAAATTGAATGCAAATGTTATTTTTTAAAGTTTAATTCAAAATTGCTATTGCAAGCATATGGTGCATACGTTTAGGTAGCATGTTTTTGTTTTTAGTTTTGAGGTATGTTCTTGCGAGAAAAAAAACAAATACATCTTTTCACCAGTCTGCCATGGCCATATCCGTTGGCTTTGTCAATGCTTGTTTTTCATGTATTTACAATAGCGAAGTGTGGCACCACATTTTAAAAAGATGCGTATTGTTCCTTTGTTTCGTTTTATGATGTATCGTAAATAATACTACCCTGCTAAATACATTCATTTTGTCAAAGAGAAATTGTAACATCTCGGAGAGAGAAGCAGAAAGTAAAAAGTGACCATCGGGATACTGTTAACCTTTTTGTTCCTGACACTGTTTTTGTCACCTCTGATGGCAGAAATAAAAAAAGCAGTGCTAGTGGTTGCAGGGGGAAGCCAGAGGTTGGAGCTGAGCAACTTGCTGACCCCCTGAATGACATCCTGACCCAACTCTTTTTAGGGCCCCCTAGCCCATGCTTAATCTATGTACAAATCAAAAACGCAGGCTCAGCCTTCTTTTGTGATATATTCACGATAAACCAGGTAACTTTATCAGCCAGTGATCATGTGGAACTCACTCCAATACAGCGAAGGTACTGATTAATGATTATCGTTAACATTCATTGGAAAGCTAATAGCTCTTCGCTCAGTTGAGCTGAAGAGGAGGGAATGAAGAGTGTGTGAAGGGGTGATAGACAGTGCAAGCGCGCCTGGTCCTTAGTAAGTAAACTTACAAGGGTATGCGTATAGGCCGATGAACCTTTTGAATCGCATGGAGTATCCTAGCTATGTAGTAATCAATGAACATCTATTATCAATGTAATCAATCCACAGCCACTAAGAGAATCATTAAGCATGAGGAAATAAATCAACATTTCATGGATAACCAAAACTCAATTACACGTTTTATCAATTTTATTTCCCTATTAGTTACAATACTAGATCATCAGGTTAGATCAAACTTTATTCAATCAACTCAGAATTAGTTCATTAATGACCATCAATAACATAATCTAATCATAACTTGAGAAAACATATGCTCGAATGCTTCAGCTTAAGCCAACAAAGATGAATATAACAGCATTAATAGCAGAGTTCAGCAATCGGTCCGTCAATCATTTGTCACTGTCAACGTCCCCCGATGAACCCTTACCCAACCCAGATTAGCATTAAGCATGTGGGACTTCATGCAAAACAATTTACAAAACGTAAATTTGAAAAACATCTAGCTAAAAGAAAAACTATAAAACAACGCTGTTGGTACGTAGAAAGAAAGGTATATATGTTAATCAGTCACATCATCATAGCTACCTATCCACTTAATGGATCAGCAACAAAGTCAGTCTTCATCTTCAGGTCATCAATCAATCAGTAACGCATCAGGCTCTCAAGAGCATGAGCCCAGTGACAGAATCTCGAACCGCTTCTCTTGACATCATCAGCATTCACCCTAGCATCTCGAATTTTGCCCTGGCATCTGAAGGTTTAGCCCCTTGTCATGACTTTTTATGAGTTTTTCAGTCCATCCCCCTAATTCCTAATTGGTCGATCAGTTCTCCATATGTGACGTTACCCAATACTTTTTATTCTACATATCTAAGAGTTCTAACATTTTGTCTTTCTCAGTTCATGGATTGGTCCACTGTACGATGTCTTCATCATCCGGCTCTCCAGGTATCGGAAATGTTGCATGTTCCTCTTCAGTCAGTGTATCTATTGTTCAAGTCCTGGGAAAGTAAATTCAGCTTACTCTACACATAATTGTATCAAATTGACTTCATCATCTCCTGTTTGTCGGAACATTGCAGAAAATTCTAGCTAAGCACATAGTTCACGGTCAGTTCATAGGCATCAGCAACTTCTTCATCGTGCGGTTATTAATTCTGCTTCTGCCTGAGGCCTGGCAAGTAGGCCACGACTTCGGCTAAGTTAGCTTCTATGACATAATGCAAAACATAGGTTATACATCTCATTATGGCACAGTCCTATATCATTATTACACACTTTCATTATTTCACACATTTTTAGTTCTTTTAGTACAAGTTCGTATAAGTGGCTGCCATACCCTGTGAGCACATTTTAAAACATGCACATTCATTTTCTCCACAATTACAATTCTCTATGAACTTTTATAAATCATAACATATAGGCATTTATTAAATATTTCCAATTAGAATATCTGCGTCAACAGTCCCTCCTCTGATGACTAAATATGTCATCACACCTTCCTTTCCTCATCATTTCACAGTTCCGTTTCAGGTGTATTATGTCTCCTTTTCAAATCTTCCCTATAAATTCTTTCCTTATTTCATTCTTCCCTACCCTCCTCTGATTATTTTTAGATCATTTCTGTTAGAAATGGGGTCTTTGGTTGACAGTCAGGTTACCCCCTGTTCAAGCAAGGACCCTCACTATAGTCAGGGTAAAAGAGAATCACCCTCAGCTAACCCCTGCTTACCCCCTTGGTAGCTTGGCAGAGCAGTAGGCTTAACCTCAGAGTGCTAGGTGTAAAGTATTTGTACCAACACACACAGTAACTTAATGAAAACACTACAAAATGACACAACACCAGTTTAGAAAAATAGGAAATATTTATCTAAACAAAACAAGACCAAAACGACAAAAATCCAACATACACAAGTCAAGTTATTAATTTTTTAAGATTAAACTCAAAAATAGCGTTTAGAAACAAAAATGCTTCGATGAGATGTTAACACGGCGTCGTGACGGAGTCGTTCCCAACAAGCCGACACCAGCGGCGCCGGACACAGAGTCGTGTAGACCCCCAAGTACAGTACCTTTGGTGAAGAGTGAAAACAAGCCGATGCGCGAAGTCGGGAATCGCGGCGTATGTGCGAAACGTTGAATCCGTGCACTTCGAGCGGCGTCGGTCACAACGTTGTGCGGCGACTTTCACCGAGTCGCGGACTTCAGCAGGGCTCAGGGACTGGATAGGGCACCACTTGTCAGAGCAGGAGTCTCTCCAGAGACCCCAGGTGCTGGCAGAGAGAAGTCTTTGCTGTCCCTGAGACTTCAAACAACAGGAGGCAAGTTCTAACTCAAGCCCTTGGAGATTTCTTCACAAGATGGAAGGCACACAAAGTCCAGTCTTTCCCTCTTACTCTGGCAGAAGCAGCACTGCAGGAAAGCTCCACAAAGCACAGTCACAGGCAGGGCAGCACTTCTTCTTCAGCTATCAGCTCTTCTCCAGGCAGAGGTTCCTCTTGGTTCCAGAAGTGTTTCTAAAGTCTGTAGATTTGGGTGCCCTTCTTATACCCATTTTAGTCTTTGAAGTCACCTTTCTTCAAAGGGGACTCTCACCTACTTGTGAAATCCTGCCTTGGCAAGGCCTCAGACACACACCAGGGGGTTGGAGCCGGCATTGTCAGAGGCAGGCACAGTCCAATCAGATGAGAGTGACCGCTCCAGCCCTCCCTCCTAGCAGAGATGGCTAATCAGGAAATGCAGGTTACACCCCAGCCCCCTTTGTGTCACTGTCTAGTGCGAGGTGAAAAACAACCCAACTGTCAAACTGACCCAGACAGGGAATCCACAAACAAGGCAGAGTCACAGAATGGTTTAAGCAAGAAAATGCTCACTTTCTAAAAGTGGCATTTTCAAACGCACAATCTTAAAATCAACTTTACTAAAAGATGTATTTTTTAATTGTGAGTTCAGGGACCCCAAACTCCACATGTCCATCTACTCTCTAGGGGAATCTACACTTTAATCATATTTAAAGGTAGCCCCCATATTATCCTATGAGAGAGGCAGGCCTTGCAACAGTGAAAAACGAAATTGGCAGTATTTCACTGTCAGGACATATAAATCACATTAATATATATCCTACCTTATCCATACACTGCACCCTGCCCTTGGGGCTACCTAGGGCCTACCTTAGGGGTGCCTTACATGTAAGAAAAGGGAAGGTTTTGGCCTGGCAAGTGGGTACACTTGCCAAGTCGAATTTACAGTGTAAAAATACACACACAGACACTGCAGTGGCAGGTCTGAGACATGATTACAGAGCTGCTTATGTGGGTGGCACAACCAGTGCTGCAGGCCCACTAGTAGCATTTGATTTACAGGCCCTAGCACCTTTAGTGCACCTTACTAGGGACTTACTAGTAAATCAAATAGGTCAATCATGGATAAACTAATTACATACAATTTACACGGAGAGCATATGCACTTTAGCACTTGTTAGCAGTGGGAAAGTGTTCAGAGTTCAAAAGCCAACAGCGACAGGTCAGAAAAAATAGGAGGCAGGAGGCAAAAAGATTCAGGATGACCCTGCATAAGCAAAAGTCCAACAGTTTCAATGTTATCTTTTTAGGTAATTTACATGAACCCTTATAATCCTAATATGCAAGCAATCGCAATTAATATTCCTTGTATGATGTTTAATAATACCCCATTCCAAATTTGACTAAGCCAATTTCCCACTGAAGCAAATCCTTTTCGCAAACACCAGGTTCTTTCAATTCCATTAAATCTTTACTGGAGTTAGTCAGATTAGTGAGTAAGTCTCTTATCTCCTTATTATTATTTTGTATGAATGAGCAACAATGCCTAGCATTAATCATCTTACAGACTCTGCCGTCTTTCGCTAAAAGAATGTCTAAAGCAAGCCTATTTTGAAGTGTCCTAGCTCTATCCGTGGCTAATTCAGTATCTATCAGGAGTCTTGCCCCTGTAAAATTCGTCAGCATGTTATTCACAATAGTAAACAACTTTCGTATTTTGATTGAATTCAGAATGACTCCTACTGAGCGAATCACTTCACCAAAGATCTCTCCCACAATTGCAGAAGAGGATTCCCTCCTCTGTCGCTTATGATGTAATTCAGTTAATTTCGGAAACTTCTTTAAGTCATCTATCTGGTAAATTTTAGAGAAAACTATCCCCAAATAACACGTCCCATACCATCGTCATGGAAGACGGTAATAAGCATTAAGTCCACAAATATAGTGGATCCCAGGAATAGCAGGGTCCTGACATTCAGCATAAACGGCCACTTACTCTGAAACAAAAACACATGCCTACATTCACTCGTTCCCACAAATAGTGTCAGTGCGTGATTTTGGCCTATATATACAAAGCTTCCATATGTGTAATGTGTCTAATGCTAATTTCCCTAGCAGTGTAAGCATAATAATTTTTATAAGTCCTTATCTCTAAACCTTTGTCTAATTTTCTTTTTAATGCTTTTCTCCTGTCATCAGGATGCCCTATAAAGCTCTTTTCTAAAGGTGTAAGCAGCATGTAAGGTTATTACGATGCGCATATGCGTTCCCAAATGTTAGTGTTGGCTCAAAGAATCCTCTAACTAGTACTATATCATGTTCTCTAGCTACTTTACTCGGGTATCTAATAATGGGAACAAACAAAAACATGACATCATGGTTTAGAATAAAAATTCTGTATGTACACTCTTAGTTATAGAACCTTGATAGTAGCAAACTACAGCTTATTCCGTAGGTTAAATGTAAGCTGAAGTACATAACTCCTTCCTTTACTGACGAAGGAATTTGCGTACACACAAGACAATTCTTCGCATCCATCGTTTCAACATACTCACTCAGCAAGCGATAGAAAACGTTAGAAGAAAGCTCTCCTTTAGCATTAGTATAGCCATGCAAATATTTCTCATCTAGCTTAAACCTCTCTAAAGCTGTTAGTGTAGTAGTTTCAGGAGCAGAAGTAATAGTAGCTCCTTTCATATCATGAACAGACATTCCCACAATCATTATTATAAACATTATTCCACACATAACTGCCAATCCAACACTCATATATCTCATATAGCCAAGCAATTATATCTTGATTATTTAGCTCAGCCATGATCTGTAAAGAATCAGAAAGCAGAAGTAACTCTTATATAAGATGCAGTTAAAATTAAAAATTCAATGGCATTTGCTCTGTCTGCTTTTCAGCGCCGTCTGCTTCTGGGAGAACCTCTACTGAGCTAGGCTCTCCTGCTGTATCCGTTAGGATTGGTTCTTGCACACCCTCCTGTAATTCTTCACCTTCGTCTCGTACAGGGGTAATAGAACCATCTTCCGCGAGCTCTGGTTCAACTTCAGGCTCTATTGGCTCCTCTTCTGGCTCAGGTGCGGCAACCTGTTTCACTGTTGTTGGTGCTTTCAACAACGCTTCTTTGTGATCTGGTATGGCTCGTGTGTATACAGTTTGGAAGTCCTGCACACTTCACAGCTGTCGTAGTTGTTAACACCACCTGGTAAGGACCCCTCCAACGTGGTTCCAAACAGGTCTTGCGAACATGCTTTCTGACAATGACCCAGTCACCGGCTCTCAGGTTGTGTCCTGGATCGTCAATGGGTGGCATGGTAGTGGCCTGCACCTGCTGAGAGAAAGAGCGAACCACATCAGCCAGACCTTTGCAGTAGTCCAACACCATATCATCTGTAATGTTTACAAGTGCATTGGCTGGAACTGCTGGTAATCTCATTGCTCTCCCCATGAGGATTTCATGGGGCGACAGCCCTGTCTTCCTGTCTGGTGTGTTTCTCATTGACATCAACACCAAAGGCAATGCATCTGGCCATTTCAGATTTGTAGCTGCACACATCTTTGCTATTCTTGATTTCAAGGTACCATTCATCTGTTCCACCAGTCCTGATGCTTCAGGGCGGTAACTACAATGCAATCTTTGTTCGATGTTTAGTGCTGCACATAAGAGTTGAATTACCTCGTTATTGAAGTGAGTTCCCCTATATGATTCTAAAGAGATCGGAAACCCGAAACGTGGTATCAACTCCCTAAGCAACAGCTTTGCTACTGTGAGACTGTCATTTCTTCTGGTAGGATATGCTTCAATCCAGTGATTAAAAATACACACAATCACCAACACGTATTTCAAACCTCTACACGCAGGCATCTCAATGAAATACAATTGCATCCTGCTGAATGTACTTCCTGCTCTTCCAATGTGGCTCAAGTTCACCACTGTCCCTTTTCCCACATTTAGCTGATGACAAATTATACAGCGATGACATACTGCCTGTGCTGCCTGCCTGAATTTAGGCTTAAACCAGTCAATCTTGAACAATCTAACCATGGCATCTCTCCCAATATGTGCCTTTTCATGATAATACCTGGCCATTTGGGACAATAAACTATTTGGCAGGACCACCTGACCCTCCTCAGAAACCCAAATTTCATCAGGTCGTTGAACACATTTCAATTTAGCCCAAAGATGTTTTTCTTCCTTGTCAACATTACTTTGCAATCTTTTGAACTCTTCCAGAGTATCGATCACTCTCAATGCAAAAATTGTACATGTACTGTCTTCTTCTGACATCATTTCCCACTTGTCTTTGAACGATGTACAGTTAAACGCAAAAAACTTGCAACTTGATCTGCATATCCATTTCCCATTGAGATATAATCTTGTGCCTTTTGATGTGCACTACATTTTACCACAGCAATTTCTTCAGGTAACTCTATTACATACAACAACTCCTTTATCTTATCACCATTTCTTACTGGTGTACCAGTAGAGGTCAGGAAACCTCTTTGTGACCACAATTGACCAAAATCATGAACAATTTGATCATTTTCTTCCAATCGACTATCGCTGATATCAGGCCTTGGTTTTGTACACAGTTATTTTTCAGGATCTAATTGAACAGAGACAGTGACTCTGTATACCCTTGTGGAAACCTGCACCAGCTGTAGACTCTGTCTAGGAATTTGAAACTAAAAAGAAACTGACTATACTCATGAAGAGGCACAAAAAAAACTTGTGACAAGTCAACTACTGTAAACCACTCAGCATCGTAAGGAATCTGAAACAGTATCACTGCTGGGTTCGGCACTACAGGACGACACTTGACCACATTGTCATTCACTTTTTCGCAAGTCCTGCGCAATGCGCACTTTCCCACACAGCTTCTTTAAGCCCATTATCGGTGAATTACATGGACTGCTCAGCACTTCTTTCAAAACTCCTCGTTTTAGAAAATCTCCAGTTATCTGCGCCACTTTCATCAGAACATCTTGTGCCATGTTATACCGTGAAAGCTGCGGAAACACTGCATTCGGCTTCAAAGTAATCCGAATCAGTTCCACTCCCTTGATTAAGCCCACTTCTTTACCTGTCATGTCCCAAACATTTTCCTGTACTATTCCCTGCAAGTCTGCATGAAATTCTTTATCAGTAAACATTGGGAAAATCTCAATCAATGGGTATTCTTCATTAACACTTTCAGTATCAGTTTCAGGTGCCTGTTCTTCCTTATCATCGCTATTTGTTTGAACCTCTATTCCAGCAGTCAAACAACTTATGGAACCTTTAGTCTTACACAGTAAGTCCCTTCCCAGTAGGGATACTGGACTTGAATCACAAACTACAAACTTACGCAGTCCCTGGAAGTTGCCAATCTCAACCTGTACTGGATCTGTGATCGGATTTGGCAACTGTCTGTTTGCTACTCTCACAGCTTGAGCTGTCCTACCTGAAAGAGGTAAGTTAATAACTTCTGCACTTCTCACTTCAGAGCGTGTAACTACTGTGTCTACTAGAAATGAGACACTGTGATCCATTACCTTTCCCTTCACAAAAGGTCCTCTCTGATCTACCACTAAGGACACTGCAAGCATACATGGCTCTTCATCCGAACTAATACTCATCCATTCATCGTTTATTTCATTCTCACTATGTAACGGGAATTGGTACACTGTGTCATTACTTCTGTCTTGTCTTTGACCTGCAGAGTAAGCATCATCTGTTGCTGTTCCATTGGGGTTTGAGGTATCTGCATTTGCTGTCTAGGTACCATAGAAACCTGCTGATGCATTAGTTGTAACTGTGTCAGTTGTGCACGCAGCATTTGCACCTGCTGCATGGGTTGGAAATTCTGCGCTTGGTTCTGAACATTTGGATTTAGTCCTCTCATTCTAGGGACTTTCACAGTTTGAAATGTATTGACATCACCACCTTGCTGAACAACACCATCCTGCACCATCATCGGACACTCCTGCTTCCAATCTCCCACGTTTGCGCACAGATGACACGGTAACATCTTCATCCCTTGCACATCATTTTGAACCACTTTAGTACTCCAATCCGGACCGCGATTCATATTGACTCGACATCCCCTACCTCTCACCTGAGGTTGGAACATGACAGTTCCCTGCTGCTGTATTGTAATATTGTATTGTAATAGTATTTATATAGCGCTTACTACCCCTGACGAGGCGTCAAAGCGCTTTTTGGCGAGTAGCACGCTACTCTGGAACCCAAAAGAAATTAGTGGTGGATTAGTATAGGGAAATATGAGTTCAGTTTTAGTATTGTTATGAGTTAATTTGAGCCACGGATATGTGTGTTTGTTAGTTGGATTGACTGGAGTTATGGAGGGGTGGAGGAGGGAAGAATCCAGAAGTGTTAATTGGGTGTTTATGGTAATAGGATTTAGGCTTGGGATGAGTAAAGGGGGGATGGAGGAGGGAAGATTCTGTGGAAAGGGTTAGGGAGATCATACTAGCAGGGTGAGATAATGAGGGAGAATTTAGTAGGGTTGTTTGGGAGATCGTGGTAGTAAAGTGAGGTTTGGGTGAGTTAGATGTGGAAGAGGAGGGAAGAGCTTAGGCAGGGTTATTTAGTGGTATCTGTTGCACTAAATCTCCCTGCACTCCTGTCTGTGCTGCCTTGATTTGCATCACCATCGCCTTCTCCTTCAGCTTTTTCTGCTGCAACTCAATCTCATCACTACAGTATTTTGCATACTGCAGCACCTCATCAATCTGCTTCGTTTGCCAGGAAATCAAATGACTTTTAATAATTTGCCCTATTTCTGGTCTGTCCTTCGATGAACCTAAAGACAAATTGCAACATGTCTTTCGGCTCAAGTGCTTCTTTACCACTGTACTCCTTGAACGCTTTCAACAATCTCTCATAATAGGTATGTATTGACTCTTTCGCCTCCTGCACTTTCCTGTCAATTGGCTGCCAATCAATATTTTTAGGCGAGATTCTCATCTTCAGGAACTCAATCACCTTATCGTAATGTTTCATCACTTCAGGTGACGGTACACCTGTAACTCTATCCCTTTCCGGTTCACTCATCAGCCAATCCACTGCTCTCTTACATTCAACCCACAAATCCGCTGGAACCACTATTTCCAACAAAGTATTCAGGTCTTCCCATAAACATTTAGAAAGCTTCACCAATCTATCTGTCTGCTGGTATCACTCAACCAGTTTCTCTCTCAATTTTGGATAATCATTTATGAATTACAGAACATCACTCCTGTGCCATGGAACATGAAAAAATTGCCCTCCTGGAATTTCCCTCATCGGTAAATTTTTTTTACTGGATCCTTTTCTCTCTGAGCACTTTCAGACCCTTCTTGTGAATCTCATTTTTGTTTATTTTTCTTCTTTGCCTATCTGCCTTCCCACTTTTCTAATGCTCCCCAAATCTGAGCACTCTGCAATAATTCTTTAAGATGCACCTTCATCGCTGCTGACCTCATGTGCTCAAAATCTTTTGCCTCGAAGTCTAACCTGTAGCTTAGTTTCAAATGCTTTGTATTCTCAATTTCTATGTCATGCTTATCTGCTAGGTGTGTCAATTCCTGGTGTATCTTGCCCACTTCTCTCGTAATCCTCAGCTCTTCTTCTGTATACGATTCTAACCTATTCACTCACATCGTCCCTTCAACTAGCTCCATTATCTCTTTGGCCAATCTTACACGATGAATCTGTTCTTCACCCTTGGATGTGTTTCGATGAATATTCAAACTATCAAACCACTCACCCAATTGCTGTGCTGTGAATCCCTGTAATGAGATGTTACTCGCATGCAGCAATGGTATCTGTTGTACCACTGCACCTGGAGTCTGCAGAGTCAAAGTTTTCAAGCTCTGACTTGCACTCAGGCTGTTTACCGCATCTGGAAGCGCAACAAGTGGACTAAGATCCATTAATGGTCTGGATCCATCAAAGGTCTGACCCCTAGACGATACCACCTGTACATGACAACTCATTCCCCTCCTCATGAGGCTCTGTGACATTTCACCCTGTTCTCCTGCAATTGTTTTCTTTTGCGCAAATAATGGTACCGCTGGACCAACAGTAACCGGTAGCAATATTGCAACTGGTGCTGCTCTAACACTCGCATTTTGAGTAAGGATTACTCCCATATTCTGATTTAACACTGGTGTCACATCTGACTGTGTCCCTGTCATTGGTGTGAACTTCGGCAAACCCTGTGTCCATGCCTGAGGCAACAACATTGAACTAGCTTTGGCCTCGGAACCACTTGCTCCGACCGCACCACTAAGTTCGAAGTTGTCTCAAGAATTGGTACATCTGGATAAATTCTCTGTATCAATGGTGGGTGTATCTGAGTTTGGACCACCGAAGTAGTCACTGCATTAGGAGTACTCTGCACTACCCCTTGTGTCTGTCCATTATCTGTCTGCATTGGTCCCACTGTTCCTGTCACTTGTGCTGGAGCAGTCGGAACAGAACTAGTACTTGTTGAGATCCTCAACATCTGCATCTTCTTTGTCTACATAAGTCTTTTTTCTTCTTCTTATCTCTTGAACCCTTTTCACTCTTGTCGTCATCCTCTTTTTCATCTGACTCATCTTCCTCTGCAATAGCAGGAAACAATCTAATACTCTGTAACGTTGTCATTCTCCAGTTCTTCTGTTCCCAATCCCACTTTGCTTCTGCCAAGGACTTCTCTACCTTCCTTATTCTCCTCTGGAACTTCATTTCTTACTGCTGTCTGGCTACAAGTTCCCAAACTGCTAAAGTCTCAAACTCTGCTGGTCTCGGGAGTGGCTTTGTGTCATATAATGTCATTCGCAACTGATCCAAAATTCTCAAATTAAACGTTCCATGCTCTGGAAATGCTAAAGCTCCCTGTTTCTCTGCCAATTTGCACAACTGTTTTAAGCAAAGACATGGTGCGACACCTCGCTCCTCCATCATGATATATGCCAGAGAATTTTCCAGTGGGGTAGGCTCCCCAACTGTCGCGGTAATGTAGTAATCACCCTTCATGGCACTTCTGAATGCTTTGAAAAAC